>NC_046221.1:9579807-10785950 GCF_009819885.2 Catharus ustulatus | reverse complement strand
ACTGTCCCTCTGAAATTGCAAAATTTCTTTTGTCCAGTTTCCTGTAAGGAGCTCTGCAAGGGAGAATACAACTTCCCTTGGGACTAAAGGCAGAGAGAGGTGACATTTCCCAGGTCACAGATACATGTGAGGACGAGGTCTTCCTTCCTCAGGACCATGGAGACAAAGGCAGAGACTGCAGAGAGGAGATGACAGAGCACCATGAGACTTCCTGAAGAGGATGGCAGAAAAAAGATTGGTGTTAATCATATCGTCTACTTCATGAATGATGACATAACAGAACTGAAAGTCCAGGAGTTACCAGTCACATTAAATCTCTGCTGAAATATTTAACGTCATATAGAAGAGAATATTTCTAATAAGAACACCTGAAACTGCAAAAGCTTGTAATTTCACTTCATTATTTTATTTTTGCTTTTGGAAAAAAAATCCCTGCATTTATTACACACCTGGAAGTAATCTCCAAAGTGAAAAGAGGCATTGGTTTTCAAAATTAAAATACAGTGATTTCACGAATACAAGCCACACCAATTTGACTAAGATTTTGCTCTCAAACCGGAAATGCGGCCAATATACAGGAGCGGCTAATATGTGAATAATTTTCTGACATTTCCACCCCCAGAAGTGGAAAACCGAGGTGCCGAGTCGAGCAACTTGCCAGTAAAAGCCGGCATTTCGCGATTGTTACAAACCGTTACTTTGTTGCGCCGCAGGTGGAGCTGGCTGCCTGCAGGCAGGGGGGCGGGGAGAGAGGCGGGAGAGGTCTCTCCTTCCTTCCTCTGCCGCAGCCCGGGGGAGAGACGGGGGGGCCCCGTGCTGCCATCCCTGCGGTCTGGGGGGAAGGCAGGGGTTACGTGCTGCCATCCCCGTGGCCTGGGGGGAAGGCAGGGGCTACGTGCTGCCATCCCCACAGCCCGTGGGGTAAGCGGGGGGCTCCTGCCCCCGCCCACCGCGGCAGGAGCAGGCAGGGTCTGTCCCGGCCCGCCGCCACGGCAGGAGCGGGGAAACTCCGTCCCCGCCCGCCGCCGCTGCCGTGGGAGCGGGGGTGCTCCGTCACTGCCTGCCACTGCAGGGCAGCGCCGGACCGGGGTGACCGAGCCCAGTGGCAGCGGCGGCTGGCCCCCAGTGGTCCCGCCGAGTGGCAGCGCCGGGCTGGGCTACCTGGCCCCATCAGCAGCCCCTAGCGGGCTGAGCCTGCACAGCCTTAGCTGAGCCAGTAAACCCCGCCCTGCCGCGGCTCTGTTACTAATTGGCAACTTTGTTGCATGCGGGTCCTCGCTGCAAACGACAGAGCGGCTTATACTCAGGTGCGGCTTATTTATGGACAAAAACCGAAATATTTGCCAACACCCAGAGATGTGGCTTATACTCAGTGCGGCTTGTATTCGTGAATTTACTGTAATTGATTTTTCTTTTGGCATCTTGAAAAACCTGCATAATTTTGTTCATATTCTTATTATCTTATCCATTTCTGTCTCCCTTGAATTAGCTATTCTCATATTACATTGTTCTATCCTCTTAAATCTCAACTCCAAGTTAAAATCCAAAGTCCATCCAAATTAAGTTAAAATTATTCATCCTCACATGATTCAAATTCAGTACAACTGTTCCAGACTCTAGTAAAATCCTGAAAATCAAACTTGTTGTCCAGTTTGCATTCTACCCAAAATCCACAAATTTGCATGACCTTCCAAACATGTCTAGATAAGGACCGTTTCACTCTGAACTATGTAATAACACACATAAATCCCAAATTTGCCCAGGTTGCTCGTGCCAATATTAAGCTTTAAATCAATTCCATTGAGTAATTTAAATTTTTAAAAAATCTAATGAAATTCTATACAGAACATTTCCATTAAAATCTCGTCTCCTGAACAGAAACATCTCTGATTGAAATCGGCATGAAATTCCTTTACACAGGGAAGGTACTGATTTAAAACACGATCTGTCTATTTACCCTCATTTAGTTACAGATTGCCATAAAGTAATTCATATTTAGCACTTTAAACTCAAGTTAAGGGGGAGAGGGAAAGTTGGAAGTCGGCATAAGATATGAATATATGTGATAAAAATTCTGTGGCAATGATCATTGCCTTCTAATAGAGTCACTGAAGGTTAAGGTAAAGGTTGTCAAAAAGAGAAAAGTTCCCCATCATTTAATGTTCTGCTGATGAAACGACAAAGTAATAATTTCACTCAGTGTTGTGAAATTGGTATGAAGTTGGAGAAAGAAGGGAAGGTGTTCTTCAAAAGAAAAAAATACTCATTTCACTGCTAAAGATGGAAGAGGGAAGGCTTTCAACTCAGTGGATGTTGAAAGGGGCCTCTAAGCATGAACCCAGCAAGTTATAAATTGAAGCCAATAAGGAAGTGTGCTAACAAGTCCTGAGAAATCAGGGGAAATTCCTGAAGTGATGCTGAGAGCTGGACAGGCTAAGTAAATGAGCCAAGAGCTCCATCAAATATAAGTGCAAAAAGTCTGAGTAAGGAAAGGCAGTATTTAAGAAGATAAAAAAAAAGGGAAGTTTCAAGGGTGAAATGATGTTTGGACCCAGGGTGATATCCTACAAAGCAAAGTCATAATATCTGCAGGTTTAGATTTGAAGTGGGCTACCAATTAAAACCTGAATACACTTCTGTTAAAAAAGTAGATCATACTCTGCCCTCAGATTAATATCTCTATGTAGCACAATACATTTAGTAAATACAATGGTGAATAATTTATAGTTTCATTTGTTTCTTTTACATCTGAATGCAGCTTCCCTAAGCAAATCACCAGCGGTCATGGTTTTTTAATAAGAATTGCTAGCTTGTACACCTGGTGAGGAGTTTAGAAATGGTTTTGTTCCTTGGGAAGAAAAAAAAAAGGCAAGTCAGTTGCACGATGTTATACATCTTATTTCAGACAGTTAATGTTGCTTGATTATTCCTCACAGACCTGACAGCAGAAAGAGTTTGGTCTAAGGGAGGCTGAGAACAACTGGGAAAATATCTTTTATTATTCTTAAGCAGAAGTTTCACTGGAAACAGAGTGCTTTGGGTAAGCAGTATAGGAAAAAAAAATAGCAGGATGCTGTTTCAAAATAAAATCGAAATATGTTGTAAAGTGAAGAAACAGTAATGCCATAGGGATTTTTTGCTCTCTAGAACTACTGGGGGTGTTGCAGGCAAGAGGATCTAGTGTATAGATTTGTTTCTTAGTATATTTGTTTGTTGTTTTGTTTTTAAGCTGAAAAATCTATTTACACCCCTTAAGTCTTCAAAGAAAACCTTCTTTTTAGAGGATGTCTCAAATGGAGCTCTAAAGCATGGTACAGGGATTGTAGAAGTCAAATAAATTTCTTTCCAATGTCTAAACATAAATGACATTAACTTTCTATGCTTTCATATTGCTCCTGGTTTTATTGAACATTGCTCTGTGCTACCTGTAGTAATTCCAGCTGTTCTGTACCAAGGCATGGGAGGCACTAGCTCACCAGTGGGGGATCTCAGGGATGTTGAGCTGCTGCATTATGAAGACTTCTCTCAGCTTAGAATATCAAACTGATGAGCTTTCTCTTGAATAAGGTCTATTCCCACACTAGATAAACAACTTTGAGGAATAAGTAGTTTATTTTATAGCTTCCTGATGAAATGGGGACAAGCTTATTTTGTTTACTCAAAAAAAAAAACAAGACTATAAGTGTCCAATGTTATAATTTTCAGTATTATCTCTTGCATTTGGAAATAAGAATAGATAACTAAGGGAATTTTTTAAAAATAAGGTAGTCCTAATGCAATCTGCTGTGAGAATCCACAATGGCCATCAATAAATGCATGGAAAAATTAAATGCAATAGAAAAATTTAATTATAAAGACCCAGAACATGAACTATGTAGTGCTTACTGGGTTTGGACCATGATGCTTACACAGCACACATAGCTGATGAATTAATCTAGGGTTTTCTTCTTTGCTTTTTTTTAAAGCAGTTATGACACTTAATTATGTGCCATTTCCTCTCTTCACTGCTGTCATAAATATCGTTACTTGTCCTACAGGATGGCATGGTTGTGCCTTACTAAGCAATCTCTGACATTAATGGAGTGAATCTAAATAAATATGTAGGTTGCATGGAAATAGATGTGTATATAATCATGTAGCAAATTACAGTCTTCCTTATCAACAGCATCTTGAGATTATTGCTGTGTTTCAATGAAAGAGCCAGCTTCTACTAATTTGGCATCCCATTCTGCAGTTATTCCTCTTTGCCTGTGTGCTTTGGTTCAAAGAAACACAATGAGGTCAGAAAGGTTTCTTATATATGAAAATATATAATAAAGAACAGGGATCCTTTAATTTATATTATACAGAGTATATCTTAGAGGACTGGAATCTTGCAGAACTATTGCACCTATGTTCCTGTGGAAAATGATGCCTCAGTTCCTGTAATGTAGGAGTAAGCCTCTCTGCAAAGGTATCTGCTTGTGCATAAATACAGATAGTTATTTATGTCTGCAGCTGAATGTGACTCAGATGATGATCCTGTGTAACATGCAACAAGCTCCTGCCTGTTCAGTCCCGTTTGGTTCAAGGGACTGCTCAATTCCCATCTGTTCTTGACAAAGCCTGCTCCCTTCCCTGTGCCCTTCAAGTGCTCAGCTGCAGGCACAAGATGAAACCCTGACTCCACTTCTGCTCACAGGGCACAAAGGAGAGCTCCCACATTGAGCCACAAGCTGATTAGCTGTGTGAATTCCCATGTCTCCTACATGAATTCCCCCTTCTGTTTCCCTCAAGACAGGAGGAATAGCCCAGCAGTAAATAGAGCTCCACATATGACCTTAACCTAATCTGTGCAAGGGAAAGCAAGGGGCCTTCAGTAGACTGCGATTCAGGATTGTGCTTTTGTTGTAAATGAGCCATCTTGAGCTCCAGAACTGGTTTTGTGTAGAAATCTCGAGATATTACGCCTCTCACTGTCGGCCTCTTCCCCCGACACAAATCTCCAATGCTGAAGTATTAACTGGTAGAAAAGATCCATTTATTGCTCTTCTCTCAGCCTGCTCTTTCAGTAAAAGTTTTGCCCATTGAAATGTAACTGGTAACACTTCAAACAATTATATTATATTATGTGATGTAGATCTGATGTCAGATGCTTCATAGTTCTTTTCTGCATTGAATCACTGCTAATACTTCCAATCTTTCAATGTCAGGAAATATATATTTTTGGAAATAGAACTATATGATGTGGTAATCCCATCTCCAAACAATAAGATGACTACAGAAGACTTAAATCCACTCATCAAGAAGTATTTATGGTTCTACAACCATAAAAAAGGCAGAAAACTCAGGGGGAGCCATGAGTGTAATTAATAAAGCGATTCCTTAGATTATGATGCTCTTTGACTACTGTACATACTAATTGATCTTTTTTTCAACTGGGGAAATTTCCTTTCTAGAAAAAAATTGCATGGACCATAAAATGGAATGATTTCTTTCTAAAATCTGGACATTTTTATGTCAGGACAAACACAAGCTTGTACCATGCAGATTGCCAAAATAAGTTAAATGCATTTAATTTGACTTTGGACATCTCGGAATCCAATGAACTGATCCCCAATAGCAATGGATTTTATAAACAACACAATACATAGGGTTTATAATTTTGCCTTAAAAACAAGACAAATTGCATTAATCTTTTTCCTTAGAAAAATTTGGATGTGTTTCCCTAAAATCAGAACCTGGCCTGTATCTTTCCTGCCCTAGCATACGTGATCCCTTAAAATTGGTTGAGAAAGGCACATACAGAAATAAGTCTGTAAGCAGCAGAACAAATTGTATTGGATTGGTTACTTTAATGAAAAGGCATTTTAAAAACAAGCATTCAATATTATCATTTTCAACTGAATGCATGAATAGGCATTTAACAAGATAATCAGATTTTATTAAAGAATAAAAGTAGTGTTATAATGCAGGCATATAACCTTTTTTTTTAATGTGATAATTATAAATGAAGATTCTGTAACAACCACAATAAAGACATGGAAAATTGAAGTGCAATGGTGGAACTTCAATATATGAGCCCACCGTGTGACACAGGTAATCCTTGTTGGTTTTAATGCATTGTGCAAACATCAAACATAGCAAAAATTTTATTTCCTCTGGGTCTGTGACTCATGGTCAAAAATACACTCTGCTGTGCAATAGAGGGCTCATATTGCTGCCCTTTTACTTCCTAGCACAGTAGTAAGGTCTTTGAGCAGTAGTGGCCACCTTTGTCCATAAGACATGGAGGTATAGAATATCTTTGAGATCTCTGCCTCTTAACTCTGGCTGAAATTGGCCAAAGAATCCCACAAGTTTAAAAGGTGATAGTTAGAGGAGTAAATACATATATAATTCTCAGAAACTGGGTGGAAGAAATGGTTACCCAAAATAGACTGGGTCATACAAGAACGAGATGAAGTTTGTGCCAGTGTCAATTACTACATAAATTTAGTGATATGATTCACACTGACACATTTTATATTTGTACTGGTGATTTTTGCTGACATTTAACTCAAATATGTAGCTCCATAGAGGCAAAGAAAACTTGTACATGAAGAATAGTGAAATCCAGATTATTTTTTAATACTGAGTGATAAGTCTGAACTACTTATTTTACTGTTAAGGATTTGGCATGATCAAATTCTATGTGATAAATCTATCTCCCAGACAAAATCCGTCACTGGCACAAATTCCTCTTTACTTTGAACTCATAGTTTTGTTTATGGCTATAATTTGATCAGTGTTTTGAATAGGAGGCTTTATTTTCTATATTTTATACTCCAAAAAAACCATGATTTTCACTGTGTGATGCATGTGAGGAGCTAATGCCAAATGCTGCCTTCTATTACTCACACAGAGCTCTGCTCACTGAAATGCATATGTGTAAATTTAGTGTGTAGTTCCATTTCACCTCTGAGAAACACTGCTGCCAAAAGAGGCTGCTGATCCACTCTCTGCCAGTCACACACTCTTCTTGTCCTTGCATCGGATGCAGAAATTAGAAGACCACAGGATGGAACTGAAATATATGTCACAGGTTACTTTAATGTCATGTAAGCCAGTCAGCCTCTCCCACAACATATTAAATGCTGCTTTCTGACAAAACTCCTCAATGCATCACTGAAAGCAACATGTAACTGGAAGCTGGAAAATAATAGATTGTTCTTTTTTTCAGAAGATAAGGAAAGGATCTTCTTAAACTGGTCAAAATGAGGCAATTGCAGTTCCTGTGTCTGAGCTCTGACATATTTTCAGCTTATCATAACTATCAGACCTTTTTGACTTTGCAGAATGTATCTATCTTGGTGTGGGTCTGCCCATACAGAAAAAAAACCTTACCATGGCAGGTTTGGAGATGTGGCTGGGTCTACACATAAGCAATGTAAATTTTTCTTTAATGCAGCAGACAATTTGGAGAAAAGGGATAAGTTGTATCTCCAAAGACAGAATTTCCCAGACATTTTTTTAAGGGAATTTGATCCCCACAAATTTTAATGAGGTCAGTAATTGACCTCACAAATTGAGGGCTATCATGTGCTGTTGAGCTTTAAAGAAATGTAGAAGTATCAACATGGTGATACATCAAAGCATGTTAAATTCATCACATGGCTGAGATTTTGTGTTTGTTTGCTTGCTTGGGTTTTTTTCTCCTGGAATTCAGAGGCAGACTGTGTATTGTGCACTTTTGTAACTGAGATGGAAGAATATGAAATGTAATATTGGCTCAGGATCTAACCAAGACTCAGTCTGGTGGGAGCAGCACTGGAAGGTGTTGCTGTGTGCCTGCCCAGTTCTGATAGTCTTCTTCTAAGTATCTTTATTGGAGAATATATAAAAAGAGTTGGAGGAAATCCATATTGAACAGCAAAGAGCCCTTGAAAATGAAGTGGGGGTCAAAACTAAGAATTGATACAAAAATGCACAACAAATGAAGAAAAGGACAGAAGGGATGTTCAAAAGAAGGAATCAACAGAGTATCCCCGGGTACACAGCATTCCCTGAGAGCATCTGAGGATCCTGTGGGTGCCACCCAGCAGAGCTATGCAAAGAGCTGTGATATCATTGAGGACCAGAATTAGACTGAAATCTCGCTATTAAAGTTCCCTCCACATGGCTACAGATGGAAGGACATAAAAGAGAGAAGTCCTTTGCTTTTCTGGGAGAATCTGTAAGCAGAAAGCTGCGGCAGTAAGTTTGTCCAGAATAACAGAACACCCAGAAGACGGAAAAGGGCTGAGTAAGTAAATCTGCTTCTTGCTACAAGATGGAGAAGAAAAGTGCAATGAATTTAAATTGATCCACAGGAACGTTTTCCAGAGGAAGACTTTAGAAGTAAAACAGAATTAAATCTAACAAAGGAGGACTTTTTTGAGCCTCTTTGGTCATAAGATACCTTGCTTTTAGGTGTTAGATGGGGCAGAAAGCTGTGGAAATTGAGAGTGTGAATGATGCATTCAAAATGCAGTCTGGACTTGTCTTGCTGGACAGTCTTTTTCTCTCTCTGCTAATTGCTGGTGTGATCTTATGGGATTATATTAGAGTGATCTTTGTTGGACTGGGGACTAGGAGCAAATGAAGGCTTCTCTTCCACAGAAGAGAATTTGCCAGTATGGCCAGAAACAGGACACAGAGGTGTATTTTGAAGGTGGCACACTATGACAGTTCCCTTTCTAAGCAAGAGAAAAACTCAGAATGTACCTGACTCGTTGCCTCCTGGGTTATTCATGTCACAGCACAAATCATGGGAGCATCCAACATGCATTAGGGCTCTCTAAATGCAGCTCAAGTAAGACAGTCACAGTGCTACATCTCTGACTAAAATCAAGCCTTGGGTTAAAATGATTGTTCCTAGCAAGTTATCGTTTTCTGACATTGGATAGAAAGCGGAGTATGTGAGGATGCTTATTTCTTTTCAAGATAAATCCATTGCAGAGACTTGAGTGGTTGAAATCATAAATCCCCAAGGAAATAAGCCAAGAGAATGCCAAGTGTACAGAGGCAAAGCCACATGTGTAGGCTGCCATTAGCTTTACCATTAGTTTGAGATTTATCAGAAGTCAAAACAACCTGACCAGAAACACGGTAGTGTTAAAGTAACCAATACAGCACAAGTACACCTGTCAGTGAAAGTACAGATTTTTCACTCTTTGAAACATTATCTGAATGTAACAAATATTTTTTTAACTTCTGATGAAACTCTTTCCACAAAGTGTCATGATGAAAAGTTATAATGTCCTTATTGTTTAAAAAAATCCTTATTAGTTTACTAAATAATAATTTCCATAGACATTTCAACAATGGGTTATGTCCCTGTTGGACCCTGGAGTAGATGACCTTGGCATGCAAACTGTCAATAATAATGTCACGTACAATTTTTTTCCTCTCTGTTCTGAATTAGAGCAATGATTTGAGAATGAGAGCCGTCCTGCTGAAGTGCACTGATGTTGCAGTGCTGAGGAACACACTTGGTGAGGGTACCTCAATGTGCAGCTGCTGGGGAGCTGCAGGCTGAGCTCTGGGGGCAGAGCCCAAGGCAAGAGGCCATGAGCTGCTGTCCCTTGCACAGGAAGGCACAGGACCTGTGGCCAGCCAGATGGGCACTCCCAGAGATGTGGCAGGAGCTGAGGAGCTCAGACTTCCACATATTTAGATTGTAAGGGTATAAAACCCCAGGGGTTCCTTTGCTCAGGTTCCTCCTCCAAAGCACCAACTCGAGCTGTTACTCAGTTGATGCACCATGATGGAAATATTTTAAGGATCCAGACATCCAAAACTCTGCTATGGGAAACCTGGAGTTGAGCCAGTAAGAAAACCTTGTCAAACTGCAAAAGAGTGAGGTATGGCTGCAAAGGGATCTCAGTCTGAGCTTGAGGGGGTGAGAGTGTGACTGTCAGAGCTGCTCCCAGATGGTCAGACAGGACACTTTCCTTAACATTTACTCTTGGCCATGCATGTAAAATAAACATGGTATTCAATATTTTGATCCCAGTTTTAAAGCAACTCTTCATTGGCACCTTCTGCAGCTTTTTTTATTTCCTTTTCAAGATTTCTTCTGTAACTTGTAAAGGGAGATTACTTAGAAAATGAATTTCCTTTAAATAAAGGAAATATCTTTTGTTAGATATGGGGTGAATTTAGACTCTGTGTGCATCTACATTGCTAAACATGTGTTGTGAAAAGAGCCCTCAGCAGTGTACCAGTTTTCTGGGTCTTGTCATCTGTGTGATACACCATCACACTCTGGGAAAAACAGTTGTATAATTTTACTCAGAAAAAGTCTTCGGGGATATTTCATATAAAGAGATTTTATTCACTGACTATGATATGAGTCAAAATCTTTTAGACTTGTTACCATAGCTATTCTTGACTGCTACTGCTGGTGTTTTCTATACATATAAAATGTACTTTCGTTCAGAATTCAGGGATGAATTCTTGTAAAAAGCTTCAATAAATGATAGAAATACATTTCCTGCCTTTACATATAATTATGCAAAATAAGGATCTTCAATTTTAAACTTACTTTTCATTCTAGCACAGAAAATATGCTCTAAGAAAGGGTAGATGATATCATCAGTTGGAGTACTGCTGTATAACTAAGGATAAAAATTGGGGTTTGAAAAGATGTCTATCATTTATTGAAAAAGCAGGGATGTACAGGGACTGAGTCTATTAAAAATTTCTGTAGATAGTGTTATTCTATGCTTGTAGCAAACTCGAGTTTTTGCTGCCACTCCCACATCTCTAAACCAGGAATAAACAGGAATATGGAGAGATTCCACTGATTGGCTGGCAAAAGGAAGCAGAACTGCCCTGGCAGTCTGCAGCTTCATGAACTGTTGGCAGGGAAAGCTGCTCTATCAGGTATTACTTATCGAGGTCTTAAGATGAGCAGATATCAGGATAAAATACTTGCAATAGGAACAAGAGAGAAAACTTAAACTTTAAAAATAGAGTTTGAATTTAATTTAGACAAGAATGAAAGTGGGTTAGAAGACCATATATGTTGAAACAAATGCAAGGATCATTAAGTCAGTTAATGTTACCCTTAAGGTGGCCACTACTGAGACTCAGCCTGAAAGATTACAGTGCTTATTATTCAACAAAATTGGGAAGAAGATTCTCCAGATACTTACTATAATTAACTATGAGCATCAAGGTATGTTTTAGATTGAGTGCTGATGTCTTTCTCCTGGTCTCTGATGGGACTGGTGCTGTTTAACATCTGTGTCAGCAATATGAACAGTGGGATTAAGCTCAACCTCAGCAAGTTTGGCAAGGACACCAAGCTGAGAGGTGCAGTCAACATTCTGGATGGAAGGGATACCATCCAGATGGACCTGCAAAGACTGGAGAGGTGGGCATATGTGACCCTCTTCAAGTTCAACACAGCCAAGCACAAGGTCCTGTACCTGCTTTGGGGGAATGCCAAGAGAAAATACAGGATGGGCAGAGAATGGACTGAGAGCAGCCTTCCCTCAGAGGAGAAGGACTTGGGGGAATTGAACATGGAGCTCAACAGGTCTCAGCCATGTGCACTTGCAGGCAGAAAGCCAAATGTGTCCTGGACTACATCCAAGCACCGTGGACAGCAGGATGAGGGAGGGTATTCTCCCTCCACTGCACTCTGGTGAGATCCCATGTGCAATTCTGTGTACACACCTGGAGACCACCAGCATAAGAATACTGAACAGAGAGGGCCACAAAGATATCAGAGGGCTGCAACACCTCTCTATAAAGACAGTTGGGGCCATTCAGCTTGGAGAAGAGAAGACTGGGGAGAACTTTTAGAGCCTTCAGGTACCTAAAGGAAGCTACAAGAAAGCTGGAGAGGGACTTCTGACAAGGGCAAGTAGTAATAGGTTAAGGGCAGATGTTTTTTAAACTGAAAAGGTAGATTTAAATAAGATTTTAGAAAGAAATATTTGATTGTGAGGGAGTTGGGGCACTGGCACAGGTTGCCCAGAGAAGCTGTAGCTGCTCTATCCCTGGCAGTGTTCAAGGCCAAGCTGGATGGGGCTCTGAGTAACCTGATCTAGCGGAAAGTGTCCCTGCACATGGTAGGGGAGTTGGGACGAGATGATCTCCAGGGTCCCTTCCAACCCAAATCATTTTATGGTTCTACAATTCTAAGATTTAAGTTTCGTTTAATGCTATCGAAACATTTCTTGCGGTTTAAATCATAGCAGTTTTCTCACTGTCTAAATAAAAAAAAATTAAAAAAAAAAAAGGGAAGAGGAAAAGAGAAAAAATCCTTGATGAAAAACATGCTGGTACAATTGCTAGGAGGAGAGCAGTGGCAAGTGTTTCATGAAACTTTAGGAAAAGCTGATATTGTACAGTAAAGAGAAATTTTATCTTTGGTGGAGCTTCTCCTCTGACTGTTACGTACATTTAACAAAAATCTGTCCATTATGTGACACTCCAGCTGCTGAGACTTTTGTAACTCAGTCAAGTGTGCTGCTTTCTGAGCTGTTCTGAGCATCAAAGTGAGCTCTCTACCATTAAACTCATTCCTCTGCTCACCTTCCACCTTTCCCTGTATTCCTGACCTGTCCAATAATTTTTTAGCCCTCTGGCCAGTTTCAGACAACTTGGAGATAGTAGCTGGAGAAAATTAAGTTCCTACAAGTACTGTGAAAAGCAATGGCAATATGACACTTTTATGAAACTGATGCCACACACTTCTGAGAATGTCTGGCTTTCTAGGAAGTTTTATCTGATTTTGTACTAGACAAAATAAAGGCAAAAAACCCTAACTGTTTAAGACTCAGATTTGTAAATTGCTGAAGAAAATATCTGTACACACCTCTGTGCTGCTGTGCTGTCTGCTCCTCTTCATATTCTCATGTTAGAGGTTGGAATCTCCCTGGATGGAGCCATGCTGCTAACATAAACAGAACTGGGACCCCAATTTGCTTTGATGCAGAGCAAAAAAATCCATTATACAAAGGCAAGAAAGCAGCTCAGAAACAAGAGTGCTAACACCCAGTTTAAATAATCCTAAAAAAATTATGATGAGTATCCAGCAGCCTACTCAGTAATGTGACCATTCATTTCCAACTTCATACAGCAAAAGAAAGCCTGTTAATATCAGCAGCTAATTACAGCGCCTCCTTCTCTCTCCAGACACATAAAAGAGGCCGTGAAGTGCAGGAGGGAGAGACTGCAGCAGTGGCAGATTGAAGCTCTTCTTGTTAAATTAAATCCAGCTGAAGATGGAATGTGTTAGAGTGGACAGCAGTGATAATGGGCACTGTTTCTTCTGTGTGTCTGTGTATAAATTAACTACCTTTCAGAGTTATCTGGATAATAAAGCTTCAGCAGTTTTCCTCCTAGTTCCACATGTGCTGCAATAATTACAAGCATAACTTTATTTACTTCTGGCAGTAAAAGTATGAATAAATGATGTCTCATTGCTGTGGCCATGTTCTCTATGGCCTCTTCTCTCGTTCTGCTCTATCACAAATCATGTCCTTAACTCTGCTAATGCTAAGAAACACAAAGTTGGCAGATGTCTTGCTGTGTGACTTATTTCCCTTGCACTTAGGTCTTTAAACATTCAGTCTACCTATTTTCTAAAAGGAATATATATGAAACTGTGATAGAAACTGACAGTGCCTGTAGTGCTCATGCAATGCACTGGTGCTGTGTCATGGCCTGTGTTATTTCCAGATGATTTAAAACATTGCTGACTATTACCTTTTTCTTGTTTTATTTGGCTTCCCTTTCAAGTCATAGTATCTTGCCATCAGTGCTGAAACTAATTTGGCTGTGACCCTTATGTTTGGTGGCTAAATTGATTTTTCTCTTCCTGATTCTTGTTTTCCCTTCCATTACAAAGCACCACCAGGATTCCCATATGGGTAATGCATCAGATTTTTGGGACAACTGGGTAAAAATATCCAGTATTCTCATGACTTGCAAAAAAGTTGAAAAATAACAATAACAAGCAAAAAAAAAACCAGCCTGGGAGTTAAATTTAAATAGATTATGTATTGCTAATTCTGCACAGGGAAATTCAGAGAGCTAGTTGCATTTGTATTTATTCCTGTAATGCCTCCAATTATGTTTTCAGATTGTTCATAAGATTCACATTATTTAAAAAGCACGTGAGGCCAGCATTTGCAAATAAATTAATTTTGACCTGAACAGACAAAATATAGGGGGGAAAAAAGATAACATAATGCCAGTAGAGCTATAAAGCCATCTTTATCTGGAATACTTAGGTGCCATAAAAATTAGATAAAGGTATTTCAATCAAGGCCAGGGTTGAGGTTCTGGGTTCTGCAAGAGTGCTTGTGTGTGTGTGTGTGTGTGTGTGTGTTTCATTTGCTGCTTTTAATTCATAAGCTCAGGGCTTTATAGAAAAGCACTGATATATTTTGACAGCAGCAAAGGCTTGATTTTCAGGCGTCCTGCATATTCGCAGCTTGCAGTAAATTTGTTTTTTCTCAGAAAATCAAACTAAGTTTCCTAAACATGAGGGCTTACTCCTAGTTTTAGAGCTCGAAGCAGTAGTTAATTGGAGTTTAGTGTTGCCTTGACACTGTTTCACTGTACTGGGTTGCTGGATCCTGCCCTCCTCCTAAACAAACTCCTGAACATCTCCCCACCTCTTATGTTAAACCACTCTTTGACACAGGTAGATGCATTCAGGAATGTTGCAAAAGCAAGACAGATTTTGGATTTGTTCCAAGATAGCATTCATCAAAAGAAATCTCTTTTCTAAGTAAAAGCTAAAGTTTTCCTTTTTCTCTGCTGTGGAAGACTTGGTGAGGGGATGCATTTCAGTGACACAAGAGGAGCTGGATGCCCAGAGCCTTGCAGGGTGTCTCACTGCTGGGATTGCTGCACCTTGCCACAGGGAAGCAGCCTGGGATCATCTCCTGTGCCCCAGAGTGCTGTTAATCCATCAAGGAGTAAATGTGATGTTTTTGGGTTTGAGCTCCCATCTGGAGGTTCCCTTGCACGTGGGCAGCAGCTTTTCCTTTGTTTCCCAGGTGGTTTGTGATGGCCCATGACTTGTGTATGGCCAAGGAGAAGGTTGTGGTGCTGTTCAGAGCGACCCAGACCTGCCAGAGCAAGGATAATGTCCTGTCCACTTATGCAAAGCACCCTGGCAGTGTAAAGAGGGCTCACCTCTCACATCCTGTCAGAGAATAGCATCATACCTATAACACCAACAGATATTTGAAATTAACCTCTTTGTATCTTAATTTCTTCCAAGTCAAAATGTGCCTTATAGCACATTCTGTAATTCTTTGATGGAAGACATTTCACCAGTGTAAATTATTATTTTATTACTTTTGGCAGACAGACTGTTTAGCAAGTCTTTTGAAATGCATGCTTCTTCAAAACCCGCTAAATGCAGTGGGAATCTTTACACAGAATCTTAATTTATCTCCTTATACTTCAGTTGTTTTTTTAATCTTTCTTTTGAACCACTGAGCAATTTTCAATCTGGAAAAAGAATCTGAGGAATGATATGCAATTGTCACACACATCAGTCTTTTAAAAAATTGGGTTTATGACTTTGATGTAGTCTAGACAAACGAACATGTTTCAGAAACTTCTGAAGCTGACTGACTCATGGAAGTACTGCTTAATATTTTAATACTTGGCTCTTCTAGCTTTTGAGATATGAACATCCGCAAATGAGAACTTTACACAGGAATTCGAGTCAGCTTCTCCATTCCCCTGCAAAGCAAGACAGCAGATGCTGCTCACCAGCCCTGCTCTGCAGTTTGGAAAATCTCAGCTAAGCACTGCAGTCCTTTGCCATTGATCAGTAAAGGTGGGAGAACCTTGGGAAATAACAGGGAGAAACTAAATGCTGTGTGTGAACAGGGGTCTTGATACTAAATCTGTCCTTAACATCATGAATATACTCATGTGTTTATAATATATATTTATTTGAATGCAAATGCATTTTATATTGCAATGATCTTTTGGCAGTTAGGGATTACTTTTTATCCTTTCCTGTATCATAAGGCAAATGAAACAGTCAATTAAATTAATCCTCTGCAAATTTAAAGTGGCTGACATACGAACACAGCTATAAGCTGTGAATTTGCAGCTACAAGATATTGACAGGGAAACAGGTTAGTGCTGTTTGATAAAGAATTAGATATTTAGTCCAAATTGCAGATGCTCTGTGCATTGAGATTCTCTGCAGTCAGGGTACTCTTGCAATGGTTGCAACTCTTTACCAACCTTTATTTACCTCTTATTTATGTTCCTATTGTCTCTTATTCTACAGAAATCTCTTTTTCTTTAAATTAAAAAAGATTCTTTCTAGCCTAGAGAAAAGTGTAAGTAATGCTTTCTGTCTTCTCCACATCCACACCTTTCCATTCCCAAATTTTGCTACTATAAAACGATCCTTGCCTCTAAAACGTAGTTCCTTTTTGGGTAAAAAAACACATTGCACTGGAACAAGGATAAGCATGTGGAATTTCCAGTACAGACCTCATTAAGCCTTTTAACAGAATAACCTTCATCACTGGATTCTTAAATAGGAAATGCAATGGTACCTCCTTTATTAGTTAGTTGGTGGAATCAATTAATTGCTAACTAATAACTAAATAGCCAACCCTGCAAATATTTGAGCATCTGCATATCTTTAGTCATCAGAGTAATGATTGGAGAATTGATAGGAGAAATGTATGTTTAAAATTAAATTAGATTCTGTTAGCAAGATAGAGCTTTTAATATTTCTCTACAGAAAGCCTGCATTGCTGTCTTGCTTCTACAGCAGTGGGTTTCATATTTACCTGTAACTATATTTTTCTGTCTATCTGAATAATGCAGTATTTTAAAGTAACAATGTACATGAAACAAGAAAAAAACGAACAAGAATCTTCCATACTGGGGCAGAGGGGAAAGATGTGTTTCAGTAACTTATAATTAGTGGAATAAATGAACCATGCATTGGTTAACAAATTTCTGTTTTGTTATGATAATACCCAGGTTTTAAAAACACAATGTTCTGGGAGTAATCCCAGAATCCAAGGCAGAATAACAACACTATGATTTGTTGTTCATTCATATTAATATGTTACACTCAGTTTTTAAACTCCATGCCTTTTCTCCTGCTCTTTCTCAGTTTCAGATGTTATAATGGCCAACAGCTGTCTGTAATTGTCATTGCTCTGTCACAGGACACTCATTGTCACTGAGTGACAGATGTGATGACCACTACCAGCAAGATGGTTAACATCCCCCACTGAGAATATATATTTATCTTCAAAATTTAAAAAGTACAAAGAACCAACAGCAATCAGTGACCTACCCCTATCTTGTTTTTTTTTTTTTTCGCAAGTAGAGAAGATAAATAAGGTGGCCACTTTACTTTGAGGTCACTGATGAGAAAGAACTGTGTGGATTTTATTCAGGGAATAATTAAAAAAAAAAAGTAAACTGCAGAAACCATCTTTTTGTACTCCTGGAATGATTTATAAAGGACCAATTAGTGTTCTCCAGGCTGTGGAGTAAACAGGAAGGAGAAGTTTACTGAGCGCATCTCTGAATATGGAAGAAGGATTGCTGCAGTTTCGCCGTTTTGTGGTGTTGGGTGGGTTGTTGGTCTTCTCATTTTGCTTTCATTCCTGTTCCTTATATGTCATAGACAAAGTTTCCACAGATAACCTCAGACTGGCCTTATTTAAGGTATCATGGAGTCATAGAATGGTTTGGGTTGGACCAGATTGTAAAAATCAGTGGCCCAACACTCTTCCCATGGACAGGGACACCTTCCACAAGACCAGGTTGCTCAGGGCCCCATGCAACCTGGCCTTGAAAACTGCCAGGAATGGAGTACCAACAGCTTCTCTGGGCAAACTTTGGTACCCCCTCATCTGTAGACCACCTCCTCCTACTTTAGACCACAGAGCCATGGCCACTCTGTGCCATACATAGCAACCAAGGCTCCTAGATGTTCCTGAGATGAGGTCCATATTTTTCATGCAGTGCTTTTTATTTTAAAAAGCTTCAAATGTTCAAGTTTCCTTATTTGATCAGCTGAGATATATCTTTTGGACTAACACAAAATGTACAAGACATGTCAATGCTGAAGTTTGCTTTGTGCTTAATGAGAAGAGATAGATTTGTGTAAGGTGTCAGTTGAATGAAGAACATTTGGCAAATGAGCAGATACTGATGAAGTATCATTGCTGTGAACCAGTTGTTCAACGTTTCATGATGAATTTACTGAAGACACTTAACATGCCTATTTTTTTCTCAGAAAATGTGGCCTTGGTGCTGAGGAGTCAAAGACAGTTGCAATGGCATAACATGTTTCTTATACACTTTAATGGACTGAAAAAGTATTTCAGATCCAAAAAAATTGTCTCAGCAGTGTCCCTCAGATTTTATTCATAAAATATGATTTCCTTACATGCATAAGGTTACCAGTGGTCTACCTAGCTTTTTTCATGCTTAGCCTTCAGCCTGGAAAAAATTGTTCCCTTTAATAGAAGCAAATGTGTGGTAAGTTGATATGGAGAATTATAAACTGTCCTCTGTCATTAGAATTGTGTTAATTCTTTGGGGGTTTTGTTGTTGTTTTTTTTTTTTTAATTCTATCACAAGGGATTGTAAACCAAAGTACGAAAAACATAGCAAGCAACACTGAAACAGGCTGAAAACTGAATTTTGCAACTTTGGACTTAATATTCTTTTAAATCCCAAACAATGCCATGTCTTAGGAACAAGATAAAAGCACTAACAGTGTATCAAATTCCTGTGAAATGATTCCCCTGCTTTGCATGGTATAACATCACCTATTGAGAAATGTATTTGTTTAAGATGCTGCTACATCTGATTATGAGATTATGTTTAAGAAGATAATATATACTTTACCAAGCATTACTTTACCACTTATTTAGCGCTGAAGTATAATCCTGTTCTATGTAAATGGTTAGAATACAAAATAGATCTGCCCTGACTCAATGAAAGATATTTTTTTTTATGCTTCTACAGATGTGGGCTTTTCTGAGTTGCAAATGCTTTCTAGAGTTCTTCTTCACACCCTGGAGGGGCAAAAAGCAGATTAGGATTTTGGGGGTTTGTTGTGTGTTTGGAAAATAAGTTTTTCATGAATACCAAAAGAAGTGTAGCATGAAGAATAACTTAAATGGCTTTTCAGCATTGTATAAACAAACCATGGAAACCTGAAATAAATGAAAAATATTGAACTGTGGAATTGGCACTCTGGGTGAAATTAGGTGCAGTATGAATTTCATATCCAGAACAGATCTTCTATGTGGGATTACAAAGGTCATCTATTAAAAAGTCTAAATTTACCAACAGCTACACCTTGCTCTATATGTGTTAATGTGTATATTTCACATGTTCAATAATTATTACTGCAGAAAGTTACTCATTTTTCTATGGAAAATCATTTGTATTTTGCACTATGTTCACAGATTAACCAAATCAGTCTGGGGAGGAGGCTGTGTATCTATTAAAGCACTGAAAACCCAGACTTTTAGACTTAAAATGTACACCTTAATGAGGGAGACAGTAGTGTGGGATGGGAAGGCACAATTCTTGATTCAGCAATACTTTTTTCTTACTTCCATCCCTGTGTGAATTCCAACAGACTGACAATCCTTGAGCCCTGATTTTCCATTCTCCCTTCAGCAGGTTGTGCCCCTCAAGGAAATGATACCCTCGTGGCTCTAGCATCCTAAAGCTGTACAGCTATTCCCTGACAGGGACTCTGCTGATGTCAAAGGATGGTTACATCTGGAAGGCATAAAACAACAAAGAGTACTTCAGAAAAGATGCTCTATACATATAGATCCCGTCTCCCTCCTATGGGCCAGCTCTCTCTGCCAACCAAGCTATCCAAAATCCGTGGCTTCTCTTGGGGCAGACGCCTGCAGAGCGTCTGACAGCTGGGAAGCCCAAAGTACTTTTCCAGGTTGAAGTGGTGGTGTGATGCTTTCCACCTGGGACTCAAGGAGCATTATAAACGAATCCATGTGAAAAATCATCCAGGCAAATCCTCTCCTCCTCCTTGGCAGAAGACTGCTCTGGAAGTTCTGTGCTGCTCAGTCTGCCCTGAGCATTCTGCTGTCACTTGTGCAAATTCAGTACTTGAACTAAATTGGTGTTAGGTATGATCTGACATGAGCTTTGGCAGTCACATGCTAACTGTGCTACACTTCCAAGTCCTGTAGTTGTGAATTTCAGTCATATGGCCTCCATTCCTCCAACTTCCACGTGCTCAATCTGCAGTTTTATCTACCTTCACCCTTTTTTCCAAGGGGCTTTTTCTTCCCAGCAAGGACAATTGCAACTGAGTATTAGGTGCTAACAGAATCAGATTCTCCCTATTTTGGGATTACACCCCACAGCAATGAAACAAGGTCCTGGTTTGCTGTTTTTCTATCCAGGATTGAATCAAGAACCTGGTGGATGGTTGAACACAAAACTTGTTGACTCCTCCCATTTTAGTAAGCATCAAAGGCTCACATACCATCATAAAACATCTTTGCATGAGGGACTTTCTCAAATAAGACAATCCATAGCAATATTTTGATTCCTTTCCTCAGAATAAGAAAATATTAGAAATATATATGTGGCACATACTTTTCTACTCAGTCAGTGCTCTGTATCAGCCAGTAATTTATGTAAGGTAGTGCTGAGGCATGTGCCCCTTGTAGGGGAGAAAGATTTTATTTCATTAATTTTATGAATGTCAGCAGCTTTAGTTTTACCCTGTGCATGACAATTTTATGCTTCTGAGTGATACACACAGAAACAGAGAATCATTTAGGTTGGAAAAGACATCTAAGATCATTGAGCACAACCACTAACCCAGCACTGCCAAGTCCACCAGTAAAACAGGTCCCCAGGTACCACATCTACACAATTTTTTAACCCTTCCAGGGATGTTGACTCCACAACTTGCCTGCATCACATTCCAATGTCTGACCACCCTTCCAGTGAATAATTTTCCTTGATGTCCAATCTAAACGTCCCCTGGTACAACTCCTGTCCCTGTGGCTTGTTCCTTGGGAGAAAAAGCTGAGCTCCTCCTGGCTCCAACATCCTTCCAAGGAGATGTAGAGAGTGATAAATTCCCACTTGAGCTTCATTTTCTGCAGGCTAAACACAGCTCCCTCAGCTGCTCCACATAAGACATGTGCTCTAGTTCTTTCACCAGTTTATTCTTTTAATAAGACACTGTTTAAAGGACTAAGCAGCAGCTCTGGTTCCTGCTGCTCCTGTAACTGTATTTGAATTTAGACTTGCTAATAATGATATCTTTGTTTTATTCATTTAAATTCTTTTCCAAAGAACTGTGAATTTTTCTCTTCCTGACTTTTCCTGATAAGCTTACGTGCTAAAAAATACAATGAGGCTATTGGTGCAATTTGCTGAGCAGATAATATTGTATGACATTGAGGTCAGCAATGGTTCTTGCAACAGTGAAGATGGTTAAATTTAAAGAGAATATTACCCAAATGTTATTGGCCAGTTATGATGTTTAAAATTATAAATATAGTGAAAAATCCCCATTCTTAATAAATTAATTTGAATATTAATGGAACAGTGGAGAAATATAATCCCAGGTATATGTAGCTAGTAGATCTAAACCTAGTGATATTGTATGTGGGAGGAAAATGCACACAAAATATCAGTTTTCCTTGTTATGACACCAAGCAAGCCCCAAAGAATTTTAAGAAGAAATCTGGGAATTATTTTATATTGAGAAGACAGTAACTGTGTGGACATAAACTGGATTTTACCTGTGTCTATCTATCATTTTCATTTCCTTGTATATGCAGCACACAAAGAGAGGAAGGTTGTATATAATTTGGCACTCTTATTGGCAGCATGAAAAAGAACTACTTTGTCAAAAGCTTCAGTCTAAAATTATCTTAACTTTTCCTACAGAGGCTGTGCCACTGCTTGACAGGTTTTAAAGAGCTACTGGAGAAGCATTACTGCTTCTTCCCCAAAGATAATTTAAAAAATATCTGCACATAACTGCAATGTCTCTAATTTGTTTTTGACCCAAGATGACAAAACTTTAACAAATCCTGTTTAAATTAATATAATTAGGAGAATAATGCCTACCCTGCTTCCAAAACTTTTTGTGAGACAAAATAGACTAAAAACCATTGACACTAAAGACCTACTCCTCTAGAAGATGCATCTCTATCCCACTAGGTCATATTCCTTACAAGACCACATGGAAGCATTTGAATTCCCCATTTTCAGCTATATATGTTATATTGCAGATAAGTGAGACTGAGAGTTAGTATTTTCTTTCCCAATAGTCAACTTTCCTTTCCTGTTCCCCACCAGCCCTAAGGGCTAGTGCAGATTGATTAATGAGCTCTACATTCTCATACTTGCAGTTTTTATCATATTAAAGCTGTAGGGGTTTTTTCCCCCCTCTGCAATAGGAGCAGGTCAAGAATTATGTATGACTGGTTATAGGCTTTGCAGACAATTTTTTTTCTGTTACCAGAATCCCCTCCATCAGGAACCTGTTTTGTTTTAACTAGTTGTTCTTCGTACCAGAGCTACATGTAGAAAGAATTGCTATACTCCACACAATGTAGGTGGTATAAATGCAATATATAAATGCAAATAATACACTTGGGGGACAGAGGAAATGTTTAATTTATCTAAGCTTTGCTTTATCATGGCTCTTATTGCCAGAAATTCTGTTATCAAGTTTGTTTATTCTGCAAAACTGAGTACCATTTCTCTACATTTTTTCAGTAACCCATTAAGGCTTTCTTGAAAGAGGAGATCTTTCTGTTATATAACACATTACTTTTTCATAAATAGTCTTGACTAGTTTGGAAGTAGAGTTTTCTCTGGCATCAATAGCTTGGGTTGCAGTTCTGTATTTCAAGTTCTGTCATGCTACTGAAGTCAAAGGAAAAATAAAACTGAACCCTCTTAAGCTATTCTCTTTGCCTTACTATAACTAGATTTGCACAGATCTGTGTGTTTCTAGCTGGGCTGTAACCACTTGCAGTGTATTCTTTTTGTTTAGGCACACAGCTAGAAAAAAGTAAAAAGAGAATAAGCTTTCAACAGCCTCAGAACTGTTCCCTTCTATACTTACAGCAATGTGGTAGAATTCTGTTTTCAAATGTTTTATAGATCCAGAGTATTTTTAAATTTAATTAATGTTTAAGTTTAATAAAATAATGCACAAAATCATTATTTTGTGACATTAATGAAGTCTATTTTCTAGCACAGTTTGAATAGGCAATACTAAAATAGCACTAAAATACATTAACATTAGGTCATCTGCTTTGCATTTATAACAATAAGCTCACATTTTCAGAAAGAATAATCTTAAAAATTATTTTTTTCAGTTCAAACTGTACATCTTTATCTTAAAATTCCAAATGTTTCAACAATAGATGCTGATTAAGGACTAGACAATTACTCTTCATCTTTCAATGATTTATGGCACAAAGACCTTTTCTCCAGAGTTTGAGGTGCTAAAGAGGAAGAGTACATTTAACTTGGCAGCTCCCTGCCTTCCTCCTTATTTACTAGGCACAGAATTTACCTCATTGTTGCCATCGTACTAGAAAATGAGCTTATTGCCTTTATAGCATGTTTGGTCCTTGGTGTGGACATATATATGGTTGAGTTCTCCAGCATTTATATAAGCATATGCAGAAAATGAAAATAAAGGACACACATTCCTCGAGTAGCTAAAACAGGAAGACAAAATGCAATGGCAGGACTCATCTTCCCATAATGAGATTTAGTATTTATTTGCCTTAACCTGCACAATGTGCAGAATGATTTCCAGGCATTGAAATAAGCACTTTGCTTGTCCCAAGGAGCTCAGTATTTAATCAGGGGAAAATAAACAGTCAGTAGGAAGAAGAAAAGCAGTAAATATTTGAGAATGTTGACAAAACCCTCTGCTCTTTTTTTACATGTATGTAATTTAATGTTCATTGTTCTTTAAATTTTGAACATACTTGTAATAGTCTTTGGAGTCACTGGCTTCAGGATTTTAGTAAAGTTGTATTCAGTATGAATAAAATAAGTAGGGAAATTGAGTTTAGCTTTGTCTGTTTCTCTTGGTATCAAGGTCAGTGAACATCCATCACTTACTTGAAAAGCACTAATATATCACCTAATTGAATAAAAAACAGGAAGCCAAAAAGCAAAAATCTGATAAGATTATTTAATCTCCCCACCCTCTGAAATAACTACCACCAAGCTGAGACTATTTTAAAAATTACTGCTAATATCCTGTGCATTTTCTCCACCTACTTTGGTTCCTGTTGTTTCTTTTCACATGCCATTTCTAACTCAATAATCTCCCACAGTGGTTGTCACACTGAGGAAGGTAGTTAGTAATAACTAAAATCATGCCTGCAGCTCTTAGGTTCCCTGTTAATAAGTTGGTATATGAGCTGGCTAAAACACCTTAGGCCAAAACTGTCAGACCTTCATCAATTTGAATTATACAAGACATCTCTCTAGCATTTGTGTGTGGACTGGCTGTTGAAGTAGCCCAGGACAGTTCCATCACAATTTTTTCTGACTTCTTGTGTGGGAAGGCTGGGGCAGAAAACACACACGTGCACTGGTCTTGAAAATTCTCATCTGTTTAACACAGTTATCGAATAAAGGATAATAGTTTACATATAACTGCTGAGTTTGCAGTGGTGAGTAGCAAATCAAAAGGCAATGAAGATTTTACTGTGCCTAATCTGTGGGGTTAACCCAGTGGTGTAGGAGTATCCTTCCCATCCTTACCCTTTTCATCCCATCCTTAAGGAAGCTGTTAATGTATTTTGTGTGTTTCTGTTTGTTCCTTTGCCTTCATACATGTGAGGTTTTACTTCCTCCGCTATTCCCTAAACTGCAGCTCCTACACTGATCAAGAATTGACCACTTGTGGTAACACCCTGAAGACCTCTGTTACCTTCTTGTTTGTGTGCTCGAGCCCTCTGTCCTCATTCTAGGCTTTCCTCTTGGGGACTTTTACACCTATTTCCCCCAGGGATTAGTCACTACCACATGATGCTGTGTGCATAAAGAACATCACCTTGCACAAACTCCCAGGATTTTTTCTCTTTTTTTTTCCCTTCATGATTTATTTGTGTGTCTCAGCATCTTGAAGAGCTGTACCTGTCACTGGGCTTTCTGGGAAGAGCTGGGATTGAAGAACTGTTCCTACTTTTATTCAGATTTTGGAATCATTAAAACAGCCTGAGGTGGACAAGAGGCCATTCAGAAGTTGTGCTGTTCCAGGCAACTTCTGTGGCCTTCACAACCCAGCCAGTGCAGAGCTGAAACAGCTGGTACAAGTTAACTGATGTTCATTTGTGCAGTATTCCTCTCAGAAATAAAATAATCATTCTGTGTTGTTTGGGAAACTGAAGATTTAGATTTTCCACAAAATTTACCTGCCTATATGAAGGTTGACAGGCAGATCTTCTAAGTGAAGTCACTGAAATAGATTGTTAAAGCTACATATTCCCAGGTGATTTGTAATCAGTATATGTCTTTTATGCATATCTGGCATCAAGGATAGAAGTACAAAAAAAAAATTCTTAAATTGTATTAAATGGACTAAGAGGTGTTGTTACTATTATTATTATTATTATTATTATTATTATCATTATTATTAATAATAATAATATTTTTATTATTATTAAAAAGATTTTGTATTGCTGTATTTAAACCCTGTGTAATTCTATGATGCTTCTCCATTTAATTAATGTGCCAGTACAATAAATACACAAAATCATTATTTTGTGACATTAGTGAAGGCTACTTTTCAAGCACAATTTGAATAGGCAATTGAACAACAGTGCACTAAAACACATTAAAACCAGGTCATCTGCTTTGCATTTCTAACAATAAGCCCATACTTCCATGAAGGGTAATCTTAAACCACATTTTTTTTCAGAGCAGCCAGTACATCTTTATCTTAAAATTCCAAATGTTTCAACAATAGAAGATTGTTAAGAACTAGACAATTATTTTTCAGCACCCATTGATTAATGACTTAGTCTATGACACACAGAGAAAGTGTAGAACAAAGGAGTGTATTATAATAATGCACAGGCATTAAACCATCTTCATTAATAGGGTCTTTTTGGATTCTGCTTAGCATGAAACAAAGTATGCCATAAAGAAAGTGAAGTATTAGCTTTAAATATCTCTTTAAATGCACTTGATAAAAATAAAGCCTACATTTGTGGCCTTAATCTTAAAAATATTTTGTTTTCTGGGGTTCACACATTCTCCAAACTAGGTGAACTGCAGCAGGGTTTCTGAGCTATCAGCTGAGCTCAGTTCTTACAGGCCACATTATTCATATTTTGTATGTTACACTAGGCCATTGCAAAATATTTCACTGTCATCCCTCCTCTGAAAACTAGAGCTGTAAGGTACTGCTGAACACTACTAGCAGGAGCAAAATCTGAATATTTTAAACCAGTTAACCTGTTAAGATTCTGTAAGGCAAAACTGTTAAATGGCCCTGATAAGAAATAGAAAAAGCACAGTGAAACCACAGCCTTAAATATAAAAGTATATAACTGTATAACGTTTGTTAAGGCTCTGTTTCAACTAGAAATCTGTGAGTGCTTTCAGGTTGCAATCCATGAGATGTTTTGGTTTCACCTTTTATAAATATATTTAACTCTGACACCATCCCTCCTCCCACTGATCCTGTCAAGGCTGCTGCCTGGAGAGCACACATCCACATGTTTGAGCGACTAGGACCTCAAACATATCCCCTGTGCTCTCTACTTTTTCACAGCTATTGGCACTTAGGCTTGTTTGTCTGTTTGTTTACAAGCTTTTAGGTTAATTTTAAATAAAATAATATTATCTTTCCCCTGTGCTATTGTGAGTCTGTGTTAGCAGTCTACATCACACATAACTCAAAAGAATGAGGCTAAAATATGAACTAGGCATAGACCATGTTCACAGCACTTGGAAAGGACAGAAGATGGATTATGAAGAGGTTGTTGGAGCTAAGTGAATAATTCACAGGGAATAATTAATTTGACAAACTTACCCTCTTTGTGCATACAGACCAGATAACAGACTCTTTCATTCACTCATTATTCAGATTTATTCAGTATCTTTTGAATAGGGTACAGTAGCTAAGGCATCTCATCATGGATCCAAAAGCACAAATTAAAATCTCTCCCTGGATTCATATTTTATTGAACTCCTCTGAAAACTGGGACCTCCCCACCTGGGACAAGCAGGCAGGCAGAAGAATTGCAGTGGTGTGGGCCAAAAGCCCACCCATCCCAGAGCATGGAAAGCCCCACTTGTCTCCAAGCAGTCGATGTGAGGGTAGTGGGAAACACCCTGACAAGAGAATTGGATGAGGCTGGCTTGAATGGAGGATCACAGCTGTGTTTCAGAGTGCCAGGCTGATGGAAGAACATGGCTTTTTTTCCAAGTATTTTTAATGTATCAACAGGCCTGAAAGGAGGAAGTCCAGCTCACATGTGCTACCTCTGACATTTTTTGCTGCACATATTTTGTGCACACACCTACAGCATGCAAGACTTGTTAACTGGGATGCTGTTTTGGAGGAAAATCTATACTCTTGAGTTGAGACTTCTGATATTTAATGAGAAGTGATGAATACTGGGAATCACCAGCTAAATGCATATATTAGGTGGCTGACAATGAAAATGTAATTGATACTGACTATAAGTTTTTTCAGTTGCATTTATGCACCCAAAATAAAAGTTTTCTGCCCCAAAGACTTTATAAACAGACAAGACGAGAGAAGTACAAGGAAAAAAGTGAAATATATGAAACCATTATATAGAAGGAATTGTGCCAGACTAGCTTTAATTAATGAGGCTTTTGTTCTTATTCATTTGCCTAAGAAACCTCTACACACTTTTTTTTTTTTTTCTGATTTGGATTCTATTTGGTGTAATGTCATATACTGCATGCTATATCTAACAATGGTAATTAGCTGGTTTTGTTTTCTACTCAGATGTAACAATGCTTTGATGAACTGCTTTTCATTTTAATTGCATTAATTTAAACATGTGTATCTGATAAAATATTTACTGACAACTTATCTGGCAAGGACATACATGGTTCAATAAGCACAAATCACACTGTAGTTTGTACATATTTTATAATATTAATTTCTTGGTCAATGTTTAACAGCTTAACACTAGAACCATTTCATCATACATTCTATTATTTTATCAACAAACATTCACATCTTCTAAATGAGAAGCTGTAAAAAAGAAAGAATAATCCTCTCCATCTCTATTAGCATGTGACTGATAAAAATAAAATTAGTGTTAATTAAAATGTATTGATATCACAAAGCAATCATGATTTTGAACTTGCACATGAAAGATAAAGTATTTTTCTGCAAAAATTTAGAAAACTCTTTCTCCATGCTATCAGAGATATCCCAAGTAAATTAATTCAGGAGAAGCCCAGGGTCATATGTATTGCTTTTTTTATCAATTGTTTTGATGAAAACAAAGCTAAAAGCAATAATTGAGTTTTTTTCAGGTTTCTAGGCTTTAATTTGCCTAATTTTATGTCATGTCAAACATGACATTTTATGTCAATGACAAACTCAATGATTTTCAGTACTTTAGGTAGTAACTTTAGATAGTCCCATTAAGGTCATCACTGGACAGGGTGACAGCTCCCATCAGCTCTGGACACTGACCATCCTTTATGCCTGGTCTCCTCCAAGTGCATACTAAAATTAAATCCAAACTGAACCATTTGAATCAAGGATTTGAAAGACATTTCACTGGATTTTGGGTCAAGGCTGGTGTTTCTGCTTTTCTCCTGATACTCTGAGCCTTAGGGCAAGCAGAAGCTTGTCCTCACTGCAGCACAACTGTGGGATTGCACCAACCAAAGGGCCAGATTTGGGGGTAAGAGTGAATCCCACCCAAGGCTCACAAGTAACTTCAAACAAAGGAGTTTGATTTCTGTCACAGCCACAATTGCATTATTCTCATCACACAAACTATTTCTGTTAGCTCGAGTCTCTTCCTTAGTTATCTCACTGGAACTTTTTTCTTCAGTAACAATTAGAGGGAGCTTGGAGGAAATATTTTCCTCCACATAACAGATGATGATTTTAAGAACTGACCAAAGCAATGGATGTTTTACAAACTGTGGGTGCCATTATTTACACAAAGAGAACACCTGCAAGACATATGCATAGAGATGGCTTACCCAAATCTTCCTCAGCTTTGGCTTATTGATTTGTTCACTTCAGACAAGTTTTGATAAAGATTTTTCTCTTCTGGAACAGTTTTACCATAATAATTTTTGTACTGTACACATATTTTTGTGATTTATTTTAATAGAAAATAATTTTATTAAAGTCTTTTGACATATATTCCTTGAGCAGGAGAAATGTAGCTACAAATACCTTTTAGTTGTTACTTTGAAGACTGAAATCCACTCTCAGTAGGTTGAATAACTCCTACACACAAGGAAGACATGGTCCAGGGAATATTTGACTTTAACTTAAGCAACTCAGAGGAAATCAGAATGAGGAACAATCTACATGTTCAGTTTGTGCCTTGCCTTCCTTCCATACTGTCACCTGCTAGAAAAAAAACAATGCTTTCATACTGAACTGTAACATTTGTCCTCTCTTTGCAACAGTAATATTATAATCACAAGAAGAGTGATCAAATAATGAGAGGTACACCAAGTCCTGATGCAGTAATTTGGAAGTCTTGAAATTTCATGAAAAGTCATCCTGTTCTAAGACTGGGGTTTGGGTTAGATTTTTTCCCCTTTTCATAAATTTACACTAATTACACTAATGGTCCCTTTCTCCTCCAGTAGATTCCTTGGAGTATTTGCAGGGGACTGCCTGCCACAGCACCTGTTTTACAAAGAAAGAAAATATCCACTGCTGATTTGTTCGTCTCAGCCAGCCCAGATATCTGTGTGATTTCATTCATTAATGTGGAGATTAGTGCATTCATACTGGGTGCTCTTTTTCAGAAGGTAATGGTAGTGCCCAGTAAAAATGGGTCATGATTTGTAGTGGATTCTGTGGCAACAGAACTAGATACTGACTCTCAATTTGCCTTGTGAGCTCTGTTCATTACAGATGAATAAATGTCCACAGCATGAAAACAAGAATGAAATGGTCTGACTAAATTTCTGACATTTAGCCAAATTCTTGATATTCCTTAATGCACTCACTGATGTCTATTCTTATCCTGAATAGCCCTTGAATTTACCATCTGGTAGCAGTTGTTGAGCCATTCCCATTCTAGCCTATAGCTCCATTGCATGTCTTCCCTCATAAAAACCATCCATTTTTTCAGTCATTCCCTACATCTCTCTTTTCAATTAATTAGCCTTTTTTGCCCTTGGTCCACAATTTTACAAACGTGCAGTGCACAGAATCACACACTCTACCTGAGGACGTAGCAGTGCAGAGCAGGTCAGAAGGATTGCTTTCTGAGCCCAGTAGATGGTACTCCTGTTTAGATAGTTCAATACAGTCTTTGCTAGTTCTGCAGCAGAATGATGGTGCTGACAAACACAGGCTGATTGAGCCACAAGACTGCAAACACAGAAAATGATGCTACAGTAGGCAAAAGAGATGACCTAGACAAGCTCATTGACATTCGTCATATTTTCCCCCTGTATTATGAATACACATTCACTCATATATATGAACTGTAACTATATTCAGTATTAGATCTAATCTTGTTCGTATTAAAGTTTTGCATTAAACCCTTATTGGCTTCAACATCAATGGGAATGGACTTGTCATTTCTGTTGATTATATAGAGGCACTCAGTTACACTTTTCTTTTTATAGTCCATTTGCAATGAACCATAGATGCATTCATAAAAGATAAGAAGACATCAGACTCAGTACTTTCAATGCCAAAAATACAAGTTGATGCTCTTTCAACTAAGCAGAATGCTGTCAATAGAAATTAGCAGCGTAAAAAAATGCTGTGCACCACAGGGAGATGCAATCAAGGCTTTCACAGACAGATATCTTGGAACGCTTTTTATTTTACACACCCTTAAAATTAAATAAGCTAACTCAAAATGCCTTTTATGAATTTGTAAATATTATCTCACTGCTGTATACATTCTTCAAAGCATTTCTCTTTCGACTTGGATGTTCACCTCTCCTTTCCAGCAGGCTAGATTAAGCTTCAATGAAATCTGAATCTTTGTGACTAAAAGGCTGATTTATCATTTTCTAAAAAGAATAATCATGCTGTCATAGGAGGACAGTGGGTTGATTTGGAATACCTGTCAACCACAAAGGAAATCCCTGCAAAGAGTTAAAATAATTAGAAAAATTGCAAACCTATTTACAAATTTCTAGGCATTTTGTCTTTACACTAACACAACGATTTTTGACCTTAATAGCTTTCCCCAGCACAGGCAAACAAGCTTTGAATTATTGTTCTCCTGCAACGTAACAATTCCACTGCTCTGACCCTTGGTGTCTTGCAAAATACAATAGAACAATAATTGTCAATCCTTCCTATACAATGTGCTAGATTTGACAGAGGTCAGCATTAGCTACAAGACCTTTGGCTGATGCTCAAAGAGGTAATATCTCTTCTCCAGTTCAGTTGATAAAATGCTAAATAGAATCAATTTTTGCCATGCTTTTGTGGAGATAGAGATAAAAACAGTTTTTAGACTGTAACATGTTTTTTAATAGACAGAAAATAGATGACAGTATAGCTCAAAGTGCTTTGGTAAATATACTATTTAAATGTCAAAAGTTTTCATTCTTCTAAAGAGAAATGCCGTAATTCTTCCTCCCAATTTGCAGTGTGATGAGTCTAAGAAGGCTTTGCTGTGTGCAGAAAATAGAGGATTTTGTTGCAGATCTTACATGAGTAATACATGAAGGAAAAGACTGACTCATAGACATTTTGTGTCAGCATGTGATTTGTACAAAGCAAGGATATAATCTGACATGGAAATAAAATGTGTGGTAGATGCTTCTCTTTGGCACCATGGAGAAGCTGGTGGCAAGGTCAGCAGCTACAGTGTCTAAGCTCCTCACTTTGTAAGCAGTTGTTAGTTAAAATTTTGCTTCCGTCCTAGAGCCTGAGTCTTTTGTCTGTCATCTCTGAACACTCTGATCGAAAAAGCTTAAGAGAAAGAGACATTTATGGCATGCAGCAGTACTCCATATCTGTGGGGGAAATCAGACTTTGAGACCAGAAAGAAGAACTGGCATACGAAAAGAAATGAAATATTTCTCATCATTCAATTCAATTCAACATTATTCCTTTTGGTATAGACTATGCACGTAAAACTGCCTAATGTTGAAACAAACAGCAACAAAAAAATTCTCCTGTGGTTACTTTAAGTGTATTCCCTAGTCTCTACCTATAGAAAACATGAACCACACAAATCTTTTCTTCCCACTTCTGTTGCTTGATGCTGAATACACTATTTTGAATATGCTGTCAGCTCAGGTTCATAAAGACTTTGTGGGGGGGCAAAAACACCATTTTTCAATCAAGAAGCTGTCTGTTAGAAAATAGCTATTTCACAAGACCATAATTTGACACTGAGCTTCAGCCTCTGCTGTGATGTCCACGAAAAATGTAAAACCAAAATGTGCTTCAATTGCAGAAATCCCAGCCTTTGCAAGATTTTCCAGCAGAGCATGTGAGAATTTTCTCTGTGCTGGGATGCTGCTGGTCCCAAGAGCTCACTGTTACACAGTGTAGGCATGCACTTCTTCAGGGCAGCAAATGTGAGAACAAGGGAAACAAGGTGGAAAACAACCACTTGGAGGCCCTTTCATCTTTTGAGCAGCATTTGTATTATGCTTATTCACACAGAAACTACACTGCCATACTGGTGACATTGCACATAGTAGAGGAGTCAAGCACTAACTGCGCTGAGCCTGTGGCAGGATTCAGGCATCACTTTAGATCTGTTTGCTTCTCCCATCTCACCCCATTCCTGTCCCTGCCTGTCCTCATCCCCATTCTGATCCCTGTCCTTGTCCCTGCTTCCTTCATCTTTGTTTCTGCAAACCCAACAGTGACTGAGGCTCTGCTGATACAGAAGTGGTTCTACAGCAAGATAACTAAAGAGATAATCATCTGACTGCAACATGTGATGGAGACAAAAGGTCTTTGCAATACTTACTGAAAAATGTTTGCTGGAGTTCAGAGGTCTGTCCTTCATTCCCCTCCTTCCCCAAAGTTGAGCTCACCTAACTCTACCTTGCAACAAACCTCCCATGTCTTCAGTGTGTTGTCAGTGATGTGTTTGGTTTTTAAAGCTGGGAAAGTTAAAACACATTAATCATGAGGCTGCCCACTCCTAGTCTTGGTCAGGAGGTCCCTGGATGTGAATTTTAAAAATTATTGTTAAAATGTTAGCAATTTTGAATAGTAATTACGTTGTACATAGATTAAAGGCTGGCCTACAGCTAATGGGATAGAGGAGCAGAAGACTGGCCTCTCTGTCCTAAGGAAAGGATTTGTGTTTCAGAGATTCCTGATTCAAACAGGAACAATCACCAGTAAGTTTTTCACAAGTGAGTCGGGGTGCATGCAGAGTTATCCCTAAGCAATTCAATTTCACTTGATAGAGGTAGAGGCAAAGTATCCTTTAGCAGAAGCACATTAGAGGGAGCCAGGATTGGTAAGTAAGGGAGAAAGCAGTGAGAAAGGCAAGTAAGGGGAAAACCAGCCAAAAATCTGCTGAATATCTGTGGAGGAAAAAAAAAACCCTACCTCTTGGCCGTTGGTTAAATATGTTGTGTGGAAAGATGTAACAATGAACAGGAACATTTATTTTCAGACAGTGTGGGAGAGAGGTTTATGAAGCAAAGCAATCTGTAATCAGTCCTTTTTTTCTCCTTCCTACATTTCCAAAAGATTAGCCCAATGCCAAACCAGCTATCTATCCTGCCTCTAAAAGAGGCACCTGGCAATTACAGCTCTGCAAAGGTGCAGGGTTCCCTTTGTGGCTGTGTGTGAAAGAAGCAAAATACCCACTTTCATCTTTGCATCTGAGTGCATTTGTACTACACACGTACATGGGATTTTTCTACAAAGACAGGAAGGCAAGGTCTGTTTTTTCATCATACATTTAAAAGTGAACTCTCACTGCAGGCATGGGGTGAGCAGCTTGCTCTTGGCTTCATGCATTTATTTCTCAAGAACCCAGGTGCACTAAGCAAATATGCACATTTTATTACTAATTTTACTAGAGAGTGTACACTGATGGTTGTACATATATATATTTGTCCATTTACCAGTGCTATTGCTGGAAGGTAGGAAGAAGAAATGTGGAAGCAAAAAAAGTCTATTACCAGGAAAGGTAAAAATTTAGTGACACAATTTAGTAAAGTGTATGAAGCATGGCATTCAATGCTCAGGAAAACCCCAGATATTCAGGTCCTTATCTAAAGTATGTCCAAACTATCTGCACTTCTTGAGTCTGCAAAGCTGAACTGGAAATTGGACAAGACAGGCTTTTCTGGTATTGCCTGTTTCTGGCTTGGGCAGATAGCAGATGATAGCATCTCTCTTTACACACTTCTGCAGAGTAGCAGCAGTCCAGGGCTAGCCAGGAAGCACTGTGATGTGCAGGAGAGATAACAAAGCCCAGGATTAGCTATGGCAGGCCCTTGATTTTGTTCCCAGTGGAGGTCACGTCCCACGTGCCCCTTTGTGTGAAGAGTGCAGCCAGCCTGGGCTCCCAAAATGTCTCCTTCCCACCCAGCAGTGAGGCATCGGCGGCTGCTGTGTGGTCTTTGTCAGTGCTGCCTCTGCACAAGATGGGCAATCCATTTGTGTCCTCAGAGATTTCCCCTACGGACACCAAATCCACCATCACTCGTGGGCTTAACTCCTGCAGCACCTGCGTCAGGAAGTGTGGTCACCTGTCAAAACTAAGATTTCTGTGGCATTTTGCTCACTATTTGAGGATGCAAACACCACTGTGGACTCTGCAGAGTTTGGAAAATACACCCACTCTGATTCACCTGAAAGCTGTCTGGTCTTAATAAAGAAAACAAGAAGAAAAAAAGACAGGGTTTACTCATTCTACCAGAGGGGGGGGGGGGGTGGAAAAAATTATCAAGAGCTTGAATTTTTTTTTGTTTGAATTATTTTCATTTTTAGCTAAGTTCATTTGCAAGAACTAAACTGATTCTGTATAACAAGGAAAGCAAGCAGCCATACTGACTGATTAAAAACAAGGTTACAGAATAAATACCAATCTACATTTGTAGTGTATTAGAAAATACATTGAGCAAGTGTTCTGTTTAGTATAGCTTTTACTTCAACCATAAAAATGTACATTTCAGAGCTAAGGTGAAGAAAAACATAAATAAAATTGCCTAGTGTTATGAAGAGGGGGGAAGGGATGTATGGAGTGTTCATAAATAGCTGAAGGTATCGATCAGTGATGGTGAAATACCAGTGAACTGTGCAGAACACTTTGAGTTACCTTCTTGTCTTTGATTAGGTTCAAATGTTAAACTTAATCTGTAAACCTTTAAATGGGATTCTGAGCCCAGAGTCTCGAAGACCTGAGGTTTCAGAAAACAACTGCTGAGTTTGATCCAAATGTCAGAACAAAATGCAGAGAAGGACTTTATATTGGACTTGGAAATGAAATTAAAAATCAATGAACACTTTTTAGGCATTCTTCTCCCCTTGAATATTGATAAGCAGGTAAGAGGAATAGTAGCATCTGGAGAATTGTCTGTGTTAAGAATCTATGTGGTCAAAAGCTTTCTTTCAAGTTAAAAAAAAAAAAAAACAACAACATATAAGTATTGTTTTTTAAAATGTAAAAATATGAAAATTAGAGGATTTTCTACTTTCTCTGTACAATTTTTTTGTTTCCTGAAAGAAAAGGCTTTTCCCTTCTGTGTTTCTTTGAGGAGAAAGCATGTTTGTTTTAAAAAGAAAAGAGAACTTTCACCCTGTTTCTTACAGGACACTCTCCGCTGTTCCGCGTGGTTTCAAGGACAGCCTTGTTTTAACGACAGCCTTCCTAATTCTCAAGTAAATTGAGTTTTCACTGTTTTCTTGGTCCACTTGGGAGGTGGGCACTGACACTCCGGATCGGCTGCTGGCGGCGCGGGCCGCATTGTAATGCAGAACAAATGAGGGCTGGATCCGCGCCCTGCTCGCGTTCAGCCGCCACCGCTGCCACTTACAATTACAAAGGACAAGAGCAGGAGACACTCCAGCAGCGGGGAAGCGTGACCTGCGAGCCGCAGCTCATTTCGCACTGCACTTATTCAATACAGCGCTGCCCTATAATTTCCTATAGCATTGTTATCTGTTCGCCGGCTACACACTCACACCTTCATTATGTCCCCGGCTGCCGGCGCCGGCTGCTTGTCACATCTATTGATTGCACTCGGGCTGTAATTTGCATGGATCGCTCGAGAGTGTCCTCAGACAGACCGACAGCATGGCTGGGACCGACACCCAGGGACTGACATCCCTGCCGGGGACCGACACCCATCCCTGCGGGGACTGACACCCATCCCTGCCGGGGACTGACACCCATCCCTGCCGGGACTGACACCCATCCCTGCTGGGGTCTCACACCCATCCCTGCTGGGGACTGCCACCCATCCCTGCCGGGGACAGACACCCATCCCTGCCGGGACTGACACCCATCCCTGCCGGGGACTGACACCCATCCCTGCCGGGCACTGATACCCATCCCTGCCGGGGACCGACACCCATCCCTGCCGGGGACTGACACCCATCCCTGCCGGGCACTGATACCCATCCCTGCCGGGTCTCACACCCATCCCTGCTGGGGATTGACATCCCTGCCGGGTCTCACACCCATCTCTGCCGGGTCTGACACCCATCCCTGCCGGGGACTGACACCCATCCCTGCCGGGGACCGACACCCATCCCTGCCGGGCACCGACACCCATCCCTGCCGGGCACCGATACCCATCCCTGCCAGGCACCGACACCCATCCCTGCTGGGACTGACACCCATCCCTGCCGGGACTGACATCCATCCCTGCCGGGACTGACATCCATCCCTGCTGGGACTGACACCCATCCCTGCCGGGACTGACATCCATCCCTGCCGGGCACCGACACCCATCCCTGCCAGGGACCGAGCCCGCATGCAGGGACCGGGATCTCGTTCAGGGGCTGACACCCCTCGGGGATCGGTGTCCCTTGCAGAGCACTGCTCCTGTCCAGGCTGGCACCCCTGTTGAAGGGTGACACCTCTTGGCTGATGTTCCTGCTGGGCAGCGATGCTCCTGATGGGCACTGATGCCACTTTTAGGCATTGATGCTTCTTAGAGAGACTGGTACCCGTGCCAGGGTCTGTGCCACGTCTGTGCCAGGACTCTGCCAGGGCAGGATGCCCCTTCCGAGGGGACAGCGGCCAGCAGGGTCTCGTTGGGGGCTCTGGGCAGCTGCAGCCAGCTGGCAGCCCCAGGCAAGGACCTCCACACCCCGATGGGAAATCCAATGTAAGAACACTGAGAGAGACTATCCTGGCTCTGCAGCAAATACAGTGCTTGGGATCATGGCACTGTGGTTGGGTCCATGGCACTGTGGTTGGGTCCCTGGCACTGTGGTTGGGTCCATGGCACTGTGACTGGATTCATGGCACTATGGTTGGGTTCATGGCACCGTGCTAGCGTTCATGGCACTGTGACTGGCTTCATGGCACTGCGCTTGAGTTCATGGCACTGTGGTTGGGTTCATGGCACTGTGATTGGGTTCATGGTACTGTGATTGGGTTCATGGCACTGTGATTAGGTTCCTGGCACACTGCTTGGGGTCATGGCACTGTGACTGGATTCATGGCACTATGGTTGGGTTCCTGGCACAGTGCTTGGGTTCATGGCACTGTGCTTGGGTTCCTGGCACAGTGCTTGGGTTCATGGCACTGTGCTTGGGTTCATGGCACAGTGCTTGGGTTCATGGCACTGTGCTTGGGTTCCTGGCACAGTGCTTGGGTTCATGGCATTGTGCTTGGGTTCATGGCACTGTGATTGGGTTCATGGCACAGTGCTTGGGTTCATGGTACTGTGATTGGGTTTCTGGCACTGAGGTTGGGTTCATGGCACTGAGGTTGGGTTCATGGCACTGTGATTGGATTCATGGCACTGTGGTTGCCTCTTGGACAGCCACAAGGAACTGCACACCCAAATCCCTCTGCCCACTGTTTGCATTAATTTGCACAATTATTGGGTGAGTGTTTTAGCATAAAGATTTGAGGAAAGACTGAGATACTGGAAACAAAAAGGGAAAATTGTATTAGATGAATGTCAGTGTTGTCTGTACTGCACTAGGTTTTCTATTTCCCTGTCATAATGAATGAGACTGAGAGGATGCAAGTATGTCTGTGAGTCTCCCACCACTGCAAGCTGGTATGTCAGCAATCACAGCTGGCACACACGAAGAAGAGAACATCCCACAACTGAGGGGTTGTGAACTTGTCCTGAAATTGGGATGCTGTGCTCTGACCACATCTGTAGATGTGCAAGCCCGACTGAGATGTCAGTATTTTGCTGTGGCTAATGAGATACAATACCTAATCCCATTTGTGTTTAAGTCACTAGGACAGGTCTGATGTCTTTGGCTGGAGGTAGGACTGGATCTGATATCAGAAGTAGCTGAAGATCTCTGTCTAAAAAACTGTTTAAGTGGTTGCACAAGCAGAAGACAACAAGGTGATCAGATGGGGCTAAGAAAAGCACTAATTGCCGTGTTCCAGGAGGAATATAAATAGCCTCTTGAAAGGTTTGGTGAATCATTTGCCCTTTCTCTTCTGCACCTTTGTGTTTCAGGGGGAGGTTCTGCAAGATTTTGGCTGCGGGAGGAAGGAATCCAAGCTCCCTGAATGGTGGTAGCTCAGCGGGATAACAAAATCCTCACATTATTGCAGAGCAGGCAACTACGCAAACCTTTTCAAATCCTCTCCACAAGTAGAGTGCAGATAAAAGCAGGCAGCAAAATGTTTCTGAAATTATCTGTGATGGAGTAAAATCATGCATCATTTCATGAGGGATGCTGAATCAATGCTTATTACTTACAAGTAAGGTGGTTAAATCTTTCAATGGGTTTGGGAAGAGAGAAAGGGAAGGGAGTGTCTGAGATGAGCACAGTAAATTGTACCATGAATTTAAAATAAATCCATCCTAATTACTCTTATTTTAAATTGTAACATATATATTCCTGATCATTCTCTATCCCTTCCTTTCAGTTTATGACACTGTTTGATGTACTAAACCATTTGCTTCATTTTGTCTTCTTTTCTTCTGCTGTCACACACAGCATTTTAAAGAAACTACACCAGTGCATATGAAAGGAAAACAATCTAATTTCACTAAAATATTTGTAAATGTGAATTTTGTCTTTGTTTTCTGGGTGAGAAAAATCAAGTATCCATTCCTAAACAACAGGAATTATCCCAGCTATATTTGAGAATTAGTTCTGAAAGAAGGCAATTGTGCCTCAGCTTGGTGTTAACGATTTAAAAGTTTCGACATTAATACATAACAACTTTCAGTTCAGAAATTTTCATTATCTGTGATAATGCAAAGTATTATAATTTTATTTATTATTGCATCAAAATAGATGACACTAAACTACAGCTTCCTACACACAGCTGAGTCTGGAGTTGTTACAGTTGCATTTTTTGGTGAAGTACTGCACTTCTATTTCCAGTTGGAAGGTTGTGAGAATCATAATACACCCAGACATTTACCTTTCACCATTCCTGCAGTAAGGAACACAGTGTCACTTTAAAAATTTACAGCTGAGGTCAAGGCCACAGGAATCAAACAAGCCCACACAGGCAGGGGTTGGTGAGGAGAGGTCACCCCTGTGTCAGTGGGACTGAAAGTGCAGGTGGTGGAGGCAGGGTAAGCTGCTCACCTCTATTTTGAGAGCCCACACAGACAATGTTCTATGAGGTGGCCTGAATTTTGATAGTCACTAATATTTGTATTTTTAAAAGGCATACAAAAATAGCTAACTTGTGACACGATTAGAAAATGTGCTGTGGTGTGTGTGGGCTTCTCTGACAACAGCAGAGTTCAGCCTGATACAATCCAGGGCACCACTGCAATCTTTATCCATGGGCAGAGTCACTTCCACCAATGAAGAGAGAAAAAGCAAGAATCCTGCTAAAACCTCCTAAAGACCTGATGGACCATGTTTTCTACCCAAATTGTCCTCTAAGCTCAAGGAAACTACACTCCCAGCCTTCTACCTCAGTATGATTAAGGAGGCATCCTGTGTAATAAACACCACTCCAAATTATGATTTTTCAATATTTTAGTTTTTCCCAGAATTTTTATGTGATTTGTTTAAATCCAAGAACAATGGTAAGATAAAAAAGCAAGAAAGCTTTCTTGTGCTATTTCAGTATTTGCTGAACTAATAATTCAGTGTCATATGTGATGATGTAGTAAGTCAGCAAACGTGAAATATCTCTAGGGAGCTCTTTGTTCTGCTATTTTTTTCCTATCCAGTGCTTCAGGTTGTCAACAGAAAAATATAAAATAAATTTCCAGATTCTAAATAAGGCATCTTACATATGATCCTAATACTTCTTTTTGGGGGAAAAAAAAAAAAGAAAGAAACAGTCAAGCACTGATGTATAATTTTCTTTAAATGTTTTCCCTTTGATAAAGATGTAACAGGAATAGAGCATTTGAAAAGGATGTTTATTAAACTGATTCTATAAATGGAAAAGTATATTCTAAACCCCAGGATTCAGGAGAATACTTTGTACTTTATATTGGTGGATCATTTCAATCTTACTCTCCTTTGTCCCTCAAAAAAAAAAAAAGCAGGAAGAAAAAGTCACAGCCATAAAATTTTACCTATTTTTTTACGAGAAGGTCTACTTTTCCCAGTTTTGTCTAGTTTTAGGGTTCAGAGAAACACCGAAAAATCCCACATTGCCATAGCTTCAGGGTGACAAGACTCTTCACTTAGGTCTTCACCTGAGTCAAATGTAAAGACTAAGTGGGAACAATCCAGGCTTAGGTCTCCAGGCTTAGGTCTCCAGGCTTAGGTCTCCAGGCTTACGGTTAAACAAAAAATTTAAAACTGCATTCCCTACCACTAAGTTTGGCAGAGTTCATATCTGCAAATTTTATTCCAAAACTGTCCAGGAGTAAAGAGAAGCTCATTATTTTAAAATAACTCTTGTCAGTCTGGCTAAGGTTTTATTTGATACAGCACTTGTGTTTTAAGGCTTCAGTGACTGCCTGTCATTGTCATCCTGTAAAACTGATCTTTACTGGTACAGCACACAGAAATTAATGCCTGAATGTAGATTCAGTGAGCAAAACTAAGGGAAGAAATATTTGGACTGGGGGCAGAGATAAATCTGACAGGCTCCATAGCTACTACTAATTAACATGGTAAGTGCAGAGTCACCAAGTCACTCTGGAGGAAATTGTTAATAAGTACAATGACTTTATCTATTTCTTATCTACAGGAAGGGTTCAGGATTCACCACTGAGATGGACACATTGGGCTTTAACAGGCTTACCCAAGATCTTAAAATAATGTCTTTGACTTGTATCTGTTTGTTAGGCTTGGACTGAAACTTTTGGTCATATGAATGATCCAGAGATATCAGGTGGTTCTTTGGGACTTCCAGGGTAAGGGAGACACAGAGATTCATTACTGCTCTTTCTGTGTTTCTTGATACCCATGCTTCTTCTGATGCACGTTTTGGATCTGTCATCTCTCTTTGCTGCTTCTGAAGTGTTCCTGAGCCATGGACCTCATTCTGCTCCAGGAACTCAGTTGTTGTAGAAGACCTACATGCAAGCTCCTCTAGGTATCTCTTTTTTCTGCAGATAGAGTCTTCAGCACCTCTACTTTCCTGATGCCTATCTGAGGACAATGAAGGAAAAACAGTTGTAGTGCAGGAGAATTAAAATTAAGAGGAAATTGATGTGGGAGGTAGAAGATAAACCTGTAATAGCATTGACTGCATTGCATTCTACCTTTCCCTCTCTCATGGTAATTGAAGGAGTTTATTTTTTAATTCAGTAACTGCTATTGTTTTTTCTGTGGTGCTGGTGGGTATTTATTTAGATCTGTGATGGCAACCATAACTCCATGACATTTTCTTATCCACATTATAATATCATCTAGACATCCCAAGCAAGAGTTGGGGGTTCATATTTGTAGGAGCTGCACCCAGACACAAGACAAAGACAGTGCTTAGCTCATTAGTTTACTGATAACCAAAGAAACAAAACTTCCAGGGAGCAATATGGTTTGCTGTCATCTTGATCAACATAAGTTCTTAGGTAACTTACCTAAGGTCAGGCCCCTCAATGTGAGTTAAGACCTGACAGCAGACCAACAATATCCAGACCCTGTACTTACTCACAGGGCAGTCTGGTAGAGCAGGAAAGTCTACAAGAGCAGCCATCAAGGGATGCCCATCTGCATTTACCAAATACACACCTTAATTTAGAACCATCCTACACATAGCTCTACATGAAAAAGGACCAAGCAGCTGCTGAGTGCAACCATCAGGAGAAACAAGAGTCAGAACTGAGAGCTAGATTTAAAACACTCTACATCAATTAGCTATCATACAGGAAATAAAATGAAAAAAATTTTTTAAAAATGTGAGGCAGCCTTTGTGTTATTTGCTTTTCTCTACCTCAGTATATATCCTCTATGACTCCTGAATGGTCATACTGCACATAGCAAACAACCTTCCCCAGGAAAACCATTCCATCAGACGGTTTATGAGAGGGATATACAAGGATAAATAATAATTTTTATGATCTTCACTACAGAGTTTATAAGTTAGTTCTTTCAAAAAAAACATTCTTTATTTTCTCAATGAACTTACTTTGATGTCTGTCGCAGGGTGCCCAGTAGGGGCTGTAGGGCCTTACAAATCTCAGCAATTTGTAGCTGACTGTTGCTACTGCTGGCCAGCTGCTGGAAAACATATGCCTCTACAGCAGCCTTCTTGTACTTCCACACACTTTTTTACATTTACATTCTGAACCGTTGTGTTCAGCTTTGCAGTGATTATATATCACATAAATCTGAATGCCTTTTGAAAAGAATGTTTAAAAATAAATTGACAGAAAATCACAGTGAAATTCCCTTCGTAAAGTGATTGGATATCACAGAAACTTGATGAATCTGGTAGGGGATTAACCTGTTAGCCAGAGGTTAATGCAATTCAATGCACTTTTCCTTTACTGACTATTATTGCACCTGATCCTCAGCCACTGTCCCTAACAAGGTCAGTGACTGCTGCTGGAGGTCTCCAGGAAAAGACTGTAACACTAAACATATGTCACCCTGCAAATGTAAACTTTAGTCAAATTATACTTCCATAATAACTTCTTTAAACTGTAGCACATTACATTACTGAAATAATAGCAATAGCTATGCTGTAGCATTTTTCAGTACTGCCTTAATTCTCTACAAGGCAGCTACCACAAGATTACTCTATAAAACATTTTTAGAGTCCCAGAGAAGTTGGTTAAGGTTTCTCATGACATAGGCTTGCAGCATTCATTTTAGAAGACGGTAGCCTTTCATCAAAAATTCTGCAAGTCTTTGTAATCCACATGGCTGCTATGGGGAGAATTTATTCATCATTTAATTTTTGGAAGTTTTCCCAACTGAAAAGATTAGGGTGAAAAGTATATTGTATGCAAGCAGCCCATGGTCATTTTAGCTTTCCTTAATCCCCTGACATAAGTATTTGCATCTGTATTTTACTGATGAAAAAGCTGTCAGCACAGAGAAATGAACTGTTTTGGCCAATTCTCTTCTCAGGTGCCCGATTTCCCAGCCTGAGGCAACTGCATGATGAGGGTGATGCTGTGGTTCCACCTCTGGGGAATTCCTTGCAGCCAAGGCATTGGGTGGGCTGGGGACCCACCAGTAACACCAAGGGCTGATGAGATGCCTCTCTCCTCTGTCCCAGGGTGTTCTGCAGAGCCACACTGCAGTATGGAAGGCTTTCCCCCAGCAGACTCTTTATTAAAAAGGTTTTATTCAGAGGATGTAGAAAACAAAAAAATTGTTTTCAATATTTCAGTATCAGAGAATTACTATTTTAAAAGAATAACACTAATAAGAATTATAATAAATTAATATTAATAGATTACTAGGAATAAAAAAAAATCGGTAACAACTTGATGCATTTCCAACTGGTTGAAGAAGGTTGAAGGTTGAAGAAAGCAGATTGGGATACTGGGCACAGAAAGAAGCCTGTACAATGGGGGCTTTACAGAAGGTCTGTGAACAAGTTAATCTCATATGAACAAACTGTCTATGACCAGTCTGGGCTGGGATTGAAACATCTGATGACAGAATGAGGTTTCAGACATCTCTGCCTTTTGAACCAGTTTTTGGTTCAGTTTATCACAAACACAGGAAACATTATTAAAATCAAAACTGTTTCTGGTGATGAGCAGTACTTCTACTCCCCTCAAGAGTCAGAGCTGCTGAATTATGTTCAAGTATGCTCATACAAACATCTTTCAGAAAGTTTTATCTCCAGTGACTGCTGCTGGTTTGTGTGACATCTACAGGCTTACTAATTACAATGATTTGCAGTCTTTGACATCTAGGTATTTTCTCCATTAAAGAGACTATTGTCTAAGCAGCTTTGAAATGTTTACCTCATGCTCATCAGGGAGCTGGATGTCGCCTATTCTTGGCATGTTGCACTAAACCCCCATCAGACTGGATATGGGGTCTTGGAGAAACAAGGGAGATAGAGGAAGCTTCTCCTGTGGGAGATGAAATTTGGCTGCTGTGGCTTTCCCATAGCAGAGAACACAGAATCCCAGATCCCTTCAGCTCTGTTGCAGTTTAGTGAGGATGCAAATCCTTTTAGCATTGCCTTAACCTTCAGCTATGCAATACCACAGTGTTACCCAGCCTGGGATATTTCATGTGCAAGAATATGCAAAGCAGACAGGAGGACCTGTCTGCAGTGAGGTATTTTTCTGACAAACTTCATACACTGAATATGGATCCCTACCCTCATTGCTTCATCACCACCCTGTGATGTTTGGCCCCAAAGCTAAAGTGGTTTTTTGCTGCAAATAGCCACACTGACAGCTTCTTGTAAGTAGGGCAAGAGTGGATTAGTGCAGGCTTTTTGCAGCAGAAGGCTCTGGAGTCTCACCTGCACAGCCACACGATTGCTTCATGTCCTGCTTTAACGCCCTTGAGCATCTTTTATCTTCCAAATTGTAAGGGCTTTTTTTTTCCCCCCTCTACCTACACAGGCAAGAGGAAGTAAAATCAAACAAAAATATAATGGAGAGGAGGGGAGAAAAATAGATGGTGGCTATTGCATCCCTGTCCCCTCTCAGGAGCCTACAGGGAGTGTCTGCTCCCAAGCAGTAAATTGCAAAAAACCTCAACCATGGCCTGCTGCTTGCAGTACCCACAGCTCCTTAGGAAAGGGACAGTGCAACTGCAAATTGTGGAATAAGGCAGCCAGATGGCCTCTTCTTCAAGGGTTTGTGCATATTCTGGGAAGTGCAGAGTCTGGAGCTTGCCTCTTCCACTTGCTGTTCTGTTCAGCAGGACCCTTTTGCTCTGAGAGGAGCACCCCCTACAGATGCTGCAACACTTGTGCAAGGCATTCCCTGAGACATCTTAGATGTTCACATCATTTTACATATTTGCATTTTTGTATGTTCAATATGGCATTTAAATTGTTACACCTGAAATTTTTATGCTATCATGTCACTGAAAATCAAGCTGCTCCAGATTTAAAAAAAAAAAACAGAGAGATAATGAAAAAAGTTGATCTCATATTTATTCTACTTCATCTAAATATGTTTGTACAGAAAAAGTACTGGCCACCCATAATACACATGGACTTTGTATTCAGATTTGTTTAACTTTCTCAAATATTTTTTTTCTATATAGTTGCTCTTCTGAAGTCCTTAGCTGAAATAAGGGTGGATTGCTTTTTCCCTTCATGCATTTTAATTTTTTTCTTTTTCTGTTGATTACTAACTTTACACTATATTGCTTAGGTGCAGAAATTTAAATGGTAATGCATAATTAAGGTGTGCAAGCTGGTATCCAGCTTCACACACTCTTTCCCCGTCATACTCTCATAGTCACCATCAGTCTTCCAGTTAATAAACTATTTGGACTGACCTTCAGCTCTCCTCTTTTGAGAGAACCTGAGTGAAGTGAATTGTTACAAATCCTGCAAAGCTTGGACTTCTTGCTTGGGTACCTCAAGCACTGAGAGAGACCAGTCTATCTCACAAGAACAGGACAGAGGTTTTTGATGTACTGGCAGGGATCAGTAACTGTGGTGGGTTTACATCAGAAGTTCACAGTTGCCAGACAACACAGAGACATTCACAGCAGGACTTACACCTTAAGCTCTCCTACCTGGCTGACTCATCTAGGCCTGAACAGGTGACTGTGCATTGGTATGATGTGCACTTCTTCCCAGGCTGTAAGTCAAGGTGTGTGAAGCTATGCCCTTAAAGCAGTCTGAATTACTTCAGTTTGAAGGTAATAAAGAAAAGTATAAATTACTTCAGTTTGAAGGTAATCATACCCTCCACAGGTTGTTGGCCCATGGAGATGAAAAAATCTTAAGATGCTTTACTCAACAAAAAGGAGCACAGAACACCACTTACAATCGTTACCGGGGCACTGAGGAACAGCCATAACTTCTGTGGGATGATAAAACTGTCAAGTGCATTGGCTAATGGTAGACATAAGCACATAACTGAGAGAGATGGTGTTATTCTATAATTTAGCTTTTTCCCACCCCATTGGTACTGGTTTTGTATTTCCTAGTTTGAGTTTATGTCACTTTAACAAAGTGCTTGAAAACATGTACATGTTTTCCTGAGCAGAGACAGACCCAGTTGAGTGGGACTGGTAATCTTTCATTCAAGTTAAAAAAGGTTGTTCAAACAGGGCACCTCACTGGGTGGAGAATCCAACTCCTTCCCTTGCCAGGAACAAGAGGAGTAAGTGCATTTAAGGAATTTTACTCACTTTGTAGCTGGACAGTATAAAAAAACAACTGCCTTTGACACCTTCTCAAGGTCAAGGGGAAACCTTTCAACCGCATGACTTCAGCTGTCTTCATGCCTTCTCCAGTCCTGAAACCAGCCAAGGAGGGAGCTACACTACCAGTATAGATCCATCATTGCTAATGTTGCCTTGCTGATACTTTCTTAGAACTGTGCCTAGAAATGAAAAGCAGCCCATGAATCTGTTAGCACTGAATAATAGTTTCTGAGGATTGGTGGCTTTTCAGGCTGGTTTGGTAGCATGACTTCTCCAGGGTCTGGCAGTGTCAGTCCATCTTCTTAACATGTTAGATTCCAGACATTTTGAGAGTGTGTTAACAAAATATTATCAGAAATAAAGCCTTCAGAAAATTTAATGAGCTAAGCTTGAAGCCACTCCTAAAAATGAATTAATGTCCCAGGATGCTCATTTTCCTTTTAATTGGATCTGGCTTCTCTTTTAGATCCATAATGGAGAGAAGAGAGATTGGTACTGAAATACAGAAGATGCTTTTCTAAATCTGGCTTCTAAACTAAGCGACTTAAATTCCAGACTGGTCAGAACTTTGATGTACAGTTGAACATGAAGTTGTGTTTTGCTGCAGCAGTTACTACTTCACACACAACTACGAGTTCTTGCCACACTAATAGACGAGAGTCAGTTGTGGTCAGAACAACAGAAATCAGAAGGAAAAGGGGAGAAAGGTTAAAGGCTGAAGCTGAAAATAAAAAATACTGATTGCCTCTCTGTTTTCCTGCAGACAAGTTTTTATCCCTGAAATAGACAGAAGCACTTTAAAGAGATGTTTACTTAAGCTGTGTAGCAGTTTGGGTGATGTGTATATTGTAAAAATACTCTGCCAGTAACCTGTAAAAACTAGGAAAGTAAGAACCTACTTTCATGTAGAGCTTCCTGAACTATATCTGACATTCAAGCAATGCAGGTTTGGATTCTCAGGTTCTCTTACTTTAGCTGCAGAGATGGGAGGGCATTTTCCCCTGAGCTTTGTGCTGTGCCACATAGCTGAAAGTGAGGGTACATAGGGCCTTCTCACCATATGCGACCTGCTTCATGCAGCAGAGAGGGTCAAAGAGGTGACATCATCTTGGCACACCTGAGTTCTCCATATGCTGGTTTAATGAGCACCTTTAGAGACTTTTATGGAAGTGTTTTTGCTCATTTAATTTAAAAATCTGTAATGTGTAGCTCTGCCTTATCCAAAAATTACAGAGGCCTCTATACCAGCCAAACACAGAGGGTTTCTAATAGCTGGGAGGGTTGCAGTGGAAGTGGTTAGCAGCAGGAGCCAGGTAACCTACATTCCAACAAGAGGAAGTTTTAGATTTAAAGGAGTTCTGATAAACAAGGGTTTGCTGTGCTCTTTCAGCCAACTGCAGTAGGCACTAATGATGACATTCATTATTTAACATAATTTTTCTTGAAATTCTTCCATTTTCCAGTCACCAACTAGGTTTCCAGATACGTGTTTTTAAATGAAATCATACATAAGGACAGTAGAGCATAGAAGCAGTAGGTCTCTCGTAACTTAAAGCAGTATTTTGTCTGTTGTGAACCCTGGCTTTTTGTAACGAACATGTAACGCTTTGTACTCAAGCTTTTCAGAGGATTGCTGTTGTCATCTTTCCTCTCTGTAAAAGCCCCTCTGTTCCCGACACTTTAATTGCACAGTTGCCTAAATGAGGCACTGCAGAGTGTTAATGTGTGAGCCTGAGCGACAACACACTCCTCTTTTCACAGAGCTTTTGCCCTTGATCGTGAATGTAACAGAGCACGTACCTTAAAAATAACTGGAGATTCAAGGGGAATCGCTACACTTATCCTCTTGCATAAGGTTTGTTGACACAGGGATCCTTCAACAGCAACTCATATTCTTTCACTGGGAATAATAAGCATCGCAATTAGTGAACTAGTTAATAACTGCGTGGTTGGGGAGGACAGCAGAGGCATTTCTGTCTGTGTGGAAGCGGAATTTTCAGTGTCCACATGGTCTAAAGCAGACAGAAAAAAAAAAAAAAAAGGCTTGAAATCCTCCCTGCAGCCTGCCTTCTTGCGAGCTGCCCCTCCGGCTTCTCCAAGACGAGGCAGCAGGATGTTTTTATTCCCCACGGGGCCATTCTCCCCGGCGTTCTCCCGGGAGCCGGGCCCAGCCGGCAGCCCCGGGGGAGCGGAGTTTGGGGGCGAGGGCTGGCGGAGCTGATGTCAGCGCCGGGCGGCGGGAGCGATTGGGCTGCGAGAGACTTTGCAGCAGCAAATCCGCCCCCCTCGCCCCCCCCACCCCCGCACCACCGGCTTCAAAGCGGCCGGTGCCCAGCAACTCCAGAGGTGCAAAAAGTGGGCGCGGGGCGGGCAGAGCCGCGGCGGCGCCCCCGGGCATCGCCCCGGCCGGGCCCGGCACGTCGGGGCGGAGGCGCGACCCCAGAGCGGCGGCAGCGCCGAGCGGAGCCGGGCACAGCCCCGGCACACCCCGCCGGCCCCACAGCCCGCCCTATAAAAGCCGCCTCCAGAACGAGGAGAAACTCCGCGGGAGGAGAGCACGTCGGCGCTGCTCGCTGAGTGCCGGCATGACATCCGTCCTGGGCAGCGGCAGGGCGTCGGGAGCGCCGAGCGGGCAGCTGCGATGCAAGTCCAAGAGAAGGAGGAGGAGGAGATCAAAGAGGAAAGGTAAGAGAGATGCAATTTTCTCGTTGATTTCTTTTCCCGCTCTGTCCGCCTGCCGCCTGCACAGCATCGGCTGCTCGCAGCCCCATTGTCAGCGCCCGGCGCTCTCCAGCACCAGCCCCGCGCTGCCCCGACGGCCGGGCCGGGCCGGGCCGGGCGGTGCCGGGCTCGGGGCCCGCCGGGGGCGGCAGCGGCCGCGCTGATCCCCCGGCCGGGCACAGCTCGCTGCCCTCCCTGCGCTGTGCCGGGCCGAGGCTGAACCGCGGAGGAGCTCGGCAGGAGCCGTCCGGGGCAGCGGGGCCGTGCCGGGGCTCCGGCAGCCCGGCCGTGCCCGTGCCCGTGCCCGGTGCCCGCGGGCGGTGCCGCTGCCCGGGCGGAGCCCCGCGCCTGTCGCGCCCTCCGAACTACCGCTCCTCTCCTTTTCTAGACGAGGCCCGCCAAGTTTCTGTGTTTCGGTGCTGTTCCCGTCCCTAAGCGAGCCCTGGCTAGGAAGGCGCTAATTGCCGTAAGCAGGAAAAGTGAAGCTACAGGATGTCACTGCGAGCAGGGAATAATATGCCCTAGATAACAGCTCTTCGCACGGCTGTCTTGCTTCCTCCTGTAGAGGGGATGACACTGATTTTTGATGTTTTGCCTGAAAGGATGAAGTTAACCGGCTGTGAGCGCTTGAAAGTAAAATAAACTGATACGGGGAGCAGAGTGCCAGGGATGCCCAGCTGCAAGGCACTGAACTGCAGAGATGCGAAGTCCGAGTGTTTATCCAAGCAGTAAATATAATCTAACATGTAATTATGATCTCTGTGTGGTACTCACACAAGTTTTAGTCAGCTAGCACTCAGGCTGATGCTCTGGATACGCTGTTTCTCCTTCACATTCTAAAAAACCTGATTTATAGGTGCCGTTAGCTAAGTGCCTCTTAATTATTGATTATGTTGAAGTCAGTAAGTGCGGTATTTAATAACATTTTAGAAAGGTGTCAAAGCCGTTTTTGTATAGTAGCTGGTAGAAATGGGCCAAATGCAAGGCTGTGTCATTTGATTGTCACTATTTTTACTGTCATCTGTTAACTCTATAGATTCAAAATCATAGTAACAAATAGCGACCTGCACACAAGTAGAAACAACAGACACGCAGATGTATCAGGACTTCGAGTAGGTGTGCAACTCCAACTTGTTACTCTGGGTTTTTAGCATGTTACAGCACCTCGTGAGAAAGGCTGCCTTTTACTTGGCATTGCAGAATAAATTTTAAAACTCTCAGAAATGAGCACTTGCATATTCATTTCCCTTTAAATTTCCCTGTAATCAAGTTGTGCTCTGCAGACTTCTTTATGCTGATTTGTTCTAGCAAAACTACTTTTCTATGGAATTGCAAACTTAGCCTAGCTTTAGTGACCTGTACTTGGCCAGGAGAAAAGAGTAAACCATTCATCTATACAGTGGAGGAAAGGTACTTGGTTCAATTTTGTTTTTAAGAGCAGACAAAAGTTTCGGTCTTTCAATAAGACTTTTCTGATGCATCCTTTTTTGCTTTGCCAAAACAAGGTGGAAGTTAAATGTCTGAGAAAAAAAAAACCAAACATGAAAACTTGCTCAACAATAACTTGGTAGCTATTTGCAGAGTGAACAGCTGGAGGTGGATCACATTCTAGAAAGTGCTTAACTGACCAACATCAATAGAATGTGCACTTGAAGTGTTCATTTTTTATTCTTAGGAATGTGCTATTTGCACCACTTTTCAAATAATGTAGTTGGTTAGTATGCTAATTACAGACTTGTGTTCATATGATTTTGTTTTTTCTTTCTCTGTAATCACAGTATACATTCATAAAAATACACATTCCTATAAAATAGTGCTGGCCAAAAAATTGCTGTAACTTAAGGCATGCCCTCTATAAAACCTGTTGGATTTTACTGTTATGCTATTTTATTTAGTGCTCATCTTCTTTTATTTTTATGGTATCTCATAAGGAGATGTTGCTTAACAAACAGACTATTCAGGAAACTAGTCAAGAAGATGTTTATTAGGCTATTAAATTACTATTTTTAATGAGAATCATTGTGGGCTCCACTATTTTGCATGTTTGATCTGTTTAATAGATTGAGAGAAGTCTTTGCAGAGAGTTAGACCAAAGACACTTGCTTTCAACTATTCTCCAGCACATCTCTTGTTTATAGCAGGAATGCTTTTAGTAGCTGCTTTAAAGTGTGTAACTAGACACGTATATTTACACATCCATACGCAGGGATGAACATGAGTAGGCAAAGAAATTCACCAAAATCTTAAATTTAAATTGAGTATTAGACAGAAAGTAAGGAAATTAATTTATCTGTCACACCTCAGTCCATAAGGAAATGGACTCAACAAATTATTTATACAACTTACTATATTTTATTACACATGTTACGTGTGAACTGTGCTTAAAACCAGGTTGAGACATTGCTTAATAGAATAGCTAGGAATGTACAACAGTAGAAACAATTATTATTCTCTATTTAATAGTGTTGCTTCTCCCTTCTATTTTACTTCCATGTTTTCAGTCACTTTTTTGGTCTGGTTAGTGTGAATTATAAATTTGTGTGTGGGGGTATAGCGCTTCACTCCATTTCTTTTATACCTGGATGCTCTGTTTTAGGAGTTTCCTAGGGGCAGAAAGCAAGTTCAGACAAGGAAAGCAAAGAGTGTTCTCTGAATAGCTGAATTTCCTTGTGCATTTGGCCTAATATATATATATATTTATATATATAAAACACATGGAGTAAGAGAATATCCATACATGCAAATCATGCAAGCATTGCGAAGTGTAGGACACTGACAATTATTCTAGTGTCCAATATCATCATTCAGTAATTAATTTGCATGCTTCTTATTTTCATATTTATGAAATCCAACAACTCTTTCAGTGAGAATATCCTGCCTTAACATTAAATGTCTATGCAATGACTATCATATTGCAAACATAGAGTGATTTTATTCAGTTTTACACTCTATGCAGAATGTGGGCTATAAAGTTAAAATGTGAATATTTAGACCTATTTGTTAAATTAGTATAGGTAGAAATATTTTCGTTGTCATTTAGAACAATATGATAACTCCCAGTGGGAAGCAAATATCTTAATTTTTCAAAGATCTAATGAAAAAGAAATATGGATGCTTGACAGATTATTTGCATACTAATTTCATGTGGCAGCAGTAATAGATATTTTATATTTTCCTCTCTGTTTGGTTTTGAGTTATTGGGATTTTTTTAAAATCGGTGTATATAAAATTACCAGAGGAGAGAAACTTATGCCTATTGATTTAGAGAAATCAATTTAAAATTTCTAGGGGTTATAGACAGTTACTGTGTTTGTGGGTTCTTGTGTTTTCTCAGGGCTCTGGAATATGGCAGAGTACTGGCAGAACTCAGCACAGCTTGTGCCATTTCATAGCCTGTGGTACACATTTTGAAAAGAAGGCTTGCTTTCCCAGATAAGTCATTAAAAGTAGACCAAACAAAAGCAGATTTGCCATTTACTGATAATACTAAAAAGACCACACTTCAGCAGCCTCCAGCAACTTCTTAGGAATCAGCACACAGAAAGTAAGTATGAAATAGGGGATTGGATAGATAACCCTTCTGAGTTATTTTCCAGTGTAAGCCAACAAATAAGCCACCTTATTTACAATGCTGTTTATAGGGCCACAGAGAGAAGTTAATTACTGGAAGCAGGAGGGCATCAGGTATCCCTGATGTGGTAGAAAGCCACGGCCAGAGTCGCTGCTGATACAATGGGACACAAAATAAAAGTTGACAGAATAAGCTAAATAAGGGCAGCAAGTGGGTGAGAGAGGCAAAATGACTGTGAAATGAAATTCCATGAAAAATTAATGAAATAGAAAGATTGTGCTGAAGATGAAGGGAGGAAACCAGCTTGGTTCTTCATCATCCTGCAATGCCAAAGTAATAAATGAGCGTGTTTCATCTTGGCGAGGTTCAGGGACACAACTCCTTTCCCACAAAAGGATTGTGTTGTGCTTCACGACGTGTTCCGCTTATCTCGTGCCCTGACAGCTCGAGAGGAAGGGAATGGATTTGGTGATAAAATTAAATTGATTAAACCTTTATCCATCATCTAATTTGGTAGCTTTCTTTTTTCTTTTCTTTTTTACTATTACCTCCAATTTCTAGTGATCCGTGTAATGACAGCAATTTGAGATAGCATCAAGGACATTAGCTACGATGACTGAACTTAAATTTAGAATAAAAATATGGGATTCATGAGTCCATATCTAAATAGCAGACGATTAGGTTATAGCAGAGTTGTAACTTCCTAGCAACAGCATGTAATTGTGAGGACAATAGAATGGTGTATTTTACTTTCAAAGAGAACAGCATGTAATTGTGAGGACAATAGAATGGTGTATTTTACTTTCAAAAAGAACAAAATACTTCAACTTTATCTCGAAGTATTAATTATATAAGTAGAAAAAGCACTGGTATGAATATTGACCACGTCATACATGGGCAATAATGTATATGGTACCCTTTACCTTTCTGAACACAGATATTGTCTGATGTTTTGCTTTCCTCAGTGGCAATACACAGGCATATAAAGCTAGTGGCAAAGAATCCTACTCTTGGAAATCACTTCATATTGCTTAAAATTTTGTAGCTTCTCCTATGTGTCTTGCGTAGGAAAATTCTTCCATAAGGGAAGAGCTTTGCTTACAAGTTTAAGTTGTATTAATGGAGTTTTTAAAAATACTTAAAGGCAGCCCTTTCTGAAGTGACACCCTACAAATGGAAAATGCTGCACTAAAAATTAAAGGTTGGATGAAATTGCTATGTGTAATACCAAAGTTACTATAGGTCTGTGCAAACTGCATTCTTAGGTTCCTTTAACGCCTTATAGGTTAGCGAGTCTCAAAAAAGCAAACATGAGGATATCTGTCTGATCTGTTAATTGTGCTGCTTTTGAATTACTGCTGGCCAATATTGCATAGGTTTTGTGAGTGGTAATGAACCCGAATTGATCCCTGTGTTTACAGCTAACTATCTCTACAACCTTTCAGGCAGTTTACCGTTTTTCCCGTGTAAGTGATTAGTTATCCAGACAAAAAAGGCTGATATGCATCAGTAGATAGATCATTCTCAAGGCATCTGTGATGAACTTGACGTCTGCTGTGTAAAACAGCTTGTTTTGCCTGCAAATTATGTAAGTTCCAATAGTAAAACGAAGCACTTACCTTTCTGCTGTGGCTGACCTTTGTTCCCCGCTGTATGAATTAGAAACGAAGCAGCCAACCCAGAGGAGTTTTAACAGCATTTTGTGATATACAACATATTAAAAAGACTGCTTTGTTAACTGGCGGAAGCAGCTTGTCAACCCATACTAATAGGCAACCCTCCCTGAGTCATAAAATTGCCAAATTTAATGCTTTAACCGAAAGCATTAAATGGATGGAGTGATTGTCGTTCAATCAGTCTCGAATTTCTTGCTTCTTACAGCAGATTGAAAATATGAGGATGTATTTTTGGACCCTGAATTAACAACACAGACCCCGGACTAAGGACTGGACATTGCCATGGCTGGTTTAATGAAAATCTCTGCTAAGCAAAGCGTGGTAACAAGGGAGGCACGGAGCAGGGCAGAGTGCGTAAAGAGCAGGATGGCTAATATTGGAGATATTACCGTGACATTAATGAATGAAAGGTGTATTTTCACTGAGTATATTCTGTTTCGTTCTGGCTGTTCCAGCTCCCAAATGTGTACTAGAAATAGTGGGGATTCAGAGACATATGGCAAAAGGGATTAGAGATGTGTAAAATTTCAGTAGAAGAAAATTGATAAGATTTATATTGTTTACTTTCGAGACAAACATAAGAAAGGATACAGTAAAATCATATTAAAGAAGAAAGATTATAAAGAAGGTAAACAGGCTACTCCAATTTATGCCTGATTTTTTTATTTACTGTGACAGAGGCTTTTAAGAAAGGAAAATTTCAGCATGATTAATAGAAGTGGAAGGACTTTCTATTGAGACTGTACATAGTTGGCCTAGGAAATTTGTTCATTCAAGGTATGGAAAAACAAAACTTATTTGTAGGGAGTTTGAGGTACTTGATTAACTCAACTGAGACTCGTGCTACTAAGTTTGATGCTCAATTCAGTGACTGTAGGCTTTGGGTAGGATACATAAAGAAGGATTTCATTTTTTTAATATGAGATATGAATCCTCTTTTTCAGGAAATTATCTGACTCCTGACTCGCTTGGATTAGGTGGGAAGGTGATTTGCAGGCAGTTTAATCGCTGCTGCTCACGGAGAGGCTTTTTGCACTGTGCCGCTTCCCCAGCTGGGGCCGTGGCGTGGCAGCGCTTCAGGAGGAGCCTTTCTGCTCTTCTCTGTGGCCATGCACATCCCTCTGCCCTGTGCCTCCCAAAACCAGCAGCACAACTGGCAGCAAGGCAGCCACATCTCCCTGGAATATTCCTGACAGCTTTTTAAGTCACCTTCCTCTCTGTTCCCACTCCACGCCCTTCATGGTTTTTGTAAAAACAGACCAAAACTGAGACTGATCCCTAGTCTCTTGCTTTGATTCTGTAGTGAGGTTAGGATGATTACAATAAAAATTAATTCACCCCACCCATTTCTTAGTCTCTTGAAAAAAATGAATAGAAGAGTGGAATAAAAGGGGGTGAAAACAAATTTTACAAATGCATGATGATTTGTTAGGCAGAAAAACGCCACAGATTGCAGTGCATCGTCATCAGATGAATATTGTGTCATAGGGGATTACCCTTGCAAGCTAATGTTTTTGAAAGTGTTTCTGCTGGGTTTGGGTTTGGTCTCAATGCTAAACCAGCTACTGTGTCTGATTTTGGAACTGTGCCACTTGTGAGTGCTGTTTCTGAAGCCTGCACTATGTCCTGGTGGCATTTTTTATGTGAGTCTGGAATGAGGAACGAGCAATAAATAGATCTCAGCAAAATACTTTGTGCTAAAGTGTGACTTTTTCCCCCCATTTTTTTGTTCCTTGCAAGAGAAATGGTGCTCAGAATTATTAACAGAATCACTTTTCTCTAAATGCTAATGAAACATCAGCGTGAAGAGTCAAAGCTGCTGGGAAGTGTAAGAAGAAATAAGTAGAATTTGACAGATATTTTATCTCCATCTTCTTAGGGATTTACACACAACTGATTTTATGCGATTACTTGCTTCTTGCCACTTCTCAGAGACTGTGAAATGGCTATTTATTCCTTAAATAGAGGGATTTAACAAATGTAAAATGATGGCTTTCAAGCCAACTGTAATAATGTGTTACCTTTGTATGAGGCCTAATTCTGCTGCCCCTACTCAGAGTAAGTTTGAAATTGAAACTTCTCTGCATCAGTCAGGGTGGCAGAACTGTGTTTCCACATACATTTATGTCTGTACCTTAATATATAGGTACATATATACATTTTTATGTGAAATATAGTTGTCTAGCTGTATGAAGTGAATGACTGTAATAAACTCCAGGTTATATTAGACAAAGGGTCTTAAAGCCTGTACAGTTCAAACTGCATGAAGAATTTTTGTATTACATTGAAGTATTTTGTTTAATTGCAAAAAAATAAAATACTCTTATATAATTTGTGTTTATTCACATTCATCTATCCAGACTGTATGAGTTTGTAATTTTAAAAGTATATGTATAAAAATTCTTGTAGTATTTGTATGTGATATTTATGCAATAAGTCAACTTACAAACAAATCACAAAGGCACAACTGCACAAAACTGCATAAAAGGATTATGATTTTTTTTTTTTGGAGTGAGAAATAAAGAAATTAAAGACTTCTCATAAACCAGACGTTTAGCATATTTCTACGTTCCATTTGTGTAGGTATGTTTTTTGAGTAGCTAAGTAACTCAGCATGGTGAAGACAGGTGTGTATGCAGGAACCCATAATGCTCATGTCAGGAAACCCCAAACCTTTACCAAAAAGGTGGATTTGTTTCTTTTTGTGCTGATCTTTCTCCAGCTGAATCCTACAGAAGGACTAACAGAGCAGAAGCCAACTTTGAGCTCGTGCTCTGTATTGCATCCATGCCAGCAGCCCTGCCGCAAACCACCAGACAAAATGCCCAGGGCTTCTTGAACAAAACCTACCAAAATTAACTTTCATTAGCTAATTTCCAGGTTGTAATTTCCCTTCTCCCTGTCAATCACGAATTGCTATTTATGTGTCCATGGAAATGGTGATTTTGGGAAGCAGGCTGCAGTGGTCGGCAGTGCCTCGTTATTGAGCAGTGCAGATTAATTCAACTGGAGCTCAGCTCTTGCTGCTTGAGGATTTAGGAGTTTAAAAGAAACAGTGCAAAAAGGGAATGTTCTTTAATACCACTGACAGCAGGTTTCTTCCACTTGCAACTGCTTCAAAGATTATTGATTGACCTGTGTTTATCATTTATTTATGCTAAAGCATCTGATGCGTGTCTGTTGTAAAATCTGTCTTTTCTAAAATCAAGATACTTGACTTGTTTGCAATTCATGTTTATAATGATTCAGTTTTTACAGTTGTGTAACAGAGAATTGCTTTAACTGGTGCTGTGCCCACAAAGAGGAATTTTTGTGTCTTCAAGTGGAATCCATAAGCACAAGGCATTTGATGCTGTGATTTTTGATGGGTTTGTGTTTGGGTTTTTTCACTGTGCAAATCCTTAAAATTTCCTACACAAGAAGAGGGAATATATAAGAGTGTTCCAGGATAAATGTGAAGCATTTCAGTTCTGCCAGAGCAAGTCAAAAGCTTTATCTTTGCATTCATTTTGTTCAAAAAAATAAAAAATTAAATAATTCAAATATTTTCCTGTTACAGTACAAGGTGTAAACTGCAAGGTAAAAATGGGCAGTGAGTTATTAACAGGACCAGTTACCAGAAGATGGTTATTAGGTGTCAAAAAAACCAGGGGGATTTAAAAAGCTATAGTTTTCCAGTAGTCAGAAATGAAATAGTCTTTTTGCAGTTAGAAGTCTGGTTTGTAGCAATATAGGTAACAGAACACTGCTTTATATATTGGTTAACCCAGGCACATTTTTAAGCAAGTGATGTATTCTGCTTAAATGTGGTAAGAAGCCATAGACAAAGGTGTTTTGTCAGATTTTCCTGAAGGCTAACTCTGAATCCCTTATTAAATTTGTGCTTTTATGATGTAAGGCACATTGGATTGTCATTTTTCCCTGACAATGGTAAGCTCATCCTTCTCTTCCGATAGTTCCAACTCATCCCAGACAGGAAGGATTCTTATTGCCCAGAGTTAATAAAAATGCATCAGTGTAATCATGCTAGGTACATGCTGAAGCTACTTATGGAAGGTTATTAAGTCTCACAGGCAGGCAGGCTGTGTTCACTGTTTGGGAGAGGGAAATTGAGTCAGACCAGTTAAATCTGTTGCAGGATTAATTAGCCAGAGGTAGGAGGAATGCAGGAGTGTGTCGCTCCAGTTTCGAGTTTCCAACAAACCTGGCTGTGGTGTGTGCCCAGCCCTGCTCCAGCTGTGTCCCAGCTGCAGCTGCATCTCATGGCTTGGCTCTGTCACTGCAGGTGCCTGTGTGACACTGCAGTCCCTGGGAGCTGCTCCCTCCAAGGGGAGCCTGTGCCAGCAGGCAGAGCAGGTAATCCCTGCCTGCAAGGGCATGGCAAGGCAGCTCTGCCTGCTGCTGTTGGAAAGAACAGGGCTTGGTGTTTACTCATCTATTTTGTATGTAAACAAAGGCATGGGATCTGCTTCTTCTGTGGTGTTAAATCACATTTGCTCTTCAGCTTCTGGAGGGCTTTTGGTTTCGCCCAGAATGGCTTGCTAAAGGTGCTAATGGTGAAGTTTGTATGCAGCAAAGTTTATGTTTAAAAGGCAACTCTTTCTTCAGTATTAAGCAGCACATTGCAGACAACTCTGCAGAATAACCACTATAGCTCTGGTTTTGTAATGTACATTACTTCCTTCAGATGCTGCAAGAATTTTCTTATGGAATTCATTGAAACTGTTACAGATTCTTTTTTTTTTTATGAGATTTGTCCTTTTAGATTAATCACTTCATTTCACAAGGATTAAATACTAATTTATGAATTTCATCACATTCATTTTTGTTTAAAATCATGGTAACAGTTCCATGATAACATTTGTACCTTGCCTGTAGTTCATCAATTTAGTTTATGCTCAAGCCCTTCAGAAGACCAAAAGACTATTCCACTTTAGCTAAAACCACTCTAAATTCACTCTAGTCTTTACCAATAATTTTTTGACTGAAGTGTGGCAGGTACATCTAAAGATGAAAAAAAGAACCAAGCATTCTTTTCTGAGTCCAGGAAAGTAATTTATAAAATTTTAAAAAAATTAAAAATCTATTCCTCATGCACTATCTTAATTTTGCCTCAGAATAATTGTCTCTGAAATTAACTGAAACCAAACAGCAACAAATTACACTTGTTTGGGTCTTTCTGAGTGCTGCATTAACAGGAGAATGAATTAAACACTACAGAAGCCATCTCGGTAAAGATAATCACAAATGTTCCAAAAAATCACTCCAAAAATAAAAGTGTATTTAACCCTGAAAATCCACATATCTACACTTCTTCAATTTGTTTCTTATTTACCAAAACACCCATCTTCTTCCTCCCCTTCCTTTTACTATCCTACTTCCCTTGTTTGTATCCTCACCTACTGAAGCAACTGCTATTCATACAAATTATGAAAAGGAAAGTATATATGAGATTGGTGCCTAGGGAGGACCAATATATCTTCAAAGGTCTTTGGGGTAACATATGGCCTTGGTTCAGCAAAATCACTTCTTCAGTCATTCCATTGCTGCTCAGAAAAGCAGTAAATAATAAGTAACAAGATCTGCATACAAATGTGCTGGTGCTTAGGTTTTTTCATGGAATCAGAAACTGGATTAGAAGTTACTATTATTTTCCTAACGATTTTCTACATACAAAAAAAATTCTTAATGCACCTGCTTACAGCATATATTTCTTAGGGGTTGTTCTGTTTTAGCATATCTAAACTGATCTTGCTAACAGTTCTTGAGCTGAGTAGATGTCTCTCTGACACTGGCACATAAAGTTGGTTCCTGGCAGAAAAGGAAGACAGTGAAAAGTCATGATAAGAGGCTGAGATTATTATTTTAATGGCCATTATAGCAAAAGCAATTGTGTGAATCATAGGCAGGCAGTTCATTGGGAAGAGTGGCTTGTTAATCTTGGTTAATTTTACAAATCTTGTTACTCTTGGTTCCCAGTACCTTTCCTGTTACTGGTTTGCTCCATCGCATTCTGTTGCACCTGCTGGTGCCAGGCACACACAGCCTTGAGCAGGCAGGCAGCTGAATTTCCATCATTTCCCCGTGCCCAACAGGGGTCACTGAGTTTGCATGTTGTAGAAGAGGTGATGACTGACAGAAACCCACATGGAAAAAGAGGCTTCTGGGTCATGATCAGCTCAGGCTTTGCAGAGAGGTGCAGTACGGGTGGGCAGGAATGCTAAAGGCACCAGGGAATGTGATGCTCTTAGAACACCTTGGGCCAAAAGCATGGCTTAAACATCTCTCTGACCAAACCTAGGAAACTGTTTCCATCAGCCCTTTCTAGCAGACAGCTTGTCTTTGCTGAATGTTGACAACATGTTATATAAATTTCTCTGCAACAGCTTGTTTCAGAAACTTTCCCCAGTAATATAGATTAAGATAGAATTTGTTTTGACTGCTGTAATGCATATTCATTAGATAAAAGCCCAGACAATTACTATGATAGTTTCACTAACAGGTGGAGTATGTTTTAGGATTTGTTGGGCATGGGATTTGCTGGAATAATCTCAGACAAATTTGGGGGATTATTTATGTGATGAAAATAATTTTGTATGGAAAGTGAGAACGTAAGCAGATTTGAAGGTGATTTCATTATGTTTTTACATTAGTTTGCTCTTACAATTTTAAATCTAGAATAAGTTCATACTTTGAACAAATGGAGGTCTCTTAAGGCAAGCAATAAACCACACAAATAAACGGTACCTTCGTAATGTAGCTTAAAATTGCATAAGTGGTAAGCAAAGGTATTTCCAACAGGAAATACTTCATTGCGTTCATTTTACAAAACTAGAAAAGAACTAGAAATTGTTCTTTTTCTGTCTTCATTTGTATCATACCCACTTTCATCTATTAAAGTTATAGATTAATTTCAGTTGAGTAGACAATATTACAGCAAATATGCATGCATCAACGTTGTTGAGAAGTTGCAACCTAAAGCACAATTCCCTTTTTTGTTTCCACTAGAAAAAAGAGAAAGCTGGAGAGCAGAATCAAGATTAAGAGTACAGGAGCCTAATCCTACCCTATTACATGGGAATCTATATTTTTGAGGAGCACCAGGCCCTAGAGCTTATGGGGCCTACATCCCATAGGACATTCTGTTATGGGTGGTCACACTGTCTTCAGCAGAGATTGATCCTTCTGATAATTTTTTATAAGGATTTGTGTCATGCTAACTGGTACTATTAGGTGTGAATCACTGCCAAATTATTTTCATAGAGTAAACAAGGAAGTTAAAACTGCACGCTCAGAAAAGCACCTTAGTTCATCCCTGCAGGACAGCATTAGAATTTAATGTTAAAGGAGGTTTTAAAATTCACTTGCTTAGCACAGAAGTTATCAGTCTAGACTCCTCATCTGTAGAATGCCTGGTAGGTATCAGTAGCACTTCAGTATCTGACTTAGGCAGAAATCATCATGTAAAAATGCTAATAATTTCTCTATGCTGTTTTGTTACAAATGGAATTTCAAAGCTATGAATGCATATGTTTATATTCGACTTCTATTTATATACTTAAGCACAGAGTCTTTAGTACTATGCATATTAATGTGCCAATATGTGCTCCAGCAATGCCTGTACTAATGTACATTCATATTTATATAAAGAGCTGGACTCAATGGAAGTTTTGTTCCTAGGTTTCATAAGGAGCTTGGATCCAACCTTGTATTTTTTAAATAAACATTGGAACAAATTTCCAGGAATTCGTTTAGTTCACAACATTGTCTTTTTGTTGTTGTAGTTGGATTTTAATTCTTAAGTACAAGGTTTTTTTGAGCTGCAGCATTTTCAGCTGCTTGTGTAGAGATATTTCTCTGTTGGTAGAGCTGCTTCCATTCTCTGTTTGCCCTCCTCCTTTGTCTTTCTTGGTTTCAGTGTGTTTTAATCATGCTCTGTAATCCCCTATACCATTATAACTGATTAATTAGCAAACCTCCACTTTCAGGCTCTGAATTTTTCTCTTAGGCTAAGACCATTTATAATCTCAGCTGAAAAGACAAGATTGAACATCTGCCTTGTATTTAATCTCTTTGCATCTTGTACCCATCATGATTATTGTTTGTTCTTTATTATAACTGGGGGGTTTAAAGGTGCAATGTTATGTTCTGCATTATCTGGGCTCTTAGCCTGAAAATAAATCCATGCAGATGGGCCATGGGGAAATACAGAAATCAAGGAGTCCACAACTTGTGTTTTTTTGTAGAATTTTGGACCTCAGATGTCCATTTTTTTCAAGAATCAGCTTAAAGAAACTGTGGATGGAAAAAGACAATGATAGATTAATTGTGTCTTGCAAAGCTCTCATCCATTTATATTTTCAAAATTTTCTTTGCAAAGATGTGAGGTAGAAATATACACATATTTGTATACCTGCAGTAAGTAAACAAATCCAACATTTTCATTCAGTTGTCAGATGCCAAGATCTGTGCTTTTCAGAAAATCCCATTAAGAGACCTGCAGCTGCAGCAGCTGCTGGTGACAGTGAAAGGACCATCCTCCTTCAGAATCTCAGGTCTGAGCTTCCCCCAGCTCCTTGTCAAGGTTTCCATGTGGAGCCTGTTTGCTCATAGCTTCTGCAGGGGGCAGTTCTCCCTGCTGCCCTTGCTTGCATGTTTTTTGTATAGTTGAGGTTAAGATTTTGAGGGATTGAAAGGAGATCAAGTCCCTGTTTGTCATTACCTATTTCCAGCTGGAAACCTTGGGATGGCAAGCTTTCTCTTCCCCCTCACTGACTCACAGCATGAAGAGATAGTGGAAATTTTCCCAACACATTGTACATTTGTCAGCACAGGTAGAAGAGCGGTGAATAAAATAATTTCTTTGCTCATCCCTCCCACTGTCCTAGTCACAATCTCAAACACCAGGTAGCATCTCACAGAGGGTTTTCTTTTTCTCCAAAAGGAGCTATCTGTCCGCAAGTGTCACATAATTCATGCAAAACTGAGTTTGCTTCTCTTTTCTGCTGCAGCTGATGTCATGTCCATCCAAAGGACTGTGTTGTCTTTGGCCTGAACTGGACCTTGGGGTGTATTTAGGCTCTCCCATACATAATTTCTTACATTAATTAGATGGTGCCACCCAGCTGCTGATGTCTCTTGCAAATACACTTTTCTGTTATTCATGCTCTCTAAGCCTTCCAAAATCTGCAGCAGCTCCAAACAGTTTATAATAGCATTAGTGCAGGTTTTGGAATGATGCTGTAATGTAATATGGTTATAAGTATTTTCATTCTGGAATTATAGGAGGAAAGAAAACAGCTCATGTCAGTTACTTCTTGAACTGATTTTTTTATTTCTTTCAGAACTCTTCTGTGATCTTTGCAGATATTAGATTAAAAAGTAATTTCAAATATTAATAAGAAATAACATGTGCAGAAAGCTGCATTTTGGCTAGAATTAGCAATGTGAAACACCTTTCTGGGGTTGTGACTCCAGTTTCCCATGGAGCAGAAAGCAAGTGTGGCTGAGACCCTGTTGCACTCATTTCTTTCCCCATGAAGAACTGCGTTTAAATATTCCAGGAGGCCTTTCAGGAGAAATGGCATGTTCCTTTTCTGGCTGCATCTGTTCTTAGAGATCTCTCTTGCAGATGTTTTTTTGCTTACAACTTTGCATTTCCCAGATGCATTGCTCTCTTCTCACGCAGGTGGCATCAGGCATCTTTGGACAGCAATGTGTCAGCAAGGAGCTGATGGCTCTACTGTGACTGGGTGAGACTGAATTTTGGGTCAAGTGTATCTTCAGAAGATGGCCCAAGACTTGATAGGACTGAGGGGAGATGCAGGACCCCACCTACAGCAGCCTGTCCTCCAGCAGGAGAGCTGATGTGATACTTGCACCTGAGACCCACACCTGTGTCACCTCCTGCACATGCTTTCCATGGCCAGAAAACTGTTCTGTGCAGAGGTCATGAAACGCATGTGTGTGTCTGTCCAGGTGAAAGTCACAGCTCTCTGTGCTAGAGAGCTGTTGGAGGGTTGGGATCAGGTCGGTCTGAGCAGCAGCCACTCCTGCTGGGTGTGTCACACAGACCTGTGGGAGCTGCAGTTATGGGGAGTCACACAGCCAAGGTTCTTCTGTGTCTCCTGGTGGAATGGTGCAGGTGGAGTGGGCTGTTGGTCCCCCCACCCGTATCAGCAGGGAAGATTTGTGTCTTACCTGATGATTTTCTGGGCTCTAGGGGCAGGTTCCCACACTTTAAAAATGGATTTCCTCTAAATGAAGCTCTGTTCTGAAACTAGCAATGCTGAAAGTTAAAATTAGCTTCTTTATTACTAGGACATATTTTTAGGCCCTAATTCATGTCTCATGTGAATGCAGTCCTCCCACTCCCACGTTGGGAGTACTGAACTGGAGTCTGAGGGCTGTGCATTACATTTTCCAGAAATAGGTGCAACCCAAGATTTTGAATATTTACATTCTCTGCCTTTTAAAAAATGCACCTATTGGTTTTAGGTGGATATATGGGTTTAAAATAGTGAAAAACTAAAGTAGAAGCTGCTATCCTTTGGTTTTTGTCACTCCATCCTATTTTTATTTTGATTGCGTGATGGGGAACTTAGTTTGCATCTAGATGTTCCAAAATGCAAAAAAAAAATCCACAGAATATAAGCTCAATTCCTATGAAAATATTTTGGATGTCTCCTGTTTTCTACCCTCTCCTTTGGAGCCCTGGAGCCTCTGAGCCCAGCTGCTGGTGCGAGCCCTGGTCCAGCAGCACAGCGACACTGCCTTCCTGCCAGAGCATCTGCAGCTGGTGTTCACTGAGGTCATCTCTGCTAAAAACGTTCTCCTGGGAGCCCTGATTGCAGCAAGGGCAGGGCCTGGCCTCCAGAGATGTTCCAGCCGGTGCCATCAGGCGGCAGTGAGCGGATTTTGGAGAAATGTGACCTGGCCGCAGCCAGGGTGGCAGAGATGGCTGAGCAGGCTGAGAAGCCATGGGGAGGAACTGCAGCTGCTGTGATGCCAGAGCCCCTGCCCTGCAATGTCCCCCTGCCCTGCAAGGCCAAAGCTGCTGTCCTGCTGTGTGACCCCCTGCCAGCATCCCTGGGAACACAGGCAAGGACAGCTGGGTGTGAACAAGGAGTTCAGAGGAACCCTGCTCATTTCAAACCCTGCCAAGCCACTTAGAAAACTGTCCAGCAGGATGGGCTCCAGTGAGGAATGGAGTTTATTTATGGTGGGAGCACAGCCCCAGTTCCCATCAGGGCTAGTTAAAGGGGAGGGGACAGCCTTCACCTGCTGCTGCTGCCCTGCTCTGCCCTCTCCAGTGTGGTGTTTTGTGTCTGCTCCAGGTGAGGATGACCTGTCCTGAGTGTTTCTGGGCTCATGCTGTGCTGGCAGACACAGGGTGACTTCCAGCCTGTCCCAGGAGCTGCCCTAGATGTGCATGGCTCCCATCCAAAGGGGTGTCTGAGCCCAGGTATTGCAGGGATGGGCCTCAAGGCCACCTCAGAGCAGCCACAGGCTCTTGATGGAGCGTGCCCTGGTCTTGGACATTGTGACCATGTGTTCTTACCTGGGGATCCATTCAGAGAAACAGGATGTTAGCAAAAACCCCTCCCGAGGGCTGTCCCAGCAGCTCTGCCCTGGGAAGGCAGACAAGTCAAGAAGACTCTGGTTACTGCCTCTCCACAAATGATAAAAAGTGTAAAGTATCTATGTATTGCCACCAAACAGGGATGGAATTATACATCACATAAAACCTGAAGTTATTATTTTCTTTAAAGAGATAATAAAGTCTCTTATCCTGTCAGCATACTCTGCAGATTAATGTAATCAATCCAATAAACATTGTCTGGAAAAAGAAAAGAAAAAACAGTATGTAGAGTTTGGAAAAGATCTGTTTCATACTATTACATAAATAAGACAAAAATAAATGAGACATTTCAGGAAATGCAAATCAAATCTCGTCTCTGTTTTTATCTGTTATTATGGGAGCTTGCAATAGGTAGGATTAGAAAATGATCACTGAGAAATATTGTTGGCATACTGAATATTTCAAGTCACTGAGGACTCGGTTTAAAATAAAACCATCAGCTATATCAATATATGAATGGAGAGGAATCAGATATTTCTGCTACTGCAAAAAATTAATAATGTAAGTCATTAGCATTAGTGCAACTTGCTTCCCTTTCTAATTTACAGGCACATATCTAGATTAACCATAAAATATTTCTGGGTTTAGGACACACTGTCCTCCATTGAATGCTTAGCCTGGAAAGGTTATTAACATTGAATGGGGACTGTTCTCTCAGGAGAGCTGCAGATAAAATGACCAGGGAAAGAAATAGCACAACTTCTCAAATTAGCATAATTAGTAATTATCTCTTAATAGCCCCACTTGGCTTTGGAGACTTGGCACTTGAAATTCCGCTTAAAGTTCAGTGAGGAAAAACAAATTTCACGCTGAAATGTCTCAATAACACAGCTGAGTTGCTGAGGTAATCGTCTGGTTTAGGTAAAGGAAAGGAGATGAACATATGGATAGGAAAGATCTTTGCTGTAAGCACTGTGTTTGTGTTTGCATATGTAAAGCACTCCAGGCTTAATGGTACAATTGCCGCTTTCTCTGGGGGTGAGGGGAGGGCAGGGGGATGAGTGGGACTTTCTCTCTTCTTTAGTGGAGAGAAACAGATGAAGATAATAAACTAAAATGAGCAAATCCCATTCATTTTACACTAGAATAGTGTAATTTCTTTTGCAATTCTAGCTGAAATAAAAAACCCATAGACAGACAAGCCAAGCTGTGGATAGAAAAGCAGCCTTTATCATAGGCAGTGGCAGAACTAAAACCTTTTAAATGGGGACAGTTTTCCAACATTTAACTCAAGGTAAAACTGGATGAATAAGCACAGGCAGCCTGGTAACCCTATTTTTATTTTTTTTTCTTTCTGTGGCAATTAAACAGATGGTTCTCTTAAGATGCTTTTGGCTGGGAAAGAACAAAAGCAGAAGAGAGGTATTTACCATTTTTTACACACCTAAAGCCCGGTCCTCTTTATCCTCAGGCAGAAAGCAATTTATCCGTCCATCTTGATGGAAACAAGCCTTTGTTATTAAGTAGGCACATTTTGATTTACATGTTGCACAGCTGGTTGGAAGCTTTCCACTGGGAAACACATACGCAATTGATAAGCCTTCCTCAACTAGTCTGAAACAGAAAACGAAGTTGTTTCACTCTGCCCTCTTTGGCAATTCATGTTGGGTGCCAACACTTTAGCAGTGCTTTTATTGTGGTGGTGGTTTAGGGACCTTTGTTTTTAGTGTAGATTCATGTTATGGTGTTTTTTGAGAGGGAGGTCAGAATTTTGGTGTTTTGTTGGGTTTTTTTTCCCAATGTTGGTTTGTTTTTTGAGCGGTGAGGTGGGTGTACATATATATATATAGATATATATATATAAAGTCATGTATATTTTGAAGTGCCAGATTTCCATATCCCAAAGGTGCAGGGTGTCAAGGCTTGCAGTGGTTCATGGCACACCTGGCCCCTCCTGGGGTAGTCAGGTGCCCTCTAGAAGAGGCACTTTTTGTTCTTCCTGCAGAGTGAAGGACCCCTTGACTGCAGGGAAATTACTCTTTTGGTGCTGTGTCAACACATAAAATAGGAAAGATGAAGACAAACTAGTCAGAGGAGGTTGACAGCTGTTACAAAACTGATAGGCTGACACACTCATGGTCAGAGGAGGGAAAGGTTTGGCTTAGAAACTCTAATTAAGGCTGGCCAGGGTCCATTAGCTCATCTTCACTAGTAGCTTTGCAACCTCACACCCTGCATATCACCCTTTTTATACAGACTCTAGGTGAGAAATGTGATTAAACAAGCTGCTATACTATGTTTCCAAGGCCCAGTCTCTGAAAGCAATTCAAATGCTTCTATCAACCAACAAAATCCATTTCAAAATTCAGAAAGAGCATGAAAGCAAAGAGGGAGAAGGGAGAAAAGAAATGGAAGCAGATCAAAAGAGATGAAATGACATTTGAAAAGTATGGAAATGAGGAGAATATTGAGACTGAATTAATTGCAAAAAAAATCCTATAAGATGCAGAAATCCAGCAGGTCTGATGTAAATATTTGCAGGCTGACAGAAAGCAGGGAGCTGGGCCAGTATCATGATGAGATGAACACGTTTCTCCCTGTTCCTCCCTACCAGTCCTACTCCCAAATGAGCACTTGACAAATAAATTAAGCTCAAGCACCAACAGTGGAGAGAATGCAGAAGAATATTCTGATGGACACCTGAGATATCTCCTGATAGACTGTACGTGGGCAGCTGCTGAGAAGAAAATGCTACAAAAGAAATATACCCACTTCTTGACAAGCCTCTTTGTTGAGTGATTGATATGTCTCTGCTTTCCTCCTTCCCTATAACATTGGAAATGTGAGCTGCTGCTCTGAGGCCAGAACTATTAAAAAATAATCATCTGTGAACACTAGCTTGACTTTCTTTTCCCCCAAAGCATGTAGCTGTAGGTAGTGAGTGCTGATTTTTCTTGATATTTCAGACTGGATTTTTAGGGCAGATTTTCCAGAACATGTCTCTTGTCATTTTGCTCTTAAATTTCATTTTAAGAAATACAGTAGAACCAGTTGGGTAGTTGCATGTCTTGTTTGTTTGCTTGCAAAGCTCATTAGAAAGATAATCTTGTTAAATTCAAGAACCCAGAGCTTCATTTCTGGCTCTGCTGTTGTTTTTGTGACTCTGGCAATCTGCTTGCCTCCCCTCTGCACTGGGTCTGCCAGGACAGACAGAGTAGCTGTCATCACTGTTATTTCTAATCAATTAGTGCTGTGAGCCCTTTAGGGACCATAAAGTTATGTCTGGGATGATGTGATCTGATCTGATTTGGGATCTCCTGGTAGCTGTTGTAAAAGAAAGAGCAATATTCCTATGGCATTAAGTGTTATTTTAACCATTGTGGAAGCTGAGTGTGCAACCTGCAGGTGAACTTCCAAAGGCTGCTTCTGTGGCATTAGGTCTTGTCAGACAGGAATTAATTATTTGGTGTAACTCTGTGATTCTTGGCAAACCTTAGTGAGGTGGTTAAAGGGCATTTCTGTTCTGCTAAACCCAGTGCTAGGGAGGAATGCTCAGCAGTTCAGTCAGGATTGGACCTTTAAAATTGGACAGCATGAAGAAGAGTAACATGCAAAAATTACCTGAGCAGAAAAATGCCTGAGGGTAATTCATTCTCTTAAAAAATGCCATTGGGTTATACTGACTTCATAGGTAGCATTTAATTGTGTCAAGCTGGTGATCTGCTGCCTTGTTCCATTTTTTTTCTTTCCATTTCCAATTTTTGGAACCTATTTTGGCTATTTCTTGAATTGCTGGTAATTCAGAATAGAGAATGAATAAGAACATATTGTGTATTATATTTGTGTTGCTTTCAAACAGAGTTAAGCATAACCTGTATATATAGATCATGGCAAGGAAATACCAGTAATTTTCAATGGAAGAGTAGAATGGACAATCTATCAGGCCTATTCTCCTTCATTTAATAAAAGTAGGTCAATGTAGGTTTTATGCTGTTCACATTAGTATCATTCATTTTAGCTTTACTAATAAAAGTGAAGGGCTGGTTGAGCATTACTGGAAGGGGATATCAGAAAAGAAATTAGGAAAAGAAAAATGGGTAAAGAAACATTACAGAAAGTAAAATCCTCCATCATGGGGATATTCCTGTAAAATTTGGTAAATAACGTCAACTCACGCCCTGGTTTTGAAACTCCCATTTCTAAATGACTAAAGTACAAATGAACTGGAACATGAGAAAAAGTATATTTTGTGTATTGTTTAGTTTCAATAACTACTAAACATTCAGGAGATGCTGACAATGGGCTTCATGCAATCCTGTCATGATTCCCATTTAACTCTGGAAGGGTTTATCAGATAGTTGAGAGCATTGGCCTCTGCAGTTCGACTTTAGCTGTGACTTGCTGGTTTGGTTCCTATTAATTTCCATGGCCAGTTGCCTGCCTGAAGGGATCATTAGTGGCATGAGGAATGCTGGGTGGTGATTAGAAGATAAAGACAGGGAGAATGTTATTTATTCTGCTGCTACCAGCATAAGGCTGTTTATTGAAGCAGATCAAAGAAGTATGTAAACATAAACACACATGTGCACACACATAATTCCCATTGCATTTCTTTAATTTGCCTTTTGCAGTTTTTAATAATGCAATTTTTCATGTAGTTAAGAAACAATCACTTTAATATTTCTCATACAGGGCCTTGGAAAGTAGTGAATGGGAAGAGAAAGAATCAGTATTCTTTTTATTTGCTTTTCAGCTTTTATTTAACCTTTCATATCTCTCCTGAAAGAGTAAAAAGCTTTCAAAACCTTTCAGAAAGAGTGAAAAAGTTGTTCAGCTTCACACAAAAAAAGCACACAGATTTCCTTCATATCCTGCACTTTAAGTCACTCGTTTTTTCTTAGCCATTTCCTAATAATACTTGGAAGAGACCATTTTAATGTGTGCCTCAAACTAGTTCATGTTAAAATTCTGCATCTGTTGTTACAGCATTTGAGGAACCATTATTTTTTTAATGCATTTGTTTTATTTGTTTTTAGACTCTTTCCAGGATCTTGTGAACGATCCCAGTGTCAGATCATGAGTTCTGTTTGGTTTATAGTCTGGAATTGTTGGAGGATGTGGAAAGAAAGCCTTTTGGTGTTTTCCTCATCCTTCCAATGCCTTCCTTTCATAAACCACCCTAGACTTAAAAAAAAAAAAAAAAAAGAAAGAAAAAAGGAAAAAAAAAAAAGAACAAAAAGCACATCTGCAATAACCAAATCAACTAACAAAACAGGTTAGCATAAGAAGATTTAAGGTATTTTAAATACTTGACCTCTAGACACTGTTTCAAGACATGCCTTAAATTCAGTTTGAGCCCATACAGTCATGGCATACCTTAGGCTTTGCTATTTTTTAAGTAAATTAAGTGGAAAACAATTGTTATTCTTTTATATTTAACCAAGTAAAATTCCCCATTGCATGCTGAGCTAAGGATATCTCTTCTCTGTCCCCAAGCAAAATACTGTAGTAGCAACTGTAAGCCTTATAATTAACATAAAGTGGGAGAAATGAATTGTTTCAGGAGGTCATACTCTAGTAAGTGGAAAAATACAAGGCCCTCTGTACATCTCCCACAGTGCTGAATTCAGTTCAGGTGCTCTAGGCTGTGAGTGGTCAGCAATGAGAACTCTTCTCTTAGTCTGTCATTTGCTATGAAACACAGAAAGCCACAGGCAGATGTCAAAAAGAACGAGTGGCATAATTTCCTACAGGGCAGCTTTGTTGTAAAATAAGACCAGTCCCTAGGTAGAAGTCATCAGTGGCTGGCCTTAGACCTGGTTCAAAGTAGTACATGTACTTTATATGAGGTACCATGGAAAGCAGAAATGATGTTTCACATGTTGGGAGATGGCAAAATTATGGATGAACTAGAAGCTGACTAGATTCTTTTGTAAAATGGGAAAAGGCAGTCTCTGGAGGAGTACAAGTGATATTAGACTCTGTTAGTGATACTGTGGAAGGCACTTGAATTTATTTGATGATCAAAGAAATCAATAATTTTAATTTTACCCCTCACTATGACATTATGTTCTAAAAGTTCTTTGAATTCAGTTTTGAAGAGAAAGCCCAAGCTTTTGTTCTCACTTCTGAAGGAATTGTTTTATTTTACACTCTCATAGATTGTATTTTTAGTTTGGGGGTTTTTGTTTGTCAAAAGAAACAGACAATTCAGTAGAGTTCTATTAATCCAGTCTCTCAGTTGATAAAGTGAGACATTCCTAAAATAACAATATTTATGATGATTTCAAGGAGGTGCCCAACCACAACCTGGTCTGCATCAAAAGAAGCATGGCCAGCAGGTCAAGGAAGGTGATTCAATCCTTCTACTCTGCTTTCATGAGATCCCACCAGTAGTATTATGTTCAGCTCTGGAACTACAGCAAAAGTAAGATGGAGACCTGCTCTAGCAAATCCAGGAGAGTGTCAGGAATATGATCAGGGAGCTGGAGCAGCTCCTGTGTGAGGACAGGCTGAGAGAGTTGGGGTTTTTCAGCCTGGAGAGCGCTCTGAAGAGACATGATAGCACCTTCCAGTACTTGGAGGGAGCCTTCAGAAAAGACAGGTAGGGATTCTTTATCAGGGAGCATAGTGACAGGATGAGGGATAGCAGTTTTAAACTGAGAGTGGATTCAGTTTAATTAGGAAGAAATTTCTTAACTGAGAGAGTGGTGAGGCAGTGGAACAGGTTTCTCAGAGAAGCTGTGGATGCCCCATCCCTGAAGTGTTCAAGGCCAGGTTGGATGGGTCTTTGAGCAGCCTGGGACAGTGAAAGGTGTCCCCACCCATGGCAGGGGGATTGGAGTGAGATGATCATTCGTGTCCCTTCCAACCCAAACCATCCTATGATTCTATGATTCATTCTTTGATTTTTTGATTCAGTGTATCTCTCATATGGTCTTGAGGGATGCACAAAGTTGTACACCAGCATTGCAGCTTGCTCCAGGTTGGCAGCTCACTGAAGAATTCTCTGTAGCCTGAAGGCCACATGTAGCTTTGGTTTCTGCAGCACTGTCTGAACCATCTAAGGCATGATATAGTTGTGCCTACACAACATAACTCTCAAATTGCACATACCTAAGGTTAGTTAGTAGTATTTTAAATGTGTATTCATCCTGATCCCTTTAAAAATTTTGATAATGAGATCTGTTTCTTCAGCAGTCAGTCCTTTGCTTCCCCCTGCCTTTCCCCAGACACCTGTGGTCATGCAAAGGATCTGGTGTCATGACAGAGATGAATTGTCCTTGCATACTTCACTTTTCAACATAGCATTTCTCTTTAGCTCCCACTGACCCCAAGATGGATTTGTGTGAGACCTTACGTGTTTTGAACTTCTAGATTTGTTGTATCCTCTCCAAAGAACAGGGGACAATAAAGCCTTAGTTTTAGAAAAAATAATTTTAAAAAAGCTTGGGAGAGAGGATCAAAACCCAAAAGATGTCAGCCTAGATAATTACATTGAGGTTTTATAACCCAACAGGTTGATGCAGTCACAGTGAAATGAATCAGAACAAATAGTAGTTCAGCTTGCTGTGGCATGAGCTGCCAGTTTTCCTTCTGTCTCCCAGAGAAGAAAGAGCTGCGATCTGCTTTAAATTCTGACATCTGGTAAAGTGTAGTGATGTATGATTCGGCACACAAGCTCCTACATTGCACAGCAAAGTATGCCATTTATGAGGCTCTCCAAATATAGGGAAGCAGTTTATTTAAGTAATGCAGTAAATAACAGAGTGGATATTTTAGTTCAAGGGAACGTATAAGCCTTGAGGCTGAATTCAAGCAAGGACATTTTTATGTGGATACAGATCTTGGATTATTGAGACTGCATGCCTACTTGTCTATAGTTTCTTTATTACCCAGTTTTCATTACTGCCTGGCACCTTGCAAGAAATGTTCATAATTGGCTAGAGGTGATGCAAGAAACAAATAAAACTCAATTAATTTGCCCTCAAAATTCTGAGTTTTCAATATAAGAACTTTCTTATGCAAATGTCACTGTGGGTCTGTGTTGTTCATATTGGTGGGATTTAGGAATTTCAGGATCACCAAACACTTTTCCCTTTTCACTTTTTTTTTTTTTTTTTTTTATTCCTTGGCCATTGGTCTTAGGACTGGGATTTAGATTCTTCAGTCCAGAGTAGAACTTGCTGTGTTAGCTCAGATCTGGGAGTCAGAAAGTTTAAACAGTGTACAGGGTATGCAGGAAATCTTCTCTTCCTGGATGTTTAAAGCAAGGAGGTTATGGGAATGCCAGAACCAGAAGTTACACTGAACAGCTGGTGGACATGAATCAGTTCAAACCTTTGGAACATGTATAATTTAATATACATACAGTCTTGCTGAAGTATTCACTGAAAGGTAGGTACTGGCAGTTATAATTTTCCTATAAGTTACCTTTGATAAAGGTATAATGATGATTAACATCTATAATTAACTGTTCAATTATTTGCTTACCAGCAAAACATTTGTTCAGCACACCCCAAATTCTACATATGTGGCACAAACAAAGGAAAGTAATAGAGATCACATTCTGAAGCCCTCTCCTTTCGCCTGCAAGCTGAAGCCAGCACATGGGGGCTGTCCAGGTTTGGTCTGAGATCTCCACTCTCCTTGACCTTCCATTGAGGCCCTGCTGGGGGGTCATCCTTATCACCATGTGGGGCCCCAGATGCCAGCACAGACACCCAGGTGGAGGATGAGGGGTGTCCCTGTGCACCAGCATCCTCTGGGAACTGCAGGATGCCCCACACTGAATCAGCTCTGTCCTTCTGCCACAGGGACAGCCCCAATCTTGGATGGGTTTCATGGGCAGGGAGGACACCTGCTTCTCTTCCACTTTTCTTGGGGCCACGAGGATTTAGCTGAGAAATCAATGGGATCACAGAGGAAAAGCAATCCCTGTGGGGTCAGTGAATTGTATTGATTTATGTCAGTGCTGTCGTTACCCAAAATCACATATTTTTTAAAAAGAAGCTCTAACTCTCTAGTTTTGCCATTAAGAGATTTCAGCTTTTTTTACACTTGACTATTTTACCACATTTTGCTATTATTTACTATTATGCTACCATATAGTAGGTTTGCATATATTCATAGGCACAATCCTATTTACTCTGGAAGTTACTGCTCTCATGATTCCTGTTATTTAATGCCACAACATAGTGAGTGAGAAAAAATAATACATCTATTTCTCTTTTTTATATCAGCTCCAGAGTTTTACAATCCATCCAGCTGGCAAGGCCCACAGAAGTCATTTTCCCAGAGAGCAGGAGCAGCTCAGTGTGCAGCTCACAATGTCAGGGAACCTGGTCTCCTGTACATGACCCTGTATCCAATTATCCTCATATCCTGGCTGCTCAGCATTTCCATTGCTGATTACAAGTTCTCCTTAGCTTGAAATGATTTTTAAAATTTTGTTGGACTGGAATGTTTTGTTATTGCCGAAAATCTTAGATCAGATGCGGAGAGTTGACTATGACCAGCTGCACCCATGCATCCTTAGGTGCCATAATGTGCTCTATTCTTACCTGACTACCTGCTAAAATAAATGGCACTCCATTTCTAAAATATTAATCTTAAATGTGTACATTTCTAACAAGCTATGTTGGAGGTTTATGGATACTCACATTGTTAACTCAGAGAGCCTATGAACATCCAAGGAAACATTTTTTAACCTTTTCTTTTTAAAAGGATAGTATTTTCTATCCTATTCTATAGTATTTGAAAGGTGGGAACTGGATTTATTGAGTATTACTGATAAATCATGGCTTGAAATTACTTTTAATCCATTTATGCTCTCAGATTTTGGGGGGAAAATGTGTTTTCTTTTCAAAGAAAAACACATGACATTTATGGTGAATTGAAAAACTGGAAAAATATGTTTCTGTCAAGAAACAGTGATCTTGTAACTGAAACAAAACATGGTATGGAGAGTAAAATGATTTTTTGCCCTTTGTAAGACTAGTGCAAGATTTAAAAGTTTTAAACTGAACACTTACAGGTCTCTCCATAGTTGTAAATAGAGTTGCTTTTGTCAAATCTGTATATTTTCAGCTGAGAAAACAAGCTCCTCATTCTGCTCCATCCAAGCTAAGGGTATGTCTGCATCCTTGTTTCCCAGGACACCTGCAGCTTATCCAAGAGGAGTTGTTGGGGTTTTTTTGAGTATTCCTAGCAGCATGGTCCGGGTAACACAATGTTTTAACACAGCTATGAACATGGGCTGCTTTACCCTTCATTTGGTTGGTTGGTTGGATTTTTGTGTCTGAGCTCTGTTCTGCTCCAAAGACTTGGGCTGCCACCTGTGATAACTAGTTTAAAAATAAATTGAGGCCATCTGTGACTGCAGTGACAGCTGTGGCACTGGATTAACATCCACCACATTGAATGTGGGATGTGGCACATGGATGGGGTGAATGCAAGCACTCCTAATGGCCACAGGAGATAGAAACACAGATTGCTTCCTGAGCACCTAGCTGGCCTTTGTGCTGCAGGTAGTGCTGCATGAAGCCCTGGAAAAGCAACATCAAACTAAACAAAGCAAGTGATGGCATCTTTCAATGCCTGCCTGAGTTTACTCAGCCATTCCTGCACTGCCAGGGGCAGCGTGGCTGCCCCAGGTGATGGAGGGAAGTGAGAGAGGTTTAATACAGTGTTGTATCCCCACCTTAACCTGCTCTTCCCAAAGAAGCTGCAGGAAAAGCACAAGGCTGGAGAAAGGAAATTCAGCCTTTGAGCTTTCCATTACCTTGCCTTTATGGCCACATAGTGCTCTGGCAAAACCATCATTAATAGCTGTGAGAAGCTGTGGTGTGTTGCAGTAAAGCAATGGAGGCACTTTGTGCATTAGCTGCAGACTCCATCATAACCCAAACAACATTAACTTGCTTTCAGTTTCATACAAATGAGCTGCTCATCAGCTCTGTTATTACACAAACGTGTAGCAGCTGCACTGCAGAAACAGATTGCTGAGGAAGTGCTTCAATTCAACTCTCTTATGCAACCTTCCTATCATTTTACTCAATTGATTAACTCCAATTTCACTATTAATTGAATTTCACTGTTGTCAAAGTCCTCATATATTTTTTCACATTTGCATCTTTTGTTCCTGGCTGTGTCTAATACACCCTTAAATCAATTATTTAAAAACCCTTTTAGGCCTCAATAATCTAATATGTCATCACAGGCAGCAAGTATCCAGTAAAAAATATTTTGATAGGTATAAAACCTGCAAAGTGTAATGAAATGACAAGATGCCATTGTTTTTTCACTGATTCAAAATTTTATTTTCCACCTCTTCTGGCTGTATTCAATAAAAATTTAATCTAGCTTGTGAAAAGCTCAGAGAGCAGTAAATAAATAAATAAAAAATAAGGCTTGAAGAACTTATAGCTGGCATCTGTGACTGCAACAATTGTTAGTTAAAGTTTGTCGCTTAGGTCTGATGGGTTCTGGATGCATGCACTCAGCAGATGAAAAACCTTGTCTTTTTCATTTGGGAATGAAATGTGAGTCAGTTCTCTGCACACTTAATTCAAATTAATTCAGGCTTACAAAACCTGTCATACTGGTCATCACTTACTAGTTTATGGCTGAAAGAATTCTTTTACTCCTTTCCTACTTTTTTGTGTTCCTATTGCCCATCAACCACACAAACAGTTTTACATAAGACTACACCTTCTGGAATGATTCTTCTCCAGGTTCACCAGCTTGTGTGTTGCACCTCCATCATCCATCAAACCTGTTGGTATACCTGGCTGTTCCCTAAAGGGCAGAGTGCTTTCCTAGCTATTTACAGTAATTTCACGATTATAAGCCGCACCATTTTGACTAAAATTTTGGACTGAACCCGGAAGTGCGGCTTATAATCAGGTGTGGCTTATATATGGACAAAGAATGAAAAGTTGCTGTTTTAGTTTGGAGGACAGGTGTCTGCTGAGAAAGGGAGGAGCCTCTCTTTGAAATGGAGAATGTAAACCCCCTCCCTTCAAATTATTATAATTTTGAAATCAAGCAGCTCTCAGGCAAAGATATGGGAATTAGGAATAACAGTTCTTTACTAGGGAAATTAAAATAGAAATACTCTACTATAAAGAAACAAACTCCAAACCCTGACAAAATCAGAGTACAACCTGACACCCGTCAGGCAGGGTGTTGGCAGCAGTCCCATTAAATGGTGGCTGCATCCTCCTGCAGTGACAGATGTGGCTCAGTTGGAGCAGTGCTCCTGTACAAGGTGCAGTTTCCCTCCAGAGGTCCAGTGGTGATGTGGAGAAATCCAGTTTTCCTCTGGAGTCCAGTGGAGAAAGGGGCTCCCTTAGTGTCCCAAAACCTCTGTTTTTATTTTGGTAAGAAATGTTGGGTTCTTCCCCCTGGCTGGAGCAACTTCCAATGGGATGCAGTAATTTTATCAGTCACACAGTGGGACTCAATGGCCATTAGCAGAAAATGACTCGCTGGAGGAAGGATGGGTTGTGAAAAGATAAAGAACAATGCCCTGCCTGGTTTCAATGGATGGCCCATTAGCAGAATATCTCCCGTGGAGAAAAGGATCACTGCCCCCACCCTCAACAGATGGTGATAGAATAGATACCTTTTATCACACTCTGTATTGTACCCCAAGACATATATGGACAAAGAATGAAAAGTTGCCGACACCCGGACATGCGGCTTATAATCAGGTGTGTCTTATAATCCTGGAATTGTATTTTATCCTACCAAAAAGTCTCAGAGCAACTTGACCTCCAGCATCTATGGGGGAGCATTAAGATCCCCATCTGAGATGCTGAGGAAGAGTCCCTGCCAAGGGGCAGAACCCTCTGCATGGAATGAAGGATTGAGTTCCTGTGGTGGGGGGCGCTGGGAATGGGGGAGCTGGGTGGTCAGAAGCTGATTTGTGTCCAAAATAAATCTGCCATTGTGCTACTTGTATAGGTCAACAGAGCTTTGTCTGACTAAAGGAAACACTGGGAGTCTTCTGGAAGTCACCACAGGCCAACAGTGGTGTAATAGCCCATGTCATGGAGTCACAGAATCAGGTTGGAAAACACTCTTAAACATCACTGAGTTCAGCTCTTAACCTAACACTGCCAACCTAACTTGTCAAGTGATTGTGTCAACACCCTTTTGACATCTCCATTTGTATTTGTCATGTAGTATAAGGCTAAAGAAAAGAACTTAGAGCTAAATGTTCCATTTCTTCTGCATCAGAGTAAATGTGTGTTTCACTTTTGCTTTTTCTGTTGCAGCAGGAGACCTGTACTTAATTGCAGAAGTCCCTCTGATTTTATCTCATCCAGAGGCCCTTTATTAAGTAATATGAAGGAAGTTTTTATACTCAGTCTGTCCTGTTGAATATAATTAGTGGACAGATAAGTTTGAAAGTGAAAGATTTTTCCGCTCTTGTTTTCTGATGGGATATGCAGAAAAATTGTCCTGCACTGGAGTTAATCTTATTCTTACACCCTTCTTACCTTCTCTGGGGAAGAATTTTTCCAGGTTTGAGTGTCCTAGTTCTCTGACAAGTCTGTGAGCATGACAGCCATGTGTCTGAGGCCTGCAAAAGACCTCAGACACAGTCCTGGCTTTTCTGTTTTTTGTTATTTAATGCCTATCATGACAGATTTCTTGCATTATAATGCAATATAAATGATAATAATAAAGTATGAAGATTATTTCCTAAGTAAATCAGCAAGCAGTCTCTTCTAATACTATACTGCTATTTGTTTAACTTGTTCTGTGTAGATAAAACCACACACAGGTGCTCTTTATTTTTTTTTCATATGAAAGGTGACTTATCTATAAAACAAATAAGATGGGCACCAGCTGCCCAGATTGCTCTCTAATGCTGTTCAAACAGTGAGCTTTGTGTTTCCAGGAGAAAATCCTTCCTTTTTAAGTCTATAAATGGCAGCATAAGTTCACTTAGGTGTACAATAAATGTTCTGCTTAGGAAAAAAAATCGTTGAAATTACTGAGTAGGATAAACACAGTATTTTTTATCAAACACCACTAACATGGTCTTGCCATTAGGAAAGTGCTCATTTGGGGTTTCAAGTGATGAAGGTGTTGATAAAACAGGAGACTCTAAAGGGCCCAGGAATGTATCTGAGCATTATTTGCATTTTGTATGAGACATAAACCCCTAATGTCCTCTTTTCCTATTGTGTGACCCATACAAGAGTTCTGGAAAGTCCTTCTGACTTCTTGGAGAACACAGTGGCCCAGGCAAGTGCAAAAGGAGAAGTTTTGCAATAGGACTTTTAAAATTTTGGAACTTTCTCAAGACATACAGGGATATCTTGAGAAGTTCGCTCTCAGTTACTATATTGGGCTACTTTAGCCTGTGGGCCATACAGACACATACCAAATTTTAGTTTTTCTCAATCAAAAAACTGCTTCTTTTCCTTTTTGGACTACTGAATCTTGCTCTTTCTTGCCCCTTTCTTGCTCTTTCTTGCCCCCTCCCCAAGCTAAGCACTAGGAGCAGATGAAATGCTGACAGAATGTCCATTGCAGAGGGCAATTTCCACTGATGGATGATATGTCTATAACAGGCGGATCATCATTCTCACTTCTGTCTTTGAAATACATTAGTAACTATTAGTCAGTGTTATCACTGGACTTGCCTTTGCAGCAGCTGCACTGCTCTGACTGCTCCACTTTGTCACTGTCTTTGCCCCTTTGCTTGCCCAGCATTTGACTTCATGGACATTGACCTGCCTTGGCCTCCCTCTTATTGGTATAAATTATGCTATTCTAATCCTCTGGCTTCTTTTCTCACTTCTACCACTTTTGTTCTTGTTTAATTTAACATATTTCAATTTACTCAGGCACTTTTGGGTAGCCTGGATCCACTCTATATATTGAGCACATCCAGACTATCAGGGAGTGGTACCCAAATTCTAGATCTTCTGGCTCTTCATATTAGATGCTGAGTATCTCTTTATAGCCCCTGAAGTGGTTGTCTGTTCCTTCCTAGAGGCCTCTTTGTTACCAAATGAGATGGTAATCAATAAAGAAAGAAAAGGAGCTAAACAGACATGGTAAAAAAGTGATTATCTAGATACCTGAAATGAAAGCATTCAAAATCATCAGCTGTCTTCACTGCTTTCATAGGCTTATATAAAATGCATGCAATATATAATATGCTAGGCTCTCAAAAAGTAGGAATGACTGGGATCAGGTATTTAGTAATGTCAGGTTCATTAAAGTTTAGTACTTAGAACTTCAAGTGTACATGAAAACCTGTTTCCCACCTCAACCAATAATAAAAATATAATAAGCATATGACAATTTAAAGATAAAATTGCATTTCAAAGAAGTGTTGGTGAGGATGGTAAAAAATGGCTCTTAGAAAGCTCAGGGCATAAGATTCAATGTGAAATCAGGATCCTGTTCTCCTCTCCTTGTCCTTGAGGATTTTGTGTTCCAGGAACTGTGGAATAGAAGCAACAGAAGTTGTAGCAAAGGGATGCAACATGCATGAAGCTCCTTCTCTCTTTGGGTTTGTCTGTTGCCTGCACTCCTAAGTAAATAGCCAGGGCACAAAGAATTAATCTTGGAGAGGTCACAAGTTCTCAAGCATTTGCCAACCAGCCTTTCAGTGTGGAGCACAGATTAAGCAAACACAATAGAGAGGGAGCCTGGTGAAATTGAGCATTCAGCTTGGGAGAAATCATAATTAGCTTTGCTGTAAAGCAGCTCCACAGGAATGCAGCTGCTGAGTCTCCCTGAGACTCCAACAGATCCCTTGGAATCTGGTTTACTTATTCCTTTGGAGATTCTGCTCTTGTCTGCTGCATTATGAGCATGAGATCTGCAGGTCCAGGGGGCTGGCAGGCAGGGTTTGAAGGGTCACATTCCTGTGTAGTTACCATGCAAAGGCTCAGCCCAGTTTCCTTTTCCCAAGGGTAGCCCCATACTGTGAACAGTGAGGAAGGGAACCTACACAGAGTCCCCTTTTAGCCTCTCACCTTCCCAAATCTCTCCTAGCTGTTCTACACTGCTGCACTGTTCCTGAGCATGTATTTGTAACTGCACTGGCTGCAATAAGAAAATATACTGACTCTCATTCCTGCACCAGTTACTGCCTTTGGTCCTGCTGGAATAAAAAATTATTTCCGGCAAAGTCGCTTACACTTGCTGCTAACTTTATTGTAATAAACACTGACCTTTTAAACCACTAAGCCTATAGAAGGCTAAATTATAGAGTTTACCTCCCTAGATGCTCCTTAGCTGTCATAATGAAGGAAGTTTACAGTGGGAAAGTGAATGAAGCAAGCATGTTTTTAACCATATGGTAATTATCTGCTATCTGTGCAAAAGACATAAAGTGTTGTTTACTTGATGTGAAAAGAGCATCTGAGAAAGGATTCCCTGGAGAGGGAGTGAGGGAGATTTGGCACAGTGGCTGCTCTTCAGATGGCTTGTAATAGACCCTATAAATTTGGATTATGCTATTGTTAATCAGTGAAGATTGGAGCTGCTTGGCACATAATGTTTTAGTTTTAAGGGGCAGGTAAGTGCCTTGCAGAGCAGATTTTTTTTTAACTGTAATTGAATTATGCAAATGTATAATTGTTTGTTGAGCTTTAAAAGTAAAAATAAAGAAAAAAATGTATAAAATTACATTCTTAGCTCTTTTCTGTCAGTAGCACATTAAATAAGAGGGAAAAGTTACTCTGGCAGTAGAGACCAATGAGATATAGGCTGTGTTCACTCTCCTAAAAAGTTTAATTTAGTTTGAGTTCTCTTTTCCTACTTCCAGTACCAAAGTAATGTATTCTTTGCTTATTAAAAGAAAAGGGGGATGGGGGAGGTGAGGGGCAGGGAGGAGAAAGGGGAATCTGTCCTAACTGCAACCACACATGATTGCAAATCATTTAATTTTCAGTACATTAAGTTACCCAGAATAACTGCCAAGGCTCATTTGTACAAATGTACTTAAACTGCTTTAGCACTTTAATACTAAAAAAATTAGTTGTGAAAATCCAGCCAAATCATTTGCACTATAGTGGCTGTATCTGATGCACACTTAGAATCCCTTACATCTGCCCTGAAGTTCACAGATTCAGCCTCAGACATATGAAAAACCTTTTTTTTTTTTTTTAACTGATGTGCTAAGTGCCAGATAAGGAACTTTTATTTCACTATTTTATATTTTGCTTGTTGGTATTCAGCTTTAGTCGTAAAACCAAACTATTTCTTCCTGTTCTGGGTGGGAAATATATTCACTACATTGTTAATGCTTATTTTTTTTAATGAAATTTTCTTTGTATTCAGAGGATTTCAGACGATTTCCAGGCTAAGCATGCCAAATTTAACCTGTGAGACCTTCAGGGGGAGATTTCAGAGATGTAAAATGAGAAGCTGAGTTGTGTAGATGGAATGAGCTCAGAAATATAGATATAGGAAATATAAAGAAACAGAATAAACCGTAAAAGAATATCCAGAAAATTGTATGATCCTTGGAGAAGAAATGAATGAGCTGGACAATAAGAGTCTAAGAGCAGAAATCTGGGAAAGCTTTGGGAAGGCAGGATCATGTGACCTGCAGGTCCAGAGGCAGCAGCAAAGACAAACACAGCCAAAATAAAAAAAACCTTTCCACTCCATGCTGTCCTTCAGCAGCTCCTGAAGATGTAGGATGTTTGCCTTAAAGTCCTTATGAGAAGTCCTTTGATAGCTGTCAGACTTCCAGTTGTGTTAGTCACTTGAGTAGGCATTTCAAGGAGCAAGTCCTTAAGGTATAAATTTTTCATGGCAATTTTTCAAACCAGGCTCTAAAGCCCAGTGCACATTTATGGTACCATTTAAATGAAAAACAATAATATATGATATAGCCTGAATATTATACTTAATGAGCTATATTTTCTTTTAAAATAAGGTTACAGACTATAACCAGAACATTATGCTGCCATAAATTTCATGAGACTTTTTTCTAAACACCTCAGTCTATAAAAGTCAATGACTCACAGAGTAGACATAATCTAAGGGAAACTTTGACCTTTTGCATAATAAGAAGCCTTCCAGCCTGTCGTGTCAATGCTCTGATTCCTCTGAGTGCGCCCTGAAAGCATCAGTAAAATAACAGTTACGGCAATTTCCATCTGGAACTTGCATTTTAATAATTTTGTAATTATATTTAGGCAGTAATCTCCTTTTTTTTGCTTTGTTACTCAATTGTCCACATGATTATTCACCCCTTAACCCACAGCAGTTCACCTCGTAGGATTTGAGGAAGCAGGTTGTGAGCCATATAATGTAGATGCTGTAGTTTCTTATGTCAGTCAGAACAAACAGGATGTCTTTACCTAGATGTGGAAAGTGTGACTATTTCACTGATACACCTGGCTGTAAATTATTTAAAGCTCACAATATTCAAAACCACCTGGTTCTCCCTGAACAGCAAACCCCTTTGGTTTTACACAGCTTCAATTCACAGCATTTTCAGTCAGGTACACAGAGACTGGTCTCAGATGACGTCTTTTTACTTGGAAAGAGAGATGAGATGTATTTGAGCCTGTGAATTATCCCTCATCACTTTCCTCATGTCCAAATTTTCCTTGATACTTGCAAGAACACGATGCCATGCCTGTCCTTACTTCTCGAGTTGTTGATTTTTATTCTTCTACATTTCCCATACTGTAGAGTTTGTTCTGCTCTCAGGTGAAAACAATGTATGTGGACTTTACAGAAACAGCTTTGGGGGATTTGATGTCTTTGGATATGTTTATGTGATCGAAAAAGCAACTCTTGATTTCACTGGCAGTAATGGTGGCAGAGGATCTGTGCTGATTTGCCAAATAGTTTTGCCCTTTACCTTTCCTAATCTCAACAGTCATAAGCCAAGATTCCTCTGATATACAGTAAATACTGGTAAAATCAACTTTCAGTTAGCAACAGGGCATTCCACAGGAGCTAAAAATGAATTTTTTTGAGTATTTTGTTGAAGTCCTTGGGTTTCTTGGAAACTTTATGAGATGAGACTGAATGCTCCTCTAAAAGGTCAGGCAAGCAGCTTCCTGTGGCCTTCCTGATGGAGAGCATCCTGCGTTGATAAACATTTTTCTTATCAGAGAACTGGAAAGGATCTGATCAAAAGGCTATGAAATAAATAAGTTATGCAAAAATGTGGGCTGAGCCCTCCAAAATACTTAGCAGTTCTATTGAGTTAGGTGGAGGAAAAAGGTAAAGAATGAACAAAGGAGAAAGAAAGGAATTTAAAAGTAGCTAAGTGGATTATTTTGAACAATTACTCCCTTGCGGAAAAAAAAAAAAAACATTATTGTATTCTTTTAGCTACATTTCCTTCTTTTTCAGAAGAACCTATATTTTTACTAAACTTGTATTCCTATACTGGGTTACATATTTTACCGTATTCATGGTTGTGTCCTTTCTTCAGCAAACAAATTTTAAAAAAGCAATAATGTTCTTCTTTTCTGTAGAAAGGACATGCAAAAAAAGCTATTCTGAATATTTTTTTCTTCTGACTTGTCTGTGAAACCCATCATGGAGCTGAGCACAGTTCTACACAGACTCTTGTGGGTTCCAGCATGTCAGATCTTTTGTATTTGGGTGGAAGAGAAGACATGAACTAGAAAACTCCACGAGGAGGGATTGGAGGCCTCAGGTAGCCTTTCTGCTTGTTATGTACTCAAAAATCTGAATTTAGTTCAGCGTAGACCAGCTGTGAGCTCCAGCCAGCACACATCTGGTGAGGTACATCAGCCTTCAGGGTCCTGCAGCACTTGAAGTGACTTGAGACTGGGTTCAGTACTGTCCTGTCTTGTGACTTGTGGTGGTTTGAGGTTGATAGAATAAAGTGGACAACTAAGAGCAAGGTTTATTACCTGTCCTAATTCTAAGATGCTGGCCCTGAAACCTGGGAAAGCCTTGTCAGGTGTGTTGTGGAACAGCAGGAGACTCATCAGGCTGGGTAACACTGGTGGTGTGACCTGCAGCAGGACAACAGACTGCTCTCCTTTTGCCTCTCTGGGAGTACTTTAAACTTCATTTATCTGTATTCTGCATGTTACTCTCCTGTGTTCTTTATTCATATTTTCTGATTTACTTGCTATTTTATGTTTACTGAGCCTCACTGTTTCACTAGGAACCTTTTTCTTAGCTTTGGATTTCAGTCTATTATTTGATTCTTATCCCCAGTCCAAAATTCAAGGCAGTATTTTACTCCTTGGATGCATACAATCAAACACAAATGCCTGATTTCATGCACATTTCTAGTCCCTTTAAATTCACTGCTACTTTCACTTCAATTTCAGTGAAACTGATGTGCAAAGTACCTGCTTAAAGTTAAGCGTGCAATTGATTGCAAAAAGAGGAAATTGATCAGTATGATATTCAGTTATGTAAGAATTACTGTAATGTCTGCTCTTTTTATTTTATAACATTCTCAAAGAAATCACTTCTTTCTCTTGTCATTAACAGACTAACAACGGAAAGATTTTATCTTTCCCCATATGCTCCTCACTTCTTCTTTTTCCAGTTTATTCTTGAACATTATTTTGACCTCTAAATGATGATGCTCACAGGTTAGTAACATTTATCTTCTAACCTCCAGGTTTTGTACAGAACATCAAATAGGAAGGTGAAGAATGAATACAAAATGTTTAATTCTGCATTCCATTCAGAGGATTCAGGAAACTGGCAAAAAAGTAATTGCAGGGGGTTTTATTTTATGCTTCAAGTGAATAAGCCTGACTTTGTGATGTTTGTACTCTTCCTGTATAAAGACCAAGTGACTGAAAATACTGGATGGATTGATGGGGATTTATTTTGCAGTAGCACAAGCCTAGTGTGTTTTTTGAATGTGAATGTGATCTCATTGGCAGGGTTTGCACACAGATGTGTGGCATTAACACAGTAGATAATTGGATATTGCAAATGAATTATCTAAATGTGGTGACTAACAGGATAATGTCCCTAGCTGATGTATTCAACACTCCTTTAATATTAAGATTTAAAAAAAAAAAGTTACAAGAATAAATGTGCCTCTTTACATTTGATTTTTTAATCAATAGCAGACTAAATTTTCATGATGCAATTAACTGTATTTATGTGTACACATATATTCTAATATGTGGAATATTTCCTCACAGCAATATGTGTATGTGTATAGAGAGATGTGTTTATTGTATCGACATACTACTTTAGTTTATATATAACATATTTGTTGAAATAAAAGATTCTACCAGAGGGCCTTGGCACATTAAGAAAAAGGTTGGTTGTATGCCACAATGACAGAGAAAATCCTGTTACATCTTTAAGACTTCTGAGGACAGTGTTTAGATAAATAAATTTTTTAAAAACCAAAAAAGAGATGCAGCTATTAGGGACATTATGCATTATCAGAGATATAGATTAATCAGGAAAGATGCACTGATCTTGCCAATTAAAAATCTAAACATGATCTTTTTCTTCCAGTTTTTAAATATTTAGTATTTTTTTTTTCAATCATATTATGAGTGGTCTGCCTTTATCAATACTGTCCTTCTTTTCATACAAAATTATGTTTTCAATTTTTCGGTAAAATACTGATGTCTACTGTATTTGGTGTTTTTCCAAGCTTTATTTTCTTCCCAGTTAAATGAAAATATCACAATGATTTATCCTTTTAGGTCCTACTGAAAACCAAATCATTTCCCTCTCTGAATCTTTATTGGTAAAGTATTATTCGTTTTATTTCCTAAATGAGCCAAAGTTTCCAAAATCATGATTACCATCTGCAAAAAGGTTAAAACATAGCATAGCATTATTCATATAGTGACCCGCATCCTATTTCTTATTTGTCTAATGTGCCTGCAATGATTATGTCTTGTTATTATTCTGAGGGATGATTAAGTTGTCAGATATCCTACAATACTTGTAATATTTTCTTTGAAATTTAGCTCTGGAACCAATTTACTGTTTATCACTGTAGGTAAAAAAATTGCTTGGTCTTCATTGTCCAAATGTAAAATTACTTTTCTTTTCACTATTATTGTCAACTGAATTAATTTGTTTCCTAAAGCATGATTGTGCTGCTGCTGCCTTAAAATATAGACATTCTGGGTAAAACTTAAGCCACATTTCCCTATAATATTTTTTTTAATTAGCAATACAACACATTAAGTGATTTCATTTCAACATCAGAGTTTAGTTTATTTAAGCCAGGAAATAAATTATATATTATTTTGGTCTTCCATTGTTTGTGCTTTTAATGTAATTTTGGGGGGCTGTTTGGTGTGGAATTTTAGATCAAAACAGTGTCATCTGTGGTATCAAATTAAATTCTCCTTCACTTTAATGGATTAAAAAAGTATTTTACAAAAATGCTTTTCAAGTTTACTTGCTAGGCTATGCTTCAAATAATAAATTCAGGAAAATAGATAACTTACATTTCTATCATCTTGAAAATTATGCACAATACCGGGCATAAAGGTCACAACATTTTTAACTATTTGAATTCATAAGATGTTCAAAGCAGACTAAATCCATCAAAGGACTAGCTTCTGGCTGACTTATGTACACCAGATGGATGTACGTACTGCTAAATTAATTTTAATGGGTTTGCCTTAAAAGGTGTGTGTTTAGGTGTGCCAAAGACCTGACATTTGTGTGCAATGGGGAAAGAATAATATTTTCCTTCTGGGGTGTGGTGGTTTAACCTCGGTGATCAACCCAACCCCACAGAGCTGCTCTTTCACTCCCACAACAGTGGGATTGGGGAATCAGGAGGGTAAAGGCTGGAAAACTCTTGGGTGAGATAAGGACAGTTTAATAGGGAAAGCAAAAGCTGCACACACAAGCAAAGCAAAACAAGGAATTAATTCAGTGCTTCCATGTGCAGGCAGGTGTTCAGCCATCTCCAGGAGAGCAGGGCATCACCCTTAACAGTGACTGAGGCAGACAAACCCCATCACTCCAAATGTCCCTCTCCTCCTCCTTCCCCCCAGTGCATACACTGCCATGAAGTCTCATGGTCTGGAACATCCCTTTGGTCAGCTGGGGTCACCTGTCCTGGCTGTGTCTCCTCCAGGCACCCCCAGCCTCCTGCCCCCTGTGGCTCTATGAAAAGCAGAAAGGCCTTGGCTCTGCAATAACAAAAACATCTCTGTGTTATCAACCCATGTTCAGCACCAATCCTAAACACAGCCCAATACCAGTTCCTGTAAGAAGATTAATTCTACCCCAGCCAAAACTTCTCTTAACCCCCACCGGCGGGGGAAAGGCAGCAGGTGTGTTGGAAAGGGTAAGAGGAGAAGGCAAAAAGAGACATGAAAAGCTGCCTGGCACAAGAAAGGGGTTTTTAAGGCATGTGGGGCTGTAAAAAAATCGTGTGTTATTATGGGAAACATCTTTTATAAGGAGCAGAATCTTCCAAAACAACTTTCCTTAGAGATTCTGGACACTAAGTGAGTTAATAACTGACTTAAGACAACAGCTGCATCCCTACAAGTTAATGATGGAAGTTTCTTACCCTACATGTCAGTATATGGTGCATAATTTAAAATGGAAATTTTAGACATGACATAAAAATGGATTTGTTTGTTCCAGAGTGGATAAGGTTATTATTAGGTATGTGTGTTTATTGCTTACACTGTTAGCAATTACTGATTCCATAAATAACCATATTTTGTACTTCAATTTGACATGAAAGTCAAATTACTTTCTTTGCAAAACTAAAATAAAAATTATGGCTGAACTCTAACCACAAAAAATATGGAATACAGGCCACTGGTGCTTCCTATTTACACCAGGGTTACAGGTAAAGCACACTGAACATTTAAAACAATGCCTGGACACCTTTGTCCAGCCTGAGATTCATCGAAACAAGCTCTGAATGTGTGTGTGAGTTATGAAGCAGCAGTGTCTGTAGGCATCCTGCTTCTCCTGTACCAACTCTCCCCACCTCTGTACTCTAAAGCCTTTGACTTTGCATTTTATTTTATGAGGAAGAGTCTCTTTTTGAAGAAAAGCACAACTACCAGAATCATTGCCATAATCATTGTGAAAACATGCTGAATTTTGAAATGGACAACATAATTTGATGTATAGACATGTAAGTCAGGATCTGATTTACACTTATTTCTGGTTTGGTTGGAGACTTTGGTTCTGAATGTTGTTTGTTCTTTTTTTTTTTTTGGCCCCTCTCTCCTTGATTTTACCTTGATTTCACCATTACGTGCATGGGTAAAAGACTGGGTTTTTTAGGGGTTTTTTTGTCATTGTACTTGTCCTAACACTGTCTGAAGCTCTTAGATGAAGCCATAATTTTAAAATGATAAAAAAATGCCTTATAAAACTTATTGGGAAATAAAAACATGTTTTAATCTTGGAGTGAAAAGGAGAATAAGCATTTCAGGAAGCAAAACCTGATCAGAGTGATGGAATTTTATCCTCAGTTATACCTGACCCTTTCATCACAACGAGTAATTTAAAAGCAGTCTTGCATATTAACTTAACTGCAACTTGATAACATGCTGTGAGATCTTTGCAGTCTCAGAAACAAGTAATTGACCTACTGATTAATTTTCTCATATAATACAGAAGCTGCCCAATCCCTCAAAATGTGCTTAAACGAGAAAGGGAAGCAGTGTTGCATGCTGAAAATGCCACCAGAAATGAGAACCATTAGCAGAACATCATGACACGTGTTTGGGGTAGAGATGGCAACTGCAGCCACACTGCCAAGGACGATGGTTTAAAGGGAGTTCCTGAGCTCAGGAAAGGCACACAGGCACGAAGCGTGTCTGTGGAGAGGAACAGGACAGAGTATTACAGCTAGCCAAGAGGCAGCAATTTACACTGCGTGTCTGAGGATCCTTCAAACAGCAGCACAATCCTCAGAGGATGTATTTCTCAAACTTTGAGTCCTTTCCTGAGACATGTATCTTCTCCATCCAACCTTTGTCGAGAGCAATCCAGGTTTCCACCGAGGAAATGACAACCAGCTAACTAAATTCCCTTCCTTATCCCAAAAAATGAGCTGTTGTTAGCAATTAGAAGTAGTCTGCAGTTCCCTGTAAAATACACAAATGTATAACCCAACCTTTAATGCCATCTGATTTAGAGGAACTCTCTAAAGCTTTGCAGTTCTTTGAGCTAAATGGTGTTCTGGAAGACAGCAGTTTGGAAACACTCATGTTTGTTAGTGATATTTACTAGCCTGCAAACTACAGAAGTTCATCAAAATAAATATTTAAGGAAAAAAATATAAAAGAACTGACTTTCAGCTCTATAGCTCCTACTAAAGGAAATCAATAAATGGGAATAATTGGACCTGGTCCTTGATTTTTTTTTCTAGTACATTTAAGTCTGTCTAAAATAACCTTAGAAGGATGAGGCAGATTTGCTCCTTATAGCATGAGAAAATCCAGGAAATTTTTAAACAAAAAATTTCTGTAAAGACTATTCATTTTAATCATCATAAAGAAGGGAGGAGATACTATATACATCTTAACATGGTTCAATCAATTTCTTGTCTGATGCTAGTAAAGGCAGGGTTCTAAGTCTGATTGGCAGAAAAAACCCTAGGGCTAGCCACTAAAGATGGCCATTATCATTTATTAAACAGGTGTTGAAATGAATTGGTCTTTTATCGTAATGCAGATTTACAGTGCATTAGGCAATCCATTTTTCAATTTAGTGTACTGCCTCTGATAAATTAACAGATGTCGATTGATTTTTTTTCTTCAGTCCCCCTGTTTACACCTGACAGCCAATGCTTTATAGCTGAGCAGTTATTTGAAGTTATAAACATTATAATTAGCAATTTTTTAATTAGGCTGACAATTAACAAGAGATTTGCAAAGCTGCTAATTTGACATGTCATACTCTCCACAGTGTTTATGTTAACCACTACTTGAGTGAATTCAATTGAACAGAACTACGGTGTCGGAAAAATCAATCTCAGAAGAACCCTTTTCCCCACTTGGGTAACATTATGGCACTTCAGGGAGAGAAGTGGGACTTCAGTGAAATTTTACAATGTGACAGTTCCAATACTTGAAGTTTAAACAACGTGCCCGTGTTAGCTCAGAGATGCAATTAAATGTGATGTGCCAAACACATGCATGGTCTGGCCTCTTTTGCTGTTGTTAGGCTTTAAGGGTTTTATTTTTAAAGAACTAGGACCAAAAGAAAACCAACAACCATACAACTCCTATCAACAGTCTCAGCCCAGAACATATCCTTAGCTCTTTGAGTTGAACAACGAAAAAAAGAAAATATGTCACTCTAGTGTCTGTGTGGTCATTGATGAAATCTCTGTAGCTTTTCCAGTGGCATTCTGCATATCCCATACAAACTGGGGTAACACGTCATTAGAAGCATTACAGAGGTCCTGCTGAAGCAGGTGGGATTTTCCTGACTCTTTCCAGTAATCTGACCTTCCTCAGAGGTTGTACAAAATGGGTTTCTGATTTAATTTCCCGTGTGAGCCCTGCCCAGGGAATGTTTCTGCCACTCCTGGCGCAGGGAGGCTGTGTGGGTGCAAAGCAGTGATGGGGTTGGAGAAAGGGGCTTGGGTATGGAAAGGAGACTGAGCTGCTGAGAAGTTGCCTGCCAAGACCAGGGTGAAGATAAATCAGTGGGGCAGCCTGAGAAAACGTGTTTCTGGTTGATTTGGTTTGAAAGGATGTGTTCTTAAGTAATTTCTGTGAAGATATTTAATCATATGCACTTTGTAAAAGAAACAAGGCTAGCTTTTAAATGCAAATGGACCTGATTTTGGCTGAGAAAGCTCTCTGCCTCAAAGAACATGAGTATTTCCTTCTCTAGCATAGGCATTTTCTTGGTTTTATTTCACAGGGGCTTTTTGCATCAAGTCCTGTACTTTCATCAGATACTTACTTCCTTTGTATTCTGTTTCTGAATTGTCTCATTCTTTCCACTGATGGCTCATCTGGTGGAAGAACCAGGAGCCCTTTACAACAGAATAATAATAAAAAGAAGTGAAAAAATGCAAGTTCTTGCATATAGCTTTTAAAAATCTCCCTTCTTTAATCCTCTGCAGCCATGCAAACACACCCCTTTCCATGTGAGCCTTTCTTCTCTGAGGTCCTCATTTGTAATGGAGGCAAGACACATCCCTAAGCTGGTGAAGTACCAGGAGGAAACAGAATATGCAGAAAGCACCCCTCTCCAAAATTCCCCACCCTACTGAATTCCCCCAGGAGCTCAAAAGAAAATCTAGTCACAAAGTTATTGAAATCTTTCATTCTAGTGATGTCTTTACTTCCACATATCTGTGATTTTAATCTCTTTGTGAACTCATCTGCTTTCCTAAAAGGTGCCAGAGAATGAATGAGGTGAGGGACATATCACTCCATTGCAGTGGTAGTGTAAAGAAAATGGCCTACTTAAGGGGTGATCTCAATAAAAGTCTCAGGAGTTGATGGTGACATGGTATTGCAGTAATTTCATTTGAATAGTGAAGAATTTTACTACCTAGGAGTTGTGCACGAAGTGACAAAGAACAGGTCCTTGGCTGGTACAGGTTGTCACAGGACCTGCCTCTGAAATACCCTGTTTTCTCACACAAAGCTAATGACTTAATTTTTCACTTCATTTCAGTGACTAAATAATTTGGGTTCACAACCCAATATGTTTTAAAGCTTATAAGTGTAAATACTGGTTTCTTTCTGGAGCAATTAGTGCCTTAACCAAATGAGTTATAATTAAATATGTGAAGCTGTGGTGCTAGCATCTTACTATTTTTGAGCTCAAACAGTCCTAATTAGTTACATGAATAATACGATGCTTGAGATGAGGTATATTGAAGAGTGTGTCTAATACTTGTTTGATGTAAGATCCTGGTTGCTCATTTCAAGCAGTCAAACACTGCTGCCAAGGAGTGCTATTAATGGGTGAAGAATCCAGTTTGTTTTCTGTGGTATCAACACCCACCCCTGAAGCAGCAATTTTCCTCTGAGAATGAGTCAAAATAAAGTATTTAATCACGACTAGCATTCACTGTGGAGCTCATCTTCTTTACACTGATTGGGCAGGAACAAGAGAAAGTTCTGGATTGTGAAGATGTTCTTGGGAAACTAAGAATCAAGAAAAATGCAAGAAATGAATAGGCAGGGCCATTCACAGGGAAATTTTTTAAATGGAAGAAGAGAGGGGAAGAGGTAGTTTAAAACCTTAAGTAAAGATTTCTAGATAAGATACATCAGGTCACAAGTGACTCAAGAGGAAAAAAAGTAGTTTCAGGAAAATGTAGAGAGGGGGAATGATAAAGGTGAAGAGTACTTACTAAAGTGGGAGAAATTATTTGTAGGAAGTAAAAACAAAAGAGAAGAGGTTGTCCCTCTGCCAGCATGGGGCGTGAGTTCGGTATTTGAGGAGATCTAGAGGCAGTGCAGGAGTGGTACTGAGCACTGACAGGCTCCAGCCCATTAGGGCAGCAAACCCTGCAGTCAGGTGAAGCTGCACATCCTCAGAGAGAACAAATCTTTGCTGTAAAGTTCAGTAAAATGATTTGGGAGAGATGTGGGAAGGGGTTTAACTCCTCGAAGCAAACTGGTTGATGCCATTATAACCTTTTGAAACCCTTGCATAGTGTCAACAAGGCCCTGTCCCATTAGGAAAAAGTAGACAAAGGCGACACCCTGTTAATGAATATGCAGAAACAGACGTGATAAAAACTGTAATTGAGAAAACTATTTATTTTGAGCTGTTTGTTTAAGCACAGGAGGATTCCTAATGGAGCCATCAGACCTCACTCATTGGCTAATAGTTTAATTAGGCCCATCTGGTGGAGGCTGTGGAGAGAACTGTCCCAGCTCTCATATTGGCAGAGAGGTAATTTGTCATCCCGTGGCCCAGTGACTGGCACTGAACATCTCCAAAGCCAAACAGAAGCTCAGCAATCTGTCTCACATGAGAATAGCTGAGAGCTATTGGAGGCATTTGTGTGGTTCACCTTGGCACACAGAGGAGGAATGAGACTGTTGCTCAGTATCCTTCAGATAACCTCGGCACAGAAATTCAGGCAGAGCCCCTGAAAGCCAAGTCAATCTTGCCATTTTCAGCCAACCCAAATATAGGGAACAGATTTTTCCTTTCTTTTTCTCAGCATCCCCTCTTCTATGTCATTCTAGTAAAACAATAGGGTAAGAATGTTTTCTGTTAGTTTCTGTTTAGGAGCTTGTATACTTCAGATAGAAATTTCACTCCTACTATGTCGAGAAACGAAAGAATTTCCCTTTTGGATAGCAGGAACTTACTATGTTTAAGAAATTCTAGTTCTACAAAATGCTATCCATGACAGAGTTGCAAATAAAGAAAAGCACTGCAGAGACTTTGCACAACTGTAACCAGTCTGTAAGGTAAGGTGATAAAATTATGGGTTAATTCAGCTAGAGAAGGAAAAGAATTCAGAATGCTAACAGTAACTGCCTTAGGAGCTAAAATCAATATTTTCTCCTCAGTCTGGTGTTACTGTTGGTATTAGTGTTATAAGATGTTAAAACCACCACTTTAAGAGTAGCATTTGAGAAAGCATGGGACAAGATGCCAATGAAAGTTGTTTCTCACCGTGCCTATCCACTAGTATTTATGTAACATTTATTCCTAATCTAGTGCAACCCACTGCCTGTTCCAAAACCCCACAAGCAGTTAATATGTCAAATATTTTACTAGCTCTTTTTTCACAAGCCCATGTCAGGTGCTCTCCTGCTGACGTGTGATCCCTCTCCAAGCTCTGGGTGTCTGTAGCTGACACTGCCATCAGACTGGGAGGAGTGGGGTAGACTGAGGTTCCCCTCCCCCAGAAACTCCAGTTTAAAGCTCTGTTCACCACCTGGGCACACCCATGACCTGAGATGCTTCTCCCATCAGCCCTGCTTGGACCAGGTTTCTCAAAGCAAGTCCCATGGTCTCAGGGGCCAAACCCTGGCTGTGGCACCAGTCCTGTGACCATTTGCTGAATCACCAGATTTAACTGGCCCTTTCAAACCCTTTTCCTTTGGCTAGGAGGACTGATGAAAAATCAATGTTTCAGAGTTCCTTGCTATGCTCCATGGGCTCTGTAATCCTTCTGGATTCTCCCCAGGTGCTGCTGGCTGTATCAGCCCACGTGGAACAGCTGCAGTGGGTAACAGCAGGGCATGGTGTGAGGCTTGGTAGTCTCAGGGTGCCACTCCTGATACAAACCCCAGGTGAGGAATGTACCTCTCTAGAGGCTCTGTCAGGGCAGCAGATGATTACCTCTGTATCACTAATCACCAACTGCCCTTGCTTAGGTGTGCTAACTTTTATACAGGGAGTAGATCCAGCTTCATTACTCAGCTCCAGCATCTCTCTTGATGTGACAGGTCTGGACACCCACAGTCATTAACACTTGAAGAGTCTGAGTAGCCTCAGATGGGGCATCATAGCTTAAAAAAATCTGTATGTTAGTAAAACAGTAAGCTTTGTATATGTGAGGTATCTATCTATACCTTAAGAAGCAAATAATTGGAACAATAAGAAATTGAAAGGAACTATTTAAGAACTGAAATCAGTTGAAGTGATTGTTCAAAATAATCTTATGAGCAAACAGTCCATTGTGATCTCTTAATATTAAAAACTGTTAGTATCTTTAAATTACTTTTCTGTGTCTGGTGGTATACATCATCATTTTCTCAGTGTAGGTTTTTTTATGGTGTAGTTTTTACATGGGCTAGATTTTGCAGAGCCAAAGTTCTGTGTTTGAATACCATAAATTGAGCTTGGGCAACCTGATCTAATGAAAGATGTCCCTGCCCATGATAAGAGATTGTGCTAGATGATCTTTGAAGGTCCCTTCCTACCCAAACCATTCTATGGCTCTGTGAAATTGGATTTTGCTGCTGTTCTCACCTTCTCTGGGTATGCATGCCAGTTCACATGCACAGACATGTATTCAATAGTTCATGGATGCTAATTTCTATGTATAATTCTTACAATGGATATACACATGATTTAAAATTCACACATGTGAGTTCAGAGTCTCTGTCTGCAGTTTCAAACCTAGGAATTAATGCAGTTCCAAAAAATTCTGCCAGTCTAGTTGCCCCTTTATTTAATTTTGCTTTGTATGCAAGTACAAGCATCATTAGTTTGTATCATTTTTAGCAACATCCTGAAAGAATCAGCAAGTCAGTTTTGTGCTCAGCCTGATAAACTGTCAAGACAATTCTGCCAGCAAAGCTAACTCACACAGTGCAAATATTTACCAAGAGATTATCTATTCTTAAAACAAAGTCACTAATCCAGGTTGTCTCTTCCAGACATAATTCTGAACATGTATATTGAGCAAGCTAAAAGCATAGTAACAAAAATGTTTTGCAATGTAAGAGCTTTGTGATCATCTGCTGCCTTCAGCCAAATCTTTTCTGAAAGCTTGTGTTTCTGGCTGCATTGTGAATGCTGCTACATTTACAAAACTGGAGGAGGCCGTGGGTAGAGTAGAAATATTTTCCAGGTTTTATCTGCACTTGACTAGTATTAAGTGGTATTTTTGACTCCTGCTGATCAGATTTCTCCGCTCTTGTCTGTCTCGCTTGTCAACGCCATGTGGAACAAGTGACAGTCTTGTTCTTGTTCCTTGGATGTGAGCTCAAATGTCTAGATTTGAATTTGTCCTGGTACTTCTATGATACAAATACTTCATAATAAATAAAATGCTACTGAAACTGCTCAGTCTTTTTGCTACTGAAAAATCACAGCAGTGCCTCATGCAGTTTGCAGAACTTGGAACAGAATTGATCTGCCATCATTTTTGTGCTGGTAGAGATGACACATGGAAAGGAAGCCGGGAAGGAGAGAGCAGCCTGGAGCCATGGCATGGAGCTCCATGGGCCACAACAGCTTGGGTGGTGCAAGAGTGGCTTTCCAAGGAGGGGTTTTCCATGGGAACTGCACCCCTGGGTGGAAGAAGAGGCAAGCAGGGCAGACACCCAAGACACAGAAGCAGCCTGGCTGCCCAAAAAAATGGGGAATAAAGCAACTGTCCAAACCAGGCAATGAAAGGCAAAAATGGCAGCAGGACAATAGATTGCTTTACTGTGATCCAGAGCAAAGTACTGGACTACTTCAGGGAACCCCAAAGTAGATTAAAAGGATATTTTTCTTATGAAGAATGAGAATAAAGGTATCAAAGGTTTCTTTACTCTTTTATGTTAGAAAAAGGCAATCCAACTGGAAAAGGCTCAAGCTATCAATTTATCTTTGTGGGAGACTATATGGTTATTTATCTTTTTTAATTATGCTTCAAAAGAAAGATGGTGCTGCAATAAATAACATTAGGCAACAATAAAGGGAACAGCACAGAGAGCTGTTTGTAACGTGTTCCCCTCACCCTCTTGGTTTTAACCTCCATAAAAGTGTGGGCTTTTCCATGTTGCTTGAGGTATTCAAGACGGTGATATTTCTGGAAGCAAGAGAAACACAGCTGCTGGCTGGTTAAGGGGATACAGGAGATGGCAGGATTACATTAGTATGATGCATGTGCTGCTACTCAGGGACCAGCACGCTCCCAAATTTAGTGCCAGATACACACACACGGTTGCACCTGAGCACATCTAAAAATGTGGCACTTCCACCAAAGCCTGAGCAGAGTTTGTTAGCATGTGTGTACTACTGAAGAAAAAGAAAAAAATAAACAAAACAAAAAAACCAGTAACCAAAAAAATCCCCAACAAAAAACCAATACCAAAACCCATTAAATTCCTGCATGAAGATTGGGAAAGCTCTGATACTTCTTTAAAAAGAATTCGGGTAACTTTGAGGGATCTTTTTCACTTTTAACTCTAAAGATGCCATCTAGGAAGGGTATGTGACCTTCAGCATTTGTGTAGGTCCAGATTTCCTGCACATTAAAAGATTTTTATAAGTAATAACTTTTGCAGAGCTTCTTTTGAGAGATTTTTACTTAGAACCCTTACGAAGAGATTTGGTTTCCAGAAGGTAGTGAATGGCATCTATCGGAAGTTTGCATCTTTTATAATGTTTGATACAGCTTGGGCAGTCAAATTCACTGCTCTGTAGTGTTATTTAGTATTTGAAAGCAAATTAAAGGGAATTAGTTAAGACTTTTTCTTGTATAACTTGGGCCCTAAAGCTTTTTGTAATCATGCTGGCAGTAATGTAACAATTTATCTTACAGACAAGTCTAACAGCAGCATCATAATTTCAAAAGCCAAACGGTCTTTCATATTTCTTTCAGCAGGAGAGAACTGTTGGGATTTTCATGTATGTTTTGCCTTTGTAAAAATAGAAGTTGGAGTGTGAAACATAGATCATCCTTCACACTCATTAGCATTTTAATGGCTTCTCAATTGTTAACAGATTTGATGTAGCTACTAGAAAGATAAGACTGGGTTGTGATTTACGTCTACACTTTCCAATCCAGTAGTAGTCAGTTATAATACTAAATGTAATGTCAGGTCTCTGAAATAAATTTTCAATCCTTTCAAAAAAATAATAAAGACAATGATAAAGAAAAATGCCAATATGCCCCTCCAATGTCTTTGCAATAGCCATGGTTCTGATTTGTTATTTTTGAAGAGCACAAAAAAATTTTCCCAACAGAAATAATAATTAGTTGTATAAATTGAAAATTAGAGATGGTGTATTCTGCACAATGTAACCTTATAGAGTAACAGCATAAAGTGACATAAGCATTCACAGCAGAATGATTTGCAGAAATTCTAATACAGAGAAGTTATTTGAGGGTTCATTTTTTGCTGTATTTTCAACGTATGATTCTATGTTTTTATCAAGAACATTATTGCTTATTGAATCACAAACTCCCTTCTGCACACATAGGATGTAGCCATTACAATTTGCACACATTTTAACTTCTCAGAAACTATCAGCTCCAAAAAAGAGCTGTCAAACCCAAGGACACCATGGCATTATATTTAGAAATATTCTTAGTGTCAGGAATGATTTGAACTATCCAAATTAAACCACAGAGCACAAATCCACAGAGCCTGGCTAACTGACTCTTACCATCTGAACACAGTCTGCTATGTGACCCTGTGAGTCATTCCCTCCTCCTTTCCCTCCCCTAAAGACAGGGCTGAAACAAACCCTGAATTTAATACAGGTTTAAATTAATTAATACAAATTTAAAATTTAAAATTTAGGATCTAAACACTATCAGTGTGTATTTGACATGCCTCTGTGGTTTGAATCCTTTGGAATCCAGCACTCCTTGCCCAGCAGTTACATGTCCTTATCATCAGAGGAAGCCAGAATCCAGAACACCACCAGGATGATCAGAAGGTTCAACAGAAGGTGTTTTCTTGGCAGGAGCATCATTACTGACACAGCTGAAGCAGAATGAGGACTTCTGAATAAAATAAAGGTTCTGTTCAGAGGAGTCATTGTATCAACCAAATACATCCACTGACATTTTGGCTTGGGGTTTTTATCCCACTAAGAATTTTCCATTCTCTCTGCCATCTCCTTCTAGGCAACTGTCCATAGAGAGTATACATGGGGAATTAGACACCACTGTCATTTTTCCATAGGATATTAATGCAGTAAGGATTCTGTTATCTAGGATTTTATCTGTACTGTGTTATGGCCTAGAAAGTCTCCAGCAGAAGAACAAAACTCTGACATACATGGTTCATTTATTTCAGCAGTGGGCTTGCAATACAGCACATAGAAAGTTCCAATGTTATTGTCTGTGCTGCGTTTTCTGTATGGAGATGGAGTATTTGAATTTTCAGGTGTGCTGCTTCAGTGTATCATTACTTTTGGTGGACTGGAGGGAAAACTGCAAGTTTTGATTGATATTTTTAAAAGCACGAGAGTAATCTGAAAAGTTCCCTTTCATGACCTGTCCAGTAGGTTTGATGATCTAATGGCTCTCCCAGATGTAAAGATCTGCTAATCTTCCTCCAAGAGGGTGACCCGAATGCACTAGATTAGATATTTCAGTATTGACTGCAGCTATCTGAGGACACCTTTTATGTACTCAAAAATCTTTCTGGGCTTGGAGATCGTCATGCTGGCAAAGGGGCAGGGGAAGGGGAGTGGGGGTGCTGGAGCAGTGAAGAATTGGGGAAGGAGGTAAGAAATGAGCCAGGCAGTTTTTCTCAGGGCATAGCTTGAGAGTAAGGGCCTTGAATGCACTTTTCATCACATGGCATATTAGATCTCTTCCTGTCAGAAAGTTAGACTCTAAAAATGTAAAATGTCTGTGGCAGAGATTTCCAGCTGCCAACAAAAGGCTCACTTTCATGAGGAAAATAATTCAAAATGCTTCTGAGTCATTGTGAAAAATAGAGGCCATGACTGTGTCTGCAAAATCCCATTGAGTCGAGACACCAAAGACAAGAAAAATTGCATTCATAGCACTGTGATCATCATCTGTCCATTCAGCACAGTGCTCTCCAGGAAAAGACAAAGCTGGAGTGACAGCACAAGGAGCATCCTGTGCCTTTTTGTGTCACTGCTGGTGCTGGCCTTTGGCACTGCACGGGAGTGGGCAGGCACAGCAGTGTGAGAAAGGAAATGGGGTTTCTTTTCCCCCTCACTTTCCCTCATCCCCGAAGTGTTGATGTAAACTTGCTGTGATAGATGCAGGTGGCTAAAAATAGTGTGGGTTTTCTGTACCATACTAGCAAGTGAATAATTTTCTGCTGTAAGCAGGATGCCAAGGATAGCAAAAGCCTGATGGTAATGGCAGGTGAGGTACAATGATGGAGTGCAGCTTCCAGCCCACTAAATCAGTGGCAGGCTACTTGGCACATTTGCCAATGCTGCTGCAGACAGAGAAAAGCCCTGGGGAAACTCTCCCTGCATTTAAAAATTATACTTGAGATACACTTGTTTTATCCTAGGAGTTTGATAATTTATCCTCACAGCATGGGAACCCTGCAGTAACAAGTGATCGTTCTTGTTATATTACTTGTTGCAGCTTCTGCTTCCTGGATTTTCAGATTCTCTGCTTCTAGCTTAGAAAATACTACATGTGCACAAGTGTAATTGTCTTCAGGCATGAGAGTTAAAAAATTGCCATGAGTGCTAGACAGAATCTAGGAGGAAGCTGTCATGATCTGTTCAGGCTTTTCCTGTTTGTATCTCTCATACCACCAGCACTTATATCTGGAATTTATTTTATACAATTACAGCAAATGGGACAGTTCTTTTGGTCAAGTGGTTTTTGGTCAAGTAGGAAATCCTCTATAAAATTTACCTTTTGAGACTGGTGAATATAAATCCCATTATTATTTAATGTTCTGGTGTCATGCTGACTATTGCTAGGATGAGTTTTCATCATCTGAAATGAAATCCTGGTCTTTTGAAGCCAAATTGCAAAATTCCTATTGACTTCAGTAGGACAGATCTAACTCCAGAGCAGTGCAAGAACTTAAGTGATCTGCCACTAGCCAGATCCTTCAGCAGTGGGTATTTTTATCAAGTCAGCCTCATAATGGAGTTGCCTCAGAAAGCCTGCTTATACTCCAGGAAGATGTGACTGAAATAAAGCAGGTGCCTTGCTAATTGGAAAGTGGGGGAGGCTGAGTTTTACAAGTATTTAGTGCTAAAGAATAGAATTGTTTCCCTGGGGAGCTTGAAATACTTTAAAAAAAAACTTTTGTAGTTTCCTATTTCTTTGCCTCTCATTCCCGCTCCCAGATGGAGCATTTCATTTTCTATTTCATGTATCCTCACCAGGCTTGCCTCACCAGGGACCATGGAGGGAGCATCTGGGAAGCTCCTGCTATTTGAGGGGTGATGGCAGCAATGCTGCTCAGGGGGGCAAAGAGCCATCACAGAGCAGGGTGTCTTGCCCCTCCTGTGCTCAGTGTTATTAACTGTAAGAGTAATGGGCTGTGAATTGCATCCCTACTGCACCAATATGATCTAAGAGATAATTTTTTTCAACTCAGCATGTTTGTTTGTCCCCCCATTGCACGAAAACCAGATTTTGGAGGATGCTTAGATCCTTTCCTCTGGATAATGAATGCAGTCTATAGCCACACTCTCCTCATTATGCAAATAGTTCAGACAAATCTCCCTTCCCTCCATTTCTCTATTTAAATGTGCTTTAGTGAACAAAAGACCTGGTGGCACTGCAAGCACTAGTATTAGATTGTTCACATCATTAGTTGAGATGAAATTGCAATCATACCATCTGCATTTGGTTGCACTTCATTCAAACCTTGTCATTGCCTTTGCCAAACTCAATGTCTTCTGGGGTGTTTCTTTGAGCACCATTTATCTGTGTTTCCAGCCTATTCAAAGATGCCTCACTGCCTGTAATGGCTGCATTTAATTTCCTTTACTTACACATTGCTGATTTGCTGGGTCTTTATGTCAGATTTCCCGTTCCACATTATTAGTATTTAAACTTGCACCTTTTAAAAATCAGATGATAAATTAACCTCACATTGCTCTTTTTCCAAGCATTAGTCACTTGCTAGAAACCCTGGAAATTAGCTAATTTCCTTCCATGCCTGACACTGGCAACCAGATATGGAAACCAACTTAATCAGCTGGCAGAGTTCACCATCCAGTGGCTGGCCCTGCTGAGCACACTCAGTGGGACTCAAAGCAGAAGCCCTGTGAGCCCCTGGCAGCAGATTGGTGATGGGGATAGCTCCCTGCTAGCTGTTAAAGGGAACCATGGCCTGTGCTAGGGAGCTGAGCTGCTCTGAGCTGGAAGTGGCTCTTCCCACCTCTGCCCTGCCATGGAATGTGGTGCCTCACATGCTGATGGTCCCAGGGCTGGGTGCTTGCTCCTCCAGTGGGCTAAAGTCTCAGGTGCTCTTTAGTTCTTAACAGCAAAGTCCTGCCAGTCTGGCTGAGATCCCTCCACCAGCCTGCTTTGTGTGCAGTGGGACATTTCCAGTGAAGCCTCCCATTTTTATGTTAATGTTCCTGTTTGGTGACATTCGCCTGTCAAGGGAGTCACTCTCCCTGCCCCAGCTGCATTTAGCAGCTGTGCTGGTGGCAGTTCCCACTGCCATGTCCTTCCTCAGATCCCTTCTGAGGATGGATGAAGGTTGCCAGGCACACCTGCCAGCCTGCTCCTGCTCTGTGCCTCGTCTCAATTCCCACTCGTCTGAGGGAGTTGAGGACAAGTGATCATCTTTTGAGGCAGCTGGGTCACACTCTGCTCATCTGCCTCATTTCTGGTGTCCTTGCAGGGACAGCTAAGAGGCTCAGGGAGAGGATGCTGAGATGCTGCTATGGGGAAAAAGAGGCACAGAACCAGCCCTCTGCTTTTGATTTAAACAGGCTGCAGGCACACACAAGAGCTATCTGCGTCTTTCCCCATCTTCCAGAATAATTTGAGGGCAGCCTGTGACATATTCTGCATCATTTCTGTCATCAGAAGTAGAACTTTTGATTGTTACTGCATCCAGGGTAAGGTTATGGCCATGGCAGATTACTAATAACATGTAACACAGATCATTAAATTTGCATAAAATTGCACAGGGAGGACAGCACAAAGTGGCTGCTTCAAACAAGATACATTAGAGAGAACAAAAGTAGTCCTATTTATGTACATGCAGGAATTAGTTCCTCTGATTTTCTAAGTCTTTCATTTGTTTCCTTATTAGAGCACTATCCTTGCAGTGTAAGGGCTTTATTTTCTGTATATTTTAAGGCTCTGTGTGTTGTGGAGGCTCAAGGAATAGCAATAACCATACAACAACACAAAGTTACAACATCTCATATGCACAGTGTACAGCACAAATCTTTTATTAAAGGAAAATGAAAAATGGCCAGAGTTAAATTACTGACCTGGGTCTCAGGAAAACTGAAAAATTCCCTGAAGTTTATGTCATTCTTCCTCAGCATTTTCAGTTTCCCTGAAACATTGTCCTAAATATCTAAACTGTAAACTTTGTGTACTGTCTTATGGCATATATATTCTCAGTGCTTAGTTTGGCCAGCTGCAATCTTTTACCAGGACCCCTAGATGCTACTAAAATGTAAATCAGTAACCTTGCAATATTTGCTGTCACATTCACTGAATCTCATCCTACTGAGGTTTGGAATGCCACATGTTGATTAGACAAGGCTTTAAATGTCTGCTTAAAGTGTCACAGACAAAACTCACCAATTCACATAGTTTTAATAAAATGCAGTATTTTATTTAATAAAATTACCGATATTTATAATTAAGAAATTAAAATAAAATCAAATTTTAGAAGGGTAGCCAGTATTTAAATGATTTTAAATGCAAGGAGCAGTTAGAAGATAAGTACAGGACACTGAGCTGTAGTTTATTGCAGTTTATTTTATGTAGACTACTATTAAATTAACTTGTTAATTTGTATGTATCTAAACAGTATTGCTGGTTTTACATGAATGTTTTGCCAACATGAATACTTAGAAAATGACAATAATTTTCCAAAATGTTTGACTTTTTGTTATTTTCTAAGGGTGAAATCCATATTTTAAGCTGCTTTCGTCAATTACAATAGAGTGCGCCATTCTTGGCATTAAAATTTTTTAGAAATCTGCTCATTTTTTAATGTTTAATTTCAAGTTGAACATAGTCCTTTGAGGATGGTAATGCCAGCTAATGAGACTTGTGAAGAGAGTCTTCTGGTGTCTCAAAGTGCTTGTATAGCAAGGAGTGGAAAGCTAAGATTCCTTTATTCTGTTTATGACCTGACTCCAAATGATCCACACTGTTGGAGAGAAGGTAATTTAATGGCCATTATTGCTATACAATCCTGCATCTTCTTTGAAGCTGTCAGCTTGAAAACCAGCTCCAGTTGTGTGTGTTCATTTGAAACCTTTGCTGAGCTTTTTATCAAAGCACAACACAGAGATGATTCCTAAACGGCTTTCCCTTTCTCACACACCCAAATTAACCATTTTCTCCTCATCTCCTCACCAAAGGCAGAGATCCTTTGAGGTCCAGGCATATGAAGAAACTGTTGAAACACAGCATAAAGAAAAGGAACATACTAATTAAATTACTGAGGCATTTTGAAAGGATTTGCTCTCTTATAAAATGTGCAACATGTCTGACAAATTAATTCAGTTGTAAAATAAATTATTTAAACTAATAAATCATTAACTTCACATTTTAGTGAAGTGTCTCATTAAGAAGCAGAAACATGGCCATTTGATGCGTTTGTGAAAGCACAAGACAGTGCTCAGGTTGTTTGTGGGGTGGCAGGCTGGCTCCTCCTGTGCTGAAGTCAGCAGAGCAGATTCTCAGCTGTGGGGTCGATATGCTCTACAGGTGTCCTCCAGCCCAGTTCCTTCATCTGCTGACCTTGGTACCTGATACATGGGCACATCACTCACAGCTTGCCTGCAGGGGGGTTGGACCACTTGTAAAGCTTTTACAAGCTGCAAGGGAATTTGGTATCTGAAATAATTTCTTTGTGGAAGGACACAGGGGAATATTTTATGACCCTGTGCTTTTTTTATAAACTGAGCCTTCCCCGTAAGTTTAATCTGCCTGCCCTTCCCTGCTTCTCAGTTATGATGGCACAATGCTAGTTCTGTCTGCTTGGAGCTATTTCTCTTGGATAATGTTGGGCACTTGGCTGGGGCTTCCCTTGCTTCTTTAGATCAACAGTGGCCAAGTAAACCTAGAATATGGTTCTTGATGGCTTGGTGTCAAGAAACACAGGAATTTTTCATCAGTACAAAAAAAATTGGGAAAGACTGTGGCATAGATTAACGGTGTATTTTGCAAGGAACATGTGCAATCCTAACATCACCTCAACAAAATCCATCCAATGCCTGAGGAAGTCAGAAAGTCACCAATGCCCAGGGATGAACCAGCAGGCAAGGACGTTGGGAAAGATGACAACAGCTTGGGTGCAATAAGAGGGAAATAAAGACTTTTCCAGTTTCTGGATTTCTGGTTTAATCTGTAAATAAAAAGGGCAGAAGAAACTGAAACAGAAAAATGTGAAAATTAACGAAGGGATCCTCACAGATCCTGTCACTGAAGGCACACAGGCTTTTATACAGGTAGAATCCATACAGAAATCATCTTCCAGGTAATGCAGCACTATCAGTGTATAACTTTGGCTCATTTTTTGGTGGCTTCAGAGAGTAAATAAGTGTCAGGAAGTCAGGGAACTTTTCTGTCATTGTGAAAGTCAGAGGAACAAGGCATCTCTATGGATTTGGGCTTCAATTTCAAATCACCTTGAGCGTTAGCAAAGCTCTACTGGATGTTCTCTTTCTTTATCATACTGAAGTTAACTATTAATAGCAGCTGTACATATACTTCAAGGAAGATTGTTTCTTCATATGAAATCCTAGAAGAGATGGGGCTGACTTCCAAATTACTGAATAGAAGGAGGGGACATAGTTAATAAGTACCAAAAATGTTATTAAGTGCCTTGTGCTGCAAGCAGAAAAATCTTTTAGCTGATCCATGAAAGTGAAGTGAATTCTGGAATCCTTGATAACCAGTTTCAAATATTTGGCAGAAAATGTCATTAATTTATATATTCCTGGTGTGCAAAGAGATTATAAAACTAATTTCAGTAGGAACACCACAGAACAGTATCCACCTTTGTGTGCGCGGCATTGGTATGCAACTTTTGGTAATAAAGTAATGTTAAAAGGAAATAAAGTACAGCCAGGTAAAACCAAAATAATAAGAATGCACTCAGGATGCTTTGAAAAGAAACTGGGATGTCAGCACAGTGTGTGTCCTGCCCTGACTACACACCCAACTGTGCATGAAAACTTGTGCCTCACTTGGAAATCACACACAGGAAACTCCTCCAGTCAGCTTTTAAGTACAGTTGTCAGTAATTTATGAGAATTTGCTTTGATAGAAAGCCCAAATACTTAGGCTGCAGTATTGCATCACATCAGTGGGACAACTGAGCTGCCCTGAACAGACAGTTTGGCACTCAAATATATTGCACCCAAACTGCACCAGTCTGATCAGGACAGCGCTGCATGCTGTAATAGATTATTCTCAATTCAGATTTTAAAGACAGCTTTGTGATTCTTTGGGGTATAAAGCAAATATTTCTTACCCAAGCATTACATTTTAGTACTTGTGTAGGAGCACAGGATGTATCCTGTGCTGATCTGTTATCTCCTAGGAAAGTGGCCCTGTCCTGGACTTGAATCCTGAAATTCAACTCCTGAAATTGTTGTCCTGTTGATACTATAAGTCAAAAACCAAGTGTTGCTGGATGTGTCAAGTAAACTTCACATGGAATTGCTGTCTACATCCACATCATCACTGAGGATTATTTGGTGGTCCCTGAAGCTCTGGCTGCTGTATTGGAGATTTCTGGACCAATGGAGTCTGCAAGAGAAAGGGAAAGGGAAGGAAAAGGGAAGAGAAAGGGAAGCACCAGCTTGATGAAAATGTGAGGGAGTGTATGTGGAGTTTTAAGTTTGCGTATAAACCTTAGGCCAATCTGTCCTGATCACAAAATTAATCTGCTTAAATTACTTGGAGAAATAGAAAAATGAGAATACCATTAAAATAAGATGCTGTAGTAGTATGAATAAGTCTCCTGCATTTTAGAAATGCGTTCGTTTCAGTTAATGAGCAGTGGGTGCTAAAGAAATGTTTAAACTATCTTTCAAGGATTTAAATGAAAATTGGCTCCTATAAATACCAATTGATTTACTTAAATGCATCCAACTGTGACAAAGAAGTAGTAAATAGAAGGAGAAATAAATCGGAAGGAATTAAAATGCATTTGTTTTGAGAAGTGACTGCTGATTTCAGTGAAAAGCCATATCAGGTTGAATAAAAGTGGTGAATATTTGCTCATTTATTTAAACCATATTCTTTCCATATATCAGTATCGGTTCCACTGTTAATGAAACAAATTCAATTAAATGGGTTCAGCAAAACCATATCAATTAGAAAAATTAAACTGGCAACAGTAATGGTAACACCTAAGTCTTTGATGCAAAAAGAATAATCCCATTGAAATTGATAAAATAAGCACAGAATTAATCCCAGGTACAGGATTGAATATAAATGAATTGAGGATAAGTCTTAGATGCACAGTTTGTGTGTGTTTCTACTATATAATACAGAACTGTGAGCAGCAATTAAACATGGTAGTTGAACATGGCTGTAACTGATATAAGATGTGTAACTGTTCTTTAACAAATCAGCCTAGAAGATGCAGGAGTTTAGAAGTCTGAGATCATGACAAAAAAGGAAAATCAAGACATTAGGGAAGGTTGGAATTATACAGCAAGGCATGTTTGTGTTATATTCTGTCATATAATTGTCTTGTTTCTTTTGTGTACTTTCAAACCTGTGTGTAGCTTTCAGTGCATTAGGAAGTGGATTTGTGTGTGACAATAGAGACATAACTGAAGTGTATTAGAGTCAAAGATTTAATACAGAGAGGAGCTGATGTTCTGTGAGACCTTCCTTCTCTTTGTGCTCTTCCAGGCTGGAGCAGCCACAGCTGTGGCCGAGGCAAGGCCACACTGAGGAGTGCGCCATCCTGTCACGGCCTGACCTGGCTCGCTCCAGTCGTGTTTCCTTGGGCACACAAAGGAGCTCAAGGTCCAGGCAGTACACAAACGTGTGGGAATGGTGCTGTCAAATTCAGGACACCCCACGTTCATCTGTACCTGTAGGTAGCTAAGAAAACTGGTGGGAAATGTAATTAAATACATTTGTTCTTGTCCTGCAAACTCAGCTCCATAATTCTAGAGCACTCCACTAACCAGAAGCTTCCAACTTCAACTTTGGTGGAGTTTTCACAATGGGATTTGTAATTAGCAAAGGAAATTAAAGGGAATGCATTTTTTTCAAGCTAAGGAACATTCCTGTTCTGTTTTGATTTTTATGTGTAGGATTAATTCTTTAGGATCAAGACATTCCTGCTTTGAGAGGTCTCTGTCTTGTTGTAGTGGAGTTCTAAAGTGCATTTTCTTATGTTTGAAACTATTTCCTCCACCCCTCCACAAACAGAAAAAAAAGACCAAACAAACACACAAACAAACAAAAACAAGCTAACTAAAACCAAAGCCAAAATCTACTCATATTTTTTAGCATACTTCCTATGCTGGATTTTACCCATTGAGACCAGAGTATTTCTTCATCAGGAGATGAAACTGTCAGAGATGCAAAGAAAGTTAGGAGCACCAGTATGGCTTAAGTCTACAATTTCACCCCAGGTGAGGAGTAGGTCATAGGTTGTGCTTTGTAACAAACATTCTTCTGCTGCCACATCCCTTTTCCATAGCTTAGCAACTTCTTGCCTTCACAGTAATAAAGTAATTGAGCAGATATCACTGAAGTGCAAGTGCATTTGGACTGGGGTCCCTTTGCATACCAGAAGAGATGTTGGTCTGGTCTGCTGCATCTTTTCCAGATGGCTATGCAGAATGTGCTCTGGTTTTGTTCACTAATTATTTTATAATGTATTTTAATCTGACACAACAATTGCCTAGATCATTCTTACCAATGTATTTCTTAAAACCTGAATAAATATATCTAGGTGTACCACATCATTGAAATATAATTGGAGGAAGCCACAGGCTTCCTACCTGCATTAATCAACTGTTGATGAGCTTAATTAATCTCTCAGATCTAAATGGAGGAAGAGAAATGAGAGCTGTTTGCTTGAAAGACAGTATAGCAGGCTTTGAAAACATAAGAGCTGTCTTGTTTACAGGTAGAGATGTGTAATGATTGGTGTCTTGCTTAAAACTGTTCATCTTTGTGAAAGAAAAACACTCAAACCCTAGGGAATTGGTTCAGTTCCAAAACATAGTTTTTCTCACAAGACAGACTTTGCTTTAAGCTCTGCTGTGTTATATCATAGAAACACAGAATCATAAAATTACTTGGGTTAGGAGGGACCTTAAAGATCCCTTGTTCAGACCTTAAAGATCATCTCATTCCAACTCCCCTACTATGGACAGGGGCACTTTTCTCTGGACCAGGTTGCTCAGAGCTCTCCTGCTCCAAGTGGCCTTGAACACTTCCAGGGATGGGGCATCCACAGCTTCTCTGGGCACCCTGTTCCAGTGCTCACCACCCTCTCAGTAATGAACTTTCTCCTAATACCTAATCTAAACCTACTCTCAGTCTGAGACCATTCCCCCTTGTCCTGTCACTACATGCTCTTGTAAAAAGTCTCTCTCCAGCTTTTTCCACAGACTCCTCTCAGGTACTGGAAGGCCACAATGAGGTCACCCCAAAGCCTTCTCTTCTCCAGACTGAGCAATCCCAGTTCTCTCAGCCTGTCCTTGCAGGAGAGGTGCTCCATGCATTCTGTCATCTCAGTGGCCTCCTCCAGACTCGTGCCAAGAGGTCCCTGTCCGTGCTGGGCACCCCAGAGCTGGATGCAGTGCCCCAGGTGGGGCATCAGCAGAGCAGAGCAGGACAGGATCACCTCCGTGGATCTGCTGGCCACGCTGCTTTTGCTCAGAACGTGGTTCCATCACTAACACCTCTAACTACTTAGTTTCTTTACTAATTCTTCATTATTTCCTAGGAGAGTAAAAGTGAATGTCTAGTTTTTATTAATATTTTATCAAATTTATATGGGCTAAAAGAGCTAAAATAGTAACAGGCTGCCCAACTACAACTTTCTTCTAGGCTTCTGCATTTTCCAGTATGTCTGATAATTGTTAACAGGAATTAATGCTTTAGGTGAAGGCAAATGTACTCCTTTTCATAACTTTTTGCATTTCTCTCATATTTGTTTGTGTGTAAATCTGCCAAACACTGTTACATAGTTGCAGTCTCAAATTTAGGAAGGGAGTTTTGTCTTCTGCAAATTCTTCCAGACAGAATTGGTAGCTTCCTCATGCTGGCAGGTGCATGACAATTAATTACAGGGGGAGAATTGCATTGTCCAGTCTGACCAGTCTATTAGGAACTGTTAGATCCCATTGACTCTGTTGAGCTCTGTAATGTGTGCTCAGCCAATACATGTTTTCCAGCAAGCCCTCGACGGTTGCTTGGAAGTGACACAAAGACAGAAACCCCATCACTTCTTTTAATAAATTTTTCCAGTGGTTAATCAGCCTCACTGTTGCAAATTTGTGCTTTTTTTCCTAATTAGAACTGTATAGCATCAATTTCCAGCCAGTGGTGATGCTCAGCACAGAGGTGGATGCCACTTAGGTCTCTCACTCTTTCTGTCACATAATTGATTTTTCATTAATATCATAAAGTAAGGCTGAAATTAGCCCAGCAAAGCAATAAGAGATGTGTTAGATCAAGAAGTCTTCCTGCATGATATGAAGGTAATTTTTTATCCTATTTATTCTAATATTCTATTGAGCTTTGCATCAAGTTAGTGGATACTCTTTAACTGTGACTTCCTCTGAGGCAGCACATTGTTGATGCTAATACTGAGAAAATATATTAATCATTTGGCCTCTGGCACACTCTGTTTTCAGTCTCTCCCAAGCTCATTCTCCCATTTCTCAACAGGATGGTAATCGACGTGCAATTTCTCTATATCACTGATGGCTCAGACATGCATAATCCAGATCTCTGTTCCACAACTGTGGGCTTGTACAACCAGCGCCTCTGGATTGCTTTAGGCTCCTCTGCATGTAGGTACACATCTCTTGTATGTGTAATCTCATTGTGCAGGCATAGGGATGCATATGCAGATGCTCTCAGGCACTACATCTCTTAGATAATAGCATTAGCTGATAGCAGTTGATTTACAAGGTCTCTTGATGTTTTCATTACGTGGATCATGTATGCACTTTATTTATCTTTAAATGTTTGCAGTGCAGGTCTAGTTGCAGCTCTTCCCATATGGAGCTGACTGAAGTTTTATAGTTCAGAATCCAAGGAATAAAAATGAAACACCAGGTTCATCAGTTCGGACAGTAATTTGGTAATTAATGGTACTCAGTGCCTTCCCATACCTGAAAAATCCAAACTGACTGAAAGTCTCTAAAGTCTTTTTCTGGAGAGAGGCCAGTGGGGCTGTAAATTTGATCATGACAGATTTCCTGGTCCAGGATGCAGTTTGTAGTCAGAAGGATCTATTGATAGCATACCAGAATAAGCAAGCACCAGAAAGTCAGATTTTGTGCATCCTTCATATTCCAGCATTGGTTCTTCCAGCTCTCCCACACCTAATGTATGTATTTCAGCAATCTCAGTGTGGAGTCTATTTCTTTCAGCTATTGGATCTGTTCCACTTGATTTAAATAAAGGTCCTAACTCTGGAAATGTTGGCATGTCAGAAATTTCTTTAATTCTGAATCAGAAGAGAGCACATTCCAATGTTTGTGCAGATCAGAATTAAAGAAAAATCCTGTTTTGGAAAATTCCAGAGGCAGATTTAAAAGTATCAAAAAATATTTTTCTTTCTTTTTTCAATTCTTTCTATTATTAGCACTGTTACCTAAATTTAATCTTGCTTTTAATTATCAGAAATAATTACTGATACAGATTACTACAGGGCATAGCAGCCTATTACTGTTATTGCATGTAGTACTGCAATCCTGACTTTTTTCCCCTTGACTGCACCATGGATACAATTTTAAGGCTGACCATTACAAACATAAGAACATTAGCAGGAAAAAGAGAATCTTGTGTGTTTTTTAATAGTGTTAGCTTTGAAGTAATAACATAATATAGAGCAAGTGGCATACCTTATGTCAGCTTTTTTTCTACTTTGGTATCATAATATTTTCCGTCCCATAAAAAGATCATGAGTTCCATGTCCATCACCATAATAATAATAAAAAATCATGTGGAGTGATGTGGGTTGGAAATTTTTCCAAGTCACAAGGGATATGCTAGCAAAAAATTGATTTAAATATCCATTGCAAGAGACTGGGAATGCAAGTGCAACCCTTTTATTCTTCTCACTTTCATTATGTGCCAGTATTGCACTATGTGTGGGTTGATGAAAAATAAAAAAGTTTTAGTGAAGTCTGGATAGGATGCCAAATGCCAGTGCTGTCTTGGAAGCACAGTTGTGATCAGTGATAGCTTATCCAGTCTCTCAAATAAAGCAGAACTATTAAAAACATTCATAAAAGTATTTGTATTCTCTCCTCTGCTAAAAAGCTACTTATTGATTTCTTTCCTGTGCTATTACAGTAGCAAAATCTGAAATGTTTTGAAAACATCCCTTAGAGCCACGCAACAGTAATTAACAGCATAGCAAGTGCTGAGCAGCAAGTAGCTGATAATGACAGAGTCTAATGTCGACTGAATGCAATTAATCATTGATACTACCCATAGAGCTTTGGATTTATACTCAGCTATTACAGAGCACTGATGAGGTCCCCTCTCGATCTTTCACAATGTATCTATTAGGAGTAACTTCACCATAAGCAGAAGACAGCAGAAGGAATGCTTTGAGACTTGCATTTCTCAATATGTTTGCTATCACTCTGTTAAGCAGTTAGTGGCTGCTATTCTCTGAGGAAGGCAGTATCACAGAGGAGCAGCAGCAGTTCATCCCTCTAATCTTTCCAGCAGTCAAGACAAAGTGCAATATATATGTGGTCCCAAACTGGCAAGTAAGAGCCAGTGTAAGATACAAGATACCTTTACACAACTTAAAAACGACCTTTCATTGAACAGTTTTGATGAGGTTAAGCAATGATCAGGGCTGTATGCATAGCAGTGACTTTATCATTTGTATGAAATTCATTCTTTTCCTCCTCTGTTTTTTCTGTTATCATTCTCCACTTGATCAGTCCACATTAATGGCTGTTTAGCATTTGACAATCCCTAGTCTCTTAACCCTGAAGTGAGTTCAGAGCAAGTGAAAGGACACAGGAGTTTGTCATGTTGCAGCACACTTTCGGTCCAAAACTCTTCATGGATGATCCTGAAACTCTTCATGGATCAGTAAAGAGGATCTCAATATTTAGAACTGTATTTCTTCAAAGTCAATTCAAACACAACTCACAGTCTTTCTCCCCAAGAAAGGTAACAAAGGAAATAGTGACTCATAAACTGAAGGATGCTAGGTATGCATTCCTAGACTACCCATATCTCCTGCATACAAAAGTCTGCTTTGACTTAAAAATTGAATGCAAAAAAGATAATAGGTCAAAAAGATGAGTAATGATTTTTGACATGGATAGAAGGGTTTTTCAAGACTGACTTTGAAGCTGGGCTCTCAAAACTCCTTTGGTGATGAAGACACAGCTACGGAGTCAGAACCCTTTCTTATTGCTGCCTCTGCTTCTTTTTAGAGCTCACAGTAAGCCTGTGGAGCATGAACATGGAAAGTTGCCTAAGGTGGAGGCTTAATTGGATTCCATACCTGACCTGACACTGCACCAAAAAAAGCGAAAACCTGCACTGAAGTGTGGAGGGTTTTATATATTAATTTATTAATTTTGGAGCACATTAAATGAGTGTACTTAAACTGAAAAGGATGTAAATTTCTGGGGTTTAGGCAAAAAACAGAATTAAATTGAGGGAATGGGAAGGAAAATTCCCATGTGGACAGAATTCCTCAGCTGAATTTCCTCAAAACTGGAGCATATGATATGAACAGTTGTTTCAGTAGGATATTATATGATATGCAACTTTTGTAACTTTCTGAGGCAACTCCTACGTCCCGAAGCAATTTCATAAGAAGAGTTGGGAAAACAAAGCAAGAAATAAGATTTACAATATTTCTTTCTAAAGAATGCTTGGGGTTTTTTGGTGGTGTTGTCATTTCTCTTTCAAGCCATTCCTCCATAGTGCTTTGGAGAGTGATAGATAACCATTGCTCTCCTAATGCCTTGCTTTAAGTGAAATGTGATTCCCTTGTGCCTGATTTTCACAGCTAAATAGAAAAATGCAACTCACTGGAAATTCAATTTTCAGACAGGACATAAAACTTCAGAGCATGGGTGGTAATTACAGAGTCTACATAACTTTCCGCAGAAGTGGAAAGTCCTTATTCCGATTTCTTAATCATCTTGTATTCATGATTTTTCAGTAGGCCCACATATTCCAGTGAGTTTCTGTTAATAACATCTTTCTGAATAGAATGGTCTCTTTTTTTGCAAACATGAAACAAAGGAAATAATTTGTTGGGAAAGTGCCATATGACAATAAACAAGCAGAATAAAAACAACCAGTAGAGAAGACTGAAATTTCAGTCTATTGAAATACTGTTTTCCCAGAAAAATAATGTTTGGGAACTCCCCTATGCCTCCATAAATAAATAAGCAGCAAAACCAACAGAAGTCAGCCAAACAATCAATCAAGGTGTTTTGCAGGTTTTTTGTTCAAGGATGGTATTTGTCGTGTGTCATTCTAGTCTAACTAAAGTAGAAGACACCTTTAATGCCAAAGATACCTGTATCACCTATAATTTTCTGTCTTCTTTGGAATTTTTTTTCCATGCATTTCAGTATAGTAGTCCTGAAAACAAGAGAGCTAGCCAGACATTTTTTTCTTCTATGCATATTTTCTTGATTTTCCTCTTTGCTGGACTGAAATCTGTTAGTTTTGTCATTGGTATTACTGGAAGCACTAACGAGAGGTTTTGTCAGATCAAAAGTCTACCTATCTATCATGAGCATAGGATTCATATTTTCCCTTTGTTTGCATATCAAAAAGCATAAAAATAGTGCTACTTGTTCAAGACAAGGAGTTGTGAAGTATCAGTGCCATACAAGTTATACAACCTGGGGTTTTTTTCTGTTTTATCACTTATTATTGGCACTTATTTCACTTGTCCCATCACAGAGCGAATGCCAGACAAGCATTAGAATTCTGTATCTTCTTCTGCTATACCTAAAACCATTGCACTTTCACTTCTCTGAGAGTGGCTGCCATGAGTCTGAATTAATGACTGCATATGTGTGTTATGTTCATGATGGACATTTAGTCTTCCAGGTATAATTTCCTGTAAAGAAAAGTAATTTTATTTCCAGCTGAATAGGCACTCTATCATACTACCCAAATCAAACAAAGTTATTATTTGGCTTTTTGCCAAGTCGTACAGTATAAAAGGTCATATTTTTAATAGCTTTGTGCTCCATGGTAATCAAATTTGTAAGCCTGGAGAAATAAACAACTTGAATATTTCAGAGTTCTGTGTGCACATTTAACCATTGCTGTTCTGTGCATATGGCTCCCTCCTATATTAGCTTTGTATGGTAAGGTGTAACCTCCCGTTCATACAGGAGCAGAACTCCCTGGTTTGAACTATTTGTTGCTAAGCTCCAGTTTTGGGGACTAAACCAAAAGGTACTGTTTCTGAGGAATCTACTGACAGGCAAGCAAGGTTTTATTAGTGTAAACCTGGGTGCATGTAAGTGTTAATAACTTGCTCAAATCAACAATAATTAGAAAGAACACCTGCTTTTAAAAGTCATTTTTCTTCTGGTTGACTGGGCATTGCATTTGTGGGGAAACAGATGCTGATTACATGCAAATGAAATTTCTAAGGTTTACTTGTATTTCATTTTTAAAAATAATCATACCCTGTTGTGCATCAAGAATAATCCAGCTCAGTTATTGTTCAGCAACATCTGTATGTCAAAAAAAAGGTGCTGTGAAAGCTGTGAATCCTTGAAAAGTCCAGAGGAAAGGAGAAAATTTTGCATCAGCACTCAGTTATCTATCTTCTTAAACATTAGATTAACCTGAGGTTTTTGTGATTTTATAATAGCATTTGTTATGAATTGGCTTGGAGTCAAGGTACAATCTGACTGGTGAGAGGAGATGAATTATTAACCTGTAACACAAGGGCTGGGAATTGAGGCTGCCAGACAGGACTGATAGTGCGATGTGTATTGATGGCTTCTTGGTGGTGAGCTTTTGTCTCTCTCAGGTGGCTGAGGCTAGTTGCAATAGCCACACTGCTTTGTCAATGATACCTTTCCTGGCCAATGCTTTCACTGACCTTTTTCAGTTTCTTTGCTGAATTTTACTTTGCCCCTAGTTTGGTGGTCAGAAGTTGAAGTCTGCAACCTTCAGCCACATTTCTTGACTTCTAGAGTAAGGCAAGACTCCACTCCTAACCATTACTTTAAATAGTATCTCTTGCATTGAATTGCTAGAAATAGTGCTAAATACCATTTAGGATTTATTCAGAAAACGTAAGCAATATTGTCATGGAGACAGAAATCTTGCTTACCTGTTAGAGATTTCATTGCTACAGTGCACTGCTAGAACTGCACTTGTGGTTTCATGGGAATTCAAATTGTCTAAAAGTGTTAACTTAAACTGCATTGCTAGACCACATGATGTAACTCCCATATTCAAAGTGAAAGAGGTCTTCACTGTATTTAGCTTAATTCACTTTGGAAATGTCCATATAGAGTTTCAATGTGTTTTAATTGGTCAGCTTCAAAAGCTCCTCCAGTGTAACTTACCTGAGTATTGCTTAGACTGCTCTCTGTCTGGACCAGGTTCTCTGATAAAAAGCCTCTCTTGTGCCAAACCTGGTTTTTCATGAGCATTAGAGAAGCTGCTGCGTGTTTTACCTCTGTTGGACAGAGCTTGCCTGGTGACCGAGATCCATGGTAAAATACTGTGGTACCAGCTCAGGATGACAGACATTGCTGTCTGCCCCAGTGTGGTCCAGACTCTCTCCAGACTCAGGGGAACCTGCTTTGCATTCTGAGTAAGCAGGTCACAGAAGGGGTTTTTGTGAGGTGAGCCTGCATAACTTAGAAAATCACTGTTTGCGGAAAATTAAATGGATGCTCCAATCTTTGACAAAGGTTCTTCAGAAGTAGGGTCTTCAGTTGTGCGTTGACAAATGAAGGAAAAGTGCATTTTGATTTTTGCTCCTTTTTCTTAGCTCTCCAGTTTGTAGCCATCTTTTTTTTTCCAATCAACCTTTTTTCTTGTCTACTGAAGCTTTGTAAAAACAATCTTTTTGGTTCAGAGGTGGTTTTTCCCTTTCTTTGAAATTAAATAAATTCTTCTTGTGCCAACTTATTCTAATCTACATTTTCGTTTCAAATAATTATCCAGAAGTAACTTGCATCATCACATGGAGAATAGGATTTAACTGAACAGAAATATCAGCAGATTATTGATATTTGAAATAAGGCATCACAAAATTAACACATATGAAATGGAGTCATGAACATAATCACATTTAAAGTTCTATGTTGTCATGTTAATAATAAGATCACCATGTTCATAATAAGATCATTTTGGTGCCTACTAGGCATTGAGCTTAAGAAATCATTCTCCTGAGATGCAGTTACAAATATTTACAAGACAAGATTTTTTTTTTTTTTTTGACTGTAGATAAATTTAAATTTTCTCAACTTTGTTCCAGCAAGAGATACTAGATTGAAAACTTTGAAGAGGTAAGTAATATTTCCATTAGGGGTAAGTTGTCTTCTGATGCTTTTAACAGAATGAATTACATCTCTGAGTGAAGATTTTAATTGACAAAAGGCTGATTTTAAATACTTCCTGTGTTTTGTGGGGAAGGCTCCCGGCTGTGACCACTCTGCGGGCAATGTGGTTGTGTACAGTCAAACAAACAGCCCGTGACACTGACACATCACTCGTGTGGCAACTCCATTCTGGATGTGATTGATGATTGCATTCCCCTTTCAAGGGATGCTATGGATAGACACAGTGTGGCTGCAGCCAGACAATTAAAAAAAAAAAAAAAGAGTTGGTTAAAGAAATTTTCCCTTTTAAGAAGTGTCGGCTGTGACTTACTGGTTAAACTCTTCCAAAATGATCAATACTTGATACACTCATCCTTGGGAGAAAATTTTGTGAAGACAGTGGTGGAATACCTTACATTTTCATGTTTTGCTGTTTCTCTCCATACATGTTTGTGAATCTGCTCTTTACTGGCCCATGCACCAAAGTACTACCTGATTGTCACTGCCTTTCCCCCTTTGGCTGCTATTTCTCTTCTTTGACTGGAGATACATACATATTAAACATTGAGGATAAATTCATTTCTAATGTATGTCACACAATTACAGTAACAGTTTTTCTGAACAGAAAGAGGTGGTGCTGTCAAGTGCCAAGCCAACCTGCTCCTGCTCCCCAAGCACTGGGGGCAGAGCTTACAGCACCAAGCAGCTGTGCAGCTGATTGTTTGCCTGTAAAATCTGATGGACTGCATGACACTGCAAGTGATATGTATCTAACCCAAAAGAGAAATCACTCAGCATTACCTTAATTGCAATCATTTGTTTGGCTGAAGAAATAAATAACTCCCTTAAGGCTTCAGGCTTCAGTGTGTAACTTTGGGCAGCCCATGTAGGACATAGGCTCCAGAGCAGTCAAACAATGAGTGTAATACCCAGTGAAGGAACTGGCATACTCTGAATTAAAACATTTCAGTGAACAAAGGAAAATATTAATTGTACTCCCATCCAAAACCAAAGTCTGATGTTGTTGTGAATGTGCTTCTAATTGTTTGGATCACGAGGCATTGCTGGTACAACAGCTATCTGGGAAGGAAGTATTTGTGTTTAAAGGCATCTGGGAAACACAGAGAGTCACAAAATGGAAAGGTAGAACAAAGAGATGGGTGGGGAGCAAGGGACAAGGTTTCTTTTGCTTGATTTACCTTCCTTTTCTATTTAAAAATTTGTTTTGCAACAGGGAGACAGCAAATGGTTAACAGCCAAAGACAAAACCCACTGTGACCGTCAGGTCTCTGTGCAATCATCAGCAGAACTAGCTATTCTAGCCAATTTAATAGCTTGAAAATGAACTCATTAGTGGTCTTTTATCAGTGGAAAAAAGTCTATTAAATCCGGATGTGTGAAGAAGCAGTACGGAGGCTCATTTCCATCCCACTTGTGACCTGAACAAATCAGAGAAATGCTTTTCAAGGAACAGGGTCAGGCTTGACTGCAATAAGATATTTTCTACGCACAGCACCCAACTTGTATCTTTCCTTCAAGTTTCTGATGCAGTTAATTTTAATTTACAGTCTATTTGTCGCTCCCCACATCTCTCCCTCTAACCTCCTTCCAGTACCGCTGTCATCCATAAACATGTGGGCTGTTTATACTTTATAAAGAGAAAATGTACTACAGTCTGTTGGATTTTTCTATAAACCTGCCCAGTGATGGCCTTCTGACTGCTCTGGACTTCACTTCTCACTGGCTGAGGGAGTAAGTAAAGACTCAGATCCTCATCTGGAAGGTAAAGACCGCAGCGGAATGATGCTGATTTAAATCAGTTTGTGATCTAGCCAGAGCTGTGGTCAGAGGCAAAACACAGTCCAACCTTCTTTGTGTCCCTTTGGAGAACAGAAAACCAAGTGTGAAGTGTATGAGATGTACTTCCACCAAAAGAGGCAAAAGCACTGTTTCTGTCAGGATAATGACATTGTTCTGGAATTGTCTCAAAATTATCTGTGACAAGCTTTCCTGTGGTTTTTGCTTCTGGTGTGAAACACAATGTTAAATAGCTTAAGGAACATGAGACTAAAGTACACATTGCCCTCAGAAGGTGGTATATCTGCGGGATAATGATAACAGTCCACAGTGAGTTTTAAACCTTTAGCTTCTTGAGGAGACAAACATTTAAGGACTGTCATTGACAGAAATATTCAAAAACCATCTCATATCTTGTCATGAATGAGTTAACTGTCTTTATAGGACTAAATCTAAAAACAACTGCTTCAAATGCTTCTAAAGGACTGCATTTCCACAAGGAGTGATACTGTTCTTCCTGGAGAGCTGTAGCTTTCCATGCATACATAGTGGAATAGCACTGTCTTCAACACTCTGTGGGAAAAGCTTTTATTTCACTTTTTCCTTGCAACTATTTGGTCAAAAGTTAAACTCATAATGGAATTAATTTATTTTTTTTATTTAATTCCAGACATTTTATGCACATGTATTTAAACTTACATTACTTAATAATATACTAGGATTACTTAATGGCTTCTCATCCTGCCCTGAAACATAACCCTATTATTCCAGTCTTAGCTCTCTTATGAATAGAAAATCCCAACTATGATAAATTCCTTTAAAATGATGCTGGGATTTTACAGTGAGTCTGTGGGCTAGTTTGAGACCACCAAACTCATTTACTGCTGTCTGTTAAGCCAAGCATGAATCACAGATCTCTGGGGTGGAAATTCGCTTTATTAACCCCCTGGGTCACCCAGCTACCAAGGCAACGGCTTTCTGCAATGAGCAACTCCATAACTAAAGCATCAGCCACACGAAACCCAAATCCCTTGATTAGAGCAGGGGCTGGTAAACCTCAAACCGGGCACATAAATACTTTCCAGAAGTTTGTTTACCTCTTAGCAGAAGCTGTTCTCCTTCTCTTGGTTTGAAAGGAGCAAAATTGAAAATTGTTTCCCAGCCTGCTTTGCCAACCCAGAGCCTGCCTGATAACTTGATTCACATCTCAGCCTCACAGCACTGTGCAACAATTCTCCTGTCATTGCCTTGTGTGCTCCTTCTTGCATGCCCTGGTCCTGGGGGATGCCCATCAGTCCAGGATATCTGGCCATGTTATTAGCTTGTCTTACAGATGCTGAGAGAGAGCCTATAATGCATTTTATTGTGTATCAGAAGATGAGACACAGGGGATGCTTTATCCCATGCAGCCCAAACTTAAATAAATTTGGAATTAAGACTAAGTCTTTATTTAATGTTCTAAGGTAAGCTGAAATCTCCTTTACCTAGAAAAAATTTTTCACCCTTTTAGTACTTCTTAAGTCTGGTTTAATTGCTGGATCTCTCTCAACAGCATAAAAAAGGTCATAGAATTACAAGAATGTGGTAGCCAGGAAAATCTTGTTGAACAGATAACTTTCTGTCTGATTTAAGGTGTTAAGAATTGTGTCCTTGTGCAGCAGTAGATGTCCTGCGACAGAGGCAGAGCACCCTTGGACAGGTACCATTATTACAGAGCATTGCTCAATCTGCTTTCTCACTGAAGCTTTTGACATGCTGTAAATTTGTTTGCAAAATTCCACTTTGCTTTACTTAGCACATCTATAGACCGGCAGACATGTGCGTTTGCTGCTGAGAAGTAATTTTATGTTATCTGTACCTCCATTTTTATGTTTCAATGTCTTTCTCCACACATCACTGAGAATGCTAAACTCTCACAAAGCAAAGGGAGACAGCCATTTAAATAACATACATACAGATAACATGCTGGCTTTTATTCTTTGTTCTCACAAAGTATGTGCTGTACAAGAAAGGAACATGGTCACCTATCCCCTTACTGGAGAAACTGTCATTTCTAATTCATTTACACAGGGTGCTTAAGATGCCTTGAGCAAACTAAAATAGCTTTAAAGGAAAATTAATCTAGTTTGACTGGAGAAAACTAGTAATTTTTCTGGAAGTGTAACACATTTGTTAAAGAAAGAGGTTGTGCTGCTTTGTGCAGACTCTTAACAAAATCTTTTTCCATGCTTTCCCTTCCCCATGGTGCATGATTGGCAACACCAACACCATCCAAGCCACAGTGATGAGCTGGATGCTCCTGATGCTCATTTTGGGTCTGGACTGGATCTGTCCCCATGCAGGGTGACAGGGGATGTCCTTGCAGAGACACTGCACGGTGAGGGGAGCCACCCAGCCCAGTGGTGGCAGGGTAGAGCTTTGGATGCCTCCCAGGAATCATTCTGAGAGAAATGAAGGAGCAAGACCTCTGCTCCCAAGAGAGAGGACTGGTCTGGCAGGGTGGCCACTGTGGAGAGGCAGAGCTGCTCCAGAGGGAGCTTCCCATGCTGATTCCACAGGACATCACTGTGGCCCTGCCTGAGCCGGGTGTGTTGGACTTCAAAGGGCAGAGAAACTTCTCTGCTGCAGAGTTGTGGAAGAATGGGTTTTGGGTGAGAAAAACTTCTCAGTTCAGCCTGCTTTTCTTCTCACATCTCAGGGAGCCCCATTTCTGTGTCTGTTTCCATTGAAGGATTTGGATTTTGCTGCTCTGTGAATAGGGACCCAAAGCAGTGGTTTTCCTTAGAGCACTAGTAGAAGTACTTTGTAGAAATTAACACACTATTTTCCATTAAACTCACCAATTTACTCATTTATTGAAAGGAGAGAAACACAATACTGACTGGTTCTTCTTAAAAGTACTGCACTCTGTCAGTGTGGTGGCAATGCTCGTGTGCTGTCCCTCAAAAGACAGTTTAGATTAATTAATGGCTAATGTATCAAATAGCAACCCTTCTTTATGTGTATTAATACTTTCGAGAATAATACAACTGTCTTTCTAATGGCTGTATGATGGTATTTAATGTTGGTGTATAATGGCAATATCACTATCTGTAGAATATTTTTATCATAGAATCACAGAATGGTTTGGGTTGGAAGGGACCTTAAAGATCATCCAGTTCCAAGCCCTTTGCCGTGGGCAAGGACACATTCCACTCGAGCAGGATAATTTTTAAAAGCACAAAGTGTTTTTAAGGGCTGATTTCTGTCCTTTGTATTCATGACTTGGTGATCTTAAAGGTCTTTCCAAACTTTAATTAATCTGTGTTTATATGGAAAATATTTCAACTTCTGTCCTGAAAATGTATTCCAGGGAAAAGTTAGGGGCACAGTCAATTTTGAAATTGCAAATGTGCCCAAAACAAGCAACCAACCAGCCAACCAAATCCCAAGATGTATGATTGGGTTTTTTCTTTGAAAAACAGAATTACAAGCTCACATGATTTTTCATGGAAAAACCTTGAGATGTACACTGGTTGTAAATAAAGCTTTTTAGAAACAAGGTGAACAGACTTCAGTTTTTATTTATGGACTGCAAAAATATTCCAAAATTTTGTCCTGGGTCAATGAAGAAATATTATTTAGAAAATATTAGGGGAAAAGCAGTTTAGGGGAGAGGAGGGAAGAAGCTAATTTATACATATACATATTTTTTAACAAATCTGTACTTTGTATATGTAGCATCTCTTAATTTTCCTTATAGCTCTGCAAATCACCCTGCCATAGAACACGTTATGGATATTCAGGGCTAGGCATTGCTGCATAGCTAAGATATTTATGCTGGTACTTCACCCTGAAAATACATTAAGTGAACCCTCACAGATGTCCATGCCAGTACTTATCCCTGTACTGTTGTCTTTTGTGCAGACACAAGTGGTCTGTGTATGTTAAAAGAGCTGCAGTGCTGCACTGTTGAGCAGCACCTGTTGTGCAGGTCACATATGTTACATATGTTATATATGTTACATAGCAGCAACATAAAAATGGATATTTTCTAGGCAGGAGTGTTTCTGGGTTCTGATTTGAATTCTCCAAGATAGCCATGTTTATACATCATAGTTTTTAGAGCATGAGCTCTTAAGGAAACACGTAGGTCATAGGCTGGCATGGTCATCCAGAAGGTCACATTGTTATATTTAGATTACTGATGTTGTATGCAACCTAGAACTATGTTAAAGTGGTTATTAATAGGTGTGTTTATATTTCATTGTTTTATCAGAATCTCATTATTAGAACAGCACATTACATTCAAATACCTTTTCTCTGTTCCCTGCTCTGCTGACCAACTTTACCTGAACTGCAGTTCAGGACATGCTTTTAAAAATCTACCTTTTGTTCTTCTTTTTTGGGTAGTGAGGAAAATGAATTGGTCTGTCTGATGAGATGGGACTGAACTGTTGCAAAAACCCCCACGCAATGGTGAATTCTACCTCCTTAAAAAAAAAAAAGTGCATCTCATTAGTCCTCTGCTGTCATTTCCTGCAGGTTATCAGCTTTAGAGGACTCCTTTGAAGTGTCATATAGCTGGTTTTAAAATAGGAAGAAATTATCTTGGAACTTTTGAAGAATATTGGCATTTTTCCTTTAATGAATTAGAAGCTGAAAGAAGACAATAGAAAAAAAAAAGTGTCTTGTCTCGCCTCCCTGCTCCATCAGAACGCTGTCCTTTAGGCAAGATCTTTCAGGGATACAGTGTCTCCTGACTGTTATGGCTTATACCATAGAGAAACACCTATGAAAAGCTGAGAATAGCAATGTTGTTCCACCAGTCTGCAGACTACTGTAAGTATTTATATAGTCATGTAAAGATTCCTAAATAAATTACAATGATACTGAAAAGATGACAGTAGTATCTGATAATGACTTATAATTTCTGAGACCCCAATGTCAAAATTTGCTTGTTCAGACAGATGAATTTCATGCAACTGTTAGAGACAGACAGAAAAAATATAGTAGCTGTAACTCTTGTGTTGCTCCTGTCTAATAAGACTGAGCTTTGGCAAAGTGATTGCATGATTGTTTTGATTTAAAGGAAAGAAAGGTCATATTTTTCCTGAATAGAATTGTGTCTATGGAAGGACATATTATGTAATGCTGCCTGCATTTAAGGACCAAAAAGGTCTTAAGATAGTACTGATTTAATCTGATGAGTAGGTTTTCTGTTGCAGCCATTATTAATTGGAGTGATCACTACAGCACTGAATGTTCTCCTTGTTCCTGAAAATTATTCTGGCATAATTGGTTCACTCTGACTTCAGCCTACCTTTTTATAGCCACTGTGAGTCCTGGGCAGCAGTCTGAGAGGTGAGAGGTGAGACATGCTCACAGCCATGTATTACTGTACCAGAGGAATGCACAAAGCACAAACATTGAAACGTGTGAGTGACAGGAAATTGCTCAGGCAGCGTTTGAGCTGCATCTTTGGAGTCCAGCTGGTAAAAAGCACACCAGGGAGGACCCATCTCAGAGCTACTGCTGCTTCTGCTGCTGTTGGCCACGAACAGGGGCAAGCACAGCACAGCTTTGGGGGAACTCAGCTATTCTTGGAACAGTACTATAACTGAGGCTCCAAGGTTGCTGTCTCCAAAATTGTTTCTCCCATATTGGAGTGGGCTTTCAGCTGACTAAAAATCACTCACCTACCTCACCTGTTCATTCCTGTTGTGCATTACATTTCTATTCTGTGCTTCCCACCAGACAATGTAATGGAATCTCTCAAGAGGACTAATATAAATAAGTTTTACCCCGTGATTGGAATCCCACCACTAGTTTGTAAGGTGCAAGAACAGATGGAGTATGCTTCACTTTTTATCAGGTTTTTGTTCCATTTATTCTCTTTGCTTTCCTTCTCAGTTAACTTTTAACAAGAGTGAACTCTTTTGAACAAGCCCCTGTTCATTCATTTTAGTAACTTCATTTATCTCCTGGTGCTCACTGTGGACAGGAAGCCTAAAGAAATTTCATTAATGAAGCGTGTGAAAATGAACCAAGTGGACAGAGAAAGTTATTAATTAATTAATTTTCATGTTTATTGGGTATCATGGTTGTGCAAATGAAGGTTGGCAGACAAAAAGCTCATTTTAAACTTATACCAAATGCTAGCTGAATGAACCTGGAAGTCAAAGTATTTAACAGCCTTTGTAGCACACACAGCTCACACCCGTCTGCTGGGAGCTGAGAGCAACGCAGCTGGATTTTGGCTCACCAAGCACAAGCCACAAATGCTCATCTGAATGGGGAATAGAATTGCAATAGAAGAGTGTCTGTAACCTCAGATATGCAAGTGTTAGCAAGCAGTTTGTCACAGTAACATTTGAACTGGTCTTTTGATGTACACAGCACAGAGGAAAACTCCAGTAATACTCCCTTTAGTATAAAAGGAGATGTATACATGAGAAATATTGGTCTTGTAAATGAAAAGAGACTGTGAGTACTGTTTTCACTGTGAAAAAACAGGAGTGGCCACATGGCTCCCAGCAGAGATGTGGGAGCTCAGTCCTGTGTCTGTGACAATGGGCATGAGGGCAGAGCACTGCGGCTCTGAACAGTCTCTCATCAGCCACTCACCAGCAGCTGAAGCATTTCTTGAGCTCCACAGTGGTCTCCACTGCAGGAATAACAGGGGAAAAAACGAGGAGTTGGGTAAATGACTTGATTAGTGTACAGAAATTGTCCAGCTGAAGATTTTGTATGATAGCAAAAACCAGAGTCCCTTGATTTCAGAGCATTTTTGAGTTTACGGCACATGAACTATTCTTTCTAGAGCTGCCTTGGTGTAGTTTTCCCAGGTTTCACCTGATTTATGTGCCCATTCCTGTAAGTGCTAAATGTCCTTCAGTCATTGTTAATTGAGTCTGAGTCAAAGTCACCCACCACCAGAAGTATTTAGCTACTAATGTCAGTCCCTGTAATCACTAATTTTTTATTATTCACTAAATGTTTCTTCCCTTTGCCAGGATTCAGTTTCAGAAAACTTCCTGTTTTGTTCCTCTCATCCTGACTCCTGAGAGACACAAAGTGTCTCAGCATCTCATTCCTCCTGACTTTTAGAGCACTGATCAGAGCTGCAGATCTTGCCTTACCTAGAAAGCTGTTCCTGTCTAAAAATATTTTTGGATACTGTTTTCTACTTCTTAAATGTAGGTAATATTCATTTTCAGTTGGCGTCTAGTAGTGTATTTTATCTTCCTTTAAGAAGTACTTCAGTACAGGTCTCTATGGGTGACCGTTTATTGAGCTTAAATAAGCTTAGATGCTGAGATAGATAGATAGATAGATTAGATAGACAGATAGATAGATAGATAGATAGATAGATAGATAGATAGATAGATAGATAGATAGATTCTGCTTCCTACATTTAATATAATGTGTTACCATGGAGATAAGATCTTCTCTATCTGACAAGTAACACATAAGCCAAAGAAGGTATTGCCAAAGTAGTTCAAAGATTGGAAATGTGATATTAAAAAAACTTTTTTGCCACTGAGCTAAATTATTTATTTTGCTGCTCTCTTTGCTGTTTTGTTTTATCTCTTCTCTCCTGAACCAGCTTTAACATCTCCATTCTACTAGCAGGACTGACAGGCATGTCCTATTGACATCTTTCCCAGTTTTGCTCCATGAGCTGGATTACATGTTACAGAGCAATAGAACTGGCATTTGTCTCCCTTGTCTTGCTCTCTGCTCCCTCATCATCAAAGTTGGAAAGACTTTACTACTTTAAAGATCCATCAGTTAAGGGTTTTTTCATCCTACATCTATCATTTCCCTGCAGAAATTGCAGCACTGTGGGAAATGTACCAGTTGGGATAAATGACAAGCTCCTCTCCTTCTGGGCTTTACAGATTCATCATTTTCATTTGTCCTTGGTACTTCTCCAGAACTCTTTGCCATTGTGTGAGTAACTCTACTGGATTAGCAATTTAGGGTTTTGTTCTTGGGGTTTTCTGATTTAATTGGGTAGATGAATTGAATAATCCATTTAAAATACCCATTTCTCAGGGCACAGCTAGACAATTCCTCCCCTGTGTGTGTTCAGACACACACTGAAACACCAGAATAAAAATGTGTGTCTCACCTTATTAACACCCTCACGAGCACTACCATTTAACCCCCGACAGGGCAGTGAGGGCTGGGCACTGAGAAAGAACAGAACAAGGTCAGGTATGGTCATCTATGCAGTGGAAATGGCACAAAGAGCAGGAGGAGTGCATGGAGCTTTCCCAGAGAAAGAAGAGGAAAAACTGTGCTGATCCTGAAAGCTTTCCACTGAACCTCACACTGAAAGAGACATTTTCTGAGATTATCCTTAGTTCATTCTTGCTTTGCAAGAGACTCCTGTGCAGAGGGCTGTGCCTTACTAACCAATCACCACTTTCCATCTTTGCTGCATGGATATCAGCACAATTTGTTTCCAAAATGAACTGACTTTCATGTCTGTGATATAAATTACAATGGTCTTAAGAAAAATTCTGTCTGACAGGAAAGGGACATGGTAGAGTTTTCATAGCAAATCACAATGAACCACTAGTTTGGGAAACCTGAAATCACCTCCTGCCCTGCTAGGAAAACTCGTTGCTTTCTTGATTGTATATTACTTTAAATTTGGCAATTTAAAAAGGCAAACAGTTATGAGTTACATTGAAGTAGTGCTCCTTTAAGTATAAGGGCATATTTTCCAAATTCATCAGAAATGTTGTGCTAACAGCATTTGATTTTATAGAAAATTTGCAAACTTCATTTTTGGGGTCATTTGCTTGAAGATTGAGTACTTTCCAATCATATTCTTTTAATTAGCAGAATAATTTTTCACATCACAAAATGCTGTCTTTTTCCCTCGCTTGATGGTCTAAGAAATAGGAGAAAGTCATACCAAATTGGTTCCACTGTTGTTCAGGTCTCCAACCAAAATTACTCTAATCTAACCAAATAATTTTATTTCATTTTTAAGTACTCCTTTGAAATATGTGATTTTTAAAAAAAAAAATCTAGGTGTGTCTCAGGAAATCCAAATTCAAAGTAGAAAAAGTGCAGCTAAGTAGTCAGTGGAGTTCTGAATTTCATGTAAGTATCAGCAAAAGCATTTCTGGTGTTCTCCATAGCTGAGAATTTAGGAGCAAGGAGGCAAGACCAATGGGATGAATATATGTCATGTAAGTGAGAAAGAACATTTCTGATATTTGCGTTTAATAGTTCTGGATATTTTTTTTTTAAATTAATTAGTCACATGAAAACCTTGTTATCCACACTAACAGCTATTCTTGTAAGCCTTCCTTCAGTTTTTAATGTTCACTTTTGGCTTCACACTAGAACTATTAAAATTCCTGTCATTATCCTTCTTTGCCATAATTTGGAAGAGATTTGGGGAATATCCAGTGTAACTAAACTTAGCTTCTAAAAAGAATTCTATTCAGGATTTCTTGATAATGATTCACATAAGAATTTTTAAATAATGGCCTAACATATGTGTGGAAAATATTCTCAGTTTTCTTCATTGATAAATGTTAATATGCCAGCAGGGCTGTTACTCAGCCAGTCACCTCCCAGTGGTTAATCCTGCCTTGTACAGAGCACTTCACTTACTGAGCCCTGTGACATTCTCCAACTTTCCCAAAATCTGGTTTCTTCAGCCTTTATCTGCTGGAGGACAAGTCAGTCACCCTAATCTAGAATCATTTGCAAGGCTGCAGTTCTGTCTGAGTTCTAGAGGAAAACATCAGGCAATCTAAGCCCCACAGCAGTCCCTGGTGTATTTTTGACAAAGAAGTTGCTGTCATACAGTCTTCATGATGTAGCACATAGCTTGATTTCTTTTTGCAGAAAGCATAATGAAAAAACATAAATGACACATTCCTTGCAACATTTTACAGTAGGGCAGAATTGTTCCTTGTGTAACTCTTCTGAATTTGGACATTATTTTCCTCCTTATTTGCATGAGTAGATAATCTGTTCTTTCACAGTTTAACAATAGCAATCAATATTATTTAAAAGGTTTCATTTTTTGTATCAAGAAGTCATGACTTTGAAAGAGCAGGATTGATTTTTTAGAGCCTTGCTAGCTAATAAGTATAATAATTTTCTTCTATTTTAAAGAAATTCCTTTCCAGTCCATCTAGGTACCAAAAAGCTTCAGTGAAACATTATTAGTGCTTAAGAGGAAGTGCTGGGCATTTGTCAAGAGCTTTACTGCAAGCAAACTGCAGGGTTTTACTTGAAATTTCTGCAGAGTGTGTATTTTAGTATTCACCCTGTGCTAAGAAAGTGATCTGGCAACTAATTATCTGAATAACTTCATGTCAACTCCAGTGCATATTCAGTGAATATTCAGTTTATCTGTTCTGAAGTGCCATAATTCAGAAAGGGACATACACAGACCAGATTGGAGCAAACTCAAGGCTGGGGGAAGGCACCATGCATGTACAGTAATTTCATGAATACAAGCTGCACCATTTCCACCAAAATTTTGGTGGAAACCCGGAAGTGCAGCTAGTACTCCGGGGCGGCTAATATATTAACAATATTCTAAAAGCTGCCAACACGGAAGTGAGAGCCCGCGGCAGCCCCAAGGCAAGCTGGAGCCCGGCCGGCCCTGGCAGAGGTGGGAAAGCCTGGCAGAGGTGGGGTCAGCAGTGTGGGGGGCGGGCGGCTGAGGCCGGGCCAGCAGGGCGGGGGAGCCCGGCAGAACCGGGGCTAGCAGTGTAGGGGAGCCTGGCTGCGCAGGGGAGCATGGCAGAAGCAGGAAGCCCGGTGAGCGGGGCTGCCCGGCGGCACAGATAAGCCCAGCAGAACCGGGGCCAGCAGCGTGGGGGAGCCCGGTGGCGCGGGGGCCTGCAGCGCTGGCCAGGGCGAGCAAACGCGGCAGCAGCGGTGCGGACGGGAGAGGGGGCGAGCGAGCCTGGCAGTGGCGGCGGCAGCAGCACCGCCTGGCCAGCCCCGAGCGGCCCCGCCGAGCCATAGCACCGAGCTGGGCCACCCGGCCCCGTTGGCAACCATGAGCGGGCCGAGCCTGCCTGGCCCCGCCCCGAGCCAGTAAAGCCCGCTATGCCGCAATCCTGTTACTCATTGGCAAATTTGTGAAAGTTGCACACGGATCCTCGCTACGATCAAAAGTGCGGCTAATATTTGGGTGCGGCTTTTTTATTGACAAAGACAGCAACATTGTCGATGCACCGGAAGTACGGCTTATACTCCGTGCGGCTTGTATTCGTGAAATTACTGTACTTTCCCCTGTACTTACAGTCAGCAGACTTCAGTCATGGCAAGATGCAGACTCATATTTTCTTTGTACTTTGTACAGAAACAGAGGGCTTGTATAATCAGAGTTCTCCTCAGGAATACAGGTGGAGTTCAGCTTCTCTTCAGGGCATGGATATGCAGATCTGGGCTAACTTGGACCCCAAGTGGCAGCTTGGCCAGGTGCCCATTGTTGCTCACAGGAGAACTGAGATGTTCCTGCTGCCTCTGAGGTTACCATTCTGCCAGTAATACCCCAGGGGAGATACATCTTCCTCAGTTAATGAAAACAAATGAAGTTGCCCAATCTTTTCTGGATCTCTCTTTCTCACTCTCTCTTTCTCTCTCTCTCTTACACACTCATGCTCATCACTTTCCGGGAGCAGAGCAGGCATGCTTGACATTTTACCAGTAGGAAAGAGGGCAAAAATCACTTTTGACTAAAATATTTTTTTAGATAGGTTCTTAATGTGAAGTTTTGAGTGCTTGCATGTCAGATTATTGTCTTTTCCTAAGGGTTTTGGAGAGAGAGAACACAATCCTGAAGGGCCTGCACAGTCATGTAGCATTTCTTCTTTTGTGTCTTATTGTTTGCTGTGACAGCAAAGGGATGGACTGACTTGGTGCATTCACCAATACCATAGCCACGAGTCAGGTTTACTTTTAGATTGTTAAATCTGCTGGCAGGTTGCATATGGAGAGGGAGTCTCTTGGAGAGTGAGCAGGTGGACTTATCCATCGTTGTTTAAAGTTGGCTCAAGTCCTGTTGCCGAACCATTGCCACGATGCTATCCTGGGTAGCTTGGTAGCTTGAGGGCTGGACAGTCAGTGCATGTGATCCCTCCCAGGACTTATTTTCAGACTCTTATATCCACCTGCTTCCTTTTGGAAATGTGGTTAGACTGCAGGACTAGAGCCATCACCACTGTGTCAGTGATGAATTACCAGCGTGCTTGTCATTCTCCCTGATCGTGCCATGAATGCTTTATGCTGCCTTTAGCAGATGCTCTTTGATGCAAAACTTGCAAGCTAGTTAGAATAAAATTCTCATCTGAGACAGTTTAGTAAACATCTCTAGTCCCAGCCTCAGGATTGGATCAAAGTGTGGATTCTTCTGTTTTTAACAAACAGTGCTAGAAAGCCTGGAACACTTGCCTTCCACTAAGTCTGAATGTTCTTCATTAAATATCAAAATATCAGGAGAGACAAGATGCTATGGAAAGGTTTTCATCGAAATGTTTGTTCTCGAGCTGTAAAAAGTAAAGCTGAGGTGTCCAGTGAATTTCCAAAGGCTTTGATTTGAGTCCTTGCCTTGGTTTTGGGCAGTACCCCTGCCTGCTGCTGGCATTATTGTAGATTTTCAGAATTATTTTAGAAATTACTGGCAAGATCAATCAACACTGGAAGGAAACACCACCACAATTTTGCTGTACATTCTTAGTGCCTCAGTGTCCTTCATGCTCTCATAAACCACTTTATCCAAATACCTGATTTTTGTCCAGAGTCTGCTGGATAATAAGAGAATATTATATATCCCTCACCATATCTTCCAAACATTTTCCTTCCTCAGCATCAAAGCAATCTTTCTGTGCATTTGAATCAGAAAAAAGATTTCTTAGCCACCTTTCCTTCTATTTATGTGGGTTTTTTTTTAATATATTTTAACATTGCTTGAACTGTGTTAAAATATGTTAACATATAATAAACTATCCTTATTTACAGAACACTAATATAATGAATTCATCTTCTGCTTAATTTTATTAACCCTCTTTTATCTAATAGTGTTTTCTCATTTCTGTCTGTTTAAAAATAATGATGATAAGGATCTCCTCTGCTGTCTCAGGAGCAGCACTTTTAAGAAAGGTTTTCACACATATCCCAGAATCATAGAACAGTTTGGTTTGGAAGGAACTTTGAAGATCATCCAGTTCCAGCTCCCCTGCAACGACCAGAGGCATCTTCTACAAGACCAGGTTGCTCAGTGCCCCATCCAACATGACTGTGGACACCTCCAGGGATGAGGCACCACCACCTCTCATGGCAACTCAATGGTTTTAGTTTCACCACTCTCATATTAGAGGTGTTTTTTTCCTTATATCTTGTCTAAATTGACATTCTTTTAGCTTGAAAACAGTAGCCCTTGTCCTGTCATCTTCCTCATGAGGTCTGGCAAGGCAATTGCAATTCTGAGAATATAAATGTTTGAGGAATTTTATATGTTTGGTAAATATTTTTTTAAAAAATAAGCGAATGTTAGCTCTGATGAAAGGACCAGTAAAGAGTTCTGGAAGTCCACAGTGTTGGCCAAACAGATGTGCAGGGGTTACTCCAGTGGGGGTGATCTCCACAGGTTCCTGTGCTCAAACTGCCAGCTCATATTGCTCATGGCACTGCTTTGTTAAGAGAGAATTTTAAAAATGGTGATTTGGACTCAGAAAGGAATCCTGAATTTTAGGGTTACCAGGATAGTATAGCTGCTTTGGATACTGTAAGGCTTGGCTCTTGTGTGCAGGAGGAGGAACAGAAGTGAGGTTATCAGCGTTCTCTTTGCCATCTGCAGCCACCCATACTGTAATTTTAGCTACCAAGAGGCAAGCAAGCCTGGCCTCTCTCATACTACTTTCAGATCATTGTGGTTCTGTTGACTTTCCTTTCAAGTAGTGTGAAAGAAAAACTACTCTATTAATAAGGAAATATGTTATTCTCTGTAATCACACAAAGAATAATAATATTTTAGAGTGACAGGGTAAGACAAAGAGGAGTAGTGTAGCTGAAAGTCAGACTTGAACATTTAGTAGAAAAATGAGTTTTGAGATGCATAGAATTTCTGTTTAGGCAAGTTCAAACTAATTTTATGAATCGCTCACCCAGCTCAACTTTCTTTTTCTATCTCATTTTCCTTTTACAAGCTAAAAAACAAATATAGAAAACATCAGTAGACCTTGAAAAACACATTAAGATTGAGCACAGAGTTCTTCTTTTTTTCAATATATCTCAGCTAAATTGAAACACCACTATATTTTAAGATGACAGCTTTAAAGAAAATATGATATCAAGTTTAACTTTAAAAAAAGACTGGTTTTTTTAGTTCAGGAATTACATTAGGAATTAAATTTGGAATTTATGTAATGATATGCTCTAGAATATGTTGCAAAGAACTATTAAAAGACACCTACAAAAATGAAATGCAGCATACCAAATTATTTAAAGTTCTGCATGTGTGTTGCTTTGTCTTTACAAAATCTGTTAATTTTCAAGTTATAAACCAAAAAGAACCTACAGCCAAAGGCATTCATAATGATGTTAGATTGAAACATATGCTATTGGATTTGTGAGTACTTACTTCCATTATTTTTTTAAATTACTTTTGGGTATGAACTGACATTTCCATCCCAAGAACAGAAGTTTCAAACAAATTCCTTTGTCCATAACAGTAACTGAGCAGCTCTGTGCCAGCACCTCAAATATGACATGGCCTTTGGTGTAGGATGATCTGAGTTAGAAAAGTAGATATAATTGACTGGCCCCAAAATTCAGAGGTGGGGGTAGGTGGCAGCTTGGTCAGACCCACTGATACCTCATCACATGGTCATGACACCTACTGAACTCTCTGGTGCTTAGAAATGAAGACAAACTTCATCTTTTTAACTGGGAAACACGTACCTTCCTTCCCCGGAGGTTTTCCAGTTTCTGGGCAGGGTCTGAAACTGCCCGTCCTGCCTAAGGCACAAGGCAGTCTGTTCTTATGGACTGTCAGCACAAACCCCTCATCTTTATGTCTTTTATGTCCCTGCTTATCCTGTCTGCAGCACATAGGAAAAACAGATTTTCTGAAACTCACCTTGTGCAATGCTTCCGTTTAGTTCTGATCTTCGCCTGAAAATCCCTCTTTTTCTGAACTCCATAAAACTTGAGGAATTGCTTAGGTTGATTTTCTTCTTTCCTAAAAAAGGCTGAAATCCAGCCTTTCTTCCTTTCTGAATGAAGGCTTAGGGCATTCACTCTAACTGAAAATTGTTTGCTAGTTACTGTTTTAACCAGATAGAAACATAAATTTCAGCCATAAATTCTTGCAGAGTGTTGCTAGAAGTGACTGTCTAAGCATAAGCCATCACAATTTCATTTCTCTTCCAGGAACTTTTACATTTGCTCTTTCCAAAGCAATTCAGTGAAAAATGTGACAGTATCATAAGTACTGAGAGGCAGAGATCTGATAATTCAAGATGCAAATTGTTTCTGCTAAAATTTACTAAAGTATGGCTTTGATTGATGTCATGACTGAAAACTGCCATGACTGATGGCATTTTGATGGTGTCTGTGAAATGGAACGACCTAAGGCTTTAGATCATCCATCATGTGCAGATGCTTACTTTACTGCAAGGGCTCCCCCTCCTAAAAAGTGGTTTGCCTGGATAGGTTAGAGTTGGAGCACCAGCATTCTCCATGCCATTCTGACTCAGCTAATTGAAGAAACTCAGCACTGCCAGGTCTGATGCTCTACACAAGTTTTAAGTTTATTTTAGAACTTACCAAGAGAAATAAAATGTTAACACTCAGATGTTGCACACAGGTGCTCTCTTTTCTCAAAAACCTGCACCAGTGAAGATCACTCTGGCATTTAGAATTTACATGTGGTTTAGTCATGGCAGGATTGTTTTCTGGATTCAGTGTTGACATTGGGTTTTAGACCTAAAAGTTGGCAGTTTCTTTTCTCCAGCTGAAGTTCTCTTGTAATTAGAGTATTCTTTTTACTGAGGAATAAGGTGCTGTTAAGGAAGCATCAGTGATGCTCCACTAGGGACTTTGCTGCTCATATTGATACACATGTAAGGGCTTAGATGACTATGCTGATAGCCACAAGATAAGCAGGTAATATGAGAGTGCATAGATAAGATAGTGTATTTTGCACTGTTATTCTGCTATGTAGTGTGTGTGATAAGTTGTGCAGTGCTATTAAATTCATATTTTTTATGCACAAGATTGATAGATTCTGTTTATAAATAGCCAAGTACACTGACACAGCCAGTGTTAGATGAAGGAAAAAGAAGCCAAGGGATTGTTTGGCACCCTGCAGTCCTTTTCAGTCCATTGGGACCATTTTCCTGAGCAGATTATTGTGTGGTGCCCGACCATTTACCCAGTTCACCTGGCCAAATCCCTAGGAGGGGAGAGCTCTCCTCTGGAGGTGCAAAGGGTGACCAAAGAGGTAACAGCTGCAGAGTGGAGAGGTTACTCTTGCTTTAAAGTAGAGACTAAGCTAGACCTTTGCCCTTAGTTTGGGACATGTGGTGGCAGCTGTGAGAGGCAGGAACTTGGGGATGAGTATGATGGGCGTGTGATGGGGGATGGGAGAGGGAAGAAACAGGGAGCCACATCTTAGACTGAGAATTCAAGCACATTCAAAAGGGATATAGGTTGGGATAGAGGAGAGGAGCCTTGACAGCATGAAAGGAGAAGACAAATTTGCATTTTTAGGACCCAGCTAGATCTAAAATGTCTAAAGCCTAGCCTGAATGCAATTTTCAAATGTTAGCTTATTTTTAAAAGTACATGTGTGATATTCCAGTTCAGTAATACTAGAAGTCACCTGAGGGAAAGTTAAGATCACATGTTAAATTTTCATGCTGTCACAACTTGACTGTTATTCAAGAAATATTTTTACCAAGGGGATTTGTATTTGCCTGAGTGATTCAACATGCCAGGTGACTGAAGGTACTTCAGTCACATTCTTTTCTCTAACACTGACTAGATGCAAGTTGCTTGCTCTTTTATATAGCATGTATGCTTAAGAAAAAATAGTTCTCCTTAATAAATATAACCTAAAAATAATTTTTAAGAAAACAGGCTTGTATAAACTCAACAAGCACATCTCACTTGATCAGCATGTTTCTTCTTCATGCTCTCAAAGTAAACATCTCCTCAGGGTCCACCCTCATAATCTCCCTGTGGTATTGTCCCATTCTCCATTCAGAGTCACCTTTTGCCCAGCAGAGTTTGATGACGCTGTCCATGTAGCCCTATAACAGGTATTGCCATGGCTAAAACAGACCACAGGCTCCGTACTGAGTTTTTGGGGCCTCAGGATTGAGGCTTGATAGGTTTGCTCTGTCTGAACTTCTACTGACTTTGCAGCTTTTATTTCCCTGTTTTATCTGTGACAGAAAATTCTTTAATTGAAAAGGTACCTTCAGCTATTTTTTTTTTGTTTCTCTTTGTGTGGTACAACCTACAGCCTTATACAGGTATCAGTAACAAGCAGTTATAGTAGAAGTACAGAACAAGAAGTAAGAGTTGTATAGCAGTGTAGAATAAGATATTTATGGTTCTAACAGAGCAGTTTCATACAGAAAAATGCGGACTTGGAATGACAGCAGATCCATTGGGAGATGGAAACAGGATGGGCACAAGTACATGCAGGCCTGGGGTGCTAAGAGACAGGGCACAGGTGACTGAGCCCCCCATGGCTACAGACAGCTCAGAAAGTGGGCAGTTAAAGAAATGCAGACATGGAGATGGAAAAAAGTGGGTTTGGGGGGAATTCAGACAGCTACTCAGAAGTAGTATCTAATATATGCAAAAGTCATCTTGTAAGAAAACTTGGATGCGTGGAGCTGCAGACCTGTGAAAAATGAGCAATGATTCAAAAACATGTTACCAGGCATTTAAAAATAACCTGAGTGCATTCTGGAGTGAAGAAAAAGAAACTACACGGATATCATGCTAGTCCTAGTGCATGATGTCTAACAAAAATTATGTGTCACAGCAAGGTGGAAATGTATTACTTTGTTTTGCTTGTAGTCCTTTTTGAGCAATTCTGGCATATTCTGCCCTTAACATTAAAAACATAAATATTAAGAAACTGGTTTGATTGAAAGTGATCCAGAGTTCTGTTCTGCTTGAGTGTTGCACTAGCTGGGAAAAAAGTCAGGTGAAACAAATGTTTATTCAGTATTAATGAACAAAAATGTACCCTACCTTGGCATAAGACAACTAAACCTTAATGACAAATAGTTGGGTATTTTTGTTCCGGGCACGCCATCATATATCGACCACAGCTTTAAATTCCTGTGTTAGTCTTCATTTTGCATGAAATGACACAGTTCTGTTGACAAAAGTCTCTTACCTTTAATAAGGCAACAGAAAGGAGAAATTTGGCATAATCACATCGTTTTAAATCAGAATGGGATTTCTAGCATCTAAGCTGTGTTTGTCAAGATATCTCAGGATCTGAAAGAGCAGAAGAGGCTATTAGTTTTTGTTCTGGGCACTAAATTGGTACAGGTGTGAGATACTCCTGGTGCAGTTCAGTGTCTGCTGTCTCTGGCACGTCTCTGAGATCTCCCCACACACAGCTGGGCAGGCAATGTGGCTTCAACTGAACCGTGCACTAATCAGGCTTTCAAATGAAGATGGAGCATAATTAAAGGCAGTGTAAAATAACCCACAAGGCAGTAACACGTTTCAACAGGCCATGGCTCTTTTGACATTTATATAATAAAAACCATATTTTCTCCTCAGGGGTGCAAACCCCAAAGGTGTTTGGTCTGACCTAGCTAGGGAGGCTCATGACCTCCAAAGAGATGTGCCATGCCTTGCAGTATTCATCTATAAGGCATGAAAACATGTTCATGTTTCTTTCTGTTTCCCTGCCACAGACAGCAGCCTGGCTCGGGGCCTCAACTCACATGCAGAGAGCAGCAGCAGAAAATAATAATTCTGTTCTGCAGAGGCAGCAGTGCTTTGAATGTCACCTCACACATCAGCTACTTTTTTGCCTCTCATGCATGGAAGTACTTATGTTTCCCAGAGTGGTAGGAATTTTTTGCCAGCTCTGTGAGCTCATCTGTTTGAACCAAATGAGCTTTCAGGTGGTAAAGGTGTCTAAACAGTAGACAGTAAAGGCCACCCAGGAGTTCTCAGACCTCAGGTAGGATATTTCTCCAACTTGGATACAAACAGAACAAAAATTATGGCCAATTCAGTGCAACTTCTCTTTCCTCCATGAATGCATAGCAATGGGATTCCTGTTGTCCCAGAGGAAAAGGGTGGTTTGGGATAATCAGTGAACTGGTTCAGTAATTCACTATTTCAAAGAGTTACATCATGTTCCTCTGCTCCACCAGGACTGTGTGGTCACTGTGACTGAGAGACTAAAAGAAATAAAGCAGTCATTTGATTTAGAGTGGCTGCTGAGGCAGAAGTGACACTACTGTATGCATAAATTCACTCATGATTATTTCTCCAAAATGAGAGTAATATTGTGTATCTATAAAAATATTTGTGGTCAGAATGAAACGAGTAGGTGTCCTGCACTAATACAGCTTCCTGGCATTGGTCTGGTTGGTTTGGAGGATAAGTGGGGCTTCATGAGTAAAATCCCTTCTGGGAGAGATAGTCTCATCTGCCAAGGTCTGTATGAACTTTTGTGGGGTGCAAACTGTGAGTGGGGTGGAGGTGGACTGTTCAAGAGAAACCCCTAAACACACAGCAGAGGCACTGGGTCAGTCCCTTTGCACCTAAAGTGCTCAGGGTGTCTGGAGGCTCCATCGTTTTCTCACTGTCCCAAAGTGATCAGCCACTACTTAATCTATTTTCCCATCTCATCATCGTGTAAGTGAATGTGGCATCTTTCTCTGAGAGGCTATGACTGCTAAGGCAAGTATTTTTGGCTTGACTAGAGTAAGTAAATATGTGTGAATTTCAGATTCCAAACATGCTTCCCATTTTATTTACAGAAGAGACATAGAAAAAAACTGATGGACTGTAATCAGGAATGAATCAGAATGAATGAGAAGCCTATTAAAATATAAAGCAGCATGTTCACCAGGCTTGATATAAAAAGGTAAATAACTTGGTAATAATGCTAGTCTGTCATTATTTCTATATACTTTTCTTCTCAGGCGTTCATAAATCTCTTGATGAAAAAGCAATTGTCTCAGAGCAAAGGAACAGTGAACAAAATTTGATATGAAATTATTTAAGTATTGGTTTTAATTTGAAATCTTTCTGGTGTTTTCCACCATTGCTTTGTTCATCTTCAACAAAAAAAAAGACAAATAGTTTTAGAAAGCAACCCCAAGGAGGTAAAAATCTCTAATTTGAGCTCAGCTGTTCAAATTTAGACTCCTCTGAGCTGTGCATTTTCCCTGCCACTGTCGTGCTGGGAGGCAGCAGGAGGGAAGGCTGGAAGGAAGGGTGGTTTGGAAGGAAGGGCTGTCTTGGCTGCCCTGCTGCTTGCAGCCGTGCACGTGGGTCAGAGCCCTGCGCTCGTACCTGACCTCTGAGTGTCTGCTTTCTGCTGAGAAAGTGCTCCCAACATCTGTGCCTCTGCTAATGGGCATCTGTGAGACTGGCAGTGTCCTGGTGGTGGTGTGCTGTTCCACAGCCCAGCTGAGCTGCAGCCCTCCAGGTGGGCATTATCCTGCCTGTGACACATCTGGGCAGCTGGACCATCCCTACACGAGCACATGGAACACTGTAACGCTTGTGCAGAAATGTGAAACAGAACTGAAGCAAAGGAAGAGGGAAAAGGATGGAAGTGATGCATTAGGGCTTTAGTTTCAAAGCATAATGCTGTTATAGGGTACAATATAGGGTACTGAAGAGACTGATGGCATAGAAATGTTTTCAGAACTGCATGTTCAACATATCCTGAACTACAGGGGCATAACTGAACAAGACACAGCTCAGTGGTGTGCACCTTTAGACATCAAAATGCCTTTTAAAAATTTGGCCTTCAGTATTTTACATCAATATCATAAAACTTCGGCACCTCTAAACTTCTAAGAATTTCAGCCTTCATATTCTTTGCCTACCTAGGCACTCCTGGTATTTTCTCATTGGTATAGCTGAACAACAGGAAAATGGCAGGTAATTCTCTAATTGGATTACTATGCTTTGATATTTTCTCATGTAATTTTTAAGAATTATAAAACTGCACTGGACTTCATGGTATGGAGTTCATCAAGAGCATTGAAATAACAGATAATGTTAATAAATTAAATCAAGTGCTTATTAGTGTGTTTTACAGGTGGGTTCAATGGGTTTGACTTTATTAAAATAAAAATGGATTTTTTTAGTTGTGACGTAAGAAAATACAATAAATTAATGGTTTTGTTTCTTGGCTCATTGAAGAGGTAGCACTTGATATTGCATTGTTACTGCTGATTATTTCTGCAGTGAGAACATGTATCACTGTTCCTTTAAAGGAGTAATGATAGATAAGAATTGATTCTAAAGATGCCACCAGAAAACCTCAGCCAATGGAGGGAGTGAAACAGTTCCAAAATGAACAAAAGAAATTGATTATTCCATATAAATTCCATATGTGTTATAAAACTACTTGTGATAGCTGAATAACTGCTCAATACCACAAACAGATACTTAGAAAGTTTTTCAATACTTAACCAAAAGTCAACATGTCTTCACCTGATGTATAACTGCGTCTGACAATAATGTTTGGACACTGCAGAAAATCTATTGCTGTCTTGCAAGCATATTAAGAACACTGATAAGAACAAGATTCAGTGGAACATTTACACTATCCAAAATGAACAGTGAATAATTCAGCAGCAATTAAGAGAAATGCCACCAGAAAGATAATTTCTACTTCAAGTCTAACTGTATTTGCTTGCTTTTTCTTTGATCAAGTTTAATTCAATATAAGAAAGGAATAGTAGTTGTGGAAGTGTCTTTGGAAAATTATAGTTCTTTTTCTTATGGAAAACAAGGTTTGTTTTACAGTGGACTATTCTGGATGTTGCTGTATTAATTGAATTTTATTTTGTGCACTATATTAGTTCCATATATTTATCATTCTTCCCTTCACATCTGTGTTGCTGTGGAAGCTCTGAGAAAATGTGTAGACAAGAACTGCTACTGGTTCTCGTGTGGGGCTATGGTGGGACAGTGTTTGGGTTTTAAAAAAAGGGAAATAATTCCAGAGATTCTTAGAGAATACTTCAGGCTTCATACTTCATAAGCTAAATAACATACAAATAATCAGACAAAGCAATTTTACTGTGGAATAAGAGATCCCCAGGGGTTGTTACACAGGTTTAACCAGTATATCTGTAATTATATCACTGAGTTGGCTGATTAGGCTTTAAAGCAGTTCTGAACCAAAAGACATTCTGTGGTAGCTGTCCCAGGATCCCTTCAGTGAAAACAGAAGTGTGGAGGTTGCACATCACAGCCCACATTCTGTGAGAGAAGGGGACCTGTCAAAGCCCTGAGTGGGTGTGCCCTGCAGGGTAAGAGGGGAAGGTGTCACCCCATGGTTGCTTGGGAAGGGATTCCCTTCCAAAGCCATACCCCCAGGCACATTTGTGTGTTCCCCTGAGGACACACTCCCTCTAGTCCTGGTTTCAAGGGCCTTAATTTGGTTGTAGAAGAAGGATTACAGTGTTCTCCACTCGGTAGCAGCTGGTCACAGTGTTGTGGTGGCCGTGCTGTTGTGGTGAGGATGCCAGTGCCTGCTCTGGCAAAGGGGTTGGGAACCTCTTCAGAGGATGGGAATTTTTTCTTAAATTAAAAATTCACCATCATGGCCCTGAATACACAGCAGTGGCAGTGGTCAGGTTTTGTACCTAAAGGCATCTAAATATGCAGAGCCATTTCAGATCCAGCCTTGTGAAAAGAAAACCTCCTTTGCTGCATCAGCTCTCAAATTTATTTTTCATTTAAGTCCCTCTTAATGCCCAGATTTTCAAATTCTTGTACATTAATTTGAGATCCTCAGGCTTCAAAAGATGTGAGCAGTTTTGGATGTGCCCTGAATACCACCAGCTCTTACTATATTAGTTAGAGCCAAAGTCACTTATTTTGCAGGCAGTGTTTAGTTTTATGTGTCAGGATGTTGTATCCAGGTTTTGAAAATAATTTCTGGATGAACAGTGTCAGGTTCACCTGCTTTTATTTTCCCCTTCCAACACAGGTTCCTTGGATATTTATTCTGTCGTGATTACAGGAAGTAGAGCAAAATCACATGTTTTATATCTTGGGAGTTCTTCTGACTTGTAATGGGAAATTAGTTGGGAAAATAATGGCCATTTAAAAGCCTGATAAACTATGAAATGTCAGAGAGACTTTCATTTCTTCTTGTTTTTTAATATAGATCTACAGTGAAAATACTTAAATCACTATAATTTCATTGTTTTGGAGCATAGTATGTCATCAGTAGCCAGAAATATCTCGATGTCTAAGTGCAATAGATAAAATATCTAACAAGACATATTCTAGAACTGATGTATAAAACCTTCATTAAGAACTTCCTACAGATACATAACAAAATATCTTTGTTGTAGGCTAAAATAATTGCATCCAAAGGGATAACTACCACACCTTCACAATACTTCTGTCTCTCATCTTTACCAATTACAGTGCAGTAGTGGGCATAATCCTGGCAATTTAGAGCAAGGAGAACTTTTGCTGCAATCATGGTTTTTCACAGCATAATTGCAATCTCTAATTGCATAAATGCAGCCTGTATTTTTGCACTGTTCACCTAGGCAAGTAGACCAACTATAGCATTTCGTTCCTATTCACATAGCTGACATTTTCCAAGACATTTTTGGTGAAAGTGTCTCTTTCCACAATAGTTTTTGACACAATGGGATCTTGATTACAGCTGTGATTACTGGCTGCTGTTGTAATGCAGAGTAGTAATGACCTCACCTCCAAAAAAGGACAAATGAAAAACTATCAGATAAAATAAATTAAAGGTGAAGAAGAGGTCTGAATTTGCTTGGAGAGTCATCATCTTTGGAAGGATATTTTCTTTCTTTTCTTTATTGTCAGTCTTTCTTGGTTTTGTCTATACTACATGCACAGTCTCATGTGACTTGGTGTTTTCCTTTTGAAATCAATAATCAGTCAAATTATGTGACACTTATCCAACCCAATACATTTTTTTCTCTGTTCAGAATCAGTAAATATTATTGAAAACAATTTCTCTTTTTTCCCTTGACACATAATTTACTGGAAATTATTCATATATATGCATCTCTGTGCATGAGGAAACAAACATATTTACATGTTCTTGAGTTGTTTTACCACATAAGTTAGAATACACAAGAGAAAAAAAAATGAAATGTTAGCTTTGAATTTAGCAAAAGATCAAGGATTCTGTAGACTGTTTCTTAGAAATGGGGCTTGTCAGATTCATAGTCATGATAATTACTCTAATGTTCAGTGTTCTAACTAATATTAGGTTGAAATTGTGGCATACAGGGGGGTTGCTTATGTTGATAAACACTGTCAGCATCTAGTGACCAATATTTCCATGCTACAGCACTTAAAATTTAAATTCTCTAGATTCAGAATAATTCATAAATTTAAAAGAAAAATAATAAAAAGCCTTAAAATTGAATATTTAGCCTGTTCTGCCTGCAGAGTTGTCTTGCTGAGTAGCTCATTTGAAATATAGCATATTACAGCACCCAGTCACAGCTTTTTACTTCTGCAACATCTTCCTTGAGGAGGTTTCACAGTATTTTGCAAACGTAAGGAAAGTTCTCCTCGTTACCAGAGGCAGACAAGTGTCAAATCTATGGTACTAATTATGAAATCAATGTTTCATTTACATTTTTAGTCCCATTAGAAAGCAGAGTTGAAAGACATTTTCACACATTACACCTGCCTGTTGGTGACACTGACAAATAGAGGTTTTACAGTTGAATCATAATCTTTAAAAATGTTTTCCCATCTTCATTGTTCCTCAGGGAAGAGCTTACGTGAACAAGAGAAATGCTAATACCAGAAGAGAGCAAGGGAATACAGGCTATATGCAAACTGCTGCCTAATACACTATTAAATAATCTGAAAAGATGGGTGGGGAAAAGAAAATGTTTTCTATAATTTTTCTCATTACAAGTTTTAAAGAATTCTTTAATAGAGAGACACAAATTTCTCCAGGGTAACATGATTTTTTTTGCTCTCTCTGAAGCACCTCTTGGGTGGTTTGGTAGATATTTCCCTGGCACTCTCTGAAGCACCTCTTGGGTGGTTTGGTAGATATTTCCCTGGCACTCTCTGAAGCACCTCTTGGGTGGTTTGGTAGATATTCCCACTTGGTCCAGAGCAGGATCTGAACCTCTGAGCTGGCAGAAGCTGTCCGTTCGTTTAAAAGGCTCTGAGGTGGCTAAGGACAGGAAAGCAAGGGTCTCTGTTGTTCTGCCTCCCTCCAGAGCCATGTGCTGATGTCCTTTGGAGCCCAAGCTCGTTTGAAGCTGGCCTTGTGCAGTGTAAGTGGAGCAGGCGCCGCCGTGCCAGCACGGCGTCCTTAATGGATGCGCCACAGAGAGAGAGCGACTCCATTAAACCCAAGTACAGCCTTTTAATTCCCTTTGGTCCTGAGCACTCACTTATCGCTATCTCACAGCATCCTACATCCAAATCAAACCTGCCAGCTGCTCCCAGCTCCAGTTGTATTTAATTTAGTTAGTTAAAGCAGCACCTCGACTTCTCCCTGCCCACCGCAGACAGGTTCCTTTCAAGCTATGCTGAGTGGGCGTTTTCACGCCTGACATGAAAGGGCAGCCAATTTGTAAGGGGGTAAATTAAATTTAGGACACTTAGTTCATAAGAGAGGAAGGAAAATCAAGCAGGGAAGTGAGACAGGGGTATAGCATTTATAATGTGCGTTCAGCAACAGTAAAGAAGTTAGATGAAAAAGAGGTAAAAATTTTGAATAAATGGTAATGCTGTGACTCTTTCCACAATAGGCAATTCTGTATCTAATGCTAAGAGTTCATGAGTTTTATAAATTCTTGTTTTTCCCCAGGGAAAAAGAAAAATCAGGTTTCTTCTACTCCTGGAAAGCCACCAAAGCCTTAAACCAAAACCAAAATACTCAAGTGTGAGTGATCTGAATTCAAATTTTTATGTGCTTGAGAGTTCCTTTATGATTTTGAGCAAGTCAGTCAGCAGTTACCACTTACAGTGTTCCACTCCTTCATCTGTGAAACAGGGCTAGGTCATTTTTCTTTTAGGTCTCCATTTATTGACATCACTCAGGAACACTCTGAAGCATGGATAGATCATGGATATATACAGAACCTATAAAAATTAACTTTAAGGTCTATCTCTTTTTCAGTCTGCTTTCTTTAATCCCCTTAATACCAATCTCTGTAGAGCTGTGACCCTGAAGCAGGAGGTTGTAAGGGAGGATTTAACTGTGGAAAAAAATAAGAGTGCATCTGTAGATGTTAGAAGATACTGAGTGATTGTTCAGCAGGAGGGCAGGCATATGCTGCATCCCTTAGGAAAGGCAGCCAAGAGTCCTGCTGGAAGTTTTACCATCTAAGATCTGTTCCCTAGAGAATAACACATTTGCAGAGAGTAGATGAGTGCAGCTTCTACTTACGCAGTAGAGCAAGCCTGTCTTGGCACAAAAGCTTTCTGCATGATGGAGAGACCACTGTTGTGGAGGCTTTTGCCTCACTTAAGTTTTCTGGAAGCCCTAAAGTGAACTGCAGTAATTCAGATTCAGACATACATTCTTCATATAGATGTTCCTCACAAACAGGAAGTGTGTTTCCCTTGGTCAATTCAGACTGAATACTTGGTTTTTATCATTTTGAAGACAACAAGTTCATTCATATCCTTTCTCCCATCCCATGCTTCCTGCCTTGGAGCACTGGAAGCCCCTAAAAGCAAAAAGGCAAGGGGTTCATCCTGGACAACTTCTTGTCCTGTTAGCTGAGACTGACAATAGGGTAAAAAAAAATCTCTTCCAAAAGGAAAGAGGAGATAGGCTGCTTATATTTTTTCCTAAAGAAGGCAAAGATGACACTGAGATTAGCTCAGCTGGTCAGAGATGGTGCAAATAACACCACGTTTGTGGGTTTGAACCCTGTATGGGCTGTTCACTTAAAAGCTGGACTCTATGATCCTTGTGGATCCAACTGCAACTATTCTGTGAATGAAAGGTCTCTTGGCAAAGCTCTGCTGACAAATCCTCAAATCCTCAAGCACCACTGCTGGAGTAGCAGTAACCAGGTCCTCTTGCATATGGAGTCATCCATACAACCTTAGCAGATGATTCCTGTGTTAAAACCTCACTCACTCTGCAGACTAAGTTGAATGGCAAACTGGTTTTGTAACTTTTGTTGAGTTAGGTCTGTTCTCTTTGTTCCTCTGGCTGTGTCCTGAATTTAACTGATTAAGTTAGAGCTTCCCCATAGGACTTTGGGATAAACAGCTTTGTATTACTTAAAGTTCACAGAATTCAATCTGCTGCTTTGATATACGAGGTCAGGAAATATTAAAAAGATTATGCACACAAATACAGTGTTTGAGGCAGATTGTTCTTTTCCCTGCGATTGATTTGCCATGGTGTCTTGTAATTTATTCATGCAAGGGAGCTGTGATGGATGATGTAAATTATTTTACTTTTCCCTTTTGACTTAAATAATAATTGCCAATATCATTGTGGAATATGGAAATATGGGGAGAAGACATGGAAAAGTGTTGAAAAGTTAATTTTTTTTCTTTAAGGTTACACCAATTATAAACATGAGTTCATTATTCAGAAATAATGTGTTTCTAAAATTGAATGAAAATGTCACAGTTTAAGAACATCACCTAAATGCTGAGATGAGGTGCTGTGAGACATTGAATTAAAATATGATCAAATGGAGATACCTTTGCTAGGTTTTTTTTTGAGCCAGGGGTCCTTTTTTTCAACCTTAACTCATTGAAACAGATACAAAATTAATAGGTTCTGAAGATGAAAAACCAGGTTCTGGCATATAAGTAAGCATTTTGTAAAGCTGTTCTTATCCATCTCTCTAGGGATGGAAACCAATTTGGAATTGGAAAATGGATTATAAGACAGCTGGAGACAACTGAGCTGGACCTTCCAGAGTTGCTCCCATTCCCAGTACAAATCCATGCATTTTTGTGGACCTAATCATATCTTCACTGTTATCTTGATTTTAAAGAATGGATTTCTAGCGGAGTCCTGTTTGATGTGTAAACTGCCCATAAAGTTTACCAGAAAGGTCGCAGGAGTGTCCACTCAGGCAGGAGTCTGTCATCCAGACCTTGTCATCCAGCTCAGGGATGACCAGACTCACTGCCCTTATGGCAGGAAGTGGGACAAGGGGAGCCCTGAAGTGGCTCAAGGGAGCCCAGTAAAGAGCAGCAAATCTGAATCCTCATCCCCTGATGCAGTGTCTGCTGCAGGCAGGAACCACACTGCTGCCTTTCTTTCTTTCTTTCCTCATTGCCCCATGGAATTTGAGCCTTCCCAAAGCTCATCTTCCTTTCGCTGCTTTAGACACTGTTTTATGGAGGATAACCTATTTAAAGGCCACACACCTAATTTCAAGTTTTAATGTTGAGATTTGCTTCATGAGACATGAGTCTCTCAAGGTGACAAAATTCTCACCCTTAATGCTCAGTGGATTCCACACTGCAGACAGCCCTCTGTGTAGCTTGATGAGTGGCTCTGTTCCTGTTCATGCAGAGCCACAAGGTGTGATGAGATGCTCTTGGTGAGTGTGCCTCCCCAGAGCCCATTCCCACGTCTCCTTTTTCTGCTGTGACTGCCAGGTACCACTGGGGGAGGAGGGACCTTTAACAGCATCATGCTTTTGTTGTTGTGGCCCTGAGATGAAAGAGGCTGGTGCTGGGTCACTGCAGGAAATAACTTTCTCTGTTGGGATATTGTGTTTGGAGCAAGGGCTTCAGACTGACCAAGAGGGTGGAATTCAAATAGGCTCTTTTTCCTGGAGGAGGCAATGCTTCAAGTGCACAAAAGGCAGCGGTGTGTCTGTATCAGAAGCAGTTGTCTGCCAGCAGTACAAAAGGTATTGTTCCTGCTGTTCCCCATGGAACAAAAGCACATGTATGGGAATCACAGGATGTGATAAAAAAAAGGGGGAGATAGCTAATGGGAAGTGGCAGAACCCTTCTTGTACTTTCTCTTCCTGTAAAACCTAAATTCATTGCCTCAGATGCAGAAAGTGCTCCTTGGACCAAGTCAAGGATCATAAGATCAAATTCAAGTATGAAAAATAAAAAATCATTTGTCTGATGTCTGATTCTGCCGTGCAGTGGAAACGTGGGACTTTCAAATAAAAATCCACCAGAAACAGGTGAGCTAACAATGCATTAGAAAGTGTGAAACCACATATTATTCGGGTAAACCTGTTCTTACACTGCTTTTGCAGATAATGTGCACGTGCTTTTACAGTAATAAGCATATCCCATGGATTTCTGTATTACCTGCAAAGCACTCAGGCTGATTAGGACCAAGTTTAATTTGGTCCTAATCAGCTCCAGGCAAGTGGACCGCGAAATTAGCTTGACACATTAATTTTATGTTTTATAGTAGGGAGACCTGCCCAATTTGCCTGACTATGCTAGACCAATTTTATGTCTCTCTATATACACATGAATTTATATATATATTACATGTATTTTATATATATATATAAAGCATTTCATTTGTCTCAAACACAGGTGCCCTGATGTAAGATGTCCCATTTTTTCCTCAGACCACAGGCAATCCCTCTTGGGCCTCACATTTAAAGCATCACACTTTCTTTTAGTTCCAGTCTGCTGATGGTGCTAATGTTTAGTGACAGTTACTCAGTACTAATGATCACCTTTGGGGATTTTCAGAGTGCTTGCCTTTTGCTGGTCATTGGTGAAATGTAATCAATAAATCTGCCAGCCAGGCTTTTCCTCTTGCCTCTCCTGTTTGAATTAAATGAACATCTCAGTAACAGATTCATGATGGAGTCCCTTTGCTATCCAGAGCCATTCCATGTGCAAGTAATGCTGGTTTAACTGATCTATGAAGTGTACCTTAACATTATAAATACAGACAAGTAATGCTCATACTAAGATGGGTATAATTCTTGCTTGGAAAGGAGGAGGAAAGTTAAAAATTGTTTAAAGATTTGTTCTATTTTATTCTCACTTCTTTCATGATGAAGTGTTCCTATCAGCTATTCTCTTTCTAACTCACATCTGTATTGGCATGAAGGACTACTCCTTATTTTTCTTCTCTGACAAGTTGTTGCAAGCATTTGTTTTTTTTCTTTTCAGTTTAAAGTGGTGCATTACTTATTTAATGTATTTTACATTCAGTAACTGCCTTTAAACTTTTTCCATTTTTTCACCGCACAAAAGCTACTTGTGTTTTTTCTGTAGGGAAACAGAGGATGTCATTATTCAATTTATTATCAATTAAGGATTAATAATATTTCATCTGAAAAATGAAATTTTATTAACATAAACATATTTTATTTTAAACCATCTTCCTTAGTAGAGTGACTTTATTTTCTGCATATGAAAGAAATAAAGCTTTATGCTTTATTTTCTGTTTCTTATTATGTAAGAGTAATTTCTCTTGTCTTTCCATCTAATGTAGCATTCAAATACATGCTAAACATTTTCCATGAAGTCGAGAGTACTGGGCCTTTGACCAGAAGCAGAGCAAGATCCTGCAAAGCACCATGATAAAATTCCATGGAGGATTAAAGTTTTCTTTAAATTTTAATGCTAGACAAACAGCTTCTGGAAGACTGAGGTCTGTCTTCATGTGCTAGGAAGTAGTGTAATTGCAGAGATGCTCAAATATTGATTTGTCTACCTTCTGCTTTGCTTCACCAGTGGAAAAGCACAAAGTTTATGTCCTTCTGTAGCTCATTAAGCTTTTCTGAGGGCTGACAATTTAAAAGCTGAAATCTGTAACTAAATGGATACAATAATTACAGTCTAAATGTGGTTGAAAATAGCTGTATCTGAAGAAGTTGTGAATTAAAAAATGTGTTCTTTCCTGGCAGTTGCTCGCTTATCTTGGCTGATTGCCTGCAACTTTCTGGGTAATATCGTGAGCAACCAAAAGAAAGTTCGTTCAGGCACTTGCTCTTCCTGTCAGTAACTTTTCCATGCAAGCCCTTGGAAAGCTTTTTTGTCTGAGAGCAGCAGCAGAGAAGTGGGAGAGTCACTGCCCTGTCTGAGCATCACCAGGGAGTCACACACCCTGCTCAGCATCACCTGCTGAGGATCTCTCTGTGCTGCAGGTCCATGGCCAGGACACCTCTGCTTTGGCTGCCAGTCCACTCCTGCTTCAGTAGCCTCATCCCTTGCATTCCCTGAGATTGCTATAAATGCATTAGGAGTTTCAGTAAGTCTCAGTTACATCATATAAATGATTCACACACTGCTTCAGTCCTGGTAGGACGAGGGTCAATTTTTTTGCCAATTAAGAAAAGTAAATGCTATCATCTTGCAGATGAACTGCAGTTTCCTGGAATTCATGAGTTTTGATCATCAGGGAAAGGAAATGAAGCACAACAGAGATGAAAGAGGGTGAGCTTGTGCTGTTTGATGGTGTTCCAATCTGGTGATGCCCCAACTCATGTAAAGATTAATTAAATAATCCTACTTTGACATAATTTTCTTATAAAAGCAACTGCTGTAATTCTGCCAGTAAAATAGTTCTAGATTCCACATCTTTTTTGAACAAGTTAATCATAAGCTTCATGTATTTTTCTTTAGCCAAAGGTAACCCAATACTGAACCTGAAAATGGTGTACATGTAATGAAGCATTTCAGAAACTGAGTTTGGGAATAGGCTAGGAACATATGCACATGTGAAATGTGCAACACCCACGTTTGTGTTCTGTATCACTCCTCATGTATGAGTTCTGTCATACGCATGTGAATAAGTAGCATATGGCTTTCAAAAAATACTCCTGTGGATGCTCTTAAAATACATCTCACAAGAAGTGTTGCCCCTCTCCTATGGAAAACTTCCATAGTTTTTATTCCCAACTCACATTTTAATCTTTTTTCATCGGCATGTTTGCTGTCCAAACAGGTTAGTGTGGGGAGGGTGCTCAAAACAGCTGGGAGAGAAGCCCACATGAACCCAGGCCAGTGCTCAAATGTACAGCGGGGAGGAGCTACAGTGTCCAGCTGGGCAAAAGGATCCTTCAGGGATCAAACACAAGATCAGTGGGGTTACATATTCTCAGCACCTCCTTCTTCTCTTCTGTACATAACATGGAGGAATTTTCCTACTCCGTAAGACTAGAAGAAAAAAGATATGAGATTTTAAAAGCCCAACGAGAAAAACACTGCTGAGGTTATTCCCATTGATTCACCCTGTTGTGAAAACTTTAAGGAAACCATGATAGCATCACTCTGAGATGACAAAACATGGCCAACCCTGCCTGCTCCTTTCTGCTCCCACCACAGCCTTCACCCTGGTTTGGCCATGCCAGACACCTGGCAGAGTGGCTGTGCTCTAATCTGAATCATTAATATTGTCCAGGCTGGAAACACACCTCCAAGGGGTGGAGAGAAAGCTGTATTTAAGTCAGAGCTATGATTAGAGCAGCAGCTTGAGATAGGGACAGTGAGCTGTGCATCAGGGAGAGGTGAGCAAGGGAGAGCGTCCCTGGGCCTGTCCCTGGCACTCTCACCCTTTGAAAAATTGCTAAAAGAACTGTAAGCACCAAGTGATTCCTGCTTTGACATAAAAGTGCTTCTGTTTAACAATCACAATAAATTACATGAACAGCAAGACTTCCAACCAGCCCAAAATCCTGTGAGTGATGCAACACTGCTGTGTGTCAGGAGGAGCTTTAGGTGGGACAGTGCAGAGCTGCTGCCCCACAAGCATCCCCTCTGCAGCAGGGACAGCAGCTCCACAGGAAATGTGTGGGCAGACCTGCAGGGGGATGTGTCCTTGGCATGCCTGGCAGGAAGGAGATGCTGCTGGGCTGCAGCTGTGTGACAGGCAGGGCTGCTCAGGCTGCTGCCCTCTGGGTTCTCACGTTTGGGTTTTGTAAAGTGCAGAGTTGTGTTGCCAGCACTTCCAAACAGGCAGAATGAGGGCAAACTCAGCTGCTCACAGGAGTAAGCAGCATGTCCAATAGAAAATATTGACAGGATCAGGCCCAGGGACTAAAAAAATTGTCATTAAAAGGTTTTCATTTTTTATCACTTCCATTCAGCCCTGTCAGCCCAGTTTGATAACTAACACCATTGACTTCAGCTGGGCAAAGATTACATGTGAATCCAGTGACTGATGGATTAGGCCATGACATGTGAGATGTATTTTCTATTTCCAGAACACTTTGCTTTGGTCTTTTTTCTGATGACAATTAGAGCATTTGTGCAAGCTGATAACACTACAGTGCTGCAAATACTAAATTAAATATTTGCTCTGGGTTTTCTCCCCATTTTCATAAATTGCATGCATGCCAACATATTTTGGATCCAGTCCAGTATTTTTTTGCAACGTATAACTTGCAGATATGTAGCAATTATAGGCCATTAAAATGAAACTATTTATGAAATGCAGATACCAATTTATAACATAAATCAGTGCTTCAGTTCTATTACTGAATTGACACTTATTATGTAATGAATAATTAGAACAGGCATTCCTTCAAGCCATGCACCATTACATAGGGTACATTATGTCCCTAAAGGGTTACTGTAGGTTAAGATACTGTAAAGGTGCCTACCTTGGGGAGCCCCTGGGAGGCTGGGAATTTCAGGTGAGGTTTTGTATATGGAAAATCCTTTCTGCAGAAAATGAAATCTGGCCATGGGTGCAAAAAGTGCTTGAAGCAAGCTCTTCTGTGGAAAAGGACACACAGGTCCTGTCCCCAAGGACATATAGATGCCAACTGCTGTGGTTATCTGGTTAGGGGCAGGACATGGCATGGGGCACGAAACAGAAAATATGCCTGACAAAATAATTTTCTATGAGGTATTGCTGTTTTAACATGAATGTTGCCTATTTCTGTGTCAAGATGTAGAGCATATTTCCATATGCTCTACAATTCATTCACAGTTATGCATCCTGAGGCCATCTGCCCAGACCTTAAAGGATAGATATAGAAGCTAAGAATGATTTGTCCTGTTTTGAGAGAGTATTCTGCATGGGACCTGACTTCATATAAACATTCCTGTGTTGTTAACAGAAAAGCCAGTTTCACTGTAATCTGACAGCCACAGAGAGAAAAACCTGTTATCTGCCCGTCCTGGGAGGGCTGATAACACCAATCTTCATAGCATCTTAAAACTGTGCTGAGGGATAAGGAAGGAAATTAACACACTTAGGAAAGGAAAATCATTGCTGCAAGTTATTAACATGTAAATCAGCTTTCATTAATGTGTTCTGCCAGGACTTTAATCTAGAACCACCTCATTCCCATTGTGTGACCACATCTCTGTGGGCCCAAAATGACATGCAGAAGGGAAGGTTACTAAATCTGGCTTCCTTTTTCTCATTTTCTTTTTTGCTATATATTTTTTTTCATGTAAAAACCCATCCCAGCCTGGAAGTGAAGGCATGTAGCAACTTTTTTGTTCATCAAATAAACATCTAACTTTTTCTATATCATAAAATAAAACCAAAAGGAACGAAGCCACAAAAACATGCTGTTAAAGTAAGAGTGTTTGGATGAAAGCAAGGGGTTTCAGAGTTAAGTGCCTCGTGTCCTTTAGCTCAACCCCATTGTGTCTAGAGAGATTGCATTTTGCAGCACTTCACTGTGTGATCATTTCCATCCCTGCAATCCCAAACACAATGGGGTGAATTAAGACTGCAGGAGAAGTATTAACTACTTGTTGCTGTGGGTGCTGTCAGACAATCTGGCTGTGTAATAAGTTGCTGAAATAAAGAGATTCAAACTGCTGAGAAAAGTTAGGGCTTGGTAGTCCCCAGGGGGTCCAGTGTGCTGCTTAAGACAAAAAAATTAATATGAATAACTGACAAAATACTACACCATTGCCCTATTTCTACTATTTTTTTTTCCTTGAATTGCATCTCTCATATCACCATCCCTCTAGCAACAGAAGTGTGAATATTTTATACATATCCTTATACACAAAAAATTACATACATAATACATTATAGATCCTTTTACTTCCATACATAATACCCCACGTGGCGATTTCTTTTCCAGAAAAGGACTTGTGAGAAAATGGCAAGTCTATTCTGGGTTATGACTGTAGGCAAAGTTACTAAACCTCTTGCCATCACAAATTGAATGTAAAAGAAGCTGTGCACCAGTTCCCCATAATAAAATGCATTGTTGGTTTTGGGGTTTTTAAATAACTCTCATGTGTAGTTTGTTATTTCTGGAGTAGTTGACAGCAGTTGCAAGGGCTGCAAAAGCTCCATTATCAATTCTGGGGTGCTGACATAAGGAAACCAGTGTTGGATGTGGTTCATCAGAGATCACAGTGCTCCTATTGTTAACCAAAATTGGGTTCTTCAGTCTGCAACACATGCCAGAACATTTGCCTGATTAGATATCCCTATGGGCTGAGAATGACCCTGATGTCTCTGAAGAGCTCAGTCAAGAGATTTATTTTCCACAATGATGGGTGTCATAAAATTGGACATGTGGGGATTCATGGCAGATGTGAACGTGACCATATGAACTCCAAGGTGTGGAGAACAAATCGAGGCTACAAGTAGCCCAGAGAAGACACCCTGTAGGCTGGTTGGAAGGGAGCACTACTGAAAACTTAGCACAAAACCTTCATGCAGCTGTTCCCAAAATGTCTCCTCAATGTGTTTGTACAACCTGAAGCAATGGCTTGAATTTCAGTGTGTACCACCCACCCAGAATTCCTGCCACAGTCTCAGAAAGTCAGACTGCAGGTTTGATGTCAAATTTATTATTATTTTTAGCATGAGGCATAGTTTGAGTTCCCTCTAGCCTTGAGACTCATTTGTGTGACTTTGGATATGGGGAGATTAAGTGACTTTGTCAGTGACTTTCATTACTCAGGTGGGTCTTTCATTACTTTCATTACTGTGGTAGGTCTAGGAATTAGACCTTGATGTTGGGCATTCAGAGGAGTACTTTTCTTCCCTAATAACTGAGTGGTAATACACTGCATTCTTATTTGGAAGAATCACATTTGATTTTCTTTTCTTTCATCTCCAGAGAAAGGAGTGCTCTGGAGTCTGAGCAGGCAGCCTCTGAAAGTACATCAGCCACTATTTCTGTCAATTAACAGAGGAATGGAAAATGTCCACTCTGACATACACATTCAAAGCAAGGGCTGAAATATTAGGGAATATTGCAAGCTAATTGTTCCCATGTGAACTATTTTTCCCAATGACTTTTTCTTCTGCTTTTAATACAGGTTGAATTCAACTGCTCTTTAAGCACATGCCCTATAAAAAGGGCATAATGGCTGAGCTGAGAATAAACATAAAAAATGTGAATAATTTTAAAATAAGCAGCCAGCCATCATTAATTCACTTGGTACTCATTACAGTAATATTAATAATGACTTATGGATTAGGTATTAATATAGTCTTCAAATGAAAAAGCTGGTTTTCTAATTTTATTTCAAGAAAAATAATTGATACTTCAAACTTTACCTATCCCACCTAGTTTACAAATCTTTTAAAAGAAAATAAATCATCTATATGGTGAGCAGCGAGCTATGAAATTTTTTAGTCTCCATCTTACATCCCCAAATGTAAACCAGGGTAAAAGCAATGAGAACGCTTTTATTCAATGTAAATTCTTTGGGGAATAAACATGTTTAATAATGAGTACTATCATCTGTATATTGCTGAAGTTTTTAATTGGCCTCCAATTAAGCCTAAGATTTCTGAGGAACCTTTAATTGATCTCACTTTCAGGCACAATAAACTATTAAAACCAAAAGCAAAACCAGTATTCTGCTTCTGGCCATGAGACAAAACCAATTGGAAATTGCTTGAAAGGGAATGGCCTGCACAGTCTTCACTCTTTGTCTGGTCTGACTGGCCCTCCAGGAAGTCTCTGTGGTTTTAGAAAATAGGTTTATGTACTCATTAGTGTTTAATAGACTGTATTTTTCAGCAATAGTTTTATTTTACTGTTGAGATCAGTAATATAACTCCTTAAAATTCATCCATGGATCAGCATAAGTAAAACCTGCTGTTGCAAAAAGGCTCATTGGACTGAAAGAACAGCTATGCCTCTTGGAGAAGGCAAACATGAAATAGCTGGGGCATCCTCTTGCACCTTCTGACCTGAGAAAAGTATCCTCATTTTTGGCCCAGGTTTCATTTTTCATGTGACTCGAGATGGGCTGGGAATCCACTGTGGTGATGGGTGACACCTGAAGGGTGTGACCTGGGGCTCTTCCAGCTGTGCCCTGCCCCTGTTTGGGTGCACTGGTGCTGTCAGTCTGTTCCTGCCTCTCCCTGGCAGGACTTTCAGGGATTTTGACAGCATGCACCCAACAGATGCATCACCTTCATCCTGCTGTGCAAGCCGCAGGCTGAGGCAGCACAGGTGGCACCAGTGTCCCCCCTGTCACCACCCTGCAGTAACCCTGGTCAGCCCTTCCTGTGCCCTGGGAAGGTCAGGCCTGCCATGGCTGACAGTGCCCTGCCCTGTTATTTTTTCCCCTTTTTTTCCTTTTTTTTTTTTTCTCAAACAATTATTTTGCACATTCTTCAGGCATCACCCTGTAGTGCATAACCACTCTCCATGTTTGCACTCTGGGGGACAGTGTCAGATATGAGCCAGGATAACAAATAACTTGGTTTTCCCATTGTTCTTAGAAAGAAGGGAGAAGGGGTATATTGGGATGGTGATGAGGGGCAAGGGGAAGAATAGGACAACAAAACACACAGCTTTATTTGGTCCCTAAACAACAAAAAGAAAAAATCAAAAGGAGTAGCTGCCACTGCTCAGATTAAATCCAAACTGTCTGTTAAACCTCTAATTATCAGCTTGCCTTGTGGGTAAAATGGTACCATTCAATTATTGTTTTTTGTTCGTTTGTCAGCTGAAAAAAACATATTATCACTGCTTTTCAAACCAGCAAAAAGAGCAAAAATTCTGCAAATTGCTTTCTAAACATAGTTACTTTAAATCTAATACCTCTCTGCAGCATGTCAGCAATTGTATAATGTGATGTTGCATGCAAATTGTATTTAATGTAGGTATTCCAACTATTTGTTTTACATTATGTAATTTTGGTGAAATTATTTCCTTTGTTGCCACGTTACGTGTGGCATGTTAGACTTAGCATGTTAAAAATAAATACACACATACAGACTTGCCTGCACACATTTTATCAAGCTGCTGTAAAAATAAGCAAAAATTGTCAGATGATAATTCTCTACAACCATGGTGAGGTGAGAAATAAAACCACTTTTTCAAGAATAATCTCAGGACTGATTGCATTTGACAGTTGTTCTATGTATTTATTTACTTGCTTACTTAATCTTGGAGGGTGCAAGTGTCTAGGATATCCTTGATCAATTTTATTTCCCCTTTGTTTGTGTGTGGTGCTGGCAATCACTGAACACACCCTCCCAGCCACTGCAGGAAACTCAAGGGCTCTCTTATACAGCTGGAATGACTGAAGCACTGCTACTCCTATGCTAAAACACATGACACATTTACATCCAAGTTGGCGGATAGATTTTGGATGTTTCAGTTCCTCAGCTTTCCATTTTTCCATCCACATTATGTGAAACCTATTTTATTGAAGCAGAGGCAGCTCAGGAAATATTTCTGATGGAGGGTGTTAGAACTTCCCCTTCCCCTCCCTGACTTTTCCCTCTGTACAGCCCTGTGAGTAATCTCTGCCATAAGCTGGGATCTGTAACACCATCATTGGTGGCAAATAAATACCAATTTTTGCTGAGCTCCTATCTTGAGAGCAATTCATCTTCCCAAGGTGGGCTGAGAGCTGGCTCTAGTTCAGCCTATTTGTGTCATATATTGCTTCTGTCATTCCATAGGGCCCTGCAGGCAAGGATTCCTGGGAATTGCTTTCTTTGACCAAAGTGGAGACTTCCAAAATATAATGGCATTTCTTAAGATAGAGGTCTGGACCTTGCAAAAGGAAAGCAGCATCTTCCTGCTTCCAGTGGAAAACTTTCATGGGTTAATTTGCCAAAATAAAGCTACACCTATCTCATACTGCTTGAGCCAGGCCTTACTCTCCCTTTCTAATGTTAGAAACAGTATTATATTTATTTTGAGATTAGTCTGGCATTCTCCTGAAATATTGCTTTAAAAAGCTACCAAGAAAATTTTCAGTTAAAGGACGTAATCTATTATTCATCTTTTTTTATGGGGAAAAAATACTTCACTGAAAAAAAATCTCAGTGCTTGACTTGCCAAAAAGAACATACTTGCCTTAGGCAAGTGGTTAAGAGAGTATTTCAAGGTTGGTTTAACCCCCAGGTGGGCTTGCTTTCAGCTCTCACAGTGCTGCCATGAGATGTATTTTTCCTGGACAAAGCACAGCAGAGCAGGAGTGCACATGGAGTTTCCCCAAAGTTTGCTCCTCTGATCGTGTCCTGTCCTCCCTCCGAGACAGATGATGGTTCCACTTGCACTGACTGAGAAGGGTCAGGGGCACAGAGCTCCCAGCAGGCAGGGCTGGGGAGTCACACCTCATTAGTAGGCATGCAGGTAGCAGAGCTTTAGATTTGTTTCAGGCCCCTTACAAAGGTGCCTTGACAGCTTGAGTTATGCTGACAGCCTCCCCTCAAAGGGAAAGAGAGTGTCAGGCAAGAGAGATGAAACATGTTTCACTGTCACCCTCCACACAGCCTAAATGGATGGCCCAGCATCTCGCCATCAGCGACGTTCCCATCTGGGGAAAAAATGGAACAGTTGAGTTTGATGTTATAAATCACCATAATTTGTTACAATTTCCAAAGACAAATATGACAGGGTGGAATTACTTTGCAGTGCTGAGACAGTCATTTGCAGAACCCATAAACTGCCAGTATAAATCTGAGGACGAGATATATTTAATCTGAAGAAGCAGATATCATCTCAGTATATACTGTGTTTACCAAGAACTTAGCTGCAATGATACCATGGTATTGCAGGTTGCTCATTTTATTTTAATCTTTAAAAAATAACTGGTTTAGGAAAACCCTAATGAAGTAGAAAGATTCTTTTGTGTATTTTGTACTTCCTCTATCAAAAAGCAGAAATTCTTATTATGGCCAAAAACAAGAATTATGCAACACTCATTGTTGACAACAGAAATATTTTGTGGGGTTACAAGTGGGATTCCAGAGAAAGACAATGCACTGCTACATGTTCAGAATGCCTCTTCACAGTTGCTCCTCTTTAGCAGCTCTTAAATTAACAAACCCCTCAATTTAGTGTTCCTTTAGGAAGTGTCCAGATCATAAAGCATTACTTCCAAAAGCTGCATCTCTGAACTTTTTTTCTCCCTTCATTGGTGATGACATAGGCTAAAAAGACATTTTAAAGACAAGCTGTTGGAAAAAAACAGAGCTGAAGTTGTTGCTTGCGATATTTTCGTGGTCACAGTCTAGGTCATTGATTTTGTCTCCTCTATAACAAACATCATTTGAGGTGGCACGTGGAAAGGAATGTGCCTGTTCAAAGTGTAGAGACTGAAAACAAATTTGCTAATCATTGCCTTTTGGGGGTGAGTTGCTTAGCCTGTCTGTGCCATGATTTACCCACACATAAGAGAAGGACATTGCCAGCCTTCGTCACTCTTGCTGTAAAACTATTTCAGTGGTCTATGAGTAAAATGATCTCCAAAGAAAAGTGCAAAGTCTTTTTTAAGAATATACACTTTAATAACAATATTTTTGTTTCCCAGGTGAAAGAATTATGGCATGGCATGGCATGGCATGGCATGGCATGGCATGGCATGGCATGGCATGGCATGGCATGGCATGGCATGGCATTAATATTTCTTTTTTTAACACCAGAAAAAGAGAGATGTAGGTCTAAATGCTGATTTAGCACTTACATAGATAACCCTTCCCAAAGCCCTGGCTTTTTGCTTCCATAAATCCCAGTGTTTTTATATCAGTGAGTAGCTGATGATATGTTCACCCATTCCACATTCGGGTGTTATCAGGAGAGAGATGAAACACATTTTGGTGTTGCAGTTGCTACTGAATAAATCAAACCTCGGTGATGCAGTGTGATGGTATGAAAATCTCACAGCCTGCAAAGTCAGTCATTCATATGTGAGGAAACTGGATCACTCTCCTTAAACACGCTCCTAGCCGGAGCTCTCAATATGTCAGCTCGCTGTTCTGGAAGGAGCTGGCAGGTGTTTTGAGCTTGTCAAAATGAGAGTAACTTTAGTATGGTTTAAGAAGAAAGGTTTTACTGCTGCCTTTCCCTGTTCCTGCTGTCCTTTGGATGGGTTAAGCTTGTTTCAACCCTTCACCATGTTGTAAGATCTAACACTGCACTCTGCCTTCACGAGTTGCACCTTTGTAGCTAATTTCCTGAGCACTGCACTTGTCAGTGCATCTAATACATAGCCATGATAATGGGAAATTTGTTTTCATGTTTGTGCTATCATGGTGTTTTCATTTTGTTTCTTAAAACAGGAGCTAATATGCCCATGAAAAGTTAGGTGTGTTTCTAAAAGGCTTGTGTGTCAGGACTGCACCAAATGGCGTGTCTTGTGGTGGGTTTATAATCCTGCTTTAGACAGAATGAGCAAAAGGGCAGAGTATTGTTTTTCCTGCTGAAATGATGTCTAGTGTGGGAGAGCTCCTTCAGTCTGACTGCACGGGTAGCTTCTGTTCTGCTTCCAAAAGTGCTCTTGGATGTTTTTCACACCTTTTATAAAGACCCACTGTCTCTGTTTAGAGGAAAAGAAAGTTTAAAAATTACTGTAGAAAAATAAACCCCTGAGTGATATCATGAGTTTAACATAGGAGAGTTTCAAAGTTTCCTGTAGTATTCAGTATAAAAGGAAATAAACAGTTCAGCATCTCACTGATCAGCACGGATTTACTACTTCAATTAGTAGAACTGGAAGGAAAATGAAGAAGGCACACACAAAGCATACTGTGAAACATCTGCTCAACTAAGCACCACAGAACCAGGTGGGCAGAAGCCATACCTTGTTTACTACAGGCTGGTCCAGGCTGCCTGGGCGATGGTCAATAACCACTTAACCCCAGCGCAGTGGTGGGGGGTGACAGGAGCAGTGACGGGTCTGTAAATGCAGGGGCACACACAGAAGTGGGCCTCTGAAGAGCAGCTAGGGTTTGCACAGCAGATTAAAAAAAACTCTTTTAAAAGGTTTTAGCAGAGGAGATGCTGTGGCTGTACCTGGGCTGCTGGATGTGGGCAGGGTGGGATGGAGATCTGCAGTTCTAGCAGGAGCTAGGAGTGAGACAGACTCAAAGAGGAATGGAAACATTAAGAGTTTTGTGAGTTTGTCTGAATTTCCTCACTGTTTTGCCACTGCACTGACCTTCAAGTCTCACCAAAACAATCCTGAAAACCTTTCAATCCATTTTGCTGTGAGTGCTCCCCAAGGAAAGTGGCTGGACATTTCTCTGTGCAGCAGGGGGGAGATGTAATCACTGGCTGGGGCACCCCGAGGTGTGCACAGCTGTTAATGGAAGGTGATAAGGGCAGCAGTGCCTTTCTCCAGTAGAAAATGCCACTTTTTTCTAAGTGCCACCAGCCTGCTGTGCAAACTGCTCCCCTGCCATGCCCTCCTCTCTGCCCCGCCGGGCTCCGATAACCTTTAACTCTCCGGTTCTCTGTGGGATTTTTTTTTTGGTCTTGACGTCTCCAGTATTTTAACAACAACAACAACAAAGTCCTTGCAGTTGTATCACTTCCTGCAAGCTGTTGTGAGACCTTGTAAAGCTGCTTCAGGCATGGAAATGGTTCACAGGCAATGTCAACAAGGGGAAGAGGGAGCTGCAAGAGAGACTGGGGAGAAGTACATGAACTGCTGCCAGCGCTTTCCGGAGCAGCCGGGGTGAGAAAGTGTTGTGAAGTGTTGCTGGTTGGTGTCTGCTGCTTTACCAGCTCCTGCTGGTCTTGCTTGCAGGGGCATCGTTTCAGTGACTCAATCACCTGCTCAGTGATCTCCTGATCTTCCTGTGTTTGCGTGTTCCTGTGCCACCATATGTTCTGCTTCTCTTACCAGTTCTCACCGCAGCAAGCTGTAATGTACCCCAGGTCTGACAGAACCAGAGGCAGTGCACAATGTCATTTCTTAGGCCTGCCTTACTAATCTTAAAGCATTTGTGTAGTTTTTGAAACAGGGGCAGTCTGCAGGATTAAGACAGGGCCTAGAACAACAGCTGGATTTTTTCACCTTTTTCTGTTGTGCCACTTTATGAACATGAATGAGCACACACTCTGTGTGTGCCCACATCTCCTATGGTAAGGCAATTGTGAACATCTTTATTGTGCTCTGACAGCTCTGGTTAGTAGAATGGTTAGGGTAGGAAGGGACCTTAAATATCTTCTTCTTCCAGCTTCCTCCTTAATAACAGACAATAGGGATTATTTTTTCCTGTGACTTTAAAAGCAAGACTAGTTGTGATTTCACAGATTGGTACCCATATGTGACAATGTGCATTTAGCCCAGAGAGGATCTGGAGGTGTTCAGGTTCACACCATGACCTGTTGCAGCTTCCAAGTGTCTGGGGTTGAAGCACTTACTCATCAGCTCTCAATTTGTGCACACTTCCAGACATTTAGGGAATTGACCACAGAACAACTTTGACCTAGAACAACTCACCACAATGAAAATTAGAGCACGTGATAGACATTTGCAGCATAAAACAGATGAAAAAGTTGCTTTGTTTTTATCTATCTGCTGTACCTCTTTCTCATCACCTTCTTCAGAGCTGAAAGTCCCTGGGTTTTCTTCTCTTCTATTCCACCCTTCTTTCAACAGCACTACTCCACAAAATTTGAGTTCTCTTTAAGACATTTTGGAGCCAATTCCAGCCTTTGTGAAGGAAATTGAAGCATGAAAAGGGAATATCCCAGCCTTCCAGATGCCTTTTCTTGGTTCTAAGACAGAGTCTGGAGAGTTTGTCTACTGGGAGAGCTCTCTCATCAGCAGACACTCCCTGTGCCCCAGGGAAGGGCAGCTGCCCAGTCTTTGAAAGGGAAGGGAGGAGCAAGGGGACTGTGATTCCCAGTTCTGGTGGTGGATGTCCCATTGCTCACCTGTTCCCACCAGTCCTGGCTGGGGAGAAGGCAGAGGGTGAGTCCTGCTCAGCTTTCCCATCCTCTAGGGACAAACTCAATTTCACCATAATTTAATTTAATGCTAGTTCAGTACCCAGCAATTGTACAGCCATTCTGAATGTGCCCTCTCATCGGTGTGATAATAAAGAGCACATTCTGCTCTGAAAATGACTGGAAACCTGAGCTTCATTAGTGTTCATTTTCCTTGGGGACTCCCCTGTTTCTTCTCTCTGTGTGCTGTCTGTCCACATGAGTTCTGTAAAGACCAGAATATCCATGTCTGAACTACTAGAAATGTATTTTGGTTCTGAGGACTCTGCAGAAACACAGGCATCATTTCAAAGGTCTGGTCTAGTGTATCCTTGACTTTTCACTTAGTTTTATTAGTGCAACACATATCATAAAAATGCATACCATACAGTGAATTATCAGTGTGTCTGTTTGTCCTGCAGGGTGTTGGCTTATTGCTTACTGTTTTATCATGTGCTTTTACTGTCCCCAAAGGTCAGACTTCAAAACTTCCCCTGGCATATCCTTCTCTAATCCAACAAATCTTCCAATTAGCAAAATGTTCATTATATGCAGCTAATACAGTATAGATTTGTTCATTCACTTTCACTGCTGCTTCTTGGGACCTTCTGAATAATAAGATATTCTATCTCAGAATAATTCATAGACTCTTTGCCTGAACACAGTATCTTTCAATAATCAATCTAAATTGCAAAATACATTAAGCAGCAGCATTGTTTGCCTGGCACTATTTAAAAACCATGAAAGCAGTGGAATGAAGGATGAAGGAGCAGATCTATTCTCTACTCAATACAGCATCATCCTTGAGAAGAGGACATTGAGAAGACATTGATATATAAGTCAATGATAAAAAATTGGACTTTTACATATTTGGGAGGTGAGGCTGAGGTGTAAATCATGATCAGTGATACTGCTCTGGAACACGTAATAGTGTATTATTCTAGGGCAGTTTGTAAGGAAAAGGAACATAGTCTATTTCTAAAGTCAATCCAATATTCATTAAGGTGCCATACCAAATGTAACCTGTGTATCCATAGACTCAGAGTACAAGCAGCTGCCAGGTGAAATTATAATTTTACATGGTTTATATCAGGCCTTTGCATCTTACACTCCTCATTTTTCTGCAGCTCCAAGTTGCATCCAAATTTCTAGATATGCTATTCTCTGTATATGTTAGAAAATATTTCTTTGCTATCTTTTCTATGCCTAAAACCAGTTTTTTTCCAGTTCCCAAGGAACTGGATCAGGGACTACAGGTGAGTTTTTACTGCTGTGGGTTCCCCAATGCCAGCCTGTGCCCTGTCTTATCATCCTGTGCCTGCACTCTTATGTGCCTTGCTCTGTGTTTCCACCTCTCAGGGACTCTGATATCATCCTAAGACTCTACTAAGACTCTTGACACCATCATTTTAATAGACATAAAAATTCAATTCTGCACAGAATAATTGTTTATTTCTGTTATTGACATAAAACTATGGATGTCCAGGGCAGAGATAAACATAAGTGAAACAATGGACAGCTGATCAATTAGAGCCATTGCAGCCACAGCCAAGCCAGAGCAAACAAAGCTGTGGGCAGGTCAGAAGTTCACAGAGCCAGCCTGCCAAGCCTCTTTTGAGTCCTTGCAGACTCAGTGCAGAGCCCATGTGCTGATACTCACAGTGACAGGAGCTGTTACAGGCTTGGGGCAGTGTTGTAACCAGGGATGCTGGCAGTGGATGCATCCTGGGGTAACTCAGCCTCTGAATTCCTACAGCTGGCAACAGAATGAGCTGGAAAAGTGATAACTTCCTGTTCTGCTGCAAAAGCTGCTGCACATCATTGTGGGAGACATATAAACTCCTGAAACTATTTTAACCTTTAGGATGAAACACACAGATGAAATGTGGATTACTCCTGTAGAAGTGTAATCACCTTGCTGCCTACCATCCTCCCAAAGTCATTATCTTAGTCCTAAGGAACCAGGTGTTCCTAAGAATTTGCAAATGGTAGGATTTTATTCCATCTAATATTAGTAATCTCTGCATCTACTTTTCAGCTAGTCATCACAGAATCTCATTCTAGTCTGCAAAAACAAGAGATACTTTCAATGCTACCCTCTGCGTTCTTTGTAAATAGAAAAGGCAAATTGGTGAACTTGGTTTTATATACTGCTACAAAAGGAGGCAACTAGCTCAGATAAAGACCACAGATGTCTAATTTTGAGTGGGATAATTCCCAAAGCATCCACTTAAAATGTATTCCACAATTCCTGCATTGTTCTGAGCTTTGTACTGTGAAATAAAAGAAAAGACACTTGCATAAAATTAATAGAGGGCAACAAAAAATTTCAGCACTCACTGTTCTCCATTGCTGTCCTGTTCAGTCAAAGAAAATTTATTGTGTATTTTGAGTCCTTCCTTTCTCTTTGTAGCAAAGATGTGGATGTACTACCAAAGGTATGCATGGGTTAAATTTACAATATCAACCTAAGCAAAAGAGTAGTCAAATATAGAATTCCTCAATAGGAATAATGGTGTGGAGGATAAATAATTACACCTCATATTTCTGAGTTCCTGAGGAATAAGCCTCCTATAATAAAAGATGCATGAAGCCAAAATGATTTAGCACAATTATACACAGAGCCAACATCCCAAGAAAAATAATCAAAGCAAAGGATAGCTGGAAAGCCTAGAGGGTTCACAGCTGCAAACCTCAGCAAGCTCAGGAACTGGCCAAATCCAGACCTCATACATCAGTGAAAGAAGGCCAGTAGGACAATGTCTCCTGTCTGTGACAGCCCTTTGTGAGAAACTTATGGCAAAGCCTCATTTTTCATAGATTTATAAAGCTCAGGCCAGAAAAGATCATCTAGTCTGATATCCTATATATCACAGGATGTTAAATTTCTTCCAGTTAGCTCTGAGTTGAGCTCAATACCTTAGGTCAGCCAAATACATTTGAGATGTTAAATTATATTGTGCCAAAGAAAGATACTCAGTAGCTTAGCTAATACTTAGAATTATTGAACAATTAAGTGTGGACCAAACAGCACTGCATATGATTATAACTGAATTTGCAGATCCATGAACTCTGAAGAGTCTTGCTTTTATGGTGTAGACATAAATTAATCTGCATGGCTTGATTTCAAGGCTTAAATAGCTCAGTTTCACCATACAGCTACTTCTGTCTCCTAGCAATGCATGCCCCACACTTCATCAAAATCAGAAAATATTCTCTGGGATCCCTGGGATAGTTTTTCCTTGGTTGTCTGCACCTGCACAGAAGACCTGTGTAAAACAGAAATTTCACAGAAGCTTTTTCTTTCTTCTTCCTTTTCTTCTTCTTCTTCTTCTTCTTCTTCTTTTTCTTCTCCTTCTTCTTCTTCTTCCTTCTTCTTCTTCCTTCGTATTTTTCTTCCTTCTTCTTCTCCTTCTGCTTCTTCTTCTTCCTTCTTTTTCTTCTTCATCATCATCTGATAAGGTGTTTTAGTGCTTTTCTGTCCTCCCAAAGCAGGAGCAAAGAAGATTTGTGTTTATTTGTAACAAACTCCCAGTGTTCTTGCTCATATTCCTCATAGGTGCAGCAGAGACAATGAGGTGCCCCACAGGCCTCCAAAAGGAGCTCCTTTCTACCAGCTCTAGGTGGGCAGACAGGGTGTGCCCCTTACATCCTTCTGCAGGTAAACACAATAATCTGCTTCTGTCCATTGGTTCTATTAGAAACTCACTGTATGTAGGCTGCTTCATTAGGTACCTAAAATGTAATGAAGCCTGATGTTTAAGTGAGGTGGACAGGCTCCTATTATAATCAGTATGTCCTTACCTTCTGCTAATCACCTTGTGTCAGCTGACTCTGGTAAGAGCACCCTTCTAACGAGCCTGCACTTTGTCCACTGGTGTGTGGAAGGAAACAGGGAAGAATGCTCTTTTGTCTTGAAAATTGACTGTGTTGTGCTAGCTAAAGGCAAATCAGAATATTGTCTTGGATCCATTACCACAGAGTACTGACAGGCTTCATAACTTCCTATCCATTTTTGAACCACACAGTGATGCTGGGATTGCAGAGCTCTGCAAAGTAAAATGCTGCAATGGTTCCTTTAGTTTCTGACTCAGTATTTTTTACATAGCCCAGCAGAGAAATGCTAATTAGTAGGTAAATTAGATGCCTCTATCTGCATTTGTCCTTGGAGAGATGGTAGATATAATTTTCTAGCAACCTTGTTAGCCTTTCCTCATTCAGTGGGCTGGATTGAAAAACAGTACAATAAGCCAATGATTATATCATATAACAGAATACCTGTTGTGAGTAAAACTCAGCTTAACAGCCAACCAGTGCAGACAGTGATGCTTTACCCTGTATTATATAACCACGTAGCTGCTTGGTGCTGTGGTGTAACAAAGGATGAGGAGACACTGGAGAGCGTTCATAAGTTTTCTACTTCCACACAGCCTCCTGACAGCTCAACAATATAATCTACTTTGTGGTATATTGCCTTATTGTGAGAAGCACACCTCAGTATATTGCAATAAAAAAGAAGCATTTGAATGTCCTACATCTCCATTGCACATACCTGTCAAGTTTCAGGTGGCCATTTAGATGATGCTATTGCAGCGGGTAAGTTAATAGAGGAAGCAGCTTAGACCTTTGTTTTTCAATCCAGTCCTGCAACTGAAAGCATTCAAAGGCTGGAAATGGTGTGTTCAAACTCTCTAAGGAGAGCTGCTATTACAATACCATGAGAGTGGTTTAGTCTGACATGTTTTACTTCACGCTTGCCGTTGTCTTGGTGCCTGCCCCAGTTGGTTATGACAGCTTAGTTTATTTACAACAGCTCTCTGAACAACAGTGCTTACTTGATCGTATGCAGGCGCCTGGGCATAGCTACAGTAATATCTGTCTTCTAAAAAGGACCTAGTTTTACTAAGGAAAATACTCCCAAACCGTGTCACTGTCACAGCTTTACACCATAAGAGGACAGGCAGGGGTTCTGCCTTGTCACTGCACTACAGAGACTTCTCCATTTCTGGCAAATGAAAAATTGCTCTGGGAGCCTGAATCCCAATGGTCTGGTGACAAGGCAATGTATTTTAGGTCCAGAAGCTGTAAAAAGTTTAGGAGGATTTAGAAAAGATTGTAAAAGTAGAAAAAAACCAAGTAATTTGTAATGGCAGACTAAGAGTTTGTGATTGCAGTGGGAAAGGGATAGGCAGAACATCAGAAACAGGATTTTGTTTTGAGGGATTCTGACTAAAGCAGGAGAGAGGCTCATTTAAAAGGAAGTTACAGTGCTGATGAGGAGATAGATGCTAATCAAGAACCTGCTGACTGACTCCAGGCAAATCACTGATTCCCAATTCCTCATTTGTGAAATGGGTACAACAGTACTGTGCAATACAGGAGAGACATGTGCAAGGTACATCCTATATACAGGCTTGGTGCTTAAACCACAGAAGTACCTAAAAAGGCAAGGAAGAATTCTTCTAAAAATACATTTTATCCTACTGCTTTTTTAAGGTCAGGACCTGTTAAGAATCATGAATGTAGTGTTTTGCCCACTGGTGTAAATGGCATTACCTCACAAGACCAAGCTGAAACCATCTCAGTACTTAGCTAAATGCTTGCCTGAAGCAAGATCAGTTGGAGCTGAATGATTTCAGTACATTTTACATGGCTGTGAGTCTTCAGTAAGGAATAGGATCCTCCTTAATTGAAGAAGTTAGAAATATGCTTTATTAATCTATGTAAATTGTTATAACTGACTAGAAGGAGTATTTCTGTGTTCTGAAAAAATAGTAAGTTTTAGGATTACATTTGCAAGATATGTATATCTATATGCTGTATAACTTTTACTCCTGAATCACTAAGGTGCTCATAAAATGCAATACTTTGGCTACTTTTCTTTACAATCCTATATCATAACTTTAAAAAATGAGTATTTCATAAGATGAAACAAAAGGATAAATACTGCATTCAAGCTATGACACGCTGTAAGACTCATTGTCATTGTATCTTTTTGGTCAAAAATATATCAGGATTGAAAAGTATTGGTATTTTTATATATAAATATATATATAATACATGCAATATATTTTTTCTATAATATATATATATTTGATATATTGTAAATATATATGTACTTGGTATTTATACAGGTAAGACAAATATCCAGCAATATTAGAAGATTTTAGAATACAAATCCCCTGTGCATTGGGCTACAAGCCGGTGTCTAGTTAATCAAGGTTAGAAAGAAATCTTAAGAAAAAAATCTCAGTTGTAGGGTTTCTACAGGAGGTTTTTATCTTGTTAGTCTCAAGTATTTTATGTTGAAACAAGCACAGACTAGAAAGACAAGTGATCAGGTTCCGTGTGGGATTTGCCCTTTCTGTTCCTCTTTTTCTATCAATCACATGCACATTTGTAGGTCTCACACAATATTTCTGCGTTGTTCCCCATTATGTGGTGTCACAGCTTATACAGATTCTCACTGAACAGGATATTCTCTGTGCTCTCAGGAGCACATCAGTGTTTCTCCCTAACTGCACGACCCAGCTGTCTTCATTACACATCTGATCAATAAATATCGAAAGAACTAAAGTGGACAAATGAAAAGCATTCACTAAACAAGGCACTTCTTTCCCAAAAAAGCCCTAATTTCAAGTATTAGTTACTATATATATGGAATTAATTGTTTCCATTGACTATGGAAGAATATAGAATTTGAAATTACAGTAATTTCACAATAAGGTGCACCTTAAAGCCTAAAATTTTGATTGAAACCTGGAAGTGCACCTTATAATCCGGTGCGCCTTGTAGTCGTGAAATTACTATAATTTGCACTTCCAGTACCCCATGCAAACGACTTCCAGGTTTCTGAAATCCTGCAGCCACTCTGCACAAACAGCAGTGCTGTGTGAGTGCCTGTGCCCTGTGCCCTGTGCTGCAGCTGGGCAGGCTGGAGGGGAGCACTGCTGCTCCCAGGTCCCAAATCACAGCTCTAGCACAGGTTGTGTGCAGCCTGCAACCCTGGGCATTTCCCAACTGCCCCTTTTTGTCTCCTTCCCCCACACTGCAGGCTGACAGCCAAAGCTCTTTTGAAGCATTTTCAACTAAATGATTTCCTGTGTTGTGGTTTCTCAGGTCCAGAGAGAACTTTTCCATGAAGAGGAAGGGTTATACAACATTGATCTGGTGGTGAGAGCTGCAGCCAGAGTACTGGAGACACACATTTAGCTACTTGCTTTGCTTGATTTAGATCAGGGGCCATGACCCTGGTTCTCCCACGTTTTAGATGAGTGACCAAATCACTGAGCTATCAAGGCAATCACTTCTGCTCTCTGGCCCTATTAGTATCTCATTAGTGAATTAAACAGAGCGGCACATTGAGCCAGGGTCCCCCACTCCGCTGTGTGTGTCAGGCTGGCTGATATACAAGGGTCAGGATCCCTGGCTTCTGTGAAACTCCTCCAGCACAACTTGGCTTCATCTTGCTGGTAAAGAGGAGGAGTTCTGAAATTTCAGGAAGAATGGGATAAAAAAAATCTTTTCCTCAATCAACTTCAAACCCAAATCTCCCCTAGGTTTTCACACATGTATCAAAATCTGTTTAAGTCCATGTGTCTGTCAAAAATCAATGTGTCTATAAAAGCTATGTGTCTGTCATCCTATGTACTGACTTTTGCAGAACTAGAACTAATGCTACTTCATCAGTTTAAACTAATGGATGGGGATGCAAAGAGACGTGTGTGCTATGGGGTCTGTAACCACTACTGGGCAGTCCAGTAACGTGCCAGCCCCACTTGAGAACAGTCAGCCAGGCCCACACAACCTCAGAGGTTTGCTAATTCTGTTTGGAAGAAGAAGACTTAAACATGGAACAAAACACTTGCCTAATTTGGCTGCCCAGTTGGGGCAGAGGAAAATGTCATGAAATGAATAACAAGGGTGTGGTTGGATATGTGTTGAGCTGTAGAATTTCAGGGAAATGTGCACAGGTGTGTGCTGACAGGTCCTCTCTCCAAAGACTGAAGATGGAAGAGGAAATAGAAAAGCTTTTTTTTAACTCTTCTGTGAAAGTAGAAGTAGACCTATTAAGTAGACCTATTAACTTTGTGGACTTGCTGAAGCAAGTTGTAAATGATGTATAAAACCATCCTTGTCCATTGGAATATATGGCAGGGCTCTGCATTCCCCGCTGAACTGTGCTGTTTGCTGAGCTAATCATTTCAGACAGAACCACAAAACCCCATCAAGCTCACAAGTTTTGGTTAAAAGAAACTAAAAAGATAGAACATAAGTATTGTATTTTGTGGGATGATTTAGTGATTTATGCAGCTGATTTGAAACACATCAACTCCATGAAACCACAGGTTTAAATCCCAGCTGGGTTCATTTCATCCTTTTATCACTCAGAAAGAGATAAATTCAGTACACCGAAGTACCTCTGAAGCATTTCCACAAACAAAATGTTTTTAGAACAAACAAAAGCAAATTCTTCACATTTTTGAATCTTTTCATTCCCTAAGTTTTAAAAAACATTGTGTTCATCTTGAATGCAAAATGTACATCTTCTCTCCTGAGTGCAATAAAGAGTTAGGGGAGTTTGTGCTGATGCTTGCCACAGTGAATCCCTCTCTGGCAATTAACATTGTTAAAACACTTCAGGGTTACTCATCACACTCTATTTCATCAGACCTCAGTGGTGATCAAGGACTAATAACCACTGAACAGCCTGGATGTTTCCAAAGGACCCAACTGGGCTCTTTCAGAAATCAGGATTGCTACAAGGAATCTTCTCTTTTGGCCTGCCAAAATTTTCCCTGCTGTAATTATTTTATCCTGTTACTAATGTATTCTCTATTGTAAATTGCCCTACTGACAGAAAAGGCAGTTGTGTGAACCTGATCACTTGGGAATTTCTGTCCCTGTTAAAAGGTGTGGCTTTCAGTCTTGTCACCCATCTCTACAGCAGCTGGGACTCCTCTGAACAATCAGGGCTCAATCTGCCATGCCAGGTTTCCCAGGAGGGGCATCAGTGCAGTGCAAATAAAATGTACAGCACTATGGCTGTTGATTCTGGGTGTGTTACATTGATATTTCCCTCCCCTCAGTTTCCAGCCAACACAAGCAGCTGGTATTTTTGTATTTGACTTTTTTTCTTTTTAATAGTCATTCCCTAACTGAAAACAGTTTTCACCTCTATTCCTCTTGCCATTGTTTTTTTTTGGAAATGGCATCAGTTGCTTTGTTATTTCTGTTAAGTCCAGGACAGAGCTGAGTGTGAACCTTTAACTCAAATTACTCAACATCCAGCACAAGGCTCGGTGCTCCATTGCCAGGCTCTGGAAAGGTGTGTTGGACCTTTCCTAGTTTCTGCCAAGGACAGGGTTCATATTGTGAGGGGGCAGAGCCTGGAGCTGTGTGGGCATGGCCAAGACATTGTGTCACTGGATACCATACATCATGGCCAGAGATGAGGGGAAGGGATGACTTGGACTCTCTCACTCTCCATGGTTTCCAGGCAGGAGCAAGCATGGTGGACAGAGCGGTCAGGATGTGATTCTGCTGGATCACATAATATTGTGTCAGGTCAAGCTCTTCAGTGAGCAATTTAACATGGAAATCACCCTGTCTTTGTACATTTTTTTTATTAGTATTTTTGCAGTTCTGCTCCTTTTCTTATCTCATTGCTGATTCCAGCATATTGTTCTTATCTCAACCCAAGTCTTCTGCCTTTTGTCTCCCACTGCTGGGTGGGGGCTTGTGCTTTTGCTTTGTTTTTTAATGGGAGCACTAGATTGGGGAATACCATTCCTACACCATGATAGACACTCCAGGGTAGGAGGAAATAATCCATTCAGCACTGGTCAAAGCCCAGACAAGTTGCCACCAGCCTCCCAGAAAAGGTCAATAGGAGAACCCAGCCTGGAGTCCCAACTCCAAGAAAGCTCCTCATTTCCTCAGCTTTGCCAGGGCCATTGCTGCTCATCTGGTCTGGATCCGGCCATCTTCAAGGCCATCATCCTAGAGTGGATTGGGTTGGAAGGGATCACAGAGATAATCTAGTTCCAACCTCCAAAGCTGCAGCCCAAATACATCTACAGCTCCCATTACACAGCAAAGTTTCACCTGCTCTGTCTGACTGGCAGGAGCCCCTTTGGTCGAGAGATCATTTCTTGCTTCATTATAAGTGCAGTAACAGATCCTTCCCTCCATGGCATGCAGTCAGCTACCTCCAGACACAGCTCCATGACTGACCAGCTCCACGACTGACCAGCTCCGTGACTGATCAGCTCCATGACTGACCAGCACCATGACTGACCAGCTCCATGACTCACCTCAAAGGTTCTGCACTCACGTTTAGAGCACATATTGTCGAATTTCACTTTTGCTGTTGCATCTTGAGCTCTTTGCTAAATCGCTACCAAAGCAGAAATGCCAAGGATGCAAATAACAAATTAACCCATGTAGAAGCCATATCAAAGACCAAAGGTAACAGCAGCTGAGGCCTTCCTGTGGGTTAGAAAAAGCTACCTGCGCTGAGGATGAAATGAAAAGTACATCCTTGTGTTTAGCACTTCAGAAGTTTTCCTTGGGTGGAACAGCTTTTGTCTCGGCCAGAAGCAGTGTCATCCCCTAGGAAACAGTCATCCTCTTGGAAATAAAGACATATTTAGATTACAGAGACTTCCAACAAAATAAAAAAAAATTTGAGGGGAACAAAAAAAAAGGAAAAAAGGCAAAATCGCAATACAAAGCATTAAGGTTAGAATGTGATGTCTGCTTTGAAAAAAGAGGATCAAATACTTAACAGGGCTGAGAGTATTCTGTCTGAAAGAAATGCCTTTACGAGAGATATAAAAGTAGTAAAAATAGCCAGTACTCACAAGAAACAGTAAAAAATTAGACTCTTTCTGGGAGAAGATCTAGCTGAACATTAGGTTAAAAAAAAATAGAACAGTCAAAGAGGATTTTTCTCTCCAGTGTGTATTTTTCTTGGCAGTTTTGCTCACTTGTGGATAGTGTTAAAGCACTTTAGTTTCCATTGTAAAAAATCAAGTCGGAGAAAACAGAAGTGGAAGGGACCTCAAAAGGTCATCTAGTCCATCTCATTTCCTAAAGGCACATTCAGCTATGCCAACACCATCTGGACAGATGTTCTGCTCCTTAAATGGGCTTTTCACACATTTATAAAGTCTTGTTGAAAATTCAACCACATCAAACACCAATTCTGCAAGAGGCAGCATGTATCTATCTTGTCCTAGGAGCACTTTAGAGAGGGAAATCATTTCAGGTTTCTGTTTCCCCTTCCAATTTCCTGCTGTGGTGTGAGGAAATGGGTGCTAATTGACAGCCTGTAAGCAGGAGAGAGCGGCAGGGATGGGAAGAGCTGTCCTGTTCCCCTGGCTGCAGCAACCAAGGGTTCTCTGGTGGGAGAACTGCCACTGCCTGAAATGACAGTGTGTTGGTGGCCATGCAGCCACAGATCCCAAATTTGCCATTATCTACACAAGTCATGAACCCACCAGGAATTACCTCAGAGAACAGGAAGGGATCGCAGGGGGACATCACCAACTCAGAACTGAAATATGAGATGATGCTGCTGGGACACTTGGAGAGGAGACTTCCAAGATGTAAAAAGACTAAGCAAAAGATCAAGCAAATGCACTGTCATAGTTGTTCACTCTGGTATAATTGCAATTTATCTGAGTGTCGTTTCTGCTGACTTTAATTGAATTTTGGATCTTACGCAAACATGTACAGTATTTGTCCTTGTCTTTAGATATTACACTTCCCATTGTTCTTCACAGGGTTTGTGAAATAATTGGTTGAAATCAGATGTGAGCAGAGAAGACATCTTGTAGAATGAAACAACTAGATATGCAAGGGGCAGAAAAGGAACACGGTTATACATTCAGTTTTCCTAAGTGAAATTCATTGATTTTGGTAACAAATCTGCTTTCTCGTTTGAGAATTAGCCTGTGGCTTATTTTATTTATTTGGTCAGCCAAAGCTGTGAGAGGATCTCACACACACCCTTTGCAACTCATTCAAACTAAGTTTGAAGACAGGAAGACTTCTTTGTCCACTTATTTTACATTTAAAATTAGTAATGACTGTCTAAAACTTTAGAAAATCTTCATATGGACACCTGAAGAAGTATCTTAAAAAGATTTCTTGAAATATGACATTCAGGCACTATATAATGAGATTTCAGTATCAATTATGCAAAGGTGTAGCTGTGGCACAGCTCATGCACACAGAGTGCTGCAGTCATGGCTGACAGAAGAGCAGGGCTGCAGGGGAATGTAATTCATTGCAGTATCTTGGGCTGTGGTCTTTCCATTTCAGCAAATGATTTTCACTTAAATTCCTGAGTTTTGTCACTTGAGGGTTGGACCTCTTCAGAGCATCTTGCCTTGGCTGTGAGCATTGTGAGCTGTACAAGTACTGAGCAAATGTGTAATGGCAATTTTCAGCTGGTCAGAGGACAATTACCATGCACTGACTTTCACCAAATTTTCATTTCTTCAGTGGGGACTTTCTTTCAGAACCAAATTTCAGCCCTCAGGCATTTTGTTCTCTATAAAGGCATTGTAACTTGCTATGACAAAGGAAATGGTTTTTGCCTGTGTTTGGGCAGAATGTCACAGCCACAGTGGAGAAAATTTCTCCTTGTGTGCTGTAAGCCCAAACTTTTATTCAGATCTTCTTTCAGCTCCAGCTCATATGTGTCTAATGTCTGCTTTAATGAGAAAGTAGCCCACAGGATGGTATTTCCCATCTGTAACACAGATAAAGCTCTATCTTTATGACACATTTGTTGCTGCTATTGTTTTTGGTAGGACATAACCAAAGCTCTTTTAAGTCACTGTGAAGGCTTCAGTTCCTCCCCAGAGATCAGAACTCCCCATGAGGAAAAATGCCACAGGATAATTTTGTCATGCTTCATTTTGATGAGGCTCATCCTTTCTGGAATTGTCATCTTCGGGAGTATCTCCACACATCTTCCTCTTTTATTTTCAAGACCTGCCTGAATGATGATCTTCCTAATACTTCCTTTCAGCAGAAAATCCCATTCTAAGTCAATTCCTCTAGCAATAAGCAGTGTTTCAAGGACAAGTTTTATTTTGATTTGCACTTCTAGAGCATTATAGTGCTTTTTGTGTTACCACAATATGGCTCATGTTGTCAAAACCTGTGTTTAATAAAGTGTAATAAGGAGAGAGTGTTTCCCAGTACATATTCCAGAGGTGGGAAGTTTGAATTTTATTCAGGAGATTATCACTTCACATTATTACTGTCAAGATGACTTAACTGAAGCATGATGTACACAGAAACGACTTTTTCAGTTAATAGAAATAAGGAAAAATGGACATAAGTGCTGTATCACCAGTGAAAGATTTATAGCACTGCTGTTTAGGATCCATGTAAATACTGGAGTAGAGGGAAGATGTGGTGCTCATGCACAGACAGATCTCAGAGCTGCACAAGCTCCCTTATTCCACCCACTGTGCTCAGTTTGAGGCTGTGATATATTTCACTCTACTGAGATTACAGTTTTTTGTCAATACTGGGTACTAATGAATAATTTTTACATTTACTCCATGGACTCTTCCAATACCTTGCACATCTACTGGTGAGGAGAGAATCCCTAAAGATTTGGAATTTCATTTCTTTCAGTCAAAAGCTTATCAGTACCTTTTGCATCTACTGAGCTGCTTGGGAAAAAAAAAACAATTTCTAAATTAAAAATTCGAAAAGCTGATGAACTAGCATTTGTTACAGTATTTTATCTGGTTTCCTAGTGCTTCCTTCCAGAGCATCTGGGCTCAGGAAAAACAACCTCAACTTACCTGATCTAAAATGAATGTTGCTGGACTTCATACTCATTTTTCTGTCACATTTCACTGACTATGTACCTTCACATTTACTCAGAGAGACTGTAGTTTCTGAATACGTTTTACTGCAACTATATTTGCTAATAAACCCCTTGCTTCCTGTTAGTCCCCATAACCAGATATACACAGATATAACCAGATAAAACTGTATCTTCAAGACAGCCCTACCTTCTTGGGTTATGTGAAAATGGAATTATGGATGCATTTTAACCTCTTTCCAAAATATTTTGACATTACATAAAGTTTCATTAAAACAGTCTTTCAGAAAAGGAACTTTCTCTTTTATTTTTTTTTTCATGTTCTTCCTGAGATTTTGCATGGGATTTGAGTCTCCAATGATCATATTTTCTACTGATGCAAGCAGAGTCCCATTACAGCTGAACTGATTTACTACAACTAAGAGTCTGTCCATAAAGCCAAATCAACCTTTAAATTAGGCTCAAAAGAAATACTACCAATTAAATTTAGTCTGTGACCTCTAACATAGTTTAACAAGCTCAACATATTATGGATTTCAGTAGGGGGAAAAAATCAATTAAACTTTAGGAAAAAAATAAAATCCCCAAAGTCTAAACCTTGACAAAAGTAGTTCAAAAATCCTGTAGCATCCAGCTGTTTCCATGGTTTCACATCCTGTGTTCCAGTTTTTAGGGTGCTATATAGGATATAAAAGCAGTTTGGAAAAAAACCCTCGATGAGAAAAACCTTTTTTTCAGTTCCTTTATTTGTTTTGTTTCTGCTAAAGCTGGGGGGTTTTGGCTTGTTTGGGTTTTAGGTTAATTTTTCTTTTTTCCTCCCCTTCTCTGAAAAAAAAAAAAAATCCTGTATTTTAATTTGGATTTGAACACTTCAAAGCCCTGAGAGATCATGGGACTGTTCCTGCTATAGGCAACAGCAAAAATCTCATTGCCTTTGGTGGGAGCTGGTTTGGACCCTAAGAAAGAAACTGAGGGAAGAAGTATCATATTTTCTCAATCTCCCTCTCCCCCAGAAATAAGCTAACATAACTGCCCTGATGCGACAAGTTTATTAAAAGCAAATAGTCATCTTGTGCTACAAATCCTTCTGAATACAGTGTTTTGACTAAATGACATTTAACAGTGTTGTAGCTTTAATGGTAAAGAAAACACTAGCAGCTCAGTACTTAAACCTCTGTCCCACGGTGAATATCATTTTCAATATCCTATAAAAATTCTTTGAAGTGTTTGTATCCAGTCTGCCCCAATGGATTTACTCAGAATTAGTTAATAGTGAGAAAGCATTGGAGTAAATTTATTGGTTACTGGCTCTCATGATCACATAAAAAATAAAATTAAAAGGAACTCTCTACAGAATACTTTATCAGGCTTGGTAATGGCATCATCTCTGACAGTGAGGCAATAAAAGCATATTAGTGACCCCCTGATGAAACATGTTTACAGGCAAAGTCAAAGAGATTGATCATTCTCTCTGGAAAGTGGCATTTCCCTTCAATGCACTGTTCCTGCTAGTCACAGAAGCATACTGATGGGCTAATGCATGACAAGCAGGAAATGTATGGAAGGGGATGGTAATTATCAAATCCTGCTCAGCTTTTCGAGGAAAAATCTTTTCTGCTTGCAGCTTGAACTCCCTTGTTGTATTGTCAGAGCTATGTAAGAGAGCCAAAGGTCATAGCCAAGACTCCAGGTGTGCTGGGTTCCATACAGCTGTCATTTCTGCCAGAAGTGTTTGCAGTAGGTAAGAGTGACAAGAAGACTGAGAATAGAAAAGGGAACAGTTAAGGAAGAGACTCTCCCAAAATCATAGCCAGGCCCAGAAAGAATCCCTCTTCTAGTGCCATGAGACCGTGCTGGGCAATCTTTCCACAGCAGTCACTGCTGGGGTTTTCAGGTGTGATCTTTGGGATATATTCTGTGTGTTCATACTCTTCAAAATCCCAAGCCCTGGTGACACACATGGTTTCCTGCGGTTGCATCATCTTGAGTCCTTCAGATTTGTTGCAGTTTTTCTCACTTAAAAGTATTTTTTAGTCCCTCACTCCAGCTTCTGTATTTCTACTTCTTTCTCCAGTTTCTTCACTTATTATTTGGATGAATATGGCAAATTTTGTTTTGCATACATGACAGTTCAAATTGCATTCTTTCTATTTTAATAACTTACCTCTCAAATGATGGACTGGTGTGCTACTTGTTCAGAAACTGCTGTGCTCTCACTCACTCCCATCCAAATTTTCTGTAAAAGGAAGGAAAAGCAAATTTATGCATTTCTGAACCACTTTTGTCCCTCAGCCCATCTCCCATCTAAATGCATAAGTCTGCCATCACATGGAGTGTCACAGTGCCTCTGAACACAGCCCAAATCTTTTGTGCTCTCCCAGTCCCATTTCTGTCCTTCCCCCATTAACCAGCATAACTAAGGTCCAGCTGAATCATTGCTTGGCTGGAATAAATAAGACATTAAATAGGAGCCACATAGATGCAGGTGAGAAGCAGCAAAATCTTTAAAGGACTGATTAAGACAAGAATTTTCCTTGATGTAAGGGGCTAAGGTTTTTCCATCTCAGCCAGGTCCTATGTACTTTGCTGTCTCAGACTGCTCAAGACATGCCTAAGGTAGAAATGCCTTGTTCTAGCTAATCCAGACTGCAACTTTTCCTGCCAAGAGGCAGAAAGATCAGCCAATCTCCTGTTTGTCACCTTTGCACTAAATTAGTGAACATTACTGTAAGAGGGGTTGGTGGAGAGCAAGATGAAGAGGATCCAGATGGTTCAACACATGGTGACCTGTCACATCAGCAGCACAGATTTATAGGAGCTGATCACCCTTGTCTTCTTGTTCAGTACAGTGTTTTATTATTAAGATCTTTCTTCTCGTGGCTTTCTGCTGTCTGGATCTTGACTCTTTCCTTGGCCCCATTTCTCTCTGTCCTGATTACCTGTGGCAATAATCATCTGTGGCAAGAAGTTCTGTGCAACAACAACTGACAGACACCAGAATAGTGTTCAACAAAGACAACAGGAGCTTTTCATGGACCTTGAACCCGAGTTAAGGCTGAACATCAAATCAGTCATGCCCCTCAACAACATCTAGAATAAGGTATAGAATAAAGTATTTGTTTCAAGATGTGGCTTCCAAAACTCACAGTCTGGAAGGAAATGAGAGAAGAAAATTGAGTATTATTGAAAAACAGGTGCACAAAGCCAAAGTTCTTCCCAGGGAAGAAAAAAAAAATTATGTAGAGGAACACAGGAGAATCTGCTGCCTTCTAATATTAGCAGTCTTAAAGCTCAAGAGGTGAAACCCTGTGTAACAGTGCCTGTGTAGTGGAGAATTTGATTCATGTATCTAAATAAAGAGGATTAGAAAATACAGAAAACATGAGACATAAAAGCATTCTTAAATAGAAGTTTCCCAAAGACTGTCATGAGGCTTTTGCCTTAACACTTTATTACTGCAGCACTCTGTTGTGCTGTGAAAAGCATTTCATCATTTGCACTTGAAGAGGTTGTTGGCTCAGACAAGTGTCATTACCAAAGACAATTTTCAGAATGCATTCAAGAGCTTCATTAACTGCCTGTCCGACAATAATATTGGCCTTGCTGTGTTCAGGTACTGGAACATAGCTGATCCATAGCTGGCTACACTTTCAGGCATAGGAGATGAATGTCCATCTTTGTCCTGCAGATTTCTCTGAATTCATCACGTTGTCTGCAGGACAGAGGTCAATGTGCTTAGGTCTGTGTGGCAAGAACTTCCTAGTGCTGAATGCCTTTCTGGTTAGAAACAAAAACATACACAAAATTGCATCACAACTGGAAAGTAAATGGATCATTTTGATAGGACTTCTTCAATCAGAAGAAAGCAACGGGAGACAAGATAAGGGCAAAGTTGTTTATGGCTTAATGTAACTCAATAAATCAGATCTTAAATTCTTTCCTCACCCCATACCTCAGCAAAAAATGACCAGAAATTAAAGAAAGTTACTTCCTCTATTTAACTGAAAATGACTGTTATGTTTAGGGTTTATGAGAAATAAGAAAAAAAATTAAATACTGAGAGGAGAGCAACACAAGAGGATTATATATCCAAATACAAAATAATTTTGAGGGCTTTGGCATGCCATGGAATTTGTGACTGTGAAGCAAATTAAACGCTTCTCCAAATATGCATTTAGCTGGGACTGTGGCAAGACACTTAATCTTGTGTCTCAGATGGACTGCACAGGGTAATCACAAATGGAGTCGTGTGGGCTGGGCTCAGCAGGGAATTAAAACATCCAGACTTCTCCTCTGGGAGCTGTGAGCAGCAAAAATAAGAAACTAAAACATAGGAACGGGGGACAGGTTTGATTGAAAGGGAATAAAGATTGCTTTTGAAGATTTTTGAAGGAAAAAGAAGTCTGGTTTAAGTATTAAAAATTCAGTTGATTAAGCCAAATTGGGGTCCTAATTCAAGTTCTATGAGGTAGAAATTAACCTTACCGTCCTCAGTACAACAGAGTGAACTTCATGATTAATGAAGACTGGTATTGTGTCTCAGTAGGTTGAGGAGTGCTGGTATGACAGTACTGAGTGGCTGAACCAGAATGAGGAGAGTTCCTGAACCCAGCTGCAATCCACCTTTCCCAGCATTACAGGTCTATGCTGGGCTTTCCTGGAAACAGTGGTGCTGTTTGTTTCAGTGGTCCAGAAGCCAAGAACTTCCACTCTTCTCAAGGCTGGGATGTCAAAATGCAGTTGTGGAATCACAGATTTATTAGGTTTGAAAAAGACCTTTAAGATGATCAAGTCCAGTTTTCAACCCAGCACCACCACTACCTTCACCATTAAATCATATCTGCAAGGGCCATACCCACACAATTTTTCAACAATTCCAGGGATCATGGCTCCACCTCTTCCCTGGACAGTTTCAATGCTTGAAAAACATTCCTATGAAGAAATTTTTCCTAATATCTAATCTAAACCTCCCCCAGCACAGCTTGAGACTATTCCTTCTCATCCTGTCAAAAATTCTATCCCTTTTATCAGTTTGTCCTGAAACGTAGTCACGAAAGTTCCTGAGAAGTATAAGTTGAATCTAAAATAAAATCCTCATCAAAATAAATGGCAGTGTTCCAGCCAAGCTCTTGTTTTCATATCATAACAGTTTGCTTGAAAAATACTCATGTAGAAAGAGTTGTCATTTCAACAAGTTTCCAAGCCCCATGTGAAATGAGATATTCCCACCTCCATTCTTCTCCCACCTCGCCTAAAGACTTGTTCTGGTAACAGCCAGCTCTCTATTCCAGCTCACTCCACAGTTGAAAGGCTTGCATTCAGTCTGCAAGAGGAATTTTCCTGCTAGTCCAAGGAGAATTCCTATTCCATTTAGGTTATAGATTATATATTTTGTTCAAAATTGAAGTCCAAAATTTTTTTTTTTATTTTAAGGTATCATAAATATGGGTAGGTATCATATATCCTTCTAATATATAATTACCCTGAATTTTATCATGCTATAGAAATAATACTTTGCACTAATTTACTCCCAGTACTCTGGGATCTTAAAAGATAGATAAGAAAGGCTCTTTTGCTGATACTAGGAGAGTCAAAACACATTGGAGGAATTTCAGTTGGATAATTAGCCCTTCTGAGGACCTGAAACTCCCCCATGAGTCATTCACATTTTTGACAATTGACGCATCAGAAACATGCCCAAGGCTGCACAACGAGTCCCCTGGTAGGATACAGGACACAGCCTGGAAGATATTAGTCATTTATGCCATAGAAAATGTTTCACATTCTCCTACCTAGAAAGCATTAGACAGTTCATCACACTTGTCCTCCTTGTGGTTTAAAGAAAGCTAAATTAGTGTCATATTTAGAAACTAGGGGATACAGAATCCACTTTGTTTCCTTGCAAATAAAGGCATTTAGGAAAAAATGTTCTAACACTCAGTATGATTGATACCACCCAAACCCCACGAGTTTAGCAGATCAGCCCATCTTTTTGGAGTTCTAATAGCAGCATTTCCCTCTTTATTTATACAGTTCTATTTAGAACATGTCTTGCCTTTGACTCCATCTTTTACTGTGAAGTCTGCAGTGTGATGGGGGCAGAGAATGGCAGCAGCACAGTTGATGACATAGGCAGAAAGCTGTGGCAGCTGATGTGACAGTACTAATCCACTAAAATGACACCAATTTAATGCCCTGCTTTTCACAGGGTATTACCAGAATAGCTTTTGCTACCATTTTTGAGAAAAAAAAAGACTCTGCTCAAAAAAACCCTACAGGAACAGTATGTTCATGGCCTTTGCAAATCTTTATAAGCCCGGGTTTGTTTTCTGGGGCTCAGGAATAAACGTACCAGAGCTTTAGTCAGGTAAAGGTCATCTGTCAGCTAAAGGTGCTGGGCCTTAACTTTGCTGTCACACTGTCAGAAGTTAGCACTGGGGAGACTCTTGGTTGCAGGGGAGTACAGTATTTCAGCATTTTATTGCTCAGACTGGCTGAGACTCTGGGATATTTCTTTCTAGACTCGATTTTCTCAGGGGATGCGTTAGCAAGTGTCACCTGTACTAAACCCAGCACTGCAAGTCCTGGGGGACATTTCAGAAATGCTTGTTCTGGTCACAGTTAATGAAGGTGGGTCCCAGTGGCTACTCCAAGCTGCTTTGAGGTAACATTGGGTAAAAATCACTCTGGATAGCCAGGAGAAATCTGGGCTGTTATCCATGTGCAATTGCATAGCAATGAGCACTGAATGTGTCACCTAACTTCAGATGTCCACCCCAGGAATCTCGAGAGCTGAAACCCTTAGGTCTGGGTGACAGCTCACCCACAGTTCCCTCTGTGGTCAGGGAAAAGGAATAGGCACTTTCCATGCAGAATTCATCCTGTCTACTTTAACTGACTTCTTTGAGAGAAGACAAATCATTCCTAACTCTGGTTTGAGTGTATTGACTGGTGAGTTGAGCCAATTGAGCTCAATTCATCTGCATGGGATTATGCTGGGAATGAGGCAGGAAATGCTTCAGTGCCCACAGAGACACTGGACACCCAGGGTAAGGACACTGCATCTACCTCTGGGAGCTAGACCTGTCCTCCTGGTCAAGCAGATAATCAGAGATCTACTCTTATTCTCACAGTAATGAGTAGGAGAGTGTAGGTGCTGTCTGGTGCTGCCTCTCTGATGACCATGAATTTCCAGTGTTGCTTTCAGACCCTAATAATTGTGACTCCATTTGTTTTTATGGGGACTTGAAATTGAGAGCATCACCTGTAAAAGTCTCCACACAGCTACACAGGCTACAGAATATACAAAGGATAGGAACACATCTATCTGTACACACAAATTTTTGTTTTTCTATCTCTGGTAAACAAAAGTTCACTTTAAAAGACAAAACAAAAAAGGAAACATGGAGAGGTTGAGAGGCAAGCAATGAATCGTGGCTGCCCAGCATGCGGTGTTAGAGTGCTGAATTCAGGGGAACCAGCTTGCAGCTCCCAAGCATATGCTGCTCTAACAACAGCTACAGCACTGAGAGCTGTGCTCAGAGGCACTGTGGAGTGGCAACCCATAGGGCTCCATCTGTCCCATTTCAGGCAAGGAATGCTTATCTTTCCACAGGAAAGGAAGCTGCAAACTGATCCAAATCATCTGGAGCTGGGGTTTCCTTGCTGGTTTATATTTTTAAGAATGAGTGGCTAGATAACCCACTGTTTTGGATCAAATTATAAATGTTCACAGTTGGACTACAATGTTCACATTCCAGCCATCAGCATCATGCAGGTACTGAAAATGCTGTTATTGTCTCTGTGGCATTATGAGAAAATCCTACACAGGCAATGTGCTCTGGCTTTTTGGATCAGTCTTTTAAAAATAATTTGAGAAAAGTACTATTTACTCTGGAATAGTAGGTGGCAGAGAAATGCACTAGGTGACCTCTCGTGGTCCATCCCTTCCTGCTCTGTGATTATACAATAGCTACAGTTCAGAGTTAAGGTTCCTTTCTTTTTTTTTTTCTAGAAAAATCTCACGAGGCTCTGAATAAAAAATTATAGTGAATCAGAAAACCAGGAGTCATGCTCAGAATATAGCTGATATGTCCTATGTTCCTGTACCAGTACCCAGGTCATCACTTATGATGGACCTTCATGTGTTTTTGCTGACTCCTTTGCAGAACCTTGGTGTATTCAGCAATCATCAGTGACTTCCCAGCACCCTCGTGGTTACAAATCCAGGGTCCTGGTATCAAAAATCACAGAAAAATCAAAGATTCTCCTCAATTTGTTCCCAAAGTAGTAGGAATATACTTAAAATGGGATTCATTTTCAGAGTTGTGGTATTGTTGCTTTAACTGCAAACATTGTCTCCCTAACCAGATCATCTGAATGTATAGAAACATGTTCTTCCTTATGGGATAGTGGGTGAAATTAAGGCACAAAGATAATAGCGTACACCAGAGAAAGAGAACTAAGCTTTTGCTTCAAAAACATTCTTCACAGAAGGGTCTAGAGGGATTTGAAGTTTTCTCCTGAAAGTAGGTAAAAGTTAGAGCTTTCATTTGAGTTTCACTTTATATTTCCAGTTCATTTCAACCCACAGCTCAAAGTGGAATTCTAGGATTTGCGAAAATGAGCAAAAACCTGAAGATGTGCATTAAAATGTCACATGCAGAAATATTCCAGTTGGGGCCTTAAGGCACCATCCACTTTAAAGCTACAATGGAGTTGCGCAGTTTGACCTTCAAAGACTTCTTTGAAATTCCAGCCTTAAGCATCCTGTCCAGTACAGGATTCCATGAGGCTGCAGGACCGACTCCTTCCTCTCCTACTGCAGATCTGTCTTGTGTACATTGAAATTAGAGAAGGAAATGAGATAAATGCTAAAATACCTGTTATCCCCTTATGTCTTCCAGTAGCAATACATATGATATGTAGGCATGAGGGATTGATTTTTTTTTTCTACATTGTGATGCTGGTGACACTGAAAGAGTATTTGAGCATGACATCCAGTGCCATGCTAAAATTCATATCACATTGAATATGAATGTAGAGATAAAAGGAAGGGAGAAAAAAGTCTGTGGGGGAGTATCACAGTTCAGCAGCAAGCAAAGAATACAAAGAGATTTGAAGAATAATGTTTTATGTGTGTTCAGTTAAAGAACATAATGGCCTAGTTCTAAAAGCAAGAAGATCCTGTTCCAGCTCAGGATCTGGGGTAACCACCCCCAGGAATGACTTGGGGCTGAGGAACTGCCAGGTGAGCCGCTGCTGAGGAGGACAAAGTGTCTTAAAAGCTCTTAGGTCTTGGTCCTCTTCCCATGTTTTCTCAAGGCAGCAAACTTTTGCCTGGATAAACAGGAAAATTTCTTAGTCTTGGGTACACTCCTGTTTCTTTAAATGTTCAGGTGTGTTAGAGGTTCCTGTGCCTTTAGCAAGTTGAAATTCAAATAGAAGAGTGTTCTTTCTTACAGCTTAAAGTTTCATGTGCTCTTATTGTCCCTGCAGTGAGAGGTTGATGAAATTTTATACATCAAAAAATTGGAAAAGCCTTTCCTTCTTAATATGGAAGTCAGATGATAATTTCCAATTTGAATTTTAAAAGAAACATCCAAGATACGTCTACAAACACAAACACATCTTTTAGTTTTATGTCTAACTATTTAGAAAGTGGTAGGAGCTGAGATAATTTTTATTTTCTACCATCAGCTGAATTCAGAAATAGGTGGGATTTTATCTACAGGCTTGTTTTGATGCAAAAAGGTGTACTGTGAGTTAAAAGTTACAGTTCCAACCAAGCTTTCTACAGGAAGAGCTTCTGAGCTCCGAGGGGGGGTTCTGGTCAAAACCAAGTATGATAAATGAGTACAGAAAGCAGAAGACACAAACCCTGCTGTGCTGCACTTCACAAATTTGTCCCATGTCTGAGCAGAAGCACAGTGTACCCTGTGATGGCAACTGCTTCCAGCAGAGCAGTGCCAGGCTCCTTCACCCATCTTCCCCCACTGGTGCTAAAGTTCCTGGTCCCATTTTACCCTAGAACTGTGTTTCCCTGTCTTCCCTGTCTGTTTCCTACAAAAAACAGTATTAGAAGCTCTTTGTCATTATTGGTTCCTTTATTCCTTCTGATTTGGTTTTTTTCCCCTCTTCTTCTGTTCCTCTGTTCAGACAGATAAAGTAGACCAAAGTCTACTATCAGAGGTTTGGAAAAGCAGATTGGCACACCAAGGAAGAGCCTGGTCTACACCCTTCCCACTGGTAACCCTCCTCAGACTCACAGCATTTCAAACTTTCTAGAATTATTCAGTGAACAAATATAAATTATTTCTCTGCTAATCAGAATCTAGTATTGCAAACGGGAGTTGGAGTCAAAAAAGAGGGTTCAGCACTTACCAGAAATGGAAAACTAGCAATGTCCTCCTGTTTAGTTTAAAGTCACTAGACCAGATTTTTCCAGGTGGAAAATCACTACAGCCTCTACCAGAAAAGCCCTGGTGGAGCACAGTCCTGCTCACCTGTGAGACCAGCTCCACTCTGTTTATAAACCTAAAACCTCTTGTTTGTGCAGTTACTTAATCACTGTGAAACAGCACATTACTGCTGTCACATGGTTATACTAAAAGGAATATTTAAAAGGAAACAGAGCTTAAGGGTAAGCTAGGGTTTGGTGATCTGCCAAGCTGAAAATAGCATTTAACAGGCTTTTAATCTATTTCATAGGTTATTGTCCCCATGAGTGCTGTTATAGTCTACAGATAAGAAAAATGAGAACAAAGGGTTATTTTCACTTACAATTCAGCAGCTGCTGGTATTATTACTGTGTCATTGATAATCAAACAGAGGTACACTAATAATTGGATCCTTTAGAATGCAGTATGCAGTAAATATTTGTTGTTTTGAAAATAAGCAGGCTGTAGAAATTGGACTGCTTTTTCTGTCAAAGTTAGCAGATTAAATGCTCACAGGGCCAAACACCACCACGAGAGAAATGCCTGGCATTTGTGGAAGATTTTGTTGATCTCTGCAAGATTCCTCAGGTCTGTTTGCACCAGGGAGAAAAATAGATGTTTGAAGTAAAAAGGCAATTAAAATCAAAATTAAACACATGTTTTTGCTTTTGAATCCTAATTTGTAGATGGTACATAATATACTGTTTTATACCTTAGAGATAGGCAATTACCAAAATAACCCTCTACTTGCATCCATTTGACTTGCTGTAATTACCAGAATACACAAGGAATGAGAAGAAAATCTATTTTATCTTTCTGCTCATCCCTCTCCTTCAGGATGGAGAGCAAGGCTTTCTTCACACACTGCAGAGGACAGGCAGATGTCCCACTAAGATGCTTTTCTCCATATTCAGCAGCACAGAGGAGCTGCTGGAGACTTTCTTTTGCCTTGCAAGGACATGAGAAAGGAAAAGAGAATTTCCTTTGCTTGCAATTTTACCTCTTCCACAGAAACAGTGATAGAGTGTAGGTTGGGTGGCAAAATGCCTTGTCCTTACAGTCTGACAGGACTTGTTCATGCTGCTTTTGAGTGCTGCAGCCTGGAGAACCTGAATCAAGAGTGGAGCACACATGGTGCAAACTTACAGGGCTGGACAGGCCTAAGCAGAGAAGAAGGGATGCTGAGATGTGAAGTGTTTTATCTTTGTTGCACAGCAGGACACAAAGTGTGTGACTGCATTTAACTTAATACTAGATTTCTGCAGTGCAGACTTCGCCACTGGAGCTGTCTAGAGTCAATGAGAAGAACCTGGCACTTCTAGTGCCTGTGAGGATTCCTTCTCATTCAGGAGAGGATGCAAAGAACAATCTCAGGGAACACAGATGCATTGCATTTATACTTATGCCCTGTTTCTGTCCAGTAACAATAAAGACAGAACAGCAAGTTCAGATGAGTTCATTCATTTTTGAAATGTCACAATTTTCTATGAACCTCTGTCTCATTTTCAGATATGCATTAAGCCCATATAAGCCTATTTTTTATTAGCAGTCAGTAGGATTTATGTTCTGAAAGGTACTACACACTTCTAAAAATATTACCTAAGGTGACTTGCACTGGGCAAAAGGTAACACAGGCATAGTTGTGAGTCACAGCACATTGCTTAACAGTGGCTTTGTTTTCCAAGGAGAACCACACTGACCCTGAGGCTAGCAAAATTGGTTAGAGCATGGTGCTAATAATACCAAGGTTGTGGGTTCAATCCGTCTATGGGCTATTCACTTCAGTATTTGCTTTTGATTTGATGATCCTTGAGGGTCCCTTTCAACTCAGAATATTCTGTGATCTGTGACTTCTGTGATCTGTGACTGTCCAAGCAGTGTAATAGCAGAAAAGTCCATCTATCTTGATTTATGGGGTTTCTTTTAAAGATCTTGAGATATTTAGGGGGTTCTTTGAAATTTGATTATGATAATAACAATAATTATAATAATAATTATAATAGTAATAACAACAACAAAAACAGGCTTCAGACAGTATTTCTGCTTTGCTCCAAGCTGCATGCAGCAGCCCCTACAGCTTTCCACAGACAGGGATTTTTTCCCTCTTAATCACCCTTTGGTTTTGTAAGTGAGGAAGGCTCAGACAGTAATAAACTGAATCTGAGCTACACATCTGCTTTTTCAAGTAGTGTTTGGTGCAGGGGCAACACTGACAGATTTCATTACAGCCGTGTTGATGTATTAACACTGTCATCTCGGATGCAGTGGGGATGAGAGAGCCCTTGAGTGAAGCTGAGAGCTTCTGATACCAACGTGGCAAATGATTCAGTGCAGATCATTATAGGCATTGGCCTGTTATCTCCTCGACGACGTGTGAGGCTGCGAGTGAGCTGTCTCCTCGGTTCATTATTTATTTTTCCTTAGCTCCAGGCTCTGCCAGTCAAGCAGCCTGGAGCAGAGCCGAGGAGCTGATTTGGGTACGGCTCGACACATGGAGAAAGCAGTGTGCGATCCCACACTGGCAGGGTCTCCACTCATGCTGGAGCACTCACCCTCTGCCTCTGCAGTGGAGGAGGTCAGGGGTGTCACAGGACACCCTGCTGGCAAGGATGGGTGGCTTGCCATCTATGTTTCTCTGCCAAGGCTTTTACTGGGGCCATTAGCAGGCTCTGGAGTCCAGTGTTTTGGGGAGAAGATTGGCTGTGATGATCATGATCATCTATTGCATCTTGCATCTGAGCAAGCTTAAGCTCTTTGGCAAGGATTAGGCCTTTCCCTGCTTCCTGCAGATAAACACAATTATCTCAGCTTTGTAGACTGGGAAACTATAACAGGGAGATGAGGTTGTTTTCCTCAGGACACGTTTTAAGAGCGGTAGAAGAACTGGAAATAAAAAGAGAAACCCCACCTAGTGTTAGCACAGCATCCCAACCACCCCAGAAATGAGCCCTCCACCAGACTGGAGACTCCAGGAGCTACAGGTGAATATTTATTTACAGAAAGCATGGTGGTAAGAGCTGTGAGTACAAGGCATTAGAAGTGTTTCATGCAAACTGCTTGGACTGGAGCTGGTACTCAGAGTGCACCATGCAGCACATTGAGGGCCACCCATAGTTGGTGGCACCAGTGTCACCACTGCCCAGCACATCCCCACTGGGACTGGAGCAGGGACTGGCCACTGGGCAGCTCAGGCTCCTCTGTTGTGTGCCGTGCCCTCACCTCCTGGACCTTGGCATGCCCTGGAAACACATCATCATCCTCAGTCCAGCCAGTCCCTTGGCTTGTGTAAACTGATAGTGCAGTCTCATTTAAGTGGAAATAGTCTGTGTGAGTCTAGCCAGGAGTCTGGTTTGTACCTCTCACAATAGGCTTTAGCTTTAAAAAGCCAGAGTTTTTCTGCTTGTCAAAAAAAGCAGACAAAAGCTCTGTCTCTGACAAGAGCTCTCTATAAGCTTCAGCAGCTGTTTCATTTCAACTTTGCCCATGAAGAAAGCTGTATTGTAGAGCAGGGTGGGGATAACTTGTGTCAAAAGCTTTTTAAAAGTTACTTTGAAAGCATATTTCATCTTCAAAATTTAAGTGGCTTATCCAGCTTGTGGTAACTGGAATCAGCTTTCCTTACATTGATGCGGGGTGTCCCTCAGCTAGTCATGAAAATTCAGCTGAGGCAGCAGTTTGAGGACAGCAGAAGAGCCAGCACTGCTGAGAATGTGAGTGCCATGGCATGCCACAGTCCTGTGGAGGGTTTAGGGGAGCTGGCACTGCATGCCTCCTGTTGTCCCTGGAGATCAAATCTGAGCCTGGACCTACAGCAGGAGGAGAGGTTGGTGGGCTTATCTCAGCCCCTGTGCTAACAGAGCACAACCTTCCAGGAGGTTCTGGAGTTTGGTTGGGTGGGAGAAATAAGAAAATACATATGTGACGTGATAAGGGTGTTTCATCTGAGAATTCATAGTGAAACAGGCTGGAGACCCCTGTACACATCCCACTGCATCCTGCATGGCTGTTACAAGCCCTCCACTGTGAGTGGGGTGAGTTTGCTCCCCCAGTGCTGTCTGCAATCCCCTCCCTTCCCAGCCAAACCCACCCAGGTGCCAATGCATGCTGAGCACGGGGGATTATTCATGAAAACTGAGCAAGACACCACATGTGGCTGCTAATTAGAGGGATCCCAAAACAGTGAATATCCATGAGCATGGTAAAATATGGATGAATGGAGCCCAGGGGAGTCTATTCTCAAATCAGATGTGCAGCTTGCGTTGGAACTGGAGGAGAAGCAGAGTTACTGAGCTCTGCACGTGAAGTGCAAATCTCCTTCTGTACACATTAAGGCTGATTGTTTGTTGAAAATGCCCCACAACTCATTCGATAAAAGCAGCAAATAATCATTGTTTGTGCAGAGGAGACGGGGAAATGTACATTTAACACTTCTCAACAACTCCCCTAATGCTGTTAGGGCATTTGTCTATTTTTACACCAATTTTAAAAATGCAGTCCCTGAAGGTCACTCTTTAGGAAAGGCCTTAATTAAGATTTCTGCCTGCAGCAAATTGTATGAAGCATAATACATCACGCTGTAGCAACCCAGATACAGATCATTGGCTACCTTGATCCAGTCATGTAGTATGAGCAAATATTACCATTTTCTTATCATCAAGGATCCTTTTACAATGTGAATAAAAAAATTAGCAGCATCCAGGTTTTCTTGAAATGTCCATGAAAAGATAGAAAAAATGTCTGCCATTCAGGCTAAATAAAGCATTCTGTTAGGCAGTGAAGGTCAAATGGAGACATATACTTTACTGAAAGAAAAATGCAAATCTTCTTTGCATCATAAATATTAAAAACAATACTGTTTAAAAGGTCTAATTTATTTTTATTGAATTAATTTCCTTCCATCTGTTTTTCTGCTCTTTCCCTCTGGAGCTCCAAGGGCTATCCTTCCCAAACCAAGGACAAATCCTCTCTGCCTGCCGAGCCTGCAAGTTCAGCGTGGATGCATTTCCAATTCAGAACTTTTAGACTCTTTTTTTGTCCAAACTACCCAAAGCTCTGGCTATGTTCAAAGGCAAAAGCACCTACTCAGTACCACATTCCTGAGTCCATCCCTTTAACCCCTTCCACTCTCACTGCAAACCTTCCCCCACAGTTCTTTATGTGAGAGCCCCTATGCATTCCAGAGGTTGCACGTAGACACTAAAGCTCCTTCTTCAGACACAGCTGCAAGATCATTTGCTCTCTGCAACTACCTGAAAGTGAGCTTGTAGTGAGGTGGAGGTTGTTTTTTTTTCCAGGTGACAGGATGAGAGGAAATGTTCTCAAGTTTCATTAGGGGAGATTTAGATTGGATATTAGAAAAAAAATCTTTACAGAGAGAGAGTGGTTAGACATTGGAATGGGCTACCCAAGGGAAGTGGTGGAATCACCACCCCTGCTAATGTTCGAAAAGAATGTAGATGTGGCATTTGGGGGAGTGGTTTAGTGGTGACATACAGCAATGCTAAATTAACATTTGGATTTGATGATCTTTGAGGTCTTCTCCAACTGCAACAATTCTCTGATTCTATAATCAGTGCCATAACAGACCCCCTTTTCAGGTTTAATAATTTCCATTTATATTCAGCAAAAGATCTTCCATTTTTGCTTCTGTCCATGCACCATTATCCAAATAAATATTTTAGCTCCTGCCCTATATAAGCTACCTTTATTGTGAAAAGGAGCCTATTTTGAATGGCTCTGTCTTCCCAAGAATAAAGTATTTTCCGTTCAGATATACTCAGGAATGTTCATAAGCTGGAAGAACATAATCACTCAGCTGTTGTTAATGGTGGTGCCTGTGAAACCTCAACCCTATTGCCAGGAGTGAGGAAGACAGAGGTGTTTATTAGTGGAAAGGGTGAGTGGTGTAATTAAACATGAACCAAACCCAGACACTGCTCTCAAGTGGCAAAGATTGACTTATTAGGAATGCTTGAATTAGGGGCAGGGGACTAGAAAAATTCATACAACTACTGATCCTCTTTCCCCCACACAAACTACAAGGCAGATTCAAACCAAGCCTGTGGCAGGTTGATCATGGAGTTTGTTTTCAGGTGGAATTAGCTGTCAACAAGACAGGAGGATTTCTGTCTCCCCACTTTGAAACCGGCAGCATTCAAGGGGAGGAGGAGTGAATCAAAGCCTTCAGTAACTGTGATGTTTCTCTCCACTCTCTCATGTTTGTTCTCAGCACTACTGATGCACCACCTCATCCCAAAGCAGAAATTACTAAGAACTAAAGAAAAAAAATGCTCTTGCAGACTTTCCTTCGTAGCCAGAAATATTCCTGAATAATAATTTTCTTTGAAATTTTCCCATGAGTAGTCCCACATTACCTCAGTAATACTTCTGCCCAAAGATTAGTATTTCCCAACTATCTGTCCTTCCTCTTTCCTGCAGCCTTTTGAGCTTTGTTTTCACTATAACTGCTGCAGTTGCAAGGAGCTGGCTCTTGCAAGCATATTCCTGGGTCATATCCTCAGAATGCCTCTAGAAAATGCATGGCAGTTTTTGGGGATAGGCACCCATCTCTCACAGACACACCTTTCCCTGGAAAGTCCTGGGATCACAAGCTGCCAGAGTTGGCTTAGTGGGCACCAGGAACACAATGGTCTGGAAGGTCAGCACAAGCTGAATTTGTTAGGAACTCCCCAGCACATCTTCCACACCATCTGATATTCTCAAAATGAGTGGCAGAGCAAGGAGGAAAGTGTATTCATAGGGACTGTCACCTGCATGGGGCTATATCCCAAGTACAAGCTCTATCACCTAATTACAGAGATATCACTGCTTACTCTGCATAATATAAGGAGAAGGAGAAATGGAAAAATTTCTCGTTATTCTGGAGACTTAAAACTGGAACTTGTCTAACGTTTTCCTTTTTTATTTCTATTGGGGGAAATAAAGCATTTCTCTTTAACAGCTGTCAAGTCAGTGAAGAATAATTTAGCTTTTTAGCCTTGTGCATCATAAAAGGCCAGTAATCAACCACCCCTAGAGTCCTGGTAGCATTTAATATTGCATTTTTTAGGGCATGGCAGCATAGGTGGCCTTGAGAATGTGAGGGTGAAAAACAGAAGTGGGTATTTTACAGAGGCCTGTCTTCAACAGACACAGAGAGTATTCTTCCTTTCCTGATATGCAAAATGCCCCTGTGATACAAAGCAGTTAGAAACAGATGACAGCAGCATTTCAAAGCAGTCAGGAGTGCAGCAACCTAACTACCTTCTTGTCTTTCTTTCATTATTTGACTTCACTGTCATGTTGAGGGAGGGTTTTAGTAAATGTGCTGCCCCAAAGATGAATGATGGATAGATGGGTAGATAGATAAATAGATAGGAAACTCTTCACATGAGAAAGAGGCAGTTTACCTATGACTTTCTTGCATGTCACTTCTCAAGCAGATTTTCAAGGATTTTTTCTCCCCTTTGCAGGCGAGTGAGAGAAATATAGCCTGCACATGAGAGATAATATTGTCCTGGGAAATATCGAGTGGATTAATGTATTTCTACTGGAGCTAGCAGGAAATTGTGTTTCAGTTTGTGCTTATGTGCTTATTGTGAATACGTCATATTGAGAACAATTTGTTAAACAAGAAACATAGGGTGTTAAAAAAATCAAAAGGGACAATAAAGTGGAACGTCAGGTTCTATAATAGACTTGATGTGTATCTGTATTGTCAATAACTCTGATGCCAACGCTGACTCCCTTCATTCTTGTTTTATAATGAAACAAAGACTGTGGTTTTTCAAGTTATTTATGGTCCATCTCTAAGATTTCCTATACTTGTGGAACATACCATTGATGGGACCTCAGAGTTACTCCTGCAGCTGCCTGAGGTGTTTCCATAGCCACCACCTGCCTCTGTGCAGGAGCCTTCCCAGGATTCTGAAAGCTAATTCAACAGCAAGGGGGCTTGGCAGCCTGCAATTAAAGCCTCTCCTACTTACAAAAACAGACCTTGTCCTTTTGGTGTCATTTCTGTGTGTTCATATGTGTGTATACACACACACACACACACACACACACATAAATATATATATATAGCCAAGGAACCAAGAGTAAGTAAAGGGCAGAGGGTCTGGTTCTCCTCTTTTTTCTGTGAAAGCTGAATATTTTGCTTCAAACCACTGACAGCAGATCTGTATTGACACTTTTATCTCTGAGTGTTTATGCTGGGGTGTCAGTGTTGGGTAGTAGTTCCTCTCTGTAGGTAACACCTTTAAATGAGAGTTTTTCCTGCTACTGAAGTGTCTGATCCTGTTTCCATGGAAACCAAGGTCAGATTATGGGAGAAAGGTTTAAGGGATACTTTTTCCTTAATTACTTTAAAATCTTACCTTATTTTCATCTTTCTGCTGTCCATTTTTTCACAAAAGAGAAAGTAAATTTGTTCTATTCCTATCTATTATTTATGTAGCACCACCTGTGGGTGTACACAGACACACATGCCATGGTTTACATGTCATTTAACACAGGGAACCTTAACTGAACTTCAGGTTGAGTTTTCTCTGGCTTACATATCTGTCTTCAGCTTTAGAAGCATAATAAGAAATATGATTCAATGCAACATGAGCAGCACCAGGTTATAATAGTGCTGTAGTTTTGACTGCTCAGCAGTACTGACAAATTTCTCTGACATTGGAAGTAAAATAATTACTCCAGATAAGAGTGGTTGCACCACCAGTTGTTAGGAACACTTCCCAGCTGGTCATCCATCCTTCCTTCCTTCCTTCCTTCCTTCCTTCCTTCCTTCCTTCCTTCCTTCCTTCCTTCCTTCCTTCCTTCCTTCCTTCCTTCCTTCCTTCCTTCCTTCCTTCCTTCCTTCCTTCCTTCCTTCCTTCCTTCCTTCCTTCCTTCCTTCCTTCCTTCCTTCCTTCGAAAAAATGGCACATTTATAAGGAGCCAGAGAAAAATGAATTCTACCTGCTACTCAACAGTTTGAGGATATGGCATTGAGAAAGTGGCCCATGTCACCACTGGAAAATAGACTGGAAAACTTGTCACCACAAGAAATAAATTACTAGAGCTGATAGTGTATGAAATTTTATGTGTTTGTGACAGGCTCTGCCTCAGCTAATGCCAGGCATGGGGTCTGAAGAACTTCTTTCTGCAGTGAAATGATAAGGGAGACAGACACTTCCAGAGGGAGTCTGCCCTGTCCTGAGCCAGAGGTATTCAAGGCAATTAGCTTAAACATTGACCTTTCAGGTGGATAAGGCTAGATAAAACAGTAGGGTAGGATTTCAAAAATAGACACTGAACAGTACAGAAAGGAAATGGATAGAGATGGCATGTACACTGAAAAATCCTCCTTACAAATATATCTGTATTGGAACCAGTGCTAAATATGAGAGCTGGTCTTCATAAATGCAATGTCTCACATTAGCTGCATCTCATATTTATCCTTCTCATATCCTTTTATGACAAAATAAAAGTATTTTTACAGATCTCTCCATACAAAATATTTCTCTTTCCTGAATAACACAGCAAAATATCTTTTTCATTAAAAAAAAAAAATCAACTGATTTTGGTGGGGGAGGAAAAAAAAAGTTTTGTCTCTGCTTTCATGCTGGCTGGCAGGAATTTTTATATCTTGGCTTTTTATTTTATCCTGAAACTCATATTGCTATCAAGGGCATGCTCTATACTGCAGTCAGTGTATAAAAAAGCAATTAAATCCCTCCTGGGTGTCAAAAAGTAACCTGGCTGTCAGCATTGTATGTGCAGACAATCCCACATCAGTCAGTGATATCAGAGATGTGACCAAGGGAACAAGGTAAGAGAAATGAATGTAAGAGGTTGACAGCTGAGCCCATGTAGGTTCCTTAAATTTGTACCCAAGGAATGGACAAAGGATAAAGTAAAATGTGTCCAAAGGAATGGACATTTGGATAAAGCTTTTGAGGAGGAGGATAGAGGCTCTGGGTGTTTTCACATGCCTGGGATCCCGCTGGTGTGAGGCAAGATGAGACGTGAGTAATGCTGGGCCCGTCTATTCCAGCAGGTAAATGGTTCCCCTCTGCAGAGCTGAGTGTGTGAGCATGCAAGGGGCTTCCTCTGTGCCTCTGTCCTTTATAGATCAGGGCTAAATGGAGACAGCCACAGAAAACAGGTTTGGGTCAGAGTCTGTAAGTGTCCATTAGCTGGCTGCAGACGAGGATAAACCATCCTCGCTGCTTCTGGGTAAGTGTGATGGACTGCCAGGATGTCTTGTCAGTCTGCCCTGGAGACCCTTCCCTGTGTTTCAGCTTCCTCCCTGAAAATGCTCAGTTGAGTCAATCTTTGATACAAGAAACTAGTTAAGGTGAGTGTCGTCAGATCACTGAGCTGGAAAAGCACAGCAAACCCTCTTGCCTGCTGAATGAGCATTAGGCTCAGCCTGAGCCAGAGCAGAGAGCTTTTGCTGAAAACTGCATCACTTGAATGTTGAGCAACTGTATTAATTAATTGGGTATGCAAGTCAGGGTTTTCCAGACACTAAATCAACTTCATAACAGGTTATTCATGAATAATTTCAACCCGGTTTTCCATTATTAATAATTATTTGTACAATAATATGACATCAAAAGCCCTAATAAATGTAAGGTTTTATTGTGCTGGACACTCTACAAACAACATAATAAGGGACAAGCTGATAAGTCTTTTTAGTGGGCTGAGTGAATTGATCAGCATTACCTGGAAAGATTCCCTAAACATAATAGGATTTCAGTGTAGAACTGCCTGAGAGTGAAGGATCCCAACCCTATTTCCAGAGGAACCACAGGCCTTTCCAAGCTGCCCAAAAATACAAAAAAGAGGGTCAGGACAACATGACACTGCCATGAGGGTGAAAGGCAGCTTTTGATGGAACAGCAGACATGGGATCCCCAAGCTGTCAGGTGTGGGTGCAAGGCTCAGTCCAGACTGGAAGGTTGGAATGCAGCATCAGGCGGATATTTGGCAACAGAAACATTAAAGTTCCTAGTGATATCTTTCTCTTCTTGCATATAATTTTTTTCTCTCCTTGTTCATAAACTGCACTGAACCCAAAAAAACTTCCCTGAAGGAAAGTTTAGTGTTGCCTAATTTCATTTATCCCCACAGAAAGCTTTGATTTTACCCAGATGATGGTTTTATGCACATGTTGCTGTCTTAAAGCCAAACTTTAAAAAAATAGAAGTAAACATGGCTTTCTCTAAAGCCTAGAGCTAACTGCCTAACAAATGTCATCTGTAACACATATTTCATCCAGAGAGAGGAAAGGCCAGTGATCTGCGTAGCTGATGGGTGATCAGATCAGAAAAAACAACAAACCCTTCCCTGAGACTCACATTACTACTGTAGAAGTGTAGACAAAGTATTATATTTGAGGAAGAGGATTTAAAAAGACATTTCCAGTGAGGTGACTGGACTAACAGAATGGTGTGAAGTGCTTTGGCTTGGTAGACTGACCTTGAACTCAAACCTACTGTCTTAGTTTCGTTACATGTCATGGTGATTTGTTTTTTGTGGTTTGGTTTGGGGTTTTTTTACATAAATATCTTATTCTGATGTTCCTTGTACCTTATTACAGAGGAAGGACCAAAACTAATCCTTTCTAATCCTGGTAAATTTCACAGGATCTTTTCTCTAAAAATACTATAATACTGTAAGCTTTAAAAATAATTTGCATTTTTCAGCCATTTTAGGGAGCCTGTATTAGGGGGAAAAAGAGGAAAGAAAAAAGATTGTTTTTGACAGCCATACCATCCTAACATATTAAAAACATATTGCCTGAGAAGTGATGATTATAAATAGCTGGCATTGTAGCTCAATACATTAGTGTGCTACTCTTTGATTCCTCTATAATTATAGAATGAAAGCTTCAATCCCTGCATTGGGTGAGCACTTAAAATTACAGCTGAGGTTGTAAATTGCTGGTCCTCAATGTCCTAGTCAGACAGATTGCTTTCAGTTCATAAAGAGAAATTCAGTGTTGTGTCAGAGGCAGATTTCCCAGTGAGCTTATTGTCTTCTGTTCTAAACTAGTCAGTGAACTAAAGGAAATGCTAGAGCATTTTACAATGTACGGACATAAGCAAGAATTCTTATTTTCAAAAACAAGCAGCACCTGTGTTGCCACAAAATGTTCACATTGTTGGTATTGATTTTCGTTTTACACTTCCCCAGGAACAAAACATACCAGATAATAGATTGTTTTTATTAGTTTCACTGGATGTTGTCTCAGTAATGGGTTTAACTCTTTTGTGAAGGTAACACGTTGGGCCTTTTGAACCTGATGATGGACATTTGATTCAAAGTGCCATTCTGTCAGTAGGAATGATCCTAATAAGCACAACCCCCCTTCCCAGGAAACACTGCAGTGAATTCCCATTCTCACAAATCTGGTCTTCTAATAAAATACTATTTTAGGATAGTTTCTGAAACAAAATAAAGCTAGGCCCAGAGGTTAATTTCACCTTTTCAAAGCACTGAAAAGTCAGAATTAAATCCTTTTGGCATTATCTAAGGCAATGTCTGACAGTAATGTAACTACAGACTGAGAAAATTCATATGTGTACTGTGTCCACTAAAAATTTTTGCATTCATACAGAAGTGTACTGTCTTAATATGTAGGTAGCTACCTAATACATCACTGAGTAAATTCAGTGGGCAATTTTCCATTGAACATCCTGGATTTTCACATTAGGGTGAATATGAAATCAGCAGCACTCAAATGCCAGAGGATGTGGCTAAGGTGACCCTGTCAACACTGGATGCTCTGTCTGTAGCTCTTGGAGAGGTGATCACCAACCCAAGCCTGAGCTCTCCTGCCTTGGGGGAACACAGAAAATTATCACTTGAAGGTGTGCTTGAAATTATCACAGAAGGCAAATGTGCTCTGGATGTATTTGCTGGGAAAAAAGTATTTCCACCTTGTTTTAATCATGATTTTTCCTCAGCAGAAAAGTAAGGAATTACCTGGGCAATGAGATGAGCTGGTTCAGGAGCAACTAAGTTGGTGCTGAAATGACATTTGTGCAGCACTCTGAGGAAACATTCAAAAATTCTTAAAAGGCACAGGAAAACCTAAGTGCCTGTGGAGCTTGTCTAGGAAAATAGAAAGTTCCTTGGAATTTTTGGCCAATATACCAGAAACTAAGTAGTCAGACATCTGTTTTATGAAAAAATTGACCAGATTAGGTTAGATGGAAGCTCAGCTAAGGACACATGTTTTTCAGCATGCCTGGTATTTTTCACTGTCTTGTAGTAATAAGCTTATGTACAAGAAGCAGTAGTTACTAAGGTCAGTCAATATCTTGAATCTTTCACCAGAGTTACAAAAAAAATATATATGTGACTGTAGGGTTAATGCAAAACGTAATCTAAAAAGATGAAAAAGTTGTGAAACTGAAGAGGTTTTAGAATTTTAAATTCATGGGATGAGGCCTTTTAACAGGAATGAGAGGGGAAACATATTTGAGCAGGAAAACTAGGAGATGGAAATGGCCAATCTGTTGTGAGATCATTTCAGCCATGAAGAAGCTGAGCATCCTGTGAAGAATAACCTTGTACTGCATGCTGTACACTCTTCTCTCCACAGCTGAGACCAGATGGGCAGCTATATCAAAAACATCCGTGCCAATAAACACAGAAATTTGCTTCTTTAGTCCTCACATTCAGATGCTGAGAGAGAGAATAATCAAGATGTGTGACCAAGGTGCCTGTTTTCATACAGCTGCAATGCTGAAAACAGGGCTTGGTGAGTTGATGTTCAGTTGCTCTGATGGAGAAGGTCTCTTTACTTTTAATGCAAGCATTTTCTGTGGTATGTGGAAATGAAACAATATTGTTCATCTGGATAACCTTTCACATGAAAGGTGTTTTGATATTTTAATATTTGTCTGTCAGAGTCAAAGGATCACAGCATTATTCTAGATGCAGGTGGCTGCTTGCAGTTTGAAACATGTCTTTTTACCTATAAAAAGTTAAGTCAGGAATAAACCCTAATCCTTTTAAAATAAATACATATTGGCTTTAAACGTATTAAAACAGGCTTGGGAGCTTATTTCTTTTGCTCTTAGATTGAATTGTTTTTTGCAGTGTGCTCCTAACCTCATTGTTCTATTAATCTGGCTTTGTTGGAAGAAGTAGAGCTAAAGCTGCTTCCTTTCTATACAGAAAACTACATTTGCAGGGAAAAAAAAAGGATCTTTTCTCTAGATCAGGACGTATGTAAAAATGGAAGATGGGAAACCTGTAGTTATTCCACAACATTCTGAAAGAGCAAACAATTATTTTATTAAATTCCAGGCTGTTGGGATTTCAGTATATTCGTTTTCAAGCTGGGCAAAAGAATTCTTACTGTTAAGGTAACAGGATTAATACTGTTTCTGAGGTCAGTGATTTTGAATTTGCTTTGAATTTATAGGCAAGAGCTTGCTGGGGAAAGGAAGGAAACAGCTGAGTATTTTATTTTGTTGTTAATACAAGGAAAATATCCATTTTATTGCAGCATGTCCTATGGAGTAGGTGAGTGAGATGAAAGTAATGACATCTGCCCACAAGATGAATGACATTTTATGTGTTAAAAATACCTACCTTTGATGATAAAGAGCATGAGTTAATCACTCCATATGGCTAGGTTTGAGTTTGTATTTAAAACACACACCCCAAATTAATGGAACCTTAGCAGAGAGTAATTTAGATTCAAAGGGACTTCTGGAGGTCACCCTGTGCAAGCTCCTGCTCATGTTGCTCAGAGCCTTGTCCTGTCAAGTTCTGAAAATCTCCAGTGACAACGTTTCCACCGTGGTTCTGTTTTGTTTTCCTCTTTGTATGGGGTCAGAAGTATTGTAACTTACAACCTTTTCTAATCCCTCTTCTCTTTACTTAACCAATACTTTTCATCCCTTAAATAATATGTTATACAGCATTCTTTCAGTCTTGCAATCATTGTCATTATTCTTCTCTCAACCTGAACTATTCTTCTCATCCATGTAACCAGAGGTTACTGAAGTTCCCTGGCACTGGTTTTACCATATCAAATACCACCCTGCAACCCTCCCATTCAGTGTTTGTGAATTATCTCTGGTATTTCTTTAACCTTTTCTAGTTAGAAGCATGAGCCTACCAATGGCTTACACCAAATGTTTTCTTGACTCACAGTTTTATAGGACAGAATCCCCTGTCCTGTTAGGAGAGTTCCTTGTTTCTCCATGTTACATTTGAGCAACTTCATCAGAACAACTGTAGCTATCAACAAATGACCTAAATTCCCTTTACAGTTGGTAGACAGAAATAAATAATTTTGGGGTCCAGTTCATCTCTTAATAAACCATTTGTCTTAATTGGCTGAATGAATCACACACACTCCAAATTTCTGTATCTCTCCATTGTCTCTTCACACAGCTAATGTGTTCCTTTTCCTGAGGAGAAAAAGAATCTGTTCCATTAATTCCTGTAGAATCTTCATATTGCTTAAATTTAAGTGTGCACATGTGTGCAGATGCATAGGTGCACATACAGACAGCTTTCTAAGCATATATGTGTTTAAAAGTGTTGCTGTGTCACATTGCTGAATGCAAAGATAAGTAGATGTTGTGCTGGAGAGCTCCTGTGCAGTTTCCCTGGATGCACCAGCAGCACAATCTGATGAGATATTATCTGTTTCATACCCACACTTACTGTCCTATGAGCAGCTCGGGCTGATAAGATGCTGAAACAACTGATCCAAAAATATTCGATAATCTTTCTCTGCTCTCTTTTTTTTTTCTTTTTTTTTTTTCTTTTTTTTTAATGACCTTTAGCTAAGCATTTATTAGTTCATTTTTCAACTTTAGGTAAAAAAGAGTAGGGGAAAGATTAACATTATTTTTAATCCAGATCCTCTAATTTTCGGGAAATTAAGTTAATCTTCCATTATCACTCTTGAGTTCTGCACATCTCTTTCAGTTTGGTTAATTAGATCTCTGTAATTAAGCAGCATGCAGAATGAGCATTGGAATATTTGAATGAACATACAGAAAGAAAATGCCTTTAATTTTGTCAGAAACCACCAAAATTTCTCTTGCACAGTTCCAGTTCCAAACAGTGGGAAGAAATACCCCCAGTAACTAATTCACTGTACAGTTGATTTCAACTATTAGGCCCTGTGAGGACCACTCCTGCTTTTCCTGATGATTTATTCTTACTAATGACTTTGGTGATAGCAGAAACAAACCCTTTTAATGCAGAGAAGTGTTGGTAATAGAAGGACATTTGGAATAAATATAAATGTGGGGGAGAAAATCTAAATTGAAATAAAATTAAGTGTAACTGCATGATCAGATATTATGAGGAGAATGGTAGTCATTCATTCCTTAACCATTTATGTTTACCAATCAAAAAAATAATGGTACAGTTCATAGAAAATACTGAAAATGTAAAAACCCTATTTCTCTTGGGAAAAAAAAGTGAAATTAGGGGAAAGGAGACATGACACTATGTGAAGCTATAAACTTCAGTGGAATTTTCACTTACATCCTTAACATTTTATTGCTGTTAGGTGGTTTATGCCTAGCAGCAGGTGGGTACAAAGGGCTTGATTTGCCCATGGGATTTTTTTACATGAAATCTCAAGTGCAGATACACTCTGCTGTTATGGAGAGTTGCAAAGAGTCACAGGTATCTGCCAAGAACATTACAGTGAATCTCAAAAGGCACTGGTATCTTATTGTGTCTTCCAACCTAAGGCTAGCTAAGCTGTTTTGAAATGGTAGCATGTGAAGGAAAGAAAATGGAAAAAATCTAAACCTAAACATGTTCCTGGCTATTGCTTTAGAAATGCTCTGGGTTCTGCTCTGCCATTATAAGCATCTGTGTCAGTAGTGCCCAAAGGTGGCATCTCACAGACCCTGGTTTGGAGAATATGAACCCATCCAGCAGCACTAGGTTTGGTGCTTCTCGTAATCCTCAGTTTTAAATTTTTTAATTCTTCTGTCAACAGCAAGCTTTAGACAGGCTCACAGGCAGCATCCTCTTGGCATGGGAACTGGGAATCACCAGCTCTGATGTTTGCTGCTTTAGCAAGTGATGAAGGCAGCAGAGGACAGGAGGCCAAGCTGCTCCTCTCCTCCATCCCTGTCACCCCCACACAGCCACACACTGCACAGCCACATCCACCTGTACCCACTGTCATACTGGCTTTTACAGTCTCAGCTTTCCTCAACAAAAGGCCTGAAGGTCATCAGAAACCTTAGCCTGGCTTCACTTTTTCTGCGGATGTAAGATTTTTTATTATTTTTATTTTTATCAATCTTTTATTGTTACTTTTTTCAGGATACATCAGGACTATAAGAATTATGAAAGGAAAATCTAGCTGGTGAGACATGATTTCCAGGAAAATATCATACCTGGAAGTCCAACCTTTTATTGTGGCACGTGTTCATGAAACCTGCAAGAGGTGCTGCCTTATCCTCTTTGTGGCAAAACTGAGAAGATTGCATTTTCTCTTGTATAAGGAAAGCTGTAACAGGGGAAGGTTCAATGTCTCTTGAAAACCTCAGGCAAACCTTTTCTTTTCACTCTCCCTCAAGTTTTTTCCCTTGACTTTACATCTTACCCAGCTGCCTGGTTGCAGTGCCGTGATGCAAGAGCACTTCTAAAGCCACATCTCTCTAACTTCCAGGAGGTGTTGTTTCACCTTCAGGGGTCAGAATAAAGAGAAAGGAGAAAGGATCGATATATTTAAAACTTCTCATGGATTGAAGCCCTGGAGCTACACTGCCACTGTAAATAAGTGATAACAGAAAGTCTGTGTGACTTCACCCACTTTCACAGAGCGCATATGACATCGTTAGAAGATAAATGGACATGAAGGTTTCTGTGGAGTATCAATTAAATAAAGAGAAGGTCAAATCAAAAAATACTTCCTCCTTTTCATAATGAACTTCCATTTCATAAAATACTAAGTCAATAAATTAGATTGAAAGTCTTTGGTCTTCTTGTAATTATATATTACAGATTATCCCATCTATTAATTATCCAGGATGAGATCCAGTAATATAATAATCAGAACTGAATTATGTTCTTTGGGAGCTGAGTCCCAGTCTTATAAATGAACTCTTTTCCTGAAATTCTATTTTTCCACTGTTACTGATATATGGATTCAGATCAGCCCTCTGGGAGAGAGGATTGTTATATTTTTAAGAGGCAAAGGAAAGGAAAACCTAAACCATTAGTGAAGTGTGTTCCTTTATTCCAGTTTAAGTGCCCTATACATGAAATGCTTCACTTAAATCCAAATGTTCTATTTTAAATAATTCTCCATGATTGGGTTTTATAACTTGGATGAAATTTCCTTATGGTTATGCTACAATATCTTTTATTTTTACTTACAATAAACTGAGGAAGGACAAGTAGCCTCATTAAAAAATACAACCCCAGGAAGGTAAAATGAAGGCATTGTGAGCAATTCCCTTAAGAGATCTTCAGATTGTCCCACTGTGGTGAGATAAAATGTTTATAAAAAGACTATAGGGGTTTGCTCCAGCTATCAACAGCTCAACTTTTCATCAAAAGGCTGAGTTGAGCTGGAGCTCTGTGACCTAGAATCCACTGTGTTTTTTATTTACTAATAAATATGGGAAAGGATTGTTGCTATTTTATTGTTTCAGAATGACAATGGCTTTTTCATTTGCAAACCTAGAAGAGTAATCAAATGTTATAGCCACTAGCAATACCAGTCACAGAAAATTAGCATTGTATTTCCTCATCAATGACCTAGTCCTTAAAACATTTCAAATTAACATTTTAAATGCATTTCATTGCTGATTTTTTAAAGTAATATCTAATTAATAAATTCCTGCCAGGTGGTGTCTGATATGCAGCTGGCAAAAAAAAATATGGAAGCAGCTGCACTTTAACAAGTAGCCTTCTTTTCACCTGCTAACAAGCATCTGTCAGCTGGCTGTATGGATAAGCAGGACGTGGATTTGCTTGTAAATAAATTGTGAAAATCATGTGGTGCAGCTCTTCCCTCTGCAGGATAGAAAAGAAGGGGAAGGATCCCTTCAGGAATTTATTTCAAGAAGTGTTTCAACTTGGATATAAACTAAATTCGTGCTAACCTAGAACTTTTACAGCCTCTCTAATAAGTGGTCACCATTTATGTCAAAGCTTTTAAAACATAGAGGCCATTGGAGAATTAAGAAAAAAGGGGGAAATGGAAAGTACAGATAACACAGGTTTTGTTGAGAGGATTCTAAGTGCTCTGGTTTAGGCAAAAGTTATTGATGCAAAAACGGGATTGGTTTTAATCATTGCAAAAGCAAAAAACATTAGGTAGAGAAAAATCAGTTTGGTCCTTCCTGGCGACCATCTCAAAGCTAATTCCAGACTGCACATTTTAAGATCTAAAAAACATGACTTCTAAATAGATTAGAAATTTTCCAGAAATTATTCAAGGCTCCGTGTTTAAACACTGGCTCCTGTTATGAGGTTATTGTGGCCCAAACTCAGATGATCTGCTGTGTCAGTGGTGTCACCAACCTTCTCCTGTCCCTCTCCTGGTGAGACACAACCCTGAGTGCCATTTGCCTTCTGCTGCTGGATTAGCAGGGGAATCAAATGTACTCCTGGAAACTGGTTCAGGTGCTGCCCTGAGCCCCAGATTTTTGTACATTTTGGAGGAAGTGACTGGAGCAAGGATTGTGCTCACTGTCTCTCCAAAGGCATTGTTTGTGGTTTAGGAAGGCCTGGATGCTGAAGAGAACCCAGAAACTTCGTGTCCACAGAGGAAAGATTCAAGTCTTTCCTGCTTTTCTTTAACCAGTCAAAATCTGAGGAACATCAACTGCAAGTGTGTCCCTCTAGGGAATCACCATGTGAGATAAAAAATAGGGGCTGCTGATACAGATTGCAGGCAACAGCAGTGATGTCATTTAAACTCTCCCTGTTGTCCCTCACCCCAAATGCCAACATGCAGTCAGTCACCTCAGCCTGCTTGGGGAAGTCTCCTCAAACCCCACAGGGAGCAGGCCCAGCCCTGGCTCCCAAGCACCCAGGATAAATGTCACATTTTCCAGCAATTCCTGCAGTCTCAGGGCTGCCAGACCTCTCACAGCATGATCTTGGGCAGAGGACATAGTATCAGGTATTGAACTAACCTTGGAGAACATGTATAAAACAAGAACAAAACAGAAGAGAAAAAGTAGCTGGGCCACAGAAAGATTCCCCAGTAATTTTCAAGTGTGATAAAGGCCTGGGAAGATCTGGCTCTGTTCTCACTATGGCTGGTGCCACCACTTCCACCCTGGCACCACTCCCTGCAGCCCATCTCATTGTTGTCCCATCACTCCAGACACCCTATTCATGAAATTATGGTTAAAAAGTAGGACAACAGGTTTCCAGCACCTGGTGGTGCTCCAGTGGGAAGCTTTCTGCCTAGGCACAGAATCCTTCCATTGCAACTTAGGAAAATACAATCCCATCACAAATACCAAAACAATCCCTGCAAGTCACTGCTGAGTGGTATTATCATTAATTGCAAGGAATGTTGCAAAAGCTCCTGGCTAGCTGAGGGAAAAACAGTTATATTCAGTTTTTATTTTATTTAAGGAGCTTTTCTTTTGGCAGGTAATGATCAGCTCTGCAAAGATAAAATGCTGTTTGGGTTATTGACAAAAGACAGATTTGAAGTCAGAAATCCAGTGTAAGCTTTTTTGTCTTTGTGCATAATAAAGTACTCTGTGGCTTCTTCCTTCATGGCAAGCTGCTGATCAACAAAACAGATGATAATAAAAATATTTACCCTAATAAATAGGAAAAATAGCTAAATGTCCATGTATTCTCACTAACCATGCAACTTTCTTTCTCATGATAAATTATATTCAAGGAAAAGTAAATATCAGGTATTGAAGGTTACTTTAAATAAATAGGTAATTTAAATGCAACAGTAACTTCCTCATTGCACAGTGTTTATTTTTAAAAAGACCGCTTATCAGGAGATGAACTCTCTCTCTTCTTTCAGAACATCTGAGGGCACAGATCAAGGTCACTAACTTTTAACAATTTGAATCAAAGTCTGTCCAGCCTCTTCTAATCTAACCGAAACCAAAGATTCCCTAAAAATTATTTCCCTTTTAGGGGGAAAATCAGCTGAGTTTGAGAAGCTGGAAATTGTAGATTTTTGCTTGCAGAATAAAAACTTTCCTAGTCTGCATCCATGGATGAATATTCAAAATTCAGGTAGATAATGATGGAGATCTAGAAGAGGTTTTGATAGACTGAAGATCCTTACACAAGTTCCATCATCCATAGTTTCAAGCTATTTTCTACCAAAAGTGGAGAGGGCAGCCTTCAACAGGACATATAATTTCTCTCAGGCTTACATGGGCTATAATTACTGTGGGTTTAATCCTACCTGCTTACCCAGGGCATGACAGGACTTTATTCTCTTGTATTAAATAATGTTTTATATAGATATAGATCAATATAAACACAGACACAAAGCATTATGTAACTTCACGTGGGAACCAAGGCAGTTTTCCCATTGGTTGAGCAGACTAACATATTCATCCATCATATTTTGAAACACCTTGTTAAAACCATTGTGGAAATGAAGTAGAAAAATCTTTGTAGAAATGAGGTTTGCTGTCTTGTGGAGGCACCAGTCTAAGCTAAGTCTCCAGCCAGGGGAAGCCTTTTTCCTTTATCTCATCTCATCCCTCCTTTGTCTTTTTCTCTTCTTTTTTTTTTTTTTTTAATATTAGAAACAGATCTGTGTTCAGTAGTACAGTATATTTGCTATTCAGATACTCATTTGCAATCACTTATCAGCTCAAGCAGCTCAGTGAGCTATAGGCATAGTTTATCTGAAGCTTATTAGGAAAACATAGTGCTGATACCCTGATAAGGCTTCACAGGATTTTTTTAGCTCTCCCAGGTGTATTTTTTAGCTCTCCCAGTCTCAGAGTCATCAGAGCTAAGCAGGAGGCAGGAGAGGAGAGCCATCCCTTGGTGGCTTGTGGGAGTGGAGCAGGGAAGGCTTCATCCTTTGCTGTGGCATTTTGCAGTGTCCCTCCAGACAGGTGGAAACAAACTTCAGGTAAAGCCTCACAAGTGAAAGATGGCCTTACCAACCTCAGTCTCGCACTGGCAGGGTTATCCCCCAGTATTTCAGCATTCGAGAACAATCAAGGTGATGGATCATCCTCTCAGGTGGAGCAGGATCCTGCAGGGACCAGCTGGTATTTGCAGCACAAGCTCTTTTGACCCAGCAACATCATCTTACAGGAGTGCAACACTTGGGTCATGCTTGGCCTTTTCTCATGGTTAAGACTTCAGAGGTAACATTAAATTTTCATCAGACACTTCAAGGAGGTGCCATTTGTACCTTAGTGAGTGTGAATTACCACATCCATGGCAAGTCAGATTCTTTGGGGTCATTTGCAAAGGGAAATGGGAGCTTGTTTTCCAATTCAAGTTCACTTTGGTTTTTGTTTTACCAGATATTTCAGAATCCAGAGGCTTCCTGGGTTGATTTGTTTAGATATGGTTTTATCAATGGCTCAGGTTATACACCACTCACTTGTTGTTATTTTAATTGTTATTTCCATTGTGGGGGATTCTGCCATTCCCCACACAACCTGTGGATGATTTAGCTGCTATTTCTGTGCCCTCTTCACTCTGCCCTTCCTCTTTTTAAGCTTTTTAAGGTCAGTAAAAACAGAGTTTAAACCCAACAGTTTAAACATTACTTATGTTACCAACAGAAACTTCATTATTATTTATGAACTTATAACTCTACAACTTCCCCTCAGATAATAATTCAACATCTTAGATAGGTTTTCTAATGCTGTTTTCATATAATTTATTGCAGTCTTGATATTATTTTACTATTACAATATAATATTACTCCCTACTTTGATTATAATGATTCATATTTCTGTTTCTAAAGGTGAGTGTCTGAGTAAGGCTTGGCAAGACATGAGCAGAGGAACAAAGTGTTTTGCAGTTTCATATTACTGTCAGGAGTTCACCCCATGGAAAATCAGTAGCCTTTCCTTTAAGGAGATTTTCTGGTTAATGATTTGCTAGAGTGCTGTTGATGTAGCCAATTTTTATTCCCTTAATGTTCCAAAAGATGAAACAAGAATTAGCACATGTAATTTCAACTCTTTTGAAGGAATTCACAACTCCTTCAAGCTTTTGTCTGCTACAGATTACAGTAATTTCACAATTATAAGCCGCACCATTTTGACTAAAATTTTGGTCCAAACCCAAAGTGCGGCTTATAATCAGGTGCGGCTTATATATGGACAAAGAACAAAAAGTTGCTGTTTTAGTTTGGAGGACAGGTGTCTGCTGAGAAAGGCAGGAACTTCTCTTTGCAATGGAGAATGTAAACACCCTCCCTCCAAATTATTGTAAATTTGAAATCAAGGGGCTTTCAGGTAAAAATATGGGAATTAGGAATAATAGTTCTTTACTAGGGAAATTAAAATAGAAATACAGTACTACAAAGAAACAAACTGCAAACCCTGACAAAGTCAGAGTACAACCTGACACCCCGTCAGGCAGGGTGTTGGCAGCAGTCCCATTAAATGGTGGCTGCATCCTCCTGCAGTGACAGATGTGGCTCAGTTGGAACAGTGCTCCTGTACAAGGTGCAGTTTCCCTCCGGAGGTCCAGTGGTGATGTGGAGAAATCCGGTTTTCCTCTGGAGTCCAGTGGAGAAAGGGGCTCCCTTAGTGTCCCAAAACCTCTGTTTTTATCTTGGTAAGAAATGTTGGGCTCTTCCCCCTGGCTGAAGCAACTTTTAATGGGATGGAGTAATTTTATCAGTCACACAGTGGGACTCAATGGCCATTAGCAGAAAATGATTCGCTGGAGGAAGGATGGGTTGTGAAAAGATAAAGAACAATGCCCTGCCTGGTTTCAATGGATGGCCCATTAGCAGAATATCTGTCGTTGAGATAAGGATCACTGCCCCCACCTGGTCTCAACAGATGGTGATAGAATAGATACCTTTTATCACACTCTGTATTGTAACGTGCGGCTTATAATCAGGTGCGGCTTATGTATGGACAAAGAACGAAAAGTTGCTGGCACCGGGAAGTGCGGCTTATACTCAGTGCGGCTTATAATCGTGAAATTACTGTACTTCTGTGCCCAGGTGGCAGATTATCAGTTACTCAGTTTCGTGCCAGAATAAGTTTCTCACTCTTTGCTGGGTTAGGAACTGGCTGGATGGCCAAGCCCAGAGAGTGGTGGTGTATGGTGCTGCATCCAGCTGGGGATCAGTCACCAGTGGTGTGCCCCAGGGGTCTGTGCTGGGTCCAGTCCTGTTCAATATTTTCATTGATGACATGGATGAGGGCATTGAGTCCTTAATTGGTAAATTTGCAGATGACACTAAGCTGGGAGCTTGTGTCCATCTGTTGGAAGGCAGGAGGGCTCTGCAGAGAGACCTGGAATGGTTGGATGAGGTTGAACAAGTTGAACAACTCCAAGTTTTGAGTCCTGCATTTTGGCCACAATAACCCCCTGCAGTGTTACAGGCTGGGGACGGTGTGTCTGGCCAGTGCCCAGGCAGAAAGGGACCTGGGGGTGCTGGTCAACAGCAGGATGGACATGAGCCAGCAGAGTGCCCTGGTGGCCAAGAAGGCCAATGGCATCCTGGCCTGGATCAGAAATGGTGTGACCAGCAGGAGCAGGGAGGTCATTCTGCCCCTCTGCTCAGCACTGGTGAGGCCACATCTTGAGTGCTGTGTCCAGTTCTGGCCCCTCAGCTCAGGGAGGACATTGAAATGCTTGAGCGTGTCCAGGAAGAGGCAATGAGGCTGGGGAGGGGCTTGGAACACAAACCCTGTGAGGAACGGCTGAGGGAGCTGGGCTTGTTCAGCCTGGAGAAAAGGAGACTCAGGGGTGACCTTATCACTCTCTACAGCTCCCTGAAAGGTGGCTGTGGTCAGATGGGGTCAGCCTCTTCTCCTGGCAGCACTGACAGAACCAGAGGACAGAGTCTCAAGCTGCATCAAGGGAAATATAGATTGGATATTAGGGAAACGTTTTTTATGGAATGAGTGATCAAGTACTGGAATTGTCTGCCCAGAGAGGTGATGGAGTCACCATCCCTGAATGTGTTTAAAAAAAGACTGGATGTGGCACTCGGTGCCACAGTTTAGTTAAAGCGTTAGGGTGTGGGTTGGTCTCGATGACCTTGAAGGTCTCTTCCAACCCAGAGATTCTGTGATTCTGTAGTTGGCATACAGAACTCCTGTCCTTCATCTCCTGGCCTGGCTCAGAGTTTGGGCACAGCAGGCTGGGATGAGTCCCACACACCCTACACAGTCTGACTGGCCATGGCAGGGACCACTGCTTCAGCTAATGGCCTCTGAGCTTTACAAAAACTGCACACAGGGGGTGGTGAGTCCATGCTACCTACATTCTGCAGTTTGTCTGTGTCAAAAGCTGAATGGTGGTACATCATTTTACCCCAATTTTTTAGTCTGAGCATTCAGACTGCTACCAACCTTCCTTTGTGCCTTGTGTGATAGTATTCAGCAATATGTTCTTTCCTCTGTCTGCAGTTAAGGATTTGTGGCAGCTGCTGGAGAGGTAGTGCTTCAGCATGAGCATTCTTTCTGCAACCTGTCCAGCAAGGCACCCTTAGTCTGTCAGAAAATGTGTATTTGTGTTCAGAAAAGTGCATCCACCATTTGTGGCTCTTTTTGACATGAAAAGTTCTGCTGAAACATTTCAGGAGGATCTTCTCATCTGCTGTGTCAGTGGAACTGTTTCTTTTTCTGTCGAGGTTCTGGCAATGGTACAATAAATACCCAGGCCCAGATGGGACAGAAAGATGTGGATGGGAGATGTCTGTGAAATCAGCAGGACCATTTCTTTGGGCATAACTCGTGTCAGTGCCATGTCTGGAGGAGTTGCTGCTCCTTGTCAGGAGGACATGGTCCAGTTCTTCCTCTGAAGGCAAACAGAGAGAATGATGACCTGCATAAAAAGAAATGCTCTGGTATTAAGTCAGACCACTAAGTCATTTCAAGATTTCTTGTGTTTTTCTCTCATGCAAGGAAACACTCACAGAAATCAAATGAAAAAAGAATGAACTTACAGGACATAGTGTGCAGTGCTCTCAGAGGTTTCTGTCACTGCTCCATGTCATACCACCATGTAAGATCTTGTTAGATATGTCCAGTTAATTAATAACCCCTCCAGACTTCTTAATCATACAAATAACAATTCTCTCTGCTGCATGAGGAAGGCAAATTAAATTTTCACTGTCCACATCTCTGAGTTCCAACTCCTCCACAATTTGCAATGCACATTTCTTTTCTTATTTACATAGTGGTTTCTGAAAATTAGCCCAATCACTTTTTGCAATCTAGGGCACCTGGAAGCATTCCTACTGGAGTTTCTGCTCTGTAGAGTTTGCCAGAGTGCCTCAAAATGTCCTGCTAGTGACCCAGATGACTTCTGACCTGTAACATGATGAGCACCTCCTGCCATTTGCCCTACTTAGCAATGGAAGGGAGGCAAGGCACTTTCCTCAGCTGTAGCAAAATCTGGTCAGAACTTGAGGATAAGTGAGACAGAAGTCCAGGAACACACTCATCATCATCATCTCAACTGCTGTTTAGGTTAAAATACTTCTTCAAATTCAAAGACAGAGGATATGAATGTAAATGAGGATTTATTATATGACATGTCTTATAAAAATAAGAATTGTATAATAACAATAAATTACCAGCAGCACCCTCTCCTAAATTATCCTCTCATTTTACAGAAAGTACTAACTTGCTTTGCATGTTTGCCCATTTAAGTAACTGGGAAAAAAACTACCTATTAAAGCAGTTTCTTGTAAGGGATATAATAGGAACCATACTAGGAAATGCAAATAATATAAACTGTGCACAAAAAGGGAGGGATGCCATTTTACATCCTTCTGAATTTCTAGAAACACAGGGAGTTCCTCCCCTGCACATTTGGAAAAAGTGATGTATGGGATTGATATTATTAACTGATAAATAACAAATGGAAGTAGAAATCCTTGGAAACAAGGGTACAGACTCATGCTTGTCTGCTAGACTTGACAGTTTGTGTGTAGCAGTGATTCAACTGACACCACCAAGCAATCTTAAAAACCAGGCTGTCACACCATGTAGAGAGAAGTTTTATTCTTTAAAGCCCTATATAGATGGAGCATTTGTAATGTCTGCCCTATTCAGCATTTTGTAGTATTTGGCCTGTGTTCACAGTAATAAAAAACCTTTTTTATTTCAGTGCATCATATTTTGTTAACACTATGCATAAAGTATGTTGAATATTGACCCTAAAATACCATAGTTCAATATATACTGTGCTAGAATACATCTTGTTACAGAAATATCCGATTAGAGACACATTTTGTTTGGAATTTGTATCTCATTTATCTTTTTTAATTTTATTTTTTTTCTTTTTCGGGCAATAAAAGGAGAAAATTGCATCTTAGCACACTGGTATAACAACATTTTATCTCAGAAATAGCCTGGCCTTATTCCAACAACTAGCTTTTACAGGGAGATATTATGATGTTAAATTCGGGTCTCCAGGTGAAAGTGAAAAGAATGATTTAGTTAAAATTAGATTGTTAATTTAAAATGGCAGCTAGGAATCTAAGGTTTGTTTAAGTTATGTTTCTCTCCCACCATTCAGCTGCTTTTAAGCCAAAATAGACTTTGCTGTGAGCAGGGAAGGAGTTCTTTTATAACATTGATCCTGCAGTAACAATTGCTACATCCCGGACCATTATGTTGTACAGACATATTCAAAACCCAGCAGCTTGATAATACTGAAAAAGTCTTGCTATTTATTTAAAGCAGGGCTGTTCTCTGAGGTTGCTGTTGGAAGCAGACCACGCTGTGCTCATGTGCAGCAGTAAGGATGGCTCCCTGATTTCACCCAGCTGATGATGCTATTAGCGGCCTGTATCCCATTTTAGCTTTTCTAGTTATATATGAGCATGAATTTCATGAAATTCAAAATTTCTGCCCTGCTGCAGAAAGACCTCAGGTCATTTGTTTAACTGCATGATTCTCCTCCCAGGGGAAAAATGGGTTCCAGCAATGAATCCCATGCCTGCCCAGTGTGAGAAGTCACACTCAGCCATCCCTGCTCACTCCTTTTGCACAAAGTGTTTCTTTTGAAACAAGGAAGGAAGTGGTGCCCAAGAACTAGTGGATTTTCCTTCTGATTCAGTGTCTGTCTCCTGGTCCTGAGCAGTACTAGGAGACACAATGGCACCATGCTGCACAAAGCAGAAATCAGATACTTAGTACCCCAGCCTGTACCTCGATTTTCTGTTGTGGAACAATTTTAGGCATTAGGGAGTATTAACATAGTTCAGGTTCAGGTATTTGTTTTGATGTCTGTTAGGTTCAAAAGTCCATATCTAACTTATATTCAAGATCTTGTGGCTCATGGTCTTTCCCTGATGCCCAAACCATGTAAAAGTTTATGAGTCTGTGCAACCTTTGCTTCAGCATAGCTGGATCTTTTTGAGCAAAAAATATTTATGATTAGAGATAAAAAAAGCATCCGCCTTGTATCCATCACAGCAACATTGATTTTGCAAGTGTATAGTCTCAGAAAACTTTCTCCTTCTTTCTTCTCTTCAGAGAGCCATACTCCACCAGCAGTATCCATCTCTGGTTTACTGTTGGAGCTCAGTTCAGTGAGATTTTGGCAGCACATTACCAACAGTGGAACTGTTAGGACAGACACTTCCTTAAAATTGATGTGAGCTGCAGGTATGGGGCTTGCACTCATTCCATACAAAGACAGATTTTGCTCTGTGTGTGTGCTTGTGGAATTTACAAAGTGTGGTTTGTGTGTGGACAAAACTGGTCTTGGTGAAAAGCTATGTGAGCCATCCTTGGCAGAATTCATCCAATTTTACTGCATAATAACCCTTTGGAAGCCATGAACATACAAAGGTACATAACATTATGGCCTTCAAGTTTTAATTTACCAGAAATAGTGCAGCTGGGAGTGGTTTTTCATCACATAAAGAGCAAATGTAAATAAATACTCTCAGCAAAAATAAATGTTTTTCCCTTCAGAATTTGTTGGGGTTTTTTTTAAGGTTCATCCTAAGCCTAGTTTTACTGAAACTTGAATACAGTTACATGAAAGTAGAAGTCGAGGCTTTTAATTTCTCAGTTTAACCGGAAAATATCCTTTTCAGATATATAACTTTAACATTTCTAATAGCAGACAGCTGAGTAGTTCATTCATGTGAATACAGAGCATTAAATCTTGCAAATGTATTTATCCAAATATGTAATTACCTTATTTTCCACTTTTTCTCAAATTTCATGGATGCTGATGTGGTGAGGTTAATATAAAGTGTTATGTAGCAAGAAATATGGAGCTGGATGTGCAATGTCTTCTCAAGGAACCTTCTCCTTGAAGGAGTATATAGTCAGTAATAAATCAACATGCTCCAGGGCTACTTGAAGCAACTGCATTTCCATCCCAGAATATAGAACCTTTTTATTTAAATGAAATAGCTGATTTAAAGGAAGAGTATAAAACTTGAAATGACAGTTAAGTCATCCCATCCCCAGGGGAAATTTAGATGTACCTGGATGCATTAAGAGTTCCAGCACTGATTTTTTAGCCCCTCAAAGCCATTGCAATTTAAGATATACAGTCTTGGAAGTCACAAACGAAGTGTTACTTCCCACCAGCATACCTGTCTTGAGAGATGGTAAAAGCCTGTCCACACTGCTGTCAATAACAAATTTCATGTCAGCTCTGGTATGGACAATGTTCCCTTGTGGCTGCTCTTGTAAGAACCTTAAACCTTAACAATTTAACTGTTTCCACAAAGACCATAGCAAAATTGCCTGGGCATGGACGTGGCAGTCCCAAAGAAGCACATGGAGGTCAGAGGAGCAGAGTGTTTAAATTTAAGTGCCTGTGTGTTACATTCCATATAAGAAATCACAGGATCAGCCCCCAGGTTCAGAGATACAAGTTAGGAAATGTGATATCAACATGTACCTTCCTCTGAACACTGTCATCCGTGTTGCAGCTGTTAATAGAAGAGACCTAGTGCTACCTACTGTGGCTTATTTTTCACCTGCCTTTATCAAATGGTAAATGGGATTTCAAATACCAGCCCTAGGTAGCTTGTCAGTGATCTCTGAAGCAGGAAGAAAAATCTTAAATTATAGTAACACATTAAGCTTCTTCCAAAATAGGTCTCATGCCTGTCTCAAAAATAGAGATCATTATTATGAAAGCTGCTGGTGGCTTCTTGTTGTGTCCTGATGCTGCCAACCTTCAGGAAATTTATGGGTGTTTCATAGAGGTAAGTGACTTAAGCAGAATAGCTCATATTTGCATAAAAGTATTCCTTCCATTCATAAAAGATGCTGAGAATTTTTCAGGATTTATGTCTGCAATAAATTGATGTTAGGTCAAAAGAGATTCTGATTGGTGCAGTGAACTTAACATTTCTCCCTGGCTTTAACAAATCATTGCAACCAATTCAGCTGGCATTGGTTTGGTCAATAGGACACATGCACCCAGTCAAGAAAGGAGACCCATGGGCAGAGTGAAAACCAGATGGCCACGGCAGCACAGGCAGGCAGAGCCAGCCTCTGCATCCCTTCCTGTTGCTATGTGTGGCTGCCTCTTGCAACATGCATTCAAATGTCACTTCAGGGTGAAGCTGGGAGTGACATTCAGGATATAATCCCTTCAGAGGTCAGGCTCAAGAGTTATGGATCGATTCTTGTTATTTTACACTCTCCACTCCCTTCCCAGGTCTCCCATCTCTTGCTTGGCCTGAAAGGTGAAGGTGGCGGTGAAGTAGGAAACTGCAGAAATGTGGCAGCTTTGAAAAGAAAATAAAAATCCAACACTGAGTTCCCCCATCATGCACCTCTTTCTGTCTGTGGTACTTTTGACTTTCTGTATTGACTGAAAACTGACAGAAGCAAAGGGCATGGTCATTTCCATAGGTGTTATAGTCCTTTTTCACAGCCAGCAGAGATTATAAAAAACCCTAACACACACAGTAACACCAGAATTAATCCCTGCAGGAAGAAAGGGTTTTCAGAAATCTCTGTCACATCAATTTTACACTAAGGCAAACAGAAGCAGACAAGTAAGGAATTTTCAAATAAAGTTTTATTTGTTTGACCCTGATGGAGTCAGTGTATGACATAGGGGGGAAAAAATCTGCCCAGACTTGTAATGTCCTATGAAGTTTAAATCAAATGATGCCAAAATTGGGTTGCCTTTCAGGTGCCTGGCTTGTGTTGTCTAGTTTTGGCTTTGATTGTATGCAGAATCAGTCAGATTCTCTCTAAATTGACTCTGATTTTCTGTTTCACTGAATGTAAAACATACAAAAGTCTCCTGCTAAAAGCTCTTCTCATCAGATTTCCTCCAAGACTTTGCAGTTCTAAAGAAATGGGATTTGTAAAAGAAAGACCTTCAGAGTATAGAGTGAAGGAGAAAAGTGAAGTTTCTGAGTTCCTGGGATTCCAACTGCTCCACTGGGGTTCTCAGATGAGATAAGAATTTATTTCTGGTGTATCCCCTGCTGAAAACCTGGGGAAATATAATCTTCCTATGTGAAGATCTCTCTTAAATTAGTGGATAGAAATCAGAGAGCCAAGGCAAAATACTTCTGCACATCTTACAGCCTTGTGCAGTTCTTCTCTATTAGCTTCTGCCTCAGACCCACAGTGCTTTTTATGGGCCCCTTCTCTGCTGCTTGAACCAGCTTTAGTTTGGGAACTTCTACCCATGGACATACCCAAAACCCAACTGGTCATGGTCCCAGGCAGCCTACTGTGCCAGCCCCTGCTTGAGCAGGGGAGCTGGACTAGGCACTCACCAGAGATCCCTATCAACCTCATCCAATCTGTGGTGAATCCTGCCACTACAAAGCTGATTTTCAAGCCAAGATCAAAAAGCAAGACACTCAGTTTTAATGTCAGGGTGGAAGAGGAAATAGTCAAAGCAGTTGGTTTGTTTTGAGTGCTACAAGAAATTAATTTTTATATGAATGCAAGGTGCATCACCACACTGCTGCTCTCCACAGCAGCTACATGTTCATTGCAACCATTTTTTAGAACATAATCTCATTTAGTGCACGCCACACCTCTGTGTTTAAGCAGCCATCTGAAAAGCCTAAATTGTGTGAGAACACTTCATTATCAAATTATACTTTATGTGAAACCAGCTACATTATGGGCTGTTTAGTCCTCAAATTATTCAGCTCAAAATGTGCTTTGCAGTCATGAAAGGCTGTCTTAATTTTTAAGGATTCCCTCAGCATATCTATTCTGGTTTACAAGCCTGCTTGATTTATGTGGTTTTTTCCACAGCAAGCTAAATGTCTGGCATACTCAACTTTAGCAAGGTTTATCCCACTAGAGACATGAAATGGGTTTAAGAACACAAGACACACTGGCAGTATTCTCATACTCTGTAATCTATGTGTTGGCAGGAATGAGGAACATCCTCTTCCATCACATCCAAATTCCAGTTCTGGGCCCAATACCTTCAGTGTCCAGCCACAGTGGGGGGACCTTCTTGCAAACAAGCATAGTCAGGATGATGATGCATCTTTAGTTTTCTTAGCTGTTACTCAATACCCTCCTGATTTTGGTTTAAATCTTTCATCTGTAATTCAGTAATTAACAGAGAGAAAGAATAAGGACAATTACAGAGTACTCTGGATCACAACACAGTATTTATTTTAGGCAGGACTCATGTGGGACTAGTGTTCAAAGCTTAGGAGCTCGATTTAGGCAATCAGAGCATTGTGAGGAGCTGGGAAGCACACATGATGTTATTATTGTTCCCATACAGATAAGGTGCTGGAGAAACAAGGTGTGGCTTGTTATGCAGATCAGCAGTTTCAAAGTATTATATGCCATTAAATAGAAAAGTATTTTCATTATTTTGAAATGGCTGGCATTAAGTGAAAGTTATGCTGGTATATTGCAGATCATTCAGATTAATTATAAGAATGCATGAATACTTAATTAAATACAAGCAGTTAAGTCCAGTATTTCTAGAAGTTATATGCACATTGAATGGTCATAGGAATCTTTCCACTGTTTCATAGGCTTTCTTATATTTTTGAAAGTTTTTTATGTCTATCACTCAACCATTAATAGAATCTGAAATTCACACCTTCAATCAGATCTGCACTCTCATGCCAGAACAGCTCTTGACTGATGAAAAATGGTTTAAATTAGCCACACAATCAGAATTTAATGCAATAAAGCACTTACAATAAGAAAGTACAACAATAGGACTGGAAAAGAAATGACATCCAGCATTTTGATTCATTGGCAAGGAGATGAGGTAAAGTAAACATAACAAATCATAAAATCACGGGGCTGTCTTTCAAGAAGATGCTCAGCATGAAGAACTACAGGAAAAAACATTCTCAACCTTTATTGATTAACCCATATAAACACCAAGGTTCCTTTAGGAACTTTACTTTTCCCTGACAAACCAATCTATTTATGGTCAAGTTCCTGACATGAAAGATGTAGCGTCCAAAGGCGATTGTTAAGATCACCCCATGCACACCAGCAGCACGTGCTTTCTCTGCCCCCTGCATCACTCCTGTCCAGTCAAAGAAAACTCAGCCAGCTGTAGAAACAGATTGGAAATATGCACACGGATAGCAAGGACAAACAAACTGTCGGTTGCTCAAGTGATTTGGTTTCTTCTTGCAAATGCAAAATGTCTGAGGAGAGGTTGTGCTGAAATTTCCACTTATAAAATGCACCAAAAAAAAAAATCCACCACTGATTATCTTTGGAACAGCTGGTGGTTTCTACCAGTTATTCCCCAGTGGCCAGCAGTCTCTATTTGTGACTAGTCTTGTCTTCAGCCATCTCAGGGCAACCAAAATGCGACAGGATGACAGATAGTCCTTTCAATAGATACTGACAAACAAATTAGTGCAAAGATGCTTTTCATAGCATACCAGATGTGTTGAGTTCTATCATATGGAACAAGGAATGAAAAACTGTCTACATCCCATCTGTGCTTTTTCAGTAATCAGTGATGCACTTGTTGTGGAGTATAAGGTACAGTAAACATTTGGACGGGGTTTTACATGTGAAATAAATAGAAAACGCCAGGTCTTGGCCTCATCATCATTGTCTAAAGCTTTTATATTAGCAAGAATACCTTAAATGCCTGGGAGAGGGATGTTCAGGAGTTAGAGTATTGTCCTGATGATTAATTGAAAAATTATGCAAATTCCAAGAGAAAGGTTTATGCAAATGAGCATAGACTGCGAAAATGCACTTTGCTTCTGATCGCACACAGGGCTTCCAGCCTGTCATAATAAGCAATAGGTTAAAGAACTGCCGTTTGGATTTACATCATTTCCTCTCTTGGGGCTTATCTGTCCTCAGACTGTTAACCCAGATTTAATTCAAAGTGGCTGCAATTGCAGCTGCAAGAGCAGCGTTAAAATGGAAACAATGAAAAGTGAGTGCTCTTGGCGGGTGATTGAAAGGCCCAGGGCATGGCAGCACATGCATTTCTAGCTCACTGTAAATGAAACCAATATCTCTCAGGGAAAAGGCTCTTTGTGAGGGTTGTCCTTCCATTCAGAACGAAAAGCCTCTGGCCCGGAGTAGGAGCAGGGCGGCGGGGAAGAAGTGCAATAGCATGTGCCAGATATCTATAATGAGAGAGCGTCAATAGAAGGAGCAGCAGGTCTGGTCCAGATCCTCAGTGTAGGGCTGAGCTTTACCAGCTTTTAGCTCCTTTACCTTAGATTGAAAGGCTGTCTGTTTTCCCTACAGTTTTCTACCAGAAAATAATTTCCTAACAGTTTACTACTTAGGAGCCCACTTTTGACTCCCAGTGTCATCATCCTGTGTCCTGACCAGCCCTGCCCAGGTCCCCTGAGCCTTACATGGAGGTGGGAGAGAATGCACCATCCTGGCCCACACCCCATCCCAGATGTGGGGCTGGCTTCAGGATCCCCTCTCAGCCCTTGAATTGCAGCAAGCCCTTGTCCTGCCTCTCCTCTGCCATGCCCAGGCACCCCAGGAGGAGCTGTGCTTAGGGGACATGCAGCCAAGTTCCCTGTCATCCCCTTTGCAGAAATCCAGGACACCAGAGGATTCTTTTCTCTCTGGTTATGTTGCCTGTGGCTGCTGATACACTCACCCTTCTCTCTGCAGCAATGCTCAGCTCTGCAGACACCCAAGCTCTCACCTCTCTCCTACCATGAGGTTCAGTCTCCCTTTCTTGTCACTGCCCTCCCTTCCTCCTTCTGCTCTGTTGCACAAGCCCCTTATTATTGCATGAGAAATGTTCTCTGAAAAATCCATTTTGCTTTCTCCTTCCTTTTTGGTTGGTTAGACAATTATTAATCCACCTCCTTTTCATAAAATAGCCACAGCCATAATAATAAAGTCAAAATATGATTTCCCCATAATATAGTATAATCTCTCCCTTTTCTTTATTCCTTGCAGATGGTACACCTCTTAGCATAAACAGCATGTTAGCATACTGATTCCAGATGCATAAAATACGGACAAATCTTCACATTTTCTCTCTCCCCTGAACCAGTGTGTGTATATATATTATCCTTGCCATTTAATTTTCCCAGCTTTTCATTTTGATTTCTCTTTTAGGACAACGCAGACTTGTCATAATCCATCTGGGATTTTATTCTTCATCATACAAAATGTTGCTTGAAGGCCAATTTTTACTTGGCATTAAGAGACTGAAGATCAGCCTAAAACAGAGTATTATAAACCTCTTATAACAAAATCCCTTCAGTTGTAAATGTGTTCTCTCAATAATTAGATAAATACACCAGACCACTTGTTACCAGACTAGCACAGGAACTAATTACATTATTTCCTGTGACTGCATTTGATGCACCAATTCACCAGCAAAGAAGAGGCTCCAGAATCTATCTTCTTCTGAGGTTGTTGTAAATAATTCTAGTTTTAAAAATAAGTAACCATAAAGGCTCTCTTGGAATTAAAAGGCACTTAAACAAAGGAATCTAGGAGTGTGCTGTGAGGACTAAAGGATAAACTGGATGTATTTTGCATTGGTAGGTGAGGGGGTATAAAATTCTCATTTGATCATTTACAAAAAGCTTCCGACTTCATTGTGAAATGTTTTCTCTTGTGCTTAAATTTCATGCCACAGATTATTAAAAATTGACTTTGCAGTATTTGTTTTACTTATCTATCCCAGCCAGGCTGTGCTTAACCATAGATTTTGTGAATTATTAAATTTTAAAAGCAATTTTATGTTGGATTTTACACTCCAGTTCTGTCTGGAGGGATGTACACCTCCAGTTCCATCCCTGAAGCTGAAGTGCTTTGATTCATCTTTAATCTGAACAGTCTTAAAAGTGCATGTTCCAAATTGTAAGATGTGATGATAGTCTCCAGTGTAATGCTTAACTAACTGCTTGTTAGTTTTAACATTTAACATACCATGAAAAATAACTAGTTTCCATAGGTTATCTGAGCCATAACAATGCTCAATATAATTCATTCAGTCAGATAACAAGAACTATTTTCAAACATAATGAGGAGCTAATAAAGGTCACTGTGCCCACAAACACATATATCACCCCTAATTTAATAGTACCAATGCTGAATGGATGCACTTCAAGTACAAATCTCTTTAGTTGAAACTGCTTGATGCTAGAAGAAGGAAGGCAACTGAATAAATCTTCAGTATTTAAATTAGAGCTAGGCCCAACTGCCAAGACTTAAATTTAGGTGAGGAATCAGACTGGTACTAGAACAAAACTAGATTTTGACTAAAAAGCCTGAATTACACAAGTGTAAGCTCTAAATTTTAACATAAGCTCTTCATTTTTCTAAGGTTTGAAGCTGAGATACATTTCTCATGTTAAAGTTAAGGGCAAAGATGAAGGGTTTGCATGTAAGTTTTGGTGCTTCCCTTTTAGTTTATGTTAATTGATTTCCAGAAAAATGCCAACAATTTTTCAGGATATTGTCAGACACCTCCTGTAAACTGAGCCCCTGTATGAAGGTGGGAAATCTGAAATGCTAGTGTTGAGATTGAGAAGTCAATCTTTTAAATTTTTGTTCTATCACTGCCTAGAGGACAAGAGCAGCAAATCTCTTCAGTGCTATGTTCATTGAATGCAAACACAAATTTGGGATTTACTTGGGTATTGTTAGTAGGTTGGTATCAGTGACTTTGTGATGAATTTTGCTGCCAAGTGAGATGCATTGAGGTGTTTCCTAAGTCACACAGGTGCAGCAACAGAAACAAGGGATAACTAATATGTTACAAATAATGGCATAAAATAATTGCTAAATGGATCAGAAGTAAAAAGACTAGAATATATTTCATGTACAAACCTCTGTTCTAGCTAGGTTCATAAAAACAAACTAAAATGCTAAAGCCTGGAGTTGCTCCATATTATAATGAATGCCAGATTTCAAGGTGAAATTGTTTAATTATACAGAGCATTGGCAAGATTAGTACATTCAGTGTTGGCCTCACCGGATTCTGTTTGTTTGTTTTCTGGTTGATTGCAAAATTGATGCAATTATTTACATGAGGATTTTTTATTTTAATGCTTTTTTGTGTGCCACAGAGCAAACAGTAAATCACCATCATCCTCCTGAGCAGCCTGTTAGAACAGGGCAGCAGCAAGAAATAGGGAAGAATGGGAGGAAGCCGTCCTTTTCCTGGCTCTAAATTGTGTTGGGAGAAGCTATGATATTTTTTTGCTCTTTCAATAATAGTGTAGAGCAGACCTGCAAAAAGAAAATCATCCTTGTGAGCCAGGAAATCCTATTCTTCTGATGGGTTTATAGGCAATATCTGGGTAGTTGTGCATCTTAAATCATAATGGGATTTCTTTCTAAACATATATTCTGTGTACTCCTTAAAAAGCCACTATTCATTTAGAGCCACCTCCCTCCAGATCTCTGTCCTTGATTTCTTTTCTACAAGCCTCACCATAATGGTTTTTAAAATCTGTGAGTCTTCCAAGCCTTATATGAATATCTTTTTCTTGGACATGGGGAACCTTGTTTCAGTCATGACTGTCTTAGCTGGATGCCAAGAACTCTGAGGTGTAGGTAGCTCATGTATTTGTTTAGGTGCTTGGAGGCTCTGGCTGACAAACTCAGTGCCTGTGTTTGGAAAATCACAGAGGCTCCTGTAAATGCATGTCTGTATGTGTGCAAACTAGATGTATATGTACATTCTCTCATAGACAGCAGCCATAACAGAGATGCAGGGCTGTCCTCAAGAGTTGGGAATCATTGTTGCCATGTGCTAGAACCTTTTTGGATGACATTGACTCTGTTTTGAAGGTGGGAGGCAGTTTATGGATGAGATTTGCCAAGCTGTAGAGGATTGCATGCATATCCATTCAAACTGAAGATATGCACAACATGGCTTTGAAAATTTCAGAGCATCTTTTTGCCAGCTTTTTCTGAGTCACACCTTGAAACCAGTTTACAGTATCTTTCCACTGACAATAGTGCACATTGAAAGGACAAATCTACACAAAGAGCTATAGATAGAAGCATTGAAATTAGAATGATACAGAAAAGCTTCTGTCAGCAGAGTACTCAGAATAACAGCAATGAATGACCTTCCTCTACAAAAGTACGTGATACCTATTTTAGGTCAGATATCTTTATTTTAGTTTAGTTTTGCCACATGTAATGGTGTTCCCACAAGGAGTCATGACAAGGTGTTTTGGGTTATGTCCAGTCTGAGTCAGATTTTGACATTTGCGAGGGGGTGGAAGCCTTTGCATGTGACCCTAGCCCAGCCATTAAAAAATGCAAAATACTCTGATCCATAACATATGTTTCAAACCAGGTTGTCAGAAATAAACATGGTCCCAAGAGGTGCCCGGGACTTCACTGAGCTGACGAGGCTGTGGCAAGTGACGCACGTTTGGAGCTCTGTTCTGCTGCACTCTGGAGGCTGTGGCCCCTTTGCCTGCAGATGTGTCATTGGCACTCAGATTTCCTCTGCAGTTCATTCCTTAAATCCGTGCTAACTAACCATAAAAACAACACGCTTGTTCCATAGGGGTGTCTGCAAATAAATGCAGAGTCACCTCTGCACCAAGGCACGAGGCTTTTATCAGCCTGGCACTGGGAGTTGTTACAAGCCAAAACAGAGCAGGGTTCATCCCATCTAACCTCAGCCATTACTGTGCTAAGCATCAAGCTGACCACATGAAAGGCTCAGGGGCAGTCGAGAGATTGTGATTTAGCCGTGTGAGGCTCTCTGGGTTTATTCTCCAGGAAAGTATGTCCACTGCCGTTCATTGGAGCAATCACATCTCATTTTGCAGAGTAAAACCATGGGATATTGCTATAACTTACCCAATGGATTCAAACTGTGGGTGTAGTTGTGCAGTCCAGACCTCCAGGTCTCTTCAGCAGCAGCTGATAAGTGATATGACAAGCAAAGAGGCATCCATGTTAGAAGTTTTATTGTGCTTATTTTCAATGAAGAATTCTGCAAGCAAGCATTTGCATTTTTTTATTAGTTTATTAAGAGATTAATATTAATTTATTAAGAGATTTGGAAGTAAGTTTTACATTTTAAATATGTCTGAGTTAAAAAGCATAATTAAAATGTTCCTTTTCAAACTAATTCTGAATGTGTGCAAATCACTTCCATCACTGTTTTCATTTCTGTCGGGACACTAAGCATATCTGTTAAGAGGCAAGAGATAGTGTTGCTTGTTATGTGACTGAAAAAAAGCTTTTGGTAACCTTATTGAGTGACTGGAGACAGATTACAGCAGAGATTTGCAAAAGAAGTTCAGGGCACTTCAGGGATCTGTCATCTGCAAAACCAGTGGAAAACTGCAGTTTGCCCTGGGTGGCTGGTTACACAGCATGAGTAGTGAACAGTCAAAACAAATAGTTTGCATAGACTAAAACATGTTTGCAAAGTGCATTTGAGCAAATTCTACTGACAAGTATATTTGGAAAAATCAAAGTCTGACACAAACAGAAAAACTACTGAACAAATTAGATACAAATCGCCCTCTCAGCAGTAGACATGAGCTAGACAGATCTTGAGTCTACACATATCAATGACACAGACCTCAATCTACTGCCTAAACCACCTGACAGTGTCAGGGCCACATGGAGCATGACTTTATGATCTTATTGTCCCTTTGGGGGGGGAAGTTATGGATTTGTTTTTCTCCATTTCTTTTTGAATTGCAGAAGTTCATTTCTTGCTAGTAAGTCATTTGTGGAAGTGGCAGAGGTCACATTGCACTCTGGAGTTTGTCACTCAGGGCCAAGGAAATGAATGATTGTGTTGTTTGTATTTAAATCACCAGCATTAGATAATTACCTTTGTCCTGATAACCATCTATAAGGTCTGGATCAGAATAGTAGAAATCGACCTTTTCCCATAAAACTCTTCACTGGAGATTTACTGTGTGGCTACTTCTGAAGACAAATGGTGAACTTTTCTTTCTCCCTCTCTATCATGGTCACATTTGTTAACAAATATGAAGCAAATCTATCTGTTGAAGCTCAGCCAAGACCAAAGTGCTTCAATTTTCTTAACACAAATGCTCCTGAATATTCTGAATATTCTTGGACAATCAAATGCCTTGGAAAAGCTATTATGTATGGTTGTAATATCTTGGTCTTTAGCCATGGCACTACAGATGTGACCCCCTAATACATCTCACTGTCCAGGATTCCACATTTGAACAATACTACAACACTGAACAAATCAGAGCCTATTTCTGATAGTGAAGACTGAGGTTAGAAGTATTGTTTTGCTACACTGGCCGAGCATTTACATCTGGCAGCACAACAAAGAGCCATCCACCTGCAGGACAAGAGGCTGCAGACTGGTCCATGGCACCATGAGCCCCATGGCACCATGAGCCCTCCCTGTGCTGGCACTTGCTGCCAGCAGAAACGTGCCAGCTCCTTGGGGCATTCCCTGCCCCCCATCAGCCAAGGGCTGCACTCAGGACAGTGACAGTGCCAGTGGGGGTGGCTGTGCTCCTGTGCCCTGCAGGATGGTCACAGGGAAGCTGCATGGTCACAGCTCACAGAGTCTCTGCTGTGGGTCAGACCCAGAATATTTTAATCAAAAGGCTTGGAAGCCAAGTGAGGTGTCGTTGAGCACAGTCCTTTAGTGTGTGTTTGATGCAAGGACTGGTATTTTGGGTGGATTAGTACCTTCCAGTGGCAGTGGGGGAAAGCAGGATTACTGGTAAATATCTGTTGTTGTTTTTTCTTATATTGAAAACCCATGGGTCAAATTTAAAAGTTAAATGTGTGTGGGACAGCATTAAAATACACCCAGAAGTGGAAGTGCAGGTAGCCAGACCGTGCTAGCAGTGTGCTGACTGTGTGGTCCCTGAGGGCACTGATGGGCTCCCCCACCCTGCCCACAGCCTTTCCAAAGCCCTGCTCTGGACAAATGCAGGGACTGTGTCTCCTGGGTACAAGGGTTTAACCTCACTGTCACCCACAGCTACCCCATTTTAAAAGACTGATTATGGCTCCCATTTCCCACCAGTTTGAAAGACAGGGCTTCAGTTCTCAGGAAAAATTCCCAAACTAAAGGGGTCCCTCCCAGTAAGCACAAGCAAGTTCCCCAAGCCCTGAAGTGGGATAGATTTTGGATACTCTCTAACATTCAGTTTTTATTACTGAATGCTTTAATGAAAACCACATCAAGAAGGCTGTCACCTGTGTGTCCCTTTTTGAGGCATCTGATGGTCCCCAAACCTAAGTAATTTGTTTAGGCTCTGATACAGGGTTACAGGATCCACTTTGGAGGCACAATTGTGTGCCTCTGTCTGTATTTCTATGCCATCAGCTGTAGGTATGACCCTCAGCCACCCTCTGACACCATGTTTTGTCTACACTCTGATGCCATTATTTTCCTTTCTTCTATCACCTTGTGTCTGAGTTTTCACAGGAAAAAAACCCAAAACACGTCCAAGGAGGACATTTCACAGATGTAAGTGTGAGAGAGCTGCAGATGACCAAATGTGTGACATTGGTTTGATCTGACCAAATGTTTACTTCTATATCTGAGCCAGGCACACATCCCTTTGCAATCAATGGAGTTTAAGGCATGAGTCATTTTATCCTAAAATTCAACTCATGATTATTAAAGTTTGCCACTAGTGGCACAACAAATGGTGTACAGCACCAAGAGAGTAAGGTTTTGCTGACAGTGAGTACACCCACATCTGCAGTACTTTAAGTCCTGGTAGCTTTTATTTGCTGCTGGTTTAGGAGAGGACTGTGGTCATGTTGCCCTGTCAGCACACCCCTGGTTTGCCAGGAGTTCATTAGCTATGACAGATATTGCAGTCTTTTGAATCAGTCAAGTTCAAATAACTCCTGCTCTACCAGAAAAGAGGATTTTCTTTGTTGTTGTGGAAGGAGGAAAGATGGTTCATACGAGAGAATAAAAGAGACTGAATTCACATGACTAATGGAGTTAGATACATTTGAAAAGTGTGAGGTATACATTTTCTAGTAAAGGGTCCCTCTCCTCACCAGGATTTCTGTGCCAGAGGGAAGAAAGTTACAGATTGCTTTGCATTTTAAAATGAAAGGGGAGCTGTTTTATAATCTCTTGCTGAGATCAAAGGAGAAGGGAGGTAAATGCATATGTACTTCTTTCTCTGGTGCTGCACCAGCTATTTAGTAGAACTAATGGAGCCTCCAGTGTAGAAGAGACAGAGATTAGCCTCTTCATCTCTCCTAACTGTAAAGAGTCCAAAAGGATTAATATTATTGAGTGAATTTCAGCCAGAAAGTAGGAAGGAGATTCTCTCCCCTCTTCATCTTTTAATCTTTGTTTCCAGAAATAACACTGAAACAGGTTTTCAGCCTCCCACCCTTTCCTTTTGGGTTTTTTTCCTTATTATTTCTTAGTAGAAACAGACTTGGAAATATCTAACATCCCTAAGAAGATTTGGCATAGTTGAATTTTTGACAAGTTTGAGAAAGAACTGAAAAGGACTAATGAGACTGAATAGTCATGACAAGTTTATGGGATCAGAACCTTAACTGGTTTGAAACAGTGTTATTCCACTGACCTCAGCTGGCATGACTCCATGTATGTTCATGGAGTTCAGTGAAGCTACAGACACTCACTCCAGCTGAGGATCTGACCCCTGAAATGATAGAGCCTCAGCCCAAGCAAAGTGAATTTTTGTCATGAATTGGTCTTCAAGGGAAAATAATTGCTAATTCAATGACTCCCACTGTTTTTTTTTCAGCTGCTGGTCATTCTGCACTGTGGAAAATCTTTACTTTTAACTGGTGAATCAAGAGTTTCCCCAGCAGCTTCAATACATGGAAGATCAGAGGGGCAGAAGTGTGTACACAGTCCTTCCAATGTTATGTATTGGAAGACAAGCCTTGCAGTCAGTTTATGAAGCAAAACCGAGATACTCAAGAGAAACCTTCCCAGCTAGACATTTTGCCTTGCTGTCCTTTTAGCTTTACCAGTAAATTCTGAAAAAAACATCTAAAATCCTGGTTTAGATGGCACTTTTGGTCACATAAGGGATTCTCATAGTCAGGGTTAATTTTGTGTAGAAAGAGCCTGAAAGAGCTCAGTGGGACCTGTTTTCAGCACACCAAAGCAGTAACCCTGGCATCTGTATTGATGCTACAGCACTATCCAGACAAATTAGTCCTCAGAATTGCAGAATTTGGAGCTGAGGAAAGTAAGCAACCTGCTCAGGAGGTTACAGCTCCTCTGTTCCTCTTGGCAGTCACTGAAGGGAGATGAGAAGGAAAGAAACACGATAAAAAGTAAATGGCACTTTCCTGCTAAGCTAATCAGTTCTGTTTGAGAACAGAGGGCCGTGCCAACTGCAAATCAATGCACTAAATCACTTTCATTCTTGTGCGAGTCCTGCTGCCATGGCAGCTGCTAACAAGGGAATAAAGAAAACTGTTACTGGGTATTTAGTAGACTTTTTAAGTGCTTGTGTAAAATAACATATTTAATTTAATGCAAAGTTATAAATGTAATTGGAGTTTATGGACATTCTAGCAGGGAAGAGAAGAAGCAGATTCCTCTTCTTTCTGCACAAAGAGCTGGTTTATGTTCCCAGACTATGCTTAGCAAACTCTGTCTGCAGTGTTAAAAAGCAGCCTTCCTGCTGGATTTTAACACTCCATCACTTTGTTAAGGGATAAACACTGAGAAATATGTCTGATATTTCATGGGGTTTTTAATATGTTCAAGTTAGAGAACAGAACTAACACATACTTACCTTAGGAGGAAATTAATGCCCTTTAATGCCATAGACTATATTGACTACTTCACTGACTACTAAAGAAAGCCAGCAATGCCTGCTCCAGATGTTGATATGCACAAAAACATGCGTAGATTTAATCAGATAATCCCATTTAAGATAACAACAACTGTGGATTTATTTAATAGTGTAATATTATATTTTTATTTTCCTATGCTTTTCCAAATTATTCCCAAATAATGATCTTATTTGTCCCTAGATGTGCCTGGGACTATCCCTTCCTTTGGCAAGTTTCTGCAAGTTTTCAGTGGTGTTATTCATATCATGGTTTGGGTTGGGAAGGGACCTTAAAGGTCACCTTGTTCCAAACTCCCTGTTAAACACCTTCCTTTGCTAAATGGCTATTGAGGAGGTTGCAGTTTTCCTAGAAGGCTCTGTTTCTGCAGCACTCTCAGAATTTTGAGCATAAAATAGAGGATGCACATCCCTGAATTCATGGTTTGAATCACTGTTGCCCATACTGAGCAGCCTAACTTTGTCATCATTTAAATCATCAATCATAGCTGTGCAGTGAAATGCTTAATATAAAATACCCATGGGCAAGCAGTAGACTGCTTTCTCTTTAATTACATCAATCCTCAATCATCCCAAAGCAATGCCATCCTTGGAAGTACTAACTCTGACAGGTAGTACTTCTGGGAATGCCATAAAAATGCCAGCAAAGCAGCAATGGCAGAGAAAATAAGCTGCCTCATCTTTGGAGAATTATTGAACTGTACTAACATTCAAGGGTACAATGTCAGCACAATGCAGAAAGAGTTAGATGCACAACCCCCATTATTATTGTTGATGGGAGTCAGGTGTCAAGTTCCCTTTGCATCACTCTGAAAACATGGCCTTCTTTGTAAAGCCTTTGCAAACTTTTCCTTTGTCACCGCTCTTAATTGAGGAAAAGATTTGAAGCCATTTGTCCTAGGATTGAATAAAGACTGAAAAAGTAAAAAGAAAATACTAACAAAGTAGCAGTGATGAACCTGAGACTTTAAGACTGCCTACAAGCTGTGATGGAAAGTTTAATAAATAATGAAGGCTCATGCCTTAACAGGTGAAACTGGAGGAGTTGCTTTTTAGTCAAAGGCACTGTAATACCAGCAACAGCCAGGGCAGGCCCAGGACAGCCCCTAACTCCTTCTAGATGTCTCAGCTCCCAAGGGGTCAAAGGAGAACTTAAATCCCTAAATATTTAAATAACTGGCTCTGTTAGCAGACCTGACTTCTCTCAGTAGGATCTTGCCTGAGAAATTCCTGCAAGTCTCAGCCCTCTTATATCACCCTAAACTGTAACGGTAATGCCTTTAACAGATTAGTTAACACAAGACTGCCTCATGTTACCAAGGATAAATCAGGGCAGGAATCAGGTTAAATATCAGGGCAGGAATTAGGCTAAATATGCATTATTATTATGGAAGTACAAGAGGGAGAGGTCATACTTGGCTGCTTACAGCAGATGAACAGAGAGGAGATTTTAAAAAGCTTTTCACCACTAATTGCCACCTGGAGTTTTTTGATGCAGGCCATTCACTTCCTAATGTTTAAGCAGGTATTTGGTTTGGGAGGCAGGGGTTACAGCTCACAGAGGAGTGCTCACAGGCAGTGCCTGCACTCAGCCAGGGCTGTTCCACATCAGTCCTATTGTCAGTTTTGGAAAGCAGATGGACAGCTCTTTCTGCATCTGCGTTTCTGGGCTTAACAGCCAGTGAAACCTTAAAAGAGCTAAAAGAGCTGTTTGTATTGAGGTGAAGCACATTGCTATGCCCATGTTGGGTGACCCACTTTACACTGAAACTATCATTTTACAGAGTATAAAATAAATACTTAGCTGTTCATCCATGTTGCACCTACACAAACATCTTTAGAGTTTCTCCATGTAGTAACTCATGGTGTTTGCAGTTCTTTGAGTGCCTTAAGTGGGAGCTCTGTGAGCACAAAGGAGTTTTTGATCCCCCTTTCAGTAACACACCATTCAGTTCATGGCCCAAATCTGTGGTGGATCAAGGACTGAAAATATCAAGAAAACATTTCAATAGAAGAGCCTCCTTGCAGGGGCTGCATTTCTCAGGGAAGCAGGACATCCCCCTCTGCACCTTGTAATCCAGCCACAGGCAGTGCTAACACCCACCAGAACACAGGTCAGGATTTCCCAGACAGGTAGCATAAAAATCATGTCTCCTAACTTTGGACATCTACAAGCTAGTCTGTTAGCCTGAATCAATAGTCCAGGTCCCAGGTAGAATCAATAGGCACCTGCTGGGAGGGCTTTATTGCATTTATCTCAGCAGGCATTTATTTGTGTGTGTCCATGCCAATGGCACCAGTCCCTCCTAGGGTTGTTTAGCCTTTCTGACAGCAGATAATGGCTGAACTTGGAGACAGAGTTTGGAAAACTGAAACTTGGTGTTAACAGCTCAGCCCCACCTTAGAATTTATCTACCTGAGTGGACTGCTGGTTCCAGAAGATGGCAAAACCCTTCAAAATCAGACAGTGCAGCACAAAGCTTTGTATCCTCCTTGTCCTTCTGCATGCAGAGGGCTGAGCCTTAGTCTGTACCACTGCTGCAAAGGCAGCTGCTCTGCCCCCCTGCCCTCAGCCCCACTGGCTCCAGGCATCCTTTTAAATGCCTTTACTAACTGTGGTACTCCTACTTTGGGTTAGACCACTCACATTTTGCATAATCATAATTTACTTGATAGATTTAAATTAGTGACAGGAAAACCTCTCTTAATCCAAACCAAGAATTTTTCTGTTCCAGCTTAGCAAAGTCTCCTTAAGTAGTGCAGATTTGTAGGTAAACATAGGCTGATGAGAAACTAACCCATTCAACCTAGTACTGACCAAACTAGTTACCTGTATGACTGAAGACTTTTCTCTTTGATAATACTGTTTGGCATACAATAAAGTAGTCATAGTTAATCACACTGATTTATTGTCTGCATAATAAATCCACTGGCTATTTTTGTGGTTTTCTTGCATCTCTATTCAGCACACATTGGGAACTGGTGAGTTTCATGCCATTATTTTCTCTGTGCTTCTCCTGTTTTCTAGAGTGATGACATCCCAAAAAATAGGGATTAAAAAAAAGAGAAAGTAAAAGCCCATCACAGTTTATAGAATGCAAAATAAAAATATTTCCAAAATGAATGTTCAAATAGCATAAGAAGCTTGCTAAGATGTGGATTTTTAAACTGCCATCTCCAAGCCACAGCCAGATCACTTAGAAATATATAATATAGTACACTCCACAGGCAGACAGATGCACATAAACTGATAATAACTCAAGAGTTTTTATCTCTATGTGTCCTCAAGCAAGGCATCAGGAGAGAGAAACACTCTTGCAACAAAATTAAATAGTTTTAGATCTAATTTTCCTAGGTTATACTAGATTTCAAATTGATTTCCAAGGAATCTAACAGTCACGTTGCTTTTCTTATAAAAAATCCATCAACCACTTTGTGTTTTTACTTACTTTGCTCTTTACTGGAAGTAATAAGAAACTAATATTTCACAACACAACATGTTTCATTCTGTAGAGGTCTCTTATGGTGAAGGAGCTTGGAGTGGGCAGGTGCAGAACACCAAAGTACAGCCCCTGAGATTTGTCTGTGCAAGTGCCTATTTGAATTAATGTGATAAATCTGCAGCTAGACCCCACTGTCTCCTTTCCAGAAATGCAGGAGGGTTGCAGAACATGCCACTGTAGAAAGATATGTCCTAATGCATAATGTGATCAACTAAACATATCCCCATGTACCTCAGAGCATATTGAACTAATCCACACCAAACACAAGCATGGGGTTTTTTGCTGGTCCTTTCTGCTTCCTAAGTGAAAAGCCAGAAGTTCCTTTGGCCTCAGAGTAAATGAGTGCAGCCATGTGTGGAGGCACTGGTGGGATGCAGGGCTGCAGAGGGGCCAGAGCACAGGGCATGCACCTGCTACTGCCTGTTAGGTGTTGGATTGGCTTTTGTAAAATATTTCACACAGTTTCCCCAAAAGCTTCCCAAGGGTAGCAGTTCTGGGTCAGCAGACAGCTGGGACAGGATGCACAGAGGATTAGTCCAGCTGCCAGGCCCCTGAGCTAACTGATGTTTCACATTCAATGTTCTCTGCAGTATCATAATACCATAAACTGTTATTGTTACTCAATATAATTGCATTTCAGAGCTCTCTTCTTGGACACAGATCCCATTTTGCTAAGCACTGAACAAGAATAGAGGGAAAATATATTCTCCGCTCCCAGAACTACATAAAAATAATTATACAGGCAGCAAGTAGATCTATTTACAGAAGACCCCTGCACTTGGCAGGCCATGTTCAACTTGCAGGCAAGGCAGAGAAGCAGGTGCTTCTGTGCCTGGGTGCTGCATGGTACCAAGCAGCTTGTTGCTGTTTCAGAGGAAGATTTCATGGCTCCAGGTTCACACCTCTGACTTCTAACTCAAGGCACAACCTGCTCTGAGCAGCTGAAAACCTTCGCCTGAAATGCTGATTACCAAAATATTCTCTGGTTTTGTCTTTCCTTCAGTTATCAGACTAAAAACAATGTGCTCTGGTATTTTACATCTTTTCAAGTCCCGGTTGAAGCAGAGAACAAAAACAGTAATGCTGAATACACCTTTTTCTTTAAAAAAACCTAAATTACTTAATCTGAATAGTCCTTTTTGTCTCAGTTTTTAAGAAAATTGTTCCAGTCAAAAAATGTATTAAACCAGGAGGTCTTTCTCTCTGCATATTTCCTGCTACCTCCAAGGAAAGCTTTCCTTAACAGTTCCCACATGGGCCAGGGTGGGATAGCACAGCAAATGCTCTGGATTGAAAACCAATCATAAGAAGCAGACCTTTAGTAACTGTCCACCTCAAAGGCCATGCTCTCAGGAGTGCCAAGCATCACAGCTACAGACAGAAACAGTCCCACATATTTTAACCCTTTCATATTCTCCAGGTCAAAGGCTTTTTTTCCCCCTTGGACTGCTCAGCAAGGAATGCTGTTCCAATTCTATTGACTGCTGGCTCTCGGGGGTCCATGATGTCAGCAGAGCTCCAATTAGAGTAGGACTGAGAGAAGAAAACACAAACCAATCAAGAATGGGCATGTGCCAATAGCCCCTTGCAAATACATGCAGGCTTGCACTCATCCCATGCAAGGCACCAAACTGGAGCTCCTGCAGCGTCCAAAGCTGCTGCTCTGCCTACAGAAACATCAGCCCTCTGGAGGGGTTTAGGGCAGCCACCCTTCCAACCTAAACACAGCTGGAGGGGATGGGCAGAGACCCTCCCAGCCCTAGGGGAGCTGTGGTGGCAATTCATGGGGACCCCAGCACAGCTTTGTCAGTGTAGATATAAAAGCATCACACAGAGCTTGCATACTTGTATGTGAACCAAAAAGCACTTGGGCAATGCTGCTGAGACCTGCACACTCAGAAACTTCTGATTCTGTTCTCAAACTCAGCTTTAAAGGCTGATTCTGACACCGTGCAAGTAAATTCCTATCTGGAAACTGTCTGCTTAAATGAAATAATGCAGCATGGTGGCCCTACAAGCCATAATTTAGAAGGCTGTGAGCCATCCCAGTAAGTGGTGTGGTTTAAAGACATTGTTATTTTCCCCACAAATCTGCCATATTTTCCTTTTGCATTAAGGATCTCTTCATCCTGTCAGTCAGTGTCAGCCCAAGCCTGAACTGACTAAGATATGGGAAGGAAGATAAAGAATCATCTCCTGATTTGCAGGTTCTCTTTTCCCTGTATCCCCCCTCCCTCTCAAAATAAATCAGGCTAAACACAACTGTAAAAATGTAACTATACAAGTAGCTGCAAATACTGCTTTAAGGAAATAAAAAAATTAGATGTTTTTAAGAGGTTTTGCAGCTGATTTTACACTGTTGCATCATATTTGTCCCTTCCTGAGTAATTTCATACTCCTCAATTCAAAAATGAATTACTTAGGACTGGTTTATAATGTCCACATTGTGTTTTTAAAAGAATACTATTGAAGAAACCTCTGACAAGTGAAGTAGCTTATGGTAATGAATTTGAATATGAGAATGAACCTTATTCAGTAAAATATTGTTAACACTGATATGGAAAACCACTGGTATCCATCTGTTTAATCCTTCATGTGTTTTAAAGTTGCATTTTTGAAAAACAATTATTAATAGTGCTCATTAGCTGCCAAGCAAAAGAGCATCCCACAAACTTCTGCTCAGATATAGCAAATACCAGTGAATACTACTCACTTTTCCAAGTTTGAGCTAGAACCTGCTGCAGGATCTCATGGTTAGGACAAGTTTTTCTGCTGGAGTCTGTAGAGATGGGAGAGTATAAAGGATGGGCCCTTTCTATAAAGGAAATGCAACCCCCTGCAGATTCCAACTGTGTCCCTACAGCCCTTCAGCACCTCCCCACCAGACAAGCTATTCCAGCACTGCACTATCCCTACTGTTAGGAAGGGTTTTTTAATGTCTAAAGTGAATTTTCCTTGGTGCAATTTAAGTCCATTACTTCTAGTTGTGTTAATGCACATGGAACACCGTTTGCTCCTTTCTTCCATGCAGCAGCTTTTTATGTGCTTGCAGGCTGCTGTTATGACCCCTCTCAGTCTGCTCTTCTCAAAGCTAAACAATTTGTCCAACATGTATAAGGGCTGATTTTTAAAAGTGTTGAGCTCCTGCTGTTCCTGTTGCTTTTATTCTGGTGATTGAGAGTGAAAGAACTTCCACAGAGTTGATGATCAAGCAGTATTGTCTGGTGCCCTTCAAATACGGATAGGTATGAAGGGCACAAATGTGTTTATAGCTGTATATGTGCATTCTTGTCTTCACAATAAAAGTGTATTTACAGGACCTGTGACCAGCCTCCTGACTGCATCTCCAGGGCAAGAGCAACTTCACTAAAAAAGCAGGTTTTAGTGGAAACTTGCCTGCCTTATGTGCCAGGCTTTGCTGAATCATTTGTACCAAAGCATTTTCTGTATTTCATGCAACACATATCTTGTTCCATGGAGGTTTTATTTAAATTATTTTATGGCTACTGTAAAAATGTTGTTCATGATTCCATGTTTACTATTTGCTGTTGCTGGAAAATATATCTTTGGAAGAGTGAATTGAAATCCTTTTCATCCCAAAACAAAAGGATGAGGTTTCCTTCCTCTAGTAGGCTTCTCTTCAGAAGAAATGATGATTTTTGTGCTTAGAGTACTGGAGCAGATTTCCACTTGCGAGACTGTTTTTATAGTGAATGCACTACAAATTATGATGCTATCATCTTGCAATAGTGTTCCAGGGCAGTGAGAGATAAATTCCACTATACCTGCTCTTTGTCTCTCAATTTCCATAGTAAATAAAGCTTTCTTTGTGTCCATGTAGGCCCTTATGAAATTTCTTCATGGCATCAGAGGCTTTGGGTACAACGTAATGCCAACAATAATGCCTTCTTGTATTATTTCTCATAAACGTAGAGGTATATATTCTGCATTTCTGCAGAAAAGGGGTTTTGAAATGTCTTTTTTTTTTTTTTTTCTGCTTAAACCCTCTCTTCTAACCTTGAAAAATAACTTTCTCAGATGAATACAGAGAACATTTACAGTTATAAACTAAAAGTAGCTACTCTAATTTTGGGCTACCTGTCATTGCTTCTTTTCAGGAAAAAAAAAGAGCAAAGTCATGGAAGGAAAAGAGTGTGAGAGAAGGAGGCTTTAGCGCTATTTCTCTCTATGATTTTTTCAATCTTGTCTTTTATTCTTATTCATAAGATTTCATCAAAATTCTGGAAGCAAGGCTAATTATGATGAGCATTAACCTACACAGGGACCATAAAGTGCGAATACACAAGTCTCCTAATCTTGACAATTAACACTGAATTTCACCATTGGTAATAAAGCTGAAGTGCCTCAGCTGTACAGCAACAGGCAATAATGTGCAAAAGGTGGAATTGCACAATAATACCAATAATTTTAAACCTAACATTAATATTTCCCTGTAAACACCTTCCTTTAATTATTCTGTCATTTATCTTTTCCTTCTTCACTGGGTCAATAATTCATCTGTGCAGTGTGTATACTACAACTTTTCTCTTTTTACAGAGCTTACTCAAAATCCTGCCCTCTTCCCAGGCACACACTAAATGTTCCTTTGCTTAGCCAATGGATTGACATATTGAATTATATTCTTTATCACTGGTATTGATAAAAGCATATCCTGCTGTTAGGATCTGCCTCTGGTTGACACAAACCCATCCATTGCTGCTCTATGCATGCAGCAAATTTTACATCCTGTTTCTCTGCCACACAAAGTGAAATCACCAGCAAGGGCTTTGGGGACAGGTGGAAAACAGTACCAACAAAAGCTTAAGATGATTAAAGGATCCCTTAAGACAAAATAAAAATTAAATTGATGAATTTTAAATCCACATTGTAAATTTCACATATCAATTACACAAAATTAAATCGTAAAATATTCCTTTACCTAACAATAGTATAGTATAAAACTAAATGGATTTGCATTTTGATTGGTGGCAGGAGCAAGCATTAGCCACTGTAGCAAGAAAGCACTTCCATATTGCTTGGTTAATGGGTTAATTCTCTGTGAGAAGTGAGAATGTTTTCTCAGCAAAGAAGATTTAGGTTTGTGTGTGACATCAGTGTCTTGAGGGTTAATCCTGAAGGTCTGACAGCTGTCAGCAGTCAGGCACAGGTGGAGTGCACTTTAGGATCTCAGTACCCAGACACAACAGTCACTGCTGGTACTACACCCTAGGGCTGTCCTGATCCTGTGTCTATCATCTGAAGCATTTCCCTTACCAAATGCAGCCTTTGGATTAGGTCCCAAAAGCCTACGCTCTTTTCACTTCAATCAAAGAACCCAGTTGAGAAAGTCAGGAGTGAATACCAGTCTTTATCATGATCATAACCCAACAGCCTCGCACACAGTGAGATGTTTTACAGAGACACCACATTTCTCAGTGAGCAATGCCTTAGCAAAAAAGTGTCAAAGTAAAATCTTCTGGCTGTAGCATTCATAAATAGCTTCATTCTTTTGGTTCCTGACATCACTGCAGTCCCATAATGAAATTGCAATTGAAGGAGGTTAATTTGTGCTCTAATTATGTATTAGTCTGGGCTGAAAGGTTTCTGGACAGAAAAAGGTTTTCTTCAGGCAATCTTTTATTCTGCTTATTGCATTTACTTAACAAAGAGCAGTCAGCTTTTACAGTGAATTCCCGTAATAGAGTTGAGCTGTAATGTTACCCAGCCAAGGGCAAACATATGCAGTCACTCTTGATGGGTTCTGATAACAGTCTTGAGCAAGAGCAAGGATTGTTTGCACATGTAGGAAGGACCAGGACAAAAAGCTAACAGATATGCTGCTGAAAAGGTTTAAGAGCCCTTCAGCTAGAATATCTTCTAGACCAGTGGTACTTTAGCAGACAGGTAATTTGAGGAAATTCAGAGAAGTATTTTCTCAATGATAAAAAAATTTCCCATGGAAATATTTTTCTTGTGTCGCTTCAAAAAATACATTCTTGGTTTTATTTTGATGCTTCTGCCAAAGGATGAGAGGCCAACATTGTTCACAATGTGCAGGATGCAGAACATTTTCATTGAGGAAATAGGTGAGCCTCAGCCACCTATATCCTCAGCCATAGCTGAGGCTTTCTAAGCTGAGAAGTACTTTAGGAAAGCAATAAAGTTCTTCAAAGCTGTGAATCACCTTTGTTAGGTGTGTTTCTATTTCTTCTCTGCTATTATTGGTCCTCAATAAAGTCTCCATAGTGTGTCAAAAGGAATTTAGCCTAAACAAAATAAATGTTCAGCTAAACAAACTAGTTATCAAAGGAAGTAAGCCATCTAAATATATAAGTATTTCTAGGGGTTGTGTTAACTTCAGCTTTTCCCTATAGAAAAATCCTGAGCCAAATATTGACCTAGTATAACTCAGTATCAGCTCTCATTTTGCTGAATCTGCCCTGGCCTCTAATGCAGACTCTGATTGTGGCACTGGAAGTAAATGTCTCTACCATTCACTAGCTGCAGGGTAAACACAAACCACAGTTAAAAGCACATAATATGAACACACAAGAGGGATTTCAAATAGTGTTCTTATTCTCTAAACAATAGCTTTCTGGGCACATCATAAGGGTTTTCCAAAAAACATATAAAAAACTGGTAGAATTACAAGCCATGCTAGTCTTTTGTGCCATCCACCACTGAGTTTTCTTTTAAGAGTTCTGGTTCGGCCTCCATTAGGGAGAGGAAACAAGCTAAGTAGATGATCTCATCCATCAGAGCAGTGCTCATGTCCCTTCTCCCAGGGCTGACTGCCTAGTCCATTCCCAGCTGGACCAGTTTAAGTATCCCCTACTCTGCTGTGCTTGGGCACCATTGCTGGGAAGCACAGTCAAGAAACACTACATAGGGGCAGAAACCAGGAGAAGTGTGTATTTGGTGTTTGCCTGTGCCAGCTCTAATAATTGCATCAAGGTTCAGTAAGCTGTGGTGGTACTGCGGAGTCACAGAATCACAGAATGTGCTGAGCTGGAAGGGATCCACAAGGATCATCAAGTCCAACTCCCAGCCCTGCTCAGCACCATCCTCAGGAGTCACATCAAGTGTCTCAGAGCACTGTCCTAATACTTGTTGAACTCTGTCAGGCTGGTGCTGTGACCACTGCCCTGGGTCAGTGCCCAAACATCCTCTGAGTGAAGAGCCTTTTTCTAATATCCAACCTAAGCCTTCACTGACACAACTTCAGGCCATTCCTTCAGGTCCTAAAACCAAACAGACTTACCAAGATGTTTTGACCTGAGAAAAATGTGAAGTAGATGTGAATGCACTGACTTTGTACTGATTTTAGACATATCTTTTCTTCTATTTTCTTCTAGAAAAACTAAGCATACTATCAACCTTCATAGCACCCTTCAAGTACCTGAGTCCTGGCCCTACCACCATGGAGGATGAAGACAATTTAAGTAAGCAGTCTCTTTTCTCTATAAATGAACAAAAATAAAAATAAAATCTCGACAATGGAGGAACAATTGTGGAAAGGAGGTGGTTTTGCAACTATTGGCAAGTGAAATCACAGAAGGGACTTGGAAGGGACCCACAAGGACCATCAAGTCCAGTTCCTAGCCCTGCACAAAACCATCAAATTGAGAATTGACAAGCCAGGCTTACATAAACCAGTTATAACCTAAAAATTAACCACTTTTATCTGATTAGTATTCTCTTGGGCCCTTACACCTCAACCAACTGTCTGAGCTCATGGCTGTAGGGCTGGAGGAAAGTCCTGCTGGGTGTGAAGGAGTTGAGAAGTCTTCCAAACTTGTGAAGAGTGGCAGTTAGGAATTAATAACCCTCAGTAAGCCCTTCCATTTGTCACCTAGAAGCAATTATTGTGTGTTATCCTGCCTGCTTATTGTAGCACAACTTGAATCATTAAAAAAAAAGGAGGGAAGCTTTCTGAACCAAATGAGCAATGTTTTAGTATCACCTACCAGACTGGCTTCTTTTCCAGGCAGACACATGCTGCCATGTTGCTCTATTAGAGCCACTTAGTGGGAGGAATTTGGTGCTTTTCCCTTGTTGTTGCTGATCTGCCTTGGTTTGCTCGTGGTGCATCAGCAAGGGGAAGAGCTGCTGGAGGAGTGAAGAAGCACAGCCTGCTATTTTCTGCTGCTGAGCATCACATGGACATCACACTATTCTGCTGCACAGCGAAGGCAGGCAATTACAGATCTTAGCAAAGGCAAAAAAAATCCTGAAAATCCTTCAGAATTGCTCCCAGGAAGGCTGTATTTTCAGGAAGACATATGAGAAGTATACACACACACAGAGGAAACATATTATGCACACAATGAGCTTGTGCAGGCACCTCCTGCGTAATAGTTCCCAAATGTGCTACTTAGTTATTTTTAGGTAATGTAGGAAGTTTGTACAAGCCAAACACTGTAACACCATTTTCTTATTGCTACTGTAATACCAAGACAGCTTCATGCCTGAGTGGGCTGTAAAACAGCTCACATGGACAGGGTAAGAGAGGTTTTCTGAAAGAGAAACACCAAATGTCACTGTTTTCAGGGTCATCCTACCCAGTCCTCCCTTTGGTCAAACATATGCTCCAGTGAAAAGGCAGCTATTTATTTCTTGGTGCACAGAAAATATTTTAGGTGTTACTATTAGGATCTTTTTTTTTTTTTTTTAAATATGAATTAATTTTACATCATGCATATTTCTGTGTTCACTTGCATTATAGTGGTCTAAATCCCGCTAAAGCCTATAGCACACATGGACCTCTGGAGTAATTCCACATTTTAAAGAGCTTCAGAGATTTGCTCTGAACAAGTGGAAAAACCTTCTCCTGTGTTAACAATTTAACAGGAGCCCAGGAGAATGCTGGCAAGGTAGAGAAGTTGGTTTCTTATCCCTGTAGTTTTCTGCTTGCTGAGCATCCTGTGAGAGCACTGCTTCCCCAGCTGTGCAGTATCAATGGGCAGAGTTCCACCTGCTGAAATGGATACAAATCCTGTTTCACATTCCCTTAGGCCTTCTTTACAAAGGGAGCCATGCAATTGAACTGCACCTGCATTTTCAACAGGTGATTATTAGCATACAGACATGATTTTTGTGGTTTATAATCAATGAACTAATACTAGAAAAACCTATCAAAGGTACTATGCACCTTTGGAATGGAATTGTGGGTAAAGTAATTATCTGTCTCTGATGAAGGTCTAATCTTGAACATGCAAGGAAAGGCCCACCCTATTCATCCCCAGAAGGCAGTTGTAGCTAAGAAGGTAATAAATGTCACAGAGGATTAGAAATAGGAAGCCTAGCCCTGTACATGGTCTTCAGCATCTGTTAGTGATGCTTTGAGAAAAAGGACATTTAAATGGGCACACTCCCCTTGGTATATTCTTCTAGCACCTAGCAAAAATTCACTCTGCTAGAGCTTGCACCTGAATCATCATGTTTCTTACACATCAACAGAACTGTCTAGTCCTCTCCAGAGCCCACTGATACTTCTGATGTCAACAACAGCCAGGAACAAGGAGTGATTTAGAGTGCTGTCAAAAAGTGCACCCTTTTATTGCTTCAAACCTGCTGTCTCTAGTGCTGGGATTGCATGAAACAGTGAATAATCATTCCCTGTTCACTGCTTAAACCTGTCTGCCTTTCATGATGTTACAAGCCTATGCCTGTCCCTGATCTTTAATCGTGCCATCCCCACTTTGCCATAGGATCAGGGCAGATTATCACCAGCCACAGACACTTTTAATCGAGGTTGTGCCTCTAGCAGGAGCTCATGATTCCTGGGGATCTCATTATGGAGTGCTGCCACAGGCTCGGGGCAGTACACACCTCCCCAGTGTCTGCAGAGGGAGCTGATGGTCCCCAACACACTGATTTCAACCACTGCAGCAGTCTTGGAGGACACATTCCAGACTCAGATTCAAGGTACTGAAGCATGTTCAGTTATGAGCCTGTGGGTCAAATTCCTTTTCAGACAGCATGAAGCCCCAGAGCTTTTGTATCCACAATACAGTGAGATACAGCCTCACACTGTGAGACAGACAACCCTGTCTCTAAGAAAATAAGTGAATATCCCATTTCAGGAGGCAGCAATCCCTCACCAAAACTATTCCCTTATTTTTGTTTTGAAAACTGTGTCTATTGCTATGATTTGGATTTCTCCAGGGCCTAAAGTGTTCTGGCTCTGATTCAGGAAGGCATGTCCTGAGGTCTGTTTCTGCCATGGGCTGCCCACATTTTCTGCTACATGCAGTGCTTTGCTGATGGGCAGAGAGCATCAGAATTCTATTATCAATCTCAGTCAGGTCATTAGATCATTTGAATAATTTCCCTCCTTGGCAAGATCTGTACTAGACATGGATTTCAGTTACTTCAGATAGTTATGTGGGCAAAGTAGAGTATGATCATTCTGTAACAGCTAAAGACAATGGCAGTCACCTTTCACAAATTTTTCATCTTCACTTTAAGCAAAGTCCTGTATTTTTTTTCACTTATCATGCTTCTCTCTGCAGTGTGGTGTTACACACCAACAAAATCTAATGACACTGGTTTTAACCACCTGAACCTCGTGAGGCACCAGGGAGTGCTCAACAGCAACAGCTTACCTAGACTTTTTACATGAAGATTTAAAAATACATAAGTGTGTTTTCATGTAAGAGTGATTTCATTTGTTAGCTTCAAGTTTATCATTCCAAAGTCAAGGATATCAACCTAAAAATTCCAGCAGAAGCATTCCCAATTCTTGGTTGTGGAATCAATAAGTGTATGAAAATGCCATCCTGCTTGGAAGAAGACACTGCCCTACATTACATTTGATGTCGGGGCTGGACTTGGACAAAGGTACCATGGCTCTGGCTCCTGGGTTCATACCTGTTGCTCCTGATTCAAGATTTTTCACTTTCAAATATTCATTTAATCCTTCTAACATCTGCAGTCATTGTGATGTAGATGAACAGCAAAAATGTACTCTATATAAGCAATCCAGTGTTTATTAAACATTTCTAAAGACAGTAACTGCCTGCCTCAGAGCTATCAGTTGAATCAGGAGTTATAGTACAGGCTATAGTACAGATAAGGCAAATTCTTTCTTTTAATACCACAGTTTTCAATAATGTTATGTCCATTTTAATTCAATAGTAAAGATGCTAGCGAAAATGAGGACGCCACCTACCACCTTTCCTTTCCCATCCTCCCTACAAGTTGGCTTGGCAGCAGAATAACCTTCAACAGGAACAATATTATCTCTTCAAATGTAGCGTGGAGTATCGGATGGTTAGTTCTGCAGAGCCCTTAAGACCCAGAGACATAGTCAGTGTCATTATTAGTGATGCATTATAGTTCTGAAATGCTCTTGATGATGCAAACTCTCTAGGTTAACTCTACTGTGCATAATGACCAAAAGGAGAAAAACATGAAACAGCAGTCAGAATATTGAGGAATAGTGCATAAATAAATATATTTCAGTAACTGCTTTCCTTTCCTCCATTCAATTACTGAAGCAAGATCACAATGTCTCCTGGTGTCTGTGAAACTGCAAAAATCAATTAATAAAGTTAACTGAGGAAATATTACAGTGCAAAACTGTGGGACTTTTTTAGAAATCTTACACAATAAATTAGAAACTATTGCCCAAAAACTATGATAGTTTTCTTCCTCCTTTTTTTTTTAACTCTATCCCCTTCAACATTATTATTCTCCAACCTTTCATCATGGGATAACCATAATTTATTATATTTTTTTCCCCAAATGTAAAGAATATATTTCCAGAAGTCAAGAACAAAGACATTATGAGAAATAACAAGACTGAAAATGATCCACAGTTTTGCATTTTCCCTGTGTATATCCTCTGACTTACCCCTTTCCTTTTAGCGCTCTTCATTTCTAAAATTGCTTGTGATTGTTCTATTACAGCTGCTTACAGTATTTATCTTGTGTAGTTTGGTGTCATTTGCCTGCTTTGTCTGATTTTCACAATAGAAGTACATGTGCCACCATTAGAGAGGTAATCTTATGTCTGCTACACAGAGGTCTCATAAAAGACATATTTCAAAGACTTCCTATTTCAAAGATACCTGAAAGTATAAAGTAATTTCACATTTCCTGGCAGCTGCCAGGGATCACACAAGCCCATCAGGCTCACAGACTTTCTGAGGCACTCACTGAGTTTAGGCTGCCTCTGCTTTACAGGCCATGATGACTTTTGGCTGCTGCAGCTCCTCCTGAGATCTGGGAAGAACTGAGCTCTTTCCTGGTGTTTCAGGACCAGGTGCTCTAAAATCTGGCCAGCTGTAAGGATACTTGCACAGATTTTCTTCATTGTGACAAGGCCAAAACATGCCATAAATGCAGGCATGACATCACTGTGCATGCCCCAACTTTATCCACATTTCCTTTGTGCTTGATTTCTGGAAGTTTTACACTTGAACCCCTGTATTTTTTTCCCTTCATCAGGGCAAACTCTCTATTGGCCAAAACATGGACTAGACAATTTTATAGACACAATTAAAGACAAATAATTAATGTTTATTTTATGGTTTTAGTTAACTATTTTTTATTGAGGGTGGTTAAGGTAAGACATTAAGGTCATGCATTCATGTTCACAAATCCGCAGTTCTCTGACCACAAAAGAAAAAACAGATGGAATAAGACAATATGAATTGTAAACACACATAGCCTCTTGAGTTTTCCTATTCAGTGGTGCATAATCAATACAAATTCTTTTCAAAGCTGAATATTGTGTGAAGCAGGAGCTATCTTTCTTTTCATGCTCCTTGACTACAGTATCATTATGTACCATAATTGGCTCTGTAAAAACCTATTAGGTTAAGATGGGAGAGGAGGTGTGAAATACAGAACCAAACCTGTTTCCTGCTAAAAAATATGTCTGCATCAAAATATTTTGCCTTTACTTTAAAAACTACACATAACTAAAGAGATATCTTCTGAGTGGGATGAAAACATGAGAAAAGGTCATGACAGAAAATGGTCAGAGACACTGCCAGGCTGGATAGAGGAAGTTAAAGCCAATATTCCCTTTCCCTTCAGAACAGTGTCTATAAATAGAGTTGTGAACTCAATGTGAAAACAGCACATTATCCTTGTGTCTTAGTTATCATGATTTTTTCAATGTCTTATTTCCAGAGAGGTTGGTTTAAATATGTCATGTTTTACACAGATGAATACCCTATGAGGGAACTTTTCCTATTATGTACGTCTTTTGCTTTTCTTTCCTTCCTCACCTGTCTTCATTCTGTCCCCTTAGCTGCAGAAAGTAAAAATTAACTAGTCACTAAAACCTTAATTTGTCAGTTCATGCTCTGCCTCAGCAAAGCACTGCAGAAGAGAGCTCTTTGGTGATAACTTTGGTGGGACATAGACCCGGGCTGGAAGCTCAGTGTGTGCTGCAAGGTTTTCAGGAGAGGGAGCCTAAAGACTCAATTCTGCAAATGGGCCCCCATTTGTGCCATGGTTATTTCTCCTGTCTAGGCAGTGATATTCTTTCTGTGGAACAACTTGCATGAGTGTGGATTTAGTGCTCTGATTGGAAAAAGTCTTTTGATCTTAAATACAAGTGTAATGTTTCAGGACATAAAGGAAGTTTTTAGTCATGATGGTTGGTTCTACATAATCTCCTCAGGCTCCTGTGCATCTGTTGGCCCAGTCTAATACTGGGGGCAGCACAGACCCAGAGCTCCAGCAGTTTCTCAAAGCTCAGCCAGCAGCTCACCCCTTACATCCTTGCATACAACCAATATTATCAGAGTAGAGAGAAAACCAAACATGGCCCCACAGAAAGTGGGAGGACCATTCTCTGTCCCATAAGGACCACAAGGACCTTCTCTGTGCGTGGGACTGACACAGCCTGTGCAGGTGGCATGATCGTGTCTGACAGTAACAAACCTAAATCTGGGAAAGGCTTCGTGTCCAGCACTGTTTCGAGTAAAGCAGGCAGCCACACAGTGCTCTGCTTGGAAAGGGATCAAGGGCATCACTCCTGGGATGGGTTGCCTTGTAGGTTGTTTACACCCATATTTACTCCCTCTGTTTGTCTCTGTCCCAAGGAGTGCACAGGAGGACTGGAGGATGTGTCAGAGATGCAAGACATTTAAACAAAGTCATCAGAAATTACAGAAATTTTAGAGGATTATTATTTAGCCAGCAGCACACCTTGTGTCATTCAGGACATCAGTGGGATGGCTCTCCATTCTCAGCTCTGGCTCTGCTGTGGCACAGAGCACTGCCTTGCAGCACATTGCACAAGCATGGTCCAGAGCAGTGGGGGATGGAGTGCTCCCTCCATAGCTCCCCACTGTCATTAAATTCCCTTCCCAGCACTCCTGGCAGTCACTCTGTCCTGTTGCTTTTCTTTGATACAGATCATTCTTTACATCAGTAATTGCTCCCATCATGATGTTCTGGCTTCTCCTAGTCTCATTTGGGTTTATCTACACCTTTTGCGATATTAGTTGTTGCTGATGCAGAAACTAAGAGCATCTGCAATTGAATTTGATAGATACGCCCTCACTTGCTAAACTGGGATCTGAGTCCAGACCAAATCATTGTTTCAAATGCTAGGAAGGTCTGTCAGATCATTTCTTAGTCTGGATTAATGATGTTGACAGCGCAAGATGCTATGGTGGGAGCAGAGATGGTCAATGTATTAATTGCAAATAGATTATTCAATACATTGGCCCATTTTTCTGTTTGTGAATAATTTCTGATTTCTAATAATGTGTTCATAAGCATTCACCCACATGGATTATAGAATAATTTTCATCCTAAGAGAATTTTGCAAACTATTTATATTTTACTAGTAATTATCAAGCAGTTAATTTAAGTCACGTGGCATTCATTGTGCTTCATCTTTGAATGATGTAATCTTTTCTTAAAATGGAAGGCTAGTGACTAATAGAAGCAGACCTTTAGGGACAAGTAAACATTCAGAGCATGCAAAAAAACTGTGCTAGAAATAATAAACCAACCATTATACAGATATTTAAGGAAAACTCCTAAAAAGGACTTAGCAACAATTTTTTTTTTTTTCTTTTTGGCTATTCTGACAGCCCTAGGCATAATGTCAGCTGCGATGATGACAATTGTAATGTGAGTTGTTTCCTTTCTTTACTGACAGGTACCAGCAGTGCAGAAGTAAAAGAAAATCGAAACATTGGCAACCTGGAGGATCATCCAATAGCATCTACTGATAGGGCAAGAGGGGGAACAACTAGCAGTAAGAGGAAAAGACCCTTAGAGGAAGGCAATAATGGCCATTTCTGCAAACTTCAGCTTATCTGGAAGAAAGTTTCATGGTCAGTGACACCAAAGAACGCTCTGGTTCAGCTACACGAACTCAAACCAGGATTACAATATAAAATGGTTTCCCAGACAGGTCCAGTGCATGCTCCAGTCTTTGCCGTTGCTGTGGAAGTAAATGGACTTACATTTGAAGGCACAGGCCCCACAAAAAAGAAAGCCAAAATGCGCGCCGCAGAGCTAGCCCTGAAGTCATTCGTTCAGTTCCCCAACGCCTGCCAAGCCCACTTCGCCATGGGAAACTGCATCAGCCCATCCACGGACTTCACCTCCGACCAGGCCGACTTCCCAGACACTCTGTTCAAGGAGTTCGAACCATCCACGCACAGCGAGGACTTCTCGGTCTACAACCCCGTCAACAACGAGCTGCTCTCCACCGCCTACCGGCACGGGCGCCTGCTGTGCCACACGCTGGACCTGATGGGCCACGGCAGGCCCGGCAAGGCCAGGGCGGCCAAGGCCGAGAGCGAGAAGAACCCGGTGGTGCTGCTCAACGAGCTGCGCTCCGGCCTGCGCTACGTCTGCCTCTCGGAGACGGTGGAGAAGCAGCACATCAAGAGCTTTGTGATGGCCGTGCGAGTGGACGGGAGAACGTTTGAAGGCTCAGGACGTAGCAAGAAGCTGGCCAAGGGTCAAGCAGCGCAGGCGGCCTTGCAGGCCCTCTTTAACATTCGTCTGCCCAGCCACATTCCCAGCAGGAGTAAATGTCACCATTTGCCACAGGTGAGAGCTCTTGGGTAGCTGCACCACGTTGGAGGAATTCTTTCCATGAGTGGGATCGGTATTGCTGTAGCCGTTGTTGGTCTGCCCAATGGTTCCTCTGATGTTACAGCTTCGTGTCACAAAACAACCCTTTTCCCATAGAAAGGGCCACAGGGAAAAGATTGGAAATAGTATCCTGAAATCATTAGGTATAATTTGAAGCTCATTCCAGGGGAGGCATAGAGGAGAGAGCAAAATATAAGGGGAAATACCAACATTTCACTTTGGTACAGTGATAATATTGGCACAGGCAGAAAAATCAGGCAATTCTGTGGTACTGCACCTTTCTTAACAGAGAGAAGCCCATATACAAGGGATTCTCCATCTTTAGAGTTAGTTTTCATGAGGACCATGCTCTGTATCTTTATCAGTGATAAGGAATGTGCCTGAGTCAGAACAATTCTGCCACCGAAAAAGTTAAGAAATTTTGTTTATTTCAGTTGTACCATTGGAATTTTGTTGGTTTTGTTTGTTTGTTTTTTGTTTAGTTGCTTTGATTGCAGAGCTTGGGTGTTTTTGTTTTGCTTTTTTTTCTTTTTTTCACATATACCTCTAACAGCACAAAGGATACTGAAAGCTTTGAAGCTTTCCTGGAACAAATGTAGAGATTACTGCTGTATTCATATAGAAAATATAGATCTGAGGTGCCCACTTTGCACATGAAAATTTCATAGTTGGTCATAGGCCAAAGGCTATCTAAGCATTACTCAGACTTGTGTCAATTTTCTGAGTTCACAGGAAGTCAGGATTTGCAGACACTGGGAAGCATTACATGGGTTCAAGTAATTTATTGATTTGTTTGCGCTATCAGAAAAGGTTTGATCCATCAGCACCAGGAGGTGATCTACAGCTACAAAGCTCCCTTTATGAAGGGAGCTGTTAATGTCCAGGATTTAATGCAAAGCACTAGGAGCACTAAGAGTCATTCTTCTGTTGGCTTGCTGTGACACCCTAGGCAAGTCATTTAAATTCAATATGCCTGTAATAAAAATGAGCATATTATATGAAAGAACACTTCAAGATCCTTAAGTAGAGTGTAAATGCAAATCATGAGTAGCAATTCTCATTAACATTAGTAAAGATGGTCATTATATGTTCAAGGAGTTTGATAGGAGATTAATCCTCTAGGTAGCATGACTGCCTGCAGGACCCAGGAATTATATATGGTGACCCAGAATTTTCTCTGTGTTTCCAAAAAGAAAACATGACAAATGTGATAAATTCTAAAATACACCATAATCCTCCACTTTTCTTTTAATTCCAGGTTGCAAACTCCATGAACCAGTAGGATAATAACATAGTTCAATAATAACAGTGATCTTCACAGAGTGCTTTGCAGGCATTTTGGAAACCTTAACCAGCATGGCAGTTTCACCTTTCCAGTGCTCCTTCAAAGTGCACACGGTTTTAAATGAGATACCTCATTGGTATCATTCATTTCCTACCAAATGAATTCTGGTTATAAGAAATCCCATTCTGGTGGTTGCTTTGCTGCCCCCAGTGAACTTTGCTGGGTGTGTCAGCAGGTAAATACCATGTATTTATTGACCTCTGGTATGTCATGTTCTGAAACTGCACCACAAGGATCATTGCCTCAGTTCCTGAGCTCTCTGAAATATTCCCTGGTTTCTTGGCTTCATGCTCACCTTCTGCCTGAATATCACATTTTACTTCAGTCTCTAACTGTTCATTAAGCGACATATTCTCCAGAGTATGTTCCTTTTTTGTGGCCTTTTCTCCTTTCTGTAGGCTGCTGCCCTCCTTATCTTCTTCTCTTCACTGTTCTGGAAGTATAAATGTCAGTGAAAAGGTGTCACTGAACTTTCTCCATCAGTATTTCTTGAGTGGTTATGTATTGTCCAACTAAAAGATTACTTTTAATGCCAGCATTCAGCACATTAATTGAGAGATAAGCCTTAACACTGATTTCTGCTGACCTCCTTACAAACTGCTCTCATCAACAGATATAGCAGCTGTGACACCAAACCTGAGTTTGTGTTACTTGCTACATCATAATTCAAATTCCAAAGAAACCAACAGACATATTTCCACTGACTTCAGCTTAAGCATTAAATCCAGAAGCATATTTTCTTGTTCTCACTGTGCTATGCAGTACCTCCTCAAGTGACTGCCTTTGATCACTGCCTCAGTCAGTCTCTCTGGTGTTTGGTCAGTCAAAACAGTGTAACCATACTGGGGATAGTGCAGCTCTCAATAGCTGTGGTCAGAGCAGCTGCTCCAAGCACTGTTTCATCTCCTTCTTGTCCCCCTGATCTTGTGGGAACCACATTTTCAAAGACATGTTTCAACCAAGTTTTCAAAACTATTCCTATTCAGCAGTCTTGGTTCATGTCCATAGGTGTTTAAAAGCAGGAGAGCACCATGAAACCCAAATAGCTTAGGAGCAGAATTTGTAATATTAGGAGATTGATTTCTTCACAGAATAAGGAGCAACTGCTCTCCTATGCAACCATTCACTTTTTTCATGTGCTTCATTGTATTTGTTAGAGTATCAAACAGCTAACTCATTGGTAGTGGGGACAGGCAAACAAGATCAGCTATAAGAGTTTCAGCTGTATTTTGAGTATTTTGTAGAATCCAGGAGTGTGTTTATCTCTGTGTTTGTCCTTTACAAAGAGTATTCCAGTTTTGCTCCTGTTTGCCTTGCCATTATCAGTGGTGTTATGAGGATAAAATACGGCTTTTTGTGGTTACAGCCTGACTGGAAACAGGAAAGGGCTAAAAGTTACATGATACCTGTAGTCCAGTTGTCCTGAAATTTTGGATTTCACAGTGTCCAAGAAAGTTTCAAAAGAAATCAGGTGTCCTTATGAGCTGGGCCTCCAAACCACTGACATTTCTGCTTTGTTAATCAGGGCTCCCAGGGGACCTGGTGTCCTCAGCCTGGGCCTCAGGTGTGCCTGCAGACAGACAGACACTTTTCTGCTGACTAAGGGAGATTCAATGTAAAACGTCGACATTTAAGCCACAATAAAGGAACTGCCTAAAGGAGGGTGTAGCCAGGTGGGGGTTGGCCCCTTCTCCAAAGCAATCAGCGACAGGACAAGAGGATGTGGTCTCAAGCTGTGCCAGGGTGGTTCCTGTTGGACATCAGGAAGAACTCCTTCCCTGACAGGGTGGTTAAGCATTGGAATAGACTGCTGAGGGAGGTTGTGGAGTCCCCAGCCCTGGAAGTGTTCAAGAAACAATTCCTCATGGCACTTGGTAATGTGGTTTAGTTGGCATGGTGGTGGTCAGTCAAAGGTTGGACTTGATGATCTTGGAAATCTTTTCCAACCTTAATGATTCTGTGACTCTGTGATTCTGCATTGTCCAGTTTGTCCTGAGAGGTGCTGTCTACACAGGAGCTTCTGAACCACCAGAAAATGCACAGCATGGATGTAAAACCCTGTAACCGTGATCCCTTCTGATTCAGGTGAAACAGAGGGCTACAAGAATAGCAAAGCCAGAAATAGATAAACTCCCTGAGTCATCTGCAATCCAACTTGCTTCTTCAGCTCCCTCTCACCATGAAAACACTTAATGAAAACACACCATGAAATTCTGAGCACTTTACAATACCAGTGTTTCCTTAAAAGAACATTGCTGTGACTTCTTTCCTGTGATTGTTGCACAATGTGTTTGGGCTAACTGTAAAATTGTACGCAAAAGGTAAACAAAAGCATATTACAATTTATACCAGAAAAAAATTAATCTGATAATTTAAAACCAAGATAATTGAGATCATGCCTTCTTTACTGCCATCAGCAGCTCATCAGTCTGCTCTGTGACTCTCATACAGGTACAATAGTGACTGGGAGACATGTGCACTTGCCCATGTGTAGAGGAGGTAGCTGAGATGAACCCAAGAACTATCTGAATGGTTCCAAGATTTACCCAGTCTGCCTGTTCTTGCTCAACTAGATGTTTGGTCTGTGTTAGGCACTGAAGTGGAAGATAAATACTATTGATGGTCAGAGTGGGCACACAATGTTGATCAGAGCAGCTAAGATAGGAGCCTGGAGATCTGCTAAACTCATGGCAGAGATAAAGTAACTCAGGAGGATGGAAATTACAACTCTTCATTGTACCTTGTATCAGTCACTAAATATTACTCCTTGTTTCCTGGCATACTTGGTCTGAACTCATATTCTCATATGCAATTTCTTCAATTATCAGCTTTCATGGAAGTCTGGCAATTGTTACTTCCCACTTTGGAAGCTCATGTTCTTACATTCAAATACAGGAGACTGCATCAGAGGATGCTGACCAAACCAGCCCTAATGAGTCTGCACAGACTCCCCAGCTTTCCAAATGCAGGAGATCAAGGTGGTCCCCAGCTGCATCTGACCAACTTTTTCTAATCTTGTAGTCCTTCTAACCTGTCTTAGTCTAAATGGCATTCTTACTGCTGTAGAGCAATACCATTAATTAATACTGTCATAACAAATTAGTAGAAGAGGGGTGCCTGGATTTCAAATGAACCTAAATTAGAAAAGAATAGGTGTGAAAATTGCATTCACTCTGCTTTGAAATGTCTAAACGCTGCTGTTGCTCGTTCACATCCAGACCCTCCAGAGCAGTGGTTGTCTATTTATTCTAACAAAACCTCATTGTGTTTTGTGTGTGTATCATCAAAAAGAAGCAGGGTTTCTCTCTTTGGCAAATACAGCTAACCTTTTGGATCCAGTTAAATCCCCTATTTGCCAAAAGCTTCATCTGCAGGCTAAAGTGACCTCAATCCCACATTGCAGTGATTCTTTACTTGGAACAAGTCAAGGATTCCCACCATTTAACTTCAATGTCATCTTGGTGAGAAGGTGGCATAATCATGGGAAGAACAACCACCATGCCAGGGAAAGTCACATACCCCACACCTCTCACCCACTCCCCTCCAGAAACCTGTTTCCCTGTGTTGCAAAGCTGGTTCATATTCATGCAGTGTCAGTTGTTTCTGCCTCCTTAACTTTATTTCTCCCACTGTCCTCATTCACCAGCTTCCTGGTAACTATGGCCTCTCCCCTGTGTCACAGTTAAGCCAGGGCTGAGGTTGGCAGTGATATATTTGACTCCAGCATGAAGAGCAGGCATTGAGGTTTGAGAAGCTGTTCCAACAGGTTCCCTTTGAAGAGCTTTGCCTGGTCAACTGAGCAGGTGCATAGTTTTATAAACTTCTCTGTTTTCTTCTTCACAAAGAGAAACAGCTGATGGGTGTGTGTGTAGCTCCTAACAGGAGAATGCTAGAAAGAGAAATGGTGGGGACCAGACAGATGCCTTTGCAATGCAAATAACGTTTGATTTTCAGCCATCTATTTCTTACTCAGTAGGTGGGGAAAGTTGCTTTTATAATCAGAGCTACAGGCAATCAAGAAATTTATAGGATTACAGTTTCTTAAGCAAAACAATGGCGAAATAACCAATTTAGAGGCACAGCATTCATTTACTGGATACTGTTATTATTATCTTGGCTACTAATTGGATTGTAGTCACTTTTAGGCTCACAGCTGAGGAACCAGGACCACCTCCTCACCCTTCATACAAGTGCAATATAAAAGATAGTTATTGCCCCAGAGAGATTACAGCTTGAGTCTCAGATGAGGAAATGTCTTTGGTTTAATACATAAAATCCATGCTAGATCAAATGGAGATGCAGAATGGCTACCTGCATGGAATTACAGGAAGTAAATTAACAGGGTAGGACACTGGTAGCTTGCTCTCACAGCATCAACATACATATATATATAGACATTAAAGGGTTTCTACATGAAAACCAGTCATCACTGCAAAACAACACATAACTTTGCATCAGCTTGGCTCCAGTAATCCTGCAGCTCTCTGCTGCAGAAAGAAGTTGGTGTATCCATCTCCACACTCCCTGCCTCTCTTTTGCTCCTCAGTTGCTGTACCGTGTAACTCCCAGCCACGGACAACTCCAATCCCCAAAAGATTCCCCTGCACTTGGCTTTAACTTCTGTGTGATATAGAGCATGCTCATGGCTTTCAGAGCATTAGGTGTGCTAAACAAAACTCTCTTAACTGAGATGTGAAATTCTAAATGTACCACTCACCTAATTAATAATACTTAGAAGAACTGCAATAATCGTGGTAATTAGTTAATGAATAGCCAATTTTAATTTACAGAAGTGAAAAAATAATTGTAATATCTTCAAGGGAAAAAAATCTGTAAGGCTGAAAGGTATTTTTCTATGTAATTTAAGTTTATAAGCAATCCAAACCTCTTCTTCCTCTGAAAAGAAAGGAAAATAAAAAATATTTATCATTTCCTTTATAAACACTGTAAGGTTCCACGGTGATTACAATGCATTCAGAGTAGGGTAAATTGGATTTAACCATCTAACTTAGCTGCTGGGTGCTCCAGTAGTTGAAAATACTTCATATCATCCATGCATCCACAGAAACAGCATTTAATTTCTTCCCTTCAGATTCTAGATTGCATATTAAACAGGGCTAGTGAAACACAGTGTGGATTCTGCTGACTTGTGCTATTTGCCTCAATAAACCAGGCTTGTCTATCCACGAAGCTGATGATGTGGATCTGATTTGTGAAGAATTATTATTTGTGGAACTCATTAGGGTGAGACAGTTTGTGCAGTATGATTAGGGCTCCAGCAACCAGCAAACCTAGTTAGTACATGAAAGCTGAATCCCAGTCTGGTGTCATCCAGACATAAAACCTTCTTCTAAAGCAGACACTCTCACAGCTGTCAGAGCTGCTTCTGTTGTTTTCTGGCTTTGTAAGTGAGCTAGGGACACTTCAAAAAGCTCCCGGCAAGCTGGACCTCGTTAAAGCTGCCGCTTAATCTTGGACTTGCATCCTGACTTTGTTTATGATGCTTCATTATTACCTACTAAATACGGGCCATGATCGTTCTGCTCCGCTAAATGGAGCTGTAATACAAGCGCCCGGAGTGAATTTTTCTTTGGTTGACTTCCATGCAAAGCCTTTTCTGTTTGAGCTGGAGTGTTAAAGTCATGCCAAAACCACGTTCTTTATCTATTTTTATCTGTATTCACATCTAGGAAGCCTTAATTATTCAAGCAGATTTTTCCTTCTATGTAGAGTACTAGAAGCAAGCTTCTAGCATTTATTTTACGATGACTACCTCCCTCTTGTGGTCCTTGTGCCAGCCCTGTGGCAGGCAGATCCATTGTCGTGTGAGGAAAAAACTAACAACACAAAATCCCTGTGCACCTTGACAGGGCAGTGGTGTCCTGAGCTTCCCACTGATGCTGCTGAGAATCCCAGTGCCACGTGTAGCAGAGGGACCACTCCCCCTGAAAAGGGAACATCATCATCCATTTCATTTTTCTTGCAAGTGTTAGCCTTTAAATAGTGAATTTTTGTAGTAATCGTGGAGAAAACCAACATTCCTCTTGCCCCTTTATCTCAGCTAAAATGTCTACACATAGTGCAATGTGAAAGGATTATGTACACACACACACACACACACACACAAAATAGTATGCAGGTCATGACATTCATAGGGGGAAAGTATTTAGGGTTTAATCTTAGGGCTGCTGAGAAGTAATGGACAGAACAGACTTTGGACTTGTTAAACTGGATGCAAAATGTGATTCATGTGTTTAGACATTTATACAACCAGAGAGAAGTGGCTGAGGTTCTTTGAGATAGTAAAATCCTTCATTGTTCACACAGTGCTCTCTTAATATGAACTTCTTACAACTGAGTTTGGATTTTTAATGTGAGAAAAATTTTAGAGCAAGGGTGTTGGTTTTTTCTCTTTGCACATATGCGATGCATAATGTGAACTTTTGTTAAGATAAAATATTATTACAAATTTCTGAGAAAATAGAAAGCAGAGATAAATACATATAATCACTGGAAAAGTGGGTAAATTATCCATCTCCATTCATCACATTTTATTCAGTGAAAGCAATCAACATTGTCTATGTCTTATGATATCCATCAACTTCTTAGACTGTATTCTAAGACACATAAAATATTAATGCATCCATTAAATTTTTCTCTTCTACATTTAATACTGCAATATTATTGTGTTTAGACAAATTCATGTTCCTTTTTCATCCTTTCTGGTTTTCTAATTGACAAGTCAGAGTCTACTTCTAAGCCAGTTGATATTTCCTATTTGTCTTCTGAACCACGATAGACATTTGATATGAAAATGCCTAAGCATGATTGCTCTTAACCTACTTGTCATCGCATCTGCTGCAGACACCAGCCCCATAATCAGACCTGAATTCACACAATGGTACCTTAAAATCAGTGCAACAATGAGATGTCATGCAAATGAGCCTATGCTACTGAAGCCATGCTAATTTCCAAATCCTTTTGTGCTGTCTCTTCTTGCTCTCTTTATCCAGTTCATCTTTAAAAACTAAAGGTGGAAAGAGCACATTCTCTGAGCAAACACAGTCATTAACAGAATTAATGCAGTTTGGTTTGTTCAGAAAAATAATCTAAGTATCCCATGATTTCTAAGTTTTCTGTTCTTGTTGAGTTCTCTTCTTACTGAGTTCCTATTTTTAGGCCATCTTCTATGAACTGGGAACTAATGCTCACAGAAATAATTATAATCAACTCCTTTCTCTCTTATGTGGGACATTGCTTTAATAGGTTAAACACAAGGAATAATATGTCCCCAAGGTCTGGTGGGGAGGTAGAGACAGCTACACTGCCTTCATTTCTTGGTTGATAATTAGTTCTTATCCAAATCAACTTTGCCCTGGACTTTTAATGAATAATCCTCACAGGGATATTGGAGAGCAAACTCATTACTCCAGAATGAGGCCCCTCTTTTCTTCTACTCTCCTTGAAATACACACAAGTCATTCTAAGCCCCAGTGGCTAATGATTCTTGTACACCCATCCTGTGGAGAACAGCTCAGAGCAGCACCACAATGATACTGTTAGGCCTTGGTTGTCCTGGTCTTTGCAGAGAAACAGTGTTTAAGAGAGGAGTAGAAATGCTTGTTTAATCCTGACCCAGCCACACAGAAACACTCTGCAAACCAAGCCAGTGGCCATCAACATGGAGCAGACCAAACAAGCAAGCTAGAGAAAAGCAGGGAGCCGTGGTTGGTGAGACAGCAGTCAAGTTTCTTGGAGGCTCATGGGTATGGCAACAATGAAGGGCAGATGTGCTGATTGGTGCACGCTGCAGGACACAAATCAGAGACACATGGAGGTTTTTGTGTCTGAGTATCAGCAATTTGCACAAGAAAAAGAAACATGTCACATAGCAGTTAAAACTGTTGTCTGAGCCAAAAGTTAGCAGGCACAACTTGGAAAGCAGCATGAAAATAGTGTCCTGTAATAATGTTTATAGCAGCTCATAACACAATCACATCGAGAGAAGAGGAATTGCCCATGAGGGTCACCAGTCTGGAAAACACCTTCAGAGATGTTAAACACAGTTATCAGCTCTCACTGAAGAAAACCAAAAAAAAAACATGGCACATTGATTCTTATGGATCCTATGGATTACTGATCTTGCAACTCAGCCCAAGGGTTCTGCTAGTCAGCAAGGACTGACAACATATTAAAACACTGTCATATTTTGCTGCTTTTTGTGTCATTGCATGTTCTCCCTGCAGTGCTCAATTAAACTGTCAGGAATTTTCCTTTATGGATTTACATGGACATTATCAGAACAGGGGGCATGAGTTGTTGACACAAAGATATCTTCATCCTTTCTGTGCCTGACTTCTTTGAAAATGCACCTTCAGTGCTGCAGCAAATTCCTGCTGATCATAATTCATGGCTCTTTGATGGTTTGTGCATAGCCTAAACTTTACTCTGGGAAGTATCTCAGCGTGTCTGGAAGAGTCTGTGGACTGTATTTCCCTTCCACCTGATACTGGCTATTAATTAGAGAAGACAGCAAGGCATCTTAAAATTTGGGGTTTTTTTGCTAAATAAGCTATTTTACTCAAATTCGCCCAAAAAAAATCTGAAGTACAAAGCCACAAAGTACTGCCATATGAACTGTCGAGTAGAAATTATTTTTCTCTTCCTTTTTTTTTTTTTTTAATTGAAATGTATGATATATTTGGTCACAATCACGATACTACTGATAGGATATACACTCTGCTTTTGCAGGGTAAAAGCCTTCAGCTGAATATTTTATATTTTGACTTAGAGAGAGACCAAAGTACAAGAGGGATAGGCTACTGCTGTCACCATGCTCTGGAGAACACTGATGGGAAAAAATTGATAGCATTCCCCAAAACACTGACAAGCTACAGTGCATAAATTTTCCTTTTAAATCCTAGGTTCATGGGGGGAAGTGACATGACATTCAAATGTACTAGTCTTTGATATAAATATTTTGAAATGTTTCCCCTTATGAATAGGCAGGAGCCTAAATTTATATCTTTGCCTGCATCTCTTCCTGTACATTTGTGAACTTAGAGAGATCTTAAGCCCTCCTCTTTCCTAAAAAAAAAAAAAAATAAAATTAAAAAAAAAAAAGTAACATTTTCCTTTATATAACAAAAATCAATCAAGCAAGCCAAACTAGTTAGTCCTTACTGGTAGACTAACACCTTGCCATGTAAAAGAGCTAAAAATCTGGCAGATACCTGAGCCAGACCAGGAGCAACTTACGCAAATTCAAGGGATCTTTTGAGGAGCCCTTGATAACAATAGGTCACCAGATAAACGCCAATAAGGCTGAACTGAGCAGGAGGAGAGAAACAGAAACTTTGGAAGGACAAGCTGGAGGAGGAAAAAAGAAAAAAAGCTTCCAGGCTTCTGGGCTGCCTTTGACAGAATTGATTCAAACAAACTGAATGCTCCTACTGCAGTGGTTAACAGCAGTTGGGTTTTTCTTTTCCCTTTCAAAACATGAGATGCCAAGAGAGGGATCATCACAGGCCACTTGCCTCTCCTAAGCTGTGGTATCTGCTGTGCAGGAGCAGGGCTGCTCCCAGCTGCAGATATGAGGGAACTTGCTGGAGTCAGGAATAGAAGCTTATAATATAGAAATTATTCCCTTGAGGTCCTGGGAACAGTTCTTATGGAGTGAGGGTGGAACTGGTGAAAATCAGGCAAAAACCACAAGTGTGGGAAGGAAACTGTTGAAATTACAGCATAGTCTTGAAGTTAAATCCTTGCAAAGGCATGCATAGGGAAATGCTTTGACAGTAATTTGAGCTGTATTTTGCTACCTATGGCATGTACTGTATGCTGAGAATTTATTTTTTTGCACATATACCTGCTACCATTACAAATATTAAAAGTCCTTTTTGTGGTTGGAAGATTATAGTGAATAACTGAACCAATGTGAACTAAATTTTCTCTGATATACATAGGCATGAAGCCACAAAACAATGTGGGTAGATAATACCTTTATTCCGTATTCCCACAGACATAAACCAGAGCAGAACTTGAACCTGTGGATTTATAGCAAATAAAACTTACATTGAAATATGTTCCAGCTGTTTCTCATTCCATCATGAAGCTGATAAATAGCTAATCTCCAGTTCAGGCCTCTCTATTTAAATAAGCACACTAAAAAGTTTAGCTATCTCTGACTGAACTGCTTCAGCTGAATATCCTTAGTTCACTGCTTCTGGCCTCTATTAAAAGCAATTCAGATAAATTCTGTTTTCTACTAGTATTTTTTTCCCTCTTGACACAATTGGTATCAGGTCCTGCTTAAAGCTTTCAGGCTGGAAGAAAAACAATCTGTAAAATACATTATTTAGTGAGCACAACTAAGCATTACTAATACTAGGAGGACAAAGGAATTCTTCCATATTAGCTGTGAGCAAATACATTTCTCTCCATGGGAAGCCTCACCCCACAATTAAAACTGGTGATTTTGCAGAGCTGTGACCGAAGAGGGACTACATCTTTTCCTGAAGCACAGCTGACAAGGAGCTGAGACACCTCGACTCGCTGCATATTGTGTTACCTGCTCCTCTGCTTGAGCTGCCTCTGTCCCTGCTGGTGTGAGGCAGCAGTCTGGCTGCAGGCAGGGAGTGAGCAGCTCTGCCCCTGCCAGGGCACAGGCTCACAGGTGTCTCCAGAAGTATTCAGCCTTATTCCCTTCCTAGCTCTGATGTCCCTTTGCTGGTTTCCATTTTCAAACTCGTCCTTTATCAGGAGAGATCTCTCTCCCAGCACACCCCATCCAGGCAGCAGCAGGCTAGAGCTGGAAGGAAGCAGCTGTGAGAACAATTCAGTGTGATTTTAGGTTAAATGTTAGGTGCCCCGTCCTTGTGATAATAGCTGGCATTAGAGCACATTAACACAATTGCACTTGCTGCAAATTAACAGCGATCGGTCCAGAGGCACAATATCAAGTGCAATAATAATACACATGTATGAAAAGCAACATGATCACTACCTAATTAATTAATAACTGGTTACTGATTAAAAGGGGAGCATTTGGAGTTAAATGTGTCCTTGAAAACACTAACAGGATTGGTTTAGCACTGATTGTATTTTCCAATAAGACACATAAGTGCAAATAATTGCTTCCACTATATCATGGAATTAGTTCCATGACAGTTCAGCTGATTACTTCAAGGTTTTATCTGTGTTTTGTAGCTGCAAGATCAGCTACCATTTTGCACCTTACCAGCTGGTAGTGAAACACTCTTCTGTTTACATGTATTACATGTAATGTAGCAGCAGAAGCAGAATCAATACTGTAGATATATACAGTACCTGTATCACAAAGGTTACCACGCTCGGAAAACAGCTGATGAAAACTTGAGGCAATGAGCTGAAACATTCTGCAAGTAATTCCTAGCAGCACTAAAAACAATAATATAACTTTGCATGACATGGGTAATCCTCTGCAGACTGAGGGAAGCATAATATTTTCTGGAAGGGAGTTTTGTGGTCCACTGAGGGTTTGAGTGAGATATGGGGTATACCTTATAAGTGAGGAGTGGCTCGTAACTCAGTAGAGGTGGAACCTAAATGAAGTCACAGAGGTCATTCTTATTTTATCACTGAGAAAAATGTGCCCTGTATATCACAGCTTTTTCATACATTTAGTTAGTGGGATAATTCTAGGTTCAATGAAATGTTCATTTTTTTTTCATCTTGTATTTCATGAACAGAAAGCTTTCAAAACTACTAAAAACAATTTGAAAAGGACCATTTGCAATGTAAGTCCAAAGTTAAGCTTCCTTATGTGAGTTTAATGAAATACAAGGAACTCTGTGGTTTATTTAGTGTATGGAGCCATCAGCTAAATATTTTTGCATGTTTTTCTGTACATTTTTTTGCAGTGGCTGCACTGCAGAATCTAGAAGGGCCAATGAAGCAGTCAGAAAAGTATGCCCATCCTTTTATCTCCCTTCCTGATAGCAGCCATTCATGTGATGTGAATATTCTGCACAAGAGATTTCTATGCATGTTTTCAGGCTGCTTTCCAAATTAGCTTTTGGTGATCAGCTTTCTGCTGCTCTTAACAATCCTTGAGACTGTTTAACTATATTTGATAGCATAAGATATCTCAAGGCATTAATTCATCTATACAGTTTCAAAATAGGGACTTCAAAGTAGCAAGAGCAGCCCAAAGTAGTCCTGCACAGGGAGCAATGCAGGCACCCCCAAGGCAGCAGCAAGCAAGCCAGGCAGCGTGTTGGCAAGACATATCAAAACATGATGGTGTCTCCATTTCATCTTGCTTCTTCTCTTCTCAACACAGGGGGCCTGTACGTTCTCTTTTTGTGAGGTATGAATCAATTTGAGCCCAAAGAATCTCAGAGGGTGAAGGGTTCCTGGTGGATGGAGAGGCTGAGCCCATGTGTTGGTCTGGAAAACCTGAAAGTGTAAATATGAGGGCAGTCATCTCAGTGCTTGCTTGGCAGGGCCGAGAGAGCAGGCAAGAAAACAAAAACAGTGCTTCTTTTATTTGTACCTGTATAGGTAACCCAAAAGTGATCATCAGAGTTTAAATGTATTCTGGTAACAGCTGTGAACAATTTCACTGTTTCTCAATGCCATGTGTTGCCAGTTGAGAAGCCTGTCAGTAATTGTAACAAAGCTATTTCTCCATTTCTCAGACAAACTAAGATAAACTCAGACATAGAATGGTTACATTATCCTTTTTTTCTAACATATTTTTGATTGCTGACAGGCCTTATTAGCAAGAAGCAGAAAGGTTGAGAAATGGTTGATTAGAGGTTCAGCTGTAAACTGGAAATGTCCTTATTCAAATGTCCATTGATGAATCTGCTGTAGAACATTTGTAACAGGATAGATGGGTGTTAAAATCCTTATTTAGCAAAATTGAAGCCAATCAATGTTGACACTGGATTAGACAGGAGTATTTGTTGCATTTGGCAGCTGTGAAGGGGGTTGCAGTTTGTTAGAGAAAGGAGGCGGTCCACAATGCATCTGTGGGGTTATGAGCCATGTATCATGAGATGAATGAGCCAGTGTTAGGAGGAAGCTGAGTGAGTGCCTGATTTTGGCTGGGATAGACTTAATTTTCTTCATAGCAGCTTGTATGGTGCTGTGTTTTGAATTTCTGAACAATACCATGTTGATAAAACACCGATGTCTTACCTGTGGCTAGGCAGGACTTACACAGCACCAAGGCTTCTGTGTTTCTCACCCCACCCCACCAGCAAAAATGCTGGGGATGCACAAGAAATTGGAAGGGGACATAGCCAGGACAGCTGACCCCAACTGACCAAAGGGGTATCCCCACACTGTGTAGCATCATAGTCAGCAATGGCAGCCTGGGGGAGAAGGTGGAAGGGGGAGCACTCAAGAGTTAAGGCATTAATATTAGACCAAATAAACTTTCTTTAACTCAAGCTGTGAGTTTTCTCACTTGTACCCTTCTGATTCTCTTCCATATCCAACTGGGAGGGAGAGAGGAAGGAAGCAGCTGTGTGGGGCTGAGCTGCCTGCCACGGTAAACCCATAACAGTAGCACAGAGACACAACTGTGGGAGGTGTATAAAGCCACCATTTATAAATCTACATTGACATGCTGGCTTTCACTGAAGCCAGTGAAAAAATTTTGTTTTGTACAGGTTCCATGTTAAAAAAAACTACATTTAGGTAATGTTTGTACAAGAAGATACTGAGACAGTGCAACTTAAAACCCACATTGATGGCTGTTCTCAGAAAGCTGCCTGGTTTCCATTCATACCTTGAGGGGCTAATCAATAAAGCATAATTATCTCCTCTGTTTATAAGGTGATGTTTGTTCTCAGTTTGAACTGAGAACTATTGAAAAGACATATGAGGAAGACCTGAATGTATGTGTCAGGATCAATTCAGAGTTTAAATTGCTTATAATGGCTTTTTAATGTCAATGCAGATATCTCTGAGTGGCCTAAAGAGAGGGTGACAAAAAAGGTAACTGGCTGTGTCACCATCTAGTTTTGGGGTTTTTTTTTTATTTAAAGGGATATTGTCAACAGGAACCTAGTCACAGAGCTTAGTGTAGTTCTAAATATAGCAGTTTACATCTTAGTGATGCAACCTGTGATTGTTTTAATTATTTTAGCTTTCTTTTCTCCCTAATTGCTATTGGAAAATTCAAATTTAAAAAAAAGTAAATATGACCACTAATTATGAAATTTTTTGAAAGTATGAAGTTGGTTTGTAAAGAACAGCTGAGGTTGGAAAGAATCTCTGGAAATTATCTAGTCCAGTCCCTGCTCAAGCAGGACCAACTACAGCTGGTTGTCCAGGCTCATGTCCATTTGTGGTTTTAAGTACGAAAATAGATGCAGACCCCACAACTTCTCTGTGCAGCCTTCTTGCATTCAGATCGAATTTAAGGTTTAAATTTGTGCCCATTGCCTCTTGTCCTTTCACTGGGCACTACCAAGAAGAGTCTGGCCTTTCATTCCCTCCCATCAGGTGTTTCTATACATTAGTGATATCCCATTGAGCCTTCTCTTCTCCAGGCTGGACAATCCATCTCTCCTCTCCTGCTGTGAGACATGCTCCAGTCTCTTGATCGTGGCCCTTTGTCGGACCCAGTCCAGTATGTCCATCTCTCCCTTTCACTGGGAGGCCCAGCACCAGACCCAGCACTCCCAGTGTGCCTCACCAGTGCAGAGAAGAGGGAAAGGATCATCTCCCTACACCTGCTGGCTCATGGTCAGCTTGTTTATCCACCAGGACCCAAAGGTCCTTCTCAGCAAATCTACTCTTGTGTTGCATCACCAGCAAACTTGCTGAGGGTACAGTGCCCCATCATCCAGACTTGTGAAGGGGTTAATAGCATTGGACCTAGTGTTGACCCTTAGGTACACCATCAGTGACATGCCTACAAGTGGACTTTGTGACACTGTTCCTACCCCTCTGGTCCCAGGCTTTCAGCCAATTTTCAATCCAATTCACTGCCCACTAACCCTCTAACCCATACATTGTCAGCTTGTGAATTCTGGTGCTGTGGGAGATGGTGACAAAGGCTTTAATAAAACCAAGGCAAGCAACATCCACTACTCTCCCCCCTTCCACCAAGCCAGTCACTTCATTATAGGAGGCTATCAGGGTCTCTCAAGTACAATTTCCCCTTTATAAATTAATTATACTGTTCCTCAATCTCCTTCTTGTTCTTCATGTTTGGAGAAACTTTGGAGGAGAATTTTGTCTTGGTGGTGGTGGTGACACTGCAAGGCTTGCAGTTCCCAGGTTCTTCTTTCTTGTCCTTCTTGAAGGTAGGAGTGACATTGCTCTTCTCTAGTCTTCAGGAAGCTCTGTTGGTTGCCATGAGCAGGAGCAGGATGGAGCAGGCTATTTTTGATTTGCTTTTGCTCTGAGCAGCAAGTTACTGAGCTACTTTCAACATGACACTTCCATGGTCAGTGCCGTGCTGGAAGCTGGATGAGGAGATCAAAATAGCCCTCTCTGACTTTAAAATCTTTGGGTTTGAAATTACTCATAATATTGTCAAGTCAAATACAACTGATAAAAATACAGCACCTTTTTTGTAAGTTGATCATGTCCCTTTAGCATGGTTATTCAGTATTCCTAAACACTCTTGTTAATAATGTGTGACAGGCAACTGTGATGGGGAATGCTTCATGATTGCTCCTTATGTGATATCATGCTGGGATTGCAGACCCATGTTCTGCTGTTTTGTTATCTGTACTTCACTTCAGACATGTTTTATTATAGTACTTTAAAAGGAAGAATGGAACATTTTATATATTCCTGCCAAACCCCTTCTGTCTGTTGTTCGGTTTTTTTCCTTGAAGAATTGTTTTTATCATCTATCTTTTACTGTGTATCATATCATTATCTTCAGCTGTTAGGGGGAAAAATGAATAGACTTACAGTGTACAAGAGACTGACAGCAAATCATAGCATGGATGTTCCCTCCAGAATGACAGTTATACCCTAGATGGCACAGTGACTAAATAACTCATTGTGAGAAACTCCTTCCCACAGACAGTTGTTAAATTGAAGGTATTACCAAAACAGAATGCAAGAATTATTGCTTGTTCTATGGTCATTTTTCTTTAAGTAAGGATATAAGTTTCTTCTTTTTTTTCTCCTTCCGTTAGAAACAAACAGAAAGAACCAATCCAACCCTCAGCATCATTATAGCACCATTATGGTTTGTGCTGACCTAGTATTTTCACTATAAATCCTGTTTTCCACCTGAGTCTTGAGACCAGAGTTCATTTGCAATCCACACTTGTTTTAGGGAAAATATTTTTAATGCACTTTTAGAGCTGAGTCTGGACCTTTTAAATTTTTCAAGTGACATAAAAATAAAAATTAATTATTTCAGTATTGTTCTTTCTTTCCTGTAGCAGAGAACTTAATCTCAGTTTGAAGCTGAGATTTTGCTAAAATTTAATGGGAAATTACTGTAAGTCTAAATTATCACAATCAAACCATTAAGATGAATATCGTAATTTCTTTAGAGAAGGGCCTATTTTTTGATAATGCATGAATATTCAGAAACTTTGCAAATATAACACAAAGACTTGGATACTCCTGGTACTCCAAAGACTCACTGCAAGTTGTTTTGTTTCATTAGGAGATCAGCAGCAGACTTGTAATGCAGAAGAGCACATCTATCTACTTTAATCCTAGTACAGACACAACAGATTAACAAAACAGTGTCCACTCAAAGAGGAGAAAACACATCTTGTTCCTGCTGAGACACACAGCAGGAGTGCACTAAGAGGTGACTGAAGCCTGTGCTTTGGGACAAGGACCTGTCCTGCTGCCAGCAGAGCTGGCACTGCTGAGGAGCTGCTGGGGACATCTCCAGCCAAAGGAGACCTGAGCATCACTCCAGCTCATGTTATGACTGCACTGTCTGGCTCCAGGGAGGAAAAATGTGCTTTTAAGCCTATTTCCAACAGAGTCCAGCATCTGCCCAGCAGCTCTGTGGCAGCTGAGAGGGGGTGCAGTCCCCTCAGTGTCCCTGTGCCCAGCAGGTCCTGGCCCAGTGCCCAGCATGGAGCAGTGTGAGGGTCCTGGCAGCAGAGAGGAGCAGGCTCCCACCACAAACACCAGCTAAAGCCCACTCCCATCAGGGCAGGGATACATGTTGGACAGGCTCTGTCAGAACCCTGTTTTACTGAGCAGAGTGGCCTAGCTAAGGCTGTGCTGGATGGTGTAAGCCATCTGGATTTAGTCTAGCTTGTTCCTATTGCCCATGGTGTGCTGATCAGCAGCATCTGTATGCAGGGACAGAAATGGGACAGAAAGCAGTTTTGCCCATCCCTGTGCACTGGGAGAGCTCCCACTGGGCAGCAGGCTCTGCTTCCCCTCTCTCACTAAAGCTCAAACACACAGAAACCTGCCCAGCAGCATAATTGGAGTCATCCTCTAGGATGACTGAGCCTTGGCAGCCCAATTCCTGCTTTGCAGAGCCTGAAGGTGAAATTATGATTGACTCTTGCTTAAAAAATGAGAAGGGGAGGGGAGAACAGAGCTCCCATTCCTGTCTCCCCACTGGTTTGTAAGTACATGACAATAACACAGCCGCACATGGGCTTACATTGGTTTGGCTTCATACAGAGATTAACAGCTGATTTAAATTCAGCAGGTGCAGGTTTTCTGTGTGGACAAGACTCATGTTGATAGGAAATCAATGGGTTTAGACATTTCTGAATTCTTCCCTGGCACCAGGCAGTATGAAATTCTGTAGCCCTGGGGTAAGTGACTATACAATGTGCAGGTCAACACCAAGTCAGGCCAGCTGGATGATTCTGATAAAATCTGGTTTTTGCCTTCCATTTTACATCTCTTTTCTTTTTATTTTATTTTCAGATACTAGCATTAAAATTACTTCAGGATCCTAGTTTTATCTGGCAAAGATTAAGGACAGAGAGAGAGAGATTGAGAGGGCTGTTTGCAAAACTGTCAAGAACATCGAACAGTCCAAGCGTAAAAGCTATTCACCTTCACTTTATACCACTGATGGGTATAATAAAATATTTTTCATTCATCCATCAAAAAAGTTAGAGCTATTTACACATATATATGCAGAATGCCCAATGTGATTTGGCATAAATGCTTTAATCACATGCATTTCAGATGTAAGCTACTTGTAGCTGCACAACTGAGAGTGTGAGACATCTGTCTTAAGTGCTGGCTGATAATAAGCATCATGAATCTTCCCTGCAGATCCTGCAGCACTTCCCAGACGACAGGTTTGATTTGGCCTGGGCTTTCATGCAAAGCTTTCACTGAAGGCAAAAGCAATTCCACGTGCAGAAGGGCCCACTGCACTACACAAAGACGGTGACCGCTGGGGGGTGGAGCACTGCACTTGAGCCAGAGCTTTGTTTTTGGGGGAATAGTCTTTTCTCCCCTAAAATGCTTGAGCCAGAAATGTTAAAGAGTCATAATGTCCTTCATGTCCAAACAAAGACAGAGGACATGTTCTGTGAGACTCCTCTGTAAAATTTGTATAGCTTTATCATGCTTTTTAAGGAAAGAAAAAAGGCATCTGCTTCTCCAGCACACTGCAAAACAAAACTTGTGGAGGCTGATACAAAAATACAGAATAGTCTTTTATGACATGTGGAATAGACAAAAAGTCATTAAAGAAAGAAACAGTGCCCATTTGTAAATTGAGGATCATTTTATTTCCATGTATTTATATTCATAAAATACTTCATTTTCTGTTTCAACACGGAAAGAGAGAAGTAGCTTAATTCTGATATCGTGGTGTTAACCATATGAAAAGTGGCTTTGTTGTAATTGATTTTGCTCAGTTTCACATGTACACCCACACCCATACATATGCTTGTAAATGCAGAGGGATACAACAGGCAAATTTGTGAGAAAAACTCAGCTTCTAAAATAAATCTTTTAAAACAATTTTTTTTTTTCATAAAATCTCAAACAGGAAAAATAGATGTTAGAGCTGTCTGGAAATAAAATTTTTGAATTTCAAATACCTTCCAGAAATATTTGTAAAATTATCAGAAATGTTCCTTGAGTCTAGTCAGAGAGTGATCGAAAGGAATTTTTTCATTGCTGCCACTTGAATTTTATCTGGCTGTATTTACATGAATGGATCACATTTAAAGAGGGAGACATACATTTGGTTTTTGAGATTGTTGAGTTTTGATTTTTTTGTCTTAGTTTTACAGATATTTATGTAGAAAGATTTTTTCTTGAAAATCATGAATATAAAATTCAGTATATTTACACATTCTGAATGAAGCCCATGGAAGTAAGTGCTATGCTACAAAGTAAAGTTCATATACAGTGAAAATCGCTAGCATTAATTACTCCTGAATGTTTGTGAGTACCCAAAATCCTGACATAAAAGCTGTAATTTCTATGCAAAGTAGATAGGATGATTGAGTTATAATTAAAATGGTAATTATACCCTTAATGCTCTGTATTTGACTTTTCAAAAAAAATGTTATGCTCCAAGAAAAGCTATTTAAAGATCAGAGAAAAATGTTTGAAAAATGAATGTATTCAAGACAGTCTAGATCTTTTAAAATCCAGTTACTGATTTTTACATGCTTTCATGTATAGTCTGAAACATTTTCTTCATTTATTTTGGTCGATGGAAATAATAAAAAATCATTGGAACGTGAAAAGTTTAAATGAACGCAATATTCTCCAAGTTGATATTTAAGATGATAAATATTTGAAATGTTGGAGAGCAGGCAGCAGTATTCACTTGCTGACTAAAATCCTGGCCTTCATCCTCTTAACTGGGCCATGCCAAGGAGAGAGCTGGTGGGAATTTGGCAGCCCTGTAGTTCCCTCCTAGCCGGTTTGAGGCGTGCCACCCTGCACATTGACAGGACAAAAACATTCCCTTCAATCCCTCGTGGACTCTTTAGAATTAAAGCAAGAGCGCCTAAAGCTATACACGAAATGTCAGGGGTGGCAGGCTGGTGGAACCATGTCAATATTTGATGATGTATGGCTTGCTGGGAGGCACTGGAAACGCTGTCCTGGCAGAGGTGACCCTCGGCTGCTCTGCACTCACCCAGCCCTGGTGCATGCCCAGTGTAAGAAGGGGTGGGAGAACAATGCCCACGGGGTGGGATGTGCCTACAGATCCAAGAGGATCCATGCAGTAGAGCAGGGCCATTTCCCAGCCACTGCCAAACTCCTGTTATTTGTACATGTGCACCCATCTGCCTGTGCAGTGCTATGTCCATACTGGGACTCTGAGCATCTTGATCCACTCTGGAGCTGGTACAACAGCCTCTCTGTTCCTCAATAAGCACTCCTTGGGGCAAAGTAGAAGGAGGGTCTTAGGAAGCTAAAAATGAAAGTAAAATTGGCAAAGTTGTGCAGTCTTAGATACCTTTATTTTGGCAGCACATCTCATAAAAAAAGTCTGTCCATCTATCTAACCCACAGGCACATCACTTAACTTGGACTTCAGGACTTTTCATTCTTATTAATTTTCAAATATGGTTAAAAATTCTTCCTTGTGTCCCACAAAAAGCACAATAGGGAGGATTTAGGACAAAATATTCCAATTTTTGTAAACCAAAAAGAGCCAAGTCTATTTTTCTGCTCACCAATTGGTGGTAGTGAGGAACTGTGAAGAGGCTCTGCAATTGGGTTAAAGCTGAAAAGTCACTGAAGGAAATTAACTTAATTCCTGTTACATGCTGTCTCCCCTCATCCAGGACCTGTTCCAAAGCCAGGGCTGGCTAACAGGCAGACGTCCTCTGAGGACCAGTGATACCCATGATATTAATCTTTTAGAAATGTCTCGTGACTGATAACAGGGATGATCACATTCTCCAGTGTGTGCTCTATCATCCTTGGCTCCATGTGTGGCAGGTTCTGTCTCTGTCCAACACCAGGTTGTACCACCCAGGTCCAGCATCATAGTATTCCCCTTCTGATTTTCTTATGCCATGTACCTGTAATGCTCAAGATCCTCCTCTACTGCAAGCAGACTAGAAATGGTAGCAGGAGAAAAAAGAAATTTTAAAATTCATTTGGAAGGTAAGAGGGGGAGGAGCTTGTGTGTGATAACAAGACAAACTTTGTAAAGAGCATCAGTGTTATTCAGAAGCAGCAGTAAAAAGCTGCAGAGGAAAAAGAATGGTAAGCAGGCAAGTGGTGGATGAGGAAGAAGGAAAAAATCCATAAGGAAAGATAGGGTTATTGGCTGTTTTTCAACAGACATTTGTGAAATATTTTCTTCTTGAGTACTGGAGTCTGTTTCAATACCCACCCCTTGTTTCATATGGTGGTTTATAGTCTCTCTGCAATCCATAATTGAGAGCTGCTGTTTGCAATCCCCTACAGTAAGTTCTGAGTCACTGATTTTTAGTCATTGAAATTTTTAGAAATAGTATTAGTTAGCAAAAGGCATGGTACAGGTATTTATTAATGCTAGTTGGCCTGAAAAAATGTATTGGTAGGCATCATTGACAGCCACCAGCAATTCCAAATTTCTACAGCTGTAAACTGAAATTAAATGCACAAGAAAAAAAAATTAAAAGCTTTGCATAAAAATAGCTGAACTTATAAAATAGCAGAAGCGTTCCATTTTTAAAGACACAGGAAGTCTAACCCAAAGCAAAGGTAAAAGTCTCAATAGATTTTTTTCAAAGTTTGGCTCAGATTCTGAATTCTTTCCTTAGTAACATGACTGTACTCTAGCAGAAAGGCTTTGAGGGAGGGGGAAAGAAAAAGCTTTCTGAAGTTATTGGTGATGGTGAATTTAGAAGTTGATTTTATAAGTGCTTTCTCCACTAAAATTAAAACACGTTGGATGACAGTCTCAGCCATGTACAACTGGGCTTGCCACATGAAAATGAAGGTAGCTCCCCCTATTCTTACTAATTGGACATCAGCAGCTGTGGTTCCTTTGCCAAATGTGGCACAAACATGTGCCAGTCATTAATAAGTGTTTATGTCTTCTTCATGGAGTGATAGTCCATGCCTTTTGAGCTCGGTTTTACATGTGAGGCTTCTAAACTAAAATTCTCAGTGTAGATTGTGTAGTGTTTCTTGGCTTTACTAATCTCTTAAGAGATTGTTAGAAAATTTTGTGCTATGAATGTTCCTGGATCCTCAACTTTCCAGGGGAAAAAAAAACCAAGATCAGCAGCTAAGAAGGCTCCTCCTCTATTCTGCATTAAGTAGAATCATAGAAACATAGAATGGTTTGGGTTGGAGGAGACCTTAAAGTTCATCCAGCTCCAATCCCCTTGTCATAAGCAGGGATGCCACCTACAATACAGGTCTCATCCACCCTGGCCTTGAACACTTCCATGTACACTTGTGAAGCTGCTACAAGCTGCAAAAACACTTACCAGGCACTAAACCAGAACAAGAATCAGCCCGCAGTCTCCATAAGGCCAAGAAAGCCATTTTCTGCTTAAAACAAGTAGTGCTTAATGGCACTGGTGTTGCTGGCTGTGATGGAGCCCTGTGCCCAAATACTGCTGCAGAGGGGTCGTCTCTGACCAGTGATGTCTGATCAAAGACTTCTGTATTTGTGGTAGGACAGGTGTGTAACTCCCTGGAGAGCTGATGGATGATGATTTTCTATCAGCCGGTACACAAAATCAGTGGCTGCTGCTGGAGCTAAATGGTGAGAAATGGTTGTCCCTTCTCCTGTAAGGTGTGACAGCCCATAAAGTCCTCTGCCTTCCTTGTAGGGCAACCTAGAAGGCAAAATTAGCACCATAGCCCATTTATTTTAAACCCAGGAGGACAAAGATAGAAGGATATGTTTGGGATGTCTTCTCCCATTGGTGTTGGGTGCTTTGTATTACTGGTTTTACAGCTGAATTTTCACCTGCAGAGGAAATAAGGTCTTTGATGACCTGTCCCATGTTGCTGACATGCAAACACTGTAATTGCAATGCTTTGCTTTGCCCCAGATATTTACTGAGGCCATGAGAGGTGATCCTTGGGGAACTGCAGGCAGGTAAATGCAGGTAGAGAAACTGAGGCACAGGAATGCCATAGCTGCTTCAACAAAATGACTGCAGCTTCTCTCCAGGTCTGTCATGCTTATATCAAAGAGCATTAGATGCTTAACATCCTTGGCATCTTATAGCATAAAAGGACAACCTTGCATTTCATTTGTGCCTGCAGTGAGAATGAGCTCTTCAAAGACCTCCAACCATCTCCCTCTGCAAGCCTGATACATAATAACACAAGGGAAGCTCATGTTTTGTCCTTTTCTGTGGTATGGCAATATGTTTTGCAATGACAATAATTTCCCTCAAGTCTCCCAGTTGTCCCATGAGAGATTTGCCATCATCCTCGCCCTGAAAAACTTCTCTGTACCTCTTTGATGAGAGCTTGTTCTGTAGTTTTTTCAGTTCTAGCTGGACAAGAATATATTAAGGACAAAAAGTAAATAGTAAAGTCTGAGATGTGGAATTTTGGTAAGAGAAAAATGGTAACACTGCTACATCTCTGTTGGAAGCTGGTGTTAGTCTGCCAACAGTTAAACCTTATATGTGCTAAAGAAACCACAAAATACATGATACATAGCATAGATTTTAGCAAAACATTTGCTGAGATGTGATGGAAATGTCATCTATAAAAAGCCTTCTTAAACACCTTAATATATATAAAATGGCAATCTACAATTTGGCATGACATATGCATATATATATATAGATACATATATATATACTCATATATATAAAGTATGTGACAAAATACAGCTGCACCACATCATTTTAGCCAGCAAGGGTAAGCCTTTCTTATTCTGTTTGTTTTTCAGGTCAGAGGGTCTGTGATAATTTCATTAGCTGCTGAAACATATTTTTATGTGTTCCAAGGACAATGTTAAGTGCACAGGACTCCTGTTACTGGCAATGAAAATTAATATCTAGGACCTTGCAATAGGATCTGAACATTTCACTACAAAAGCATGGCAATGTGATGAATGTGGAGCTAAATGCTGTGTAGGTGAGGGGATTTTATTCCATTTCCAAGTGTAAGGAAATCACTTTATTCTGATCTCTTACTACTGGTACCTTTCAGCATTACTGCAGCACTCAAACTGAAGGGTTAGACAAACAATTTCATCTGCTGCTCAGCCAATAGATCAGGGCTCTTCATACAGTCAGTGGGAGAAATAATCTCATGTGGGAAGAGATTACCAAAATATGGCCATCACTCAGGGGTCTTGCATGACTGTGTGAACTGACCACTGGAAATGAGGGTAGCTCATGAATGTACACCCAGAAAAACAACTCCAAACATTCAAGAAAAGGTGAAGAATGCTCAGTTTTCTAAATCCACCTCTCCTAACAAGCTAGTCCCAGTGTAGCCTTCTCCCTAGTTATCATTGCACTGCTTTTCCATCAGGGCACTCTGCCCCTCCAGACTGAAGCTTGTTACCCTTGACAGAGACGTGTTACAGTTCACCATGCTGTTTGTATTGCTAATCAAGGAGACAAACATTTGAGACATAAATTGCACCCTTCCACAGCACAATCTGAACTGAGCCATCTCTTGACTGCCTGTGGCAACAGAGGGGAGTGGTACCCTAGGATGCAGCTGAAACAGACTAATATTCAGATTAAGTTTTAATAACATGCTGGATTAAAAGAATAAGGAAGAAGAAATATAAGGGAGAAGGAATCTAAGAAACAAGTCATAAAGGAAGTCTGTGTTAGCCGTGGGGGACAGAGAGACTGAGATACAATTGTGTTGCCCAGCCATGTATTACCCAACCATTTGTCAAGATAGATATCTTGGGGCACAGTGTGGGAGTGGTGAGAAACCATCAAACAGAAGAAAGTGGCTCTGTGAAGCTCAGAGAGAGCTTGAAGTCATATGTTTTTGGTGAAAGGATATTTTGGTACTGGCAGTAGACCCATAGAATCACGTTTCCCAGCTCAGTGACCTTGCAGTGCACCATCAGCATTGCATTAAAGAAAATGTGCTTACATATTATTATTACTGCATTACTTCACAATTAACTAAATCTTAAAATGCAGATCACCCACCATTTCCCTGCCAAGAGACACAACTTTTCTCTCTGTCTCTCACAGTCTTTTTATTCTTTTTAATCACTTTCATTTCTAAACATACACAGAAATTATTGCATGAATCAGACCAGTGGTGCTCGAGCTTGCAAAGAAACCTAGGGGTTTTTGATGTTTTGTCAGGTGTAATCAAAATGAGAGCAAGTCTGATGCTTTAAATTCCTGTCTGAGGTTTCCTTCCATTCACCTTGCAAAGCACAGTAGTTAGACTTGCAGCATATAACTTATAACTCTGCAGTGAGAAAGGAGCAAATGACTGGCCAGGTCAGTGTGTTGTGTGCAGTATTCATACACACATACCTGCACGCTTTCATACCCACACTGCTCTGAAAAGAGAGAAAAAAAACAAAACCACAAACCACTGCTAGAGGAGACTGTGCCAACCTGCTACTCACCTGTGGAAATGAACTACCCAGATTAATTACCTGACAAAGGCTGGACTGCAGCTGTCAGCTCAGAGCAAGAATAGTGTGTCAACGAGAAACAAAACTGGAGACATGCTGGAAGAGCTTTTTGTACAGGTTTCTTCTTTTTCTCTTTTTTTCTTTTTCTTTTTTACTTCTGAGAATTTCCCCACTATTGCTATCACTTACTGTTTGCCTTGCAGCCATACCAAGGTGCACTGGAACACGCCTGTGTTGGGATAAACTCTGCACAGGCATGGAACAAGATTGCTGCCAACCACAAAGCCACAGAATTCTAACAGAATCAGGAATAGCAGTGAAATGGCTGCATGTTAACCATATCACACAGGTGGTGGTTAAAATTACAATAGCTGCATGAGCTAGAGGTTGGAGCTTTTGATTCTTCCTGATTCCCTGGCAGGACTCAGAAGTGGTACCAAGAATGGGCAGTTTTTCTCCTGGTGCAGACACCTTCTGTGCCCGTGCTGCTGAGTGCAGGACCCAGCTGCTCTCAGGGCTCACAGTGGCCACACAGCCAGTGTGGCTGTGGCTTTTCTGCTTGTCCTCCCACATACATCTAAAGCTAGGTGCTCTGCAGAGTGGAGGCGTGGGCAGGGCAGAGCTGGGCCATAAACTGATGTAAAATAGTACTTTAACCCTCACCTATATCACAGAAGTCAGATGCATGACTTCTTGAGCATTCTCATTTTACAGACCAGAAACTGAGGCAGGGTCTGATGGCACGCCTGGCATCATCAGGCTGCAAGGGATCCAGGCACAGGGGCAGAACCTCACCCCACACCCCTGAGCCTTCACCCACCCCATTCCTTGTCTGCCATTCACACTCATAAATGCTTCTTTGTGCTAATTTGACCACAGGAAAAACAGCATTATGAGGTGTTGCAGTTTGAAGCCTATACACAGACTCAGGAAGGGTCCTGATCCTGTAGATGAAATATTTGCAATGCAGGCAAGGGTGACCAGGCCAGCAGTGAGAGTGTAAATCAATGCTCACCCCGGATCTGCCTGAACCACAACCTCATCCCTTACACCTCCAGTTGTTTGCAAAGCCTTTCTGCACCCAGAGGGAACTTTCAGTCAGATGTGTGTAGAAATTCTCAGATTAATTTGATTTTTGGGAGGAGGCAGGTGGATTTAAGTGAGAGGTTTTTTTGTTTGTGTTTATTTCTCCCCTCAGAGCTGCCTTTCATTGCACATTTACTAGTTCTGGAAGACAACACCCTGCTGACACTTAGAGAAGCATCAGTGAATAAAGTCTGTTGTACAGACTGCAAAGCCATCTGGACTTTCTGCTGAAAAGGTTGGACATGGTTTTAGGCAAGATTTTATCACATCTGAGAAAAAAAAACCTTCTGTACTCAGTCTCTTCCAAGGTTGATGTCAGGGTGTTTTTTTTCCTTTTGTCAGTTGCAAAGCAAAAAAAATGACAAACAGTTGGAAGGCAGTAAGGATGGAGATATAAATCTCTAGAGGAAGCTTTGTCAAAGGTAGTGGAGTATAAACAAAAAATAAATTAGCTTTGGTGTTATCAGAAACTGGACAGCCTTCGATTTGTATAATAGTTTGTCTGGGTTTCCAGACCACCTATGCAATGCCTCTGTGAGGCAAAGCATAGATTCACTTGACAGAAGAAGTGAAGAAAATGGTTAAACAACAATCATAGAAGGAGAAAGGAAGAAGAAAGACGGGAAGACAAAGGTACAATGGCAGACAGCCTTGAAATCCTTCACTTTTTTGCTTGTATTATTTCCAGAAGTTCCAAGCAGAACTTGCTTGTTTTACCTTGCTGTCCATATTAATCAGGTCTTGAGTCCAAGAATTTTGTGTATCCCTTGTGTTCTACAGCCCTCTTGCTCAGGTTTTGGCAGGACATTTTCATAGACTGAAAAGGGTAACACAGGGCTTGTGTGCCAGCTCCTCCTTGGCTGAGGATCTCTGTGAGCAGAGCAGGAGAGAGAAACATGCTGAAAGTAATTTATTGGAGTGCCCTTTAGGTTATGTGCAGCTTAACAAGTGAGCTAACAACCAGTGATTACCTTAGAAACACAGATTGGTGAGACAGTTTTATGTATTCTGAGAGCTAGGTATGAAGCTGGGTATTTCTCTTTTCTCACTGAAATTGCTGTCTGAATCTCAGGAGATTTTTTTCTTACCCCACGGCTGTAAAAAGGAGCCCAGATGTGCAATGCCAGACCCCTTAGAAATACTTTGAAGTATCCTTCCTCAAATACAGTGTGTTGGTAAAAGAAATGTATTCATATTTGTATTAACATTTTTTTTTTTCTGTAAAGGAGAAACTGTCCATTTATTGACTTTGACACTGATTTACCTGAGCAAAATATTGGAGCAGATTATCTCTCAATTTAATGATCAGTTTATGGGAATAAATGTACGTATTTACATATCTTACATAAATTTTATAGGGTTTGGTCAATTTGTAGGTAAATTGCCTTGATATTTTTCTGTAAGTACATAAATAAATAGAAATAATAATTTTCAATTTACTTACTGGTTTTACCAATTTATTCCTTTTTTTTCTTCACAAAAAGCTCTTATTTTACTGTCCACCGAGAACAAATCACTTAAAACAACTTTCCTATGATGAAGAATTTTTCTAAAATTTTTAATTAGTCATAAGAAATCTGAGCTCTAACTGAAAACTGTGACATTGTACTCAACTGCAGGCAGATGTTTTACACCTCTCTCACAGGCATGGTCACAAGGAAGGTCATCCTGTGGAGGACAGCCCACACAGTGCCTCATGCTTCTGGTCCTGAGTTCGTGCTTAAAGGCAAGTCTGCTGAGGCCACATGTTTTGCCCAGGAGTATTTGTCACAAGGATTTAAAATTACATCCTCAGGTTTTAGGTGTGAACACTTGGTTAGGAGTTTCTTGAGTGGAGATGGAGGGGAAGATGATGGGACAGTGAAGTTTGGGATTTAGAACATGGGCTAAAAGTAAGATTGATTTTTTTTTAGCTTCACATGCATGGTCTTGGCAGGTATTAAAAACAAAAACCTCTTTATTTCAGTAGTGTTGTGTTAATACTTGTGTTTATCCAGTAAGGGACAGCAGATCAGGGAAGGGCTGTTTTAACTCTGGCCCCAGGCACACACCAGTCCTAAATGGCTCTGAGGGTGCCTGAGTAGCAATTGGGATTCATGGATTCATGAAATCATGGTTCTGCCTCTCCTAGCACAAAGCCACCGTGGATGATGAGAGTTATCCCTGCTGATTACACATTTGAGAAGAAGCCCAGAGAAGGGTGAGGTAACATGAAATGAAGTTTCCCTCACCACCCCTCTCCAAGGGAGAGTTTATTAGCAAGGTTACAGCCAAATTTTGAGGATCATTACAGCAAATGACAGCAAGATCTTTCCCAAGAAGGAAAAAATCCAATGTCTGTATGGTAATGGTCACACAAACTATTACAGGCCTTGCTCTGCAGTGATTCAGAAAGTTGAGTTGTGCTGTGCCTTGCTGGGATCAGCAGTTCAGAATAGATTAAATTTGTTTTGGACACAGGCTGCTCCCTGCTTTATCTAACAAAGCACATGTGTGACAGGAAAGGCGCTTAATAGCACAGACCATTAATGAGAACCATAAACACACAGGCAGAGATTTTCAAAATGATGCTCAAGGGATTTGAGCAAGCACTGTTCTCTCCCTGCTTTCAGCACTTACCCAGGAGCTTCTAGCTGGTGAGGCTTTGGGAAAAGAGTGGACCTCAAACAGCCAATAGAATGTGACAAGGGTTTTGCCACCATCAGTTTCCAAAGGAAATTCATTGTAATGCACCTAGGCAAGATAAAGCAAGAAAACTGAAAACTGAAAAGACATTTCTCAGATAAAGGATCGATTTTACTAAAGAGAGGCAACTCATAATATGAATTTAAAATCTAGCATTTTACAGAGTTAGCCATTCCTAGACACTGGTGGCTGTATAGAGCTTTTATCTAGTTAAAGAAAACCCATTGGTGCTAATTTAATATCTGCAGTGTACAACAGCTTGACACCTGAGGCTTGTCCTAAAGCAGGCACAAGGCTGCAAAACTAACACTACATTTTTTGAATTATTCAGCACTTGCCGCCAACTGTATGTGTGCCTCTCTAGGAAGAAGGCTTTTGGATTAATGATCAGTAAAAGAAAAGAAAAAAGGCAAACAAATAACCATTCATTTCTGGTGTTTGTTAGCAGGTGCAGTATTGACTTCAGGAATGATTCTGCAAAATTGGTGTGGACATTCTTCATTACCAGAGCTGTATGCAGAAGGAGCAAAGCTGGCAACCTAGCAAGGCCTCCTTTAGGGAACAACTGTTCATGTCAGTGGAAAAGCTTGTTTCCTCTAAATTCATTGAAATACTGCCTATTGGTAGCATCTCTTTAGAGCAAGAAGAATGCAGACAGCAATTAATCAACCTCCAGTAGAGGGGCCTGTACATTAGCATCCTAACATTAACACACCAATATAAATTTAAAGATCCTAATTAAACCTATATGCAAAATGTTTTTCTACCAAATAAAAAACCTTACTTTTTGAAGGAGCTGAGGCATTTGGATTTGACAGTGTTTCCTTTTTCAATAGTATGCTTATTTTATGTGTTCTATTTTCTTTCAGTCACTCCAGGGGTTTCTGAAACAAATAAAAAGATACATTATATTGTTTGATTGATTCCCTGTAGTCAAGGGGTATATTGAGAAAACAGACCAATTTTTTTCACTGAGCTCGTGGAATAAATTTCACTTTGATCTTTATACTTCCTACTGTGGCTACACATTTCTTCTGAGATATTTAACACTGATTAATCTCATTTACAGAATCCCATAGTGATACTCAGGGACAAATTCAGAAACTTTTTCATTATAGAAGAACTTGCATCATAGCTTTTGGTTTCTAAATTTGTCCCTTCCCATTGCCCCCAAATGCCCCCAAAGAAACTTGGGGTGTGTTTCCCCATTTCGAACTTGATATTTGTGTATAAAAATTCAATATTTTAAGAAAAAAAATCTGTGAACTTCTGAACAGTACCTCTTTGCTAGTTATGACTAAAAATTTCACTGAAAATATTTAAAACAAATTTTATCAGGAGACTCTTGTGGTCCCCAGTAAAAGAGTTTCAGATGCAGTAGAGGTAATTCAGCTGGCATTTAGCCACTCAAGAAACATAATAAGTGAGAAACCTACCATAGCCATTAAGCATTGCTGGAGCACATGCTGGGTGTATGAACAATTCATTAAAATTTGATTACATATTTTTTAGCAGACCTCCCATTCATTAAAAATGTGAAACCTAAAGAGGTCATTGGGAAACCTGATGCCAAGTTTTACCAAAGATGGACCTTAACCAATAATCCTCCCATTCCACCTTTTTCTCATCTTAAGTCTTCCATGCATGCTGTATCCTCCCAAATACAACACAGGCAGTGCTATTGTTTTCATAAAGCCTTAACTTTACTGTGAGGCACAAAAGAAAAATGGTGAGAGAAGGAATTCTATTTTTTTAATCCCATTCTCGGATCTTTTGGGTCATTTAATCATTCTTCTGTCTGCCACACAGGGACTATGCTTGAAGTCTGCTTCACACAGCAGCCAGCACAGTGCTGATATTTAGTAAATGATCACTAATGACAGAAGCAACAGCGTGGAGGCAAATATGTTTTGTGGGGCTTGGGAAATTAGCAGAGCAATCAGCCTCCAGCCAGGGTGAGGGAGGAGAGGGAAGTAGACAGCAAATAATCGCTCTGAGCCCAGGAGCTGATCACACAGGCTGGACAAGCTGGCCAAGCCAGCCGAGGTCAGCTAAGCCACTGAGGAGCCTTCATAAATGCACAGCAAATTCGGGCCATTTGATGATCACAGAAATAAGGAATTCATTGAGGTAGCTCAGCATCATATGTAGCTAAAACATTTGTAATAGGACTGTGAACAGATGGGGGAGGGTGGTGAAAGTGATTCTTTTGACTGAATCAATAGGACCAGTTGATCTTCCTCATCAATCTTGATAAGAAAACTGTGAGGATAGTTAGTGTCAGAAGTGCTTTATTGGAGTTTTCATTAAAAGCTCCATGTGGAAATGTGTACCCAGCTGCTGCCACATGCAGCCTGTGCAGCAAATGCCCCATCCCCCTCTAAGAACCACAACTGGGAAGACCTCTCTGAATCAGGATGTACACAGGATATATCAGCACATTCAGCTGAAATGAAACATACAGCCAGACAAAATAAAACCACGGCCATCTAAGATAAAACAAAGCCCATATACACTGACCCTGAGGGCTAAGCCAGAACCAGACATAATGATCAATACTGTAGGAGTTATGATCAGAGAAAAATAATTACTGCACATCTCAAGGAAAGAACCACAATGAATTCCCTGACAGGGCCTTGTTCTTTGAGTAATAATCTGCAAATGCCTGCACATGCTGAAAGAAGGCTGAGTTATGATAGGCTGTGGACTGCAGCCTCCAGTCTGGCTGCAGAAGTCCTTGTGTGACTCTGCTTGGAGAGTCCATCACTGACAGTGTCATTTGCCTCACAGTTTCCCTGAAAGGTGGGTAAAAGTTGTCCCCTTTTACCTAGAGATAAAGGGGGCTCATGGCAAAGCAAGTGGTTTGTACTGAGGCCACCAGGAGGGAGGGCAAAGGATGAGCCCAGCCTTGTCTGTGACCAGCTTCCTTCCTTCCTTCCTTCCTTCCTTCCTTCCTTCCTTCCTTCCTTCCTTCCTTCCTTCCTTCCTTCCTTCCTTCCTTCCTTCCTTCCTTCCTTCCTTCCTTCCTTCCTTCCTTCCTTCCTTCCTTCCTTCCTTCCTTCCTTCCTTCCTTCCTTCCTTCCTTCCTTCCTTCCTTCCTTCCTTCCTTCCTTCCTTCCTTCCTTCCTTCCTTCCTCCCTTCCTCCCTTCCTTCCTCCCTTCCTTCCCCCCTTCTGTCCACAGGCCATCCTGCCCCTCCACTCCTCTAGGTCCTTGGTCAGTTCTCTCCATTGTGCTGGGGGAGCCTCTGGCACTAAATTGATTTCAGAAGACTGATGATGGAGGGCAGCCCACGACCCTTGGCTATTTCTCTGCTCAAGGCTGCACCTTGAAGATGATGTAGTACCTGAGAAGAGCCTGACTAATTCATTGACTTGATTCATTGACAATGAATCTCCAACTAACTACAGCAAACTTATTTACAAGCCTGGGAAAAAAAATGTGTTGTGTAACAATTTGCTGTACAGCCTGACCAGGAGCAGCTCATCAGGATTGATCTCTGTGCTGTGTTTTCCTCCCCTCCCATTTAGATAGTGAGAGATCCCTGCAGGAAAAACATACAAACTCCCATTGTCAATTGGTGTGTGTTTCCCTCTTGGACAGTGAAAAGAACTAGGTGAGCATCTCCTTTTATCTGTGAAGAGAGTTGTGAACTTAATTCAACCTGATCCCCATTCATCGTGTTCAACATTTAGCCCCCAAATGTCAGTGAGATTCTGGAAATAAAGTACTTGGGAGACAGCAAAAACAGAGCCCTTAGTGATATCTGTGTAGTAGAATATTTCTTCCCATCCATATGCAAATCTAACCTTTTTGATATTTCAACCCTATAAACCCTAAGACAGGATTTCAATAGAAAATGTTTACTAAAGGCTTTCTCCTTTATAATCTATTGATTTTAATATCCTTACTATTCCTGTTGAATGTCAGTTTTACCCTGAAGACTCTCACTGCAAACTTGAACACATTTAATTATTTATACCATTTGAAATATTAGTGCTGAGAAATCCCTAAAAGTTTTTGGTTCTGTAATGGTGTGATCTAAAGTTTGATTTTCGTTTGTGAATAACACAAGTAATTTGATATAGTAATCAAGGACAGATGAATACTTCAGACAACACAGTGCAGTTTTAATAGTAATGACATCTATTTTTCATCTTTCCAGAGTCCTTGTATATGTTAAAATACAGCTCATTAAGTACTGTAGGATCTCTCAGTGAACAATTTGGCATTATGTTTTCTTTCTTCTGCCAGCTGCCTGATCAAGAAACTTGTTTTCATCAGAGGCAGAGGGCATTTAGGCAATTTTCAAGGTTTGAGTGCAACCTAGGGCAGATTTGTCCCTGGATGGGGGTCCAAGCAATCTTCTTTGTCTTACTTATATCACTCACTGTATTCACAAGACTGACATTTGTCTCTGAGACAATTATTTTTTGCACAGAAGAATATATGTGAGGACCTATGAAAAGATTTTGATAGCAGGCAAATCAAAGCAGGGGATTTTTTTAAAAAATCAGCACTTTGCAGGTCAGTTCTTCACCTGAGTTTTTTACTCCCAACATTCAACCAAAGCCAGAGTGATGGAGCTCACCCTGCCTGGCCAGGGTTTGGGTACACTTGAGCTCCCATTCCTGGCCATTTGAGCTTTGTCTGGAACATCTGAGAGTCAGGAACACTTCCACTGACTTCAGTGGTGATTTGTACCAGATCCCAGTGTCCCAAGGGGAAGGAATCCCTAGACATAAGTCCACCTACATTCAGCACTTAAGAAACATTTGAGCATTTATACTCCCATGTATATTGAAAAAAAAATTAAATTTCTGACTGTCCATATCTTTTTTATTTCTTTGCCCATGTCCCCCTGCCCCAAGCTGCAACTTCTTTGTCATTACATGATCAGAGCAATTGCATGCATCTCTATTAATTACACTGAATTTCTCTTTCACAAGTTAAGTTTCTACTCTTATTTTTCCCTCATCTTTGGATATTTTCCCTTTTTCTTCTACCAACCTGATAGCTGTTCAGAAGCTGCCAAGATGTATTTGGCTCTTGTATTTACTCCAGATGGAGACTTTTATTTTCACTCATATCTGGCAGTAGGAACTGTGGTATCACCAAACACAAGTTTTCTCTGAGATTGTTTTGATAGAAGAAAGAACCGTTCCTTTTGCATATGGTTTATAAGTTACTTCTGATGGCAGATAACATAGTCTAGCCTGAATCCCAAAAGTTCAGCGAGACTCACAATAGCCATAAATAGTTGGATTTTTCTGTTTTATATCTCCTCAGGAATAACCATCTGGATATGTATCTTTTAGCAGTCTATTGTTTAAAAGTAAAGCTGGAAAATATCTGGAATGAAATCTGTGGTTCTAAACTGAGCAGGAATAAATGTAGCCACTCATCTCCACCATATCTCTCCTGTGTGCATTAGATATGTCTGTAACCAGTTAAGTTTTCCTAAGAAGCATTGAGAACCAGTCTAAAGGCTCTAAACAGGCAGAAATGCTGTCACTTATTTCATTTCACAGAACTAAGTCAAGCCAAATAGCTGTTCTGGGTGTGCTGGAGGGAAGGCAGGGTGCTGCACAGATGGGTATAAGTGAGGAACCCAGTGCCACACCCAGCTCTGCCACCGGCTCAATTTACAGGGCTAGAGTATTCAAAGCTCTGAAATTAGTGCTGCACTGCAAGCAACAATCTTCACCAATCTCTTACAGGGCTGAGCCATGCACCTCTTCCTTATTTTTCTCCATCTGATAAAATAAACTGCACCTTTTCCTCTTTTCCATTTTACTTTGGATTACCCATTTGGAAATTTAGGGTGATATGATATCCTGGAAATGACCTCTCAGATTAGACACTCTTCCTGGTTGTTTTTCCAGCATCCTACATGTATTCATCTTTGTTACTGCTTTACTTCCATTAGTTTCACTGGCATCCTTTTAGGCAATGGAATCAAGACAAAAAAGTTCGCCTGACTTATTTTTGCTAAGAGGCTTCATAGTTAATGGATTTGCTGTTCTTTAATGTCCCAGGTCATTCCTTGAGATCAGCAAATGCTGAATTTGTTATCGCCCTTAAATGTTATCGGAAGTCATGTCGTTATTTCGCCTTTAGTGAGTCTCTTTGCTCTCTGGCTTTGGAACCTACTGCCAAATGAAGTAAAGAAAGCTCTGACTGTGGGGAATTTCTAAATCCAAAGTTAAAAGTTATTTGTTCTGTTTAGCATTTTTAAAATTATTCTTTTAGGAATTGTATGTGCCTCTGAGCTAATTAACTCTTAATGAGCGCAAAATGCCCTGGGATGCAGATTTGGAGGGTACACTAGAAATGCAGACATGGATTGGACTGCAGTACTGCAGCAGATGAAATTTATGATTTGATTCTTTTTTTAAATGATGGTGCAGATATTTTTATTGAGATACTCTTCCCCCCCCACCCGTCTTTCTAGTCTAAATAAAGCTGATCAGATTTTCAGTCCACCATATGGGGCCCAGTTATATCAGTTCTGCAAATACACTTTAGTTTTCCATTATGGATGAAGTCACTCTTCAGCAGGGAAAACAAGTTGAGAAACAAACTTTCATATTATGAAAGACAGGCAGCGTTCCAGCACTGAGCACTTAACCAGAGCATCAGGAAATCAGAACACCTGGCTGTGCCCAGCTCAGTGCTATTCCCCTGGACCAGTCCCTCACCCTTTTAGTGCCTTCACTCATTCATCTGTAAAGCGACTATAATTGCATTTATATCACAAGGGTGCCTTGATGCTTGACAAATGAGAATTGACCCAAAATTCATCCTTCAGAAGCACTGTATGAGCAGTACCTCGCTCACATGGTGATTGTGGACAATTAGATTGGAAGAGGTATAAATGCAGTGAAAGTGAAATTCCATTTAGGAACTGTCAAACTGTTCTTGATAATTTTTCTTAGTTTTCGTCTAATTCTAGTGTGGAATTTTGCATGCATCTCCCTGAAAGGCTTTATATGCCTCTTTTCTTCTTCTGCAACAAGACAGCATATTTTATTCTGTGTTATATTAAACTGTATTTTGGGCAAATCGTTTGTTCCCAAAACAATACCTTGGAAAGCTAGGTTTAGAGAAACAAAGAAAAATTATTTTGTCAAAGAAATTCTCTCCTCTATGTATTTGAGCAAATTTCAATCACTTACAAAGACTGTACACAGAAAAAAATATTCCTGGTTTTATGGAAAGGGGTTTGCCTAAGTGTTGTTATGTTTTATTTAATTAGATTTTTTCATACTTGCCATAATAATGTTTTAGAATTGAGCTGAATTTACACAACAAACTGTAGAAACATATGGTGTACAGCCTGCAGAGGCACTTAATGGCAGTATCATTACTGATATTTGTGAGTTAGAACCTGCTTTCCTCTGAAAAATAGCTGTATGTTCTCCCAGTTTAAAACACTGTTTTACACCAGCCTTTTTTCATCACCATTAACAGTTTGGGAAGGAAAACAATGAATAAGATCTTCTTAAATACATTTCCTTATTTCCACGTGCCCAGGGATATATCAGGGTGAGGAAAGTTGTGTAACAGGCTCTCTTCCATGTGTGCCATGGACACACTTAATGAAACCAAGTGAATTAAAGGGGCCCCCCAGGTAGCATATCCCAACACCAGAAAAAAAAATGGAATTGTTGTTTGGTTGAGCCACTTTTCCTAACAAAGGCACAATCACTTGGGGCTAACCAGATTTCAGGGTGCCAGGAGGTCTCTGTCAGCACCCCAGAGGAAGCTCCAGCTCCCAGGAACTGCTTCCAGAAGGATTTGTAGTTACAGCTTGGTTCCTTACAAGAAATCATATGTCTGAAAGAAAAAATCCTTTGGATGTTACTTTTTCATGTTCAGATTTGCAAAGCACTTTCAGAACAACTCATGCTCACAGTGTTCCTCTGACTTATCTCTAATGTATGCTTGAGAGGCTCAGTGCAAAACAAAGTGCACAGATTAAGTAAATTAAAAGATACCAAACATTGTAGCAGGGAATCATTCCAAGTTCATGCTCATCCATGCAGAGTCTACAGAATTCACTTTTCAGACCTCTTTAACCTGCTCTGGTTTAGTAACCAACTTCCCAAGACTCTCCCTGGCGATTGGACTCATTCAAACCTGAAGGTTCAGACCACACACTCTCCAGTGCCCTGTCCATGGGAAAATCTGACCTTTCAAAAAAGATTCCATGCTGATGAGAGGACATAGCAGACCCATCCCTCCCAGACTACTGCACAGCCATGAGCTGCAAGCAGCATCTTTGGTAGGATGTGCAAGCAGAGATTCCCCAGTTGTCCCTGTGCCTGTCAAGGTAGAGGCAGGACAGATCATGGTGCTCCTCTGACAGATTCCTGAGCTGATCACTTTGCCTTAGTAGCTGTGAGTCATTAAAAACTCACTCTGAATGCAGAAATAGTGGTTTTTATCAATAAACCAGGCCTCATCTCTCAATCTTCAGTGGGCTGATAGAAATTTTCAGTGGGCTCACAGAAATGAGTGGCTTTGTAGGACACAGGTTCCACCTCTTTAGCTTACTATAATAAAATGCTGTAAGTTCCTCTGAACTGGTGTTGGACCAATGTCTTAAGAGACTGGAAAAAGGTTCAGCCTCTGAATCTTCTCTCTTTATCCCCAGTCCTAGTCAATATGGGTCTCAGCTTTCATGCAGTTAATTTTGCCATTTCTGAGGATGATGTAGGAAGTCAAAGGAGTCGATACTCGTTTTATCTTTGCTCAGATAAGTGATGTTTAATTTGAAACTGGACCTCTCAGCAGCTGACATCAGGTGACTAATCTGCAGAAATGCCCAGGTTCCTCGATCAAAGGAGTGAAAAAATTCTTTTTGAATGTTTCTTTCAGGACTTTGCTGACTCCGTATACCAAATGGTTGCACAGAAGTTCCAGGAACTGACAGACAATTTCACTTCCATGCATGCACGCCACAAAACCCTTGCAGGCATTGTGATGACCAAAGGTAAGATATCCTCCCATTTATTTTCCTCTGGCATTTTTCATGACTAAGTAATACATTATTTACCTGGTTCACAATGCTGAAGGATGACTTTACTCCCACATAGAAAAATGAATGGTAATGCAGTGAAAAGAAGCATTAAATATTTACACCTCAAGTAAGTTCACACAAAAAATACTGGCAACAGAGTTGAAGATTTATTTGTAAATATGTCATTACATTTCTTTGTTTACAGGAAAAAATTCAGCCTTTTCTGATTTTTCATTTTCTTACAGATGGGGGAAAGAGTTAGTTATCAATTAAAGTAATTGTTTATTACTTTCTTAGGTCTGAAAACACCATGTTGTACAAGGCTACCATAAACTTTGTTTTAGACTGGCAACAGAAACAAATGTGCTTTCCAGTCAAAAGAATCAAACCCAGAGTATGTGTCATTTTAGTTCTGCTCTTCTCTAGCCATGGGAAATATATGAAATTACCAGCAGGGCCAAAATTTGGTATTCATTCCTGTTAAGACTTAAGTGATTGACACATACATGGGGAAATCCTTAGTGCTTTGATGAAACAGTTGCATAGATGGTCTTTTTTGCAAGCACCCCTCAGCTGAGGCACCTCAGTATTTATGAGGATGTCAGCAGTGGAGATGCTTCCATAAATTTCCTTCTCACTCTGACATGTGGAGCAGTGGGTCCAGTGCAGAAACGAGGGGATAAGCTCAGAGGGAAAGGCATAGATAATTCATCCAGGCTTGTCTCACTCCTTCCTTTCAACAGTTACATTAGCTACATTCAGTAGGGACAGTTTGAATATTGCAAGATAGCAGGATGGAGACAGGATTTTCTGATGGATCTTTTCCAACCACAGAGCCTAAATGCAGATAAGATTTCTGTGCTGAGCATCTCCTTTCTGATGTGAAAAGAGTAAGTAATCATATTCAGTATGAAGGAAAATAAAAAGGAAGTGTGATTGACTTTGGGATGTGAAAGATGCACACTAGACCCAGCACACCAGCTGCCTTGTCCTTGTCAGATTTCGTGAGTGTGGCTCTCATCAAATTTAAACAAAGTGCTGTAGTTTATTTAGACGAGCTCTTTCCAAGCAGAACCACAAGGAAGAGTGTTTCAATTCACTTTTTATAAGAAACTAAGCTACAGGAGCCAAGAACTGTTGCTTTAACCACATTTAGGGGGAGAGCACAGGGGAGGTTATACTTACTCAGTCTAAGAGTTGAAAGAAATGTCTGTAGGAATTTCATCCCATTCTACTTTGCCAAGGAACTACTCCAACATTCTTTAGCCCAGGTCTAGACTGGCTTTCTAAAGCATGATTGAGCCACTGCAGCCTTATTTCTATATGTCCAAAGAAGCAGATGAAGCCTCACAATATATGAGAAGAACAGCCACTGGAAGGAGTCATCATTCCCAAAGTCATGGCTGCTGAGTGCATGCAGTGCTAGGGGAAGAAAAGGGCACTTCCAGACTTTCTTAGCCTTTCTGGGCAGGTGGGGCTGTCTGTGTCTCTTCTTTAGGGAAGGCTGAAACTGTCCTTATGCTGTTTGTTTCTTTTGGTGAGTCTCATGCCCTTAGTGGAATTTTACAAATTTGTGTTTCGTATTTCATCTTAGTCAGCATGAAGACAAAGTATAATTTTACTTATGTTCACAAACTCTTTTCTTCAAGGCTTCTTTTTCAATTCTGAATTCCCTCTCGTGAACTTGTTCAATCTGTCACCCATCCAATTTGTCAATATCTCACTGGTTTTGTGGAACCCAGAAAAGAAACTTGCAGATATAAGGTGATTCACAGAAGATGCAAAGCTAGAAACAGCTTATCTTAGTATATTCTCCAGGAAGATTGCGTTCTTTCCAGCACAAGAATCTCAGCCAACCAAGGCAAGATGAATCATCTGCCATTTGTGTTATTATTTTCTGTACTAAAGTTGTAGATTTGTGGTCTCTTCTTCACCATCATTCCCAGAAGCAGCAAGGACCTCCACATATGCTTTTCAAAGGTGGCACAGGCAGAGTTTCCGCATCAAGCACTCAAATGAATACCAATTCCCTATGTTTTTTACAAAAAAAAAAAAAAAAAAAAAGGGAAGAATCTGTCTTAGATCTCTGCAAACAATTTACTAATGGCATCAACAAAAACAAATCTGGAAAACTCTTGTTGCATTCGGTACCACAAGTGACAAAAACTGACTTGTTTTTATCTTCATTTCAATTTAATGTTATCCTGACTAGAAGCAGATTTATCTGTGCTTGTAAAGTTTCCAGGCAAAGCCAGTAAAAAGCACAATGGAATTCTGTGATAACTGCTGGTAAGATAATGCAAGATCTCTACAGACAAAAAAGAAGTGTGCTAGATTGGTTTTCTTTTTCTGAACTCTGACATTTTTTCTGTCATTTCAATTTCCCAGGGAAACCAAAGAGTTATATTTGGCCACTGTAATTGACTTATGCTGTAGCACCCGGGGCAAATTCCAGTGTGTAAGAAAGAAAGAAAATGTGGAAAATTATGTTATTGACAGACTGAGAATGTTCTGCAGTAATAAATTTCTAGCCAGTAAAACAGGCGGTCCAAAACATTTAGAAATGCTTTGTTCTGAATTATGATGACAATTAAAATCTCCATGCTTTTTTGTGAAAGTAAGTTTTCAAAACATTTCATTAGCAGACATCAAGATAATCTTGAAAATGTTGGCCTAGGAGGGAGTAATTTACCACACTAGATACCAGCTGATGAGATCTTATCTGATGTAATACAATAATCGAATATAATAATAACAGAAAAACTCACGTAACTGATCTTGAACTAAATGTTTCAAAAGATTGAAGAGTTTAAGTTAATTATTTAATAGTTATAATGTCTAATGTTATAATGTCTTTGAAATCTGCCAGTTCTCTAAAATATTCTAATTTTGTTGAAACACACTCAGAGAAGAGTGTTCTATTAAAAATTGTTTGATTGATTCTAAGAAAATTTGTTAACAAGAAGTGCATTCAAATCTTCCACATACAGCAAGCTATAATCCACAGACTATCTTCAAGTAGAACAAGAAGAATACTTGTTCTTGTAAGTTAATATTTATATAAAGACCTATGCTTTGCACATGGACTCTCCAAAGTAGATCTGCTTATTTCCCTGAAGATAGTTTGAATTCACACATGGTAAATTAAGAACATCAGTTCACCAGTGGAAAAGACATTCAACACCATGTTAAACATAAGCCATGAGCTCAGAACTTGCATCATGTGCTGCAAGGAGTTAACTTCCCTCATCGTGTTTTGCACTGATGGTAAAACACGGTTGCTAACACTGACATTTTGGTTATTGCTGGACTGTGCTTGCCAAGTGTCAAGACTTTCTCTCCTATCCATATCCCCAACAAGTAAGCTGGAAGTGAGCAAGTGGCTGAGAGGGGACACAGCCAGGACAGGTGTCCTCAGCTGATGGAGGGAGTGTTTCTTGCCTTAGAACACTGTGCTCAGCAGTAAAAATCTGGGGAGAGGGGAAGGGGGAGATAATTGGGTTTATGGCAGTTGTCTTGCCAAACAACTATGAATTATCATTATATCAGTCCATTAGTTTTGCCTTCCTTCTGTTTCTTCCCAGTCCCACAGGAGAGTGGAATGAGCAAGAGGCTGTGTGGGTGTTTGGCTCTTTGCCAGGATCAGCCAATATTTCATTTCAGCAGCAGCTGTTTCTTGATGTTTCTTGTCAGGGAAAGATGACCCACCAGCTCCCCATTCTTCTGTCTCTCAGGTGCAATTTGGACGTCTTATTTTGACTCACTGGTCTGCTGTATCTTTCTATTGAAAAGTTTTCGGGGAGAAGTAGTTTTCAATATTGTTGTTGTTATTGTTATGTCAGTTGATACATTTGAAAAAAATGAAGGGCAACCAAGCTATTATTTTCTAACACAAGGCAGCAAATGCAAAACCAGAGCACTGCCCAATGCCCAGAGTCACAGAGTGTGGGGTGACAGGAGGAGCCCCTGGGGTCTCACCATGGGTCACCAGGCAGGGTGGCCACCTTCACCAGCACACAAGGCTTTGAGGGGACAGTGTGGCAGTGCTGCCTGTCCCCCAGAGCTGGGAGATAGGAAATTCCAGGGCAGGGCTGAGCAGGGTGGGAGGTGTGAGCCTCACACTGAGTGCTGGGATCTAAAGGCTGGTGGCATTCACACTGTTTACTGGCAGCACAGAGAGAGTTTGGCCATTGCTCTGCCTGAAACCACCAGGCACAGTCAAGAATTCCTGTCACTCAGTAAAGAGACGATCTATTATTGCTGAGGTCCTCTTTGCAAAAAAAACCCTCCCATAATCATTAGGGACAAAATGAAACTGCTATTTAAACACAATTTTCCCATTTGTGTTTGACAAATCTTAGCAGTTTAAATACTGATAGGAACTTTTTGTCATGCTTCCTGTAAAAATGAAGCATTAAGAAAGTTCAGTCCTTTTCACAGCAGTGTAACATTCATAGAAAAAGATTATGAGTTGATTTCTCGCTTCAATTTTCTCTCTTCTATATATATTTTTTTTTAAGGCTGACAATCATTTTGATGTTAAAAGCAAATTATGAGGTCTTCTCAGTTATCTTGTGTGAAATAAAGATGAACTGGACAAAAGAGCCCTAAATAGAAATTTCATGCTGTGATAAAAGATGGGAAATTATCATCTGTATCTCATGGAATGGATCTTAATCATTGCTAAGTGGAATAACAGAAAAAAGTAAAGTTGACAATATGTCTCCATGGATCTTTCCAGTCACATTAAGATTCACAAAACCTGACGTTTAAGTACAATCAGAAATACTGCTGTCCAATTGATTTCTAGTCCTCAGTATGAGTAGGAAAGTTGCAAAGCATTAGAATATAGAAGGACATCCAGGACAGATGTAGAGTGTCAATCTGCTCCATCCCATGCTGGACTCAAGTAGCCAAACCAGTCAGAGAAAATGTGAACGATTTACAGATTAGTGTCCAGAGCAGATTCCTTCAGGAAGAGAGGCACAGGAGTAATTTAGGCTCCCAGAGCCCATTTGCATAGTCAGATGGATGCCAAAAGCCTGCTCCCAGTGAGATTCAGTGTTTCAATGGGAATCGAAACTTCTGAAATCAAAATTGGGTGCCCAAACTGCTGACATCTTTTTGAAGATCTCAGAAATTCTCTTCACCCACTGCTGCCATTCTTGTAAACATTATTGACTTCTTAACATATGTCAAGGTTGACACTTCACCAGTAGATGACAGTTTTTCTCAAAATATTTTAAAATAAGTAAATAGATATGTAGTTAGGAACTATATATGTCACTGTTTGTCAGAAATCTGTTTTCCTCTACTTATAAACCCTAAACCAATAATTTTCAGATTCTCTCCAAATAGTTTTCAACCCCATAAGCCTATCCCTTTTCCACAGCTGCAACTCTTTTCCTGGATTTTGTAATGTGCCCTTATAATGGGCATAATTTTTTATTCCTGCAGCTCAAGAGACTTAGGTTTCTAAATTCCAACTCAAAGGACCTTTGAAGTTCTGCAGTTCAAACTCTGACCCTACCAGAGCCATCACTTCTATTAAAACCAGGGTTTAGGCATCGTGAGTACTCCCCCTACAAGAGTGACTTTGAGAGTTTATTCATAATTTCTGTTAAATAAGGGCTAAGGAACAGAAATTAGTTGAAGACAGATTACTTAGAAACAGAAAATACGAGATGGGACACAATCCTGCAGCCTTGCACAAAGTAGGAGTAAAACAGGTTCAGGAACAACTCTCCAGGCCAGGTTATATGTTTTGCATCAAAAAACAGGGAGAAATGCACGCACCAGCTGGGAGTACAGAACCAGAGCTTCACTTTTGGAGATGAGCACTCCACTCTGCACACACACAGCCTCTCATTGCTGTTATTGTCTAACCTAATTCATCCTCTTAGGTTCACAAAGAAGAGGACAAAGCACCCCTCTCATATCAGCAGTTTTAGGCACTTCCACAGGAAAATTACCCAAATGGGAAGGGAATTGAGTCCCTCATTTGTCACCAGCTGAAGCAGCTGTAGGTGTCTCCAGACCATTGTACCCCTGGTTTCTGGGCAGTTCAGCTCCCCACTGTGCCCACTGGTTACTCTGGTTCCCATCTCTTCTCAGACACTGGGCCTTTTTACCTCCCTGAACATTTACTGTCTCTGGATTTAGTTTTCCATTTCTGCTGTTCAAAGTATTTTCCTGACTGAAACACCTCTCAAAATCTGGATGCAGACAAGACCCTGGCTCTGTGTCACATATAATTGCATTGGGCATGAGGATGGGTGTAATAATTAGCATAAAACATGGAAATTAAAAATAGGCACTACTTTTTCCTAAGTGTGTCAAGCAAGGAATTGGCAAGGTCAGACTTTCATTCTACTCTGTGATAAGGCAATCTGGAAGCTGTCCCAATGTCAATACCAAGAGTGCATCTCACCCTAGAAAAGAAGTTTCTTTGGTGAATAAAGGCTTGGCAAACACTGTTTTCTCTTTACTGACCTAGTAAAACACATAGGTAGATGTTTTTAGACGCAAGTACGAAAAACGGGGGGGAAAAAAAAAGAATCCCACTTAAAATTAAGTTCCTCCTGCACTTACAGTAATTTCACAATTACAAGCCGCACCGATTATAAGCCGCACTTCCGGGGTGTCAGCAACATTTTGTTTGTCCTCCATAAATAAGCCACACCAGACTGCAAGCTGTTCTTTTGTTCACAGCGAGGATCCGCGTGCAGCTTTCACAAAGTTGCCAAATAGTAACAGAATCGTGGGATCACAGGGTTTACTGGCTCAGCCCTGCTCAGGGCAGCCGCCAGGGAGCGGCCCCAGGCCCACTTGCTGCTGCCGCTGGGAGAAGGGAGAGGGGCTTGCCCAGCCAGTGCTGCCAGGAAGAGGGAGAGGCGCGTCCCTGGCCAGTGCTGCCAGGAAGAGGAAGAACGGCGTGCCTGGCCGGTGCCACTGCCACGCCCCCCGGGGCCAGGCAGCGCTGCCGTTGCGCCGCCACTGCCCCGCCGCTGCCCAGGGCCGGTTGGACTCCACCTCAGCTTGGGGCTACTGCTGTTCGGACTTCCGGGTTGGGAAATTTCCAAAATTTGTTCATATATAAGCCTCTCCTGAATGTACGCCGCACTTCTGGTTTGGGAGCAAAATTTTAGTCAAAATGGTGCGGCTTATAATCGTGAAATTACTGTAATTGCCAAAATTCATATTCAGGATTTCATTCTTTCTCACTGTCTCACTGCAATTTAGAATCTTACTTGCATCTAAAACTGTCAATTTACTTAATATTCAGATATCAGTGGCACAACATTTATTAGAGAAACACAGATATCTGCAGTCAGGACATGGCAGGAAAGAGCAGTTCAGCCCTGCTTTAAAATTAAGAATTATGTGCAAGCTCTCTTCCTGAGGAGAAAAACAGTATTCAAATTCACATGAAAGTAAAAAAATCCTCAAATAACTTTGATTCTACCACTATAAATTTTTATTTTTTTAATTCCTCAAGGATATGGTATGGGGGTATGCAGGGCCCTGGGCTGGCTGACCCTCCTCCCTCTCTGGATTTCCAAAGCCCACGCTGAGGAAAGGAAGGGAAGGTAAAGGGCACTGGTGCTCACAAACACAGCACTGTCTCCTTCCACACTGCTCAGAAGCAAAGATGATGGGATTTCATCCTTTTGGTCCACTGAGGGGAGGGAAGAAATGGACCATAGAAATTAGAACTGGGAGAGACCACTAAGTCATCCAGTCCATTTCCCTGCAAGCATAAGATTGTTCCCAAGTACTATTTCCAGTCTAGATTTAAATTAATCAATTAACAATGGGGCATTCAACAGCACCTTGGGAGACCATTCTAGCCTAATGGATCTCATTGTTAATAATTTGCACCAGTTATTCAGCCTGACTTTTATTTTCTTTGATGTCATCTCAGGACCTCAGATCTGTTGCTCTAAATTTAGGGCTGACTTCCCTTCTTGAGGTTTGTACCTTCCAGATGCTCAGAAACACTCCCACCATGTTCATAGTTTGCATATTCGGTTTTTGTACTCTCTCCTGCTGGGTCACTCTTTTCTGCAGCCCCCAGGAGCCTTGCCTTTGTTTTCTGATTCCCATACACTTGGGCAACCTCCTCACCATTCTTTTCCGCTCTGGAAATCCACCTTTTGAATGAGGTTGAAGGAAAAAACCTGCACAAAAATATCTTGCAAAGTGGATTAGCACAAGAATCCTTTTTCAGGTATGCCATGATGTGATCAAACAGTACAAAATGGGCTTGTGTCAGAAAGGGATTTTTGTTTCAGAGGAACTGAATTTGGAACTTATTTACCAGAGCACTCCCCCACCCCTGTGGGTTTAGGCAAAATTTACTGAACCTGGCTGTGAAAAGAGAGCCATGGCCACTGTCAGACAATACCCTGGCTCTTGATTCCAGCACAGAGGGGTCAGAGATCAGGATAAGAGAGGACTGTCACTCTATCCCTGCTTCTTCACTGATGAAGAGGAAGAGCTCTGTGAAGAATAGCTTTACCTAGGCAGCACAGTCAGAGGGAGGATTACCCAACACATTAATAAGGGAAGAAAATATGAGGCTCTCAGAGGCCCCCTCTACACCCTTTCTTTCCACAGAAATACAATATAATCAGTTACACATAACCCACATTTTGATGTAAGGACAGGAAATCACTGTGCAACTCCAGTGTTTCAAAGACTGTTCCATTTTATACCCCTAAATATCTGTAACCTCACTGTTTGCCATTTCTTTGTTCCTATTATTTGCTACCTGTGTATCTGCCTTTCATTCAGACTTCTGCTATTCCATTTCCTAAGCCCTCAACATGCTTCTTTCTTCTCATATTTTAGTCAGCTACTTCACATCACCTGCTCCCATCCACCTCAGGGGTGTTCTTTGGGGCATCCAGTGTGAGCTAGGGGTTACAGCCAGGGTGCTCACTGAAGTCCCAGGTTCCTGTTTGTCACTGAAATTATCACAGTCACTACCACAGGTACAGTAGAAAATGGAGAGAAAAAAAAATGAACTGCAGCAATCTTTGTGGCTGGCAGATAAATGCATACTGTGAATTGATATATGCACACTATTAATCATCCCTGATGTACCCAGTTCTTCTCTTATGGCAAAACATTTTTTATATATAGTTTTTTAGTCATGAATGTGGTTTTGTTCTTGGTGCAGATCTGGGGACAGCAGAGCTCCCTATGTCAGGAGTGCATAACCTACATCAGCACTGAAGAGCCAGGTACATCCTGCCACACACCAGCCCCTCAATGCTCAGCTCCCTCCTTGCACACACATCTTGATTTCACTTCTCTTGAAGTCTCAGAATAGAAGGAGTTGTAGATGCATCACCAAGTTGTGGAGAAAATGGACTGATGGACCTGGATAAATACATCTCTCACTTCTAACCATAGACCTACTCCTCATATAAGCACTGACATACAGGGGCAATAGTTTTAGTTTCCAGAGAAATGTGTCCTTTTCCTGGGTTTTTTTGTTTGTTTGTTTGGGTTTTTTGTTTGTTTTTTTGTTTTTTGTTGTTGTTGTTTGGGGGTTTTTTGGGGGTTTTTTTGAGAAGATGGGTAGAAGAGCTCTTTGCCTCTTTGGCAGTATTTTCTGTAGGACCTTGCCCACTCCTGGGGTGGCAGGCAGCAGCCTGGCAGCACAGTGACCACGGGGCTCTGCACAGGTTCAAGGATCTGCCTTGGGACTGTGGGGTGCAGGGCTGTGCCCACAGCACGTCCCTGCAGGCAGCTTTTCCAGCATCACTGCCCTTTCATGTCTTGACTATCTCTTATTACAAAATTAAAGCCATTCTAAGAATGTGATAGGGCTGCCAGGGAAGAAGATAAGAGAAAATAATGCAGGACTTGTCATTGCTATGTAACATCAAGAAATTTTCCTTCCCTAAACAAACTTGAAATGGAAACCTGAACTTATTCAGCTGTGAGTAGAGGGTATTAAAGAATAAAAACCAACCCTCCTCTGTGATCCGAGCTCAATTAAGCTGCCTTGAAAATTATTCCAAATACACTTTTTTTTTCAGATAACAATAGACAATCCTTTTGACTGATTTGTTTAAAAAGGTAAAGAAAGAGCATAGAATTATTGCTTATCAGAGAGAGAAGCAGCACCATTTAAAATAACATGAAATTGTATCCCATGAATTATTCAGAAGGGCTGATGTTACACTATCATTATTTCTGGCTTTCCTTTTTACTGCATTGCATTTTGTGTAAGTTGTCTCCCACCCAATAAAGAGGTGTGGGTTTTCTTAATTAATCAAACCTGATTTTTCTGATTTTTTAATTTTTCTAATTTAAAATGAATGTATTTCGAGCAGTGTCATGCTGAAAAAGAAGATAGATTTCACTACCACTAGCAGGGTCTAAAACATGCAGTGCAATAGTCACTTGCATACTGACTGGTGCTTCTCTACGTGTCGTGCCAGCTGCTGAGGAACCAAAGTGTGATCCCAGTTGTATTCTGGCATTAGCAGTTGTAAACTCCATGCTGTTCTGTGTGAATTAGGCTCGCTGAATTTCACAGTTCTCTGATACACAGCCAATGTGATTCAGTTTGCTGATTGCAGGTACCAGTCTACACCTCCTGCCATTACCTCATGGTTTTGATTTTCCTTTCCAACACAAAAATATGCAAGGCTAACAAACTCATTCTTATGGAAGGTCCTACTAGTCCACTAGAAGAGCAACTTCTAAAATCAGTGGAAACATTGACTAGACTAGCCAAAACTCACTTGTTGTATTGGTAGAGCTGTCTTTAGGTGGGAGTAGGCATTTTGTGTTTATGGCCCCAACTGACCTAAAACCCCAGCTCATAACCATAGTCCATAAGATGTCAGCCAGTTCTCCACATCCAGTTTATCTGCTGAGCAAACCTTCATATTTTTGCTTGGTTACTCTCTCTTCTGTCTTTCTGATTCATTTCTGTTGCAAGCTCTGTGGCTGCAGGCCTGCTGTTTTGGGAGGTCACATAGAGAAGACATCCCTGTTTGCTTTCTGTGTGTAATAGTTCAGCTCAAGGCAAAATGACCATCCTTGGATATACTAACATTGATACAATTATCCTGAATTGTTGTGGGGGAAAAAAGCTGAAAAGAAAAAATCTCAAGAAGCTTAAACATAAGGGGGGAAAAATGTAAAGGCCCTAGATTTCTTCTGTTTGGCCTCTTATGATTTGGGCAGTTTTGATCAGTATTTTCCTGCTTGGAAGAGAAATCTTTCTAAGAGCATCCCTCCACAGTGGAGAAAGGTTTACCTCTTCTGGCTTTCTATAGGTCTTCAGTGTTCATGAAGATACTAAATTGTAATGTAGACTATCAAAAAGCAAATACCTAAACGAGGGTAGATGGATCACCTCCCAGGAAAATTCCTCTCCTTTGACTAAAAAGAGAGTCTGCAGCAATTAGCTCAGCTACAGACATCTAAACTCTAGTTATCCAGAACAGCTGAAATGAATCTCCCTACTGGTGTCAGCAAACTGGAAATGGCTTATAATAAAATCCAGTTTCTTTTCAACAGCTCAGCTATGATGTGAAATTCTGCACTATCACTTAGAGGCAAAAATTGAATATTGGGTGTTCAAGGCTCCCCCTGCCTGGCTGTGAGAGGAGGTCCTGCCTCTAGACCCAGAATGGGCTCAGGCTTTCAGCAGAACGCCAGAAAGGATTGCACCTCACTGGATCATTAGACTGAATCTGTGATCAAAGGCAATGTGCCATTTATGTGTACATTTTTGTTTTATAATGCAACTACTTAATTGACAGAATTTGTCAAGATAAAATGTAGTGAATTCCCTCCCTGCTCTCTCAGCTGTCCTCAACAACAGGGTGTTAGCCAGGACACAGCCACTATGCTGACACAGCTTCCCAATTTCCTTTCCCCTGCTCCATTTCCTTTTCAAATTGAAAACTATTAGAAGTCTTTAGGCAAATAATAGAAATGTAATGCAGGTGCCTGTTATAAATCGTTCACTAGTTACTTTTAACCTAATGTCTCCTCAAACACTACTTTGCAGAAGGCAGCAAGGGTAGGAAATGCCTCATGAACTCTCACAATGAGTGGGTCAGGAGTTAAGGTCATAATAATGTAACCCATTTTTCCTTGTTTGTCAAATAACCTGAATGCAGTTACATCCCTGGATCTTTCACCCAAGACTGACTGCTCTCAGTAAGAACAGGAGTCCTGTGGGGGGCAATCTCAATCCTGGGTCAAATCCTGCTGTGCACCCCTAAGCAGGGTAGGTGCCATTAGGCTGGTGGTGCCAGTTACTGCTCATGTAGGATTCTGCCACTCACAAAGCCATAGCTTTCCCAGGCATGGCTTGAGGATGTGCACAGTCTGGATCTGCTACATGTCTGAGCTTAAATTAATCGATGTTTATGAGGGAGCTCGACTTCCATTAATAGAAATTACTTGAGAAGTTTGAAGTATTCTGCAAGCAAAATAAAATAGGAAGCTAACATTAATAACAAGAGTTAGTAATTACTGGTTTTAATGCAAAATAGACAAATGTACAGAAGTGCCTATTAATTCTGAATCACTGAAGCAAATATCTAGGCTCCAGAGCTGGAAATGCTGCCTAAAATGCCAGTGTGATCAGTCAATGCTAAAATCTGCCTTCATCAGCGAGGCATCATGTCTTGTTCTCAGAGAAAAATTCCTCCCATGTTCACTGGCAATAATATCAAACATTACACAGGGGATAAACCTCCAGCTCTGTGTATGTACCAAACAAGGCATGCAAGAGGACAATCTGTTAGCATGGATGCTCCTGAACACAGCGGACAACTGGCAGGTTGTTGGAAGTGTTTCTCATCATGCTGGGTGCCCTTACAGGCAGCATTGAACGGTGCTACATTGGTCACAGATCACTTTCTCCATTTGGCTCCCCAGTGAGCTGTAAATATTTCAAAGCTAATGCATAAGTCATGTACACCTGGGTTTCCAAGTGCCACAGCAGTGAGACATAACTCTTGGGTATTTCTGAGCATAGAAGTGCATGGATTATTTTCTGACACTGCAAATGGAAAATACATTGAGATCTTTAACACTCAGACTGGTTCTGCAAATCCTTGGAAGCCATTGACTCCCAGCCCCAGGCAACATCTAAGTGATGTTCTGCAAACACTTGCATCTTGCCAGGACTGGAAACACCCCAGGCTGTGTCCACACATGGTTACCTTCTGGGGCCTATATCACTGAAAGCCAACATATGGAGTTAATTCACCCAAACATGAACACCCCAAGCACACTGGCTGTGCAGGTGGACATTGTGATAGCAAACAACATCAGAGGGATTCTTGTTATTGCTGCATCTGATAGGTGCTGGGTACCTGTCTGTTCCATTTGTGAAGAAATCCACTCCTTACAGAAAATCCTGAGTGCGTTCATCAGCTTACCTTCATCTGAGAGGAGAAAAAGAGTTTTTATTTGTGGATAAAATTATTGAAAAAATGAAAGACATCACACTGTGTACTGAGCTGACTGGGGGTTTGAGGAAGGTGTAGATCCCAGGGCTTACCCAGGTGGTTTGCCCTGTATTTTCAGAGCCTGGTGCTTTGCCTACAAGGTGAAGGGGGAGAGGAGGAGGCACACCAGGGGCATGCTAATGTTAGGAGAAGGAAGCAGTTGGTCTCACTGCCCTGAGAAGGAATATTGACTGAGGTCCTCAGGGGCAGAGAGGCTCACGAATTTCTGTAGGAGGGAATTGCCTCTTGGTGTACTCCTGCTGTACTGAGGTAAATAAGGCTCTATCTCCAGTGGTAAATAAATAGAATACAAAAAAATATAGCTGATTCTTTTCATGGATCTTCCAACCAAGGAAAATATTACATACTGTTGAAGAAAATATAGACTGCTTTTTGAGATGCTGAGTGGGACTCGAACACCTCAATGGCAGGCAGTGGCCCATGAAATGTTGGATGTTAGTCCATGTGAAAGACACTGTTAACTAGATGGACATGTCACAATCTAAGATACCTATTGTTTTTCTCACTAAAGCAGTGACCCTAAAGCAAAGCAATTTTGATGTACAGACTATAAGCTCTTTTCTTTGTAGGGAACGAGTAATTTTTACCCCTCAACTTTTTACCTAGTAATAAAACTGGAATAAACACAAAGACTTTTTCTCTTCTCCATTTCTCCCATGTGTTCCCATCTTCACTTCTTGGGTTTTTGAGATTTCCTGCTCTTTTTTTCTCCCCAGTAAATACTCCAAAACACATTTTTAGGGCCACATCTATAGTAACAAATAGAGATTAAATTCTCAGCACAGACATACGGTGATGTGTACTTTGTCACTTGTACCTGTAACAATTTCTGTACAAGACTCTCACAACCAGGGTCTCAGATGTAATTAACTGAATTTTTCACAATACTGACACCTCTCCTACACATGTCACAATGCTGCAATGCCACATTACAGCTAAACCTTCTGGATTACTGATGCAACTTTTGTATTGATATAGGCATGAAACAGTTTTAATATCATTTACAATCATATTCATTAAGCATGGCAACAGTGCTACAGCGTGTCATCCACTACTAGTCCCAGTGCTGTGTGGTGATTATGAAGGGCTGTTAATGGTATTTACCAACTGGCAGCCCCAATCCTTTTGTTTAAAATATTATTTCCTTCTCCATTCAGCTTTTTTGTCATTTAACACCAATAGATTTTATGAGGGAACATGACCCCAAACATGCCGAGCCAAAAAAATCTCTGCAATCTCTCAGTTTTTCTGCTATTCAATAGACCTTTTAAGAGGAAAAAAATATTTTTGCTGACTCTGTAAAATTATTCCTAAAGCTTTTCTAAAGCTAAAGTAATACCATAGAAACAGCATCACCATGGCCCATGGGAAGATTGTTTCCATTCCTCCTATGGGTGTTTGCAGTCTCAGTCCTGTCTTCATCACTGACTTGTCACACTTTGAGGTCTTGATTCAGTTGCCTGAACACAGGTGTGTGTTTTCACTGAGCCTCTTTATGGATTTCCATGTGAGATGCATGGGGAGTGTGCAGAAGCTCCTGGACTCCCCAGACAGCAGCCAGATCTTAGGCAGCACATCAAGGGCATCTCAGGTGACCCCACCTGGGCACAGCCACACCAACACCAGCAGTCTGGGCCACTGTGCTGTACTGTGCAGGTTTGCCTACATTTTCCATTGTGTCATACAGCCCTACCCTCTGTCACTTCTAGAGGAAGCATCTATCAGGCAAAAAAGTTCTTTTTCCCAAGAGCTGCTCCCCAGTTCTTTGGTATTCAGAAAGATGAGCCCAGAGATGTGTTTTTCAAGAGATAATTTCATTTTGGGCTCAGTTCATTCTGAATTCTACTTTGACATTTTCTACAGGGCTGAATGAGCTATGTTTTAGAGAGAAAGGCAGTTCCTGTTGAAATCTCTAAGAATTTTGCAACTGACTCCAAATAAATCAGTATTTATTCCTCGAAAGTTTCTATCTGAACCAAGTAAGGGACATCTTTCAATTGCCATCACCATTATGTGGAGAGGCTGGTCTCAGTGATAAATGCTCCATGCCTGAGACCACACTGAAAAGAGCACTGAGGTAGCTGCTCTTGAAGAAACTAAAAGGAAACTGGACTGAAAGTCAAATCTGATGGGGTATTTCCTTCATGATGTTTAAAAAGCAGCCCCAGAAGCGTTACTTCCATTTTATTTAGTACTTAGAGTGCAACAGCAATGAAACCTAACATTACAGGGAGTATGTGTTCCCACCAGAAAATGTCTTCAACAGCTCATAAAAACCTGCCCATTTATCAGCACTGCAGGAGATCTTTATTACCTCCCTACAGCATATGCTCTGCTATGATGTAGTTATTGATTTAACAAGTAAACTTCATGGTGAGCTTTTATCTTGGAATTAGCAGCAAGACTGAAATATAGACCTTATTATTCTAATAACACAGAGATGTGAGATTCCTGCATATTCCAAAGGCCACATTATCACCTTAACAAGCACCCCATTAGGGCTGTCTGGCTGCCACATCAAAACGTGTGCTGTGAGGACTTTAACAATCATGGTATCATACTCACCCACAGCAATTTCACAGCACTTTTGTTTTTCTTCCTACAGGTTTGGACATCAGGCAAGCTCAGGTTATTGTGCTGTCATCGGGTACCAAATGTATAAATGGGGAATACATAAATGACCAAGGGCTTGCGGTCAACGACTGCCATGCAGAAATTGTGGCAAGAAGGGCATTTGTTCACTTCCTCTACTCACAGCTGGAGCTGCACTTAAGGTAACTGAATTCTGTTGATTTTTGGGGGCTGTTATATGGCCTTCAGTGGAACAGATCCATCCTCCAGACAACTGAGCTATTTGTTTCATTATGTCATTTTTTTTTCTGAGTCTTTAGGTGATGAAGGAACAATACACTGCACAAAAAAATTGAGAGTCAGGTAGTCTGAAGTGTTGGGTCGTGAGCTACTTTACTTCAGCTGATTCTCTTTCAGTAGTGATTAGATATGACTCATAAAGCTGGGCTTTATGAAGCCTGATGATTTTGTACAAATCTTTACATGCAGGCTTATTAGCATCATTCACTGACCAGAGACTTGAAGGGAGTCATTTTGCTTAACGCAGCCATTTTCCTGTCTTCTTTGCTGCTGCTGAAAGATTTCAAAGAAGTGATTTATTGATCATTAATGTCTTCATTGACTCACTAGAGAACCAATGTGTGTTAACAGCACAGTAAACTTTGTGCCAAAGTGTAAGATGCTATCACTCACTCCTTCTTTATGATGTTTTAAAATGTTATAGCATGTAGCATCATTACAGTGGAATTATTGTTCCTGTCTTCAGCCAAATCCACCTTGTTACCATTTAAATGGTTAATGGGTCATGCACTGCCTGGAAAATGGTAACGAAGGGTACCTCAGCATGCTGTCTTTTCTCTGATTGTGTCTATCAACAGCCTGGTGGAGGTTACACAGTGCTTGGTTATAAGCTTTGCAGAGGACACCGAAATGTGGGAAGGACCAGTGACTATGCTTGAGGGCTGGTCTGTCATCCCAGCAGGCTGGAGGGCTGGACCAGCAGGAGCTTTGACAGAAAACTTAGCAAGGACAAATGCAAAGTCCCACACCAAGGAGGACCTTCCTCCTTTCCTTCAAGAAGGAAAGAAATCCAGGGTGGGGAACAGCTCTGCTGAAAGGGGACAGGTTTGTAGGCAGACAGGAAGCAAGCCATTAGCTAGTGGTGTGCCTAACAGCAAAGAGGGCCAGCAGGATCTTGGGAAGTATGAAAGTCTGTCAAGGATGTGTGCATCCACCACTAATCAGCTACCCAGAGTCTCAGGGGCCAGAGCACTTGGGCTGTGTACAAGTGCTGACAGATGTGGACCTGGTGAGCCTTCAGGTGGGATGGCAGAGCCAGCAAAGCTTGTCAGCAACACAATGGAGCTGACATCTTTACCTAGGTGTGCAGTGGGAAGGTGACAGACAAGAGGCACACACTGAAACAAGAGAAGCTCAGTCTGAGTATGAGGACTAATTTTCCCCATGGCAGTAGGCTAACAGTGGGACAGATCACTCAGAGGGGTTGTGCAGTCTTCCTCCTGTCTTGGACCAAAATCTGAGTGCACAGAACCTTGAGCAGTCTGTCCAACTGCTTTGAGAAGGAGGTTGGGATAGAGATTTAAGGTCCTTACCAGCCTGAATTATCCTATGGTGTGAAAACTGAGCAGAAGAGAAACTGAGGTGGCACTTATTATATAGAAGGAATCAAAGAATGAAGGAAAACAAACAAAAAACCTCTTTCTCTATATGTCATTCTTCTGCCCTCCATTCTTGACTGCATATTCATGTGACTTTTTCTGAAGGCCATTAAACTCAGTGCAAAAAATTCCTTTGACTTCATAAGGTTTTGCATCAGGTCACAGACAAGGGTCAATCTAAGCAGGATTGTGTGTTCTTGTAAGCACCTGTGATACAGTTGCACCTAAGCAATAATAACAGGAATAATGGCTATTTTCACTTCAGGCTGCAGTTGAAGACAGGAGAGTATATTGAGTACATGGGTTTGGCTAACAAAGGGGGACAAGAGCATTGAAGGGTTTAATCAAAAACAATATTCTCTCTATTTCATTCAGAATTGCTTTCAAGTTTACATTAAATTATTATGTTTTCAGCAGTGTAGCAGCCCTAGTACTTGCTTCGTGCTATGGTCTCTTGGGAAACAAGTGCTAACACTGCATCTTAAACTACTGTATTGATCCACCTCCCTAACATGTTCAGTCATATTATTATTTTATTTGGATCAATGTTAACAGCCTTTTGTTAAGAGAATCCTCCCTCAGTGCAGCACAAGCTCTGTTCCCAATAACTTCAATTCACTCTCTGTTCAGCCAAGACCAGGCAGCACCGCTTGCCTGACCAGCACACACCATAAAAATCTCAACCAAAATTGTCAAGGCTAAGGACCCTTGAATGACAGAGCTGGAGTTATTGACAAATCAGATTCTACTTCCTTGAAGTCCATGGGGAAACAAAACTGTTTGTTACGATATATTCTTCAATTTTAATATTTATTGCCACAGTTTACTGCCATCATCAGGAGCTTTCTCATATGGTGATAAAATGGAGGGTTCAAAAGGAAATTAAAAATGCATTTTCTGCACATTGAAATCATATTTACTCCTTTTTTCTGTGGGGGAAGAGAGACATCTCCTTTTCACAGAGAAAACACATGATGCTGCCACATAGATATGAGGACAATTTTTAGGACAGATGTGGTAACTCAGCTGCACTGGGACTATCTGTACACCATCTCCTCAGGCTTGGTGGAAACACAAAGCTATTGTTAACGCATTTGCATTAACCCATCCCAAATTAGACTTCTCTCCCAGGCCAGGAAGCTGTTGCACGAAGTTATAAATTAACTGAAACCAAAAAGATGAGGTTTTTTCTTGACTCAAAGAACTTAAATTTTCCATCATTCACTATGGAACAGGCAAGTTTGTTCTTTGGAGAATATTTCCTATTTTCCACAAACCTTCCTCCCACCAAGCCTGCCTGCTGAGTGTGGTCTCTGCGGCTGGATTTCAAACTTCAGAAACTCCCAGTGCAAGAAACATTTTTCTGCGTGATGCTGTCTTTGAAAAGGAAACTCTTTTCCAGAATTTTGAACTACTACCAGTGAAAGCAAAACTTGTGCTTGCCTGAGTGAAGCATGAAGGTTTCTAAGAGCAAGGGTAAGCAGGTTGGAGAAAGCAAGGACCAGGATATAAAACCAATGGCCAGAGACAGGAATTCACAAAACTGAATTTACTTCTTGGCAGTCAGATGCCCAAGGCTCCTTTGATCACCAGTGCAGAGAGATGGGCACCTCTGAGATGGAACTCAGCAGAACTGTTCAGGTGTCTACTGGGGATGAGATGAACTGCCATGTGCTGGGGCATTTTTTTTTTTTCCATTTCTCTGAGAGAGAGAATACAGCAACTTCTTCACATATTTAAGCTGCAGAACAATTCCATCCACAAGCCAATGTTGTAACAATATGCAAATTACTTTCCCCCCTTTTCTTCTTATTGCTAAATGTTAGAGGTGTGAGTTTCCTGACTTTTCTTTGGAAAGAGTTCCAGAATGGGAACTTTATCCTCTCTAAGAAGCAAGAGTGACAAATACTTCAAAAGGAAAGTTTCTTTCAACAATTCATTGTCTAGAGCTTGAGTTAAATAAAAGCTAAAAGCACAACTAAAACCTGTCAGCTTCTAACCAGTCTGATTAAAAACCTTAGCCCTCCCAGATTTCATTTTTATGACAACCATAATCCTCCAGTTCTCCAGACTTTCATGAAAGAGATGAGAAGTAAGGCGTAAATTTTCTGATGTACAAAAGAAGGACAAGAAAGACCTTTTGAGAAGCTTTTTCTAAGAATCACCATCAAAAAGCACACAAATATGATAGTCTGATTCTCTTGCAATGGTGGTGGTAGGAAAATTGACATAATTTTCAGTGGTATTTTTTATACCAACTGGCCAATAGGGAAGAAAAGAAAATACAACTCTTCTTTTTTAAAGACAAATAAAATTAATAGAGTACCCTTAAAATAAATCAACACTATAGAAGACTTGCTGCTGTAGTGCTCCCTTCAGGTGCCAGGGAGATGATTTTACCAGAAAGTAAGCTCTTCAGCAAGTCAAATGCAAACCACTGTTTATTTAATATGTGAAAAGCAAGGAATAATCTTAATCCAGTCCAGTTATTTTTTCCAGGAAAATCAGCTGTTTGTTACACATCTACTAAGCCTGCTGTCAGTTTCTTTAGGATGTTCTCTTATAGTATGTAGCACTAAAAACTCTTTGTACATACATTTACGTGCTAAAAACTGCTCCTCTGCTTGTCAGACTTTTTCACCAAAATGCTTCATATATATTAAAACATAAGTATTGCTTAAGTGTCTTCTTGAAGTCAGCTCAAAACATGGGCATGTGTTATGCTGAATAATGAACTTAAGCAAAAGATTAGAATTTATCATGTTTTTAAATTAGCCTTAAATCCTAACTCCTGCAGAAATTCAGAACAGGTAAAGGTTTAGGGATGAATTCTGCACTTTTAGCCATTGCCAGCACTCAGAAATGACATTTTAATGCCTCCCCCAACTGAATGGGATCTGTAGGCTCACTGTGGGCTCCTCTCTCCATTTGTGCAGGTTGTGTTTGGCTGTGCAAAGGATCTTGTAAAGAATAGCTGCTGCAGTCATCTTCCCCCTCCCAGTTCAAAACACCTGTCCCAGAGGCAAGGCACAAGGGTACTGGTGCTGGGGTAGAGGTGACTTTGCAGAATTGTACCTCATGCTTCACCTTTTTACAAGATCCCTGGGTCCCCCTGGGCTTTGAAATACACCAAACATCCCATGGACAAGAAACTTTACTAAGCTATGGCAGATGGTGTTGCAACCCAAACTCTTTTCCAGTAACTCTTTTCCAGTTTTGTTATTAAGCCTGTTCATCCACAGTGCAGGAATGAACCTCATGTTTGAGTTCAGCTCCTAAAAATCCATCCCAAAGGCAGGTCAGGACCCTATGTGATATGAAGAACCTCAGCCTGCTGGAGGAGAGAGTCAAGTTGCCCTGCCCTCCAGCCCTGTCAACTATTTTTAGAGCAGCTGTCTATCACCCAACCTGCCAGCCACACTGGCCACAGGCCCTTGCTGGTGCTCATGGAGAGGTAAAAAAGCAAGGTTAATCAGTGAAAAACAATGACCAGTGAAAACAGGATGGAAACTGAACTCCTGAAATCCAGCCCAAAACATGACTGCTCCAACCCTACATAGCAACTGTCTCCAAGTACTGTAAGCTGCCCCCCCACACACACTCTGGTGAGATTTAATGTAATAATAGCAGGCATTTGGACTGTACAGCTTTGTATTCTCCCAGATGATTCTGTAGTGAATTATTTAAAACTACCTGCAATTGCTCTAAAGTCCAAGCAGCAGGACTTACAGAGATTTTATTATTTCACAGGCTTGTATCAGGGCGATAATATAATTAGTGCAGTTGGGAAATTCCACCACAGCCAGCAGAAAATGAAGGAGCTGCATGTGGCAGCCCCAGCTCAGCAGCCAGTGTGACTCCCTGTCCCTGACAGGCGAGCTAATGTGCCTGTAAATTCCTCCTGACAGCAAACGCATCCTGGCATCAAAAAATGACAAAACACCCAAACCATGGAAGAGTGACAGCCAAACAGCTTCAATAGCACAGAGGCTGCACTGGGAGAAAACAGGCAGAGGCAGCTTGGATGAAAGCCAGGGACTCACTCAAAGGCTGAGTAAAAAGAACCCCTGTTTGCACTATCAGCAGGCAGAGACAGGCAGAAATCACCTTGGTTAATGGGCTGTCCTGTAGTGAATTAAACGGGTGGGATTCCTCCTTATTAACAGCATCCTAGGAAAATCATTACCTGCAGGTGCAGTTCTGTTCAGAGATATTCCTCCAAAAAGACACCAGAGTTTCTGAGGGATGGACCAGGCCATCAGAGGGAAAGGAGTCTCATCATAATACCACATTTTCACTTTCAAAATTATAATCGTGACCATCACCCAAATACACATATTAGAGGCAGCTGTCTGTCAGAGAAATCACCCATATCTTCCCAAATGTAACTCATCAGAAGAACTGCACAGCAGCAGAGCCTTAATGCTGTGCTGTTGCTGTAAACGGCAGCACTGGGAGGGTTTGGCCTCCCGGGCAGCTGTTGCTAATGGAATATGTGCACTGCATCCCCATCTAGCTGCTGAACCACTGCAAAGATAAAAGCTTCATCTCCCTAAGTATCTTTTTCAACAGAGCTGAGAAAAGTCTGCCCAAGTTTTGTCCAGTCTTCTTAAGATGGTTTCTGATATTCAAAAATGCCAAGTGACCATGTAGGCGGATCTGGTTGAAAGGGGGAGAAGAACAACACCTGGGGAGCAGGGAGGGCTGGCAGTGGTCATTAAACTTGGGTGCTTCATTAGAGGCCCTTTTCAGTGGAGCATATGAACAGACATCTCAGCTGTTGTGATTGATGTTAATGGGATTCAAACATGTGCCTAGGCATTGTGATCAGCAGAGCTGATGTGTTCATGAGAGCCCAAGAGAACTCATTTTTTCATGCACCAGAACCACTTTAATATCAGCATATTTATGCATCTGTGCATGTGAGGAAGGAGAGTTACCCTTCAAAAATCCACATTTTATCATTAGAATATATCTTAGGTAAGCAAGCCAAAAGCCCTTTGGCAGTTTTGACCTCCTTCACACATTTCTTTACCTGGAAAGGTTATTGTTTTTCTCTTGTTGTCACTAGGCAAAATATATGATGCCAGGTACTAATAAAAACAAACAAACAAGCAGAGGGAGAAAAGGAGAGAGAGAGAGAGCACAGAAATGTTTCAGATTTGGCATGTAACAAATGACCTGGAACCTCTTTTGTGATCCTAGCAAACGGCGAGAAGACTGGGAGCGATCAATCTTCGTGCGATTAAAAGAAGGAGGCTACAGGCTGCGGGAGAACATCCTGTTCCATCTGTACGTGAGCACTTCACCCTGCGGAGACGCGCGCCTCAACTCCCCCTACGAAATCACAACCGACTGTAAGGAAAAGTCTTCCCTCTCCTATTCCTCCTTTCTGTGCGTTTTGTCTCTTTTTGTTTGTGTTTTTGGGGTTTTTTTAAGATCAGATCCTTCTTGCTGTCTTTCTTTGCTGGTGGAAATTGTTTCACTTGAGAGCAAAAACGCTGCAGGCTTTAGAGTGTGTGTGTCTGGTGCTTGGTCCTGTGTGCTGGGGGAAGGTGTGCAGGGGAAATCAGAGCTGGGCAAGGCAGCTCCACACACCTGGGGCTGTGTGGCTCTGCTGGGGAATACATCCCTGCATTTCCTGCTTGATACATACAACCCTGAAAGTAAAAAAGTGTTTTGGGAAGTTTCAAAGAGATCCTTGAAGCCACAGCCAGGGGCTGAACCAGAGAATCAGGGCTCTAACTGGAGATGCATAGACTCTTCTCAGGGTTCACAGAGTACATGTGGGTTGAAGAGTTGCATTTTTACTAAAACAGGCTGCAGCAGCTGGAGTCTGAAGTAGAGCGTTATGTTATGTTATGTTATGTTATGTTATGTTATGTTATGTTATGTTATGTTATATATGATACAGCATATCTGTAATGTTGATTGTTTGTCTCCAAATATCACCTGAACTTGCAGCAAATAATGGGAAGGCCCTTATGGAAGGGATCCTTCCAAAGCCATCCTGCCTGTGTCAAATATACTGCATGGTCACTGCATGGCAGGTGGGTTTGTTGCAGTCCACCAGGTCAGCCTTAGAGCCCCTGGGACCATGCTTATGGCATTGGAGCAAACACATGATTTTCCAGGGATTTCTCCTCTAGAGGTGATCCTGCAAATGAAATAAATAAATCGGGTCTTGAACCAGTCTCTGCCACCAACAGACCTGCAGAGCTTGTTGTCCATGGTGACAAATCCCATCTCCCCCAATACCCAGCACTCTCGCCTCATCACTTCCCAAACATGCATGTCCCTGTCCTTGCCCTGCCATGCCAGAGGCATATCCTTGTTGCTTTCCCACTGCACCAGCTTTGTCCCTACTTGGCCACATGGAATGCTCCCAGCAAGGGACAGGGCACTCCAGAGATCTGTGGCTTGTTATCACATGCCTGTCACCCCATGATCCAACACACAAGGCACAGGCTACTCTCTTATCTCTGCCCCAGCCACTGCTCCTTGTCCGTGCACTTTACAGTGCTGCAAAGCCCATAATGCTGGCTGCCAAGTGTACACATAATGAGAAATATCCTTGCCCTGACTACCTTGATTGTGAGGCAGGCGAGACAAAAGAATGGATGGAGGAGGAAGCATAGACACAGGAATGTAAAATTAATCACCCAAGGTCACACAATGACCTCACTTCCTCACAGGCAAATCCATCAGGCAGTAGTTTCACCCCTTTGTGATTTCTTATTTTTATAAGTTATTTATTAATGATTAGATATTATTCTGCCCAGACTAGAATTTCTTTTCACATGTGAAACTGCAGCTTGCTAGGGCAAGAAAGCAGAATGCACCTATTCAGGAAGGAAATGTGTTCCTTGCCTGACATGATTTCTGCATTGTGTCAGCAGGGTTTATAAAATGAACAAAAGCAAGTAAATGCTTAAAACTCAAAATCAAATCAACAAATTTCTGATGAGTTAACAAAATGAAAATACATCATCTTAAATAAAAATTAAAAATAAAAAAGGGAGTTGTTATGAATATCAAAAAGCCATAGTGATCTTTGGCCTCCCACTGTATAGTTGTATCAAGAGATATCTAAAAAGGCTTTATGTTTGGTTAAAGGCACTCATGTTTTCCAGAAGACAAATTTCCTGGGGCACCCCTTAGCTGACATCACAATTGGAAGCACCAAAATCTGTAATTATTTTTAAAATGTGTTCCATTCCCAAGAGCAAGCAGAGGCTGTCCAGGCTGGATTCTGCTCTTCTTGGCATGAGGAAGTCGGTGCTTTGGGCAGCTGACAGCCCATACTGCCTGACTGCATGCAGCTGAACCCAGCCCTGGAGGTGAACCTGCTTGGCTCATGGATTTCTTCAAAGACCAGATAAATCTCCCAGCTAAGGAGGGAATGCTTCTGTAGATAACAAGATATACAAGAAGGCGTGTTTAAAAATATATAATCACGCAGTACATGACACAGGCAGTAAACTTGTAGGTAATCATGAAAATAATTTTCCTGTTGGCTATTACACCGGTTATTTTCCCAAGCAGAAGCTGAGGCAGAAAGGTCTGTGTGGCTTACCCAAGGTTACTCTGTGATTCAGTAGCAGGACCTAAAGAGATGCTACACCTGGCTCATAATTCACTCTTTTAAACAGATCCCTCTACCTTTGTCCTGTGCTCTTAAAATAATTTAGCACTGTGTAGAAAGCCATGTTGCCAAAAGCTGTCCTTCAGCGAGATAAGCATTTCCTTTCAGCTCACATTATCCCAGAGACATCTGGGAAGATAAGTATTTTATAATGTTTATCATTCAGATCTTCTCTTTCCTCTTTTTTTTCTAAAGAAATAACCTTTCTTTCATCCAGTAATGACAAGAAACTCCAGATGAATGCTGTTTCATTTCTTAAACAACAAAGAAACCTCTCCTAGAGCTAGCACAAGCCATCAAACATTACTGATTATTCTCTAAAGATGCATTAACATTTAAAAACGGTGTCTCACCATGTGGTTCCTGGTTTTGAGAAGGAATATGATAAGCCTTTATCAATATAGGGAGTGAGTAAAATCCACTTCTCAAATCTCCTTCCAAAAATTTCCTATTATCCACCGTGTCTTTCCAGCACCCTCAGGGAGGCCTCACATTTCCTTCTTATGAGCTTTGTTCTGGTAAGGGAGGACGTGAGCTGGCATGCTTTTGAAACCCAGTTTACTTCTTACTGGATAGAGCAGAGTACCAAGTTTGTGACATTGTGTAAAAGTCTGACAGCTGCAATGCAGAGGAGAGGTCCAGGGAGCTCACACCCATGTAGGAGAGTTAGAGATTAGGGACAAAGAGATAAAATCGTACTTGAATTTGAAGAAATGGCCTTCTTGAATCACAGATAAGCTGACTTGTTTGTTGATAAGCTCTAAAAGAAAGACAAAATCCAGTTGGACCAGGCTGCTTTGAGCAGGGAGGGGTTTTCTAACTCTTTTGGTGCCTGTAGGTCAGGAGGTTGGATAAGGTTACAGGAAGTGAAGTGAGAGCTTTGGAAGAAGGTGCAATCTGAGAGAGCAGGGGAAAGGCTGAGAGGAAAGAGGCAAGAACAGCTGAGAGCAGGAGAGGAGAACAGCCAGGGTCAGTGGGGTTGCAGGAATATGAAACTGGGAAATGGCACTTGGGTTTCAGATGCTTTTTATGGTTTTGTCCTGGCTCATTCTCTCCAGTCAGTGTCTCCTTCCCAAGACCCTTTCCATCATTTTCCAAGGTCGGCCTCAAGGTTGTAGCACAGCTGTATGACAAAAAGGCAGCATGTTCCTCGTGTCATCACAGCTCTAGTTGCTCCTTCACAGACACAGCTTCTTCCCCTCCTTCAGTTCAGGGCTGAAGCTCAGGGAGGCTGGGACATCTCCCTTTCTGGAGCCATCTCCCTTTCTGGAGCCTTCTCCCTTCATGTACACCTCAGCCAGGTATGCCTGGATTCCTGAGCTCTCCCAAGGGCAGTATCACAACAAGTTAATGTGGGTTCCTGAAGGGCCTGGGGGCTGCTGTTCCCCATTATGGCACACACACTCCAGCTCCTGAGGTGCAGCCCTGGGGGCAGCTCACCCTATAGTATCTGTTGCATATTTTGCACTTTCCTCTAAATCTAGGGTAAACCACAGAATAATCAAGCCCTTGATTTGCTGGAGCACCATACTAGCTAATTCAGTGCTTCTTGACTCATTGGCCTTTTTTTTTTTTAAAAGTCTCTTGAGAAGCAAAATTAATTGCTTGAAAATTTGAACTAAAAAAATCCTTTACTTCCCCACTCCTCCTTCCCTGGCAGTATTTTACCTCATTGTCCATCTTTTTTCTGGAGATGTGCTCTGTCTTTTTCACTACATGGATCACCAAAGAGACAAACAGAATCTGCCCCAGGGCTTGTCTCAGTTCTCCTCCCCTGGGCTGCTTTTCTATCTCTTGCTAACATGCTGTATTGCCTTGTGCCATTGACTCCTTGATAGCCCAGCTCCTGTTTTATCCCACACTTCCTTTAGGTCTGAAACACACCATTGCATCTGCTCCACATGGGGCTTTTCTCCTGCTTGTCTATTAACCTACAGCTGTGCTGAAGCTCTCATGCACACACATTTGACAGAACTCTCATCTAAGCAGGACCCGTTTGCAACCACGTGAGCCAGATCATTGCCTGGGTAGGTGATGTGATGTGATGAGGAGACGTGCACTGCAGTTTTCAGAGAGTTGGGGAACTGAGGAGTACCCAGGAAGACACATTTGTGCTCTCTACCTCAGGTGTGCTTTCACTGGGCAGACCTGTGCTTTCCCTGCTTGTGATTTTGGCTGCTGGATTTTACATTCCATTCTCAGAAAAAAAAAAAAATTCTGTTAACCCTCAGATCCAGGGCTGCTGTGAAGGGGTGCCCTGCTCACACCAGTAACTCAGCACTCTGTGCTCAGATGAGGTTTTGTTATCCCCAAACCAGATCCCTGAAAGTCATATCCTGATCAGACTGGCTGGAGAAGGCCAGATTCACACAGAGACCCTCTAAGGAGTCTGATGATCTCCTAAAAGTGTCTTGAGAGTCTCAGACCCAGAAATCAGCATTCAGTGTCCTGCAGGGAGTTATCAGGATGGAAATACAATGAGGATGTTTATGGCAGTAACTGGGCTAGACTCACTCCCCAAACCATTTGGTTTGGTGAATATTTCTGGATGTGCAAGGGGAAGAAATTTCTGCCTTCCTTTTGCCAATCCCATGTTTGGCTAAATGGAAAAATTCTGTTCTTGTAAATAGATGGTAAAGGGGAAAGCACTTCAAGAACCATCCAAGTAACTCAGTGATCAGAAAAGAAATTAGGTATTTGGAGCTACAAGAAAATTCAGGTTCTAACAAAATGATAAACTTTCCCATTACAAAAATTGAGGATAACCATAGGTCATCCCTTGGACTTGGACAATATTTTTTGTTCCCATTGCACAAGTGCTCCCAAGTATCACATCTCTCTGTCACAGCTGCTGAACTGATGCAGCTTGGGAAACCATCTTGGAAATTTTAGCTATTTGGTGCATGGAGCAGCTTCCTTCTAGGCTATAAAGTTGATTTTATGCTGATGAATGGCCCGTCTGTGGAACTGGGATGAAGGTGCATTATTTTCCTATTTTTCATATGACTGAGCAGAACAATACCTTAGGGGATCTCAGAAGAAAATTATCATAGAGAACCATGCCCAGAAGTAACAGGAAACTAAAAAAATGCATACACCACTGTAGGCTGTAGTGCTGAATACTGCCTCAGGAGAAATAATCCTAGCTCTGGGTGAATTATTGTGGTCAGCCCAGATTGCTTTGTCATATAAAGGATGCTGCAGAAATTGCAGATACAGCAAGAGGCTCTTGCATTACTTCACAGGCTAGGGAATTAGTATTAAAGAAGGTGGAAGGAAATTGTCCTTTCACTTCATTAAGACTGGGCTGGGTCTTATCCAAAAGGTTTGGGTTCAGATATGAGCACAGCACCCTTTGTCAGCCTCCTCTGAGGTCATGTTCCATGGAAGCAATGGCCCCTTCTGCTTGTGCCACTGATCCAGCCTCAATTTACCAAAGTTAACACAGAGGAAATGCAGCAACCTTCTGCAGCTGGCTTGAGGCTGGTCTGTCAAGGAGCTTTTGTCCCTGCTCAAGACAGTTAGCAGGCATTAGGCTTATATTTAATTGTCCTGTTTTCTAACTTGATCTTTCCTGTTGCAGTGTGACTGCTTTCACTCAAGTTAACTTGGGAGGGAAAGCATGGTCACAGGACAGTTCCCTCTGCTTAATTCACTTACTCACTTCACCCATGGCTGGGGACAGAGGTGAAGTGTGCTCCTGGTCAGGATGGCCAAAGATGACAGCAGAGCCCAGCCCAGCTGTGCTCCTCTGTCCCCACAAGCACTGCAGGTCTGAGCAGTGGTCTGATTTAGCTCAAGGCTTTCCAGGTGTGGAAATGGTGCTGCAGACAGTTCAGAGATTTCTTTCCAGCATCAAAAACAAATCCATGCTGGCACTATTGGGGAGCTTTCTTCCTCTGGGGAAGGTGGGCAAAGGGATTTCAGGAGAAGAAAGTGTGGCTGAGAGGAATCAGTGGGACCCTGGGACAGGAGGGCCACAGTGAGGATGGGAAATTTGGAGGGAGAGTGGGTGTGGGATGTTCAGCTATGATGGGGAAGTGGGCAAGAGACAGCAAAGCCTGTGAGGGATGGGGAAACTCAAGATGAGTGAAGCCCCTCTGCTTCTTCCAACGCACAGCACCCACACAGGACCTGCAGGCACTGGTTGGAGCCATCTCCAGTGCTGCAAGAAGCTTTTCCTCCCCCAGCCCCTCCTACTCACTCCCTGCTCATCCAAGGCTGCAGGGAAGGGAGAGAATGGAAAGGGGGGGAGAAACTCCTGTCAGAGGTACCAGAATGGAGACAGTGACTGGCCCAAGCCCTTTGCTGTGAACCCTGAGCCCTTCTGATGCCACCTGAGGAAAAAGCAGCAGAAGCAGCAGCTCAGATGGACCCATTGCTCAGACAGAGCAGCAGTGCCAGAGGGTCTGGAAATACATGGTGCACATGTTCTGGATATCAATCACTTTTGGTAACCCAAAGGAGTGATCTGATGCCTTACATGGCCTGTCATGCTAAACTTTTTGCCAATCCCAAAGGTCAGTTCTAGCCCCTAAACCTGCCAGAGAAACTGGTGGTGTCCAGGCTTAGGAGAGCTGTGAAAGCACTCATGGTTTTATTTTTGGTATTATCATACTAGAGCCCAGGATGCACCTTGGAAAGAGGCTCTCATTTCACTACATTGGAGCCCTGAAGCTTTCAGCACAATTAATCAACCTGTAAAAGTTTGCTGTTGCTTTATATTCATTATTAATCTCCACCAGGCTGGGTAGTTGGGTTCATAGTGGAGTTTTGCTAAAGCTGACTGGTGAATAACAGCTTCACTTCATGGACAATTTTCAGGTCTCAAAGTACTGACTGGTTGGAAAGAAATCAAAGCCTGTCAGGCAAAATTTAAAAGAAAATAATTGTGTGAAACTGGGATCACATATTTCTCTTATCTCCTGGTCATCAGTATCAATGGGTAGGAAAACCCTGTTTCATTTCCTCCCTTGCCTAGTTCAGGGTAGGCTTTTTCATTCAAGGCCACTTGGAATCAAATAAAAACTTGAATCTGTGTCTCTCAAATCCTGGATCAGTGAATTCCCTCTCAGCTGAGCTAGACAGCTCCCTTTTTAAACTCTCTGTTTTAAAACTTTGTCAGAACTGACACATCACGAGAAAACTCTGCCTTTGACAATGCATTGAAAATGTCCCAATTCCTTCTCCTTGTGATATTCTTGGCTGCTTTTGCTTATTTGAGTTTTGTTGTTTCAGGGGGAGTTTAAAGTAGAAAATAAGATTTTTAGAATTATATGTCAGTGCAGTGTGTGTCTATCCAGGAAGAGAAAGAATATGCTGAAAACTATGGGCTGCTCAGAGCCAGCATTGGCCACAGCTTTGAAAAGCTTTCATGTAAAGCAAAATGTGTTTGTTAGGATTCAGGAAAACAGGTTTCCACAGCTATAATCAGATTCTAATTTTAACAGAATGCTTGAATCGCCGAAGGGCATTGCACTGTATTTATTGATTCTGCTTTGTTATGGGCTTTGCTGCTTTGTAAAACACTGCATTTGGATGCAATGTTCAGATGTGATAAAAAGGCTACATTAATCAGCAAAAGACCATGCCTGAGAAGTTTTCAAAATAGCAGCAGAAAATTTCACCAAGAAAAGCGCCTTGTGCCCAGATTTGTCCAGCCCAAGGAATGGTGGTGTCTCCAAAGCCCTTTGCAGCAGGGAAAAACAGACCACATGCTCCTGGACATTCCCCCTTCCCACCCCAACATCCCACAGCCTACTACAGACATGCACCCAAATAAGGCACAGATTTTTTGGGTGGAAAATATCAAACTATAGTTGGGAAAAATCTCTATGGGTGAAAACTACACCCACTCAGAACTGATATAGTCTAATTTGCCCTTCCACTGGTGGGAATTACAGGTAAAACTCATAAGCTGAATTTCAGAAAGCTTACCAGGCAGCTCCAGGTCCAGTAAGATCTTTGTAGGATTTCTGGAAGTTCTTAAACTTCTAGGGAGTTTCTTAGAGTCTTAGGAGAGAAATCTGAGGACACCTGTATGAGTAGCAAACAATTTAATTCTTACCATGATCCTGCAAGCTGCCTTCTGTAGCCAGTCTGGGGCAACTCACCTCACTCTGGTATTTCTATTTCTATGCCTGTAAAATAGGAATAAAAGGGATCCAGCAATCACAGCTCTGAGAAAGGGTAGTTAGTTAAAATACTAAAATGGAAAACATTGTGTATTCTATACACTACAATAAAATTATTCAGAATAATTTAGCAACTTTAATCCAGATTTTGAAGGCCAATAGGAGCCATTTTCTGGTGATCAAGATTTAATTTCTTCAGCCATAGGACTCCAGAGCTCCAGAAGCTGAATTAGAATATATCTGGTGATGCTTGAGGAACCACAGCATCTCTAGACTCATACCAACCACAGCGTGGCTGAAAATCTGTCAACATTATTGACATATTGCTCTTGTTTCTGTCTCATGGGATTCATTTTCTGTTTTCATATTTTGCTAACTTCTTCCACAACATTTTCCTTAAATCATCCTTGAAGACTTCAATTTCCCAACTGCAACAAAATCCCAAAGCCACATGAATAGCAGCATGTTTTGTTGATAAAAGGAGGGTTATGATGAATAACACATTCTCATTATGTTTGTGTAAACTTCTTGATTAAAACATGGCAGGAGAGAGAATTGTCACCAAATAGGCAATTCCAGGGATGTTGATATATTTTTCACGCAAAGTATATTTAAGAGATCTCTAGCTTTAAGAGAAAACATTTCTCATTGGCAAAAAAATGAAAGAGACAATGATGCACAGCTTAGGACATGGGTGAGTAGCTGGTTCCCCTGGTCTCTGATGGATGCAGCATCTCACTCTCCACTCTCCAGCCACTGGTTTTGATCAGCTGCTGACCTGGGAACAGAACAGCAGCACCTCTGCACACGGCCAGAGATGAGCTGTGCATTGCTGGGGACCAGCCAGTGGCCCTCTCTGCCGGGTGACAAGCCTGGTGGAAGCTTCAGAGGCAGAAGTCTTCTCCTCAGAGAGTTCACAGCCCCACCACAGCCCTTTGCCAGGTCTCTAGACTTTGCTCTGTGGGAGCAGCTGCACTTTCGAAGCCACGGCAGGATAGGTCTGATTTCAGACAAGAGGAGCAATTAGTAATTAAAAATAATAATCTTGAAGTGTTTGGGTTGTACTTTCCTTGATTGCCACATGCACAGAATCTTAATCCTGCTGATAAATCTTGTACTTTTGGCTTCAACATTCCAACGCTTTTCTACTCCAGAGCAGGCTGGAGTCCACAGCCTGGGTTTGTAAGATGGCACAAAGAATTTCCCTGACACCTGACCCACTACTGCTCGTTCCTCCTTGCCTGGAACAGTCATTTATAACTCTCAGAGGAAGCTGTGCATGACTTTGCTGCCAGCAAATTGTTTTAAAGTGAATTTTAACTAGTTACTCACATTTTGATCCCAGGCATTCCTCGAAGACAAACATAAGAGAAAACCTGTTTGTAGGTTTTGAGCTATTTCTCTCAGATTTTTTTCCTCTCAGGGTATTAAAGCCTGCTGAGAGTCCAGGCTTACTTAGAAGTTAGTCTGATGCTAAAATGGATTCCATGTGTTAGAGTGTCATTCTCTGCTCTATCATAGGTTCAGTGAAGGTATTTTGGCACCTCTCCCTAGGATGAGCTTTCAATACATTTCAAATTAACTTGCAAAAATAATAAAAATTCATTGCAAAAGTGCTATATTATCTCAACAAATTAAATTTGTCCCCTCAGTAATCACATATGGAGGCATTTTGATGGACCAAAATGAAAAGTTTTCATTAAAACACTCACTGATAGACTTTAATGTGCTGGAATACCATTCTTACATCCTTCCTACAGTTACTGTCCCTAACACTACAATTCAATTTTTTAAAAAAATTATTAATGTGTACTTAAAACAGATAAGGGGAGAAAAAGCATTAATTTCATTTCTGTTCTTGTGGATTCAAATTTCAAGTTTTCTCTTTATTGTTTCTTCTGGATTAAATGCCACATATTGATAGGCAAATTGACTTTCCTATCACACCTTGTCAGTACATCACTAGAAACTATTGGCAGATGAAAAATTATGGAAGAAGTAGAAAGAGTGAAAATTGTTATTTGAAGGTTAGTGAAAAGAAGAAAAAATAATGTGGCAAAGGAAACTTCATTTATCAGGTCATGGATTCTCTCAGGTTAGGGACTACTGTCCAAAGACAGGATTTCAGCCAAGAAAGAGGCAGGGAGAAGGGAAAAGGTAAAGAAGTTCAATCCCCAATGTTAATTTCAGTTCCAAAAATTGCAGGTGTACCAGGTTTGTAACACTATCATATAAAGTGCATATTCAGCATTTTTATTTGTGTATAGGGTTAATGATCTTGTCAAAACCATAGATCTGAATTGAAATCTGCTACAACGTGGTCGGTGCCACATGGCTCTGGGAGCAAGCAAATCTCTCCCAGGACTGCCTTCAGGTGCAATATCCCTCACAGCCTATATTCAAAAGTCATATCTTGGCTTTTAGGGATTCATCTCAACATGCTTTTATCCTGTTTAACCTGTACGAGACAGGGTCTTGTGTTCCCTTCTGGGAAGGACACATCCCTGAAGTCACTGCAGGGGCAGCTCTGTAGATTCTTCTTTTCACAAGTTCAGACTTATTTCCTAAATTTTCTTGTTTTGCAAAGCTGTCCCATGGCATTTCAGCCTGGCTCTGTGCTGCTCACCAAAGCACAGTGCAGCAGGGATTTGTCTGACCAACCACCCTGCCCAGCAGAGCAGACACATCCAAAGTGTTCACTGTGCTGTGATTCTCACTTCAACACTTCCAGAAATAGTAATGTTGTACATTTAGTCAACATCTGGTTGAGGAAAGTGCATTTCTAATAACCATCAAAATACAAAGGCAGTCAAATGTTAACACCCTTCTCTCCACCTCTTTGTCTCACACTGCTCTAAGGAAGCTTTATAAACCATGCTGAGGAGGGGAGGGTCCAGCACTGGAAAAAATGCAAGACAGACTGTTTTATTTCTTCTTTCCTGAAGAGAGAACAGCCTCCACTGAAGCAGGGAAACAGAAAATGAACCTCTGAGGCAGTCATGCAAAATTTCAGATGGGTCCTTACTCGTGTGATTCTGTTTAATCACCGTCCATTTCCTCTTCACTCTTTAACTAAATAATAAATATGGAGTGGCTTTTTTCATTACCTTCTGAGCTAGAACTGGTCCTGGAGCAAATATGAAAATAAGGGTTGAGGCTTGAAATCAGAGGGTTTTACTGATTTTAAATACAAGGCACCTGTCTGTGTGCATTTCTAATCCAGTAATTAATCCAGCACCCTTTTATCCTAGGAACTCTCAGGAGTAATTTCCACTTCTGAGTGTAGCACACATCATAAATCCACTCCAAATGATTTTTAAATTTGTCCTTTCCAATTCTGGTTTGAATTGACATTTTGTTCTGGTTGAAGTGGCATCCACAGACGCCTTCTCCCCTGCAATTAGCTGAGATTAAGCAGTTGGAGAACCAGCACAGCGAAGATCAGAAATGCTTATAGTCACTGATGTTTTGATCATACTGAACAGCAGAACAGCAGTAGGCTGTAGTTTGTGACTTTAAGATGCATAAATAAATATATTTCTGAGACTGCATTAAAATGATCCATAGCAGGCTGTGCCAGCAAGTGGACCATGTTTTTTACTGCTGACAAGCAGCTTATGTGCTGGAGTCTGTCTGCAGCTTCAGTGCAAAACTCACAGAGCCTCATCTTTTCCTTTGGTTATATCTTTCTGTGCTACTTAATGACATGCTAAAAAAGAACTCTGTGTGTTCTAGTTGCAGATTTGGATTTATTTAATCATTGACAATCTGAAAGCACTCAGAGTTTTCAGTTATTGGTATTTTATATAAATGCCACCGATGATCTTTTGGAGCATGTGTCCCAGCTACCCCAGCAATGTGAGCAGCCTGAGACAGGCAGCACGGTGCAAGGTTTGAGTCACACCCTATTCATTGAATTTGATAGCAGTTGAGCAGCTAAAACCCCTTATCAGAGCTGTGGGAGTGTGTCCTGGGGTGAGTGTACACTGGCCACAAATGCTGAATCCTATCAGGCAGCGCCGGCTGCTCGGCTGCACCCTGGGCAGGGCGCAGGGAGCAAAGCTGGACACATGGCTGAGTCAATGAGCATTCACACACTGAGACTATCAGTGCACTTGCACACTTCAAGTGCTTTTTAGAAACTTTATTGTTCAATTTCTGGCACTTGCAGTGCAGGGTTGAGATGCTGTGAGAACAGCCAGATATAGAGTGCTTTGGCTTTTGTACTTCCTTCAGTCCTAAGAAGATCAGATAGACAAATGACAAATTAAATAAACAGACATCCCAAACTCACAGAAGTCTTTCATATCCCTCTCCCTAAAAATTTTTTGTACATGCCTTAAATTCCCCAGCTGCACCACAGCTGTTTGCAATCCTGCTGCTTTCTTCCCCTGAACTCACTCCTTATCTCTGTCAGCATATTGTGGGATGCTTTGCCCCTCACTGAGGTAACATTTATGTAGTGAAATCAAAGCCACATAAATGATGGGCTGCTCATCTTATACTGCAGTCACTAAAATTCCCTAGCAGTTACATATCTCTTGTATGTATGGGAAATGTGGGTGTATCAACACGCTGAATTGCTTGAGTAAGAGAATAATCTAGGAGATCTAGGCACCCACAGGGGAGGCTCAGAGCAGGAACTGAGAAAGAGAGGAGAATCTAGAGAAATGAGAAATGGAGAAAGTGTAACAAGAGAAAATATTTTTCTTAAAAGTTGGAGAAAAGGAAACAGTAAAAGATCATCCTGAGGGATTTTCAGCAGGCGGACTCCTGTGGTAGATCTTTCCTGGAAGGATAGCATGAGTTTTTCATAAATAGTTGTTGAACAGTACCTTTAAATGAATTTGCATAAGAAGGAAGCATCATTATCTTCATTATACCTGTGGGAAAGCTTAGGAAAAGAGAACTAGTTTGCTTAAAGTTGCACTTTCCACCAGCCAAAACAGCAATAGCCTCTTGAGTCACTCTTCACTGCTTCCCTGGCAGAGATCTCGCTCTGCTGTGCCATCAGTTCTCAGTATGTGCAGACAAAGGCAAAGTGGTTTTGGTAGACATTTCTCACTGTTGTTCAGCTAGATGTGTTTGCTAAGCAGAAGTGATCACTTTCTACTTTTGTTGTCCAAATTTCATAATACCTTTCCTACAACTGGTTTTATAATAAAAAATGCTGCTTACCATTGCTTCAGGTTTTTAAAAAATGTTTCCTTAAAAAGTCACGGGAAAAATATGAAGCAGTTGCCAGATAGCTACTACAGTCCAAAGAGCATCCTCTGAAGGATGCTGCACTTAGCATCCCAGACAAGAGGGATGTGCAGGGGATCAGCACACGTGGTCTTGGAAATGGTTTCCTGACAGAGTTGGCACAATCAGAAAATTTGAGAACAGAGGGATCTGAGACATTTCTGAGACTTTGGCATTTTTGCTTATTAATTTTTTTTTTATTTCTCCATTGGCTATTCCCAGTTTCTCCCACAACTCAAGTTTGGAAAGGCACAATACTCCAAGTCAGGTGATTATTGCAGTGTCTTGATTTGTGAGGTGCTGAAAACGGGGCACAAGGACCCTGCACACCCCCTGCTGCTGGGATGATGTGGCTGCTGATGGGGATGGCAGTGCAACAGCCACTCCTCCCCAAACTCAGATGCTGTAGCAGCATTACTGTAACAGTATTTCCAAGCTATATTTTGCACTGAGTTTGGGTGGAAGCCAGTTTTGGTCATGGCTAAGCAATCCATTTGATACCTGTTAGCCCGCTGCTGACATACCCATCTTAAATTCTAAAAAAGCAGGAATGGAGAGAAGAGGCAATGATTGCTGGGGCCCATGTGGTAGCAGGTTAAAAGCTGACTTTGCTGCTCTACATGTGCTTGCTCCCTCTGCTAATCCCAATAGGCCAAAGCAATTTATTATTCCTCTCCCTTTTTACAAACCGTCCATTGGCAGCAGCCATCAGTCCATTGCTTCCAGCAGCACTGGGGATGGTGCACAGAGCCAGCTGCTCACAGCCAGAGCTGCCATCAGCCCCACAACCTCTGACACACTGGTGCTACTCAGTGGCAGAAGCACTCAGCCCCACAGCCCACTGAGGACTGAGGAGCATCACCTTCACAAGGAGAAGCCTTCTGGTCCAGATGAGGAGCTGGCATGGAAAAATACACAGGACAGTTGGCAATGTGGGCAAAAGCTTCATGTCTGTAAATGCAGCACTCCTTTTCCTTGAATGCAGAGGCCATCATGTACTGTCTTTCATTATTTCAGAGGGAAACTGTGGAAAGTCTGCTCAGGGAGAAGGTGACCCCAGTGAAACCCTCTGAGGGTGAGGCAGTGAGCAGACCCAGAGGATTCCCTTGTTGCTCCTTCCTGTTCTTTTACAGCCAAAATACCCAGGGGTAAACTAGCAGTGTAAAGAGTGTAAGAGTGATTTTGATAATGAACTTCAGTTTTTCTCTTTTCATAATAATGAAGGTGAAGTGCTTTTGAAATGTCATTATCTTCTGTACTTACTGCATATCTGCCGGACTCAGTTCGTCATGGTGCAGGACAAGTGCTTGAGCTGCTTGCCCTGTGCCACCCAGGGGCCTCTGCCTTGCACTCAAATGTATAATATCACAGAAGTGATAAAAGATCTTGGTACAACACAAGGCAGGAAAGCAGCTCATTTTAGGGAAACTGTAGGAGGAATTTCAGCCAGCAATGAACAACAAGCAAGTTTTGATTTGCCTTTGATCCAGAGTATAAACCCTTAGCATTTCAGAATTTTTCAGTGAAATTTTATGATAACAAATCAAAACCTCACTTCTGAAATTATTTGAGTAATGTCACTGAATATCACAGTAAACTATTGAACTGGTCTGCATCATGTAGCTGAGTCCTTGATGACACTCATTGAACCAAGATTTTTCAAATATTCATCAATCACAACTCAATCCTAAAATGAGAAATTATACTGTTTTTTTAAAAGACAGAACACCTCTCTTCTATTTAAATATATAAGGGAAATAGAAGGGGAGCATGAGCTCAGTGTGTGCTTTGTGTAAGCTTTATGGATGTGAAAATAAAACCATGATAGGAGCACCTTCTTTTCTGCACTGTGCTGCTTTCTTGGGCTGTGATCTCATCTAATTTTGCATCCAGTTTAAAGGACCTTCACAGGTGGTTCTGCAAATGCAAGCTATGGCATCAACACAGCCTCTCAGGTTCCTTAGAAAAATATTCAATTATTGCCATTCTTGTGTTTATTTGCCCAGTGAACAGCAGCAAGCATATAGTGAGGAAATACCGTGGGCACCTGCGGACGAAGATCGAGTCTGGAGAAGGGACCATTCCCGTGCGGTGTCACAACGCAGCACAGACGTGGGACGGCGTCCTGCTGGGAGAGCAGCTCATCACCATGTCCTGCACCGACAAAATCGCCAGGTACCTGATGGATACACACGGCAAAGGTGTTGGCGTGTGGCAGCTCGATGCCACAGAGGACTGTGGTGACCGGTGGGAGGCAGCCAGCAGGTGCTGAGAAGCCCTGCAGAAACAAAGACCTCCTTTGTATGCAAAAGCAGAGCATATAAATAGGAGGGAATGTAAATAGGGCATTTTCCCAAATTCTCTGTGGGTCGTTAGTTGCTTATTACAGTGTGACAAAAATATAAAACTGTCTTTGCAGGGTTTTTTGCCAATAGAATTTCACTGTGCAAATAAAATACATCCACTTTACTGTTCTTGGATCATTTACCACAAAACTTGCAAACCAACTATCACACAGATAAACTTAGCTTGTCTGCACCCAAAAGCCACCAGGAATATTTCTACTATATTGAATGTCATTGAAGAGCTCTTATGTCACAGTCCCCTCTGTGGGTTTCTGCTCTGTCCTGTAAATACAGAATATATTTATGTAGAATAATTTCCATGCAATAAGTATTTCATAATTATTCCCTGGTGGCAAATAAAATGAAAACTCATTCACTGTTCTCAGTTTAGGGTGTTAACTAATGGCAAATGATGGCTAACACAAACCAAAATCAAGATGTGTGTGCTTGGTTGCACAGTTATTGCACTATTAGTATGTATCTATACACACATGTGTATTTATCTTATATATATATATATATATATATATATATATAGTGTACATTATCTCTAGATGCAGTTCTGCATATAAAATAAATCATGTTATAGCAATAAAAAAAATGAATGCTATGACCAAATTCTCTGCTGGAATATCATGCCTAAGAACTCAGTTAAATTCCATCAGTCAAAAATTTGGCCCAATTATTAAAGATCAACATAGACATAATCTTTCAAACAAAAAAATCATAGAAATTTTGTTTAATCCAAATGCATAAATATGTGCTCTTAGCTTTAACTGGATGACCTACCAAAGCTAAATTATTCTGTCAACTTAGCAAAGCCTTCCATTTTGTCACAAAAATGTAGACCTGAACCAGCAATACCAGACTCACAAAATCCATCCTCTGCTAAGTGTAATCATCAGAACTGTTGTGCTGGCATGAAAGATAAAGAGCAAAATCTGCTGTAATGTTTTCATTTATTCATAAGGAGATAACAGAAAACCCAAACTGTGTTTGGTGGATCTTCTCCACTGCAGGTAGATGCAGTTGAGTTTTCCAAATTAAGACTCATATGGACTCAAAAAACTAAACAATTTTAAGTTCAAGAATAGAAATATTGCACTCTCTGTGGTTTTGAATGCCATTAGCCAGTGAATTAAATATCAGCTTTGCAAACACTATTACATTTCCTGTTGATGGGGTTGTTGACAGTAATGCACAGTCTCAGGAGTTGGGTTTTCTCCAAGCACATCTGCTAAGCACTTTGAGTGAATCCTTTCATTGGTGACACACATTTAAACAGGCTTGAAGTCTTTGAAGAAAAAAAGAATCTACCACAAAGTTTTCCCAAGATTAAAAAACTTGCAGCTCTCATCATTGACAATATTATTTCAATATTTTAAGAAAAATTGCATTTTTTTATTATTTTTTTGCAATGTAATTCAAATGAGCTTGGTATTTCAAATTTCAGTTTGACTGCAGATATTTGCTCTACCACACAGGTAGCTGACTCTTCCAATGTCTGCAGGATGCAGAAATCTGGTTGCACATTATCTGAGCTTGTCTTGCAGACAGAAGAAAAGAGATCTCTGAAGCTGAAATTCGTATTTGTATAAGCAAGATTTGACAAAAAAATCTCGCTTGTATGCTTTGGATTTTATTGCTTGTAAAAGTCCCTCGGGAGCACTGTGCTATTAGAGAATGTTTCCTCTTGAGAATCTAGCCAGTAGCTGCTAAAATATACATCATTTTGCATTATTTGCAAAGGGCATTGCTATCAGAATATCAAAGACCCAAGAATGCACAGAGTTACCGAGAAAAGCGAATAATATTCTATAAATCATGTATCTAACGATTTATGTTCTTTCTTGCTCACAGGAAAGCTATAAGCAGAGAGTGGTTTAATCAGATTTATTTGTTATTCAAAGACATTTAGCCATTTTTATTACTATCACCACAAGTTTGAGAGAATTTGATGCTTGGTATGCATTATTTGGGCTCTGTGGCTTTGTAGAGATCTCAGGATAAACACCCTGGTATTGTACCTGTTCCCTCACTGAATTAAAGCACAAGCTCTGCTGGTATGAATAGTCATTTTATTTGGCTCAGGCAGGGAATTATGAGGTGAAATTCTGCAACTTCGTTATAAAGAAGGTCACACTAGGTCTTGGTTGCTCCTTCTGGCTTTAAAACCTATGCATTTATATGTGTAAATTTAAAGTTCGGGGTCTGTGAGTCCCCAGATAAACCACAAGAGAGTGTCAGCTTTTACACACACGACTCCTGCAAGCCTCACAGTGCAGCTGGAGTGACTTCAGGCTCTCAATGCCACAGGATTTAGGATTAAACCACATTTTTTAACCCACAGTTCATTAATTACACTAACACCTTTTGACCTTCATTCTCATCTGTATCATACATTGTATACATTTGCAAAAAAGCAGCAATAATATGGGGAAAATAATTTTGAAAATAATCATCTGTTTGGGGAAAAAATTATGTCATTTAATGTTTTCTTGATGCTAATCATAACCTATATTAAAACATTTATATCAACAGAGACATTACAGCCCTAAGAGAATTTCGGCTTTTTGTGACACCAAAATTCATAAAATGGGCCAAATTAAACCTCTTTTCATCTCTGAGTCTCACGCTAAGGCTGGATGCAGGACTAGCTCTTACCTTGCTTATTACAAGGTCAGTGCAAGGTTAATGCTGCTGCTAATGGGAGTCCCTGCAGTCGCTGTTTGGGAGCAGACAAATGTCTGAAGGAAAATTGTCACATGCACACACACACACACACACACACAAACACACATTGAGGGGGAAAAGACACAAGGATATCTCTAGAGCACAGCTCTTCTTTGAGGATCTAAACACAATGACCAAACATTAGGGAGGCTCAGCACTGCATTCTGTCTCTGACCCCCAGGAATGTTCAGGACTGATATGTGTGCAGCTGATATGTGCCAGCTGCAGGGGTGGGATTTGCAGCACCCCTTGGTGCCCCAGGGCCTCAGGGACACTGGCTGTCTGTGTCCCCTTTGGTGACATGGTCTCCAGGTGCACAAAGCCAGCCCAGCACTGAGCATCTCCTCCCTGCTGGCTTTCCACAGCATACAGTGTGGATGTGTGCCAGATTTGCAGGTAGCAGTTCACATGGTTGCATATATAAAATCAGAATTTCCAAATGTCTCTACTTCTTATTCCTACAGAAGAAGAAATATAAAAGTCTGGGCAAAATATCAAAGATCTATGTGCTTCTCTTAAGTCTGTCACCCCTCTGGACAGACTTATAAGGGAAATTCAGAGTCTATCACAGAGAGAAACCACCTTCCCTTTGACACACTCTGACTCATGGAAACACTGTCTGAGCTTCAGGCCAGTCTCCTTCCACCATGGCTCATCCTCTAGACCCACCATAACTCAGATTTAGCAGTACACACCCCTCCCTTCTCTATAAAGTTTCCTGTTCCATGCTCTAAGCTCCTCAAGTTTATTTATCTCATCATCAGCACCTGGGTTCCTTCTCCTTCCATGCAGAAAACTAGAGAAATTATTTCTCCCAGTGTCAACCCTTCCAAAATAGCAGGGTGTTCTGCCCTGTGTAGCTGCACAGAGAGGTTTGGGCTTTGCCTTTACAAGTTTTTGGCAGAGAATGGCAGTGGTGCTGGGAGCACAGGGAGGCCACCACGGCTCCCCAGGGCACAGCAGACCCACGGCAGGAATTGGTGTCCCCAGGTTCTGTGTCACCACCTGTCCCAGGTCCTGTGTCACCACCTCACCTTCAAGTGGGCCAGTTATTTTGAGGATCTTGGTTGCAAGCATTCAACACTGGGGTTTATTAAAAAAAAAAATTCTTATCTGGGTATCCCAGGAGAGAGTTCTGCATTGCACTACTCTTCCCCAAACCCTGTTCCTTGCTAGACCTCGGCCAGGGGACTGGACACCTCACACTCTGGCCAGGGCAGAGCACCTTGTGGCTCATTAGATATCAAGCTGATATAGTTATTATGGAGAGGTGCCAACCTTCTGTGCAGCAAATTTGTATATACACACAAAGATTGTATAAATTTATTTGTAAATTGATGAGCAGTGGCACTTGTCCTTTTTCAGAGTCCCCTTGCAGGATGCAGGCTGAGGAATGTACTTTGCATTGTGCAGGATTTCCAGGGAGCAATCCTCATAAACACTGTCTTTAAACAGCACATAAAAGCCAGAATTCAGTGTTTGTTTTATAAGCTCTGGCCTTAAAATTGTTTTCTTACTACCACTTCTCAAAAGGTCACCTTTAAAAGACTGTGTATTTTCTTGCCACCAGGTTAATGGTCATCTGCTTCCTCAAACTTCACCAAAAAAAGTGACATTCAGCCCAGAAGTAAAAAAAGACCTTGAATATCTAAATTCTCACCTACAAAACAACACAAATGGTAACAAAGGGCCTCCAAACTTTGCATTACATCGTGAGCAGTCTACCCATGTCCTATGGCCAGGATTTGTGGATTATTTGGACCCACAAGCTAGGGAATAGGAAGAAATCTTTATTGAGAATATGTTCAGAGTACTGCAAGGTAGTGTAGCCTTAAGGCACTCTTTCAGGATTTAGCAGTGGGAGTCTAAAGTAGCATTTTACAGGATGAGTTGAGCACATTAAGCTGTATTTAAATGTAGCATATAAAAATGCAAGACTAAAAGTCGGTGTTAGAAATTGGCATTCTTAGATCTATTTTAGTGTTAGCCTGTCGACCAGAGCCATTGTTAACAGAAGGCTGAGCCTGGCAAGGTAACTCTTAAGAAAAGCTACTTCAAAGGCTACATATTAATGCAAATGAAAATCAATTAACACAGCTAGATCTTCAATTAGAGATGATTTGTGCACACGGTTTGTAATTCTCTCTCTTAACCCCTTTCTGTGTGACTGAGAGTTCAATTTCAATCTTTCACCACAAGGTGTGTTCCAGAAAACATATATAAACCACCCACTGTTAAAATACAGATCAAAAACTAATGCACTAGTTCCAGTTTCCAAACCAATAATAGCTAAATGGTCATATAAATAAGAACACTGCAGGTGTCCTGCTGAGCACATGCCACCCTGAATAACAATTTATGTTGTGTGAAGCATAGCTGGAAATATTGGTAATAGGAACTGTGGTACAGGAGGTTAACAACACACCAAGTGGATAAGACTTAAAGCTCTTAATAAAATTTTTAAAAAATCTTTTACAAAAAGCCTTATCAAAATAAGATTTGAAATCCATCAGCAATGCTTTTTATTGGGCAAGGTTTCCCTTGCCACTTGTCACTTCAGTCTCTAAGCATCCATGGCAGGGGGACACAGTTCCCTGAGATGTTTTGAAGCATCAGGAAAATTTCTCCACATCTCAGTTACAAAGGGCTTCAAATGTTGCCCTTCAGGTCTAACCATGTCCAAATCAATGCCAGAAACACCAGCAAAGGGACTCCAGCTGCACCTCACATCTCAGCAATGGGCAGGGAGCCTTGTACTTACCTGAGCAAGGTGCATCCCTCTGCATCCCCATGGGTTTGCCTCCAAACCCTTTCCTCTCCATTTTCATCATCCCTTTTTCTGTTGGTCCAAGGGAGGGGCTATAGACAGCTCATGTGGTGAGGTGATGCTCCAGCACGTGGAGCCTGTGCTGTGGTTATGATGTGGGGACACATTTCCCTGTGCTGTGGTTATAACCTGGGGACACATTTCCCTGTGCTGTGGTTATGACCTGGGGACACATTTCCCTGTGCTGTGGTTATGACCTGGGGACACATTTCCCTGTGCTGTGGTAGTGACATGGGGACACATTTCCCTGTGCTGTGGCTTTGCTGGGGACACATTTCCCTGCACACCTCCCCATGGTCCTGAGCTGTCAGGAGCATGGGAACTGAGGGGACTCTGAAGAGAGTTCATGCCCTGCCCACTGCTTGTCCACAACTGGGGAGCACAGCATTTAATTAAAGAAAGGGTGCCTGCTCTGGGATGACTCCCAGCTTGGCACTGGCATTTCTGTGATTGACAAACAGGCAAAAAATATATTTGTTTAGGGATTATCTATATTGAAAACTGGACGCAGGATTTTGTCTTTGTAAACAGTGCAGTAATATCTGCTGTTTGAACAAAAGGAAGGGTATACTTTCCTTCCATTTAAAGCTACAAAAACTCCCATATTTGAGTGAAAAGAGGAGATGTTTTGTTTTATTTATCCTGACTGCTGAAGATTTGGGGATTTTTAAATAAGATCTGTGACTGAGGGAGTAGTGGGTTGATTTTCACTTTATTGGAAGGGTTATTACAGAGCACATGGCATATGAGTTATTAGAGAGATGCGTGTCCTTGAAAACAGCCCTTAAAATCTTGCACAATTAGGAAAATTCAGAATGATCCAGCATATTTCCTCAGAGCAAGAAAAGTCACTTTGATATATTGAGTAGCCAAAATGTAACACTGCGTTGCTTTGAATAATAATTTTATTTTGAAAAGCCACATTTGAAGGGAGTTCTTTGTTACAGATGGGAACACAGCTACTTTCATGGACCTAAATTAGGCTACAGAGAAATAGCTCCTTCAAAATTAACACCCTTATTGATAGCTTCACTGTTGCTCAAATGGATCTTTTCCTACCATCTACCTACAAATAATTCCATAGATGTTCATATATCAAAGGAATAAGTCAGTACATTAGCCATGTGTGTTGGTCAAGATATACAAAGGATAAAAGACCTTCCCCCAAATATTTGTCATTAGAAATCTAATGTTTCTGCACTGACTGTCCTCCAAGGCAGGCCTTTTCATCCATAGAGCAGCACCAGAACGAGGAACTGAAAATTTTCTCCAACATTAATGTGTTTTTCCTGTGCTCTGAAGGACAACAGCAGTCGTGCAAGGGTCTGGTTTTGACCAGCTCAGTACAGGACCCCTCCTTTCTTAGGACTTGTGCTGAGTTAGTGGGACTCACATACATGCTCAGGGCTGCTTTCCAAAGAGAAACAGCTGTCTAAACACTCCCAGAAACCTGGGCTGGATTTGAAAGCAAAGCTCCTTCTTTGCTTCTTCATCCCATTCCTCTGACTGCATGCTGCTAACCAGTGGTGACCCAGGAAGGAGCCACTGGGCAGGTGGCAGTGCCATCACCCTCATCCCTTTTCACAGCACATGGGGGACACCAGCTCAAAAAGACCTGGCAAATGTTCCCCAGCAAATATTGCCTTCCTGGTGTCAGCACCTTTCCAGATTTCTCAGTCCTTGCTGCCTTAGGATGCTGTCTGGCTCTAGGACAGTCTCTTTTTGCACCACGTACTTCTCATCAAGAAGGACTTGCTCTTGTGCTGATATTCTTTGATAGATTTCTTCTCCCTTGGATTTTTTTTAGTCTGGTTGCTCTGTCCAATTTGACTTGGAGTCAAACTTATACCCTGGGGTTGAAACCCACCATGGCTGATGCAGAAACTTCATTGCCCCTACACCTGTTGTGCTTTCTTTTGGAATGGGAAAACAGGACTCTCTCAAGGGACAACTATTGCATCCAGAAGCCAGAGGCTCTTACAGACTTCAGCAGATCTTAGCACTTTTCTGCCCTGATTCCCAAGGGTGCAAAAATGGGACTTTACCAGAGCACTGCAAGGATTAATTTATGTTTATGGAATGCTTTCAATACATAGAGGGTGACCTGATCATGCTTATATTGTGATTTCCAATAATGTAATTCCGTTGACATTCAAATCCCTTTTTACACTAGGATGAATATGTCCAGAATTAGGCAGAGAAATATCTCTAAAGAAAAGGTCCCTTGTGATGAATTTAAATTACCTTGTAATTTATGACCTGAACATTATCCCTTATTTTGGTAAATAAAACTCAGATGATTTCTTGTGATGTGCATATTGCTGAAATCCCAATATTGTTGAACATATGTTGTTTTCTGTTTAGCTGCTTTTCTTCTCTCCTTCAATCAAATATGTAAGGCTTTTTAAAGGAAATTTTAAATGCTGAAAACAGCACTGATATCTTACAAGTTTCCATCTGGACAAAGATATCTCTGTAATTTTTTTGCTTACCTTAGATGCTGGTTGAAGGCATAGTACTGTTAGCTGAATTCAGCTCTGTTTCTTAAGCTTGCTTTATTAATTTTGCATCATGATAAGTTATTTACTCAAAGAGGCAGCTAGATCTCTCCTTTAAAAGTGATGTTATTTGCAGAAATGACCACAGTTTTTTTTCCCCCAAATGAAGTTATGCAAATCTGATCGACTAAAGTAAATGTTTCATAAAACCAATGACTGTTTAAATTGTGGGACTAAATTGTTTGTATATAAATATTACCTTTTATATTTCATTTGAGTTTTATGTAGATGAACACATTACTTTAATGGCCTGCATTTACAGAGGGAGACAGGGAGACTCTGACTCTGAAATCCTCAGCAGCCAGATGGCTGCCTTTTCTTGCATGAGATTAAAAGATGTTTCTCATTCACAGCTCTGCTTCGGAGGCAAATTAATACAGCCAGCTAAATTGCTTGTGTTTTTGGAATAAAATTTAAAGAGAACTTTTAAAAGCAATTGGTGTCACAGGTTCCTAGAGCAGATTGCTCTCCAGGTACAGCATGCTGGTTTTAAACATTCAGTAATTAATGGAAAGTATTCCGTGTAATTGACTGCTTCAGGAAAGGGAAATATAATGACTCCTTATTAATCATGAAAAGAGACATACAGTACAGAGGCACTGCAATAATTGCACTAACGGTTGAGAAATGTTAATTAATGAAAAGAACAATGATGTAAGAAATTAGCACCATAATGCTTGCTGCTGTTGGAAATTCTGCTTTAAACACATTACTTAGCATGGCAGTCACTGGATGATGCCTTATATAGCAGACACCTCATACCCTTTCCTTCAGTCAGCTACCGAATTCCAAATGTTGCCAGTGTTTTGGGTTTTAATGAGCTAAAATGTGCTCTCCAAAGTACATTTACTGAAGCATTTTCAGTTTGAACTCCTGAACTAAAAACTACTCAGAGAGATTGACAGTGTTCAACTTAGGCAAAAATATTATCCAAGTGTAAGAGAGCCTGTTAGCATTTGTGTGGTGGGAAACAACTTCTTAGATGAGCTGAGATAAAGAGATTCGCCAAGAAGATAACTGCATCATGACTTCTTTCCCCTTTTTAATTTTTCCACTCATTAACCAATTAACTGTCCCCTGAAGAATTTAGAGGCAAGCATTCTGTCATATTTGTAACAATTCGTAGGCTATTAAAATGCAGAACTTTTCTGGCATCTACTCCACCACCAGTAACACAGAGGTCTCAGCCATTGACAGTTGGAAGGTCCCAAGTTTTCTACCATCACTCTGCTGCACCTCTAAGGCAGCAAGAGGGTGAGATGTATCCATCACTCTGAACACTTTAGAGCAGGCCAAGCTAACAATTTTAAATAAATTTCCTAGAAGTTTAAGTCTTCTTTTCTTTTTCTTATTCAAGAGCAGGATTAAATTCTCATGGATGTCTTCATATCTTCATGGTCATTTGTGTAAAGAAATGTCAGCCTATGAGACATGCAAAGATTTGGGGGGAATTTTGGCCACCTAAGTCATGTGTTAGCTTAGCTGTGTGACATGGGGATGGTACTTGTGGATGACAAGCAGCAAATAAAGGTAGAATAACAAAAGCTCCCATTCTAGCTCTACCATTGCAAGGGAAACACTAGAGATGCAGGAAAAAAATAAAATTCTGATAGATACATGCTAAATGGACATCTATCAAACACAAAATGCTTTTAGAAAAAACACCTCTTGATAAGAAGCCTCTGTTTGCAGCAATACAAGATGGGAATACATCCCTTAAGTGAATAGCACCACAGTAATCTCAAATCCTCCTGGAGGGGTAATCAGCCCATGGGTGTATAAGAACCCAACAGTGCTTTCTGTATCATAGGACAGGGACAGGAGTAGTTTCATCCCTCACCCCTCTAACCCTTGTGCTGGCATTTGCTGATTTTCCCAGGGTAGCTCCAGTATGGCCAATCCTCCACCCATGCGTCTTATTACTCCTGAATTATTTTTTTCCAGGTGGAACATCCTTGGGCTCCAAGGCGCTCTCCTCAGCTCCTTCATCGAGCCCATGTACTTGCACAGCATCATTGTGGGAAGCCTCTGCCACACTGGCCACCTTTCCCGGGTAATGAGCCATAGGATAGAAGACATTGGTCCTCTGCCAGCTTCGTACCGGCGCAATCAGCTGCTTCTCAGTGGTGAGCAAACACCTGCCTGCAAAACAAATAATCCCCCTCCCACCTCTAGTCATGCTGCTTGCCAACAGGAATGCTTTTTGTTTGTAAGTACACCATTAACTCACACCTTTTTTTTTTTCCTGAAGAATATGAATTTGTAGAACGAAGAAACCAATGTGTTTGAATGCAGTTTCTCTTTCATTAGCAGTGGCCACAAAAAAGGATTGTTAGTGGATACAAGCCAACCAGGAAAACAACCACTGTAATTGAACACTCAGAGTGGGAAGAAAAACAAAAAACAAAAACAACAACAACAACAACAACAACAAAAAACTATGACTAAGTAAAACATTTCTAAAAACCAGAAGGAAGGTTTCAGTAAATTTTAGGTTTAACTGTCTTCAGGTCCTCATGAGGCATGTGAATGCTAAGAGACACCAATTCTGCACTGGATTAGATCCTTATTTTAATTTTTGATGATTGTTCTTTGGGAGGATTCCCTGAGACACCAATTTGATGTCACAGAACTGGGAGGTCAGGACATTTTACAGGGGAGCCCCATTTCCTTTCAAAGCTCTCTCGCTTCCTCAGTCAGGAGAGTGCTGGTTAACACCTTATTTATTTCATGGACTTTTTTTTTTAATATGTCCTTGTGACAAAATTTGTTTGGCTGAGGCAGAAGTGATAGTTTAGCCACTGGGGAAATTCTCAGGTTCTGTGTGGTTTAGTACATCTGGCAAGTGTAATGTGCGTGTATGTGTTGTGAGGTGAACAGGTCAAAAGGCTTATCCTTTTCTGAACAGCTTATCTCCATTTTTTAACCCTTCAGTGCAGCTGGACAAAGACTGCAATCAAGTGAGCAGGAAGTAGTGACCCACACTCTCCCTCCTGTTTATGTCCCCAGCTGTCCCTCCTGCCCTGGTCCAGCATGGGCACGGCTCAGCCCCCTCTTCCTTCCCACACAACATTGTGGTAGGGAGGAAAGAGCTCACAGCAGGCCAGGAGATATCTCCCATTTCCCAAATCTGGCTGTTGTGTTGACAACACAGCCCTGGCTGCCAAAGCCACTGCATCTCCCCCTGGGAGGGCAGATCTCATCCTGTGCCAGCCCTAACACCCTGTAAGTACACCCACAAAGGCAAACACAATTTCCCTGTGTCTGCAGGATGTACAGGGAAGCCCATTGCAACTGTTGAAGGATTGAAAACACAAAAAGGGATTTTATAAGAGTTTCAACCACAGAACAGCTATTGCTTTGCTGGGTTGGCCTTGCAGAGTAAAAGCAGTGGGTGATACTTGGCCAGAGTGTGTGTGTATGTGTGTCCAAGAGCTGTTGCCAGAGATTTCAAGGGAATAAGAAATGCATCAGAGGGGTGCTTGTGTCACTTTAAATATCTGCATGTTTCAGGGCTGTCTTCCTCCTTCCCAGAGGATTCTGTTTGGAAAAGTATTTGCTTCATTTTTAGGTTGTGTTTGTGGGTTTTCCTCAGCCCAGGAGAAGCAGTGGGAGGACTATGTCTCTCTCTCTCTGCATTGTTTTGTCTCTAACACCATTATTTGTAATCTCCCCTCTCCCCACAAATCCCAGGGAGGTGATGCTGATTAAATCTTACACTGCTCAGGCTTATGCTGCAATTCTTTCTCCTGGGAAACCCTGCCAGCAGCATATCCAGTGACTAAGGAGATGGGCACCTAGAAAAAGCTTCTCCAAATGCATTAGAGACCAGAACTACAGAATCTCAGCCAGGCAACTCTTCCTCCCATACTTGTCTTGGACATCAGACCAGCCTAGGACCACAGTAATCTATAAATTATAAGTGTGTCAATTATTTTGCCACTTGATCATAGCAGTACAAACATTCCAATGGAGATGAGAGTCCTGGTGTGTGATGAGATATACTGAGATTAACTCCTTGGCTCCACTGAAAAATAATCAGTGAGGTTTTCTACTCAGTTTTCTACCAATCCCAGCCAGATGGAACTCCACTCTTCCACTGAGATTACTCTTGGGTGTAATTTTTAGGAGAAATGCGTTTTTTATATCCTATTCTCTTAAGATTGAGGCTGTTTTAAAGGGTATCCTGATGGGTTATGAGCTTTTGCTGGGAGAGAGAGGAGAGAGAGGACAGATTTCAATTCACATCCCACAGTACTCAAATTCATATTATTTGTGCAAAGACTTCTCTTTTTCTTTCAAATCCTACTGTCTTCTGTTGTACTCTTTGTTGTGTGGGTTTTAAGAAGGATATTTTACATAGAGAAGAGAAAGCAACCTAGATTATTTGAGTGTTACTTTCTAAATAAATCAAAGCAATTATTTTTCAAAATAAAAATATGGAAGAAATTGTTTAAAATTATAAAAATACTAACAGAGAATATATCCATGCTCAATATTTGTCTGTTATGACTCTCATGTTTTATTTCTTTAAAACCTCTTCTTTTGCATTCAGAAAATTTTGTGAAAATATCTTCTATTTACCCAAGCACATGTACTTATTTATGATAGCTGGGAAGTGAAAGCATGAAAGTCAAAGGTGCCCAGAGGGGTTTCCAGGCATTGGGACCAGCCAAAGCTGCTCTCACAGCCCCCATCTAGTGGGCACCCACAACTTGTTCTCCTCTCTGTGCAGTCTTCCCTTCTCTTCCTCTAGTCAGGGATTTCACATTTTCATTTATTTAGTGTCCTGTGGCAACTTTGCATGGCAGGGTGTTTGCTATCATGCTTTTTGGCACTCAAATCCTCTAAGCTTTTGGGTGCTATCTTGACAGAGAGTGGTGCATAGTGTCAAACAGCTGATTTTGATCTGTTTGCATCTTGTTCTGTGTAGAGACGCTCGAGCAGCGCTGCAAAGCTATCTGATACTCAAGCTCTCAGTTTAAATCCTGTTGCCTAGGTGAACTGGAGTTTTAGACGCAGACTGATCTGTTATCTCTGGGGGGGAAGAAATTGAAAGAGGTATTAATATGACATGAATGTGTTTACAAATCCTGGGTGAGGTTATGACTTAGCTGTAATTCTCTTTTACACACAGTAGCAAGTTCAGTCCCAGTGACTGAGGTGATTTCTGCAGTTCCAGCTTTGTCTATAACTCACTATACAAAGTGAGTTTGCCATGTAGCTTTTTCCTTTCAACGGCACCTTTCTCTCTCTGTGCATGCTAAGTTCCATTTGGCTCTAGCAGCTCCCTCTCAGGGCAGAGTGGACAGGGGAGAGAGAGGGCAAGTCCCTCAGTGGCATTGCTTGTCAGGATGCTGAGAGGCTTCAGGCAGGATTCAGCAGCTGCCTGCAGAGGCAGCATCCCGGCCAGACAGCCCCTGCACAGCCCTCCCTCCACTTCTCCCGAGGTGTGTCTCAGGAGCTTTCCAAGCTCAACACATTCAGTGATGGATGCAGCATTCCCATCTCCTCCCATTCTGCCTCAGACCAGCAGATGCTCATGGCATGCATCTATTTTGAAAATGAGATCCTGAGCAAGAAAGGTGCTTTGGAAAGGAGGGGCTTTGATCTCTTTTCTTTAATCTCCTCTCTCTCAACAGCCCATATCAGTACTTCTCACTCTCTGCAAAAGGTCTTTAAAACCCTCTCAGCAGAAAATGCAAAGGACCTTTCTCCTGCCCTCCACCCAGCAGCAATGAAAGCAGTGCAAACCATGAGCTGGACTGCTGCAGGCAGGAGCTGCCATTTGGAAACACAGACCCAGTCCTGGCACTGCCTGTGCTGGGGTGGCTGTGCCAGGCAGCTCCTGCCCACCAGCACAGTCCCCACCTGCTGCTCACCACCGTGGCTTTTTTGGTCCAGGTCTGCAGGCTAGTGGCCCAAACAGCAAATTAGCAGAGAGGGACACAACAACTGGATCCAGACACATTGTCCAAGGTCCATGTTTTCAAAAATATTCAAACTGCTTCAGGTCACTCTGTGTTTTCCAGCCTTGGAAGCTCCCAGTGTTGATTCTTCACTGCAAAAGCACTAATGAGCAGGGCAAGGCAGAGCTCACTAGTTTGCATTTGTTCTGTGTTGGAAAATAAGCCAACCACATTTCTTATTCCTCTTATTTTCTTGCAAAGACTAATCCTTCCCCTGTTTCAGGTACAAGAAATGAAAAAGCAACAGGAGTCAGGGAAAGGTTGAGCTACACTAAATAGTTTAAAAGAGACAGAAATTTACCTGATTAAAAATAACTCGTGTACACACCCACACCTGACCTTGTAGCCTTGGTCTGCATTTAGACCCAAGGGAAAACTCACCCATGAAGGCATTGGCTCAGTATGTGGCTCAGATGTCCAGAGCTGGCCATGTGAATGACACTAAGGTCATGCAGTCATCCCAGATGACAGTAAACATCATTATTGCAGTGTCTAAATTAGATATGATGCATTCCACTTAAAGATGTCCCAAATATCTCCATTAGGACACTAACTAGCTGTTGAAGAAATTGATGCTCCAGTAAGGGTTGGAATCTCACAGGCAGACACAAGGTGGGGACCAGGAGTGCTCTGTGTAGGTTACAGGGTCATTATTAACTTGGATTTAATAATCTCTCTGTGATGTTGAAGTGTACTGTTTTGTATTTCCTTATCCCCTTATGAGGGGTCCAGACATCCCCCCATAGCAAAGGCCCAGGAGTTAATAGCAAATAAATATGCTGGACTGTGGAAAGCTCACCTGAAAGAACTCATGGCCAAAGTACTGCTTAGTTCCTTCCAAAAACCTGTTATCCCCTTAAAGCCTTTGTGAAAGATTTCACTCAGCAGCCATCACACTGCTGTCAACAGCCAACACTCCAATCCAAAGGCTTTCCTTAGGCTAATGGAAGGTTTGCCTGCAAGGCGGAAAAAATCTATAGGAATTGCTAAATTGTCTGCCCAAGGTACTTGGTCTGGTGAAGTTTAACCAATGGTGACAAGAGCAGCTGCAGTGCACAATGCCAGCGGCTCGCTCAGGTGTCCCCTGTGCCACAGCAGCCCGGGAGCAGCCTCTGGGTGACACTGGAGCTCACTGGTGTCCCTCTCTCCTCAGGGGTGAGCCACGCTGGCGCTCGGCAGCCCGGGAAGTCGCCCGGGTTCAGCGTGAACTGGGTGGTGGGGAGCAGCGAGCTGGAGGTGATCAACGCCAGCACGGGCAAGAGGAGCTGCGGGAGCCCCTCGCGCCTCTGCAAGCACATGTTCTTCACTCGCTGGGCCAAGCTGCACGGAAAGGTGGGTCTGCTGCTCTCACTGCCTGCAGCACTGTCTGCACTCCTGGAGTCAGACAGCATGAGGACAAGAAAAATGTTATTTTATTTAGTGCCAAAACCTCTGACCTATTGGGAAATGAGTGGAAACAAACAAGATAGTGGGGAAGGAAGTCTGGAGGTAATTCCACCAACAAAGTCATCAGGGAAGGCAAAGGAGCCTGCAGGGTGCGCAGGTTTGAGCAAAGCCCAAAGGGATTGTTCTGCTCTGTGGGACACCACAGGGGAAGGAGGCTGGTGGGATTCATCCCATTCCAGGCAGTGGCATGGTCTGTCCTAGCAGTGACCCTAAACCTCGTGGGGAGCAGAAGAGACCAGCTGGGCTTTGTGCCCAGGGCTTGGTAACAGTGTGGTGACACAGGTCCCAGCCTATTTCCTGCACAGGAGGTGGGAAGTGACACAAGAAGCACTCCTGGCACTCCCAGAATTGAGGGGTCCTTACTGGGGCTGTGCCTGGAACTATGACTGGGAGAGCTGGATTGCTTCTGGCTCACACCAGAGATGAGATTGCAGTGAGAGGAGAGAGCAACTTGTGGCTGAGCAGAGGACTTTGCTCTTGACAAAACGAGGGATTTGATAATGTCATCAATCTCTGCCTCTGGGAAGCAAAGGGAACAAGGAGGCAGCCAGACAGAAGCCACTGCTGCCAGGCCAGCTTGTGGCCCACTGGCACCCAGGCTGGCAATGTCACCCTCCCTTGCTGATTGGGCCAGTACAGCTCCAGCCAGTACAGCCCTACAGAGTGCTGGCACACACAGACAGGAGCAGCTCATGGCAGGCTGCATGTTCACCTTCTCCTTTAATCTGCCTCTCAGCATCTCTCCTGTATGGACACAAGGAGAAGAGCTGTTTGTTCAGCAGGCTTGCCTTGAGGGTGCCTTTCCCTATGGGTTTGGCATGGCAGAGACTTGGGCAGGTCAGATGAGTTTTAGTCCTCCTGCAGAGCAAAGGGTGCTCCCTCCTGCATGTCCTTCCAGGGGCACTGGACACATGACATGGCTTGAGGTGGCTCGTATTCCAGCAGAGCACTCAGATTTCCCCACCAGAACAAACCCTGATGCCTGATTTCTGCCCTGTCGTGGACATGTTTCACAGCACTCCCAATAACAGACTACAGAGGGGAAATGGGAGAGTGTGGAAGGCAACTCTTCTCCTTCTGTGTCTGGGCATTACTTGGAAGCACTGAGCTGCTGCACTTCCCAGGCTAAACGTTCTTTACAGGAGCACATGCTTTAAAGATCTCCAGAAAAGATTTTTTTTTGTTTTGTCCCTAGAAAGCACCTTAGCTGAGAAGTAGCATTCTGCCTTTGTAGAACACACCAAGACTTGCTACTGCTTATGCCCACTCCAAGGCAGAGCTGTTCACCCCTTTCCTCCTCACAATGGCTCAAAACTATGCCAGCAGCATTTATTGCTTCCCTGGTTTTCTGGTTGTTAAACCAAAGGCAAACACACAAAGCACAGTGATTGCTTATGAAATGTAGACAGGAAGATTATACAGCTACTGAAGCCTCCTGTTTCTTTGGCTCCTAGGTTGGGTTTTTATTATTTTTTCCCCTTCCCTGATTTTGTTCTGCAGCTGAGCACACGGGTACCAAGCCATGGAGAGATGCCATCAGTGTACAGCGAGGCAAAGCTGGTGGCTCAGACGTACCAGTCTGTTAAGCAGCAGCTGTTTAAAGCATTTCAGAAAGCTGGCCTGGGCACCTGGGTGAAGAAACCCCCAGAGCAAGATCAGTTCCTACTAACTGTGTAAATCACTCCACACCTTTTCTACACGACTGGATCAAACCAACTGGAGAGAAGGCGAGGCAGGACGTATGAGCGGAGAGAATTAAAGCAGTTTGAGGTTTCATAGCAACTTCCATGGGAATATTTGCTTTTAATCCTGTGTTGGAAATACATAAGTAGAAATGTGTCTGATGCACTGAACTCAACTTTAGAAAACTGCTTTTTCATGATCCCTTCCCAAGAATGTACCTGCCCAAATTATAATGCCACCCCCACCAAGATTCTGCTTTTTATTGTTTATTGCTGTTGGTTATTACTGATTAGAGGTGTTAGTGGGCCACCTGTCTGATCCAAAATAGACCTTTGTTTTCCTCACACAAACAGTGCAAAAGTCATCACTGAATAATGGAAAATAGGGAGCAGAGATGGAAGCACCCCAGGCACACAGCATGACAGCAGGTCTCAGAGCATCCATAATCATCCACTAAAAAAGGTTCCTAACCTCTATGCAAAAATCATCCTGTAAACTGCCTAAATCTGTGAAAAAATTTGGACCTCAAAGAAATGCAGCATTTTCAAACTGATTTTTCCACTGCTGGCTCTGAGCACAAAGCCAGGCATCAGGATGCCCTTGGTTTTTACACTTATTCCTTCTGACAGCTTGGACAAACCACTTCACAACAAATCTTCAACTCTAGTCACAATTTGCATGCTGCAAATTTTACTTGTCTGGGCCCAGTTCTTCTCACATGCCTTTCAGACACCTGCCAGGATGCAGATCCTTGTCAAGGGGGTGAGTCCCCCCTGTGCTGCCTGTGGAGGTGCACAGCTCTGCAGGGGCTGCAGTGAGGACCAGTGTGACCATGCTCCTGGCTCTGCATCTTCAGGAAGCTACCTAAAGTCAGGCAGGCTGCAGCCAGGACCCAGAGCCTCAGATCTCCAATCTTCTGCTGACCCATAGCTCTGAATTCAGTGGGTGTGAGCTCAGGATGCTCCATGCATCTGAACAATCACCTGGTTGGGTACCCACAAGTAAGACATCCCCAAACAAGACAGCACATTTCATACTTGGCTCTTCCCTGCCTCAGTTTCTCCACCTGTCAAATGGGGATAATAATAAATGCTTCACATCTAAAGAACTGAGCAGGATCAAAATGTTCTGGTCATATGCAACAGTGTAAGACAGATCTTGTCACCCTTGCAGTAGGTTTTACCTCTCCACACAGTCCAATTGACATAAGCACAGCAGATGCAACCACAGGTTTGGGTAAGGTCTTACTCAATGCATGAGCTTTCAAATTCTAGCTCAGTGTAAATGCCAAGTGTTATTATTATTCTTCATGCTCATCTGCAGCCTGAACAGCAGATGGGGTTTTAGGAGACAAGTATCACCCAACATTTAAATACTGTCTTCATAACTGGGCTGGGTCTGATACAATCTCATCTTTGAACCATCCCAAACTTCATCAGAATGCAGAAGATACAGTCATGGGAGAACTGAGCTTTGATAGTCCCACTGCAGAACCAACCTTCAAATGCCCTGCACATTTCTCTAAGTTTCTGGGTTTTTAGGTGACAGGATTTGCGGGTATATAACTACTGTTTTCTTTTTATTCCTGTGATTCTCTTTAAATCTGTATATAACATGCTGCTACTGATTTGTGATAATTGTCTTGGTATTTTCTCAGAACTGTCAAGCTGAGTTACTTTTCAAACAACACAAGGCTCATATTTTTCCATGTAATTTCCTTTACACGGGAAACTGTTCCTATCAATAAAGATAGATGCTCTTTGTATAGGGTTTATCATGTTTGGAGAGCCATATACAGTAAATACATTGTTTATTGATGCCCACAATAGAATAGCTACAGTATTTTGATGAGATTTTATTTTTAGATTATAACTACAAGATGTATCTATAGTGTCTTGTATAAAAAACAATTGTGATAAACTAGAATTTTTAAATTAGATAAAACAAAGCTCTCCCCTTCCAGAAACCTTTTCAACAAAATAATACATTCCATATTAACTACCAAAAATATTTTAACAAATATCCTTAGAGTAGAAATAGCTTACAAAAAATTAAAAAAAAAAAAGGCAACCAAAAAACTGAGACTTTTCAATAATGAAAACAATTTGTGGTAACCACTTTGTCAATACTTTGACCACTTTGACAGCTGTTCTGATTAACATTTGAATACTTTTAGCACCTTCTGGAGCTTCCAGGTACCTGCACATGGTCCTGTGTAGCTGCAGACCTCCAGTGTGATTTGGGCAGCAGATGTGCTCAAGGGGCAGGGGCCAGCTCATGGCTAGAGGTGTGGGAGAGACACTGGCAGAGGTGGCCCCAGGTGCTCTGGCTGATCCCACTGAGAGACAGAAACCACAAGAATGCCAGAGAGGGAGCCAAGGTTTCTCATGCAGAGATGCACAGGGCAGGGGGGAGCATGCCTTCTGCTTTTCCTCTCTCAGTTAGTCCTTGTTGAGCACACACAAGACCTGATTGAACTCTTCCTTGCATCTCCCTGCCCTCATCCATCCTCCAGCCATGGCATGATGTCCACCCAACTGATGCATAATAGTTCCACCAGGCTGGTGTTGCAGCTACTGTGACAACCAAGCACCATGCCTGGTTATTTTTGAGGACATAGAAAAACGTGTGGCAGGGTTGAATGATCCTTTGTTGCAAGGAATACATAAATGCAAGCCTGGATTCAGCTGCCAGGATGAGTTTAGTACTGGGGACCAAAGTGATGGACGTGGACATCAGCTGATCTCAGTGGAGTTGCACCTGCTGGCACTAGGGTTGAGTATGACCTTAAATATCTACTTCTTCTCATTATGTGCAACAACAATGTGATGGGACCCCATCCCAGAAGCACACATGACCTACACACGGCATTTCCTGAAGCAAAGGAAAAACTGCTCAGTAGTAATTCTTTAGTGAAGATTCTGTACATAACATGCATGAGTGAATGGCAATACTGTACTAATGGATGTACATTTGTAATATTTGTAAAAAAAAAAGAAACAAAAAAGATGACAAAGGAAAATAAATCTGAATTTACATATGTGAATTTGCTGCTAAGTTCTGTAAATTGCACTTCAGTGATACCTGATAAGTGAATGTTTCTGTTAAGTGAATAAAATGCCAAGTAAAATTGTTCTTTCCCTGTTTATTGACCATTTTTCACTATTACTTAGCATTCAATTGGAATGTGCTCCAGAATGCTAGTATGTATTTTTACACACACCTACTGCAAATCTCCGGATATCTTATTGTTCAGTTTGGATGTGTTGCATTGTAGGAACCACGTGTTTGTATTGAGAGAGGGATGTGCCTGCTCATGTAGATGAAGTCATAAAGGGACACAGCATTTTCCTGGAAGAAGAGTGAACTGGACGCATCTCTAATTTGATCCTTCCAGGTTACTCTCAAAGATCTTTCTTAATAAAAATTAATACATTATTTTCAAACCCACACTGCATGGGACTTGCTACACAAAGGTGCTTAAGAAAACTGAAGTGATGAACAAAAGGTCAAGACATCTCTGCAGACTTCTGTTTCATTGATGGAGTGGCTTTGGATTGTTTTTGCTTTGAATGATCAGTATTCACAGCAGACTAAACTCACACTGAGCCCAAACACCATCCCCACAAATGTTTAACCTCGAGATGATTTCCCTCTGCCACTCCTTATAGAGATCACTGGTACTACCAAAACATCCAAAGCTTTTCAGCAGCCACTGTGAAAATATGAATACACCAACATTGAAAATTTTCAAGAAAGAGATTTCCTTGTCCATCTCCCTGTGAGGATTCAGTTCCAAGATGAAATTGAGGCTGACAGCTCACAGGAGGCCCTTCAGCTCACTGGCCCCACAGGTCTTTGCTTGCTCATGTTGAAGAAGTCAGTGCCAGACCCTCACAGACCATCCCATAGGCTTCCTTCCCCAGCAGGGGCTATGCATAGCTTTATTTTCAAACTAAGACTTTGCTGCAGTTTTATTTCCTCAGCTTGGATCTATGTCATTAGATCCATACCATAGATCTATACCATTAGTATTGGGACAGGATAAAGAGAAGCAGGGAGAAGAAAACATTGGCAAGTTGGAGTTACTTGTGTGGAAAAAAGTCTCTCCAATTCCATCACAGCCATGGACTTTTGCCTTGAGCAGTAGCTGCTACTGCTTGATCATGGCACACACGATGGCACAAACTACAGAGCAGCCATTAGGGCAAACTGTAGGGATGGATTCCATGGTTAATCTCATTAAGTTTAAAGGATAAATATCTGAACTTCATTTAAAACTTTAAAGTGTACACCCTAGCATCACTAGGCACAGTTATTTCTTTTCCAACTGTATGTTGGAAAAACAACAGACTAAAACATGAACAAGTTGATATATTGACTAATAGAGGGCTTCACAGAAGTGCCTGTTTCTGAAATAAAATAAATAAGTCCTTCTGCTGCAGTTAGACCTTAATAGCCACACTTGTGTGTTGAAGAACATTGAAGAGCTTTTTAAGTTTTTTGATTCATTACCATTGTGCCTGTTGCCCAGCCCTTAGACCTGATTAGTTTGGCTGTTTTCAGCTTGATCATGTGAATAGACCAGTTTAGCTGGAAATCTGAGTAAAGTTAGAGAAAATATGAGATTTTTTTTAAGGATAGTGACAGTCTGTTTGGATGTAAACAAAAGCAACAATGAAAAAAAAATTTAAAAAGAAAAATCAAACCAATCAAAAACATACAAGCAAGTGCACACATATAGACAGGTGGTTTCTTACTACTCCAAGGTTTCCTGAATAAATAGCATGGCTTTGGAAAAGGGGGATTAATAATTATAATTATTGCCTTTTCAGCATTGAAATAGTTCTGCTCACATGCTTTATTCAACCTGGCTTTCCTGGTAATTAAATCCTCTATTAGAGAAGTTTATGTTCTATTTTATCAACTTTCTTTGCAATACAGAATTACTTCCACCAGACCATTAAAGCCTTGTTCTGCCACAGAAAGCAAAAGGTTCTGTTCATTCTCCTCAGACCCTGAACAGGTGCTTTTACAGCCTATAATGCCATTAAATGATCCAAGCCAGGAGGAAACATCTCCTTCCTTTACACACAATGTTACCAAAAAACACCTCCCACAAAGAGAAATAAGGATGTGAAGAATGGAGCATGCTGTCAGGTTTGACCTGTTCTTCTGACAAACTGGTGCCCTCCATCTCTCACAACCTCAAAGTCATGCTCAGGTGACAGCACAGGCTGTGTTTGACACACTCTGAAGCAAATGCTGGAGGTGCAGCTCCCTTCCTTCCCTTCCTTCCCTTCCTTCCCAGCTACACCCAGCCCTACCTTCCATGGCACACTGTTTGCTACTAATTGCTTTTATGTAATTTTATTTTAACAAGCAAATTCAGGATTTTTTTACTCAAGAGTGTTAACTCTTAGATCTATATGACAACACATTTCTACTGTGGGCTCTAAAGTGAATTGGTTTTTTCTAAAGCAAATGGTTTGTTCATGTCCTGGTCTCAGTGGTAAAGGGAAGTATTTTCAGGAATAAAAACACCACATCCTTTGACACCACAGGCTCCTAAAAATCCTCACCATGACGCAGAATAGCAGGACTTGCTCCAAAATCTCAGGTTTCAGTGGGAGATTATCAACTGATAAACCCCTCAGGCTGCTGGCAAAAGGGACAGGCAAGAACTGTAACCTCTAGAAAATTAGGCACTTGTATGCAGTCTCATGTTTATGTAATTTCCCAATATATAGAAAAAGCTAAATTATTTGTGATTATAATTTAAGAACCTTTTGGCAGGAGAAAGAACAAAAAAGACTTGATAACATAGCTGGTTTGAGATGCTCACCTAGGAACAGAGCAGACAGATTCTTGTCTAGATTTTACCCTCAAAAGTGAGGAAGAGTTTAACAAGTGAAGACCCCCAGAGGAGGGAGCACCTTCCCTCCAGGCAATGAGTTCACAGCACAGGAAAAACCTTTGTTCCAGGATCATTTTCACCTTAACCACTTCATCCACCCAGAGATAGATGTCTAGCTTGAATTAATATCCTAAATTCTCTGCACAGAGAAAAGAACGTCCATAAGATGACTTGTGCCACTCAAAACCGTGTCAAAGAGATGAGGAGAACTTTCCTTGTCAAGGGTCTGGCCTCTCCTCACTGATGGAAGGGAATCCAGGCTCCTGCATTAAGGGTCTGTGCATGGGCAGAGGACTCCAGTCAAAGTATCTGCAAGCCACAGGACCTTCTGTTTCTTTATTGTAAAAAACAGTGACTGTAACAGAAAGATTTCTTTTGAGTATTAATACATATCATGCTTTAAGAAAAGGATACTGTACATAAATATATATATATAGTACAGTAATTTCACGACCATAAGGCGCACCGGACTATAAGGCGCACCCCCCGGGAGTCGGCAAAATTCACAACTTTGTAGATCATATAAGGCGCACCGGACTATAAGGTGCACTTTCTTTTTGCAGTGAGGCTCCGCCCCCAGCTCCTCCTGCACGGTTGCTGGCTGAGGCCCCGCCTCAACCCGGCAGCCATTGGCCCCAGGCCCGCCTGTACCCGGCAGGGGCGGTGCTGTGGGTCCCCAGGCCTGCCTATAGCTGGCGGGGCTGGGGCATGGCCGCCACCCCTCCATGCCGCCCCTCTGGGGCCGGGGGGTGCCTGTGTAGGGGCTGTGCTGCCTCCACGGGGCCGGGGCATGCCCGCCGCCACTCCGTCCCACCTCCACTTGGCCCTGCCGGCTCCCTCCGTGGCTCGCAGCTCTCACTTCCGGTTTGGCAAATTTTTTGAACTTTGTCCATCAGATAAGGCACACCGGACTATAAGGCGCACTTCCGGGTTCCGGGGAAAATTTTAGTCAAAAGGGTGCGCCTTATAGTCATGAAATTACTGTAATTTCACGATTATAAACCGCACTTCCAGGTGCCAGCAATTTTTCATTCTTTGTCCATACATAAGCCGCACCTGATTATAAGCCGCACATTACAATACAGAGTGTGATAAAAGGTATCTGTTCTATCACCATCTGTTGAGTGTGGGGGCAGATATTCTGCTAATGAGCCATCCATTGAAACCAGGTGGGGCATTGTTCTTTATCTTTTCACAACCCATCCTTCCTCCAGCCAGTCATTTTCTGCTAATGGCCATTGAGTCCCACTGTGGGACTGATAAAATTACTGCATCCCATTGGGAGTTGCTCCAGACGGGGGGAAGAGCCCACCATTTCTTACCAAGATAAAAACAGAGGTTTTGGGACACTAAGGTAGCCCCTTTCTCCACTGGACTCCAGAAGGAAACCGGATTTCTCCACATCACCACTGGACCTCCAGAGGGAAACTGCACCTTGTACAGGAGCACTGCTCCAACTGAGCCACATCTGTCACTGCAGGAGGATGCAGCCACCATGGAATGGGACTGCTGCCAACACCCTGCCTGACAGGGTGTCAGGTTGTACTCTGACTCTGTCAGGGTTTGGAGTTTGTTTCTTTGTAGTACTGTATTTCTATTTTAATTTTCCTAGAAAAGAACTGTTATTCCTAATTCCCATATCTTTGCCTGAAAGCCCCTTGATTTCAAAATTATAATAATTTGGAGGGAAGAGGTTTGCATTCTCCATTTCAAAGAGAAGCTCCTGCCTTTCTCAGCAGACACCTGTCCTCCAAACTAAAAGAGAAACTTTTTGTTCTTTGTCCATATATAAGCCGCACCTGATTATAAGCAGTATTTTGGGTTTGGACCAAAATTTTAGTCAAAATGGTGCGGCTTATAATCGTGAAATTACTGTGTATACATATATATATATATATATATATATATATATATATATATATATATGCAACAGACTGACCTGTTTTTAGCGTTAATGTGAACATTTTCATATTCTCTAAAGAGCTGTTCCAGACATAAGTTTTAGTGCCTGACTAAATTAACATATAATGTACCTATTTAGAGGTTTGGTGAAAGAGTTTATTCTTAGCATAACTTTGCTGCCATTGAAAACACTGAAAGGGTTCTTACTGGCAACAAGAGATAGGTAAATACCAAATTCATGTTTCAACCTGGGAGCTAAGAGTATTAAGCCCATGTGAATCTTTTTTTGCGCCAAACCTTCGTTTCTAGCCCTGACACTTCTGTATACACTGGAAAACCAAAATCATACATCACTGCCATCTGAGTCTTTGCATTAGAGTTTCCTTGTGGTGGCTCAGCATGTCCCAGATATATTTTTTCATCTGACCCAGTACTTCTTTGACCCTCTAACAAGGGAAAATACATTTGAAGAGCCTTTCTCATTATTTAGAACACTTGCTGTACAAGTTCAGGTCTGTTTTCTGTGTGCAGCTTTCCTAAAATATTCTTTTATCTTCTTTTGCAGTTACTTAAGGGGTGAGGCAGAGATCAGAAGTAGCTAAATTGTACATCTATTTGTCTCATCACCTGCTGGTCTTTCTTGAAGAACTGTGGCAAAAGTGAAGACTGAATCACTCTGAAAATAACCCCTTTTTCACTCAAGGAGAGATGTGGAGATAGCTGCATCCCAAAAATGTGAAATGCAAAACCTATTCTAGCTCACTACACTATGGGATTGTTCATTTGCCAGCTAAATGTAAAGGATTTCAAAGGACTTAGAGCAGTGCAACTGAGTAGTATTCAGTTTATGAAGGGAATTGGGGGTTAAGGTCACAGGAAAAGGTACATGAAAATATTTCATCACTCCCTCTCCTTGTGCTTTCACAGAGCAACTCAATGATTTGCACCACTGGGCGCCGAATCAGCCTGCGAGTGTCTCCAGACAAGGCTGCCTGAAGATTGCCCTGTGAAATGACATTAAACTGGTGAAGCATTTCAGTGGTTATGGGATTGGCCAGGGAGTGCCATACTTTAGTCCTGCTGATAATTTCTCCCCTCCTTTGTCATTCTTCCCACAGTTTTCGTGGGAACAAAGCTCTATTCAGTCACTGCAGGTAAAATTAGACAAACTTTCCTGGGAAGACAGAAAGGAAAATCTGGAGTGGTTCCCCCCACCACAGCAGTGCAGCACCTCTGTACCAGGATCAAGTCCATAAGATCAACTTAATTTTCCATAAACATGCTCAGTTTTTGCTGCTGAGTCTTTCTCCTTGCCAACTCAAATTACAAATTTACCTGGCAGAAAGATGCACTCTGATGTCCCAAATCAACTGTTTTCAGAGCCGTGGTGCCGCTGAGGTCAGGAGCTTGTGTGCTCCCCTGCTAGCACTGCCAAGTGCCTGCTGCTAATATAGATAAATGTGGAACAACACATGGACAAACAGTAAACCAAGCTAAAAATACACCTTAAACAGAGCTGTTCTCTGCATCTTTTCCAGGAGGTTTGTGATAGTTCAACTGTTTCTCTTATGACTGGTTGTATAGTTTGACACTTTTTACCCCCTAATCTGACTTTTTTACTGCTAGAGGCGTCCTAAGCCACACAGGAACAGGTTGCTGCAGAGATGCTGGGTGTGGAAATTACTTGGGTTGCCACAGGTTGCTTGTCTCATGCCTGCAGCAGCTGTAGAACTGCTCAGGGTCCTTTGCCTTCACCCAGCCCTGCCAGCTCCTCCCTGCCACAGGAGCCTCCATCAGAGGTGATTAACGTGTCATTGCCACCAGTGACAAGATAGATCGTGCTTGTGAGTCATAGTGGCCTTTAATATCTGCAAGCCAGAGAAAAGAAAACTGCATTAATTTATATTCATTAATATAAATTAACAGGCTAGAGCCCTTCAGTTGTTCACATCCTTCTCCCCAAGCATTGGCAGCAGCAGCCTGTGCTGGGGAAATAGCAGGAGCTGCCCAGGAAAAGTGAGCAAACAAACCAGCTGCCTCCAGCTTGGCAGGGCTGGCCTTTGGTTTGCTTTCCAAAGGGAAAAACCCTCACTGTATCCAAGGAGCTTCTGCTGCCCATGGGCTGACAGCTTTGGCATGCATGTATTTTTATATGTGCATATTTATATATTATATTTATATACTTTTGCTGAAGTACTCCATTCTATGGGCTGAACTAGGACATTGGTGCTCAATGACCATCAGCTGGGCAGTGACTCCTGTCCCAGAAAAAGGGGATACAAGGCTGTATGTCCTGATGTTCAAGCAGTAGTTTTACTTCCATTTAAGCCAGGACTGCCTCTGAAAAAATGTATTTGCCCCCATATCCCTGGTTCTGGAGTTCAGGCAGGTGCCCAGTGATGCAGAGCAGGAAAGTTGATCCTGCTGAACACCTGGTACCCTTTTGTTTCTCTTTTGTCCTGGGACATGCTTTTAGAGTAGAGAATATGGTGGAGGGGCTGAAAGGGATCACTCTGTGCAGTGCTGGTGACTCTGCAAACACAGGTCCCCTTGCCCCTTGTATCACACTCAGACCATCCACCCACACCTCCCTATGAACACACATAACTGAAAAGCACTTTCAAATAACACTGGAATAACACACATGTTTACTGTTCCAAATGGACCCATTTTAGCTGTAGTACATCCAATGTATCCCCTGTCCTTACCAGAGTAGTAAACAGTGCAGATGCTGTTCTGCTGAAAGAATTTTGGTCTCTTCCTGATGGGAAACTGAGGCAGAGAGTGCCAAGGTGGCTCAGCACAGGTGAGAAGTGCCTCTGACAGGCCATGCTCCCTTTGGGCAAACACCTTCCTCCTCCATAAGCCTTCCTCAACCACAGTGTGGAACCTGGTGAGGGGAAAGGCTCTGCCCTGGTGAGCTACAGATGGTGTGCAATGCTCCTGATCAGCTCAAGTGCCATAATTTCTGTAATTGCCCTGGGGAATCAATTGCATGGGAAGGCTGAGGAATCCTGGTTTTGCAGCACTTTCAGATAAAAACCTATGAGGAGCACAATGTCTGACTCAGCCTGGCAGCAAGAACACATTGGATCATTTGAACTGCTGGCCTCAGTTTCCTGAGCTAAAGCACTAAAGTACTTCCTTTCAATACAAATAGACCTGGGAAGGAAAAAAAAAAGGATGGCAGCAAGCCATGAGGGGTTTAAGATAAAGATTATTAAAACACATTGTGGAATATTTAACTATGTGATAGCTACAGCACACTAGGAACAACTATATTATCAACATGTACGTATATACACATATCTTATAATAGCACAAATATTAACATATCATGATATAACCCATATTTTTGTCATATCAGAAAAAAGAAGAAGACTAAAACCTCACAAAGATAAAATCCCACAGGGTTTCTTGGCACTATATACTTGTATATGTAGGTACACAAGTTCCAGTTTCTGCCCAGGGGCAGTTCAGGTAAGCCATGGGGAGGCAGCCAAGGTGGTGGGAGCTGGACCTGACTCTCAATGGTTCCTCAACACTTCTAGGCTCAGGACTGATCTGAAATAAAGCTTCTGGGTGTACTTTGTTCCTCCATTTGCTAACAGCACCACTATGGGCCTGAGGGGCTGAGACAGCTTTCTCTAATCTCACAGAGAGATCAACAGCCCTACAGTGCAAGGATTTAGTCATGAGAAGAGATAAGTTACAAAGAGGCACCCATGCAGTTTTTCATTAATATTTTGGATGATGCTCTTACTTATTTAGTAAGTTTGTTGGTTTAGTTGGTTTAGTTTTAGGTAGCCCTGCGAGTAGCTGGACTTTATGATCCTTATGGGGCCATTCCAACTTGAGATCTTCTGTGATTCTACAGGTCTCTGTCTCTCCCTGCCTGCCAGTAGCTATCTGACATGCTCTGTGTTTCCTGTGTATTTAGTACAACATGTATTTTCTCAAAACTTTCTATCCATCATCCATAATGTATAGCCTAAGTGTTTGGCTTCAGTACATTTACATGGTAATCAAATCATTAGCCTGGGGGAGGCATAACACATTAATGACTTTAGAAATGTTGGTTAAACTCCAGTCCTGATCAAAGAGACCAAAATTTATTGTCATTCCTCTAATAGCCATGTGGTAACCAAAATGAAATCAATTTGATGAAGATAATTAGGTTCCCATCTCCATCGCCACACGCTTAGTACAATTAGGTGGAATGAGCTTCCCCTCCCAGCAATATGATACTGTTAGCACAGACAAAAACACTCCAGCAGCACCAGCCAGGAAACACTCACTGAAACAAATATTTTTCAAATAAGAAACTGCTGTCTCATCAGAATCTGGATGCCCCCAGGAGTCTCCACACCACACACACGGGGGATCTCACAGGCAGACACAAGCAGAGGTCTGCCCTAGAGCAGAGGGCATCATTTCAGGACCTTGCCTGGGCTGTTGAACGTGCACAGCAGGGTCCTGGTTCTCCATCAGGAGCCTGCTCCTATTCCTGTGGGGCTGAGGAGATGGTGCCCACCCCAGGGGCAGTGCTGGTCCCTCCCTGCTGAGCCAAGAGCAGACATCCCAGTGAGTGGAATTTTTGTTGTTCTGCTCATGAGTCCAAGGCAGGTGCAGGAGAGTGGGGAAGCAAAGCTCTGCAGGGAGGGTGGTGGCTGCTCTCAGCAGGGATAAGGCTGGAAAGCTGGATCCTCTCCAGGCATTAACATCTCCCACCAGCTGGGATGTTTGCACACTCTACACCCTGTGCCTCCGTATGCCAAGCCCTAAGCACAATTATTTTTCTCACTGAGAGGCCTTTGTATCTGCTTGGTGCTGAGCAGGAAAAGGAAATTAAATCTTTGCTTCTTGCCAGTGCTGAACTGAATGGGCTCAGCATTCCTCTTTGCATCAGCTTTGTAGGCAGAAAATATTAGTGCCCATGTTAATCAAATAATGGGGAACCTGATTTGTTAACATACTCATTAAAAAGTGGACAAAATGCATTTCCAGTTTCCTAAAAAATAGAAGATTCTCTGTGTGAGCATTCAGCAGTTACTCATTTAATTTATTCTGAATGTTTGAAAACTTCAATAATTGCATGGATTTTAGCAGGAATGACCCATATCTCTTCAGTGCAGACCTTCAGCTACATAATAGCTGCTGTCAATACTTTGAAATAGAGGTAAAGATTAAGTGACTTAGGAACCCAAGACTGATTTTTGGTCAAAGCTGTTGAAAATGCTCTTAAAGTTTCATTCCCCATATTTTAATGAACACAATATTTTGTCTGTGATATTATCCTGCCACTTGGAAATAAAAGTCTTTGCATTTCTTCAGATTTTAAAATACTACAGAGTATCTATATCTTAAAAGCCAACTTTCCAACAGAAAAGCATTTGCAACTTTCCTATGCAATTTCCCTCTTCAGATTTTCAAAACCACCCGCTACAGGGTCATAGTCCTGTGCAGTGTATGACGTTTGGCAGAGGTTTTGCAGCTGCATCCATTGACATCATAGTGAGAGGATTGTATAGGCACAGGTAAGAGGCCCAGAGGAGCTAGTTGCCCAAAAATTAAAGCTATCTAATGTCCTTTTCTCTCCTGGGTGTGTCCCTCTTTGTTGCATTTAGAGAATTCCTCAGGCACATTTTGGGCAAAGGCAACCTATGTCTCCATGTCCAAAATTTCCAGCAGAGCAGATCTAGCTTCTGGAGAGTGCGATTCTGCAGTCAAGGCTGTGGAAACTGATGGGAGAGGAAGATGGGGACAAAGGCAAACAGCAGCCTCAGGACAGATAGGGCAGTGACCCACACCAATCCCAGTGGCAGGGATGGAAATGAGCCCCACATCCCCCAGCTGCAGGCTGTGGATTACTCCTAACATGATGCATATATTGAAAAAAGTATTGCAGGAGAATTCCATCTAAAGCTATGAAATTAAAGACATTGTAAACATCTCAGGAAGATCCTGCTGCTGGAGACTGGGACAGTATTGTTGAGAGACTTCACTGCCTGCTTGTCCTGTTCCTACACTCCTCTCTAAGGGCAGCCATATCCTGTTTTCAATAACAGTGGGGTAATTTGAGGGGTCTTGGCCTAATAAAGACATCCTATAATGTTTTTAGATTAATCTTAAGGATCAGGACCAAAGTTGATATCCCCTTGGGCCTACTCTGATTTGTTTTGTGGTTCTCACAGTGTTTTATTAGACCTTGCTTGACCTTGAGGCTGTAGCTTTGAGGTTTTTCCAAGCAGAGCTACTGGTCTCTGTTGGAAGGAGAAAATAACCTCGGCCAGAAGCTGAAGAGCACAGTTTATCTGTAGGGCTCTATGCAGATCTGCCATAAGTACCTCAGGAATGAAGGCTGTAAAACAATTACACCCAAAAAGGTGATCGAAATCTCAAAGAAGAAACTACATGAATTATTCCTGCACTTAATCACAGTCTCTGCTATTCTCAGAGGAAATACTGTGATGAATAAGCAGAGAAAATGATCAAAATCCTTGTGTAATGAGCCCTGTGTTAATTGCCCCACTGTCCAATGAAACACAAAAGGTACTAATGAAGCTCACAGTCTCATCATCCCTGGCTGACTTTTGTTAAGCCTCTGCCTAAAGTTACGTGCTCAGGAGAAACTGGGATACACAGATGTCCAGCAAAGGGTCTCATCTCTCACCTGGGAGTGCAGTGTCCTTCCCTGGGGCCTGACTCAAAACTGGCCATCTCAGCCAAGCAGGACTGTCAGCACCCTGTGGGCCAATGGCCAGGAGGAAGTGTGGAATGATCCTCAACTCTTTCCCACATTAAAAGGTGGTGCACAGTGCCCCCAGTACCCCCAGACAAGACTCTCTTGGATGCCACTGATGCCCAAGATTTCCCAGTAGCAGGAGAAAGGTGGGTTTTTTCTCTGTGCTTGTTCTCTGTGGGACAAGTTGCTGCCATTGCATCTTTGGGGTTTCCTGCTGGTGTCACACCACATACCCACCCTACTGAACAAATGTGACCCAGACACACCCCTGTGATTCCCACCAGGGTTACCATGGCCAGAGACCAAGGCAGGTGAGGAGCATCTTCAGAGCAGAGGTTTGACAACAGCATGGCCCTGGTGATGCAGAGCAGCTGCCATTTATTCACCATGCAGAGGGTAGGAAGGGGAACAGCTGGAGTTTCTCTGACCTGCATGGAGGTTACTTTGATCATCTCAACTGGAGCTCACTGTGACTGAAATTTCCTTAATAAGCCAGTTGTTATTTTGACATAATGCCTCTGATTCTCCAAATCTCCAAACCTGGCATAGCCAAATGCCCTAAAGCACACCCCAAAACCTTTGTGTTTTTCCCTTATCCAAGATTCAAGCTGCAGTGAGAGCTCACAGTGGGGAGGAGGATATGGAAGGCAGATGTGTCCATTGGGTGCATACACCCATATTCATCCCTACTGCAATCAGGTCTGGAGGAGCTGTCTTCAAAGACTCAGCTATCTGTTCTTAGCTGGAAACAGGCAGTAACATCAGTTATTCTTCCCCCTTCCTGTAAAATGCCCTGAGATCCCCAGATGAAAATGTACTTCAAGTGCAACGTATTTTTGCTTCTTAAATATTTAAGGCACATCAATTTGACTCACAGAACCCATTTCAAACAAATGAACAACCTTTGAAAACATTTTATGGACATTATTTCCTCTTCAGCTGAACTTCATCTCTCGAATTTAGTCTTATGTTATGGTCTGATTATTCTCAAAAAGAATTAAATTGGAGGATGGAAGAAATGAAGGTATTCCCTGGAAATCCTTTCATTTTATTAAAGCTCCTGTTATTGCTTGTGTTGTGTTTGTCCAAACCACTTGTCAAGATTTCATTACCCCAATTTAAAACAGCAGCACTATGTCTAAATGTGGTTATGACTGGAAATGAAGGTATGCTGCAGTATTCCCAGGGAGAGCAGAACACACTGCTTCTCTGGGCTGAGCTTAGAGAAAATAGGTTATAGATAACACACACATTCATCCATCTAATATCACACTATGAAACAGTCCTAATGTGCTAAAAGAGATTAAAACAGCCCCAAAACAGTAGTGATTCAGACAGAAGTTACCCTTTCTAAGCCAGGAATGACCAACACTAATCAGTTCAAAATTGATCAAATGCTATTGACCATTAAGGACCAAAAGTGAGCTTGGCCCTCCACGAGATCAATTAGCAGCAGCAACTTCTCCAAAAGAGCCTTTAAAGAAAGACACAGTACAAAATCAGTTCCAAAATGTGCTGGGCCAACAGATCACAACAGATCTGCCCATTGACACTGGGGTGGAAATTCCCTGTGGGAATGGGGCTTGGGCTACAAGGGACTGAGAAAGAGCTCAACAGATAACTCAAGGCAGGGGTGGAGAAGGCACAAAACCAGAAATATTTAGGGGCAGACAACAGTCTGCCTGTCCAGAGAAAGCTTCCAGGAGCAATGATCTACACCTTTTCCCCATGTCACACTTGCTTGAGATCCACAACAGGGGAAGCTCAGGCAGAACCTGTCAGCTTGTGGTGATGGCCATGGGCTGGGCAGAGCTGTGGTGGCCAGCACACATGGAAAAGCCATGGTGTGACCTTCATCATGGTCTAGATCTGTGCTCTAAGAGGGTCTCCTTGCCATCATGTTATCACTGTATGAGATGCTGCACCAGAAGTTTGGAAATTTAAAAATTGGGGAAAGAAAATTTTGGGGAAATTATTTTTTTAAATAATTCATTTATATTTATTTATTTAGCTACAGAAGGTGTCCAATTTGAAAGAGATTGCTGCACACTTTTTCAAAATACAGCAAATATTCACACTTGATCTTTGCAGATCAAAGTTTATATTTCTTTAATAATTACATACTTCAAGACAGACAAATTTGACACACAAGTACACAAAGCTATGTTACTGCTTGGGATGATGCATATTTCAGTGCTATTATTATTAATTTCTAACAACTGTCTGTTCTTGGTATCAATCAAAAGCAAAATTCATGACTACAATTCTACTGTGCCCATGCAGTTTGTCAGTCATAATTACTGAACTTGTTATCATTCTTTCTCTCTAAGAACATCATTTCTATTAACCATTTACTGAACTGTACATATATTTACTCCAGTTATTTGAAATGTAATGAAAACGTGTGCCAGCTCAAAAGTCACTACTGCAAAATTCTGAACAGGGCACAACATCCAGAGCAGTCAAGTGCTCCATTCCCACCTAGCGACAAACACAAATACTTCTACATTTTGTTACAGCTTTTGCTGCTGAAGTGACCTGGAGCCTGGTGCTGATTGCACTAGGAACCATTCAAATCCCAAATAATCTTAATTCAGCACCATCTCTTGGCACCAAACCCAGCTGTCTCTGGGTCAGGGGGCTGCAGGACAAGGCTGCTCTCCTACTACAAAGCCACCAGATGGTTCCCAGTGATCTCTGAGTTTGCAAACACAGTGGAGGGAGCAGAAGAGGTACAGCCACTCTTTTATACTGGACCAATGACCAGAAATGAGCATTTAGAGATGGGCAGCAAGGGAGGACATTCACCATGTGCCCCTGGCCACCCTCCCCAGGCCCTGACAGCACTGTCTGGTTCCCCCCTGCCTACACCCAGCAGCAAAGTTGGACTGTTTCAAACAACATCATCCTTGCAAAACAAAATGTCAAATTATTGCTCACCCTCAGCACAAAGTATTGCCCATCCCCTCTTCTCTGCCTAAAGCTGCAAGGGGAATGGCTGGCTCCTGCTCAGCTCAGGCCTTTCTAGCACAAGCTGTCTCTATTTAAACCTCACCCACCTGGTGTCCAGGACAGGCAGGAATGGACGCTGCATTCTCGAGCAGCCCCACATACATCCCCCTTGGGAACCAGCCAGGCTTTAAAGCTTTTTACAAGTGACTGCTAAGTTGCATTTTTCTTTCTAGGATCTTGCATGATTTGCCACTTGTAGGTGCATAAAATAGGCCTAATAATTGTATTTCCATTTCAAAGACCTGTTTTCAGAGATCTGTAAAGAATATGAGATAGCTTGGGTTAATAGCATATAGTGGTTTCTACTTAGTCTGGGACTAAGTTGTGGTAAACACAGATCCAGTTCACAGAGAAGAAAAGTACATGAAGGATCGGGGAGGGGAAAAAAAAATAAAGAAGAAACAATTATAGGTTGATACTTCACTTCTTTAACCTTTCTCTTATGCTGGAAAAACCACAGCAGCCTGCTACACTTCAGAATTGCCACTTTTTTAAATTTTTTTGCTATAATGGGAAGAGACATAAGAATACAACAGGCTTTTTAATTAAACATTGTTACTCTGCAAATATCTCATAAAGCCCTCCCCTCCTCAGTCGTTGGGAACAACATGCCAACTTAAAACTGCACACATATCTCTGGAGTGTATGTGGGAATTCATCCCCTGTGGCATTTGCCATCCACAAGGCACACATTTGGTGAAAGCTGGGTGTAGGCACCTATTGCTATCACATCTCCTTCTGGGAGGGAGAGGGATGAGATGGAATTTCTGTTAGCACAGCACAGGCACAGCCCCTCGCCAGCATGTGCTGGCTTTCCAAGGCAGATCCCAGGTGCCCAGCTCAGAGCAGAGGCATCCTGTCAGCAGGGATGGCCTGGCAGGGGAGTGCCAGGCAGGAGAGCACAGGCAGCAGCACAGGCTGCTCTGGGCACAGGCAGCAGCACAGGCAGCAGCAGCACAGGCTGCTCTGGGCACAGGCAGCAGCAGCACAGGCTGCTCCCCGCCGCTCCCTCGATTGCAGGGATCCTGTAAAGCAGGGATCGGAGCAAGCTGCAGGCACGGCAGTGATGGAGGGAGCTGCTGGGCACACTCAGCTGCTGCTCTGCTTGCTGCTGGCTGAATGGTTGGGAGTTTATCCTGTTTAGGGAATTACAGAGCAAGAACTTGGCAGAGCAGACAGCATGAGACAAAATTGGTCCATAAGTTTACAGGGCAAGGTTTAATGAACTCTTGGAGTCCGCAGAGGGTACCAGTGCCTTAGGTGTTAAACATGTTTATTTATTGCTCCACCAGCTCTCTAGTAGAGTTTATACATGTTTTGGCCAAACAAAGCAAGCTTTTTGATGATTTTTTTTTTTGTACTTGTAATTCAGCAGAAGGCTGATATTGGGAGATTGATCAGACACCAAAGTAAGTATTGGAAGTATTACTGTGTCTGAAGAAATCTCCTTGTAAAGTGCATGATGCCTTTCACCTATGCATTGCTTTTACTGGCAGTTTGAACTATCCAAATATATCTATCAGGTTACTTCCTTTCTGAAAGGAAAAGTAAAATTTTTGACTGGATTGAAAAAAATGGTTTGATTGACATGTTTGGTCAAACTTGTTTTATTTAAGAATCTTTTTGCTGCTTAGATAAAAGAACCAAAACTGCTTCATTACTTTGAAAAAACATGTTACTTCAAAGCAGTGCAACATTCCAGGGGTAGAAATTATTTTATGTATTTGTAAATTGTGTGGGTCAACCTTAACCACAACAAGTAGCTTGGGGTGGCAAAGTATTTCTCAAAGAAATATTACCTAAAAAGACAAAACTTTACACTGGTCTTGAAGCATATCCTAAATGAGTAATGACAAACACCTTGGAGCTGCTTTCACCCAAGGGCTTGTGCCAGTAACCTCCCTCCTGACAATTAAAAAAATTCTTGAAAAACTAAGTCAGGTACTGCTGTGTATTCTGTATCACTGCCATGCTTAGGTAGATGCTACAGACAGGCTGCTTTACCTATTTACCTATTTACCTATTTATTCAATTCAAGCTTGTAGCAGCCAAAAGGAGCCAGCAGAGGTTTTTGAGTTACCACACCCCAAAAGGAGCTTTGGGGCTGTATCAGCTGCCTCCAGCTGATTCCAGGTGTCTGTCTGAGCACTGGCTTTTCTGGTGGAGAGATCTCACTCTCTTGAGAGAGTTTGAGTTTTTTACACAATTGTTTCTCCCTGAGAGAGGATTGCCCTTAGGAAAGCCCTCAGTGAGCCCCAGCCCACCAGAGAGGGGAGCTGGCAGGGGGCCAGTGCTGCCCCTGGACATCCACTGGTGGGTGATGCTTCCTGCATTTTGGCATCTCAGGGTAGGGGCAGGCACCACCTGTGCACTCTGGCAGGGATTGTTGATGGTTTTGTCAGGCAGGGCTGGCACTGCCACCATGACCCACCGCTGGTGAGCAGGGACTGAGCAGGAGCTCCAAGTCTGACCCTTCCCTGGGTCTGCAGCATGGCCCAACAATGCAGCATCTCCAGGCTGGTGGCAGCTTGGTGCAAGTGAGAATCAACCTCCCTGCATCCACCTGCCAAATAAACCATATTTTGGTGACTCCAAAAGGAAAGTAGTGTTCCTAATCTATGAGCAACAAAAGTGTAGGAGACTTTGGTAAAACAATTTACCTGATTAGCTAAAATACTTTATTACCTTCAAAAACTTGAGAGAATAAGCTTACAGTTTTCTATTTTAAGTGCTACAGGCTTTTTATTCTATCCCTGCTCTCATCTGCTGCCTTGCACCTGGGTTGATCTGGGCCATGGAGTCATGTTAGCAGCTCACGCCACCAGCCCCTGCTCCCATCCCCACTCCCATCACCAGCAAAGAGCAGCCTAGAGCCCCAGGATGGGGGGTAGGGGACAGCCTGGACTCAGTGGCTTTCCATGGGGTCCTTAAGGCAGAATACCAATGGATATCATCAACATTTCCTTTGCAGGTTGTTGTATATTGGTGCTAGATAGATGCTAGCCTCTGCTGTTGGACAAACGTTTGAGGATGTTCTATTCCTCAGGAATATTCACATTTGGGTGATTTCCATATGCACAATGCCACCCAGACAAGCACACTAAGCTGGAAAACAATGCCCACCACAAAGCAATATAAATCTAACCCTGAAATGCAACAGAAGCAAGCCAATTAAAATGATAGCAAAATAAGAGAGATGTAATTATTAAAAATCAAAAGCACTTTTGGGCCTTAAAAGCAGCAAAACTGTGCTTGCAATATTGCCTCTAAATGTGGTGGGGGAAAGGTTAATGGAAGGGGACCAGGTGAGCCAGGGGAAGGGAGGCTCTTTCCTTTCCATCAGCACATCTGAAATCATGTTACATTCATAGATGTTTTAAGATATTTTGCTGATTGCTTTTGCAAAGCAAAATACCACCACTGCCCTAAAAGATCAATTATATTCCTTTACAATGTCCTACAGGCACATGAATTATGAACCAGCAGAGTTTTGCTTAACTCCTCAGACAAAACGAACAGACCTAATTTTATTTTTTTCCTGTCTGCATGTCTTGGTGTGCCCTCTGCTGGCATTTATTCCTAACAACACATCCCAAACCCTCCTCCCTGGGAAATACCTGGGGCCAGCAGCTCTGCTCAAAAGCTCAGAGCTTTTGGTGTACACACACTATACGAAATTTCTGACAGAAAAAGAAGAAAATAAAGGCAAGTGCATTAGCAATGGAGCAGAACTTGTGTAGAGCTGCGAGATGAGAGCACACACACATCATGTGAACACTGAAATTGCTCTCCCCAGCCCTAAGAGGCTCCAGGAAGGGTGGGTGGGGTGGCTGGAGGTGGAGGCTCCAGATGTGCCCATCCCAAACGTGCCCACCCAGTGGTTTGTCAGCAAGTCTTTGACACGGGTAGGAGAAATGGTTTGGCAGCCCCTGACAAACACCATGTTCTGTTCTGGCACAAATCCAGCCTGTACCTGCTGTCCTTAAACAGCCAGAACATTTCTTTCATTCTTGCCACAAATTTTAGAGCTTGGTGCTGATTTATACTTTGAAAATCAGTTAAATGGGAAAGAAATGGAACATAAATAACAAAAATTAAGAATTCATACTGTCATATTACTTGCTGAATTATGAAGCTCTTGGGGCAGTGTCAGAGATTTCCTCATTTAATGTCTTTTAAGTGTATGTTGACTCCTGAATTTTTACATTGAATGAGCCTGGAGCCACACAAGCAGGAAAGTCCACCATTTCCCTGCAGAGCCATTCTTAATGGAGCAGAAAAGATTTCTTTTCTTCCCAAATAAGAAAAAGAATCTGTCTCTGCTCTCAGATGCCTCATGCAAAGATGTTGTTAAGAAGAGCATCAGTATAAATCAGTCCCAGAGAAGAGGGGGCCTCCCTTACAGGGAAAAACGGTGCAGCCCTGGAGCAGCACTCCTGGCACAGAGCACATTTGCTGTGGAAAGCCCTTGGACAAGATTTATTCCCAGCACGTTTGCAAGGGGCAATCACTCAGCAACCACACAACCTTGTCCCAGTGCCTGCAGCTTCCTGATAGCCAGAGCTCACCTACAGGTCTGGCAATTCACTCATAACTTGTGGACCTAAAAAACAATGGAGCCCCTTCCCTCCCCCCCAGCCCTTGGGTGCTAAAACCCCTCCATTCTCATTCATCCTCTCACTGACTCCAGAGGTGCTCAGAGGAGGATCCCAACCAAGTGTTCATGTCTCATGTCCCCAGATCTGGGCTGACCCACATCTGCACTGACTGCTGGAGGTCACCTCCAGGAGAGATCCCACGCTTCCCTGCACCATGGGAAGCACAGATAACCACAGCCCTGCTCGCACAGAGGCAAAGTGCCTGCATAGGAAGCTGCTGCTCACCAGCCATCACCCAAATACACAATGGGGTTGATCCTGTGCAAAAACTCAGGATGTGAAAAAAAATAAGGATAAAGGTCTGAGGGAACAGAGGGAGGAGGCAAGTAAGGGCAGCAGCAGCACCTTTATTATCCTTGGGCTGAGCACTGGGCTGTGCTGCCTCTAACCCCAGCAGAGGGGACAACCTACCCAGGGTAGTCACAGAAAAATCATAATACCAAATATTTCCTGTAAATTACCCACGTTTTTGGCAGTTTCTCCAAGTCAGAGCTTGCACATTTGATGGAACTACAGGACTGAAAATCTGTGCCTTCATAGGGCTCCACCGAGCTCAGCTGGAATTGCACAATCGTTCAGCTTGCAGGATCAAGGTCTCCATCTGCAATTTGACATTGTTTATTTCCAGCAAGAGCTCTGAAACTTGTTGGCAAGACTAATGGTGTCTGGAGGTCATTTGTTCTGTTGCATCTGGAGAAGAGGAGATAACTTTAAATACTTGTAATCAGCTTATTAACAAAGTGGATCAGAAGTCAGATACCATTTCTCCTATGATTTTATACTTGTAAATTTCAGGAACACAGGTTAGAGGAAAAAATCAAAAGGATATTAACTAAAGATCACAATCAAATTAAGCTGTATTAAATAGGTCTACGTGTTATCAACTATAACACAAGGCTGTGTTGCAAGGTGGAATGGACATCCAGATAAATTAATCTTTGGCCTTCAGTATGGGAAAACAAATACAAATGCTATTGACTGAGCAGCTTGGTTGTGGCATCACAGAAGCTGCTTAGGGAAAAAAAAGCCTGACGAGGAAAAATCTTTGTTTGTGCATTTGGCTTTACCTTTCTGTGCCCCCTCAAGTCACTTTGAGACAAGAAGATGCTGAACACAGCAAGGAAAAGCCCTTTTTCAGGAGGCAGAGAGAACAGTGGGAAGGGACATCCCAGTGGCTGTGGCTCTCTAGTGGTGAATATTTGTGATGTTTCAAAGACAGTGGTGGGTGGCTCAAGGTAAAATGCCAAACTAGCAGATGAGGCTTTTGCAAACACTTGATTGCTGAAAGCTTGTTGAGGCCAACAGCATGGCATGGAGGGATGGGGTGTGAAAGAATCAGAATCCATTTGGACACTTAAGAGCCCAAAAATAGGATGCTGATATATCTGTAATACTAAGCACTGTGTTCCTGGAGCACTTGAGGCAATGCACAGCACTGCTGCAAACACAGGATCTTGCTGGGGGGAACCCATGCACAGAGAGGTTACTGGAACAAATACCTGACCTTGCATTGTATTCAGTGTTGTACAATAACTTGTACTGTACTGACCTTTTTTGTATTCAGTAATGCAAACTGAGGCCTCTCTGGTAAGGAAGATATTATTCCAATCTTTCTAAAATTTCAGCTATAAGGCAACACTTTTAGGGGTTCAGGGAAGTAGGTCTTTTTTAAAACTCAGTTGAACTTGATTTCTCAGCCTGTGACACCAGCCAGGGTCCCAGAGCCTCAGCCAAGTCCCCAAATACTCCATGTTCCTGCTCACAGCCCTGCATCACATCACCTCCTCCAAAAGAAAAGTGACAAAACCATGATGTCACCTTTCCTGCTCCTCTTTTTGCTCTCACAGACACTGGTTTATGTCAGTTTATTCATCTTCTCAACGCCTTCACTCACTCTAGTGACTAAAGCCCATTGCCTTCACACCCTGTCACCTTTTCCTGTGATTTCATGGTCGAGCTGATGCTCCCTCCCTTGGGGTCCTTGTCCCAGTCCCCTGCACAGACACCCACTGCCAGCTGCCCAGCCCTGACACTTCCACAGAGCTCCTGGGGAATGCTGGGCACTGGACTCCTGCCATCAGCCTTTTTGCAAACACCAGCTGAGCTCAGACACAAAGCTAATGCTCCAGACCTTCTGCTGATACCCAGATTCCCATTTGCCCAATCCCTCCCAATGGCCACCTGACATTGAAATAGAGCAGAGCTGCTTCTCCCTAAGTTCTGCCTTGCTCTTGGATGTTGGGTTTATTTCAGAATTTAGTTCTGAACATTTTTTATTTTTGTTATTTTACACCCTCAGTGAATCACAACATTTCCCTCTTCAGCAAACTACAATGATGGTTCTGGTCAACCCCAACCTTCTGCAAACTCCTTTAGTCTCACAGTTGAAACAGCTGAAAATGACATTCCCTCTGGCCATATCAAACATATCTTTAAGAGCTCTGCAACACCAAGTGTTGTTTCCCCTTTTTTAATTTTTTTTTTTTAAGTCTGCCCAACCTCACAAGATTCTTGTTTTCACTGCAAAGGCCCTTTACAGCTGCTTCCTCCCACCTCTCTCTCAGTTTTTGGAGGCTTACCCTGACCAGACACTCAATATCTTCCCAAACAAACATTTCTGTCCAGTGCCTCATCCTGCAATTCTCTTCACAAATCCCCTTTTATTCATCTCCACCTTCCTCCGTCCCCATCGTTCCCACACAGCCTGGCAGAGTGCAAAGAGCTGTGTGAAGAGGGGGAAGGGGAAAGAGGGAACTTGCAAAATTCTGAGAAGCCTGAAAAATGTGCAGGAGAAGCCTCCAATACCTGTGTGTGCCTGTGAGCACCCCCTTGCTGTCTAACAGATCCATCTGTGAGCAGGAGCAGCCCTTGGGACGCTGTGCTTGCAGGGTGCTGCCCAGAACTCCCTTACTGCTTTATTCTCCACAAGCAGCTCTACCTGCCTCTCTTTCCAGCAGAGCAAAACTTCAGAATTTTGGATGGCCTTGCCTGCTGATACTTGTGCTTTTCTTGTGACTGCTGGCTTTATATGGATCACAGCTAGTCTCCACAGGCTCTAATGGGCTCTTGTTAAACTTTCCTTTAATTCACTGTTCACAGCTGATTTGTTTGTACCTGCTTCTTTTAAGACCTTGCCAGAATGTTTTCCAAAAGCAAAACACTAGTTTGACAAAATAAATCAAATCATTAAAAATACTACTGCAAACATACACCTGCACACATAAGGAAGATGCTGCAGTTGAGCAAGAAAAAAAAAATGAAAAAGAAAAAATTCGGGGTTTAAAAGGTGGCTCCATCTGTTGCTGGCACAACGAAAGCAAGTTTCATTTGATGCCATTTGAGATGCAAGGTCAAGGTCAGGCTCCTGTGCATGCAGCAAAGTAAGTAAATGCTGTGCACTTGCTTAGTTCAAGGAAATTGTATTTCCTGGCCAAAAACCATTTGGAGACAGAAGTATGCCCCTCCTCTGTTACCTCCTGGTTTTACACTTGTTTCTGGACATCAAAGATCCCCCTTGGTAGCTCATGTGCAGATGGGCATCCTGTAGTGTCAAGTAAGCACAGGAGAGATCTAACAAAACATCGTGTTTTCACAGAAACAAAGCATCAGTTTGGATGGTCAGAGCCATACACATATGGTCAAGTTTGACTTCCTCAGTTTTGCTGGTAATGGCAGAAATGTCTGGGATTTTTATATATCTACATATATCTGTATCTATCTATATCCATATCTGTAGATCTGTATCTATATCTATATAGATAGATATATATACACACATTTTTAATCAGCTAATTCTTCAGTTTCCTTTGCTATAGAAAGCTCATGCTATGATATCTGCACTGGTAAGATTTTTGCAAGATGAAAAGTGAGCATCTGAAAGAAAGTGTTTATTCACTGAGCAGTAAGTACTTATATCTGGAACTGATGCAATGTAGGTTCAGTTTCCCAACAGTAAACTCTAAGTAGCCTTATATAATTTGGGAGGGAAAATGATCTCTCTGCTTTCCTTATATTTCAGTTAACCATGCATCTGTGGCCAAGAACTTTTCAGTTCATTAATTCAGCAGCAATATAAAATATATACAAAATTAGGGTATCATTTTCAAAAACAGGCACCTAAAATGAAGTTTCTAGATCCATATTTAGGCTCATGAATCTGATTTTCCGAGCTAGCAACCACCCGCCAGACTGCGCAGAACGCTGATGGGAGCTCAGCACCTTTGAAGGTGGCACCACTCAACAACAGCATCCAACATTCTGACAGCCTTCTGGCAGAGACAGTTTTCACAAGCTTCATAAAACACGAGAGGCCAAAACAACATGTCCTGCAATTATCCACGCTGAAAAACAATCTTAATTAATAATGATATCATCACTATGCCCTCTACCCTTTATAGTGCTGCTGAAGTTTTGCCTTTCCTTCATGTCTCCCCCTTTTAACAATTAATCCTGTACTTCATTTTTATCATACTGTCAACCTGATTTTAGTGGTGTTTGTTGTGTGGTGTGTCAGATTTTACTCTTTCTTATCGTTAGGATTACTCACCTTTCTAGATGCTCAGACATCACAGTCTCAGAGGATATACACTGCTCCACAAAATACTCAGGTTTGGTTTTGTGTCTGTACAAGGCTGATCTCAGTGACATAGCAAAGATTTAGATAAGGTTTAAAAAAAGCTAACAAAATTGAGACTTCTGCCTTTATCCAAATTAAGGATACTAAGGAGGAAGATTCCTTTAAAGTATTAAATGCTAAACCCACGTAAGTGTATGACATTCATTTGATGAAGTCAGTCAGTTATTTGTTCTCCTTTCTGTCAAAATGCCACCTCTGTATAAGACTGATCCTATCTGTATTTAAGATTTTTACTTTGACCAAAATCATTGAGGCCAACTGGAGTCCGAATTTTGATCTCTGAAGTCAAAATCCATACATATTTTTACTTGGATTTGTGAACAAGACTGTCAAATTTTGACAGATCAACAAGGTGAAAATTTGAAGGAAAGGCCAGTTCTGCCTTTCCCAGAACTAAGGCACTACTGAAAACACAGTAGTATCTCCCTGTTGCAATCTATATGTTTGGATGCCTCTATTTTGGCTTAGAGAGACTACCTAGTCAATTCAGACTGTTCAGGTCTAAAATACTGAACCTTCCGGTGCTTGAACGGGGCCTCTAAGGAAGTTGCAGATAAAATTTTTAGAAGAGTCTGTTGTGATAGGGCAAGGAGTGAACTTAATTAAAAGAGAGTCAACTTAGACTAGATATAAGGAAGAAGTTTTTTGTAAAACTTCACCTGTACCCATGTTTCACAGGCACAGGAAGCCCAGTGAGGTGTTGGGTGCCCCATCTCTGGAAACTTTCAAGGTCAGGTTGGACAGGGCTCTGAGCAACCTGGTCTAGTTGGAGATGTCCCTGCTCATTGCAGAGTGGTTGGACCAGGTGGCCTTTAAAGGTCAAAACCACTCTGATTCTTTCTGGACTGGCAAAATATTTTCAAAGGGATTGTGCAAAACATCATCTCCTTCTTCCAAATCAACTATTCACTCAAGAAATTTCCAGTCCAGGAGTGACTCCTAATTAACCACATGCCCTACTGCTATACCTGGAGCTTGTATGTAACATCTGCACTTCTCTGCTAAGATTAAAAACCTTTGTAATTTGTAATCCTAGGAATGTAACACCTGTTGGATGATCTCTGCACCATTGCAACACTTGAAATGGAAAATTCAATATATACAGTTAAATTTTTCTCTGGATATGCAGTAAGTTTTTCCTCCAAAATCAAGGAGGTAGAAACCAAGAAGACTGATGTAAAAAATGCAAAGGAATCTTCCAGTTGTTTCCATTCTAAGCTCCAGCTATAAGCACATCCCAATATCAATGCTTCCCACTGAGCTCAGTCCTGCTGTTTTCCCTTTTGCAAGCTGGTCCTGCCCTGCTCCCATCTCTGCTTTCCTTTCTCTTCACTAAGTCAGGGGCATTCACGTGACACTGACTACCCAGCAGTTTGTCCCCAACTGACCAATAAATTCCATCTTTTAGACATCCACTCCTCTGAATCACTTTGCATTTTCTTTCTGCCTGCCTCCCTCAACTGTCCCAATTTTATTCCAGTTCCTCATTCCCCTTCATTATTCTTCCTCTGTGTTCCTCATCTGCAGTCCAAACGCTTTCACCACAGATGTGCCTCTATGTTCCTCAAATGATCTTAACTACTCAAATGCTGGGTCACCACTCTTGCATACAATACAGAAGCCCCAACCCTTCTGCAGCATTTGAAATCACTGTATGCTCCTTTCCAAAGCCTTGTCACCTACAACATCACTGCAAGTCTATTTTCTCTCATCAGTTAAGGTGTACGGACTTGATTCAGCCCTCACTAACCCCAGACCATTAATGCATACATCCTTCAGGCAACTTCCATTATTAAAAATTTTCATCTGCACAATTTAAAAAAATCATGAAGATGAAAAGGTGCACATTGAGATCAATCAGTTCTGTCCAGCACAGGACTTGTTTCATTGGTTCTGGGCTTTGAAATGAAGACATAACTAAATTTGTGCTGCACTAGGGAGAAGAGAAAGATCACAAATACAAGTGGAAGAGGAACCACACAAAATTAATGTTAAATTCAAACAAATGCCAAGTATGACAAGTTTTGGTGGAAGGAGGCAGAACTGTACAGTTTCCAACAAATGGAAATGAAGCTTTGAGTAAAACAACACAATTAACCTGCAGTGGTGTCATTCCATTGCACAGCAGTCACCAGCCAGGCTGAAGCTTCCATTTTCAAAACAATTCAAGGCAAAGGCAGAACTTTTTTTTCTACATTTCTTCTATTTTTCATGCCACCACTGACACATTGCACCATTTCCATTCTCCTAGAGTAAGTCTGAATGCTTGAATTCCAACCTCTACATGGCATGCTGAACCATGCCAGAAACTCCCCAAACCTGTACAAGGCATCCAAGCTGCCAATTCAGGAACTTGGGTTCAATTCTGCAAATGCTCACCAGCTTCAACCTCTGAGAAACAGCCCCTCGTGGTAGTACTGAACATTCTCACCTGGAGGACACTGACAAGCAGCACAGCTACAAAATCCCACACTGCTCCAGTACAACACCTCTCCCAGTTAATGGTATGTTTTGACCAGGATTTACAGTCTGAATTAAACAGGATTTCCTCCGTCAGCTCCTGCAAATTACTTATGTTCAGAAAACTCTGACCTGTGGGAATTAGAAAAGGTAACAACACTCCTTAAAAATAAAATATCACAAGGCTGGGTAATTTTTCAGTGACATACTCAGGTCTCAACAGAGCATTAAATAAAATTTCTATGCTGGTCTAAAGAGCAAACCAAGGTGCATGACAGAGTGGCTCTTCTGCAGCTCATCTTCAGATTTAAACACAGAGATGCTTCTGAAACCACTAGTTGTATATGACATTTACTTACAGGTTTAAAATACTACTAGAAATACTAAGTTTAAGTCAGTTGGCAGTATGGCCTGATTTGGAAGCCCTCAGCTAAAATCAAGTAAAGCCCAGAATTTGGCATTATACCTCAACCCAGTCTTATGTCATTTGTGCTACTTTGGGACTCCAGGCTCTTATTTTTGGCTCGTATCACCAGTAACTCTGATTAATTCCAAATGTGGCAATGAGGAATCCTAAAGCACATTGAAGGAGAATAATGTGCACATAAAGCAACATCCCACACTCAGATACCAGCCAGGACTCTGCCTTGGCTTCTGAAACCCAAGGCTTTCGACAACACCAAGCGCTTTGTGTTTTATTCCAGCTTTGGCTTGAATGTGGGTGCAAGAAGTAACCAACCTTTAACCTACAGAAAAACTGAGGGTGGGGTTTCCCTCATCAAAGTAATTTTGCAATACTTTTGCTGTACTCTAAATGCAAAACAACTTGCTTAGATTTCATTTTAAAATGTCCTCTTGTAAAGTGGGGTGAAAAGTCATACATGGGAACTTTTGCATAACAAGGTGCAATTACAATTTTTTTCCATACAGAATAGGAGAAGACAGTACAAATACAATCCTGAACACCCTTTCAGTCTAGATACTTTACTGGCAGCGTGACCATTAAGTGCTACAGAAGATCTAGTGTAATAAACAGACTTGGCCTTCTCTTCCAAACTCTGCTCATCAATGCCTCAGAAACAAACTTTTTGAATAGAAGAGAGTGGAAAGTGGATAGGAAGATCCTTTGACTTCAAAAAATTGAAATTCTGACATCAACAGCAACCTTAATGCAACACAGAAGAACAGCAAATTGCAAAAAAAAATTGTTGAATGTTTTAATGCAGTTTGAATTGTCATGAAGAAAAACATTTTACATCTAAAAACAAATTAGCAGAATAATAAAAAGTGGTTCCACATAACTTATAAATTCTTTTCCCCAAAAGGTAGTTTTCACAGATTTAGGCAGCAAATAAGATGTTTCATTCCGTATCTTTCTGATTGTAAAGTATACACAAACTTTGTGAAAACTGATGTGCATTGCTTGAGAGAAAGACACAGAAGCTTGGTTTTGCCTGGTGATGAGTTTTCTGTGAAATTCTGCACAATACTGAAAGTGTAACTGCAACTTTCCTCCATTTAATGAAATGCTGGACATTGTTCAGTGCTGAAAAAACACTCTTTAGAACATTTAGAGCCGTGAAATGTTTTCCACATATTTAGTCAATGTAGTATTATTCACTACCCCTGCTCACATATTTTGCTTCAAGGGGATGGCAGTTTGGCTTACCCTTCAGTACAGTAGAGAAAACTAAACTAAGTGATAGTTCAGTGTTCAGCTGATTTAAGTATTAGCCTGCTCCTAAGAACGTGGCTCTAGCACCTTATTTGGTTGATTCTTTTCAAAATGAAACCACATAATCACCCATTCCTGGTGCCAGAGGATGGTCCCTCTGGTGATATAAAAAGTTTGCAGCAATGATGATTAAACTGCATAGAGTCCAGTGGTTCCGTATTACATATGTATCAGAGAAGCTTAGACACTTTAGTTTAGCAGGACCAAAGCCAGTGACCCCCTCCTCTGCCTCAGGTAATAAAGGAGAGCCATTGCTCCAGATCCTACATGCAGGCCATGCTGGAGAAACTGCTTGTACTGGCCAGACATTTTTCTCTTTTTTTACAAACAGCATAAACCTTTGTAAAGTTCTCTCTGTTACCAACTAAAAGAAAGCGAGTCCTGTTTTCTTAAGGAATAAAACCAGTAACATCAAATGGCTTTAACCCAGAGTAAAAAAAAAAAGTGAAAATAAACATTGTCACCATCATTTAACTCTTACCACCAGAAGACTTAACTCTGCAGCTGCTTTCTGCAACCTCACTAGTTTTAGCATTTAAGATTACTTCAGCACAGTTGTCCATCCTGTAACTCAAGAAAAAATTCCAAAGCCCACAACAGAAAAAAACAAGGGATCAAACTACTCTGATGATGTGTACTATAAAGACACTACATATATTCTCCATTAAATATTTTGATTCTCCTTAATGTTACAGTCCAAAACTATGTTCAGGACCCCTGTTTTCCTTCTGTTCCTCACTGACACATTCATGAACCCATCCCATCCCATGTACTCCCATGCCACACAAATGTTAGTTAATAGGAGAACCAGCCAACACATGTCTTAATGCCATTATAAACAGTGATGACAGTGATGAGCACAGCTGTAGTTGCACAGAATCACGATGATGAGATAAAAAGCTCCTAATACTTCTGCCAACCCACCATAATTCCCACTGTCAGAGTGCACCCTTCCTTACCTCCACCCTTCATCTTATACTGTGATATGTTTGACAGCCAGGGGCAGCATCTCCCTTTAGCAAAAAAACAAGTGTCCGTCTGAAGCAACCTTTCCATTCTTTCCAAGACATCAGCTGCCACCTGCATTTACTGATAGCAGCAGCTGCAGAGTAACACCCCACTGCCAGTGCAAAAACAGCTAAACACAGTGAGGAGTAAAACCAGAGTGAGATCATTTGGAAGAAAGAAGGGAGAGCTATGCTAATTACCCCCTTTTGGAACAAGACAGGGACTGCAGCCCCTGTCGTGGCTGAGAACAGAACGGTGACAGACGATGGTGACTTGGTGTATTGCTCCACTAGCTTTATGTGTTAACTGCCTTAAGGATCACATGCAGTATGATTGTCTTTCCTCTCCTGTCAGAGATGGTACTTCAGCCAGAGACCAAAAGTGCTTTTTTCTAGGCTACAGAGAGATTTGATGCATCTTGACCAACATTCTTTTTTGAGGTAGTACTCATTTACTTTGTATTGCTGGCTCAAAAAAAAAAAAATATGGGAAGTGAACACAATTAAAAGTAAGCTCACTGAAGATACATAAACAAAATCAACCCCCAAATAAACTATTTCCTTTCTGGGCAGATCACCAAAAGGAATTAATCCTTCTTACAAAGGTTAGCTCACATTCACTGGTAAAGTCAAACTTTCATAAATGGTTTATAACAATAGCTATAAACTAAAGTGCTTCAGAATTTGCTTGACTAGATTTCAGTGATTAGAATCATAATATTCTGGATTTTTGCTAATATGAAATGTGATGAGGTTTCAGAATCACTTTATATAAGAAGGGTAGAATGAATCTTTTTCTTTTTTCAAAATAAAAAGTACAAAAAAGATTACAAATAAACCTATCAGTCTACACTCACTACAAGCTTCTTGCATTTTCCTTCTCAAATCTACTATTTCTCTAGTAACTGGAGTAAAAATGGAGTCGAAGTTGCACTATACGGCAGCACTAAAAAAAGTATTCAAATCAGATGCAAACAGGAAAATGTTTACAATCATACAACTAGTGAAATTCACACTTCATTTCAAAGTTTTAGCCCTGCAGATTCCTTTTAACACAAGGCAGATATGTAGAGTCATGGAAAAACGTAACAGACTGTATACACTCTCTACAGTAATTACATAATTTTCACATTTATGTCACAAATGTAATGCCCTACTGTGTAACTATTAAATGCTAAATAACTTATGAACATTTATGTGCTCTACGCAACAGTGAACATATTGACCAGTGGATGCCAAAATATAAAAGTTCATACACAAGACAAACTAATTTTTAAAAAAATCACATTTCTCTGTACAACCCATGCAAACTGTGCACAATGTGGTAACAAGAACAACATTTGCTCAAGTCTCCGCTCACGGAAGAGCTTTTACAGCGACAGCAGACCAGTGTTCAGAAAAGTCTGCCCAGGTGTAGAAGTCCACGGCGACACAAACGCAGAAACTCTCTGAGCATTTCACTTCTCTTGTAGCAAAGCAGGGATGTTGATGTTCCAGCCGATGGCCTGACGGTCAAAGCCACACGTGAAGAGGTTGCAGATGGGATGGTCCTCGCACCAGGCGCAGCAGCAAACCATCCTCCTGTGGCCCTGCACAGCGCGGAGACAGCGCCGTTACTGACACACATTGGGGACTCCAAGTGCAACCCTGCCAATCCTCAGCCTCCTCTTTGCAAACAGCAAAGAGAATCCTAAAGGTCATTGTTACCTGCATCTGCAAGGTAAAAGTGTTCATAATGATGTGACTCCTTAGCACCAGCACTGCGTCCTTAAGGACAGATGCACACAAAAAGGTGCATCAAAACTTTTGAGTTTTCCAAGGTCTGTTTGCTATCTAGTTATATTTTCTTTACAAGAGCAAATCAAATTTTGATTTTAGCACTTTTATTTATAAAAGCATTCTTAAAATGAGGAACTACTTGCTGGCAACTTGCTGCAAGACTAAGTGTCTGTGTCGCTCATAATTAAGGAGGGATAATACTGCAGCAGGAACAAGGTCATACTGATGAAAATAGTTCAATAGTAATAAAAATGTCTAAAATAGGGTTCTGATCAACATTCAGGTTAAAAAAAAAATAAAGTCATGATTTCTGTAGTGTCAGACTGAGTGGAACTAACACTAAGGAAAACAAAAAGACATACACTAAAGACATACATAAAAAAAAACCCTCAAAACGACAATAAATTTAAAAACACACCTAAATTAGAAAAAAAATATAAAAGAGATTAAGTTAGTCTTAGAACTCCTTCTGAAATTCTGTCAAGAACTGCTGAATCAACTCCAAAAAAAGTCTATTTATGTGACATAATCCAATTAATTTCACTTAATCACTCTGATTTGCTCCATTAGTGATGCTTGCCATGCCAAATAGTGCCATAAATGCACACAACATGATGGCTGCAGCAAGGATGGTTTATTACATGATAGGATGTATCGAGAATATATGTGAATAAGCACAGAAGAAAAAATTAAAATTTATCACCAAATCATACAAGATGAGGTCACAAAACTGACCCTCACTTTTTCCCTTTGTGTTTCTATGTCACAGAATCCCAGAATGGTTTGGGTGGGAAGGGACCTTAATGATCATCTGGTTCCAACCCTTCCTGCCATGGGCAGGTAGTTTCCACTACATCAGGTTACTCAGAGCCCCATCCAGCTTGGATTATATAAACCAATTAGACACTGTGTAATTAAAAACAAAACAAAACATCCCACCACAAGAAAATAACCATTAAACCTCATAGTGAGCCATTTTTCTGACACAATTCACATCAAGACATTAAAACCCATCTGAAATGCTCTTACACACTTCTTCTATTTCATAGAGAAGGCAGTGTTTCACTTTAGTAAGGAGAAAAATCATGATGAGAATCACTTGAAACACCATTTCCAACTCCAATAAAAAAGTTTAAAATGTTTCATATCGGCATGTTGGTTATTTTTAATAACTAACAGCATATTTATTCAGACTAGTGCCGTTCAGCATTTGAGCTAGAGAGACCAAATGCCTCTCTGAAGCTTGCATGAGGAAGGACAGGCACACTGAAGGTGCAGCCCTGCAGGTACCTGTCTGTTGCTGCGAGGGAGCCGTGCCAGCCGCACCCCTGACATGTCGAACAATCGAACCTGCCGGTTGTCGTGGGGAAGGGCGATGATTCTCTGGCCAACACACACGTTAATCCTGCAGGGAAGGGACAAAAGGAGTCTGGGTAGGGAACAACGAGCCTGGCAAATAGAAACTGACAGCAGAAATTTAAGCTCACAGGAAGGGGGAGCAGCTGAATTTTTCCTGGTTAGAATTCACAAATGGAAAGAGAAAAAAAATATTGAACCATTAAGGTATTTTCTATTGTACTAGATCCTCAAATAGCCTTAACATTGCATTTTCTTACAGAAAATTTCTTAAAAGCAATGTACTTAATAAAAATCAATGTTCATCACACCTGCACTTTACAAAACCATTTCAGACTTTTTTCCAAATTCTTAAGTTTTATTCCAGGGACAAAAACTAAATGTATACTCTGTGAATTAACAGAATAGACTATTTCAGTTGAAAGATACCTGCAACAATCATCCAGTCCAACTACCTAACCAAAGCTTAAAGCATTAAAGTTATTGAGGGTATTGTCCAAATACCTCTTAAATACTGGAAGGCTTGGGTTATCAACCACCCCTCTAGGAAGCCTGTTCCAGGATTTGACCATCATCTCAGGAAAGAAATGTCCAGTCTAAACCCCTGTGGCACAGTTTTAAACCATTCCCACATGTGAAAGAAATTAAGAATTAATTAAAAAAGCATGAATTAAGCAAAGCACTAAGTCAGAGATCTGCTTACCTGTTGACTGCAGAATCTGTGCGGATCGTTGCAATAGGAGACCTCATATTTTTCAAATCCCAGACTTTCACTGTACGGTCATCACTACCAGAAACAACATTGTCTCCCACAGTGAAAACTGCAGATGTCACAGTGCTAAACAATCAGGAGTAAAAACAAAGATGTCAAACTCTACACTTCTTTATTAAACTAGCACCTGATTTAAAGTTATACTTTCTGTTCCTGCACTTCCTTTAGCATATATAGCTTGCCCTTTTTTTTTTTTTTGGCAGAATAATCTGAAATTTTAAAATTCCAAGCAGTTATTTTTGAATAAAAAATATTCTTACAAGAAGCTATGACACTTAAGGTGAATAGGGCTTGACTGGCCCAAGTGCTAAGAGAAGCAGCCCAACAGTAGAGAGTCACTCTGGAGGCATCTTTCATTTTCCACTGATTCTGACGCGAGCTAAACAGGCCCAGTCTTGAAATCAGAACTCATTTCTGAAGTTCTGCACTGATGTCCACAAGGTTTATCACACAACCCCAACTGAATTATTAACTGATTTGAGATCAGTAGCCAAGTTCTTCTTTCCATCCAAAGATTTCTGTAGAACTATCCCAGACATTTTCATTCACTGCACAGGTCCTGAGGAGGTCCCAAACACCTGAGATGTAGCTGAAGTTCTTCTGTACACACACGTGAACATCCCATAAACAGAGTCTCCATTATAGCTCCACTACCAACAGCTACAGCACTCCAACAGTCTCTAATTGTGATTTCTAGTCCTGTTTTACAAGCAGCTGAAGTCTGAGAGTCAGATAAAAAATGGCAAGCAGTAGTAAGAAGGACAAGCGTACAGTTCTTCAAATTTTACCTACTATGCCTGGTAATGGACAAAGGCAGTCAGACAAAGACTCATAAGAATATTTCTAGCAATTGAAGGTGCAACATATTACTTCCAGAAGTTATTTTATAAAGAATTTTATTGTCTTTGTATTTTACAGCTTCAGATAACAGTGTATCATCAATATACTGGGATCAAACAAACAATTTTCATGATGGTTCTATTATTATTTTACCTTTATTTCATAATAACCAATTAAAAGCTTTTGTACTACAATTTTCATTGTGATTTTGTGAATTCCCAACTCCAAGCTAGTTATTTTCTGTCCACATAATGTACTAACAAAGCATTTTTGTCTCTCCTTATAATCATCAGGGAAAGCCTCTCAATTCTGTTTCTACAGATTTGATTTAATGACCTATCTTGTAACTTGGGTCATGCACATCAATTTCTTAGAATTTAGTAATTTTAATTTAAGTTGTCAGTTGTTACTGTCACTTTAGTTGTTCTGCAGAAATTTGAATTCATGTCCTATCCAAGCTGCTGATTAAGATTAGCACAAGCCAGGTCACAATGGACCAGTTTATGCAAGCCTCTTAATTTAAATTGACACCAAATTAAGTTTTAATTAGGATGAGGGCCCACTTTATTCATGATACCAAGTTTCCTAACACATTATTAGAGTGCAGCTAAGCCACTGGGGAGATGATTACAGAAAGAATCAAGAGGTCTTTGACTAATCTTCTGGACTTTATGAACAAAAAGTCAAAAAGTTAAAACATACATGAAGGCCACAACTGCTGAGTCTCTTTCATCAGGCACCTTCTTATTTGGGAAGAAAATTCACTCATGCAGTGAGTGAGCTGCTGCACAATACAGCTGGCACACTCTTACCCCCAAACTCGGCTCCTACCAGCCCAAACTCCTTTAAATGTATCAACATCTGCTCTTCTCACTAGTTCTTTACACAAAGAAGTTCAGAAAAAAATTTCAGGTTTTTACTAGTCTCTATACTGCTGCAACACATTTGAAGTAATGTTTATAAGTTCAAATTCTCTATTCAATCTCCATAATTTCCACACACATTGAGAGACTTCCTAGTACACAACAGCATAAAGAATTCAAGTCACAGAAAATCTCCAGGTGAGTGAATATACTGCATTTTAGCATTCTGCTGCCAACAAACAAATCTGATCTGTTTTCCCATCAGACATTTTATTCCAATTACAGTTGGAATACGTTGTGAAACTCTTAAAATAACCCTCCACTTTTTTTTCAAAACTTTTAAGAGCTTTCCAGCTTCTTTGATCTCATATTGGTTTTGCTTTATCATTTATCACTTTCAAACATGGTTAAGTTTCTTTGACTACATAAGGTTCTCTAATCCTTAGATTTATCATTTTTAAGTGAAAGCATTCAAAACTATTGCCAGGAAAACAGAATGCCAACCCCAGGTTAGCTCAATCCTTCCTGCTCCTCCAAAGACTCTCAAAAGATAACAAAATCCTTTCCAGCTTAACTTTTCAGCTTAACTGTTCAGATATTGGGGACAACAAGCAAAAGTTTGGAAAATAAAAATGCAATGAAATTCTGCTGTAGCTCTCTGGAAATAGGGCAAGTGGATAGAAAGGTAAAAGGAAAGCTTCTGGTCTGTTTTTAGTGACAACTTTAAAGGTGCTTAGTGGTCTTAGCCCTCCATTCACCTTCATCTCAGCCCTGCAGGGTCCTGCAGGCTGGGATGTTCACTATTTGCAAGCACATGGGACTGTGAAAACAATCTTCTACATAAGGAGCTTTGAATTTAATGTCTAAATACAAAAGCACTTCTTACTGACCCCAGGGTTTATGATCAAGAATTTCGGTCCCAGTTCCAAAGCAAACAGTATATAGATGTCTCCATAACATTCCCTGTGCTTTTACAAAAATGAAGTATGAATCTTCTAAGGGAAACACTCAATTCAATTCTCAAAGATATCTCATTTTCAAAATAGGATTGCAAAGCTTGAAGTTTTAAGTAACTAAACAAGTCTAGAAAGGCCAAAACAGTATCATTCTCACAAACCTCACAACTGGGGAGGACTATTAGCACTTCACTCATCTGAGTAAAGACAAAGTGGGTTTTTGGGTTTGTTTTTTCTTTTAAAGTGGAATATAAGGTATTTATCTTTTAAAAAGACACATGCATCTAAATTCAAAACATGCTCAATACTATTGACTTAAAACACAAGCAAGTGCTGCACTCGTAGATCTTACACGGTACAAATTACATTCTGTCTCCTCTGATACTCCAACTGGGGCATCTCTTAAAATGACAGATGCATCTCAGCTAATTTTTTTCTTGGTTTTGTGTTTATTTTGTTTTTTAAATTAAAACAAAAGAGTAACAAGAAGAAAGGCCACTTCCTACTTATAAAGTAAACCAGGATTTCAGCCCAACTAAAGGGGAATGGTGAGAAGAAAAAGGGACGCAAAGTCTGTGGGAAGAAAGAAGCTAACAGAAGCAGCCAATAAACAAATAACCCTTCAAAAGTATTGCCTCCATAACCCCACCCATACCACAAAAATTAAAAGCCTTTTTCATCTATTTTTACGTGGCTAGATTTAGTTTTTGTTTCCATTAGTCTTCAGTTTGTTCCAAGTCAGATAAAACTCTGGTTAACATCCCCTTGGCTAAATTAATAAAAAGTGTCAACAAAAGATCATGAGCCCCCATGTTAATTGAATGCTAGAAGACATTAGATTTTTAATAACTCAAAAAGATGACAGGTATTGCAGAACATTAAAATAAAAAAAATTTAAAAATAAAAAAACAAACAAGCAAAGAAGAAGCAGTCTTATGACACTTCAAACTGTGGGTCCCACAGGGAGTTTGGTGTGCTACAACCATTCTCCAAAAAAGCTTCAGCCTCCGCCAAACCCCAGTAAAACTCATTTATCTTGTCATAGGGAGCAGCCGAGCGTGTACTTCCAGCTGACAGCGTGGCACTTCCTCACCACACACCAGTGCCTGGCCTCGAACATCCTGCTCCCTGCGTGGGTCTCAATCACCAGAAATGCTGCGGCGCTCACACTCCTCATTAGGCCGAACAGCTGTCTCCCCAGTCACACTGAGACACAAAACTGCTTTGCATAACAATCTGCTGAAATTTCACACATAGGGGAAGGGGGGCAAGGAAAAACGTTGAAAATGTTGGACCATGAAATGCTGAGGCAGAACTCTCACTGGCAATGCACCAAAAAAGAAGTTAACACTGCTCTTTCCATTTTTATTTGCAACTAAACTGGGATTTGCCATCGAACTGGGAGACAACACATTTTCATGGCCCTGAACAGGCATCTCCATACATAAATCTGTATGTGGGACAAAAATTAAGTAAATCAAAGCTTTCAGATAAATTTATTCCAGGTAATTTGAATACATACAATTACCAACTGTTGCATGCAAAGAGTAAAATTTAAGGGTTCAAATATGCATCTCATTTTAAGTGGTAAAATTGAGAAACGAAACCTAAAGGAAGCTCAATTTGATATCACATTTTCTACATAAGTTTCCTTTGTTTTAGGGGAACAAAGCATATCCCCATATCAAGTCTGCAGGCTGAGGGGAAGCTAGGAGCTGTCTTTAAAATCTCCAGATGTGCACAACTCCACTGCTCATCTCTAAAAGGAGATGGCAGTGGCCACAGGAGGCCCAGGTAAGGAGCACACCAGTGCCTCCACATTTGAGTCCATTCAGGTTTCAGAATTGCTAAAAGCACTCAATTCCGGTCTGTCTGTAGATTTATCTCCAAATATCAGCAGATATTTTTCTCCAACTTAAGAAACAGTAAGACAAACCATGAAGGAATTACAGAATCACAGAATAATTCAGGTTGGAAAAGACCTCTAAGTCATCAAGTCCAACTATGAATGGACACTACCATGACAACTAGACCACAGCACTGAGTGCCACATGCAGTCTTCCTTAAACACCTCCAGGGACCATGACTCCACCACCTCCCTGGGCAGCACATTCCAATGTCTAATCACCATTTCTGTGAAGAAATTCCTCCTAATGTCCAACATAAACCTCCCCTAGCAGCTTGAGACCATTTCCTCTTGTCCTGTCACTGGCTGCCTGGGAGAAGAGACTGACCTGGTTACAATCTCCTTTCAGGGAGTTGTAGAGAATAGCACTTTAATAACTCCATGTCAGTATCAGATTGGGAGAATGTTAGAAGAGAAAAATGGGAATTCAAGCTGTGCAAGAGAGCAAGGAGTGGTAACCTGGATGGGCTGAAGGCATGTAAAACGTGCTGGCCCTAGTCTGTCCTGAAACAGATGATTGAAGAAGCACTCAGCATGGGAAGTGAGGCATATTCAAAGCTGGATGCCTCAGCTATCAGTTATTAAGACTGCTAGAAAGTCTGAGAAAACCACTGAATTCTTATCATGCTCTGTTATGTCTATGTAGTAAATGTAAACCAAAATGTTTTGTAAAAATGTTCAAAAGCACTAGAAGCATTTCAACAAAGCTAACCCTAGAGCTTTGAGCCCAGGTCATAATCTTCATTTAAAGAATATTCAACGTGCAAATATAGGATCACAACAGTGTGTGAAATGCAAGTTTGGAGTCTTTTTTCAACTAAATGCAAGAGGAAGAAAAAGTCCCTCAGCAGACGAAACAAGGTAGGAATATTAACAGCAATATCAGAACCATCTAGTTAATCAGTGAGACTTGGGGAGAAAACTGACTGTTCATCACAAAAATTTTGCATTTCTTACAGAAGCTAGATTGAGATATCCACACATGGGGAATGCCTAAGGCGTTCTTTGATGAGAAGCAACAGAAAAATGGTAGACAAAGCATCACTAAAGTCATTAATAACTGAAGCAAGAACAGGACTATCTTGAAAAGAACAGACGTGTTAGACTGATCAAATGCCACTGATAGCATCAAACTTGTTAAATTTTGTTTGGCACAAAAGGTTTTGACTAAAAATCCAAGCACAGATTTAGTCAAAGGTGCAAAGCCTGTATTTTTAGGGATACATCTACACATGCTTCAAGTTCACCAAGAAAGTGTGGGGTAATAAGAATACAAGCACCAACCTTGTAACATTGGGCATACCTAAAATAAGACTGCTCCCCAACAGCGATGTCTAATGACTTCACTGCCTGGAGAAAAGGCACTTCTCCCCCTGCCATGATTTGCTCTTTCAGGAACAATATATTCAAGACAGACACAAATAAGGTATGAGAATTAAATCCTGCAGACCCAAGAACCTGAGAAAGCCAGTTGACTTTGGCAAACCCAAGTGCCCACATAAACTAAAGCAATTACTAGTCTCTTGAAAAAGAAATGTAATTTTGACATTAACTCTCAATTCACTAAATGTCAGAATTCAGCCCAGCATCCTAATCAGCAGCTGCTTAGTAATTTTTATATTTTTTTAATGCAGATTCTTCAGTAAACATAGGAGTTGGAAAACCTGAAGTTGAAACAAGACATATTTGCAATTCTCTAATTTCAAAGTTCTCAGGATGAAGCACAATTCACCATTCAGCTGCACATTCAGAGACCTACAGGCAGCAAATGAACAGGAACTTTCCCTTCTGGTGTCTTACAGCCACACAAGCAGAGTGAAAGGAGATTGAATATGCTGCAGTCCAAAAGAACTATAAGCTCTTTGTAAGAAATAACATAAGATTCATGATCAGCAATTTTTTTCGTGAGTATAACCAGAAAGTAACGCACAGATACAAATGCCACAGCTAATGCTTGATGCACTGGCCCAATCTAGCCACTAAGATCAGTAAGTTTGAAAAGTAGTAAACAAACTTGGTAATTTTTTTAGGCTAGGACGAAAGTACCCCCTCAAATTTATGGGGGGTTTTAAAGCCAAAATTCATTCAATTGCCATGGCAAGGTGATGCGTAACTATATATTGAACAAGCAAAAAGCATTAACAAAGCATATTCACTTAAGGATAGTAACCCAAAGCTGCTTCTGAAGACCTCACTTTATTCTTTGAAGGATGGTATTTGTAAGTACAGACTTGCAGGAAGTCCTGCATATTTTTTTCCAAGCATTTCAAGAGCAATGTCCCCAACCAGTGCGTACCTCTGACAGCCACTAAAGAAAACAAAACTCTCAACTATTTACCAAGTAATTTTTCAGCTGCATATAAGTATCAATATACTTCAAATGTATAGCAAAAGCTGTAGTTTAAACACTGTATATGAATCCACTAGCTAATAAACATTCTGCTGCCCATAGGGGATTAATTTATTTCCTATATTACTAAACCGTCAGAACATATGTATAAAATCGGTAAAGTACTGGCTAGACCTGTACAGACTAAGCTTTACTTTTTAAAAAACTACAAATGGTAAACATTTCCAGCATTAACATTTTAGAAGGCTCCACACATCAAGACACAAGCAGATGCAGAGTGCTTAAAGGAACAGAAAAACTCATCAAGCAGATATTCAAGAACAAGTCAACACCAGAGTTACTCAACTAGGCCCCTGTGCTGGGAAAAGCAAGGCCTTCACAGCTGGGACAGGATGGGCTGTGCAGGTGTCAGCAAAGGCAAGCACAAGTGAAGTGAAATGAAAACTGCCACGTAGATGCCAGAACCATCTTGCTCCACAGAAAAAACCTTTAGTTCAGTTTGAAGAACTCTAATCAATAACCTCTAAATCGAATAATTTTTCAATAGGAGAACAGCTGTTATTATCAATCACGTGATTCAAAACAGTATCTGCTGGAAAAAGACATTGGAATATGAATCACCAGTATGATTTTTGGAGGCTTTAGCTCAGGAAATCAATTTAGTTAACAGGCCACAAGTTAGTGCCTGGATTATAACATAAATGCAATCCTTTCCCAGTGCTCTGTTAAACTTCATATGGGGATGTGACTGAGGATTCACAGCACTAGCGAGACAAATTCCTATTGGTGCACATACAGAACCAGACAATAAAAAATATTTATATTTAAGCAAACATCAATCTTATTTCCACACTATTTCAGTTTTTTTCATCAGTAAAGAATAAGTGAGATGAACTGGGGGCACAGCAGATCTAAAACAGTAAGTGACAAGATACTTTTATAGCTATGTGAGCAGGGCATAGGCAAATAAGTAATTTAACTGAAACATTTATATATTTATATTTTATATTTTATATTTATACAAACACACGCACACATATATATGAAAAATGTAAACAAGCAATGTTCACAGAACTGGAAACTTCCATAGGAAGATACAACTTCAAAAAAGACACCAGCTAAATGCAGACTTGAAGGACAAATGTACTATCAATGTCAGTCTCTAAATGTCAAAATATACTTACAAACACATTTTGAGGCAAAATAGGTAACTTGTAAACAAGAACAGAAAATACAAGAAGAAAATATGGGAAACTTCTATAATTAATATAGGAAACAATGCACTTGAAGATAAAAAAAAAGGATGAATCTGAAGCTAGACAGACTAGGGAGGTAGAAAAAGTTTAACAGGAAAGTTAATTACACACTGCAACAAGCAATGTATAGAATTTGCCAAAAGCTAAGTTGAAATCTTTGCCATTGGAACAATCTAACATACAGTTGGCGATTCAAAAATTATCTCTTAATTTAAAACAGTTATCAATGCAAGCAGCTCAAGGCAGGTTGATCACAATAATTCCTTTTCGTTTTACTAGAAGACAATTTATTTTCTTAAACTCTCTTAATAGTAGATGATAAGAAACAGTCTGCTTTTAATGAAGCTGTGTTCAGGACACTCAAATGACAGGTGATTTCTTAGTCCACTTAAGATACAAATAATCTCTCATAGACGGTGACATCCCATAACTCTGACATACAGGACAATTCACAGCAACACTTCATGTGTTGACACCAATTAACTCTATAAAAGCTTTCTATGCTCTGTCTATAGCAGGATCCTTCAGTCTCTCAACACACCAGTTTCAGTTTTCGTTTTCACACGATAACGAGCCGTTTCCGTACAGCTCAGTGTCGCTCATTAAGGCTAATGAACTAAAGGAGCTGAGACCGGGGCGCTGCTGCCACCTGCTGGACCGCGCTGGAGGGAGGGATCACATGGATGAGATTTTGGGTGTAGGACACAATCAACACGGAATGCAAGCCTCACGATTGAGATGTTTGGCATCTAATTATATTGGCATAGCGCATTAGGAGTTGATCTGGTGACAAAATAGCTGCTCTGAGAGTGCCAGACTCATCAGGTACTATTCAGCCAGAGGGTGTTAAAACTTATGGCTGAGGACTTTAAATCATCAGTGTTAACAACTGTAACATCCAATTTACAGAACTGGTGCCAAGGGTCTATCAAAATATTAAATACTTGGCAAATTATTCAAACAGACATTCAGAAAAGCCAAAAAAAAAAAAAAACATTTATTCTATGCTGCTTAATGTGAAAAGATTGTTGCAGTGTTGATTGAGGGAATGTAAAAATTACTTAGTCAGTAGGCAGTACAACAAAAGAACAAAAATAAAATTCTTCAAAGTATGTCTCAACTGAAAAAACGTCAACCCCTCATCTCTGCTCTGTCTGCACTCATCAGTGAAACACCTGCAACAGAATTACCCCTTCCACAAATGAGACCTCAGCAGCCCTGGCCACTGAAAAGTAAAAATCACTGAAAAGTAAAATCAGTTTTGAGATGTCAGATTTAGGCTGTATTTGGTGAAAAAGCCCATGTCAATACTAAAAACTCCTACATTCAAAGTACAAAACAGAGACAGGTGATATAGCAGAAAAACACAAATATGAAGAGGACTAAAAGCTAGAGCAAGAGTGATTGAAGAGGTTGCACAAGGTCTATTCCGTTTCTAAAAAATAAACTCTGTTAGTTTACAGGTCTCAGCAACAGAAGTCAGAACACCAGCTAACAGTTTTTACAGTATGCACCATCACCCAAGATCAACATAATTTGGTCTCAGCAAATATATGGGAAAAAACAAATGTCAGTCTTGGTCATTTCTCTAAAAAAATATTTTGAGACAAAGCAATTAATCGGCTTGGGAAAAAATGCAAGCACCAATGGATACAAAAGCTTCCAACTTTATATGACATTCTAGGAACAGTGATAGAAGAATACAAAAGTGACAAGATGAAACCATTCCAGCATGTAGGCCACAAAATCAAGCTTACTTCTCTATCAGGAGAAGATGGCCACTTATACAGGATGATTATGAAGCACCAAGTAATTTATCAAGCTCAGGAGTCCAAGGTAGAGGGGGTTAAAGAGGTTTTAGTTTATGTATAGGCTAGCTGAGAAAATGAAAAAGAGGATACTGAAATTCAGTCATTATGTAAATTACACACTTGAATTAGCAAAAAACAGAAATGTGAATAAATACTTGGGGTTTGTATTTTGAGCTAGGATTAAGAATCATCCTTTATTCTGAAGAAGGGAGGTGAAACTTTTTCTAAAGCAGTAAAGCTCAAAAATTCACGAGTCAAGAAAAGAATTGCTTCCTTGGGTAAAGTATTTCCAAGTTACACCTGCATTTTCCATGTATCTGAGTTTCAAAAACCAGAAAGTTAAGTAAACACCAGAACACAGATTCTCAGAACTACCTTTGTCCATGTTCAACAGCAGTCAGTGTAATAACATTAAGCCTAAATTGGTAGCCAAAAACGTTGCATCAGAATCACTGTTTCGGCATAACATGGCAATCAGTGCCTGTACTTTTATTTCTTATTTTATGTAAAAATTAGAAGCTTTTAAAGGTAAAAATTAATCCTTTTTTATCCACTGGTTTCAAAGGAGTAACCTTTACTTCACAGTGAGTATCAAGACAAGCAGAGGCAATCTGCTTGATCCACTGCATCACAGCAATAACCCCAAACTGCAAGGATAACCAATGCCAAAAAGAATGTCATACCTTAAATCGCCCTTAATTGTAACAATTTTTATCAAGACTTACCATATGAGCAACAGCACACCAAGAGCCCTGGCTGCTGTTTTGAAAACTATGTCCTGTTGTGCTACATTTCAAGGAATACAATTGGGGGTTCCTGTGAAAATCAGTCTCACACAACAGGAATGAACTCAGTACCTCAGAAAGCTCACAGGAACAGTTCTGGGCAGGTTTGCAACTTTTTGAACTTGTGAAAACCTGTGAAGAAGCTGTCACTTACTCTGTGTGGCCCTGAAAGACATTCACAGAATGGATAGAAGGATCTCTGAAATCCCACAGCCGGAAGGTGGTGTCGCGTGACGATGTCACCACCAGACGCTGGGTGGGATGTGTACAACAATGCGTGAGCTCCTGGTCGTGCCCTACAATCACACATGACAACATGTAAGCTAATGAAAATCAGAATTTTCATTTCCACATACACTTGGAATGAAATGCTGGTGTTTTTTTCTCTTTTTCCCAAACAGAAAGGGGTAAGGACCGTTCGGAACTTTAATCCTCTTACTGTTGTAAAAGTTTGGAAATGCATTTGAAGGCAAAAACCACGCTACTTACTTCACATTCAGTAGTGTAGGTTATTGCTGCTAAACACACCATGAACACAGCAAAAGTCTTCTGCAAGAACTAAAATTTGTGTGCATTCAATTTAAATAACTATTTTTTCATAGATTAAATCAAAAGCTTAAAAGAAGACAAATTCATGCTCAGGAAATTTACAATTTTAAAAACTCTTACAACACTGAGCAGTACACACTAACATGCTGCTCAAGAGAAAAAACTTTCCTCAATGTTTTAGTACCTACAAATAATCCCTCATAAAAAAACCCCAATTTAATTTTTTTGAGATTGAATGAATACCTGTAAGAGAATGGACAAGTTCAGAAGTCTCTACATCATACAGATTTGCTGTCCTGTCCCACGATGCCGTCACAGCTTGCTTCCCCCCAACAAGCCAGTCGGCTGCTATGACCACTCCTTGATGGCTTTTCAGTGAAGTTAATGGGGCTCTGACAGTGGGGCAATCACTGGAACCATCTCCATCTCCATCAGGTTCATCTTTATCTGAGATTTCAACTTCATCTTCTCCAGACACTTGCTGTAAAATGCAGGAGAAAAAAAGATGTAGAATAAAAGGGAAGGAATGTCTCTAAGTTACACTTTGCAGTGTAAATGTTTCCCAATCTCTTTAATGTGAATGTGGGTAAATTAATTCTGCTGCACCCAGCCTATTCCAGTACTCACTATCACAAACTTAGTTGAAGGAATATAACCAGTAAGTTAAATGCAGTTTTAATAACTCCTTTTAACAACTTGCTGCTGTGCAGCTGAGAGAACTGGAGTTTTTCAGCCTGGAGAAAAAGAGGTTCAGGGGAGACCTCATTGCTCTCTACAACTCCCTGAAAGGAGGGTGCAGCCAGGTGAGTGTTAGTGTCTTCTCCCAAGGAACAATGATAGGACAAGAAGTGTCCTCAAGTTGTACCAGGTGTGCAAATTAAAAGATGTGTAGATGTCACCCTTAAGGACACGGTTTAGTGGAGGGCTGTGACAGTGTTGGGTTAACAGCTGAACTTGATGATCTTAAGAGTGTTTTTCCAATTGAAATTATTCATGTTTCTACTTCATTTTAAAATCTCCTCCAAACTCTTTAGCTCTGCGTATCAGTCCCCTTTAGTATCTGCTAAGTGTATTACCCTAGCGTTTCACATTATCAAGGGACTTGTCTCTTTGCACTTGTTAAAGTAGAAAGTATCTAACAGGACACTGACTTAATCTTTGGGAAGACAATAAATTACAGACATTTTTATCCATTAAAAATCAAATCATTAAAGCAATATTTGTCTGTCGGTCAATATACAGTCATCATGCAGTGCTGATGTAAACTGGACGCAAAATAAATCTTTTCCTTATCATCAAACATCATTCCCAGAACTCCTTTTACACTTACACAAGACAAAAACATCTTTCTTTTATGTTATTTGGGGGTGGAAAAGGTAACATTTATATTTTCTTTCAAAATGGAAATGCTGAATCAAATAAACTGAATCAATCATTTTCCATTCAGAAATCTGTCTCATATTATAGAGTCAACTCTTGCCCCTACTTAGCCTACTAAGAAGCTCATACTATAAACTAGGTTTTCTTCACAATTTAGTAAGGGTGCTTTTAAGTAAAACAAGGATTTGACAGGTTAGACTAAACACTGACTAAATAAAGGCCTGGGACAAAATCAGTCTGATGTGTGCTGGCAAGGATTGATTAGAAATCAATAAAGACTCAATTAAATAAATGCCAAAATTACAAGTCTTTACCATCAGTTTTCAATCCACTAGCAACTATAGCTACTACAGGTGTCTCAGTAAGTTACACTACAAAAATTTAACCAGTTTAAAAAGAACTTCATTATTACAAAAAAGAAGTTATTCGACTGTTCATTTATTGTTCATTTACACATTTACTACCTTGAATAAAAAGGCAATTCATCTACTTGAAGCTGTAAATTCTATTCTGCCTTTGAAAACATGAAGGGAGTCTATTTTCAAGGAAAAGCTGAAATAGAGCTGTTAAACTAAAACCTTAAAATCCCACCTCTGGCAGTCTTGAAATCATGTAATTTTTTAATTATGTGTAAATTTAACATTCAGCCTTATCATAAAACCTGTATCTGATGAAATTGCTGTGCAATTAGTTTAGTTGCAGCAAGTTGATTGCTTACATTGCAGTCTGCAGTTGGCTGAGGTGTAGGCAACTGTACTATGTATCTCCAGATGTGAGCTGTCTGGTCTCCAGATGCTGCACACAGGAAAGAAACAAAAACAAAAACCAAAAAGAAAGAGAGAGAGAGAAAATAAATAAGAGTATTTCCATGGGCAATAAAAACAAGCTTTAAGATTACATTTACTGTCTAATACTAAGTTGCATCTTTTCCTAAAGACACCATTATGAACTTTATGGTAAGCAAGTCTCAACCTCTCAAACATAACTCATTATGAAAGATACAGGCAGCTACCAAATTAATCACTCCTACAGTGAAACATGCACTTGAACACTACACATCAGAACATGAGTCTCACCACTGCTCAATATGTAACATTTGAAGAAGGTATGCAATACATCACTAGATACTCATTTACTGATTCTCACAATACTGGGGTTCTCTATTCAATGATTTTTTTCCATTAAATGTTTTTACCATGGTTTTAATGAGAAACCCAAAATAGCAAGTGTGAAGCTATTCCTCTTCTGCCTTAAACAACTCGGCTTAACTAGTAGCAGTTTACAGCTCAGAAGGTACCATGTGATTTCAACTCCATCTGTTTTAAAATAAACTTATTGATTATTAACTAAGAAGAAATTCAAGATTGTCTTTGCTATGGTCAGAACAAACAGGTTCTAATCCTGCAGAGCTGCTCTCCAACCACTCCTCTCCCAATTTATACTCATGCTCAACATTACTCTGTTTAAGCTGCAGCATCTGGCACTGCAACTTGTTAAATTTCATCCCATTAATCGTCAGTGCTCTCACTGATTTGGATCCCTCTGAAAGGCCTCCTGCCCCTCATGACAATCAGCAGCATCTCCCAGAGTGGTATCACCAACAAACTTGCTAACAATGCATTCAACTCCTGCCTCCAGGTCACTGATAAATCTATTGAACAGGGCTGGCCCTAGAATTGATTCCTGAGGAACACCACTGGTGTTCCCCAAATGGTGCAGCCCCATTTACTACAACCCTCTGAGCTCTGCCCTTCAGCCAGCTGCCCACACAGCACACCATGAACCAGCTCATCCCACAGCTGGACAACATGCCCAGAACACTGTGAAGGACAGAACCAAAACCCTCACTAAAAAAACATAAAAACTTAATCCACCACATTCCCTTAATCCACTAGGCAAGTCACCTTATCCTAGAAGGATGTCAAATTAGTTAAACAGGACCTTTCCTTTGTGAATCCATGTTGACAGTGCCTGATGACTGCACTATTCTTTAAATGCCTTTCAGCAGCACCCAGTCTAATCTCCATAATTTTTTCAGGAACTGAGATTGGATTAACAGGTCTGTAGTCCCGTGGGTCTTTCCTCACACCCTTCATGTAATACTGGAGTAACACTAGTCAGAAGGGACCTTTCCAGACTCTCAAGAACTTTGGTAGGTAATCAGGAGGTATCCTTCCATAATGCCCACTAGTTCTTTGAGTACTCTGGGATGAATTCCAGAACATTCTGCTGATATATGATTTTATGCATCTGGTTTAGAGCAGGCAAGCACAAATGACAACATGACATGAAAAACACAGATGGCAAGATCTAGCTCTGATTTGTTATGCCTTTAAATACAAAAATAATTCAATCAACAAGGATGCTGACAAGGCAATAGAGAAAGAGGCTACAACCAGAACAAATTAACAAACTACATTTATTTTCTATCAAGATTAACATACTTAACATATGAAAAAACTTTACATACCTGTAAGAGCCACTTGCTCAGTGGGATGGAATTTTATGGAGTTTACTGTATGAAAAAAAGTCAAGTTTTAAGTTTGCATATTAAAAGAATTCTTTCACAATATTTTATCATTAAAAGCATTGAAAAATGAAGTTGTCTTAAGCTTTCAGCAATTTCTGGTAGTAATCTTTTAGGTGATATAAAAGTGTAGCATCAAGGAAAGCAGCTACAATTGATTCTATAACAACACATTCTCTACAGGTTATTTCCTGAATCTAGTACAAGTGGTTCCTGTTAGAGAGGATAAACAAACTACATTAAATTCATATGTAAGCTGACAGGATAATACTCTGGACTTCCATAAAGAGAATTTAAGTAATCATAATCATTTCTAATTAAATGAAAACTTACTATATGTTACCATCAACATTCTGCTTATTACTTAGCATTGCAAGAACAAATGCCTGAAAAGATGATGCAAGTAACACCAATGCAACCACATGTAATCAAAACATGATGTCCTGCAAGAATTCTATCAGCCAACAAAGCTCTGCACTTCATTTCAGTGCACAAGATTCAATTCAAGAGAGAATTTAGAACTTATTTTCCTCCATTACACAAGTAAAATAGCCGCATATGCTGTCAGGAGAGCATGGTGTAATGAGTCTAAAAAGATACTCCTTAAACTGAACTAACTCTATGGTGCATCAGCTGCTGGCACCCAACAGCATTGCACATTTCAAATCAGCTGTCAAACAAAAAAAAAAGTTTTATTACATAAAAAAGCATTATTTCTATTATAATTTTTAGATGTATATAGTTATATAACATTTATATAAAATATAATTTTTTGTTGTTGTTCAAACACAGTTGTTTAAACACAACTGTTTAAATACAAGTTAAAACTTCTTATTTTCATAGTTATCCAAAAGGCAATTTTTAAAAACTACCAGCATGAAAGTTCAAGTGAAGTTTTCAAACATGACTTTATAGAACTTAGAGGTCCATGCAGCAAACAACCTGAGATATCTGAAGGCATTAACGTGTTCCAGGTTGTTTCCATGCATTTATCTTTGTGCTGAAGGAGCTAGAAGTCATGCTGCAGTAAGGAAAAGTACAACTCACATCTGAAGCAGTTCTAGAGAACGTAATTCTATTTGTACCCTTGCCACAAAGTTTGTGTGATGTGCTGAGTTATTTAACCAAACAATCCTGGTCAATAACTGGGGTTCCTCACTTTCCCAGGGTATGATCACTCAAAGTGCTCAGTTCATGACAGCAAGTTAAAGCTATGGAAAACCCCTCCAGGTTTGGTCTATAAAATCCAGTATGCTAACTCATTAAGAGGCAGAAGGGGGTTAATCAAGTTTCTGTCAGATTGGACATCAAAAATTAAGATTAACATCAAAAACATTCACTGCACTGCACCTCCCCACCCAAAGAGGGGTTTAAAAACAGTTTCTACAATATTCATACTGGTATAGAGAAAGACAAGCACCTGTATTTAATTAACTGACTTAAAAACATGATATTCATATTATGCAGCAAATTATATATGGGATCTTAAAGAAGTGCAAAAATATATTCACCCAGCATCTTAGTTTCTGACCCAAATATAACACAGATCCTGCAAGACAGCGAATTTCTGATTATACAAGCTTCTTTTGCTGTCCACATGCACGAGACCACAATGAGTTCTGACATTTAACTTCTGAGTGTCATAACTGTGCCTGTAAATTTCTTTATATGGATTTGTTTACTCATTTAGCATTTGCAGAACTGTCTTAACGTGCCTCTCCAACAAAGAACCATATTACAAAACATTCTCTGTATGAAAATTAGTGGAACTTCACAATTGACTTGTTAATGATGTTGGCAAACTGCAAGTGAAACCACAATAAACATTTCTGTAGCTGGTCAAAACCCATTTCCCCCTCCCACGGTCTGATCCCAGTTTTCACAACATGCCCTCATCTTACCTGAGCCAACATGCCCTACATACTTGACAAGGCACTTCCCTGTTTCTATGCTCCACAGCAAGGCAGTGTGATCTACAAAGATTTAAAAACAGCTGTAAATAGTTAAAAACAAATGTTTTTCATTTTTCACCCTTCCAACAAACAAGTTATCTTCCACTGTAGCACATACCACATAAAATAGATTTTAAATGTAGAACTCTTGACTACCACCTCATATATAAAATGTAACATTTTCTTATCATTGTGCACATCTCCCCAAAAAAAGTAAAGGTGCTGTCATAATCAGATTAATTTGCAGCAAGTATTGAAAGGCAAATTCTGCTATTGATATTTTTCCTAACTTGGTTATATGCTCCTGTATAATGCTCCAGCTGTGTATAATGAGACTCATTAAACAGAGTAAGCATTCCACGGTGAAAAAGGCAGTCACTACAAACAGGAATTCTGTGCACAATCTATTTACTTCCTGAATGGAAATCCCAAACGCATACAGGTCACTGCAGAGCATTAAAAACATAAATTTAAAAAGGAAATCACTCCAAATGCCACTCCTTTATCCTGCCACACCCAAAAATAAATAATTAATTTAAGTGGATACTACCTTAAAGCTGAATTGGAGAACAGCTGTTTCCAAGTTAAATCAGGACAAAGACAAGATGTCCCACACAAAGATAAAATGTGCCCCCTTAGCAGGCACATAAAAATTGTAACAGTTCAGTTCAAAAAGCAGAGATTTCTGGTCTGTAAATATTAAAGTCTAGTCAGTATCTTCTGATTCTGTTCCAGCTTCAAAAGAATGTCACTTTAAATTGATTGATTCTATCTGGTTATCATTTATTTCCCCAATAATTTTCCAAAACTACACAAGTCTCTACACTGATTTTTGGACTATAACAGATTCAGTGATTTGTTCATTAGTACTTGTACCCCCTCAAGTGGGTAAAAATAATAATAAAGTATAAATAATAATAAAGTAAAAAGGACTGAAAATTAAGATTTTTTTGCTGCCCCTGTGTTCTGAGGCAAAAGACAGAATGCAAGAATATGCAAACTATAACCACATGTACAGCTTCCATAAAACAAAGACTAAACAATGCTAGGATAGAAAGCCCTCAGGGATCTCTGTATCCAGCTGTATGAAATTCTGTGCCACAAGCCTCCCCAACCCACCCACCCACCCCACCCAACATGCCAGAGCTGACTAAGGAGAGTGTGACCTCCAGGGACAAGAACTGGCACATACTTTAGAAAAACCAACAAGTATGCTTGAACCTTCTAAGGGAAAGGAAATTCCAGTTTTAAGGATTTTTCAGCTACAGAACTTCTTTAAAAGGACTCTTTCAGTGTGGATCTCAGATTTCAAGTATGCTTTGGATCTGTATTTGCTATAGCCTAGGGACTTAACAAGAATTTTCTAAATATTCAAGCAACACAAAACTTTACCAGCAGATGCAGTTCCCAACACCACTGGCTGAGTTTTCGCGACACTGACATCCCAAATACCATCCCTGTGGCCAACATATTCCTTTACCAGTTGACAGATTGCCCTTGATGTTGTAGTTTTAAAACTGGATACAATCTGAAATAGCAGAGACACCAACATTTTTTTCCGCATCGATCCAAGTAATTATCTCACAAATAAAATTAGATATTGTTTCATGATTCTTTAATATTCTGACAAATTGCTAGCGTCAAAAATTGACATTTGATGGTAGGAAAGTGAGTTTGGATGGAAACATACATCTCCTTTTTTTTCTTTTTTAATAGCAGCCCTTTTACAGAATGCAAGACAAACTATTCTGTACTGCAATCATGCAATCTTATTGGAATAATGAATTGTACAAGTGCAGAGTACATTTCTCATTCAGTCTGGATAAGGATTTTAATGAAAAAAAAGGAAAAGACCAAACCCAGCAAAAGGCCTTAAAACTTTCCTTGCCTATTCCCAAACAAGAACATCTGGTAACTCAGACAGTCCCTGCTAGCCAGTGTAATGTCTTTGAAAAAAATGTACTTATTACATAATTCTAGTAAAACCCAGAAACACTCCAATTTAAAATACTCACTGATGTTTTTTCTTAAAACTGCACAAAGCTAATAAAATCAAACATCAACCTGAGAGCATATGCCTGTTTATTCGTGTAATGAAGCTTTAAAAAAAAATGTCAAACTCATCTGAACATTTGATAAGCATGCTCCCTCAAAGTGAGGCTATTAGGGGAAAAACAGAGAAGACTCATTAAATCCAAATTGCTATGTGCATAAGTAATATAAAACAAGAGGAAAGAAAATCTAGAAAACAGCAAAACAAGTCACTGCAGTGCAGGAATGCCCAAAACACTCAGCATCTACAAAAAGGAAGCAAATTGCAGAAATTCTACATTTTCAGATAAAGGGGAGTGTAATATTTAAAAAATAAAAAAAAAAGTTTCTCTTGATGGACACTTCCAGAGACAACTGAAATCAAGAGCTGTGAAAGATGGCTTTAAAAAGGTAAGACCACCATTAAAAATACCCTATTTGTACCCCACAAGTCCTGAAGTTCACAACTGTTCTTTGAGAAAGGCTACCTCAAGAGCTTTGTTAAACTGAAACAAAAAGACAACTTCAATTTATCAGCGTTTTCCTCAGCATGGAATTACAGGCAGGTATCTGAGCAGTTAAATCAAAACCTTTAAATACTTCAACACAAATCACATTAAGACTTATCTACAGCTTAGTAAAAGTTAGAAAGTTAATTAAGTCTACATTTCAGATACAATAAACTGAGGTTAAAATCCCATTAGTTTCTGGTATTAAAATAGAAGGCCTTAAGTATGTCATTAAAGCAAATTACTTCAAAAAAGGTTTTTAAAGCTAAAAGAAAAATCTACAAGAGCATTCCAAATCCTGAGCATGTCAACTCTCCAATGATGAAATGATAATGCCCTATTTGAATTCCAAATTATCAGCGAATATGCATTTTGATTTCACAGCAGCAGAGGAACAGTCATTACAGATGCACTGAAAAGAAAATGGGCTAATGGTAAAGATGATTAGTTCAACCTTACTGCAGAACTTCCTAAATTTTGAACAGATGCAACTTTCACATTGAAAACAGTCATAAAATTAAGAAGTGGAACAGCTAAATTAAGTACTAGCAGGAAAGGACTAATACAGGACTCAGCTCAAACTCCAAACTTGGTATTTCCCAACTCAGCCCATGCTTGCATTCTGTCTTTCTAAGGTTGAGTCAAACCCTCATGCAAAAGTTTTCTAGGAGAAGCTATCCCCTACCCATCAACAAACACAGAATTTCCAAAACTGATGGACAGTGGTGTCACTGATCATTTAATGGCACAGATGTCAAACACCTTTTGAGGTATTAGCAGTGTTTAACACACAGAAGAGTCCAAGAACATTACCCAACAGTAAATATCTTGATACAGATATTTACTCAACACAAACTTTTTCCATGCTTTTTTTTCCTTTCTTTTTTTGCTGCCCTTCACTTCTCATACCAGGACTTGGATAAACTAGGCAGGGCCTGGACTACATCCTGCTTTCCTAAACACATACAAACAATGTCCCAAGCCAGGAAAGGAAATATTTAAACATGCAGCTTGCTAAAAAGAGGTTCTGTAGTGCAGAAAATTTCTGAGGTAACTTGTGTAGATCCTCATATACAAATAAATGACCAACCACATCCTTTCTTAAATTGACACAGTTTCATGTACTTCCCTCTACAAAAAGATTTTTTTTAATAGGGAAACAATTGTTTACAATGTAAGCAAGTGAAAACTGAATACAAACTGAAACAATTGCATGGCAGACAGAGTGAGGCACCCTCTAAAGTTTCCTACACAGACAGGGCACATTAGAAATAATGAAAACTTGATCAACTCAGGACCAGTCCAGCAGCATTACCCCATGCCTGATGAACAAAATGTCCCATGAAGCAACTTTAACCAGCGAGAGCAAAACTACATAGACCAAAACATTTTATTCCTTTTAACTACTGAATGAATAAATACATATATATTTAAGAGTCTTTATCCTGATCTAGACAAATCAGAGATGCAGGAGTTTAGTTTGGATGGAGCAAGTTACATCATTTCAGTTTATTTCAGGACTCTGCATAAACAACTGATGCTTCCCTGATGTTGTAACAGTTTTCATAAGCCAGGGATCATTAACACAGCCATTACATTTTGTTAATATCAAAACATGGACTTCATACAATGATTCCTGCATCTAAAACCAACTGCAATTAAATTACAGAATCTTGTCCGTTAACAAAAAATTAGTTTTAAGAGTACCAAGTATTAAATCTACTCTACCATTTCAGGATTTGGACACTGGTGGATAATCCTTGCTGCTAAAACCACACTTTTCTGACATGAGTTTTGCCAACCTTATATAGTTTAGTGATGAAAAGTATTCCAGTATGGAAAGTTCATATGAAGGGTTTGAATTAAGAATGTCCACTTCAGCATTTTCCCCAAGAGAATGAACAGATTGCTTTAGTATTTTTTACCAATCTTACAGCAGTCAAGGATCAGCCTTCTCATTAGATTAAGCAAACAGTGAAAGGTCTTTTCAGGAAAAAAAATAATTCTATATGCACTGCCAATCTGAAAAATATAATTGTGTGCAATTACAGAAAACAATTGGTTTGTAAAACTTAAGTCTCTTCTAATTTTCCACAGGCTAAAAAACAACCCCAACCAATCCAAAAAAATACACATCCAAGAAACTCCCTGTATGGTAGTAGTATAAAGGAAGGGCTAAAGAAAAAACTTGTGACCTACTACCCCAGTGAGCTTGGAACACAACCATTTTGGGAAACAGCATTGTTCATTCAATGCTCATAGAAAGTACAGCTGTAAGAACTTCAAAGCTGCTGAACTCTTAAAACTCTAAACGTGTTTTTTCTCAGACAGGGTACTGGGGAACTACATCCAGACAGGGTACAAACGGAAAAATTATGGTTTGTTAGAAAGTTATATTCTTTCCTAACTCTTTGCTATAGTCTCTCTATAGGTTACAGCTTTGACTCTTCTATGTAGGAAGGAAGAAGAGGTCAAAATAAAGCACCTCTGTGAAGTGCATTAAGGTTTCAAAGATGCTCTCAGTGTTGTAATTTCCCTCAGCTCCTGTCTACTCCTCAGTAAATTCTCACTCAAAGTTGTGAAAAGAAATACATCAGCACATGCAGACATGTGTTGGCTACCAATTGATACAAGAGATGTGCACAATGTTCAGGTATTAAATTCTTCATGCTCCACTACTCATGGCTGCTTTGCTGTGCATGCATATCAGTTCCCCAGGAGTCTCCACCTCCTGCTTCCCACACTGAAGCTGTGAGGTCTGCCTGTCTTGCCTAGGAAAAAATACAAGTGCTACATTGCAAGAAAGTAAAAGACAAGGATTTAATATCTGCCTTAAAAACCCAAACTAACAAAAAAAACCCCCACAAACAACAAAAAAACTAAACAAAACCAAAAACCCCACAAAACACAACACTACACTAGAGGGTACTAATTCATAACTACATAGTAGGTGTACCAAAACTATAGAGCCCCTATTATTATCATGTGGTCACTATTTAAGTGGTCCCATTAAAGAATTTGTAACTCATTAAAAGAGGCACCTTTATGCATCAAATTGGCAAGAATAAAAGTTTGAAAAAACAATAAAATAAAAAGGAGACCAAATAAACCACAGTAGCTTCTGTTTATTTCACTACCCAATTCTTACTCTCAAACTTTCATACTTGAGGTATTTCCAAGACACCTACACCACATACCAGCCTGTATTACAGGTCACCACAGAGCTGCTGTACAGCTGGTTCACATACCAGATTCCACTGTGGTTTCCTCACATTTTATTTAACCTTAATACTGTATCATTAAATTACTCTGATATTGAGAATAAAGAGCAGAAGGTAAACTCTCTGCAAAAACTGAAAAGGGGGAGAGAGTAAGGAAAACAAAAATATCAGGCTGATGCAGATGTACAAAATGAAAAGCATCAGAAAGGTTAACTGTGCCAAAACACCAAGCAAAAAAAGATCACTAGCTACTGATGAGCAAGGCTTGCAACATAAAGGAAACAATTTGTTCTAGCCTCATAGCTAAAAATAAAAATTATTTTTAAAAAGAAATTTGTAATAGTACACAGAGGCGCCCACTTAAATCCTTATTTCAACTGCCATACTCAAACCTTTATTCAGAAGTCCACTAGCATGTTCTCTATTTCTCTCATGAAACAGAATTTTTTTTTTAGTTTTATTTACAAAACAGCACTCCCACATAGATGTGTGCACACTCTCTCCCCTCCAACATCCCTTCTTCAAAAAAGGCAAGCAATTATTGTAACAATATCATAAGGTATGGTTGAAATAACGGGTCATTGATGAATCCAAGATAAACATGCTGCTCCTTAGGAGTCAGATTTACTTACAGACCAGCATTGCCAGCTTAAAGAAACCACAATTTACAACTTAAAACACAGTCACGTTAGTCTCATGAGTACACATGGATGAGTAGAGATTTAATTTGTCTCATACCTTGCTAGTAGATGCCTTGTAAGTTGTCTTTAATTTCTGAGAGAGCTGACTGGTACTATGACTTGCTGTTGAGACAAATAAATTCAAAGGAAAATATTTCAAATACAGCATTAGTTTGTTTGTATAAGTAACTGGCATATAAATTCCCTTTAGCAACATTCTATGTTTGGGTCAACAGAGCACAAAAAAGTGAATTCAAAACCACTGGTTTAAGGTTCTTTGTGGTTCTCTTACCTTTTGTTTTCAGTTGTCCTTTGCTCAGCTCAGCACCATCAACTGTCTGTCCTTCACCCGCTAAGCGCTCATTCAGTGTGTCAATCTCCCTACGCACTAACAAATCCAGAAATTCACATTACTGAAAAAAACTATCATTAACAACAGCATTAACATGCTATTTAAGAACTGTTACAGTTAGTAAGCTATTTTATGCTAAGGAGAGGAAAGATCAACTGGGATTTTATAAAAGCAGGTCTCACCAAGTCATAAACAAAGACTGATGCTGAATTCTCCAGAGGTCAACCTTGACCCAGATTCTATGCAAAGTATTGGTGGTTTCTAACTGCTCTTACTAATAAACGAGGCTAAGGTTTAACAAAACCATTTCTGTGAAACACATTGCCCATCTCTATTGAATTAAACCCAGCAGAAGACAGAAAACTTGTGGCATCATAAATATTTTAGCCACAGAATTAGCACATCCTTTCTTAAAAAAGGCTTTATTCATCACAAAATAGCATGCTCCCTGAATATTTCTCTACTACTAGAGTCTCACAGGAAAGGTAATGTTGCAAACAACTATTTTTTATACTTTGGAATTTATTTTTTAAAAAAACCATGTACAATAATTCCAGCACTAGTGTAGGAATTAGACCATGAACAAAAAATATTAGACTGAGCATGAGAGGAGAAAAATTCAGAAAATGTCAGGGGGATGAAAAGAGTTCACAGTCATAACTAGAGCTGTGAGGAGAAAAAAGTAGATAAAGGAATGGAAATGAATTAAAATAATCATGCTCTGGAGGGTGCAAATCCACCACTTGTTTTCTGACAAGCATTTCTGAAGGCTGGGGAGGGAAACTCTACTTTTCTTGCTACTAGACAACTTCTCAGCTGGAGGCCAAGAATTCAGTTGTGAAAATTGTCACTAAAAAATGTGTACTTTCGATGACAGCCTTTAACCAACACAATTACAGGCTGTAAGAGAATTAAAAATCCAGAACATTTAAAAAAAAAAGCAGGCAACCTTTTTTTTTTTTTTAATAACATGAGTGTCTGTTTTAACTGTGGGAACTGATTAGGTGTGGGGAAAAAAATTGACTTGGACCCAAATCAGACAGACTCCACAATTCAGAAGCCAAGGCAATGAAACATAGCTTAAAATTCCAGCAAGGAAAATTGAGTAGAGGTTTTACTGTATTACTGTACAGGCCTGTGTTACTTAACTTTGGATCCTCTTACATCACCTTGGATCACTTACATTATCAGACAACTGCACTGTCATCAAACAAATGCCTTTTTCAGATAACACCTGGAATTTTTATCTGAATGCTTGACTTCAATACTCCTGAACAGCTGCAGGTGCTGGTTATGTAACGTGTAAGTCATTTACCCCATTTTACACTTTTTCAAGCAAACCAATTTTCCAATTTTATTTATTAATATTACATCATTAAAATCAAGCCTGTAAATATAAAACAAAGCCAAAAACTTCAAAGTCTGGATGGATTTTCTGGAGATTAACATAATCAGAGCCTACAGCGATAAGGAGATAGACCCTTCACTGGCTTTGCCCAAGAGTTAAGGGAGGTGACAGACATCAGTTCTCACTGCTTGTGTCAAGAGCCAAGAAAGTGATTTTTCTGAAAAGGTACAAACTCCATCTTTGGCTACAAGTTCAGAACCACTCCTAAACTGCTCACAGAAAAGCAACAATAATTATACTACAATATCCAATGTGTTTTAATTAGTGCTACTATAACCTAAATACAAACAATTCATAAATTGTCAGAAAAAACCAGATACTCACATTCCAAATTTTCAATATAAAGGTTTTCAAATTCCCGCTCTATTTGCCCAAAAAGTTCAAGGAGTGTATTCCGGACAGCAGATGGTAACTTGGAATCCTAGGAGGCAAAATATTGGGGGGTTATATTTTTCTTTACATATATTTGATAAAATTACTCTTCAATCTTGAACTGATTTTAACAGTTATCTCAATGTCCCAGCAAGAAGGGAAATTAAAACTACTGCTAATGTAGAATACAAATCAAACAGCTCTGTGCATCATAAAATTATTCATTTCATATAGTCTTTCTCTTTCAAGGAACAGAATTCAAATCACCTATGGTATTTGCTTTGGTTTTCTTTACCAGAGAAAAATTATAAAATCAAGACACATGTATAATTCATTTTAAAAAATAGAAATTGAGAAAAAAGTCTCTTTTTAATATCAATATATTTCCAGTTCAAGGAAAAATAATACCTTCGATAAAGTATTTCAAAAGTTGAGTATGCAATGGGTTAAAAAGTTGTGAACACAATGCATCTTATTACCAAAGCTTAAGACAAAGTAAAATTTTAAATGTATTTTTAACATTTACCTACTTTTGTCACTAGCCATAACGAAGTGTGAAGAAAACTACAATTTCTAACCCTTGCCTCCCCAGATATTACTCAAGCATTCTATTCTTCAGTTTCTCATAGATCACAGTATGTAAATTAGCTTACTACACTCACTATTTACCTAGGTAGCAGCTATCAACTTCTTTTTAAAAAGTCTTCCCTTAACTGAGTCACCTTCCGCCACAGCCCCGGGAATTGTCCACAGGCACAGCGGGAGACACCGGCCATGACCCTGCCTGTGTAAATTATTTCCCAAGTTTTAAAGGGAGAGCAAGAGGAACCACTCATAGCCATGATACAGAGCACACCTGCTTTGTGCACAATTCAGTTTTACACAGGTTCACAACTGGTTTAAGCTGTGGCACCGTGCTGGAAGAAGTGGGACCATGTTCCTCAAGCCTCCCTACATCATTCCTTTCTTCATCTGCCTCTCCCTTGATAGGGTACTTTTGTTCAGGCATTCACAGATAATCAGAAGCACAACAAATCCTAATTAAAACCAACTTTAAACAAAACTGATTAAATAAAAATACTAAATACATTAAACATTAAAAGAAACAGTGAAGTTAGAAGAATTATTTCTAATTCAATTACCTAATAATTTCATACAGCCAGGTTATGTAAGAAACTAATTTATCCTACAACTTTTGCAAGGAGGTGTAGAAAAGTTTTTCAAACCATTTCTCAAAGCCTGAAAGTATAAACAAATCTAAACATGTAATGAAGTAACCAACATAGTAAAATGCATTCACTTCCTTTCCTCTCTTTAAAGTCAGCTTTTTAAAACAGCATGTAATAATGTTATCTCTTCTTCTGCAAAAGTCCTTAGCTAGATCTCATGTGGTTTACAGCTCCACTGTGAAGGGGCATTAATACTCTCTACTTGAAAGAATCTGCCACCTAGCTGCTCAAGGTCAACAAAATCAAACAAGATGATAGATAAAACATTTTAAACGTTATGTATTACAGCATAATACACTTAGAGTTTGCTAAGAAATACCAAAACAGCTTAACATTTTGGTTTACTATGCAGGGGAGTCAATGCCTTGACCTGTCAGCTGCCCTTCACGCCTTTCCTGAAGTAAGGCTGCAGTAGTTCCAAATGCATGAAGAGCTTTCTATCCAAGTACTTCCATTCTCCAACTTCTAGATGACTAGAAGCAACAACCTAGGTTCTGTTAACTCCCAGAAAACTAAGGTTATGATTTACTGAAAAAATAGATTCAATTTTTAAAAAGTCACAACACTGAGAAAACATCAGGATTTCCCCTCAGCTTATCTGCAGACTTCAGCGTGAGGTTTCTCATAGCCAAACTCTATTTGTATTTCAAACCAACTTTCTGATAAAAATCAAGTTTTGCATCATCTTTGCCAGTCCCACACTAACACTGTGTAGTCAATTTGACAATAAACACTTTTTAAACTGGTATTTGCTTATCTTTGCCAGTACTGCTTCTGACAGAAGCCTCACCTACAGGTAATCTCAGGAGTTTTAGGTGCAACACTCCAAGTCCAGATTGCACCCACTACACTGGCCTGATTAAACTACAGTTGCTGTTCTTTCCCTTAAATTTAATCCTAGAATAGCACACCTTCATTTGAGCCAAGCAAATAAAAAAAACCTACACAAACAAAAGTCTGAGTTAGCTCACACTTCTGTCAGGCAGGCAGTATTTGTTTACTTTATGGAAAGGAATGTAGAACAGCGTTCCAATTAATATTTTCCCTATCAGAGTCATCATAAGAAGTATTTGGTTTATTCATATTTCTGAGTCGCAACTATTCCAAATGCAAACTTATGAAAGCAAGAATCAATCTTGAACTTTTTCTTTTGCAGATAGTGGGGAGAGGTTGCAGTGAATAAACAGGCTGGGGTTTACACTGTTTTATGGCTTTATCATTCATGTAAGAGTACACAGAAGCTGATAAACTCCACAGGTCTCAACACAAACTGAAACAGTGTCAACATTCATATCAATGATCTCCAAAGGCAGTGAGCACTTACAAGCAACAAAATCAGTTGTTCCTGCAGCTTTACTGGACATATTTCAATATTTAAGTTCTTCCCACAGAAAACACCTAAAAGTGATGCAAGTTCCCAAGCATCACCTTACCTGCCCTTCCAACATGTCTCTCTGCAGTCCCGCCCGCTCCTGCTCGGAACTGTTGGTTCTTCGAATAGAAAGGCTGTGTGATTTACGTTTCTGCTTTGCTTGGCGAGCAGATGCACAACTTCCACTTTCTATTGGCATTACTTCAAAAAAACAGCTTCACAGAGGCTCCTACGATAAACTAAGGACAAGCATTACACATTACAAACTGTTTCGCCAAACAAACCACCATTTAAATATTTTTCTCAAAATGGAAGTATTTAGTTGTACTAAACTTTGGAGTTGTTTGGGTTGTCATTAAAAAGAAGAAATCCCTCTTACTTACAGCTGTTCTTCAAACAACATTAAGTTCAAAACCATATGCATATATGTAAATAGAATGGAATTGCTTCCGCATTATTTATTCATTAACTAACAAACCTCCGCAAAAGGAAAATAAATTCCACTTCCTTGCTCATTTTGAAGAACACCAGCAGAGACAGCCCCAAAATGCTTCCCAGAAACAACTATTATGCATACTATAGTTCACTGAAATGCATGCAAAATTAAAACCCAGCTGGAAAATGAAAGCAAACATGGTAATTTAGGGACACTGTCAGGTTTAAAATGTATTATTCAACTTTAAGTGTTACTATACAAAATTTAACTGATGTCCTTGTCCAGACATAAGCCGAAATTAATTTTCATAACAGAAGTTCTGAAAATTACCTTCCATCATTTTTGGCAGCTCATGGTTTCACTTCCCTTAATAATGAAAGTGCCCATGAGCTTACTAGAGAGTAGTGAAAGTGCACCTGACTTAACAGGCTGCTGGTGATGTGGTTCATTTCTGTCACTTTGATAAAGCCAAATATATACATTTCAATATGCCTAAAAACACCTGACAGTATCACCAAACAGTATTACCATGTATGAGCTACTGCTTCCCCTGCTTAAGAAAAATCAAATTATGTCTGATTTGTTGCATAAATGTGGAGAATATGTGGAGAATATGAAAAATCAAATTATGGTTGATTGCATAAATATGGAGAATATGTTCTTTACTGTCAAAATCTTATTTTTACAAACAATTGTAGGATATTTTTAATTTAAACCCAACATTCAGCAGAAATTTTTGTTTCATGGGGTACCAGTTGTTAAATATTTCAAATGTTTCAGGATTGATTACCCAAAATTTTTCAATCATGCACAATAAGAACAAAATAAAAATTCATTCTCCAGCATAAATCATTTCTGAAACAACAATTAAAACTTAAAATAGGTGCAATAGTCTGCAGAGAAATAGGAGAGCAGAGTTGGCAAAGCTAACCAGGCAACTGAGCTTCCTTTTAAATAAGTTGATCAGAGAAAATTTAAACCAAACCCAGGGCCATTTCCAATTTAAGATCCGCCAACACACTGGATCTCACGCTAGGAATGAGCACCATCGCTATTAACAAGATCAGGCATTAACCAGTTCAGGGGTTGACATGGTGTTTGCAGCTTTTTAACAGATCATAAAGCCAAGGAAAAGTATACCTTATTAAAAACACAGTATGCATCATGAGTAACAAGAGCTTGAAATCTCCTTTGGGTTTTATATCACAAAATGAAAATGTATAATGATACAGAAATTTGTATCAAAAATGAGAGTAGATTTATTTAAGATTTTAATGCCCATCCATCCTTATTAAAAAACTTGGTATTTTAATTAGCTTTTGGAACAACTGAGTTCCAGTAACCTGACATCAATTCCATAGTGAATCTAAAATAAAATTTAGGTTGCACTAGTGACCTGTACTGTACTAATTTTTTTTTTTCATATCCTCTGGATTCTACACTCCTCCCCTGCACCTAATCCCATCAGAGCTTTCTATGTGTGATTAATCAGTAGTAACTAAATAGCTATATTCACAAATTAAAGAAGAGACTAGAAAAAACTACCATTGGGTATTTCCCTGTTTGCCTAAATTCTGCTATGCACTGTGGCTAGATTCCTGTACATAATTTTTCAAAAGCCCATCCCACAAACAGTTATTGCCAATTTTCTGGGCTTCACTAAGTATCTTCCTGTTCATGAACATATGGTCAAGAATGAGGAACAGGTTTTCCATGCTCAACACATTTCTATTTCTTTTCAAAAGAGGATGAGATCCCAAGCACACATATATATATATTCTCTGATGCTTCCTATCTCCCTTGGGAACCACGCTTTCAATGGCTTTCAGTTACCATATTCTGCAGTTTGGGATTACATTTTAAAGCCAGAAGCAGCAATGTGCACACAGGCAGATTTGTTAAAAGAGTTTCATTCATACACATAGCTATATATAATCCCATAAATCCATTAACACCTTTTCACATAAGATCTGGGGCAGAGGGGGGTAAAAAAAAAAACCAAAAGGCAATTTCTAATCCCAGATTAGAATGTCAGATGTGGCTTCTGAACTATTAGACACAAAGATGTTAATGTGGCTTATGCCTTACCAGCCATTGTTTCAACTGTGTTAGTTTCCACCTGCCCTTTCTCCCAAGCTGCTTCATTTTGGATGATGTTACCAAGCAATATCCCTTTTCTGAGTGCTTAATAAAATCATAGAATGATTTGCATTGGAAGGGATCTTTAAAGGTCATCCACTCACATTCCTCTGCAATGGGCAGGGACATCTTCATCTGCATCAGGTTGCTCAGAGCCCGGTCCCACCTGACCTTGAATGTTTCCATGTGTGGGGCATCCATTGCCACTCTAGCCAAGCTGTGCCCATGTTTCACCACCCTCACTGTAAAAAATTCTTCCTTCTATCTAATCTCAGTCTACCCTCTTTTAGGTTAAAATCATTATCTCTTTTCATATCACTATAGGCCCAGGTAAAAAGTCTCTCTTTCTCCAAAGTTCCCTTTAAGTATTGAAAGGCCCTGATAAGGTCTCCCTAGAGAAGCCTCTTGTGCTAGAAACCCCATCTCTCTCAGCCCTTTTTTTTTTCCCACAGAAGAGGTTTGCAGCACCCTGATAACTTTTGTGGTTCTCCTCTGGACCAGCTCTAACAGGTCCACATCTTCTTACACCATTGCCTGTCACTGGCTCATGCACACATTTCTGCCTCACATCTGTTTTTTCATGCCCCAGTACTCCCAGGTCCTCTCTGCTGGACTGCTCTCACCCTCCAGCCTGCAGTGGTATCAGGGACTGCTCCAACCCAAGGTACAGCCCTGTTGAACTTCATGAGGTTTGCATGGGCCCACTTCTGAAGCCTGTCATAGTCCCTCGATTAATCCACTGCAGCATCAGTACACACAGATTTGGCAGCTATACACTGCAGCACATGGAATTTAAAGGGACACAGTCATATGCATGAGATTACATCTTCACAAAGTGAAACTCTCATGTTCACTATGTGGAAGTTTCTACTTTGGCAGCTCATGAGCAGACTGGGTAGGAAACACAGCCGTCCCTGTCTCTGTTTGGTAGCAGCACTTCACCTGCAGCCAGTGTCACTGCCAGGGACTGCCCTCTCCTCATGCAGCAGCATGACACACCACCCATGCACGTTCTGGAGAGGGCAAACATGCAGCTGTTCCCAGGCTCGGCAGGAGGGTGCACACAGCCACAGCAAAGCTGAAACCAAAGAGGCCACAAGCAGGCATGTGCATACAGATGGGAAGAAGAAGCTAAGGGGAATAGCTTCACTGCCTTTAATATTATTGTTCTGAATCCCACCAAACAGCCTTACAAACTTTGAGTAATGGAGCAATAATCAAAGAGGTTTTTTAGAACAAGGATTTAAATTCAGTTTTAAAATAGTGACAGTGTCCCTTTAAAAATTAACTTCACTTTGACAATTTCAGAACTCTTCCAATTCTAACTGCAGCAGTAAGAAGCTATAGGTTTTTCAAGAGTAGATTTCACAAAACAGATCCTTGGCAATATGATGCTAAAAAAATAAGGTGCTCATTTCTAGCAGTTACCTGATTCCCTTTATTATGTAAGGTTTTCAAACAATGAAAATTACCTGTCCAGAATATCAGTGTCATGTTACATATCCTATGAAAACCATATTAAATATTGATTAGTGAAACAGTCAGTAGTATACAAACCAGTCAAAGTCTTTCAATTTTTTGAAAATGTTGTAGTTAGAACACACCAGACAACAGGAAAGGAGGGATGAGGGAAAACATAAACACAAGTCAAGACTAGGCACCAAATACCAGTCAAACTAAGTACAAAATAAGTGTTTCAAAACAATCCATTATATATTATTAGCCAGATACAGTTAATCTTAACTTTTGAGTGTTCCCAGTGGGTTCTGAAAAGAAAAATTCACTAAGGTCATTTTCCTTCTACTCAGTAATGCCCCAAGTAGGATGGAAAAACCACCAGAAGTATTGGAATCTTACTTCCTGAATCAAATGAAGCTAAATTCACAGAAGGTAAAAATTAGCAATCAAGCATAAAAAAGGCTGAACAAAAGTACTTTCTGAGAGACAAGGGAAAGGGGGAGAAGGAGGAATTTGTATTGCATTACTAAACTATTTTTACTAAGGGTGGCAGTTCACAAGTACAGTATTACTAAAAAGTGAGATTAAGAAACATACTGAGCTATTCTGCTCAATCATTTTAGAAAACACTACATTTGCATAGACTTCACACAATGATCTGTCAAAGCCTTGAGAGAACCTTTCTAACAACATAGATCTGCAGAAGCAGGGGAGCAAAGGCTGCCCCAGAAAACATCTAGACCACAGGTGGTTGCTACTTGCTGAATGCAAAGGTACTCTGGTATTTCAGATATGCTGTTTAATTAAACTCACAGGATATTTTACTGTGTGTTAAATTGAAGTTCCGCCACCTACCTTTCAGTAACAGATGTACTCAGTCACAGGAAATATTTCATCAGAGTAACAGTAAAGAGCAGATGTGCAACCAATTACTGTTTTAGTCAGCTACAACAGAGAAACAGCACCAACAAAGAGTACACACACTGGCCTTACCAGACTTAAAAACTCACTGCAGCAACAACAAATCATATTTGCCTACTTCTGCTCCCGAACAGAGAACAAGAAGTCTGCTGTAAGGAAAGAACTCCTGGGGTATGCATGTTGCTGAAGCCAGAGAGAAAAGCTGCTTTAAGATGTGTCAGAGCACAGACAGAATGGCCACAGTATCGCATTTCCTTTTTTGTTCATTCAAGACAACACACAAGTCTGTAAAGGGAAAGCACCAGGAGGATTCTGCAACATCATCCCCAACATCTCCCTGCTCCATTTTCTTTAGAGTTTAGAAACAGCAATAGTTGCTATTCAAATGATTGTGTCAAATGGAAAAAAAAAAATTTAAAAAAAACCAATTTTAGTATATTTGTGTGTGCTTAAATCTCTTCATATCATGTCTCCCATTTTCAAACATTAGAAGAAAATTTCCGTGTACACTACATAAAGCACAAAGGTATTTTACAGTAGTAATTATTGTCTAGCACAACATTAAAACCTTAAAATACAAATATGCCCATTAATGTAGGTGAGTGTGTGGGATGGGTTTTTTTTTTTCCACAAAGCTGGGAGGGAAAGCAGAAAAAGAGGAGAATGATTACAGTTATTAAGTTCTTAATTACATGGAACTCAGTTTGACAGCATTATTCATGAGTTAAGGGAATTTAAGTATCAACATATGCCACTACACTCTTTTATTAATATGCAAAGAAATCAAATTTAAAGGAGTAAAACTTCCATTTTTAGGTCTTCAGTGAGCAATTTGCTTCAGTGATGCTGTACATTCAAGTGCCATTCAAGCCACAAGACTACAGCACACCTGAGAAAGATCAGGTTAAACAGACTGCTTTGTAAAACTAGTTGTTTTGTTAAAGGTAAATATTTAGGTAACAAAACCATTCCAGATCATCACAGATGATGCTAGAAACACTAATGAGCGTGCTCAAACCTTGTGAAATCCACTCAAGCATTACAATATTGATTTATTTTTTTTCTAAATTTAGTGCAGCTTTCTTTCCAATGAAACTGGATGTTCCTCGAAATGTAAAAGGGGGAAGCAGGCATGCACCACTGAAGGTGACAACCTCCTTTAAACAGAAAGCAGAGTAAAGAAGCTGCACCAATAAATTTTAAGTACTTTATACAGCTGAAATCAAGGATAAAAAACGTAACACATTAGTGAGTACCTACTCTAAGCAAGCTTCTAACACCAACATCCAAATGTAAGCCAGCCCAGTTTTGCTGCTAGCAAGCTTTGATCTTGCTAATTCAACTGTGTCAGCAAATGCTGCAGTCACACCAAAATGCAGGGCTGACCTAGCCTGTCATACAGTCTGCTAAAGGGAGAAATGCTACTCTCACCCTACAATCTTATATTATCTAATGCTAAACAACAATGGATAGCAGTTTTTTTTTTAATATAGCAGAAACCTTCCTGAGTCCACTAATAATCATCAGACTAAGAGCTATTTAGTGAAATCGCTAATGTCCTGAAAGCTTCCTTTTGCCACCTGTGCTCACTGAGGATGCTCATTGTTTCAACTAGTTTAAATGGTGCAAGGTACAATATACTCACTCCTACATTCAACACTAGTTACTAAGCTATCAGTATATATTGTACCTTCTTTGATTTATAGGTATTGATGAACTGACTTTATTAAAGAGTTCAACCGGCAGCATCAGGTTCTGCTGAATTACTTACAGCTGGTTAAGTACTAAAACATGTTTGAAGGGCACTTTATTTCCTCAGCTGTTTCACAGGCACTGCAGCTCCCATTTCTGTATTATCAAATCCGTAACAGCCTAGAAGCAGCTTACAAGCAGGGCACAGGGATGCAAATACAAGACCTGAGGGTGAGGAATCCTAAAGAAGTTCAAGAGCAAAGGCAATTTAACCAGGTGTCTGTTCAAGGAAGTACTGCACCACACTCAGAAGCCAGAATCTTACTCTGTTAGTCTCCAAACAAATGATATGGGTGTATTGGATGAGTTGCTATTATGGTCTTATTCAAGCACAGTGGTCTCTAGTATCAGAGCTCTTCATCTGGAAATATACTACTTGCCAGTAAATTAGAATCTTTTAGTTCTTAAGACTTGAACAAAACCATGTAATTTTGACCCTAACTGTAATACATCTAGGAAGCTCCTCAGGAGCACCAATAAATAATCTCTGTACAGCACATTCTTGAAGCATTAGCTCATATGGTCTAGCATAGAGAACTATGGAACCTACCTACAGTCCATGTAAGAGCACTGTGAGCACCCAGCCTACCCTCTCCAACACCAACCCTAAAAACAGCCAGTACATACTGCTTGAGGATGGAGAAAACACAAATCACTCTGGCTTGCAAGGAGACCATCCTGATTCCTATCCATTCCTCAGTGGTCATTCACAGAGCAGTAACCAACTCTCCCCACAGGGCTTTGAAGTGCTGGCCTACAGAAAAAGCCCCTCACCCAGCTTTCAAGACAACCTACTAGTCATAGCTTCAAGACTTAAAATTTCATGACATAAAGTGATCCTAATCTCATCTCAAATTAATAGAATGCAATACCACTTAATTCCTCCTTACTTGGCACATACTAGTTCTGGCTTGCAATTTCAGGATTTCATAGGAGTAAGGTCTTCTTGTAAGACATTATCACCACACTCCCAATATTTGTCTTGTGACTGTACCAACAAAATTAAGCACTTCAGTCCATACTAAAGACTGCATGCTTCAAACAAGTACTGAATTAAAGAAATGGATGGTGGAAGGGCCTGTCTATATTTAAGAGGCAGTGTCATCTTAGAATCTTTAGATTTAACATTACAAACCTAGTTCCGGAACAAACATACACACAAACAACTGGCATTAAAAAGACAATCAACAGCTGGCCTCTGATTTAAATTCTAATGTTTGGTGCCAGCACCTTTTCTTAAAATAACACAATACACAAAGCTACATCTAAAGTTATTACAAGACAAGTTAGAGCTGACACCACGTACAATGATTATCTAAACTATTCATCAGAAAACAAACTTGTGGGTTCTTGGGGTTATCAGCTCTCTTTCAAAAACATCAAGAAATGCCAACAGCAGACTTGCTTGGAAAGCAATTGCAGAAATTTGCTTAAGGAGAATGATGCAGTTGTAATGTTGTAAAATGGGTGCCTGAACAATAGATGTTTGTATGTCAAGGTGTACTCAATGACACTGAATCACTTCAAATAAGCTGTTCCACCAGTTTCTTACGTAAACCTTCCAAGACATTACTGTTATAGAAAGTCCACTTTAACAGCCATAACAAATTAAATTGGACAAGCTGGACAAGAGAGATAAAAACACATGCAGAAGTTTCTCTTTTCTCACAAACACCAAGATGTCCTTGAGCTACAGATCAACACTTAGATTGAAAGAAGTTTTCCTCATCTTTGCATAAGGAATGGAACCTAACATCCACTCGACCTCTGAATACGTTAAGCATATCTATTCTTCCCTCAAACTTATTTCACAGGGTTTTAGCTCAGAAAAAGAAATAACTACTGAAGATGGCTCTTTACAACTTTTATCTATCTTGGACATCCTCCCACTGCTGAAGGCCAGACTCACCCCATGCCACCACAAACGGTGCTGCCCTCATCATTTAACTATGGCCCTTCAGAAATAGGGGCGTTTCATGTTGACTCCATCGGTACAGGTGTCAGAGGATCTGAACTCCACCTGTAAACTGCTGGGGCTCTACGCTTGGCCTGCCCTCAGGATAGGAGCAGCACACGAACAAAGTTAGCGACAGGAGTCTCCTGAGCAGCACCCTCGGCTGCCCTGCCCACAGATCGGGAACCAGCCCCACAGCCCGGGGCTGGGAGCGCACAAAAACCGCCACACGCAGAAGAGGAAGGAGAGGTTATTTTCGGTTACTTCGTGTTTTTATAGGAGAACGTGCAAGTCATTTCAGGCGGAAATAAAGCGGAATAGGACGGGCAGGGAGGGGGTGCCCGGGCAGGAGCCCCGGTTTGTGCCGCGGGCCTGGGCGGCGGCAGCGCGCAGGCACCGCCGCGATGGTGCCACGGCCGCTGCCCCGGAGCCCCCGCACCCCGCACCCCTCGGGCGGCCGCGAAGATGGCGGAGGGTCCGCGCCCCGCTCCCCCGCACTCACCTGTCAGCCACAGCCGCGGCGGCGGGCGGGGAGGGGCAGGGCCGCAGGCGGCGCGGAGAAAGAGGAGGGGAAGGATGAGGACAACGAGGAGGAGGAGGAGAAGGCGGGAGGGGCAGCAGCAGCGGAGGCAGCAACAGCAGCGACGATCGCGGCGCCGCTCGGGCAGGACGCGCCTCCCCGCTGCCGAGCCCTCGCGGCGACATCCGGCGGAAGCGGCGCGGCCCCCGCTCCGAGCCGCGATGGCGACGGGCCGGCCCCGGGACAGCCTCACGGCCCCGGGACCGCCTCACGGCCGGCACGGCCCTCGGGCTCGGCGGGCCGGCCCCGGGACAGCCTCACGGCCCCGGGACCGCCTCACGGCCGGCACGGCCCGCGGGCTCGGAGGGCTGGCCCCGGGACACCCTCACGGCCCCGGGACCGCCTCACGGCCGGCACGGCCCGCGGGCTCGCCGGGCTGGCCCCGGGACAGCCTCACGGCGGTGCCCCGGCTGTCGGGACAGCCCCGCGGGCTCGGCGGTGCCCCGGCTGTCGGCACGGCCCCGCGGGCTCGGCGGTGCCGCCGGGGCCGGGCAGGAGCTGCCCCGCTCTGCCCCGGTCCCCGCAGTGCCGGGGGTTAAACAGCGGAGTGTCCCTCCGGGCCCTGGCCCTCGGGGTGACACCGTGTTCGTTTGCCGTTGCTGTTACCGAATTAAAACTGCTGCTGCTTTAGTTAGTCAGTTAGCTCCGGTAACACCCATCAGGTGGACTGACAAGGGAGATGAAACTTTGCTGAAACACCACTGGAATTCCGTATTTTTTTTAATACAGAAGGGCTGGGAGATGCCGAATGTGGAGTTTTTCTGCTGTGTCCGCAGACGGAGCGACAGAGGCAGCGCATCAAAGCTAACCACGACGTTCTGCCAGCAGGCTGTTCACTCTGAAGCCTACAAGGCGTAATTGAAATGTGATTAATTCCTCTGCTGATTACCACTTTGAATAAACCTCCACCTAAAATTCTTATTCATTATAGCAGATAGTGAAAGTCAAAAGAGGCCTTTGCCTAATTATTTTCTCTCTTCCAGCAGATAATTTTAACTGCTTTAGAAGAGGTCTGTAAAAAGGCCAGAAGAACATGTGCCAGTGAGAGTTGGAAATATTACATTTTCTTTTAATGTGCTTCCCAACTACAAGTCCGCCTGCAGTTCTCATTTGTCTTTTTTCCTCTCTACTCACTTCTGTGCAGTAATGTCTTAAAGCTGTATTAAACAGCAACAAAAATAGTGGTTAACTGTTTTCTGGCATATTTCTCATTACTGCAGGTCAAAGCCACCAGCCTAACTGGTTGAGATCATCCCATAATTTTAGCCTATTCCCTTCTTCAAACCCACTAAAAGGGAGCAAACTAAATAGCTAAATGGCTTTGAGGAGTGGAAAAGAGAGGAGACTGCACAGGCAAGTGGAGAGAGACAAGAGATGGAACAGAGATGCTCAGGAGGAAGGCTGAACACAACCTGACCAAACACCCCAGTTCAATGCTTTGAATTCTCTTTAGAGTTGGTGCAGTTGTGGGTGGCTCAGCCATTTTTAAGCCTCATAATCCCTACTGTAACAATTTTAGCTAGATGTATGAAGGGAAAAAATGTCCAGGAGGAGTACAAAGATCCACATTAAAGATTTCCTGGCGAGAACACCTGCCAGCTTCTCCTCTGGAGTAGCACACTCCCTAGGAGCAGGGTGCATTACAGAGATGACCTTTTTTTTTACCTGAAGAAATGCAAAATACTGAAATGAGGAAAGATGGGCTTCAACAATTTTTTCATTGGTACAGGGTGCCTCACCTGAAAATTAACAAGCCCTGTATGGATGTAGTTGCTTTTTCATGAGAAGAGAATTTGGTTTGGTTTTGTCTCAGCACTGCAAGAGTAGCAGGCAGTGTGTAATGTACAGGAGCAAGTACAGAACAAAAGACTGACCTGCTTTCCACAAACTACCTGATACAAAAGAAGAGATACAGATAGCAATACAGGAGCCTAGGGAAACAGGTCAGTACTAGTCAGCATGTTTTCAACAGCTAAGAAGCTTTTTAAAGAAGCATACAGTAAACAAAGTGGCAAAATGTAGGTTGTTCTGGACAAATCTACTTCTGGACTTGTAAAGACAATATAGAAGGCTTGGGAAATCAGCAACAGAACAGAATAATAACAATAGAATAATAGCTGAACCTCCCAAATTAACATTTTTCAAACCTATAAATGTAGTAGGAAAAGGCAAAGCCTTCTGTCAGAGCTCAAACCAAAAGAAATTAAAGCAAATCCAAACCAACCAACAAAAAAATCTCAGGGAGAAAATGACTCGGGGGTTATTTCTCGATTCATATAGGAAACCTCCTAATAACTCCTTCCTAGAAGAGTGGTTTCCTATGCCATTATTCATTCACCTTATGCTGTATAAAAACATTTGGAAGCCGTCCCTCACAGCACTCTTTTCATCAGCTTGAGATAGCAGAACAAAATGCAAATGCAACATCCTACTTATATATTTAGCATATATGTATTACATTCTTACTACAAAGACATCTGTCTTCTCTGAAGCAAGCTGAAGCCAACCCACTTCCCTGAAAAGCTTTTTAAGAAGAGTCAAGGGAACAGCAGATTAGTTAAGACTGGGAAGTATTTATCTCTCATTTCAGATAAAAACCAGGTTGTTTTTCACTCAGCACATAAGTGGATCATTTAGACAAATATTTTCTGAAGAGCTATGGCTCCAGGCAGGAAAGGACTCACAAGAGGAATTCTCTAGGGAGACCAACAACAAGGATAACTGTAGCTGAGAAGGGTGAAGTGGAAGTCTTAAGCATCAGAGCAAGTTAACAGGAAGCTGAAAAATAAGCAGATTGGATGTGAAGAGGGGAAAAGAAGCCCGTTAATTTTCCTTGGCAAATCTGAAAATGGAGGACAAGCGTTTTTCAGGAGTTTATTCTAGGCTAGAACAAATCCCAGGTTTGTTCAGCAGTTATTTCATCTTGTAGCTTGTCATCATCTTGTTTAACTTGCTGGACAATTAAAAGGTTTTCCTTCAGTTTGGTGGGGGTTGCACTTCCCTTTCTCTTAGACACCAAAAGTCTGTCAGTGGTTTGCAGTTGATTGTATTTTCAGGTGAATTGAAGACTCCCCAGTTGTTATAGGAAACTGTTTTTCCCTTGTTAGTTGAGTGTTTGAAAACAGTCAGCAAACTTCAGGAGATGCAAACATTACATCTCAAAAGCATCTATATGTCACTTCAGGCATTCTGTTTATGCAGGGTGGAGAAGTTCTGAGGTTCCAGTGAAGTGCATACCATTACAAAAATTAGCATGCTTTATTTTCAACACAAAGAGCTTTGAAGGCGCAGAGCAGTCTGGAGGGGAGCAAAAGAAAAGGCACAGGTGACATAAAACACCTGATCCTTCAAGTATCTGGTTAAAGGCTTTGGAAGTCTCTCCCTTGTTTGTTTTGTGAACGTGGTTTGTTTTGTCATCCTTTGTCCCTTCTTCTTTGCCTGTCATTATCCACCAGGACTTGTCACTTCTTGCTGCTCGAGAGTGTTGACTCAGGTGAAGTGCTTTATTTGTCTGTGCGAGACAGGAACTGTAATTGTTTCTGACTGTCAGGTTCTAAAGTGCCTGTTTTCAGTTGTTATTACTAGGAAGAAAAGCCTCTTTATCATCTATAAGGACATTTTTCCTGGTTTCCCTGTGCTGTGTGGCCTGAAGGTCACTGTGTATACCTGCTAATGTCCCATGCCAGCTGTGCCCCAGGCACAGACACATCTCTGCCTCTCAGGGGAGTAGTTTCTATTTTAAAAGAATATCACTCGCAGGAGAGCTGCTTGTTAGCTCTGTTACCATCATGTGAAATGCTGGTTTGTGTTTCCATCTCAGTAGTTATTTTTTAATAGATCTGTGTAGCTTGTTTTGTTACTTTTGGAGAATGACAGAAGAAAAAAATGACAGTTTTGGTTAATTTTTTATCTGGAACAATAAAATGAGCAAGTGATCAGTGTGGTGAAGGATGTTCTCAGTATTTCTCCAAAGCTCTGTCTCCAGTTACTGTGCTTTTATGCCAGTGACTCAGCAATAGGTAATCTGTAAAGTAATGAAAAGTAAACTCAATAAAAAGAAATCTGTGTACATTTCCATCTTTTCAGAGAGTACATATTTATTATCAACACTCTTCTGATAACATTAAATTTGTAGTTCATTAATGAATAACACAATATTACCATGAATTCTGATATGTTTATGTTATATCTTATGTAGTTAAAAGGGTATGTAGCAGTCAACACATTGTTACAACCTTCCTTTTTTAATTTTTTTTTTTTTAATTTTGAAGCTCTGCTGGTTTCAAGTGGCTTTCACTCAAAACACCTTCACTCTTCTTTCAGCAAGCTCTGCACAGAGGAATGCTGTAAGATAACCCCCTCCTCTTGTAAAATATTAACTGTTCATTTGAACATTTGTGCTGTCAATGATATCACAAAGCAACAGGACATCTGTCCTATTCACAGGAAAAATCAAGCAATCCAGACTGAAATGCTGGAACTTGAGCTGAGAGGGAATCAAAGTGAGCCATGGCTCCAAGACATGCTAAATGTAATTTCTAGGCTTTTTATGGCATCCAGTCATAAACCCAAATCTGTGGACGAGCAGTAAACCAGCAGAAGTCTTGCTGAGAAGGTATTTACTATGGTGGTGTGAAGTTTCTAGAGGCTGGTATTTGATGTTTTTCTAGTTTGTTATCTGTGCACATCTTAACTCCCTTATCTGACCGGTTCATCGTGCCACCCTGCCTGTGCTCCATTCCCACTCAGAAAGGGTGTTTCTTCCTCTGCCCCTCAAGAGCTCACTGAGTGAGGCAATTTCAGAGCTTGAGTAGCACAGGAGCTGCTTCCCACCAGTTGTAGCTGTCAGTGCGGGAGGGGAGCCAGGATTCCCCCAGTGCCGGTGACACAGGCTGGGATCTGTGCGGGATGGGACACAGGCTGAACCTCTCCAGCTCCAAGGATGCTCAAAGAAAAGCACCCGGGATGGAACGTGCCCAACAGCCCTGCTACTCTGCATCCCGGGATTACGGCCGTCCCCTGGAACACTGCCGGAGCCGAGCAGAAATTCCATACTGGAACTGTTTGCACAAACACCGGCACGGCTGTAGGAGCCCGTACTTGGGCACAGCCCCTCGGTTTTCTTGGGTGGCTGAAAAAACAGTAAGCAGCGCTGAATGTTGGAAGTGTTCAGTCTTTAGACATTGGAATGTGCTGCCCGGGGAGGTGGTGGAGTCATGGTCCCCTGCAGGTGTTTAAGCCAAGACTGGATGTGGCTGGCACTCAGTGCCATGGTCTCATTGACATGGTCCGGTCATAGGTTGGGCCTTTCACAGCCTCATTGGTTCTGTGATTCCCGGTTACCCTCAGAAGCAAAGGGCTTCTCCGTGCTCAGGGCGCCCGATCCGATCCCGACCGTCTCCCGCGCCAGCTGAGGGCACCGCCGCTGCCCCGCCCGCCGCGCGGCCCCGCTCCCATTGGCCAGCTCGCCGCCGCTCGCTGTTCCTATTGGTCAGCGCTGCTCCGGGGCTGAGCCGCGATTGGCCGCACGCTCCGCCACTCCCATCTGTCACTGCTGGCACCGCCCCCCGCGCCGCAGTGGGGCGATCGGGCGATGCGGTGACGTCAGCGCCGGGCGGCGGCGCCATTGGCGGGCGGGGTGTGACGCGGGATGTGGCGCGCGCTGCTCCGGGCCGGGAGCGCGGCCCCCCGGAGCGGCCCCGGCGTGAGGGGAGAGCGGCGAGAGCGGGGCGCACGGACAGCGAGGTGAGCGGGATTGGGGACAGCCGGGCGGGCTGAGCGCCGCCTCCTGCCCTCAGCCCTGCCCTCAGCCCTGCCCAGGAGCACCCGGAGCTCTGTGTCCACGTCTGGACTCTTCCGTACCAGAGAGACGTGGAGTTTCCTGGAGCGGGTCTGTCGGGAGACAAGGAAGGTCGTGAAGGGACTGGCGCATCTCTTAGAAGCAAAGGCTGAGGGAGCTGGGTCTGCTCAGCCCCGAGGAGAGACAGCTGAGAGGAGGCATCATTAATATCTATAAATATCTGTGGGAGGGTGCTGAGGGGATGGTCCTCATTGCTGAGCAGTAAGACAAGAGGCGACGGGCAGAAAGTGAAGCGCAGGAATTTGCACCTGAGCTGAGGAAGAACTCCTTTAGTCTGTGTGTGACCGTGCGCTGGAACGGGCGGTGAGGAGCCTCCCCGGGGATACCCCAGAGCTGTCTGCAGTCCTGTGCCATGTGCTCTGGAATGACCCCGATGGAGCAGGGAGGGCACCAGGTGTCCCCTGTGGTCCCTTCCAGCCTGGCCCGTTCAGGGGCTCCTTGGAGCAGGGGCTCGGGGCAGGGCAGGTGTGGCTTTGGAGGTGCCTCGGGTTGAAACGCTGTTAGCGAGCCTTTAGAGAGGTGTGGAGAGGAGGCACAGGATGCCCGGCGTTATAAATGTAGCCAGAGTTAGTGGTGCACAGCTTGAAATTCAGAACTGGAATTCCTGCCACTGACAGCCTGTAAAAATGTTTGGCTTAGCATGGCTGTCCTGCAGCAGCTGCTGCAAGGGCTTCTTGAGATGTAAAAATGTTTCAAGCACCTGACAGGTGTTGCTATGTGATTCGTATTGTGTATATGAAATTTCAGGAACCTAAAAGCATTTAAACCCTCTCAAAATAAAATTGTTGTGCGATTTACACCATGTCAGAGAAACAAGCCATTGGGTTATTTCTCACAGTGCCCAGAACCTTATGGATGTTGTTTTTAGTGAAGGACTCTTCATTGTCTGCCTTCAGGAGAACGTGGGCTGCCATCACGATGCCTGAAGTAAACACAGATCACCTGGATGAGCAGCAGGTGCAGCTCTTGGCAGAGATGTGCATCCTTATCGATGAAAATGACAATAGGATTGGAGCAGAGACCAAGAAAAACTGTCACTTGAATGAAAACATTGACAAAGGTACTCCTTGCTTATCTTCTAATTGAACCATTAAGCTGATTAAATATTTTCAGAAGCATAGTCATGATTAATCAAAGCTTTAATCTCAGGTGAGTGTTGGATCAAACTAGAGCAAGTACCTTGCCATAGGCCCCTCCTCCTCAACATAAAATGTTTGCTATTAAAATTATGTAGAATGGAGGAACACTCAATTGGAGGCAATTGCAAAGGAGAGAAATGTGTAATTACACATATAAACTTGATAAATATTTTTAATCACGTTTTGAAGATAAAGTAGTATTTTTTCCTGTTACAGATACCTGATTCTGTGTCGTTTTTTCTAAAGAATGCTCTTTGCTTCTTCGCTGAGTTCTTCTCAAGTAGAAAAAGATTTAATTTTAAAGTAATTCACCCAGAGTTCTACTTCAAACACTGCTAATAGGAAAGGGAATCAGAGAACTGATTTTTGGTTTACTTGAGGCTGATCAGATTCAACAATCTCTCTCTTGGTAGTGTGTGACCTCTTTTTATATACTTGGGGAAGGCATCATCCTGAAGAGTGAGGAATAACAGACTCAAAAGGTGAAGAAAACAGCAATTGTACTCTTTAATGGAGTCTGTTTTCCTTCTACTTTTGCAATTCTTGAAGGGTCTTGAAATTCCATACAGCTTTTTAGGAGTTTTTTAGTCTTTTTAATTTTTTGATCTCTTTTTCATTGTAAATTTACGGGTGCCAAGCTGTCCTAGGAAGCTTGCCCATATGTGCACATTCAGAATGGTGAACTGAGTTTACAAGAACTCCTCTGTTGCATATTTGCTCTAGGAACTCTTCCAATTTCATGTTTCACATAAGCAGATATAGAAACTTGAATAATGGCTCTTGAGTTATATATCAAATCTCTGGGTTTTAACGTTTATTAATTTTAAATTGGATTATGTAAAAATGAGGCTGTTATAAGCCCTTAACTTCATGGTTTTTTCTCTTCTATTAAATATCTCAGTTTTGTTGTTTGTTTGGTTTTTTTTCTTTTTAGGTTTACTGCACCGAGCTTTCAGTGTTTTCTTATTTAATACAGAAAATAAACTGTTGCTGCAGCAGAGGTCAAATGCAAAAATTACATTTCCAGGTTAGTACTGAAACATTGTATTGATATACATGTTTTATTTAGATCAACATTTTAAAAAAATATGTCAATCCAATCCTGCAGTGTAGCACATTCTGAGGTTCTAGAATTTACTGCTTTGGAGAGGACATACTTCCAGTACTTTTGAGAGTTCAAGATATCTTGTGGGTGAAGTAAGATAATGGCAATGCTTGTGTATTTATGTATTCTTGAGAAATAGTTGTTCCCTGACATGTCTGATCCTGTTCATGCAAGGGCAGAGGGTGTGGTTTTTACCCCTCTCTGCTGCAAGATATTTATTGGAGTTAAATTACTCTGGTGGCTGTGGAGAGTGTCCCATTCCATTGGTAAAAGCTGATATGCAGCAGAGCCCTGCTGCCCGGGAGATCTCTGGACCTTTGTCTGTGTTGTCTTAACAAACACTTCCATAACTCTGCCAGAAGTGGGGCTGTGTGGCCAAACCATGCAGTGCATGACTTTTGAACACTACTGAACTATTACTGTCAAATATAAATGGAGGCATAAAAATGAGGAGGGGAATCCAATAGAAATAGCTTACGTGAGGCAGGCTGGAGGGAGCGTGAAGCTTTCTGTTGCAGAATTTTCAATGGAAAACAAAATCAAGTGTTTCCAATGTGAGCAAAGAAGACCTTTTTCTTTTTTCCAAGGGAATCTTTACTTTAGAGATTGTTTTTAATTTTCTTCCTTCTCTGCTAGCAATCAAAATGCTCAAATGTGATTTGTAGATATTCTAACTCTATTTTAGATGCTTTTGAGCTCGATAGACAGCTAGATAGCTTTTATAGACAAAAGCTTGAAACAGAGTACAGATCGTTGTTCTTTAAACACAGGTATAAACTTTGTATTGAATTCTACTTACTGCCAGTTGTTCTTGAAGCTCTGGGAATATTTTCATTATCCTGTTACATATAAATTCCCAAAAGTAACTTTAATTAGCATTTGAGAGATAAACAAGGTCTTTATAGACTGGCTCTCTAAGTAGATGTATTGGGGATAAGAATGCCTGTCCCCATGTGTATCAAACACTAGCCTGCAAAGTAGTGCTTGGCATAAGCAAATCCCAGTGCAAAATATGTAAAGGAAAATAAGAGGTGTAAATGTTCTCTTTCTGTGACTCTTCTCTGAAAAAGAGAAATGAAGCTGTGATGTGTTGAATAACTGGCCTTTGTCTCTGGGGTATTTTGGTGTTGTGGTTTTTTGGGGTTCTTTCCCAGGTCTTTGTAAGTGTCAAAAATTGACTGATCCAAACTTCTTGCAGATTGTTTTACCAACACTTGTTGCAGCCATCCTCTAAGCCATCCACAAGAACTGGAGGAAAATGATGCCATTGGTGTTCGGAGAGCAGCACAGAGACGACTGAAAGCAGAGCTGGGAATTCCCATGGAGCAGGTAAAGGAAGGAGGGGGAAACAGGAATTCTTGCCAATGTTTGCCAGTTTACAGACTCTGTCTGGCAGACAGAGTCAGCCTCAAACCTAAAAATGAACTTTGGACAATCAGAGAACTGGGTGAACTTCCAGACATCCCTGGAGGGCAGGGTTACCCTTGGTCTGTCAGTACATGGTTCTGACCTTGGCTTCAAGGTGTTGTCTTTTCCTTGGGAGGTGAGGGGTAGGTGCAAGTGTTTGTGTTCACCAGTGCTCAGTGAGTGTGCAATAAAGTCTGGTAAACATTATTTAAAATGTACCATTTAGGAGAGATACAGTCCAAGTATTACAAGGTGAGTCTGACTAGAGAAATGCTGTGCAATTCATGTCATCAAAATGGTTTAAATTAGTTTTTTCCTAGTAATTCTTTGTGAAAAAGTGCATTGCAGTTATACACTCAGGAACAGTAATTTCTAAGGAAGAGGATAATAGCTGATAAATTGTACTGCAATGCCCAGCAGTGCAATTCTGGTCTGCAGCATTTCTGACAAGTGTTTTGGTTGTAGGTAACTCCAGAAGAAATCTCCTACCTGACACGAATTCACTACAAGGCCAAGTCTGATGGGATCTGGGGAGAACATGAGATAGACTATATTTTATTTGTGCAGAAGGATGTGACGCTGAATCCTGACCCCAACGAGATACAAAGCTACTGCTATGTGACACAGAAAGAACTGAAACAGCTCTTGGACAAAGCTGCCAGGAATGAAGTTAAGATCACTCCGTGGTTCAAGCTGATAGCAGAGACCTTTCTTTTTAAGTGGTGGGATAACTTGAATAACTTGAACAAATTTGTTGAGCATGAAAAAATACACCGAATGTAAATACCTGGGATAAAAGGTGCTGAAGGCTAGCAATGATGTGTTGTGTCATTAACACTGATAAATCATGACTTAAGTGCAGAGAATTGATCCACGTGGAGCATGTTTAGTTTATACAGATGTCGTCATAGCCAGTGTTTTTTCTTCTTTCTTTGTCACCTCTTCCCCTTTATCTGTGGTTCCCTTGGGCCTGTTATGGTCTCATGTAAAATGGGTAACAGGAGCAAGAAACCCCTGGGTTCCTCTTCTTCCGTTGCCTGGGAAAGATCCTCAGCCCCTGCATGCCCTGCACACCGGGGACGAGCCCAGGCACCTCCTGCCCAGCCCAGGCAGGAGGACTGGGCATGACTGTGGGCTCTGCTGCAATGTTGAGAAGACCAATTGCCAGAAGAAAACAATTCAAAGTAATCAGGATTATTTTAATTGCAGAAAGCAAATCTCTTCAGCTCTGTACTCTATAATTAACCAAACCCATAAAAGCTTAAGTAATTGGATTGCTTGTGTGGAGTAAGTTTGACTTTGAAGTGCTGACATATGTGTTAAAGCTTTAGATAATAAACAGTGTTTGGGGATTTTCTCCCCACCAGGCTTTTCTGATTGAATGAAATTTTAATGATTCAGTTGATGGCTGAGACTGGACATCTCAAATTTTTTAAAAAGGGGTAATTACAGAAAATATAAATTACAGCAAATGGTATCTGTCTAATGTCAGTAGTTTGTCTTTGGAGACAGGATATGCACTAAATGGCTCTTCTCCATTTTCCACAAAACACAGGCATTTTGATACAAGGAGAGTGATTCAATTTTATAAGTTCTACCAGAGTCTGATGAAATGGGATGTTTGTCATACCACTTATCATTACAAGTAAACATGGTTATAATGATTCTGTGTCTGGATTTGGGGTTAAATTAACATTTTCCAGTGGTCAAGGTTTCTCTTTCTCATCGCTGTTGTGATTGCAGCACTGAAGCTTCCATGTACCAGCACCTGCAGTGGTTCAACTCTTGGAGCTTTTAGAGCAAAGTTTGTTGTGTATTAGCCAGAACTGATGTATTGTTTCAAAGCAAATAATATCAGGTGAGGGGACAGTGATGTGATGTAGCAGCTCTCTTAAACTCGGTGCAAACAGCCATGTTACCCAGTGAAGGAAATGGAGTTCTCAAGTATTTTTAAAATCTAACTTTACAATTAAAACACCTTGCCTAAACTCTTGGACTGTTGTTTTCCTTCCAGATGTGAAGCCGTAAGATTATTCTTAATCTCTGTCCTTGCCACACTCTAAGCACCACCCTGCCCATAAAACACCCCTGAAACAGCATCATGTGGGCAGGGCAGTAGGGCACAGATCTACTGGAAAAAATTTTGTTTTTCTAGTTCAGCTTGGACCAAAAGCTGGCAAAGCAGATCCTCAAGCAGAAGTCCTGTGCATGTGGAAGCTGAAAGAAGTTTTGCTTAACAGTTCCTCAAAGTCCCCCACAAGTTTTTCTTGACATTGGTCTGCATTGTGGCATTACAGTATGCTTTAATTCTGAATTTATTACACAAAGGAGATGGGAGAAACTCTTTAGAGTTACACATGATGCAAAAGCTGACATCTGAACAGTTCCTGGTTGTATTTCAAAAAGTAGTGACTTGAGGGTTCTTTCCTCCCTTTTATTTTTTTGGGAGTATCTGTTAGTTTTTATCGTGGATGTGAAGTGCTCTGTTCAAGCAATACGTTTAGAAGGCATCATTTTACAAACATCTATATAACCATTGACCAAATAGGGACATAAAGGAAGTATTTCACATTTGACAATATTTTGCCTTGAGCAGATACAGAATTTTAGCTATCAGGTCCTGAAGAGGAAATGTCTTGCTAAGCCAAAGATTACAGTAGCATGTGCTTGGCACAAAACTTCAGCCTGATCCCTCACTCTCTGTGTATCCAAAATATTAAAATGAATCTGAAATACTCAAAGGTGTAAGGTGTAACCTTCCTGCCCCTGCTGTTTTAGGTTATTACAGGTGGCAGGTCAGTGCTAGAACAGTTTCTCCTCCAGTAACCCTGTGTCTTAGTGGCAGCATTGCTCCTTGTGCTTCAGTGCAGAAACACAAACTTTGTGTAGTTCCTGATGCTCTCTCATTACTTCCCCACCCTTTTCAGCCTTCACCAGCAACATAAACACATCACAAAGGATTACTTTGTGTATGCAGCAATCCAGACCTAACAACCCAGGCATTTTTTTAGTAACAGTAGTTTAACAAAGTGTTGGCATTTCTAGATTTAACCTCATTTTAAAATAGTTTTATATAGAAATATAAACACTTTACAAGAAAGGCGAGAATAAGAATATGGTAGAAAGTTTGTTTGTTTATAAATGGTTTCTGCCACTAGAACTGAGAAATTTCTCGTGGTATTACTTGGAACTGCAACATCAAGGTATGGAAATAACTGCACTTGAAGTATCTTAACCACTAACATAAAACAGACTTAAACACCAAGTATTACTAAAAAGGATGACAGGACTAGAAATTAGTTTTAATAAATTTAATTTTGATTTTAAATTTATTTTTTAAAATTTTTGGTTCGTTTTTAATTTTGGTTCAGAAGACTGCTTATCTTCTCTGTGTTTTACCAGATTTTCTCTTCCCAGCCAGCAGATGTCTTGGCTTCAAGTTAAATATGTGCCTGTCTGCCTCTCCTTTCCTGCCCAGGCGATTCATTTTCTTTTGAGCTTTCTTTGCCATGATCTTGACCTTCTTCACCATCTATTTAAAAACAAACAAACAAACATGCAGAGTAACTTCCTCAGTAAGTCAGTTAACAAGCTTTACCTTCAAGAAAACCCACTAAGCTGGATGGTTTTATCAGGACATTAACACCAACTCTAGAGCAGTATCACTGTAACACTATCAGAGTGACACTAACCCTCCTTAGCAAAATTTCCAGTACACTAACACAGGATCATGCTATCCCTGGAACTCCTCACTAACTAAAGGTGGAACTCCACAGATTGCAGAATTCTTCCTTCAGACTTGCATTTAGAGACAAGAATAAAATGTACTTCCTTGGTCTGTATTATTACATGTTTGTAAGAAGGAAGCACAGAAGCATAAGAGTCCAAACGAAAAGAGAGACCAAACACAAACTCTGGACAAACATAACCAGCCTACTCTGAATTTCCCAGCAGCTGGTCTAGGTACAGTCATGCTGGTTTAGCTGCCAAACAGGTAACTACAGATAAAGAACCAACCTTTTCATCCCGAAGGCCAGACACGTCCCGTGGTGTGCGAGAGCAGCTGCGACTGCGCGACACCGACCTGGGCGTTTCAGACTCGTCCCGTTTGCGCTTCCTCGTGGTACTGCGTGACCTTCTCACATAATGTGCCTGAAATTGAAAACATCACTTAACCTTTAAAGCCAGAAACAACCAGCTCATTTCTAATGAGAGTAATAGCAAAAACAGGAAGTGAATTGCTGTGATAAATTATATTGATTATTTCACAGTAACATTAAGATCTTGACAGCTGTTGGTCACTGCCTCTCTGTCCTACAGGAACACTCAAACTTCACTGAATATTAGCTTTTTTTCCTCCATAATTACTTACTGGCTTTTTCTTTTTTCTTTGGGTTGAGTAGACTCAGAAGTAATAATAAAAAGATACAAATTAATGGATAACAACACTTAAGCAATTTTGCAACAGCAAAACAGCAATGATGAACTACCCTGATTAGTGTCCTGTGTACCAGGCAAAACCCTAAAGAATTTCAGACATGAAGACTGATCATGTTATAGAGTAAGTATTACACTCCTACATTGCTCCTACATCAGCATGGAATGGCAGCTCTGAGAACCATAAATGCTTGCTTCAGATGTGTAATGTTGACAGTTCCTGTTTCCTAACTCCTTGTTTAGCTAAAGAATTAGAGATCTCAAGAGCTAGGGAGCTGTAATACTACTGGATTTGCTGTACAAGATGTTTTGGGGTTTTTTAATTTCTGTTAAAATAAAATGTCTCCTGAAGGTCAGTCTCTGATGAAGTACTTTATCTGCCTTTCATTTAAAGATGCCAGCTGCCCTCAAAAACTTCAATTACAGCTCATGGAATTAACAAACTATAAAAAGATAGACCTGATCTGTCACTATTACTATTTCTGACACAGCAGAGTCTCATCTAACAAAGCAGACTTGAAAATTAAGATGTATGCTTAACCAAGCCTGTCCTTGAATCCTACACAAATTCCAAGAAAACAGTGCACATGTATATAGGATTCTTGATAAATATTAGTTTTTCAGCATATCTGTTTTGATCACATTACTCAAAAAATTCCACTACCAACTGCCTCATTTGCAGTTCCTAATTTATCCTTAAAAGATCCCACCTGTCTCTTGTGCCAACTATAATAAGCATTTCAACTGTTCTCAAAGAAATTTAAGTCTCTTTTAGATAAACATTATGTTTAATTAGGAAAAACTTACATCATCTTTATTAGTCATGTCAAGTCCAAGATCAGTCATTTCTTTCTCTAACACCTTCCTCTGGACCTGTAAAAAGACAGTTAAGAAAACATGTTTCTTTCAAAAAAAATCCTTCCACCTTACTTTTTGTCTCAATATACCACCACAAGTCCATTATATTCACTATATATTTCTGGCTTTATCACATCCACAAGCAGGTCATTGATGTCCTGCCTTCACATTTCAATTTTTGCAACATTTTTTTTTGCCCCAATAAATTCTGCTTCACAGGACTGCAGTGGCCCAGCATTTCTTAAAGATCTTATAATTAGTTTGCCTTTTAGGGGGGAAACTGACAAAGGTGAGAGATCTTGGGGGCAACAGCAGCTAGATTAATTTTTTCAAAATGTCTAGTTATCAGTTTATTACTTTGCAATTGTTCTGGACTGGTCAGAAGAGAGAGTGATACTTGGATACCAAAAAGACCCATCACCTTTACCAGAACCCAGAACAGATTTTGCATTATTGTGCTTTTAAGTAATTATTAATTCTTATAATGATTTGAATTTTTAGCAAACAGATAATATACAACGAAACAACCCAGTTAAACAGAGTATTGTTAAAAACCTCTTCTGCAATATATATGGAGTTTTACACAAGACACAAAAAAAAAAAAAACAAAAAAGGGGGGGCTACTACCTCTCCTCAGCTAAGCAGTGACCAGAACTTCTAGGAGAACAGAAGGAAGCAAGCAGTGAAGGGGCCAAGTATGAGCAAAAGCCAACATTCTTCTATCTGACAATGATACACGCTTTCATGATGTTGTGATGTTGTTACATAGCAACAAGGTTTCTTTTTACAGAACATGTTCCACACTCACCTTTTTAGCTGTTCTAGGCATCCTTGGACCATGAACATCTTTTTCCTTTGACTGCAGGATTTTCAGTTTCTTCTTTTCTCGGATCCGTCTTGCCAATTGTCTGATTTCCATCATTTCTTCATCTTCACTTTCTGGTTCACTGTCATATTCTCCAGCAGCTTCTCTCAGCTCTTCTTCTTTCTCCAATTCTTCCAGTTTCTTAGATTTTGAGGAGGCAAAATGGAGATCAGATCCTTGAATAATGATCCTTGACACTACATTTGTACATGGTCCTGGGCCATGACAGCATACAGGCCCTTCAAAGAAGGAACTGAATTACCTGATAATCACACTGAGCCACAGCTAATGGAGCTGGTGATACAGATTACTGTGAACCCATGGACACTCTGCTGTGCAGACTAACTCCATCACTCCACATTATCACTTGGCTAAGTTTGTGCAGCTGCCCAAAGCTGCCCAGTGTGTGAAAGCAGCTGTACTGTCCTGAGCTCTGCTTGCTGGGCCATTTCTGGAAACAGACCCTGAAAAACCCTTCTCTTTTGACATTCAGCATGTAAAGAACACCAGCAATTCATAGGAAGCCAGCTGCATAACTGGCAGGCTCCTTGGGCTGCACTCACCACTCCTCCTTAACAACCAGCAGGAAATCCAAACAGTGATTATTAAATAAAAATGTTAGAAATTGAGCATTCAGTCCATTTCCTCCATAGACATAAATGTGATGGATGAATTTCATATTATTAAAAATACATAAAGTTTGATAGCTGCATTCCTGTAGATGTAGTCAAAGAACAAAGAAATATAACTTCTAGTGCAAACCTCGTATTTTAGAATGGAACAGATAAGATCACCATCATTCTGACAAGGTAGAGCTATTTTCTGTTCTTCTGAAATTCTGTCCTTTATCATTCAAAAATAGTATCTTTTCCCATGAAAAGTGAAGACAATGCAAAAAAAAACAGGTTCTCATGATACATTGTTTTTAATCTACAAATAGTAACTGACAATAAATAAGAGATAAAGAGGAAAGAAAAGTGTAAAGCAAAACACGGAAAACTCACTTTCATTATATCAGGATCAATGTAGTCAAGTATATTATGGCCTTCCCATATCTCTGGAATCTTATCATATTTCTCAGATGAATTCATTAAGTCCCAGTATTCTTAAAAATACAACAAAAGTTGATAAAAAGACAAAAATTAATTTCAAATAACGCTCCATGACAACAAACAACACTCAGAACACACACACAAAAGAAGTGCCCTATCCCTAAGAATTTGGCAGCACTAATTCTATATTCACAAATATTTCTGATCTCCTTCCTACTGCCAAAGATTGCTCAGCCATGGCATGACCCACTGCCCCAAGACATGCCAGGCACCAAATACCCAGCTGAAACACAATATATGCTGCTCTCTCTCACGTTGATACTTTCTTAACAAAGAGAGCATCAGAAATTAATGAAGTACTACAATACAGAATGGAAAGGAAAAAACCACTTGAATCACAAAACACATCACTAAAGATCACCAGTTCTGGAACAGTAGGATAGTATGCAATGAAATGGTGGCACTGGCAATTAGTTGAAAGGAGCCAGGTTTAGGTATTGCTCCTTGAGGCTGAAATAGCCACACTTTACTGTTCAGTAATAATAATGGTAACACCAATTCTTATCTAATACTTACTCTGCAGATCCAAAACATAATCATCTCCCATTTCAAGTTCAATATCTCTCTCCTGCAAAGACACACATGGTTTTAGATACCATCTAATTTAGAAGCTATGGACTAACACAGCAAATTTAAAATCCAGCTGCTGATTTCCTGATTTAGAGATGCCACTTACCAATTTCCTCTTGGGAGTGTCTACTTCCATGCGTTTCTTACGAGCTACTACTCCATCAGGTATAAAAGGCAGTCGCTCCTGGAATAAATCCACCCCAATAAAAAAGGGAAAAGAAGGTCACATAAATTTTTTTTACATTGCTATAAATCACCAGCTCCAACATAATGTATTTCTGAAGAATACAAAATCCCCAGCTCCCACCAGGAAAGGCACTTACAGATAAATCAGAAAACTTCATCATATGAATCCGTTCACAGATTAACAATGACAGAATTCTTATCCTACTTAACAAGTACTGGGAATACATTAAATGGTGTAAATATGTAGCCTACCTTGTTATCTCTTTTGGTTGGCATGGCCAAGTGTAATCTATTCAGTACTTCATTCACTTTGTTTCCTTTCATTTTAGTATCAACACGATGGGCCAACAGTCTGTCACAAGCCTGAAAGTGCACATGGCAACACAAGGTGAGCAACAAAGCCTTTTAGATACAGCAAATGACACTGCAGGCATTCAATCCCAAATATCTGCCTTCAAATTTTATTCTCTTGTTTTATACCTCTAACTCTCAAGAAGGCATCAAATTACTTTATGTTAAAAGCATCATGGGAAGATGCATACACAGATATGTATTTTTTAACAGGACTCAGAAAAAAAATCACAATTAAGACCAAAAATGATTATGTCACTATTTTCTATTTTACCCAAGCTCACTGAGGTGCAACAAGGAAAACAGTTTTAAAGTTTACCACTATAATGCAGTTTAACTGAGATTAAACTCATACAAGTAAAGCAAAATGTTAGCTGCTCATTTGGAATGAAACTAAGAAAACACACCTACCTCAGTTTTAACTTGGATTACACCCTCCTCAGTCAGGGTACTTGTCTCTATTACGGAAAATCCTTCTGCTTCAAAAGCTTCAAATATTTTCTAAAATTGAAAAATTATCCCAAATAATGACATCCTGTTCATTTCTTAACATACCAATACATTAAGACCAGAAATCTTAATCCAATATCAATACATACAATGTGTTACTATTTTATTAGAAGGTGTTTCTAAAAAGATGATGGAAAGTTTACAATTATAGTTCTATTTAATCTCTCTCTTCTTTTATAAGCAAATAACTACTTTCAAAAAGGCACTTATAAATGACCCATAAGGGGGAAAAATGAGTGAAACACAAATTTTATGTGCTTTAACCTGTAGATACAAGCAAATTAAGCCTGCAGGACCTTTTATTGCAACTGTTCAGCGACACCTCTCAGTGTAGTGCTCACGGTGTCTGACTGCCACTGAAAGGATTATTGAGTAAAGCTATTGTGTAACTTCCAATCACAGCAGTAATTGAGAGTTCTCACACCATCAGAGATTTCTGAAACTTGCCTTCCATTTGGCATTTAAAATATTCAGGCAAGGATTACACAGTACTAAAGAAAGATGAGGTCAAGACCTGCAGAGGTACACTCCACTGCACTATTAGCACAGTTCAATAAAGAAATTATAATGTAAAAGTTTTTTGCCCAATAAAAATTATAACCATCCACAATTGCACACACAGTATTTTTGTAAACATCAGAAGACAAAGAGGTAAGAGAAGTATCCCAACCTGACTCTCTTCAGGAAGTTCTGAAATCCTCTTCACATCACATTTGTTCGCAACGATTATAAGTGGCTGATAAAAAGGCAAAAAAAAAAATCTTAATTCAAGATACCATGTTATAAATCCTTGGGGTTTGTGAATGATATGAACAAAACTTACCTTGTTAGCAAACAATGGCTTAATATTTCTGAAGAGCTCCACCTGCTCCTCCAGGCTATGGCCGCACTGCTCAGACACATCCATCACGTAGAGCACAGCAGCACGCAGATGTGCCAGGGCAGTGATAGCCTGCATCTCAATGGTGTTCCTGTCCTCCAGGGGATGATCCAAAATACCAGGAGTGTCTACTACCTAAAATTAACATCATTAAGCCAGGTGTTACTGATCAGCTATTGCAGAACACGTGTTTGATTGTTCATCAATATTGTCTTTTTTAAGACAGCAACAGTTCTTCCTTTCAGTCACAAATAGGACTGGGAGCTCTGCCAAACTGAGAAAGTAAAAATGTGGAAATGGGAGAAGAATGAGATTTTATAACCAACACCCCAAGTATTGCAGAGGAAGGGAAAATGCTGCCCCTACCCAGCCCAGAATGAGTAAGTGATAAAAAGTGATCTGGCTTTAGTCAATAATTCCATTTCCCATCTTTTTCTCCAACCAAAACCAGACCCATGCATGTACATTTTTAGAACGGGTTTTGACTGCTGCCCTCACTTGGCACACTGCACCTTGCACAGCAGCTGTCAGACACAGCATGTCTCAGCAAGACACAAAAATGCAACTCCCATGGCAAAAAGGCAAATCAGGTTATAACCAGTTCATTCTTTCCAGAAAATGCAAAACAGTAACAGTTCTTACCTGCCAGCGTAGATACTTATAATCCATATGTCCCACAAAGAGAGATTTTGTGGTAAAGGCATAAGGCTGCACCTCTACATCTGCTCTTGTAACCTAAACAAGATTTAGTCACACACATTTATTTAAAATCTCCTCAAGGTGCACACAGTATATTCTAATTATATTACACTTCCTTTGCTATAGGGGAAAAAAAAAAGTGCTGAAGATTTGTTATTCTAGCTTCTCTGCAAGGACTTGTCTATCAAAAAATATGCTGGTGGATACTATTTTGGAAAAGATAAGGGATTTTTAAGAGTTAAATCTATCATAATTTTCCATTTATTTCCCCAGGAATTTCATTCAACCACTACTCACACAATTTAACTTGCTACCGCTCACATCAGACACTGCCAGAACTATATCAAATTATTTAGAAGTTACTTTATAAGTTACTTTATTTTAATTAAATTGCATCTCAATACTATTTATGGAAAAACCACTCACATACCTTATTTATAAAGCTGGATTTCCCAACATTTGGGTAGCCACACAGCAGAAGAGTTCGTGTATTGGGATCAATGGTTGGCAAGCGAGACAAATGTTGTCGCACTGAAATGTTAAGAAGGTTTTTTAAGTATCTCTTATAATTTAAGTTTTACTGAGATGGAATAACAATATATATGCTGAATTGTTTACATAAAAGATAGTAACATTTCTGATATGATAATTTATGAAAATATGTAATAGTTTGCAGACTCCACAAGTATCTACATGCAACAAAAATAAAATTTAATAAATGTTTAAGAAATTAAGACTACTATTTTACAGCTAGAATGACTCCACCAAATCAGGCAACATAACCTGAAGGACTAATAAGTCTGAAGTAATGAGTAATGTCTACAAAATCTTTAGCAACATTTTTTACATATAAGTTAGCGAAAAGAATGGTAAGTAAAAGAATGTCTGCAACCTCTAAACAAAGAAAAAATTTTATCACTGTTAGTAATATAATAAAATTTAATAAATATTCAAAGAGAAAACTATTTTGTTGAAAAATAAACACTATGTATTCAGGGATTTTAAAGCTTTTCTTGTATTTCCTGGATCTGTAACCTGTCCTAAACACATTCTTCTAACTGCTGCTAAGTGTAATAAAGTTTATATCCAACCCACGTGCCTTTTTCAGCCCATACATGACACCAACCTTGCTCCAAGTACTCCAGGCTCTGTTTCTGTCTCTTGATGATGGTGCACATGCGCCCCAGGGCGGCCCGTTTGAGCTGCTTGCAGCGGTACAGAGAGTCCCCGTACTTCATCAGCCGCACGTAGTCCTTGGCAACACTGCGGGCACAGGAGGGCACAGCTCAGCCAACAATCCACCAGGCACGTGCAAAAACAGACAAAGCTATGTCCCTTACTTGTCAATCAGGTTCTTGGCAATATTGATCTGCCCCAAAGCCAACTTGTAGTGATCTTTGTCATACAGAACGTTCATCAGATCCGCGTAAAAAGGATGAATATCCTAAAACAAAAGCACAATGTTAACTCTCATATTTGCTTACCCTAAGACAACTAATTCTTGCACACAAGCTAAGTTCTCTTTTTTCTTTTCCTCCAGTACGGCAACACTAATGACACTAAAGCCAAACAATTTTCATTCCTATTTTATGTAAGAAAAATAATCTGTTTGGTCATTAAATGCATGAATCTCAATTGCTCTGAATTTCTTCTGCAAAGGCATCTTTGACTTATTCATACAGAGTTTCCATTTGATCTTTTGCTTTCTAGAACACTTCATATTACAACTTCAAAGACACTTTTTTCCAAGTAAAAATCTGTAAGAAGCCAAGAGAAATTGCCTCTAAAAGGAAATTCGTATTACAATAGAAACTCAGCAATACCATTAATCCTTCGTTTTTTTTTTTTTTGCATTAAATTCTATACAAAACTGGACAAAAAGAAGTTTTTTATGCCCAAATAAATCCTTACCTTTTCAAAGTGGCACTGCTAGGACAAATCTTTTAAGCAGAGTATTTTAGTTAGCTATGTATCTACCTGAAGAAATTTCATCATGTGATGTTAAAAAAAAAAAAACCCAGAAGATATTTCTGGGAATTCTGGAGCAACACCCACTGGATATGAAATTATCAAGAAAAAACAAATTAATAGGCAAATAATTTCAGTCTGAGCAGAAAACTGCCCATAAAAAAATCCCACTTGGGCACATGGATCCAGTTGCATTCGTTGGAAGTTAACACTGTATTTCTAAAGAGACTCTTTATGGGGCCAAGGACAACACTTAGGTTGTCAAATTAATTCCTGAAGATGGAAAGCAGTATGATATATTTTATATGCATCATATTTATATTTTATACATATCAATTATATTTCTTGGTTTTTCCTAGGGAAGACTAAACATAAGTATAATTTCCATATGCACACACAAAGAAGAAATAGGCAGACACAACATACTTAAAAATCCCCACATTTTGTCTTCATTTAACTTCAGGCAAACATATCTTATCAGCTAAAAGCTTTGAAAATCCAGCCTTTAATGATCATCCACGGGCACAACTTAGATTTCTGCTCTTCATAGGAACATACTACTTCAGCAGTGCAGGTTTTGCCCACTACTCACAGTAAAATCTACTTGAAATCAGCAATGAGAAAACACTTACATCTAACTTCGGGAAATCCGTTAAGATTTGAGTGAGTCTGTCATGGTAATTTTGTTGAGTATATTTGACTTTTCGCATATAAAAATGTCGAATCCGATGGATTTGATAATGTTTATGAATGACAGTCGGGGTCTTTCGCTGAGTCTTTGACAATGTCAAATCTATGAAGTCCTGCAATCGAGGAAACATGATTAATTACACAAAATGTCAAGTTCTTGTAAAGGCAACGATTTTATTTCGGGGAGGAGCTCGCTGATGAGTTAAGCGCAGACACAGTTTGACACGCACCTTTAGGGCAGGCAGGAATAAGCGGTTTGCACATCCCCTGCCCCGTTTCTGTATCGGGCTGCCCCCGGCCCAGCCCCCGAGCCCTGCGGGGATTCCCCTCACCGTGATTCATCTAAAACCCTTTCCTCCGACCGGCAGAGAACTTTATTTTGACGCAAGACTCTGCGATGAGTTTCGGTATGAAGCAGGTTTGGAAAACAGGAGGGATTTCTGTGGGGGCCACCCCGACACCCGCGCAGGGAGAAGGGCAGCCTCGGGCTCCTCTGACAGGACCCCCCCGACACTGTACATGGTACGGGCCGCCGGGCGCAGCAGCAGCAGCCCAGGGCGAGTCCACGGCTCCCGCGGGAGGGGGAAGAGGGGAAGGCCACGCCGGCACCGCGGAAGGGGCAGGAAGGCAGCGTGGTGCTCTGGCAGCCGCCGAGCGGGAGGAACGGGAGACACGGCCCGGTGCGGAGGGCACTGGGAGCAGGGGCCGGGGAAGGAACGGAGGAGCGCGGCCGTACCTTGGCAGATGGAACCACCGTGATCTTCTTGAAGTTGTAGAGCGCCATGGCCACCGGCACCGCCGCGCCACGCGCCGGAAAGGGAGCGGGACCGGGGCTCTCGCGAGAGCTCCGCGCGTCCGGCCGGGAGGGCGGGAGAGGGAGGGGAGAGGGGAGGAGAGAGGGAGGGAGGTGCCTGAGGTTGAGTCTGGATCTTGCCCGAGCACTTGACCACGGGCAGGGTTCTAGCAATGGCTCGCCGATGTGGTGGTTCGGGGCAGACATGGCTTGTGCCCCGTAGGGCCGGGAAGGCAAAATACACCCTCAGCCTGCTGGGAGAGGGGACCCCGAAAGCCTCGCCGGGGCCAAGGGGCCCACATGGCTCCTCCCCGGGCTGTCACAGCTGGCAGTCGGTGCTGTGGTCCAGGAGAGGCCCCACGAGGTGGGTCTGCTGGGACAGCTCTGGGTCACCCATGGCTTACCTGGAGCACATCTTGGGATAGTGCAAGAATCACGGAGTCACAGAATCAGTTGGGTTAGAAAACACCTCTGAGGTCATTGAGTCCAAACACCATCATGTCATCTAAATCCCTTTTTGCCACATCCTGAAGTCTTTCCCTAAACACTCCCAGGGACAGTGACTTCACCACCTCTCTGGGCAGCCTGTTCCAATGTCTGATCATCCTTCCTCTGAAAAAAATATTCTTAATGTCCATCCTAAACTTCCCCCGGTGCAGATTGGGACTATGTCCTGTTGTCCTGTCATTGTTGCCTGGGATAAGAGGCTGATCCCCCCCTGTCTGCACCCTCCTTTCAGGGAGTTTTGGGGAGCACTGAGCTCTCCCCTGAGCTCCTTTTCTCCAGGCTAAACAGCCCCAGCTCCCTCCCCTGCTCCTCGTGTAACTGTGCTCCAGACCCTGCCCCAACCCCATAGCCCTTCTCTGGACACAGTTCAGCGCCTCAGTGTCTTTATTGAAGAGTGTGATGTCTTGGAGAATGTCTTGAAAGACATATGGAATGTTTTGAGGGAGGATCAAAGCTGGGAAGAGCAAGGGATTAATGTGGATAAGGGAGGAAAAGTGTGGGGAATTGGTGAGAAAAGGGGATAAAAGAGGCTGGTAGCACAGCATGGTCAGCACAAATGTCTGATCATACCCTGCATATCCTATCTCTACAGTCTGCCCTTTTTACCAAACTCCATTCCTGACCATTTTCCAGATTGAGGGAGCTCTCTGTTCTGTTCTGTGAGTATGAAGCTAAGTGCCCACCTCAGGAAAAGAGGCAGAGACCCATGGTGGCTGTGTTTCTGGGGTGCCAGGAGCTGGAGCGACCATGGTGCAAGCACACTGGGTGTCAGTGCACATGGACATGCATGCACACATAGTCAGCAGGCTGAGAAACTTGGGGCTGTTCAGAGAAGGTTGTGTGGAAACCCCACAGCAAATTCCCAGTGTCTGAAGGGGGCCTACAGCAAAGCCAGAGAGGGAGTCCTTGTGAGCGAGTGATAGGACAAGGAGTAAGGGTGCAAACTGAGAAAAGGGGAAATTCAAGTAATATATTAGGAAAAAATTCCTCACTGTGAGGGTGATGAGACTCAGGTTGTCTGGAGAAGCTGTGGCTGGCCCATCCCTGGCAGTGTTCAAGGCTGGGTGGGGCTTTGAACAACCTGCTCTAGTGGAAGGTGTCTCTGCCCATGGCAAGGGGTTGGAAGGGGATGATCTTTGAGGTCCCTTCCAACCCAAACCATTCTATATTTGTGTGTGAGTGCAACTGGGAGAGCAGGGGCTGCAAGGAGCCAGAATAATCCACGTGTCAAGGTTCTGTGTGGGTGGACACATGCACAGGGATATCTGGGCTGGGAGTGGGTGCAGGTGCACACTCAGGTGCACACTCAGTCTTCCTTTCAGCTGGGCCTGAGGCTGTGGGGCTGCAGCAGCCTCACCTCCACCAGGCTGATGAGTTCCTAACCCCAAACACACACTCTTACTTTCCTCTTTATATTTTTCCTAAATTTCTTTTTTTTTTTAATAGTAACTTTCAGTGACTTGTTTCATACTTAATTGTAAATCCTTTCATATAAAGGCAAAGCACAAGTGAATTGTAAAGCAGTTTATGAACTTGACTGTACCTTGTGCTCTAGGTTTGTGCATCTTCAGCAAATGAGATCCAGATATCTAAGATACCTCAATGTAGGCACGTCCTGCAGTCTGCATGTCTATCCCTTTTCCACTTCACAGTAGTAGTAAGCTGGCAGGCACATCAGTTTTAAATAAATTGCAAATTACTTGATACACTTTGGGAGGCAAATTAGATTAAAAATTAGGTATTCCCTTGGCTTCCACACTGGTTTGGGCTTTTTCTCTCCACACAAAACATGACATTTTTCACTTGAGAGAATTTAGTTATGTATTAATCTGTGACTGCACATTTTTCTACAGTATTAGAAATTTAAATGCATAACTCCTTTTACATTTCCTTCATTTAACTGTGTTCCTGGTTTTGCTAAAATGCTCCAAACAGCTGTCCAGTGCAATGGAAATTTGTCAGGGATTTGAAAAGTAAGAATCCATTTTACCAGCCAGGCAGTAGTTAATCCTTTCCAGCAATTCAGTAATGACTGTATGAGCACTACTGGAACATAAACATGCTGTTTAAAGCCATTCCTGTCTCCAGTCTCACAGTGGGGCTGCAGCTGCCCCATTCTGAAGGGACGTGCAGCTTCCTAAACATTTTGATATGACCACTTCTGTCTGCCTTCTAGAAGTATTCTTGAGCAGTGAGATTTGACTTCACACTTCACTTATATCGCATTTTGCTTGCAAATACATAATTTTATGGAGTAGTATATAGGTGTATCCCCACATTTCCCCAGCTTCTGGAAATATCCTTCCACGAGGTGGCCTGGGACACTCAGACTGCCCAGCAGCTGGGACCAGCAGACCCAGCCTTCCCCAGTCCATGGCACTTCTAGGTGTGTAAGAAATGCCTCTGCAGAACACATGCAGGAATTCGTATTATGACTAGATGTGGCATTACAGAATCACAGAATCAGTTAGGTTATAAAAGTCCTCTGAGACCACTGAATCCAGCCTGTGACCCAACACTGCCATGTCAACCACACCATGACACTGAGTGCCGTGTCCAGTCTTCCCTTAAACTCCTCCAGGGACCATGACTCCACCACCTCCCTGGGCAGCACATTCCAATGTCTAATCACCCTTTCTGTGAAGAAATTCCTCCGAATGTCCAACCTAAATCTCAGTGGGCACAGAGTGTGGCCATGCCCTCTTTTCCTGTTGCTGTTTGTCTGGGAGAAGAAAATGACCTGGCTAAAGGCACCTTTCAGGCAGTTGTAGAGAGTGAAAAGGTCACCCCTGAGCCTCCTTTTGTTCAGCTCCCTCAGCTGTTCCTTGTATGACTTGTGCTCCAGACCCTTCTCCAGCTTCCTTGCTCTCCTCCTGTTTCCACAACAGAAGACAGCTTTTCAGAGGGGCTATTTGATAACCTGTTGGTCTGGCAGCAATACACAGTCCACCACACCTTTTGATTTCAGCTTAAAAGCCAACTAACAGGCTAGTCAAAAAATGGTGTTTCTGGAAGCAATTTTGCTTCAGTTTAATTTCTTGGTTTTGAAAATCTCCTCCATGTCAGTGGCCAAGTTGGAGAAAATTAGTCAGTCCCACTCTGGTCATCACAATGAAAAGGCATGGTCCCAAAGAGACCTGGCAGCTTCCCTAACCTTTTGGTCTGTAAATTGGACGCAAGAGGTCAGGGCCAAGGAACATTGGTAGATGACAGGTACAAAAAACTGCTTCTTCTCTAGCAACTGCTCCAGGCTTTATCAGAGAACATCAATCTCTGAACTACCAGCCTAGAAGTACCACATTAAATACAGAAAATAAAGCTATAAACAGGCAATTGTGCTTACACTTATCTGCAGTATCTGAAATATCAAGAGCACAATTTTATTTTGAAACTGTGCCATTTCATATCAGCACACAAAAGGCACATCACACACAAAGGGGAAGTTCCAAAATTGAATTATTAAGTATCAGACTCTCTTACTAAATTATCATTACAAAGGGCATGCACAGTGATGGATCAAAGAGTTTTGGAGAGTGACAATACTGCCCCAGAAGAGTAATGCCATCTAATACATCTCAGAAAATGGCTGAGACACGCTTAGGAACACAATCAGGAATGCAATATTAATAGTTGTAGTTACTATGCAATCCTGGGAAAACTTGGAAGTTGTTTAAGGAAGTACAATAAAGACACACCATGTTTTGTCTTTCCCAGTTGCTCCTCTTTATGGTTGTTGAGGGAGGAGACAGCTTTACCAAAATGGAGATGGGGAGTGTGTCCTTTTGTTCCATGATTTGCCATGGCAGCACTACAGGGAACAGCAATGGCAAGTGGAGAATTTGCTCTGTCTGGCAGCCCCTGCTGGACTCTGCCAGGGTGGCCTTGTGGAGGCAGCCCCTCATCCCCAGATCAGGATGAGCAGGGGCACATGGTGCTGCTGGGGTAGGGTCAGAGTTGCCTTCTCCTGTGTCCTCTGCAGGCATTCAGCCTAGAGCACGGGCTGGGAGAGTCCTCTAACAGCCTTAAAGATCCCAAGTGGAGCTTCTGGAGCATCCTGTCTCACCCTCCCTTCCCCGAGGAGTCGGCAGCCAAACTGAAACAGTGGAGAGCCTCAGCAGATCATACTGACAGCTGCTACACTATACATTCCTGATGCTAAAAAAAAAATCCCCTGGAACCATCTGAATCCTAGTGATTCTTATGGACAGGAAAGGGTTGCTTTGCTATTCTTTCTGAATATGGACAGAGTCTTCGAGCTGGCAGGATTTTGTCATGCTTTAAGGAATAGGTAATTCTTCTGCAAAAATAGTGTCTCATGTCAGCCTTGTCAATGCTCAGGCCCCGACACAGTGGCACCAGTGGGTTATATTTTCAAAACAAGCCACATCCAGGCTTCCTTTACTGGAAGAAAGTGCTCACAGTGCACAGTGCAACAGTGTGCCCTGGGCAGCTCCCCAACACACCTGAGGGCAATGGTGGGCTCTTGCCTAGCTCTCAGGTGCTCACTCTCAGTGCGTTCCACTAGTTCACTATCTAATTTTTGTCTCCCTGATTTTGAATTATTTTATATCCCATTCATGACTCATGGAAAAAGGAGTGTTGGCAGAGACCTCACTGAGACTCCTTGTGATCACAGGCTCTTGACACAGAGGCCCAAGGTGTGGGAGTCATTGCCACTAAGGGTTAAACTGCACTCACAAAAGGGTAACCACTTCTGTGAACCTTCCCTGAATAGTGGGAGGAATCAGCCAGGCATGTGGGAGAGAGAGGAAAGGAAGAAAAAAAAAAGAAGAAAAAAGAAGAAATGATGACAGCAGTGTTGGAAAGTAACACAGAGGAGGACCATATTAAGATTTATTTAATTATTATTTATCTTGTTTAAGGCTTCAAAGACTTTAAGATCCAGAAATGTAAAAATCAGAAGGATCAAGATTACTGAGTGGGTATTTCTCTGAGGGCAGGAGCAGGATGTGCTTTGTACTCACAGTAGATATTCATGTCCTACTTTTTTAAAGCTTGGAAATGATTTCAAGTGTTCTTAGATGTTTCCACTTGACATCTGCAGGTGTCATTTTTGCTGGCACATATAATTGCAGGCACATTTTATTGTACTTAGATGCCTATTTTGTTTTGTCTGGCAAATGAACAGTTTGACATCTAAATGTGCCTGCAATCAGCTATGACATAAACTTTATCTACAGATGTATTTTTGACATAAAACTGGAAATGAAGCTGATGTCCTTTCCAAAAGTAATGCCTTCATCCTCAGTTTGCTACAGTGAAGATAGCAGTTTTCAGGTTTTATAATAATACTCAATCCTTTTCAGTGTGTAGTTAAAATGTATTAGCAATGACATTTTAAAAATATCACCTTGATATTGCTAAACCCATTGAAAAAGCCAAGGAGCTGCAAGTAGATAAAACAATATTTGATGAAGGTGGCAGCTGGGAAAGCTCTGTACAGCGTGGGCTCAGCAGGTGGGGCTTTGGAGTCACTGTGTGGTCATGCTGCCAAAAGCAACACTGCAAATTTCAGGGTAGTTTCAGAGAAAATTTATGGTGTTCTGCTGGATCTATTGGTTTCCGTGTAAGGCACAGTAATAATGTTTTTGCCAAGTGCTGTATTTTGAGCTACTGATACTGTTACAATTTGCCCTAATGACTCATTCTTTATGGACCTTACTTCTGTGGGTGGTCCCAGGATCTCATGTGCCTGTCACCTCATGTTTCTGGGTTCCAATTGCTGGTTATCCAAGTACTGGAACACAAGTCAGTTGTGTTCCCTGGTGCAGATCCCACCAAAGGATCACCCATCTGCCAGCATCACTGGGTTTTGGCTCTGCAAGTCACTCTGCCATTTCAGGCCACCAGTGCTGCCCTAAGACAGAGCATGTAAGGCTGGCTGCAGGCTGGTTTTTAGCCAGCCAACAATAGTTCTGCAGTTCCCTATTCTTGCAGCCACAGAGGTGAGAGAACAGACAGAACATTTCTCTTGATTCAAAACAGAGACTCCCTTGGATGGTGGGAGCTTCCCTCATCTGAACACAGGGCCACCAAACAAGCCTTCATTCCACTATTTTAATTTTGTATTTTCATTACTTTCTAGTCACTGACCTCCCTCTCCCACAGCCCTTCAGCTGCCAGTCTCCCCACCCATCACAAACCCTTTCTTTTCACATCTTTCAGTCCTGCCTGTACAGATCCATTCACACCAGCATTGTCCTTGTCAATCACATGAATGCTGCCTGGCATTCTTTCTGAAGAAAAACTAAAAATACCTGCTAATTACATGGCTGTAGAATCACTCATTATTTTCAGAATTAATTTCTTTTTTTTTTTTTTAACCTTTCATTGATTCTTGCTCAATGAGGATGTCCTTGCAGAATTTTTTCTTAGCCATTGAATCAGCAAAACTCCCTGAGGACATAAATGTGACTTGGTAGTGAGCATTTTGGGTTTTCCTTCACTATCGTTTCTCCTGTATTTGCATATGGCACACACACACACTGTACTGTGAAAAGATGCCATTTGTATCACAGTGTGACAGAGGAAATTAAAACCCTTTCATTACCAGTTTCTGACTGGATTTTATAAGGTCGCCTTGCCACTGTGCTGATAGAGAACCTTTCAGCAATACCTGTATGTCTACACAGTTCTTGAAATAATAGTGAGCTAAATCCAGGAGAGCCTCTGATAGCAAACTATGATGGTAATTGATTTAATGTGTATAATTTACTATATAATCTTGTATTTGCTATGAATGATCGATACCAAGGCAGTGTCAGAAGCACAGATGTGAACTTAAAAGGACCTGCATGTTGTTTCTCAGGGGTATATTATCACAGCATCATCTGTGAATAATTGCTATTTATCATATAATATTTTATCATATTGTCCCCATGCATGCATACATATATGCTTACACAAATGTATACCTGTTTATATATATACACATATATGATAATGTATATATCTTATATAACAAATTACATATTAAAATATACATAGTTTTATAATGACAAAACATTCCTAGCCTTTAGAATTTATTTCTCACATATTTTGAGAATTACCACTTGGTACATGATCTACTGAACTAGTATTAGCAATTGGAACTTGTGTGGTACCAAGATAGGAAGTTAAAGCTGCAAAGAAATACCTGGAAAAAACCTGAGGTCGTGAACCATTGTTCTATACTACATGATAATACTTAGGAACATTTACACAACACTTTATTTTCCCAACTTTTAAAAAAAACTAATTAATTAACCTTTGCAACATAGTAAGTGCTGAAATAATTCTCCAATAATAGCACATATCCAGACAGCCCAACAGGAGATACAACAGAGGGCTCCAGAGACAAGGGGATTGTGGATGGAGCTGTAGGGGGTGCAGTGCTCCTGTTTGCCTGTGGTGTGACCCAGAGCATGAGCTCCCACAGACAGCAGTGTGCAGACAGAACAGCAGCTGGTGTTCAGTTACTCCTGTTTTCACTGTATTAACACCAAGGATCATGAAGGATCCTGTACCTGTGATGCAGAGAACCGATCCTGAGACATCCAGTCACTGGCATTCTATTGGAAGTGAGACAAGTTAGTGATGGAGAGGAGCTCTTCCATCTAGTCTGGAGAGGAGTCCCACATACACTACACCATTTTCTACATGCCTCACATTCAGAATTACACTGCAAAAAGCCACATCTGGCTGGCAAAGAACCAGCTGTGCCTGTGGTCAACACTCAGAGCTTCTTTGGCAAGAAGATTTGCCAGCAGCAATATGAAAAAAGAGCAGATACATAAAGTACAGACAGCTTTTTACAACTGAGCCTTGCTGGTTTGCATTAAAGGTGTTGGAAGCTGTATGCAGACATGGAAATTCAGAAACCAGTCCTTGGCTGCATCCAGAAATGCCAGCTTTTGTGACAAACTCCACATAGTACTTGGGAGACCTTGTTGGTACCTCACACACTCTGCAACCTTCTGCAGTTAGGGCTGCATGCCAGCCCTTCACTAATGACAGACATCTGCCATTTCAGGCTCTTCACTCACTATGGCAGCTGGAGAGAGACAGGGAGGGAGGGAGAGAGAGGACCAGGCAGGTGTTGGAATCCAGAAACATGGGAGCTTTGAGCTTTCTGTGCTTTCTGACACTGACCTACAGGAGAGCACTGCTTTTGACTTGAGGGTTTGGAGAAGGCTCCCAAATTTCAGTGATGGAGTAAAGAGTCACAGGTGTGTAGCTGGAATAGAAGTGTGTGATTTCACATGATGAAGGATTTGGAATTTGAGGCTTTTAGAATATAGTAATAGGTGTGAGACAAGATAGAGGATTTGGGGTGTTGTCTCCTTTCTGTCTTGTTCCTTCTTCTTCATGGTTTCAGGTAGCAATTTCTGGTTGGACAGACAGTTAGTGCTGCACTGCGGGTCACAGGAGTTTAGTTTTTGGGTCAAAAGTATAAATAATATAGTGTTAGCTCTTTATTGGACTGTTTAATTTTAAAAGACCTGTAACTAGCTAGATTCAGCTCCATTTTGCTCACTTTTAGCTGGTAGCTGGAAGTGTTGCAGAACTCCCTGTGCCTTAGATAAGATTTAATAAACAACCAAGTCTGAACACGAGAAATTTGTCTCCTTTGTGTTTTTAATCCTGACTCTGAGTGAAAGCAGAAGAAAAAGAAGACAAGGCACTAATTAGGTGGTGCAGTTACCCCATTTACAGGCAGGTCCTACCCTCCTCCTCCCCACCATCCTTGGGAGCAGACTTGGAAATGCTGGCTAGGAGCACATGTCCAGCTCCTGGGGCAGAAGCACTGGGGTTGGGAGAGCCCTGCCTTGCACACCCAAAGCCATGCTTTGTGCCATCCATCAGGAATGATGTAGGTGCAGTCCCTGGGTACATTCCCTGCCACTGTTTACTGTACCAGCCTGATGTGCCCAACATGTGCCACTCACAAGCCTCAGGAGCTCAATGCCACAGCCAGATCCACTCATGGTCCAGTGGTCAGGGCACTGCAGGGTGCCTGTCAATCTGGGCACAGCCAAGAGATTCCTCCTGTCAGCCCAGGCTCAGTGTGAGTGCACATGTGGAAACCAGGACACCGATCTGAACCCACAAAACCCTAATGGCTTTGGATGCGGTTACCTGTGATGTGCACTTCTCCATGTAAATGGAACTACTGTGCAAGGACGGCAGTGCTGCTGGGCTGTGCTGTCCTAGGGGCTGGGACACAGTGGTGCACTGTACCCATCCTCCTGGAGCTGCCAGAGTCCAACTGTGTCTTCCAGATGCCTGTGTATTTCTTCCTTTACCCCTTCAAGCTGGAGAGTGGTTTTCTTTGTGACAGCCAGCACAGCAAGTGCCCCTGAGAAAACCATGCTCTCTTGCTGACCCCAGAGCCCATTTATTTGTCTGCACTCTTCCCTGCCCTCCTGGGAAGCTGCTGGGCAGGAGCTGTTTCTGTGCCAGCTGCTCCCCAGCTCAGCTTGGCCAGGCCTTGAGCTGCTGCAGGTAAACACAGCTGGGAGAAGACTCCTGGCTGTACCCAGGGTTAGGTGCTCTCTGCAGTGTCTGGGGACAGAAACACAATAACACTGCCGTAGGAAATTGCAGGCCATGCACCCCGCTGGTGTTGGGGATGGATCAGAGAGCGTTCCCAAGGTCTGCAAGGATGCCATCCATCACACGGGCAGCAGCAGCCCCCAAGGCAGCCACCCATGGGCTGTTCCCAGGGATGAAACACAAAGGATGGGCTTTGGAGAGGTACTCTGGCAAACTGTGTGCAGTTTTATTTTCTTTTAAATGAAGGCCCTTCAGAATTGCGCAAGTGCAGAGGAAATGTCTGATGTTAATTCTTTCTTTGTATCATCAAAATTGAGAAAGGAAATTAAGCTTTGCTAGCAAATAACTGAAATACAGTCAAGATTATTGTATGTCAAATTACAACTTGCAGTAATCCTTCATCTCCACATTATGAATTCATAAAAGGAACTGCAGCATGTTTTTAATTATTAACTACCACATAATGGAGTGGGCAATACAATATCCTAGAGGCTTTATTTATTTTTTCTTCCATATGGGAGATCTCAGTTTAAATTCTGGATATGGCTACAAGTTAAAGCAAATTCTCAAATTTCAGTGTCACTTTACACTATACTCACAACAAAAGCCCGATTAAAATGAGTTTGTGCAGTTTGTGCTGATTTTGTCTGTTTTCAAGTGCAAATCAATATATTCCAATGAAGGGAACTTGCACAATGGGTGCATATTAACGTCAGGAATACTACATCCCTCATCCAGAAAAAAATAAAAGGAATTCTGATGACATCATTCATCTTCCCTGTCAAGTGACCTGCAATGCCTAAATAAATGGATATTTCATAACACGTATTTGTAATTAGAAACAGCTGGAGGGCGAGTGCAATATTTTCCAGTCAACAACACTGGATTCTGGATGCTTTTTACTTTAAATTCTGTGTGTGTTGAATGCATCCCCTGCTCAATTTACCTCTAAGTGAGATGGACGTTGGATGAGTGTGAGTATCAGTTAAGCTAAAGTGCTTTTTATTACTTGATTAGTCTAAAGGAATCTGAATGGAAGTGAAGCTCTGCTCCAAGGAGAAGTTTCTGGGCTATAGGTGTGTGCAGATAGGATGAGATCAGCTGTATGGACCAAGACACCTTGACTGGAACTCTCTGCACATACAGCCTGTTCCAGAAGATTGTCTTCAACAGAAATGAAATAGTGACAAAATAACTTATGCTGATAACTAAATGAATCTTCAGAAATATCAAATCAGTGCTCCCACAGCAATCTGACAGACCCTGGAGGTTAACCAGCACCATTTGCTTTGTTTCTGCACACTAGAAATAGGTTTTAGTAGGACATTTCCCAGAGCTTCCCTATCCCATGGCCCTGACAAAACTAGCATGCTTTAGGTGCTAAATTCTTAAGATTTAGGTGAAACATATATCAAGAGGAACTAAGAGAGCAGTACAAATTAGGGAGAAATCCTGGTTTTACCATGATTTCTCTTTGCTATTTCTGAGACAGGTGTCTGTGTACACTAAAGTCTGTATTAGGTTTTCAGAGAACTGACACATCTCAAGGGCACAGGTGTGAATCCCTCCAGTCATTTTCACTGTAGTTTACCAAGAAAGAGTTTTCCATAATGAAGTTTTGCTTGTGAACCTGTTCTGCTCTGCTATAGCTAGGGAATGATTATCCCTCTTAATGCCAATTCCTGAGGTTATGTTTTAAGGAATTAGATATTATGCCCAGGATCAATTTTTTGAAAGTTGCTTTGGTATTACAGTGTGTTGCCATCTCTTTATTCCTATTCTCTTGTATATACTATGTTTTAGATGATTTCTGAAGCATTAGGACATGCTGTGCAGTTTTAAACCTTCCCAAAGGTGTGCTCTAGTGCATAGGCAAGCCATTGGGGGTTTTTATACAGAAAATGTGTTTGTTACCCAAACAGCTGAAATCTTACCCCATGCTCCAGAATTTAGCTAGATGGGAAGAGAAACCTCTCAGTACTCAACCTGAGCTCCTCAGACCTTCTTCAATATGGTATTGTCATGCTGCAGAGAGCACCACAGTAGGACCTGAGCCTGTGTACAATGGAAGATGTGGGATTACAGATTTCTTTCATTCCATGTGTGATGAAATCCACCCTGCACACTGTTAGTTCAAACCAGAAACATATCCCAGTCCTTTCAGTATGAGGAATGTCTTGTCCTCCTTGAAGGGACCTGCAGCTCCCATCACCAGGGCAGAGGTTAAAGGAGCAATGTGCCTCCTTTAAAAGAGAGTGCTGTCAAAACTCAAAATTGAATGGTAGAACTGAACACTGGGACAAGAGAAAAGGTGGCATTGTGGCACTCCTGAGCTCACTCAGAGGACCATCTGCTGGGAAGGGCAAAGGGAAAGGGAGGCTCTTCCATGGAACCTTTGCTTGGCAGTGTCCCCCATTGTCCTTTTTCTATGTTAGATGCTGCTTCCTTTGATACCACAGAAGAAGGGCAGAAGCATTTCACTACACCTCCACTTCTGTCAGAGAAAAGCCCATCCAGCCTGCCAGCCAGGAGCAATTTCTATAGGAAATACAAATTGGGGCTTTCCTGATAGAAAACATCCAAAGAAAGGAAGATATGCACAGTGCAGGGCTTATCAGTGAAGGCTGCTGTGCTTCACAGCATCAGCCACTGCTGCCAAGCTCAGAGAGGAGCAGAATTAATTATAAAGAGTCTTCAGAGAGGTGAGATCCTTGGTAAAAAGAGAGTTTCTCCTCTTCCACCCGAATGAATCAGCTGGGAGGTGTTTCTCACTGAGAGCAGACATCAGGTTCCCCTGCCAGCACTAAGAGCTCTCCTGTCCCTGGGGAAGCTGGAGGGGAGCTCCCTGCAAAGGGAAAGAACTTAGTTTGTGCCTTTCACTTTCCCTCCTGGGAAGTGAGAGGGGCATTCCATTTTTCCTGAGGTGGTGAAAACCAGAGATCAGAACAATCGGAGTTCCTTTTCTCTTAAATTAAGCATTGTTTTAACGTTAGAGGGAGTGAGAGGCTCTGCCGCATTGCTGCAGGGAGGGGAGGATCTCTGAGCAGACTGAGAAGTGGAGCTTGGTTTGATCTTGCCGGGTGCCCAGACTTTTTGTTAACTGCCTTGATCTTCTTGTGATGGAAAAGGGTGTTTCTCCCGACACTGCTCTACAACCTCTTCTGTTTGTTCCACATCCCCCCTGCTGCATCCCTTCATGAAGGATGTGCTGAGAGCATGCCCAGCCAGATGAGTCCAACGAGGAGTAGCTGCTACAAGGGGTTTTACACAGACAGGAGCCGTGGTAACTTCAGCAGCTGAGTGGTGCAATGGTGCTTACATGGACTGCTGTTGGCAGCCTGAGCCATACACCACAGATCCTGGCACAAAACATAAATAATCTCCGCACTGAGTCCCCTCTGATGAAGTCGATAAAAGTATTTAATCTTTCTAAAATTCAACTTACTTTGCCTTGGCTCCTGATTTGTCTTGTAGGGTGATACCAAGAGTAGACAGAGCAGCTGTACTCATGCACCATGGCTGGGCTCAGCTGTGTAGGAGCATGTACAGCTCCAGTGATGGCAGCAATCACACGAGTCACATCAGCAGCTGCACCCCTTGTGCCTCCAAGGAATGTCACCTCTCACACTGCCCAGCCTTGGCTTCACCCTGCCCTCTGCAGACACTGCCATCGGAAGGGAGCTGTTAAAACTCACGAGGTTGGTCAGCAGGAAGGCTCAAAAAGCAAGGCCAGGAGCTTTCCTCTGCCAGGCAATGTGAAGTGAAACTTCTGCCTGTCAACGATTGGAGCAGCTGGATTCCCACAGTGGCTCTGAGTGCTGGAATGCTGCAAAGGACTGCAGATGGGCAAGTCTGTCTCAGTTTACACTCTCGTTTCTGTCACTCAGTGCCTAGACACAACTGTGACAGAGAAGAAAATGATCTTCAGCATGAACCAAAAGTTAGGAATGAGAAGTAATTACCCCATGGCAGACAGGCATCCCTCTCTAAGGCTGATCTCCCTCCATTGGCACTGTTAAATTAATCACTGCCTCAATTCCTCTCAGCTGTCCTTACCCTATGGCACTCGGGGTTATGGCCAGAACTTCACCAAGCTGAAATGTTCCCCTAGTTTGAGGGGTTTTGTATTTAAAAGCTGTTTTTTCCATCTTGGTTTGGCACCCAGCAGTGATAAATTCAGAAATGTTTCTGGGAAGGCAGCCAGTGCTGTCGAAACCCAAGAAAAATCAATCTTCAACAAAGAAATAAATTAAACTCTGTCACTATCTATCAATATTTGCCTCTGACTCCACACAACAATTATATGAAAAAGGACCATTTGCTTTAAATATGGAGAAGAAGGGAACTACACACAGATATGTTTTGGAGAAAAAGAGATCTTTTACAGCACAGAGCTATTCCCAACATGCTGTGTGATCTCCTCATAATGGGCACTGCAGGAACAAACACAAAGTCAGTCTTAAAGAAATATAGTACTGTCACCTTCAAAGTCTTTCCACCTATAGAAATAATCCTCTCTTTTTTTCTGTGCTGCATTTTCTACAAATTTCACATTGACTTTATAGCCTAGATAAAGGGAAAATATAGCACATGCCACTTATCTAGGACAGCATCACCAGTGGGGCATTGCCTAGTGAGCTGGCACTCCCTGAACAGTGTGGATTCATGCTCTGGGAGAACAGACTCAGCCAAGTGTCCATGAGCAACTGCTGAACGTAAAGACACCACCTCTGGCTCAGGCAGTCCCTGAGCTGCACATTGCTGCAGGCTGGGCCACAGTGTATTCAATTCAGGCAGGCAAAGCTGCACATTATCTTGTTCTCACAAGCTCTTCTGGAAATCTGCTGTGAGACAGTAAAAGAGGGAGCGTGCAAGGCTGGACAGAGCTTTAGTCTGACCCAGGCTGCCCACGCTCCTGTTCCTCACAGGGATGAGCTGTTCCTCACACCTGAAGACGTGTCCACTCCTGTACCATCCATGCTGTGCTTTACATATTCACCCAGCTCCTGAGGGCAAGCCTCTGGCTGTTCATATTTGCATGTTTAAATTACATTTACCCCATTAAAATATTGCAAATTATTTCAAACCTTCTTTCTTTTATACTATTTGGTTTCATCCCTCACCTGATGGCCAAACTGAGAAAAATACAGGAGAAGATGTGTCACTACATCTATACATTCTTCTATTTTCTTTTTTGCTTCACCTGGACCTTTTTCTCATTTTTTGATGGAAGAGGGGAGCCTTGTCTGGGGTTTTTTGTTGCAATTATTGTTGTTTGGTTTTTTAACTTGTTGAAACTCTGATGTCCTCTGGCTTCTCTTGTGTCACTGTGCTCCTCAGCTGTCTGTCCATGGCGATGATAAAGTGTTGGGGGTCAAACACCCATGAATGGATGTTTATTGGGGCTTAACAGAACAGGGCTGAGTCTGAAGCCCAAATGTGAACTGTGTGTAAGATCTGCTTCTATAGGCCTTCCACTGGAGCTACAGATGAACATTCAGAGGAAATGGGGAGCACAGATTCTCTTATTTAACTACAAACCAAATAACTTTTCCTATTCCTGAAACAAATATAAATGCTCCACTGGGTGTTTATATGATTTCTCCCTAGGAATCCAGTATTCCTTTGATACCATTCAACACTTCAGCTGTCAGTAAAGAGAGGGATGAAGAGAGAACTGGTAGAGGTCTCATATCTCACCTGTAAAGGATTCTGGCTTGTGTGAATTTCTTCCATACAGAAAATCTGACAATACACAGCCTGAGGTAATCCTCATCCCCTTTCTGTATTTTGTGGCACCAGCGTTTTCAGTGTGATGGATTTCTGTAGCACTAGTCAGCATTACATGCAGGGCTGCTCCCTGCTGAGTTGTGTAGTCAGGGTGAGAGTGCCAGGTATATTAGTCCTGTTCCTCCCAGCCTCTTGTTTACTGGATTATCATGGTTAAGTGGGAAGTCTGTATATAAAAACAAATAATCCCTCGCTGTCCAAAAATAGGTCAAGAAAACCACTGGGTGTACATAAAAGAGAGGCAGCTTTAAAGCACTGACTAAAAGTGATGAGGCTCCAAATTCATGTGGTTGTAATTCTTGATGCAAGTAATGGTGACAGTAATTATAACCACAGTCCTTCAAACACAGCCAGGTCTCCAGGCTAGCCTGCCAGCATGCTCAGTCACTGGGCCTGGTTCCATGCAGAGTATTTATTCAAATTTTACCATGAAAGTGCAGAGTGTCCTCTGACCTGCCCACACCCCCCGGGGGGGACGCTGCAGAGGGAATTGTTCCGTTCAGAACACGAGTGCTGGGTAGGCTCAGGGAACACAAGCTGGCTCCATTCCTGATCCAGCTGCTTTCCTTTATGGTTGGACCGTGTGCGGTACCAGCGAGCTTTTCTGCTGTTATTGCCGTGCTGGAGCTGAGCGCCAGCAGCGCAGCGCAGGAGAGCCCTGGAGGAGCAGCACCCCGGGGCTGGGGACACTGCGAGCCCTGAGCAGGACACGGGCACAGCGGGGACACAGCGGGGACACAGCGGGGACACAGCGGGGACACACCGCACAGACCGCACACACCGATCCCAGCTCGTCCCGAGCATCCCGAGCTGTGACCCCGCGGGAGCCGCCGCCAGGAGGAGCCGCCGCAGCTCAGTTCGGTTCAGCTCAGCTCAGCTCAGCTCAGCTCAGCTCAGTTCAGCTCAGTTCAGCTCAGCTCAGCTCAGTTCAGCTCAGTTCAGCTCAGCTCAGCTCAGCTCAGTTCAGTTCAGCTCAGCTCAGCTCAGCTCAGCTCAGTTCAGTTCAGCTCAGCTCAGCTCAGTTCAGCTCAGCTCAGTTCAGTTCAGCTCAGCTCAGCTCAGTTCAGCTCAGCTCAGCTCAGTTCAGTTCAGCTCAGCTCAGCTCAGCTCAGCTCAGCTCAGCTCAGCTCAGTGCCGATTGAGGCACGGCCTCTCGGGCCACATCTCAGTGTTCCGGGTGGAGCAGGAGATGCTCTCTGACCGTGCCTCCTCCTTTCCCCGAGCGCCTCGCAGACAGGTTTTGTTTCAGAGCCCGCATTCTCCGAGGGCAGCGCTTCCCAGAGCAGGTGCCCCAGTCCCCGGTACAGACTCTGCCCCGGGCGGGATTTGTCACACGCGGTGATGACCGTGCACAGCCAGTTCAGAGCTAGCGCTGGGGGATGGATCAAAGCCACCTAAATGAAGGAGTCTCAGCCTTTTCCTTTTTGTAGTCAAAGAAAAAAAATGCGTGCCTAAATCCAGGGCTTGGCTTAACCTCTTTTCTTTCATATACTCCCAAATAAAATTAATATGAAATTGTAGTATATAAGAACAGGATTCTGTTATTTTTAACAATTTGAGCATGTTGAAGATGAGGCTTGTCATTTTAGGGGCTGCCAAAATCCACCTGAGCAGCTGTATATGAACAACTGGGGCTTGCCTATTTGTAGATTGATTCAACAGAGTATTTGGGGTCCAGTCATTCCTCCTTTAAACTGTTGGTTGAAGAGAGGAATAATGTGTAGCACCAGTGAAGACAACTTCCCTGCCTCCTGCTCGTTGCCAGCTAGAGTAAGTTTTTTCTTGGCTGCAGGAGGATTGTTACAGCAGGGATGGCTCTGCTCCCCCAGCAGCACTTCTGCTGTTTGCTCTGAGCCCTGGGCTGATGCACTGCTCCTCTGTTAGCACACAAGGGACTTCCACCCAGATCTCAGCTTTGGAGAATAATCAGGTTTTTAGCAGTTTAATTGTTGTCAGGTTTTGAGCTCACATGGAAAAACAACTGTGAGTAAGAGCTTGATGCAGGCTGAGTTGCACACAAGCTGTGGGGTGCCCACAGCTCTGGCCATGTGTGGCCTCTGGGCACCAGGAGTGGCCAGAACTTCCTCATCCTCATGCAGAGCCTTCAGCACTTTCTGAAACAGCATGACTTAGGCATGTGCTTTACAGAGTGAGACATTGTGTTTATTTTTAAGTATTTCGCTCTAGGAAATTTTTGGATATTTTTCGTTCTCAAAATGTGTTTTGTGACACTGTGGAGTCAGCTGCAGTGATTCAAATGCTGAGGAACAAGAGAATGTATGACTCCATGGGATTATTTTTAGATGCTGTGTTACATTAATTTTTTTTAAGACAAATATGCCACTTGTGGTTTAAGGAGGCCTAAACTTCAGACAGCTTAAAGCTGAAATACTGTGTGGAAATGCTGCTGTAGGGAAGCTCTTCCATACATCTGTTTCTGGAAAGCTCTCCTCTGTATGTCTGCTACTGGCTACTCTTAGGAAGGATACCAAAAAGGCACTAGTGACTATTTACGTGCATTTGTGTATCAAGAAAATAATCCTTTAAGGAACCTCCTGAATGACTGGACAGGCTGCTCCCCCAAAGCCTGTTTTTATTGTGCTCCAGTTCTCTTTAATGAGAGTTCTGCATTGAGAAATCACACAGAACCTAAATTCAAAACAGAAGTGACCAGCCACAGATCTCAAATGAGATGGCTTCCAGTAGCTGGGAACCTGGAATGGTCATACCCTGGCTCACCACAGGGGATGGAGAGCTTGCAGAGCAGAGAAGCCTCTGACCAGAAATCTGCCTAAATCCAGCAGTGAATCTTACACTGTTTTCCTGGATCTTGATTTGTGAGGAGGTGGAAAAAGAAGTTCTGTGATTAAATGCAAGCAGAAGACAGATTCTGCAGAAATTGCACATTCAGCTCTTGGCTCTGTGTGGTGCCTCAGAGCTCTGGGAGGGGAGCAGGAACAGCCCCAGCCCTGGGCATGGACACCTCCCTGGGGATGGGGTCAGACTGAGGCCAGACCAGAATATCAGCAATAACACCTGCAGGCCCTCACTGCTGCTGCCATGGCATCCCCCATCTTTTCATAGCTGCCAGGATTTTATTAATAAAGTTGGTACATCTACTCTATTTCACAGTGGCAACTAACATAAAAATATATATACATGTATATAATTGTTTGTATAAATGCAATTAGATGCCTTCTAACCCACAGCAGAGGCAAGATGAGTTGTCAATATCATATCCCTTAAAAATACTACTCTGGGGACATGTAGATAAACAGCTGGGTTCACTCTGCAGTGCAAGGCTTATCCCCAAAGCATCACCTTGTGGAGTGCCCAAGAGGCAGGGAAACTTGGTGCCTGGAGCTCCATCCTGGCCCAGCCAAAGAGAACCAGCACTGCTGCCTTTGAAGGAAAGAACAGGATTCCCTCAACTCTCAGCTGAATGAAACCCTTGCCCTGCCCTAATCACACTATCTCAATCATATTGCCCTCTTCACCTTCTCCAATGCTGTAGAGGTTTTAATGAACTAAAGTGGTGTCAAGTGAATAGTAAATTAAATGTTTAGCTTGCTCAGGCTTAAAATATGTTGCTGCTTATTATTTGAAAGCTTCGTGCAGGAATAATCATTAAACGAAACATAGTGTGGTTTTGGTCTATTGTGCTGAGTTGCAAAAGTAGGTTTGTCCCTCTGCAAACAGTGTGTCACTCACTCAAGGTCACTTCCCTGTACTAAAGACACCCTTGTGGTACACCTGTAGGATAAGAGAGAAATCCTCCTGGCTTTACAGTGAATGGGGAAAGGAGTCTATTAGACTGAGTCATCTTTGCAAGCCCTGCTGATGGCCCTGATAGGAATCTCTACAGAGGAAGTAGGACAATGCACTCTGACATGCAAAGTGACACCATTTGCTCCAGCACCAGGAATACTCCTGTGTGGCTGTGCCTACATTGCACAGACTCACAGTTTAGGAAGTCCCTGTTGCAGGCCAGTTCTGACACATATTCCCCTGGGAATGCAGGGTGCTCCAGCCCAGCTGGCAGCTGGATGCCAGTTCTGGGTATTTCTGGTAAACATTCTGGGTGTGGTGGTGGCCCCTGGCCCAAAGCAGCCTATGGTGTGCAGCTGTCAGGATCAGTGCTGGGCTCCACACTCTGTCCCAGCAGAGATTTCCATGATCTGCTTCCTCCCACACGAATGCCATGATGTCCAATCCCTGGCTGGGCTTTGCCAGGCAAAGGCTCAGCAGGTGCCCAGTGCTTGGCTGAGTTGTGCTTTACTAAGAACCACTCTGTTTTTTCTTAGACCACAACTTTAAAACAAACGTCCTTATTTGGATAATGTTTTGTTTGTGACCCAAGAGGTTTTGGTGAGGGAGTCTGACCATCAGGGTCTTCCTGATCCCACACACCTTCTTCCAGGCTGGTCCATCACTCAGGTTCCCTCAGACTTCTCATATTTATGGATATTTTTGCCATTCATCAACCAGCTGATAGAGAAACCTGGTCTGCCTGGTCTCAACACACACTGCCTTTGAGAAAGTGATACACAGCTTTGAGAGCTCTGCAGCAGAAGTTCTGACATTCTTAAAAATAGAATCAAGATGATATAATAATTAAAATACAATAATTTTAAATAGTCCTTTTCAACAAATTAACATTCTTTTGTCATTGGAAGATAGTTATCTTAAGTAATTACCCTGCTATCCCAGTGACAGACTGCTGGTGACCTTTATACTGCAAGTGAATTATGCAAATTGGTATTTTCATTAAACATTAAATAACTCCCTTGGGAGGAAAAAAATGTTACTTACTGTATATTGGCTATTAAAGTCTAATGATATGATTTACCACAACTTTGTTTTCTACCTCCAAGGGCTCCAGAGGAGAAGGGATTAAATCGTGGTTTGGAATTTGAGGCTTAGACATGTGTAGACAGGACAAAAGAAGTAAAAACACAAAAGCAAAACAAATACCAGTTACTTCATCCTGTGCTCCAAGTTTATGTTGTCTGTGGCAGAGCATCAGTACAACAGTACAATAAATGTCCCCAATCCCACATTTTGCAGCTCCCAGAGCACCTTGGAACCACCACGTCCCTTCCCATTAACACAGCTACTTCTCCTCATCAATCCGTGCTCCAAACCAACTCATAGCATCCCTCTAACTCAAACCTTACCTTGCTGTCCTGCTCTCAGCCTGTCATGTGGATCACACATGCTCCCAAAGCCAGCCTTGTGCCACTTGGGCCGCATAAGGCCCAGGGACAACAAAATCCAGATAAGCAAAGCCTACAGGAAAATCAAATTCACCTGATGCACAGAGGTGATGGGAATGCTGGAGAGCACAGTTCCTGCACAGTGGAAGTGACAAAAGTTTGTTGCATTTTGTCCAAAGCCATAAGGAATGAGGCCAGCAAAACAGCCTGTGTGAATAAGGATTACTCTTTATTTTCAGTGATACAAAATGGCCCTTGGTAACAGCACAAGCTATGTAGAAAGTGAAGCACTTTGTTAGTGGCACAGTAGAAAGGTTTAGTCCTTAAGCATTGCTACTCCCACAGATTTCTACAGCTTAAATGTCTTTTTGGAAACTTTCACCATTGCATTAAAAGTGATCTCAGTAGGAGTGCACTTTATTAAAGACAACTCAACATCTATTCTAAGAAAAGCAAGAATGTGCAGGCTTCTGGGGAGCGCCATCAACCACACACAGCAAGGGAGGAACATCCTGCAAGAGCTGGCTCATTCCTCTCAGCACCAATCTTGGAATGAGTGGGACTGTACTGCAGTGCTTCATGTAAAAAATGAAAATATTAGCTCCTTATTATTTGGTGTTTTGTGCTGAAGATAAACCGGTAAATACATTTCTCTGAAATGTCTCTGTTTATACAGTCATGGCCTCATCCAAAATGAGCAAATTGGGGTGCCCATGTGTGTGTGCAATGTTAATTTAGAGTTAATTTAACTTGCTTTTTTATTATATTATATATATAATATACATAATATATTATAGTAATATTTAATTAATAATTTCATATTTAATATTATAATATCAAAGTATTAAGTCTGAACAGCAGGTGCTGGTGCAACAGCTTTAGAAAGCACATTCAGCAGTTATGCACTTTTATTTTGAAACAGCAAAGTTTGCTGCTCCATTAAACTACAATTAATACATCCTTTATAAATAAATAAATAAACAAACACACCATGCATTATTTTAATGATTTAGCACCTCTCTAGTGGGCTGTAGGAAAATGTAACTTTTAAAAATTCTGTACCAGTTACAACAACCCACCAATAACAAAGTTTATTTTAAATGTCCCAGTCCGCCAGTCCAGAGTGCTGTTATGTGCAGCCCCTCTGGAAGACTGAGCACAGCTGAATTCAAAGGAGAAATACTAAAGCCTTGGTCACAAAGAAGAGTGTATATATCACAGCAAGATCCAGTCTGCTTAATTTAGGGAAACTCTTGTCAACTGTACATCTCTGAATAATCATTGGCCATTTAAGTTAATCTACATTATCACTTGTTTTCCTTTTAGAGCAAATGGAAAGGGATAATTGCTCAATGGTGTTTAGGGAATTGTGTTAGGAGAAGAGGAAAATTTAATGTTCTGGTCTTTTTCCCCAGGGCAGGTTTCCTCAGTCTCACAGAGTGGTCCAAAGACAAGACTGTTTCAGGAAAGCTCACCATCTCCTTGACATTCAAGTGTCTGTTTGAAGACAAAAGCTAATGGAGAAGATCCCATTTTCATTGGGTAATCTGTTGCGATCTCATCTGCATGTGTTGTTTAAATAGTACCCATTGCTAATAAAGCTTTAAGTCTTAATTTTTTCCTGTATTATTCTTGTCTCTGTAGATTAAACAGTTCTTAGTTTACAGTGTTTTGTTCTCCTGATAATGTTTATATGCTACAATCAAACTGACTCTCAAAGCAAGGATAAATTAAACAGATCCCTGTAAATCTCAGTATATTGAAGTAGTTTGTAGGATGGGATCGAAGGATGCATCAGAAACTTGTGTACATGTCATTAAAAAAGACAAAATGTTAAACTGAGTTTTTCCACATTTTCAGTTTATTCAGAATTAAGTTAGGTTAATTACTATTGTTATTACTATCACTGTTACTGTTGTTGTTTTCCTTGTTCTTGTTGTTAAACATACACAGTCACTTTATTGATTGATTCCATCACACAAACCTGCAAAAGCTCATTCCAGACTCATTACCAGTCTGGTGATGCTGAAAAGTAGTCATGAAATAAAAAAAAGAAAATAATTTTCCAAATAAATGCTAATTCATTATATTTTCATATAATGAAATGGTATTTCAAATAAATAAGATTGCTTTTTCCTAAATAACCTCATTTAAATTCTGCTTTCAAGCAAAGCTATATTAATCCTTTGTTGTTATTATGTGTCCAAAATTCTTACTGGAGACAGAAGGTTCCCATCAGTGCTTGGCACTTTGTCACAACACAGAGTTGGTGTAAATTTAAATAAGCAGTGAGGACTTTGGCAGTGGCTGCAGTGTTCTGATAGCACAGCCAAGTTTCAGGTGGTTGGATTTCCAGGGAAACAGGCTGGCTCTACCTACAGTACTCCCTCCATCTCTATCCTTCCACATCATGTTGTGGGAAGCTCTCTTTGGAACTTTTATTCCAAGATCAGGGCAATTGATTGCTCAGATTCAAAACAGAGAATTAATTCTAAATTTCAGTAATATTGACTTAAACTTCTACAGTTCAAGCATCTTTCTGGAAACTTCTGACATTGCATTAAAAGAAATGTCAATAGAAATATATTTTATTTAAGATATTCCACTGTCTGTACTGAGGACAGCAAGGGTATTCAGGTTTCTGGGAAATACCACAAGGAAGCTACAGCAGTTGCACTTGAGCAACAATTGATTTAAGTAATTTTAAATTTAGAGAACACCTTACTGTCCCTAGGGCTCATCCTTCTGTGCTTGGCCTTGTGACACCCTTTCAGCACTGAGGGTCCCTTTGGTGTCTGTGCCCAAACAGTGGGAGTGGGATCCAGGCTGTCACCCTGTCCTGTCACCGTGGGAGCTGCTGAAGGGTGGCTTCTCCCCGAAAAGCTGGCAGGTACCTACGCCCAGCTCCACTTTGAGTGACAGCAGAAAGAACAAGGCAAAACCCAAACATGCAAATGAGCTACCATGCCCATGAGCCTGACCTGTGGCCCTGGTTAGGCAACTGCAGTTGTTGAACAAATGTAATCTGACAGCAGAGCTTTGTCCCAGATCATCATTTGTGCACTGGAGTGCTTGGGTGTTTTTTTGACCTGGTGCTGGGATTCTGCAAACTAAAACTACCAACCACAGCCTTGCAGAGAATGATTATTTAAGGTGAACAGCCTACTGACGATATCCTGACACCTTCTGTGCTGCAGATGGAAAAGCAGAATTGCTTCTGTTCACCCCAGGAGACATGCAGGGCTTGATTCAGTTTCCTAAAGACAAGTGTGTCCTGTCATGGAGACGATCTCTGGACACATGAGATACTCAAGAATCATAGAATGAGAAGGGTTTGAAATGCACCTTAAGGATCATCTAGTCCCAAGCCCCCCTGCCACGGGCAGGGACACCTCCCACTAGAGCAGGGTGCTCAAGGCCTTATCCAACCTGCCTCCAACACTGGGGTTGGGACATCCACAACTCCCTGGGAAACCCATTCATTCCACTGTCTAACCACATTTAATATCTAACCTAAATTTCTCTGCTTTCAATTTATACTCCTCGTCCTATTGCTGTAGTTCCTGGTCAAGAGTCCCTCTCCAGCTTCCCAGTAGATCCCCTTTAGATACTGGAAGGTTGCCATGAGTTCTCCACACAACCTTCTCTTCTCCAGGCTGAACAGCCCCACCTTTGGCAGCCTGTCTTCACAGGGGAGGTGCTCCAGTGTTCTTATCAACTCCATGACCCTCCTCTGGATTTATTCCAACAGTTCCAGGTCCTTCTGATGTTGGGGATGATGCCTTGGATTTTATAGCTTTTATATTTTTCAGAATCCCTGCTGCTTAGTGTGTGACTCTGAAACTTTATGTTAGGTGTGAGTAAGTTCTCTTCACAGGGTAGTCAGACAAAACAATCCCTTCTTAGCTAGAGAATCAAGGACACCCTGTAACCAAAAATCATAAACAATGGGGAAGGAAAGGGGGCAAGCTGAGACTTCATGGCCTGGGGCTATGGTTGGATAATTGACCCCAACATGTAGATGAACCAAAACTTATAAAAGTGTAAAGACTCATGACTGGGATCATCTTGGACTTGATTTGGCTGTAGCCCCAGCTGGGCTTTTGCTCTGTCTAGTCTCTGTCCCAGGTCAACCTTTCCAGGCAACAGACACCAGAACTGCTTGCAATACTCCAGCAGGGAGCTCACAAAAGCAGAATAGAAGGGGCAGAATCACCCCCTTCAAAATGACACAGAATCTACAATAGACACAAGTCCTTCTGAAGTGACATCTGAGGAGCAGGTCAGATATGCCAGATTATCCCAAAGGGTGTGGATTATATCCACCTGCTTGGTTGGTGAATTGTCAAACAGCCAGTTCAGCTGCATTACTCTCTTTTAATTTTGCTGATGAGGGGGCACGATGCAACTGCCATCACATAAAGTGTGAAGCCATTTGAGATGCTCTGGAATAGCTGCCTTGAGTTACTGATTCAGGTGAGTGTAGGCCTTCTATGGACTCCAGAAATGTTGATTGGAAGGGATCTCAAGAGGTCACACAGTCCAGTCTGAACATCCCAAGCCACAACTCATGGCCACTGTCTCCTGTTTCATTGGCTAATGCCAGTGAAGCTGAAGGAAGAGCACAATCTCCTCCAATGCCACTTCTCCCTGGAGCAATGGCATGACAGCACAACCTCCAGCAGACTGTGAAGTGCTACCCCACTCGTTTAGAACAGAGAATATTATATGTTGTCTAAACTTTTTTGATGTGGCAAAAGACACTTAGCTGAGGCATAACACATACAACTATTTAAGCTATGCTTAAAAACTGCACCTACAGTAATCATAAACCTCACAAACTGCTGCCCTCCCTTCAGCTTTGCCAGAAGGATCAAGGATTTATTCTGTGTTATTTTTCTTCTGTACCTATTACTACCCCCTGGAGACCAATGACATGAACTCCCCATGCTGCTGGAAATCACGTAGAGTGTCACAGAGTCAGTGCTGCACAGGCCTAAGAACATAAAACTGGCCACAGAGACCAGGTCAAGACCCATCTGGTGCAGCATTTCACCTCTGATATGTGGCCAGAAGTGGATACCTAGGGAAAAATTTGCTGAATGCAGAAAAATAATAAATAGCAGTATTTTCTCAAAATAAACACTCAGTCTGCCATCACTCCTGGCCCAGGAACTCCCTGAGCCAGAGAAGATAATTTTGGATTTAACACCAGCACATTATTCTCTCTGGACAGCTTACCCTTAAATCCATGCACGTGTAAATACCTTTGATGCAGGCTGGTCTGAGCTGAAAAGTGTGATCTTGCAAGTCCTTGCCAAACCACTCCGAGTAATCTCTTGATCATTCCAGATGAACATTGAACCAGGGAGCACACACAGATGTTACAGTTCAAAGCTCTAGGAAAAAAATGCAATAAGTAGCACATTCTTTGAACCCTGCCTCATATCTACTCAATGTACATTTGTAGATATTGACTTGCATGATAAAAGACAGCTGTGTCCAATTATTGCCCCCATTATTTGAAATGTGGAGTCAGCTTGCAGATTAGAACCCTTTAAAACAGGTTTTTATATCTGAGCTCAGTACCTAAATGTGTGCCCTAGTCATTTCCAATGTCACCAGTGCACACAGGCAGGAGTTTGGCAGCACTTCTGGCTCACTGATAGAGAGACTGACCTCTGCATGGATGACATTGCCACTGCCAGGAGCAGGAACCTGGAAAACCAGCCCAGCTTTTGGGGTCTTGACCTGTGCAGTGAACTCCATGTGACTGATACAATCAGCTCCCAGAATGACATCTGGAACTGCCTGAAGTTCATGTGTTTTTATGACTGGGTATTACGTCAGCATAAAGTTTCAAATTCTACGGTAATTAACTTTTGAAAGACTGCTTTCTAAAGGGTTAATGAGTCATATCACTAGCTGATAGAAATGACAATTAACAGGGATCAGCTGTAGAACAATTAGATGCAGAATGTGAGCATTAGGTATGCACAGAAGTTACAAAACCCAAGAGGATAGTGTAAAATTGCAGTTTCTAGGGAGGTGAATCTCTAGAAACCCTTAGTCAAATTTCCTATATTTGGAACCTTTCCTCCACTTACACAACAAATAACAGTTTTCAATATAATTCAGATTGCATTATATATTTTAAAATAGTTAGGTCCTCAATAAGGCATTCAATTTCATTGTACCACAGAATCACTCAGCAGAAAGTGATTTAATGAATACATCTGGAAAATGCATGTATTTTAGTTGCTGATAACATCTGCAGTCACCTAGCAACATATTTGTGACAGTGACCTGGCAAATTGTTGAATGACATTTTTAACTGCTTAGCCACTGTGCTTAATAGGTTTTTCTCATTTCAGTCAGATTTGGTATTAGATTGCACATATGAGAAAAAAAAGAATTGGGTATATAAATGTACTGAGAGTGACTATTAGAAAAGGCATTGTGATTTTGGAAAAGTATTCTTGTGGTTCCAACAAAGCAATGCTGAGAAGTTTTTCACACTTTGCCTTGGTTGCTTAAGCTGTGTCAGGTATGTAGATTATCTAACTTTAAATCTATCAAGGACACAAGAAATCTATTAAAACATAGACTAATTTTGAATGTATTTCCTGTGCTTTAGAGAACAGTATTTATTGCTTGTATTTTAGCTAAATAATATTAGCATCAAGCATATTTGCATGTAACATCATCTATTAATAGATAACTATTAATATATCTGGCTAGAGAGTGTGGCTTTTTGCATGCCTTTATGCTGCATCTCTTTAACCTCTTCATATCACATATAGAATAAATTAAGCAATGCACTAATCCTGGAAGTAGGCATATGAAAAATTCACAAGTTACCATTCCTTCCAAGAATTAGTTATAGCAGGTCTGTGACTTTCATTCCAAACACAGGCAAATGATCTTTCCTTTACATACAACATAATTTTCAGCTTTTCATGGTCTGTGTGTGTTTCTTCATAACCTCTCTACAGTGAGCTCAGCAGCAGCAGAGACAAAACTTCCATAAGCACATTGTTTCTCTGACCTGCTGACAACACACAACTTCTAATGCACAGTTTCAGTTCAGCTCACAGGCAGCTCTATCACTCAACACATATGTCCACCAGCTCACTGGGGAGGGATTCAGCTCCATCCAGACCAGACACCAGTACTGGTCAGCCAACAAGTCTTTGAGGTCTCCTGCCTGTAGTGACTGAACTTCCATTCACTAGAGTGAGTTCAGACACTTGTGCAGTCTTTAACAAAGGAGAAAGAATAATGAGTGCTGAATAATGCATGAATAATGAATTCATATCCCTCCCTCGGTCTCTTTTAAGTTTTATACAACACACAGAAAGCAAATATCCCTTCCTAGTTAATGTCTTAAGGGATTATTAAACCACAAGTTCCAGATTGGCTTGATGTGCGTTTCAACCTACTGCTATTTGTGCATGAACATTCCTTCCTTATTGGAAAAAACCTCACCCTTGGAAAATTATGTATGGACATGGAGAGACTACAAAGTGAAAAACTACTCAAAGACCTACTTGCTGCTCAGTGGCAGTGAATGTAAAGCAGAGGTGAGTAGTTGGATGTTCTAGAAACCATTGTGAGAAATTTAGATGGACTCCCCCAGAATGATATGGATTTAAAACAAGTTGCTTGTGAATAGGAGGTAATTCTAATGGTTAGCATTCTCCTCTAGCAATATAATTGATTCTTTGCCTTTATTTTTGGACCTAGAAAGAACCAAATTTGTACTTTTGTACTTGGTGTAGAAAAGGTATAAATGGGGATAATTATACTGAATGCGTACACAGGAATCAGGGCCCTACTAAAGCACTAGGTGAGCATTAGATGGGAGATTGCAGTGCTCAATAAACAGGCAGCACACATTCTGGGTATATCCCAATTAATTGCTGTTACTCTATACTTTATTTCATAAACCTGCATTCATGAGCGGAAAAAGCCTGTCCTGAAAGTAGTCACTGCTTAATCCCCCTATCATTTCTCTTTACAGCCATGCTGTTGCTGTAATGCCCATAAAATGACCTGAACAATGGTTAGGCAGCTGGTGTCATCTGATTGATCCTCATTAGACTAATTATAAGTGTCTCACCAGTGTCTTCCACTTCTCTGTCGTCAGCTGGGCAAGAGTCTTCTTTTGTCTCTGGAACTCCTTCAGGGCAGGAACTAACTTCTGGGAAAAATATCCTGCCGTGCACAACAGGACCTTGACCTTTGACTGAAATCTCTGGATATTGCAGTTTATTGTCTGAGAACACAAAGAGCCTGGGTATGCCTGGACAAAACCTTCTGGTAAGAGAAGAGAAGAGAAGGTAGAAGAGAAGTCCTTCCTGTATGGCTGAAACCAGCCATGGTAAAAACAAACTAAGGGATCTATGAACATGCAAGACTGTGCTGCTGCTGTTTGCTGACATTTTTGGCTGAATTTATCAAAAAGACAGAAAATGTTTACCCAATGAAGTTAAAATTCACCTAGAAGATAGGCTTATTGTCCTTCTACAAAATTAAGAAATTGATGAGGAGGATATTCCAGAAAACTCCTCTCCAATTTTGGAGTTTTCCATCCACATCTTGACCTCTCTAGCAACACCCTTGCCTACCTCCCCCTCCATGCCACCTCTTCCCCCTCCAGCACTGCCCATACCCTTTCAGGTGTATATTGGCCATGGCAGCTTTCACCCCTCCACATACAGAAATCACCATAAGGATTCCTTGGCATTCTCTTGCAACAACTCAATGGCTTCCAGCATTCCATCCCCCACGGGAGGCTAGAGCTGCAGCTCCTCAGGAGTGCAATATCCCAGTATGACCCTCAAAAGGATGCTGTGGTGTGCTGCCATGAGCAGGGGAGAGTGGAGGAGCAGGCAGCTGCACGCCACTGTGGGCACAACCTGCCTGCACATCACAGGCTTTGCAGGGGGACAGGTGACATCCTGCAGGGTCGTGACTGAAAGGACACAGGACGATCAACACCACAGCTAATAGGCACTAATAGCACCTGCAGCACCAGTAGTACTACCTGTAATACCAGTCACACGTCCCAGCCAGCAGTGCTGAGTGTGGCTGCACTCTGAGCCACTGTGAAGGCATGGCTCCTACCTCCTGCGCTTCTCTGGGGGAACATAAACTGTCCTTGCCTCCAACCCTTCCTGCTTCCTTACCAGCAGCATCCCTCCTTTAACACACAGGAGGAATCAGAGGAGCCCAGAATAGTCCTGAGTCAGGATGACTGATGGGCTCGAGTCCCCACACAAGGAAGGGAAGGGGGACAGATGGTGAGCAGTTCCTCCTGTCCCCATGTATCCTGTAGCATGGCTTCCCATGGTGAAGCCTCCTAGAAATAAACTGTGTGTCCCAATAAGATGAGATCAGCTGATGAGTGAGGGTTTGGTGAGGAGAGCTTTCCATCTATGCCCCCAGCCCCAAAAGCTTACTAGCCTTCACCATGATTAGCATCTCTATAATTACAGATGCATGAACTATACCTGCAATGCTAGCAGCAACTGTGTGGTGCAACCACATTCAACAAAAAGCAGGATGAGCACAGGCACAGTGACAATGGAACAATGTTCTTGCTCTTCAGAGCTGCTGTTGGTTCCTCAAATCTGCTCTTGGTTCCATTCTGTGGAGGATTTTACACACCTGTCTAGGTCTGGAGCAAAACCTGAGACCAAAAAAAAAAACCCGAAGAACTAAACATTACCAAACTCTGAGAGATCCAGATGAATTTGCCCAGCCCAAGAAAACCCAAATCCAATCTTTTGTGAATTTTGGATCTGGAAATCAAGCTAGAGCTGTACTTCATGGCTTGGTCTCATCTTTAATATAGAGAAAAATATTTCAGCCCTTAAAGCAATTCTTTTTTGTCTTGCATGACCGCCTTTCTGATTTCAGGATTTCAGAGATGACTAAAGACATGGTTGTTACTGACTTGACCTCTCCCAGCGGAGGCATCTTCTTACCTGTGTGTTTCTTTGGGAGGCAATTATTTTCTTCCTGCTTCTGAGGTTTGCAGTTTTGGAGCTAGTGCTTTCTTTCAAGCTCCCACAACTCTCTCAGGAACCTCTCCAGGTGAAAGCAAATATTATCTCAAAGGGGTACTGAGGCTTTTATTACATCTGACTTCAGTTCTGCAATTCGTTATTTGCTGATCTGCCTGCCATTTCCCTGAGGCATTTGAAGCTCATGTTGAACTTCACTGTTGAAACATGAATTTCTGAGCATTTTGCTTATTTCCTGAGAGAACTTTTCTTATTTCGTCCTGGTAAAGTGGCAGTTTCAGGTTGAAATTAATTTTCTACTTGCCAGCTTTAGGAGGTGCTTTCCTCTTCTCATCATTTTATTTTCCTATTACTTCATTTGCTGCTTTGTCCCTTTGAGTTGCTTTTCATCTCCTTCTGTCAGAGTCTGTGTCACTGGCAAACCTCCAGAAAACTGCCAAAGCCCCACACTCTGTGCAGCCCTCAGAGTGAAGTGCCCTCACCTGCCAGTTCAAGTCACCCAAAATGAAACTTTGCAAAGGAGGACTGACCAGGACTGGCTCCAGCTTCCCCTTCAATTCTCTGACAGGCTTTTCTTGCCTTTTCTCTCCTTTCCCTTTTTGTCTGTGATGGACACCTGTACAAAAGCCAAGCACAGGGTTTACTTGCCACATGGCTAATAAGATAGACAAATTCAGCTTCAGCTGTCTCCAAAGACAAAGATACACATAATACACCATGAAAGATATAAATGCTAAGTCCATCTAGCAACAGCTGGAGAATCTAAGAAGGCTCACTTGAGAAGACAATATTTGCCTAAGGATAGCTCAGTGGTTGCACACAGAGATTTTCTACAAGCTAATGAGCAAAGTTTAAAAATCCCTTTAACACTGTAGGTTTCTGTGTAAGCTACATGCGCAATAAGGTAAAACCTTGTTTCCAATTCCACCTCCTCCATACAGGTCCTCTCAAACTGCAAAAGGAAAAGAGTGCATATTTTGGCTGTCCTAGAAGAATAGTCAGGTGCCACAAAACTTGTGTGGTTTGTCTCAGCCCTCAGCTACACTGGGAAGGTGGATGCATTTGGTGGTGACTCTTGGCTGGGAGATCCTCCCAGTCAGTGACCAAGGCTGCTCTGAAACATCTACTCTGCTACTAAAGTGAATGGTGATGGAAAATCAGCTGTGCCCTACTTTTTGTGCTTGTTGAGCTCACTGCAGCAGTGCTCACGGATGATTTATCTTCTGGAAGGCATTCAAACAGTCCAGCTATGTCTGCTCTCACACGTCTCCACCTGAGAAGCAGAGTAACTCCTCTGTCTTGGAGCCACACCCATCCTACCCCTGCTGAACAACCTGGGGTATATGGGACTGCCAGGGCAGCTCAGGAGTGTTCCCAGACTGTGGCACCAGCATGGGGCACGTGTTCCAGAGTGCTGAGCATGCCACAAAACCTAGACAGAGACAGTGGAAGGGAGCAGGGAATCCCGGGATGCCATTCCTTAAGCAGACATACCCACACCATTCCTCAGAGGCTGCAAGGGTTTGCAGCCAGTGCCCAGAAATGGGGCCCAGGGTAGTCAGACCTGCCATCTGCTCCAACTTGCTAGAATGCTATATATGAGCATTTGGAAACCACAGGAGTTTGCTTCTGACTCTACAGGCATCTGCTTCCCTAGCAGAGATCAAAACCAGCAGGCATTGCCTGTGCCTCCCCAGTGCAGCCCATGTGGCACCGGGCTGGGTTTGCTGTCACACCCCTGCCCTCCCTCAGGACTGCACCAGCAGCCACCTCTGCCTGCTTTGGTTTGCCTCCACCTCCTGATAAACCTTGCCTGCCTCTCCCTTGCAGAACCCCAGACATCTGATTTTGTTCCTCCTGTCTAGTGCTTGTTGCCAGCGCTGCTGAGTTCTGCCTTTTCCCATACTTGCTACACAAATAAAAGGGCAGCCTGTCCATGCAGACCACACTGAGCTCAGACCTAAAGAACAGTGAGGACCACAGCACACCACAAACACCTACCCTGGCATGCCCTGACACACAGGAGAGAAGCTATGCAAGATAATCATTCTGCACCAGCAGGATTCCTTAGCTGCTTTTCCAGATTTTGTAACATTTGGTTGGTTTAGGGTAGACAGTGAAAGTCTGATTTCAAAAGCTGGCTGGATTTCACAGGAAAACACTTTCAAAATTAGGTCTTTTGAACATGCTTTCACTTCAATGGCTGCTGTATTGGTAGCAGCTGGAGTTAGTACCTAACTCTTGACTTGGTTTGAATAAACCAAATGCTTACTCATGAGTCTGCTTCCAGGCTGGACATGGAAGCAAAATATGACAATGAAGGGTAAAAGGATACAAAAGCTTTGGAGGCTTCTGAGGCTTCTTTGCATGACAGCAAAGAGAAATTCAATTTTTATTAATATTTTCCATTTTTAGCACTTAGGCAAAACCTTCTAAAAATGTATAGGTCAGATCTGTGTCTCAAAGTCAGGAACACCTTTTCTACCACTTTTGATAGCATTCAATGCATTAACACTGATTTATCAATATTTTACAATTTGTATCAGCCATTAGCATTGCTAATAATTTTACAGTGAATGTCACAATCTATAAGAGGGTTTTACATTCCATTTACTAGCAGAATATAACACTTTTAAATGATACATGACACTTTCTAGCTGGTAAGATGTGAAACGTGTGAACCCTCAGTATTTTAATGCAGAATACAAATAACAGCCCAAGAGTAATATTTTTGCATTTAACTCCTTAACCCAATTTTGGCTTATTCTGGAGTTATAAGGTACTATTTTTCAAAGCTTGTATTTGGCAAGACAGATGATCTTTGTTATCACCAATTGTAATAATTATTCCAGCATCAGGAAATCATAATTCAGTAGCTCAGACTTCTTAAGCTGATTTTTACTCTTATTTCATAGATCCCTCATACAAATAGCATTGATGCCATACCAGTAGTATCTTGAATTTTAGGCAGGTCTGCCATTCTCCCCAGAAAAGAAGTGGTTCAAGAAGTCCAGCAATCTTGTCCCCAGCTCCTCTTTTCCTTTTGCAGCTAGAGGCCACTTGCACAGCAGACATCTGCACTGGTTCCTACAGCACCAGGTCATCCTTGTGTGCTCTGAGGAGGGCTCTGGTCCAGCCTTGGCTCTCATAGAACAGATTACTACTCCCTGCTACCAACACTGAAAGAAGAAAGCAAACAAGAAGTGTAGCCTGGCAAGGAAGCCCCTTGTGATGCTGCAGTTTTTACACCTATTTATGTACCATCTGTTGGTCAGGGCTGTGCCTGCAAGTACAGAATGCATTTAATTGGAATGGGCCTGGAAAAGCAGTGTGAAGGGACAGTAAAGCAGTGGTGGAGAACACAGGAATCATGTTTTGCAGCATGCTGCACCAGACACTTGATATCTTGTTGCATTTCTTCATTCATTCATTGCAAGGGGATTTTTTCACATGCTTTTCCTCCCTGTCTGCAGCGTGAACCACAGCACCACTCCACAGCCATCTACTGAGAGCAGATCTCACCATGGATACCCATTTAAATAGAGAAGTCACAGGACAGTTGCTATTTGTGTTCCTGAATGGAACTCTATTGTGCTTTTTTTTTTTTTTTTCTCCAGTGAAGCAGAACAAACCCTTCTTTTTCTTTGTTTATATTAAGTGAAAAAACATACTGGTACTGACTTTCAGATAAAAAAACCTCTTAGTTGTAGTCAGTTCCTTCTCTCTTTAAGAACATCTGGGGATACAGAGACAGTCCATCTGTCCTGCTCCAACACTGAGACAAAATACCTGTGATATTAAATATCCTTCTCATCTCCTGTCTGCTTACACCTCATGCTGTAGTCCTTTGCAGTCAAGGACTGTTTCTTTTCTCCGTATGCCCATATCCAGAAACACCAACAACTTTTAGGCACCATCCAAATACAAGTTTTTGATATCATACATGGAATTTTTTTGTTGTTGTTGAGGTATTGAGTCAAACCTCAGAAGACCTGACTTGTCTCAGAGGGTCATTGTCATCCTTGGCATAATAACCTCGCTCTCTGCACTCTGGCTTTCTGTCTCTATTTTTAATTTGTTTTGCCACAGCGTCCTTGTCAGACACTAGGGGCTCCTTGTGCTTGTCTTGTACAAACATGTAAGTAAACAGTAGTTATTGCTGCAGTAAATTCACATACTCAGAAGGAAATGATTTCTGAGGAAAATAAATTAAGGCAAAGGAAAGGAAAGAAAACAAAACAACAGTGTAATGCATTTTCAGTAACATCTGAGCTGTGTTCTCTGCACAGCCTTGTGTACAAGCCAGAGCACGATGCCAGGGCAGTGGTTGTCCCTGTGAGCTCCCTCTGCCCAGCCTGGTGATCTGGCAGCCCCACACACACCACCACAGCTCCTCTTTAAGACCCCTCACTTTTAAAAAGAGGATCAAGAACTTTCACAATGTTAGCATCATTTGTAATGTATTATCTTAAAGGACACTAAGCAAAGTCTTGTCTTGGGGCACATCTTAAAGGACAATAATATTGCCCTTGCAGGTTGGGAGACCTAGGAGGTGCCCACATGTGGATTGGATGTGCAGGCTTCTGCTACAGTCACTGCAGTCCAGAGACCTGCCCACTTCACCCCACAGCAGACATCTTGGCACACCAACTAGCTGGCTGAACTCAGATGTCTAGTGCCAGCTTTGCCTCTGGTATCCAAGATATTTACACAGAATTGCCAAATATTAAACATGACCTTTCTCCCTCCCAAGTGGCAGCTGGAAGTCGGGGCCTATTACAGGATATCTCAAATAAATAACTGTGGACAACTGAAGCAGTCAGCAGGATAGCTCTTCAGGTTTCCTGCCTGTGATGGGAGTTTGGAACTCTCATACAGAGATGTCTCATCCTTCCTGAATGTCACAAAAGAAGACAATTGTCTTTTTTTTTCCTTCCTAAAAGATGGGAAGCATGGCTCCAAGTTCCAAATCAGCTCCTCCCCAGAGCATCTTTCCTCCCAGATAACACCACGGGGCTCACCCAGCTCTTCATAACTTTCCACACCTCCAAGCAGCATCCAGCCTGCCTTTAGCTGATGCACTGAAGTAGTCTTGTGCACTGTTTGAATTAATTCCACCACAATGTAAGCTGCTGAAAAGGAACAGTGTTTATCCAGGACTCAACACCTCTCAGACTTTCTCATTACCTACACAGTGTTTATACTACTCAGTGGTGCCAATCAGGGTAAGTATTTATTGCTGCAGGCTGTTTACTGCTCCATATCTGAATACAGCTGCTGCCCTGAAGAACTCACGATTTAATTATAAAACAAGATGCTGGGCGTTTAAAAAAAGAGAGAAAATTGGTGAGCAGAAGAGGTAAGAGTGACAAAGCCAGGAGAAACAAAATATTTTTTATGCTACTCTGTTTATTTTTTTACAATTGTATGCTTTTCAATTAAAGTGTATTTTTTTCTATTAAAAAACCCCAAACAACTAACCAAACTACACATGCTTCATTTCTCTTTCCCCCCTTCCTCTTTCTCATTGCAATTTGTATTTCTTAGTAGAAAGATTGTATTTTACATAATTAGATATTTCCATTTAATCCTATTTAAGATTCTCTTTCATGTTTATAACTTCCATCTGCTTATATACCATTGGTTCAGGTGCCTCTCCCAAGCTTGTTACTGGATTATCAGCAGAGCCATACAAGGCCTTTCTTTCCCTAGTGGTCTATGAAGCAAGGCAGGTCACATTCATCCATTTTGCCTCTACTCCTCTTAGTTGATTTGCTCCAGGCTGGACCATGTACCAGCAGGTAGGTTTCCCACTGCTTTCTTGGCAGGACCTCCTCTGGATTTCTTGGGACCACCTGTCCTGCTGTGGGTCTCATGACATCAGCCACCATTATCCTACCCATATCATCCCAGTGAATTCCAGCTCACCTCTATCTGCCACTGAACTCACTTCACAGAATCCATGGACATATACAAGATCACTTCTACCATTCATTTAAAAATATAATTGGAGTTATCTCTGCAGGATACTCTACCTTATAAGTCAATTTAATAAAAATCAGTATTACCCACATTATAGCAGACACCAAAATGTGCTGCTGCTGTGCCACATGCAGGAGAAGAGGCACTAGAAGTGCAAAAGGAACCACAGGCAGCATTAAGCTTTTTTAAAAAATCATTGTGTATTGAAAATCAGGGGTTTGTATTAAAAATCAGTACACACATTTGCACTGTTATCTCCTATTCAGATTCCACAGCTGTATTCTCAGAGCTCCCCCCTCTCTTAATGCAGAAGAGACACAGGAGGTTGGAGGGAGATACTCTTCTTCTGTGCCAGAAAGTGGTTGTTAAGAAAACATCTCTTAGGTCACACTGCATTTGTCTTATCTGGGCTCATCTTTGTGCCACCAGGCATTGGTCTGACGCAGGCAGCCTGGCTGTGATGCAGAGAATTTCCTGATGTATTTGTCCAGTGAACACTGAACCACCTGCACATCACTGAAGCCATCAGACATGCTCCCAGCCCCAGCTCAGAAGTGACCTCACCAGATTAGGGAGAGAAAAACAGTATAAACATGTATTTTTCACTACTGGGTACTTCTCATGGTGATTTTATCCATCTGTAGTAATACCAGAAGGATGAATATTAAGTTTGTGTCCAAAGCCTGTGTTAGCTGACCATGCCAGTACCAACAACCATGGCTGCCTGCCACCAGGAGGGAAAGCTCTGTTATTTCCCTGACACTGTACTTTACATGCTGTACTTAGCTTAGTGAATCACTCAGCTGGAGCTTGCTATGCAGACTTCTTATAGTACAAACTTCTTTTTTCTTTTCCCTATAAAACAGCTTTCTATTTTCTCTTACACCCAAGGGGAAGTTAGAACTGAGATTGCACAAAAACTCTGCATAAATGATACAGTTTTTGTGTGTACCTTGAGGTGCACAGGGATTTCCCCATACTTAGGTAAATATGCTCAGTTTAGATGTCTAACATATGTGTCAGTAGGTCACAATGAGACATTTCTAGTCACCATTCATGTGGGTTTCCTCCACTGCCACTTTACAGGCCATACCACTCCCAAAATCTGGCACACATGACCCAGGGGTGGCCACAGCTCTCAGTCTGGTACTCTCAGGTGTGCTTTCAGCTTGTCCTTGTTTCATGTTTCAGCAACAACTGTTGGGGCAGCCTGGGTACCCTGGAGCTTCAGCTCCAGACTCAATCCATCAAGTGCTTGACCTATGGATGCTTAAAAACCTGCATTTCTCCTTCTGGGTGATTCCATTAATTGGGCAGGAGCTACAAGTACTAATGAAACAGCAAACACTCCTTTCTGCCTGCTTGGAGCCATATATACAGACTTAGCAGGGAGAAGTAAGGCATGGACTAAAGATAAGATCCATCAATATGATGGAAAAAACCACACAACATCCTAAGAAGGGGAAAACATCACTGAAAGAAAGATAGCAAGTTTTCAAGCAAACCAACTACCTGAAATTAAGTGTTACCATCATCATTTGGAAGTGGAGAGAGTTGGTGTTGATGTCAGCATCACAGGTGAGTCAAGGAAGCACTGGGAAGACAGGAGGAATAAACGCTAACCCCCCGCCTTCTCAAAGATAGTTGCTTCAGCAGGAGCTCTCTTTGTGTCTTGAAGTAACCAGCAAGCTCAACAAAAGCTCTGTGGTAGATGAGGAAACAGACCAATCAGAAATTTTCATGAGAGTAACAGTAGTTTATAGAGAAAAATGCTTCCCCTGAAAAACATCCTGATGATCAAGGCCCTCTGGTACAGAATGTGTTTGAGATGCCAAGATCACTACTTGAAGCATGAAACGAGAAGAAAGCATTGTGAGTTCTTGAACAAGATCTAATTGTGTTATCTTTCTGAGTATTAGAAAATAACAGGTGTGAAAACTTTCCATCTTACTGGAATCCTGCTGGCTGAAAAGCAGAAATGAATCCTCATGCCATGGAAAAAGGCTCTGCCAGAGGGAAGAGGATTCATAGAGCTGTATTGAATAGATCATCTTGACAATTTCTAGGATTCAGCAGCACAGAGTAATTTTTTTTACAGGCCTCCAAAGATTAGTTGTGTTCTTTGACTGAGGGGAAGAGGTGCAAAGAACAAACAGACATGACCTTACAGAATATCAGCACCTGATGGTCTTTTCTGGTGGAAATCTTGTTTTGTTCCTTGAGGGCCTGCCTGCTTTTGCAGAGCACAAGAGATACCTCAAAAAGCCTGATGAGGGTGGGCATGTGTTACACATATCTGTAAATTATGGGCATAAAATAGCTGGTGACAGGACAGCAGAGTTTCTTTAACACAGATAAACCCCCAGTACAGCAATTCCCAAGTATTTACAAGCCCAGCTTGCCTAGTGCAAGACTCAGACACTCTGTCCCTCCACCACAGGTGACAAGGGTAGGGGTCTTCTTAAAGCAGCTCAGAGACAGCCAGCTCTTCTCCGTCCCTTTTCTGCTCCTTTCCTTAGAATTACAGGGAACTTGGTGTCAGTTTATCAGAGCAGAGGCTAATGGGCATCTTCAAAATGCCCCCCAAAAATCTGTCTTAGATATATGTGCAAGTATAGGTAAAATTCATCATTAAATTATTTAATTATTTTAAAGAATTATCTGAGATTCTCAGGACTGGATGTTATCAATTCTCAGTGACTACAGACCCTGTTTTCATGTGATTCTCATTTGTAATGCTCAATCTGTTAGTTTTCTCATTTATATAGCAGAGTAAAGGAGATCTACAAGAGAATTATCCTTTAAACAATGCAGCGTGGGAAAAATAACCCTTTTTTTTTACTTCTCTAATAATCACCTTGAGCCCTGCAGCTTCAGAAGCAGTAAGCCCAGAATTCAAAAGCATATGTGAAAAGAAACAAACCAAGAAATCCTTCAGTCCTCACTGATGAACACAACAACCAGAGTTTTCCTGCCACCTTTGCTGCTATCCTCCCTATTCACATCTTCTAGCAAAAGTACATCAAAAAGAAAGACAGATGTAACCTCCTAATCCAGCCATAAGGTGTAAAACTCTCAGAAGATCCCTTTTGTGGGGTGTGTTTCATTATGAGCAGTAGCTTAGCTCAGTTCTCAAAGCCATGTAAAAATCCAATCAAGGCCAGGAACAACCATCTTGGGGGACAGGGAAATGAAGTGTCAGGCACTGTACATCCAGTACTTGGCAAAAGGATACATGGTCTCCTTGCTGGCACTGAGCAGTTTCAGTGAACTGAGATTTTGTGAAGAGGTGTTGCACCCCTACCACAGACAATTTGCAACTCCAGTGTTCTCAGCACCAGATGCTGCTGGTCTCAAAGGACTAGAGAGCACCTGGGAATCACTGGCACTGGAAGGGTTTTTGGATAGACTCTTTTCCATCCTGAGCCACGGCGACCCTAAAAAGCAACAAGTGTTAAATTACTGCAGCCAACTATACCCTTATCCAGCACTTTGACATAAAAGCATCTCTCAGACCCTACAACTAGACCACAGTAGTTCAAACTATTTTTTAAACAAATAATAGTCACTGTTTTATGGCATTTGAAACACTAAAATGGGACTGAATTTCATCTACTTAACAGTTTCCATCAAGTTCTTTATTATAAATCTGAAACTTTAGCCACTTTCCTCTATATAACCTGTCTTGTATCCAATACACAGATGAAATAGCAGCCTGCAGCAGTTTTCTTCTGTGGTGTCAGGATAAATTTATGCCCTCAGCATCCCATTGTTAGACATATTTTATAGTGAAACACAGGAAGGAGAACCTGAGGCTTCCCAGTTGAAGCAACATCACTCAGACCATACAGGCTACACAAGAAATTTGGAGAGGATTCCTGTGTCACAGAGAGATATTTGCTGCAGATTTAAAGTGAAAAAAACCACATTTCTCCAAGTAAATTAAAAATTTAGGAGAGTTCTGTAATTTATATTGTGTTCTATGTTAATGCCATTATATTTAGTGATACAACTCATACTAGATTTAGGTAAAAGTGTTGCTTTACAAAAAATTCTTTGTATTTAATATTTCACTTGGCCTGAATATTAACTTTGAAAAAGAGACACTTCTTGAATTCTATGTTTGGTCTTCTTGTACATAATACTCTGCTATGATGGGAGGGTCATATTAAACAGTCTGTCTGATGCTAAATCAATTAATGTTAATTCCACACAAGGAGTATGTTCTGCCTGAAAACTGCAAAATATGTTTCTATAGAGGGTATATGCTTATTTTTCAAGTCTTGAGTATTTAAGTTACTAACTTTTAACATTTTATCCGAGCTCACTATTATGCTTTATCCAATATATTCCTTCTATAACTAGAAACATTTTATATTCATAGCTTTGCAATTAATTCATTAGGGGCATGACAATTTAATGTAATTTTCCTCCCAGATGTTCAACATAATTGAGAATGAGAGAATTAAAACTGCAGCCAAACACACACACAGACATGACATAGAAACAGAAAATCTTGAAATGTTTGAGAACATGAGCAGGAAATACAATTAAAGATGCTCATGTTTGAAATTGGAAGTTTGGGGAATAAAAGTTATGAATATATGATCTCACAGAATCTTACTGTAGTGCTTAAGAGGACAGAAAACAAAATTATAATCAGTTTTCAGAGCATATACAACTTTTGCACAGGACCTGTTACAACACAGAGATCAAATATCTTCATGCCTTAGTTTGCCACCTCTTGATAGGAGATAAATACACTCATACTTCACACAGAAGCTATAATGATACTTCAAAACTGTTGTGAAGTGTTCAGAAACAATAGTGATAGAATGATGAAAATAGGTACAAAGGCAGAAAATTGCTAACATCCTTACTGCTAAGAAAATCTTAGATTTCCAGACCCCTTAAAATGTATACATTATACTATTTTTTATTAAGGTTTAATTAGCTTCTAAAAAGGGGCTCAAGGTGAAGAAATAAATAAATAAATCACAGATTAACAATAGCTAAATCAAAGACAGAATATTGCTCAAACCCAGAATATGCAAGATCTGTTTTCAAGTCCTGACTCTGCTACAGACCTGCACATGCAGACAGAGTAAAGCCTGTGCACCAGTCACTTTTATGGTAGTGCAAAGTCCATGAAACACAATGGTAATTTTCAGATTTGTGATTATGCTCAAGTAACAGTAATAATTACTGTTAAATCACCTCCTGAAAGCTTGCAATCAGCTGCTGTTATCAACAGTTTTAGTATTTATGGAACCATCTACAGCTTAGACTTTTTTACAGGGTGTTTATGAAACCCCAGCTTTAATGACAGCTCCTATCCACACTACAGCCTTATTTTAAAATGGCCTCTGTGTCTCAAAGAAATCAGACTCACCTGCTGCAGGGATAAGGCCGAGGGAAAATCTGCTGAGTGTGGAGTTGTTTGAACTGGTTCTACAGCAGCACTTTAGAAGGTTTGATATCAAACAGCAGCTGATCCAAGACAGACACAAAGTGCACGTGTTTGTGCTGTCAACCTCATGTGGGCACTCAGTGCTGCTGTCTGGGCATCAGGATTCCACTGCAGTCCAGCTGAATTTTGGCACTGGATGTAATTAGGAAATTGTCTCATGATAGCCTTGCCACAGTGTTAAAAATGATTGTTCAACTAGAAAAGAAACAGATCCAAATTATCACCTGCTTTTAGCAAGACTGAATACTTAGCTGAGAAAGAGTATGCCATTAAACATCAAACAAGAAGAAAAGTTATAGTGGAACACATCTCTATCTACCTCACCTGACTCTGGATCATTCCTTCAGTTAGAGATGTATGGTGTAACAGGGATCATAAATCTATCTGATCAATAATGGACTTTCATCAGCTTACTTGATAATTAATTTTCACTTAGTTAAAAAGGAAGCCTGAACATTTCGCTGAACTCTAGGACACCACATGGAGCTGAAACTCACATATGCCTATCTTGTACAATCTTTTGGCAGGTCATTTACTCTCTCTTAATTTCCCCTCCCTTTGGAAGGATTATTTAGTTTCTCCTCATCTCCTCCACGCTGTTGAGATGGTCTACTTGAAACAAGGACTGTCTTTGACACAGACATATACTTACTTGTGACTTATGAAAGATACTGATGTAGAAATAATATATATTTAAAATGCCACTTATCAAATCCATGCAATAGAGACTGGTTACAGGATTCTATTAAAGTTTTATGACAGGGATAGCCCATTGAGTACCATCATTTAGTATCTTAGTCTTCCAAATACCTCTCTTCCTGCAAAGCTGGGTAACAGCTTCAGGAATCGTAAAATATTACTTGGCTCATAAGATCCCACAAAACTGCAGAGTACTAAGTGGTTTGTGTCTTATGGCAAATCTTCCAGGTCAGCAATTCTTAAATACTAGTGATCCATGAAAGCTTATTCCATAGATCTGAAGGGTAAAATATTTGATGAGAGTGTGTTTCAAAGGAGTAAAAAGAAATAAATATAAACAACAAAAATCTCCAAACTCAAAAACAAACAATTTAAAAAAAAGTTAATCTAAACCATGAACTTCCTTGCAAAGCAGAAATCTAGTTCTGTATTAGTGGAAGTTTTTATCATACCACCCAAGTGCTTCACAAACCTCATTGAATTAATCCTTTATGCTCTTGTGAAGAAGGAAATAGTATCCTTTTTATTATATTGACAGAAAATCATAAAGACTGTAAAAGCCCAAGTGTTTCAGTACTTCCAGTGATTTTTGAGGGTTTCATTTTCTGACTGCTCAGTTTCTAGGTTTAGCTTCCAGGAATACTGCATAATTTGCTATTCCTCTTTGTATGGAGTTATCTTCTTAAGTATACCAAAGACCTTTCTTTTTCCCCTGATCTATGAATCCTTACAGAATCACAAAATGAAAGATTAATCAAGGTTGGAAGAGACCTTCAAGATCATCTTGTTCAGCCCTTCCATAACCACCCCTAAACCATATCCCCAAGTGCCACATCCAAGCACCTCCTGAACACTTCCAAAGACTCCACTGCCTCTCTGGGCAGCTCATTCCAATGCCTGACCACTCTTCCAGTGAACTTTTTTTTTCTAATATCTAAGCTGAACTTCCCCAGGCACAACTAAAGGTCATTCCCTCTCATCCTTTCACTTGAGTTTTGACAGAAGAGACTGACCCCAAGCTGGCTACAACCTCCTGTCAGGGAGTTTTAGTCAGCAATGAGGTTCCCCCTGAGACTCCTCTAGACTAAAATATAATTTTAAGAATATATCACTAACATACTGAGAAGTAAGTTACATAGTCCTTTCTATATCTGATTGACCACAGATCAAGGAAAAAACAATTTGTCTAATCTTGCCTGATTTTTCTGGACTAATGGTCCAATTGTTCATGGACACTGTTCCTTCAGAGGTCACCCTCTCTCCTGACTGCGGAGTGTGAGAGGTAGAAGAAGCAGGAATAGTTTCTAGTACCACACACAGCATCCACTGTCAATCTATAACACTTCACTATTTGGGTACACACTCCTCAGCTACCAGGGTACCAAGGGAAACATCAAACCTCTTTGATCTCAGCAGTGTGCCATTAAAAAATGGAAGCATTTTTAGAGGTTAAGTTCTACATCCCCCACAGTGAGAATCAGAAGGGGCCCAGTCAGGTAGAAAACTCATATTACTTTCCAGAAAAAGTGTTTTACCAAGTGTTGCATGGGAAAACAGCTCAGGGAGATGTGCAGACTGCATGCCAAAACAGGTAAGGAATTTTGAGGCCCCTCAAGAATGAGGACATAATGTGACTTATGACATTTGAGAGTTTAAAATCAGACCTTTTTTTTCTTTTTTTTTCCTTGACAAGTACTTCAGTCTGCTGAAAAATGGTCTGGCATCAAAAAGCAAAATTATATTGAACTCCTTTATAAAATAAATATTTTAAAAAATTAGGAATAGCAATTTTTCCCACTGTTTTAGACTTTTAAGCAATCGTTTATACAGCAGCTATGTGGGACCACCTAATGGATCAATAACACACCCTGCACTGCTTGAGGTACTGTCTGTCCTTCTGAACACTCTCAAAGCTGGTTTATTCCTTTTCCTGACCAAGCTACAGCCCATCCATCTTCCTTTGCTCGGGGCTTTTTCCACATGACAGTTCTGTAAAAGTGAAACAACTTACTATGGAAAACATCCTCGTTTGCCCAAAAGTGAGTGCTGAGATGCACTTTCCTCAATGAACTACAAAGCTCTGTGTCCAGCAGGGTCTGAGCTCATTCCAGGCACTGGGATGTTTTCTATTGGCCCTACTAGCAAGGGATTTTGAACAATGCAGTAATATCAAGAACATTAAAAGTGTCACAAAAATAATTCCAAAGGGTGCTTGGGTGTCCTTAAGATAGGTCTTCTAATTGCTGCATTGTCTCTATATTGGAATTCTAGCAAATACCTGGAAGGCAGGGATATGAATCTTATCAGTAAGGATTAAAAAACTGGATTATCCTATCTGGATTAACTTCTGAGATGCAGATAGGCAGCAATGCATGCTACAGATAACTATTGACAACTGGTTGCAACCTGATGTAGTTTTGCCACACCTGAAGTAGAAAACAATCTGAGGACTGGGAGCAGCCCTGGAAGATGATCCTTTCTAGACTTTCCCCCCACCCCCAAGTCCCAAGAGGAAAGCAGAGTTTTCCTTTTGCCTAATTAACTGTAGTTAAAAATAGATGATGATCTGTACTAAATAACTAGAACTGTTTGACAAGACTTGTTTGTTCTTCGGTCAAACAAAAGAACTCTTGCATCTTGTGGTGCTCACTGCAGTTTTATCTAACTGAAGATTTACTCTATTCCCCAGATTGGGAAGAGTGAGTTTGAGGCTGAGAAGTTGGGAGAGCCCTACTGACACTTTACCTCATGTTCTAAACAGAACATCCTGTGTGCCTGCCTGTGTGCATTCTCTTTTCTTCCCATGCACGTTGTTCAATCCAGCCTGACATTCTCCAGCCTAGGAGGAAGCAAGTACCTTAAAAGAAAATTAATTTGTATTTCCCAGCAGTTTCTTTGCTTGTCAAGCCTTGGCAGTGGCAGAGAGAAGCCATTCTGGAACTCGCTGTTGGAGGGAAGCACTGTGTGGATCCTGCTTAACAAAACAATCCTGCCTTCCTGCTGCAGCCCTTGTCCTCCCAGGATCGTTCCTCAGCCCTTTGCTTCCTCTGCCTCCTCTTCCTCCGTGCAATGAATAGCGTGAGGCTGGTGAGGCACTGGAACATACTTCCTAGAGAAGCTGAGGATGCTCTGTCTCTGGAAGAGTTTCAGGCCAGGCTGAATGGGGCTTGGAGCAACCTGGACTAGTGAGAAGTGTCCCTGCCTGTGGCAGGTGACTGGAACTCCATGATCTTTAAGGTGCCTCCAAGCCAAACCATTCTGCGATTATATGAGACAAAACTCTCCAGGCTTTTATAACCCAAATGAAACACAAGGTTCTGTCGTTAAATACTTTTCTCCTAAAGTTTTCCTATTTATCGCTTCCGTTTGAGCCACAACTCAGTTTTGCTCCACAGCAGCTGCTATTCCAGAAGCTGGGACACTGCGGTAATTTCACACAAGCACCGGGTCCCTCCCGTTGCTGCCGTGGCAGCGATCCAGAAGGCGACAACGTGTCCTGTGTCACCGCACAGGCCTGGACGTGCCCCCAGCCCCGCAGCTCTCGGGGAGGCCCCGCAGGACTCGGGCACGGCCCCGGGCCCCGCTCCGTCCCTCTGGGCCGAAACACCGCCCGGGGCCGGCTGGGCACTGCCCCGACACACGCGGGGACAGCGGGACAGGAGACACCGCTCCCGCGACCTCAGACCTGACCCGCCCTTCCCTTTCCTTCCTTCCCCTTCCTTTCCTTCTCCCTCCCCTGTCCTTCCTCTTCCCTTCCCCCTTCCCTTCCCTTTCCCGGCTCCTTTCCCGCCAGTTCCCGGCGGGGCTACGGCGACTGCGAAGGGACAAAACGCCTCGGGGGGAGGGAGCGGGGGGGCGGGCGGTGCCGGCCCCACCCCCCGCGCGCCCCTTCGCGGCGGGTGACGTCAGGCGCCTCACGCGCCCCTCGGCGCGTCACACGCCGCGCGCGCGCCGGGGCCCCCTCCCCCCTTCCCCGCTCCGCCAATCCACGCGCGGCGGCGCCCGGCCGAGCGGCGCCGGCCAATCCCTTCCGCCGGCGGGGGCGGGACTTCCGCCGGGAGCCGGAAGCGGGTCTCTCATGCGAGCGGGTGGTTGAGTCTCGGCTCGGAGACGTTTCGGGCCCGGAGCCGCCGCCGCCCCCCCGCGCCCCCCCCCGCCCCGCCCGCCCCCGGCGCTGCCGCCGCCCGCGCCCCCTCGGCCCCGCCCCGCGCTCCGCTCTCCTCCTCACGGCATCCGGCGGCGAGGCCCCGGCGGCGGCGGCGGCGCGGCGAGAGGCCCCGGCGCCCGCGGGAACCCGACAGGAGTGAAAGGCCCCGCGCCGGCGGAGCCCACCCCCTCCCCCGTGCCCGCCCGTGTCCCCCGTGCCGAGCCCCGGCCCGAGGGCGGCGGCGGCTGTTGGTGACAGGTGAGTGCGAGGGGCCGCCCGGCCCGCGCCCTCCGGGCGGCGGCGCCCGCCGGGGCCGTTCCGCACCCGCATCTCCCGGTGCGGGGGGATGGCGGGGCCGAAGGGGGAGCGACACCCCCCGCTCCGCCGCCCCCTCGCACCGGGGAGGCGGCCGGAGCCGCCATCTTCCCACCCGAGGCGGTTCCCGGGGGAGAGACGGGAGGGAAGAGGAGGATCCCGGCTCGGGGCCGCGGTGGTGGCGGGGGTAGGGCGGGCGAGCCGCCGAGGCCGCTCCCGCACTGCGGCCTCGCCGCCCCGGGCACAGCGGGTGAGCTTTGCCCCCGCGCTGACGGGGCCTTGCGGGAGAGCCGCGTGTGCCGCGGGGCCAGCGGGAAGGGGCGAGCGCCGGGGGGACCCGCCTGGAGCCTTCCCGTCCGCCCGGCCGGGGCGGATGGCGGCTGGGACCCTCGGGCTCAGCAGGCGGTGCCAGCCCCCGGCCCATCGCTCCGGGCACGGCGCTGGCTTTCCACGCGAGCCGTGTCCTGAGCAGGTGAATTGCCGGGGGTGCGCCCGGGCTGCGCTGCGGGACCTGCGGGAGCACACGGGCACTGCGTTGCCCCTAGGATTTAGTTGTTGTTGGGCCTTCGGTAGCTGCTTCAGCGGAGTTGTTTTCACTCTCGGTTTCAGTTTGTCCAGGTGCTCAAAATTGCTACGTAGCTTTGTCCACAGTTTAAACAGATGTGTACTTGCCAAACAGTGTTTGTTGTATGAGATTCCTGTGTGGCAGATAAGTATAATTATTTTTATTCTGCAGGTAAGCGAATTGAGGCAAAGTGGTTAAGACTTGCCTGTGGCCACAGAGAGAGAGAGCTGGTTTCAAAACCACTGTTTAAACTTGAGTCACTGTTGGGGTAAAACTATGGGAATTCTGGCTTCCGATTCTGCGTCTTGTCTCTGGCCTAGTTTTGTTGGCCTGTGAATCCTTAGTAAAACTGGAGAAGAAATCTTTCTTAAGTACTGCCTCAAGGATTGCTGTTGTAAGGTCTGTCTTGTGGTTGAAGTTTCGTGTCAGACTTATCTGGTTTTTACAGATTGGATAAATTCTCAAAGGTCAAAGCCCGTTGTATTTTTTTTTCCAACTTGCTGGGATTTCACAACTCTTGGGTTTTGATTCTGGTCTGGTAACTTTTTATCAGTTGAACTTTCACTTCTCCCTGCTGATTTGTAAGCATTTCTTCAAGTCAGTTCTCAAGATATGAAGCTAATCAGCATAATCCTTCTAGCTATTACAACAGCATTGATATATATATTTTTTTAAAAATTTTTTTTAAGTGAAAGGGAGGTGAAAACTAGGCTGAGGCCTGATAATGCAAATATAAAAAGCAGTATGTATTTTATGTATAATGTCTACAGAAAACTCTATTCTTCTAGATGTGTATGCTTTTTATATGGAAGCCACAATTACTCCTACATTTAATTGGTCTTACATTTGGGGGAAAAATAATCTTTATTCAAACAGAGGTAAAAGTTTCACTTAAATGAATTAGTTGAAAACATTTGATCTCTTGGATATTCCTTAATAAACAATTGTATGTATTCAGGTCCTTGAGCACACACAGTGCTCTGGGTTAGATTGAGTTGTTTACCTTGTAATTTTTTCCGGGCTTTTTTTTACCCATTTGTACACAAAAACTGTAAGGGAATAAAGGTGTCAGCACAAGTATATGATGCCTTGGTCACTTTTTGTGGCTGGCTTTAGTACCAGTATATGCATCAAAGGTACTAATGACTGATACCTATTTATTATATATATTGCTTAGACATGGGGCTGTATCTTAAATCTGGAACTGGAGGCAGTTATGGGGGATTAGGGATTTTGTTTAAGGATTTTTGTTTCTTTGAGATGTACAGAAACATGTAGACAGTTTCTGATGTTTTATTTTGATTAGAGTGAAGTTAAATCTTTGCTTTATTTACTGAAATGCAAAGTCAATACAGTCAGGTTTGTCTAGTGTACATGTTCTGTACTGCTCTGTTACTGCGTCTCTTATTAAGTCTCATATCTCACAGTGGCTTTGGCTTTAAATCAGTTGAGAGCTTAATTGGCATGGTAATATAAACTCTTTGTTAAATATTTATTACATTACCTCACAAAATGCACATGCTAGACACGGAAAAGGCATGTTTGTGACCATAGTGCATGACAAATATAAAGTGACAGCTTAAAGGTAGCAAAAAAGGAGTTAGAAAAAACAAAGTAATTAGGTGTAAATGTGTTCCATCAGTTTGATTTTTTTAAAACTAGGTGGCTTTTAGGACCTTCAGCGCTATTAATGTTTAATTCCATGGTGTCTATATATATTCATCAGGCATTCACATTCCTGTAAATGAACAGGTAAGACACACAAATAAGCATGTAAAGCACTTGACTTGCCTTTTCTTGTGCCTGTGTTGGAAGGAGCAGGTTTTGCAAAGGCCTTATTGATCTTGAAGAAGAGCACTCTTGCCTTGGAGGTGCTAAGGTAGCTGTGGAGGTAGCTCACAAATGCAGTGTCAGGAGGGCTGCTGCTGGCAGGGAGAGATGAAGCAAGCAAAGAAATGTATTCTGGAATCTGGAGAATATTAAGCTTTGGGAGTGTGATTTGTGTGTGTGTGTATGCACACATGTGAGCAACTTACGTGATGTAAGTTGCAATGAGTGTGGTTTACAAAATTCTGTTCCTCAGCTTTTACTAGTAAAAATGACATTTTTGGACAACAGGCTTGTTTAAGTCTTAGACATAACTATAGAAAATAATCTCAGGCTGCATTTTTTTCCTGCATGTAATCAGTGACACTCAGCTAAAAGGAGTATTGGAAGTGTTGAGCATTTGCATTCCAAATGGGCACACAGGTATGAGTAGGAAGGACAGGATGTTACAAAACAGGACGTTGTAAAGAAGAAAATTAACCCTCTCCCTGCAGTTTTGAAAGAGGCAATGGTGTGTAGAGAGCTGTGTAGAAGATGGGAATAAAAACTACTCTTGTAGTAAAGGCCCTGGTATGCTGTGTGAGCAATGTTATTCTGAAAGCAAGGCCTGCACATGCTGAAATCTGTGCTATGATTTTAGTCCATGTACAAGATCTAGATGGGTGGATTTCACCACAGAAGCCAGTAATTGAATTAGGGAGGGGAAAGTGATGTAAAACATAAAACTGGTACTTTTCCAAAGTTTGTGACCCCTAAAAAAGAGAAGACACATACACACACTCTTCCCCTGAACTTATGTTGTACTTTGTCAAAGGCACCAGTTCTAACTATATTTGCATTTTCAAAGTAACATGTTGGGAAAGCTCTGTTTTCTTTTCCTGTGCATTATCTCCTCTGTACTAAACTCAAGGCAAGATAGTGTATCATAATAATAAAACACAAAAATAGCACTCTTGAGCAACTGCTCTGAATATAAAACTGAGTGATTTTTCACCTGGTCAATAAGTGTTTTGGTACTGTAAATACTGGATAAGTGAAGAAGACCCATTGCTAGTCCAACAATCTGTTTCTTTCTCTTTAAGTATATGACTTTGACTGTCTAATGATAAAAATGTGTCTACAACCAGCAAGTCTGAGGAACTTGGTAGAAACAAGAGACCAGCAGTCAATTTCTGTTCCACCCATTCATCTACTTAAGTTCTATAAAAGAATCACAAGATAAAAACAATTTCTGTTAATTGGTTCCTAGCTGGTGGTACTTAAATTTTGGTGATGTGATGGAGCCAAGATTTATGAAATCATTGGTCTTTCACATCTGTGTGTGTGTAGCTGTTCCATACCTTTAGAAAAGGGAGAGGCCCCCTCATTTGGAAGCAGGTGCCACAGAGCAATACCTGCAGACAACAAAGGTACTTTGGAGTGCTTAAATTAGGTGTGACTATAATGCAGCGTAAATGTGCGATTAGGATAGACAGTGTTCATTCTGTGATGTGTGCTGCTGCAGGTATTTTGTGTCTGGGGATGTGTTTCAGGAACAGCAATTAACTCCAAAATTGGAAGTCTGACAGAGGTTACTAATATGTGGCTAGCTACTTGGCCTAGAACATTGCCGAGAATTGGGGAAGTGCTGTTTTGACACCCTGATGAATCACCAATTTCTTTGAATCTTAATCTTTTCAACGCTCTCGTTTACCATGGAGGGCTGGGCTATGCATATTCTGGATCCTGTCAGTCCAGCTCCTTAATGGGTAGTTGAATGATGTAATACAAAAGGAATCAGTTGTTCATAAGCTGAATGGATTGCCACCTCTGCACTTCCAGCAGCTCTGTTGTTATTCTCATAAGGCTGTTGGCGTGTAAGGAGCTGGTGTCCCAGAGAGCAGATCCTACAGTAAGGGTTTATTCTGGATTGCCTCTTGTTCACAGATGTATGAATTCAGTGTACGTGTATTTAGGGTTGTGGCAGGTGTACACAACTTTGAATTCTGGACTGTTGAACATACATAGAAATATAGATACCTATAGAAATGTATAGGTATCTGTCTACTATTGTAACCTGTGATGAATTGGACACAATTGCTTTATCTGTTAGGGTTTCTTTTTCTAAAATGCCAATACCACTTTCATTATTGAAAACAGCAAACACTGGCAATACAGACTTCAGAAATTACACCTTCAGATGCTATCAGAATTTCACATGCAATATGTTCAGGAATACACAGAGTTTTCAGTGTGAAGAACATACAGTTGTTTTATCTAAAGCTGGGCTTTTTGGAAGTCTAAATACCGTCTCACCTTATTTAACTTTTAGATTTCTTGTGGTTTTTTGCACAAGTATCTAAACAATATTTGCCCTTTGGATGGGTAAATTCCCTCTCAGCCTCACAATAATCCTTCCCCCCTGACTTCTGGAAGCAAGCGACAATAGTGAATACTTGATTGGTACTATTCATAAGGTAGAGTTCTGTCCATCTTGTTAGTGGAATTGCAAACTTGCTTAAAACACTGGAGATTTCTCTTACTCTGTTAAAAGTGTTTATCAGTGTTTCTTGGCAGATCTAATGTTCTGCCGTGTTTTCAAGTAAAGTATTTTATAATTGCAGGATGCCAGTGATCTGACAGAGAAACCTGAGGAAAAAGAACCTAGTTAAATAGTAACTACGTTGAGAAAAAAATAATTTCATAAATCTCATTTGGCAGAAACTTAATGAAAGGTTTGAAAGCTTTGCAGTGATGTCTCTTGGCAGCTTTATGGTTTTGTTTTCGGTCACTGTTGGTATCCATATGCGTATTTTCACAGGTTGTGATGCTGTCACAGGTTGCCCCACAACAGAGTCTGACTCTGACTGTTGTTCAAACAAGGAACTGATGAATCAACAGGACAATGTCCAAAGTAGCTTGCTTTTCCATACCCTGGTGCTGAGGATTTATGCTCAGATGTTTGGATATGTCTTCCATTCTTCTGATTCTTGTTTTAGGATTTAAAAAGTAGAGCAAAAGTAAAGAATGTACTTGGGCATGGTTACTTTAAGTCCTGAGCTACCTGTGTGTGCAGAATTTGCAGTCTTATCTCGGAGTTTCATGCCCATTCAATTTGTTGCTGCCCGACGGATAGGGACAGAAAATGGTCACCATGTTGCTGTTTAAAGCAGCAAGGCAAACAATTTGGTCAGAATATCATTGTCTACATTGGCATGTCTCCCGGATCTTGGGTTTGTGTCCCTGCTTACATTTAAAGCTTCTTGTCCAATTCTTCATAATAAATGTCCAAAATATTATGCTGTAAAGAAGGGAAGGGACCCTTTTTAATGAACATATGTTGCAGCTTAGCTTATAGTCTATTTTTTATGATTGTAATTTTCTTAGTTAACATTGTGTATTCTGACTGCCTGGATTCAAGGAATCAGTGGAATTTTTAGAAGGGTCTGTGCCCAGTTATTTTGACTTGCAAGGAAGGATTATTGTCATTAAATCCAAGCTAAAATATTGGCAGTCCATCCTTTAACTGTGAGTCAAAACCTGAATTACCAGTAGTTTTGATTACAGTGATACTCTAGCAAGGTGGGGTGCCTTAACTGTGAACAAATGTGCACCCAGGAGGTGATAGTCTTTCATACAGTGTTTTAAAACTAAGCAAGAGTTGCTTCTGGTTTCGGTGAAGCTTGTAATGGAGGATAGAAACCTTTATTGAAAGAGGAAGTAATGCTAAATTGACTGGATTATTGGGGTTAAATTCTATTTTTGGTGAAGAGGTTAGTGAAATATCATTGACAAAAAACATTAGCTTCCTTTTCTTTTACAAAAATTGTCACTGTACCTTTTTGCTTATCACTGGCATTGTCAACATCTTATTTGGTTATATATGCCTCTCACTTGGACTTTATGTAGGTATAGATCCTTTTCTCTTAGTTTTCTCAGGCCTGTTGTGAGGGAAAATATGTTCCAGGAGGACTGTAATGATTGTCCCATTGGTTTGCATCAAATATTTTTCAGAATTCTAGTTCTGTGTGCATTTGAATTTGAGATCCTTGGTGTTAGATTTCTGCTTCCCTGAATTAAGAGTTTATTGTATGGTCCCAGAATGTCATGATAAAGAACTTGGCAAATTGGCTTTGAAGCTGCATGTGTGTCTTAAATAATAATTGAGTGCTAGAAATATTAAGGGTCTTGGAAATTCCAAATGCAGCTTTTGACCTCCTCTTGCTTAAGTGCAGCACTGATTGCAGACTTGAAGTGTGGAATCCAAGTAATAGCAATATTCTAAGATAAGGCTATTAAGATCTGTTAAAGAAGGTCAGACTTCACCCTTGGAACTGCACTAAATATTAACCCTATAGCTTCTTGTCTTTCATCATAAAATACTGCATTTACTTCTACCATCTTTGGAATTTTGCTGAGGAAGATGAGGTTCATAAAATCCTGCCCAGCAGAGCTGGGTTAGGTGTTTCCTTTACCTTTGCCAAGTGTCCCACCTAGAGTCACAGGCACGCTGTGAGTGCCTCAGCCCCTCTCTGGTTAGCAGTGTAGTGAAGAATGCGGAAAACTTAGAGCTGGTATTGGTAAATCATGAGGAGGAACATTCAGTAATTGAAACAAGGAAGTTCGTTGTTCCCAGCATTGCCAAACTGACACTCTTCATGCACAGCATTTAACTTGTTCCCTCTAAGCAAGTGCTAAACCTCCTGGGACCTCATCATGTGTTACAGCATTTGAAGATTTAGTGGTTCTTTGAAGAACTGGGTAAAACCAAATAGACCATCAGTTGCTGCCTCTTAGATTTAAAAGCTTGAAGCAACCAGTAAAATAGTGTAGAATTGGCAGTTGGTTTGTTAAACAAACAGAATTTATGAAAGGACAGGTCCACTTATAGTGAGCCTGACATGCTGAGAGGCTGGTGAGTATGTTATCCAGCAAAGTTCAGTGTCTTTCTAGTTTTCACTCCAAGTCAGGAGTCCATTTGTCTTAGACTGAAACTGTCTCTCATAGTGAAAGTGCAACAGTCTCTGTTAACTTCACTTCTCTGTGTGAGCTCTTAGCATGCTTTAATTGTTGCTTCCTTCAGCAGAGGAATAGGAAAATTAATCTCATACTTCCTTTCAATAACTACTTTAAAGAAAAGCAAAAACAAAACAAAAAAACCCCCTTACCTCATTGGTTATGTGAGGGCAGGCCAGTTATGTGGGGAAGGAAGGGAAACAAAGAAAATACATTCTTATGCAAGATACTATCTTTGCATAATAATTCCTCATATGTGCATGAATTCAGAGAAGGTATGGTGGGATGAGACAGACTTGGTGTCCAGAGTGCCAAAGTAAACTTACCTGCTGGAAATAAGATGTCTGTCAAAATAAAGAATAGTTTGAATGAAATAGAACATAGATCTCTTTTCTGATAGTCATGTTAATCTCTTCATGAACTGTCTTGGTTGGCTGTGGGAAAGAACAATACAGGCCTAATTTAAGAGTTCAAGAGTTTAAGCTACCATGTAGTGTTCTGTATTGACTATTTAAAAATAGTACAGGAACGAGCAGTATTTTGTGAAATCCAGTCATTAATGCTACCAGGTATTTGCTCCTGCCCTGTCTACTCCAGGGCAAGCTTGAATTTTCTCACCAATTCAATTTATTGTTTCTAATCAATTGCTCTTCTGCTTTCTGTGTGTACAGAAGTGTTGTGCGGTTTTTGACTCATGTCACATTAGTGCAAGCAAGCAACATGGATGATGGTAGTTGATTTAGGTGAGGTTTTGTATTTGATGGTGCTAAAATTTACAAACATATTTTTGTGATATTTTACATAATTTTTTCCCCATCATTTAACATTTGCATGAAATGATAATTAATTTCTGGATCAGTATGCAGTATTTGATATTAAATATTGTTATTACATTAAAAGCCTGGAACAGTCTCCTAGCTAATTTGTTGGCATAAAGATCTCTGAAGTTACTGAGAAGCTTTAACTTTCAGAGAAAATGAAATTCACTTATCATCCCAAAGCATCTAGAATTAATACTTGTGCAGAAAGTAAATAATTTTAGCAGTTAAATTTATGCATATTAGTAAAAATGCCAGGACTTTTCTTTGTATTGCGTCAGCTCTGACTTGTGTTTGCTGATCAGTATCCTGCTGCACTGGACACTGCAAGCATGGCTGTTTCCATGTAGCTTAGGCAAGTGTAACAGGTAAAAGCAGGAGATGGGAGTGTTACAAGAAATTACAGTGAGCAGTGGGTTAGTATAGTATGTGATGCTTATGCTCTGATGAGAACATGGTCAGTTATTAAAAGATATTAAAGAAAAAATCTTGCAGAAGGAGGGAACTTCCATCACATCCTGCAGTTTCTCTTAACCCATGTTAGCCATAAATAAAAGGGGATTTATATACTTAGTCATTATTTAGGTTGACTGGTTTTAGAAGATTATGTGAAAAATTAGTCTGCTGTGGTTAGGCTCATTTAACAAATGCATTCCAAATGTAGTTTGGGAGCAGAGGCAGATATGAAGTGCTGTGCAGAGTGTGGGGTCCAACTCCAAGCCTGTCATTCTGTAGGTACTTTAAAACATTGTTTGCCCTGTATTTAGGTTCATCAGTTTTCTGATTATTTCAGTGCAGAAGAGCAGTGGCTTGCACTGACCTGACCTTTCACTCTTAAATTCAATACAGGCAATCTGCTGGGCTTTCTGTTGTGAAGGTCCTGCAGGTATGTTACTGTAGCCTTTACTTTCCTTTTTTATTTTGGGCTTGGTTTTTTGGGGTTATTTTTGGTTTTTGTGTTTTGTTTTTGGTTTTTTTTTTAGCTGCTGTTAGGAACTATCTGTGATGCTTTGTAACAGCAGCAGCAGCAGAGTGATGTGGACCTGAGCTGTTCAGTTCCACTCAGAACTGAAGGACCTTGGTTTGCAGTGCTCTGCCCCTGTGGTTTCCTAGAGCAGGACAGAAGGATTAATGGCACCAGGCATTCAGCTTGAGTCCTCTCTCCTCCTCTGCTCTTCTGGTGGTCACAGAAGTAAAGTGCATGTGAGGCAACCACTGCGTGGTTCTCTGTTTAACTGGAGAAGAGGGTGTTCGAATTTATTCAAATTCTGTTCTTGCTGATGTTTTCTGTCCTGGAGAATAAAATGTCATATCAGAGCTGGGAGGTAGGAAGTCAAATGCTCACAAATATAAGGGATGGCAAGTGATGGAGCATTTTAGTAGAAAATCATTATACTTTGAGGTACTTACCTAATCTATTTGAGTAACAAATTCCCGATCACTTTCCTAAGAAAGTTAAAAGACGTTTTTCATTCAATATGAGATGCTTTCTGCTTTTTGTAGGCTTTGGTAATGAATGTAGAGTATATGATTCTACATTCGGCTTATCAAGAGAGAATATGGTTGTGGAGAACTATGTCCATAATTAACTTATATTAAGTTAACATTCCACTTTTCAGAATTGTCATGATTTGGCTCAGAGCTTAACAATTTAACTCTGCCATTTGAGGAGTTTCTTAGAAAATGCACAAATCAGAGTCAAGAGATGAATTTTAATTAAGTGTGATACTTTTGAAATCATCATCTGATCAGTATCTTATCTAACATGATAGTTATAATAGAAATTAAATTTATATCTTTATGAATAACCTGCAGGGTGTGTGCTGTTAGTCCACTTACAGTGAGGAAAACAAGCTTGTGGCTTTGTGATGGATGTGCAACATGAAGCAACTCCTGTTAATTAATGAGTTGGGTTTCTTAATGTAATGTGCTTCAGCCTCCAGTCAGGAGAGTGCTGCTTCAGACTTGAAAACTGAGAATAAGCCATAAGCAAACTGAAAACTGCTCATGACACAATCACTCTTGTCTTCAAGGCACATGACGCTCTTATCAGGCATAAAAATTTCCTCCCAGTGGCTTATTCCTGTTTGGTAGGCACTCCTAGTGTTCTTAAATTGTAAGATTTTTGTTAGATTATATACCATTAAGCATCTGGTTTATTGCGTTACTAAGGAGAATGTGATCCACAGGCTTCTTGGTCCATCTCTGGAGTGATGTTTGAGTGCACATCAGATAATAACTACACATGATGCTTCTTGGTGTGCAGGAGAGCTGCAGAAATTCTATGAGACACCATAGAGTGTAGTGAAATAATTTCATTTTTGTTAAGCACATATATTTGAAATACAGTGCATAAAAGGCTAGATACAAAAATTATAATAATAATTCTCTTTTGAAGGAGGTCATCCTCTTATCTTCTGTGCACTGTTGACATCATCTTCTTGTTTGAGATGGTGAGTAATACTGGAACTTTACCCTCTTCCCATCTTTCTTGCTCTTCACCAAAAGAGTTTTTTGTACACCTCTGTACAGAGTGCTTATCATTTACCAGTATCAGGTTTCTTTGGTACTTTATCACCTTTGTTTAGTAACTTGCTGCTTGGCATCTTTTGGACAGCTAATTACTGTAATGATCTGGATTTCCAGACTTGCAGAGTAATCAGTTCTAGTGTGCTCTTCATTGCATAGGTTTCTGTGTGAGGGAGAATGCTCGGTAAGTGATGAGAGTTGTGAATTGCTTGGGAAGCCTCACACAGAAATGTTTCATAAATCTTTAAATAAAGAAATGCAGTGTTCCTTTTAAATAGCAAGATTTACTATTTCAGCTTTTCTTAAAGGGATAATTTTAAGGGATAATTAATAGAATTGCAGAACAATTTTGGAGACTGTCAACCTTATAAACAACAGAAGGGATTTTAAAATAAACTTGTGAAGTCGATGCAGCAGCAGCTCTAAATGATTTGTGCTTGTTTTCTGTTGAAGGATGTTAAAAAAGTACAGCATTAAGTTTTAGGTTCTTCTGCTTGCTAGCACCTGATTTCCTTGTGCATTTTGAAGTGCCTTGAGTATGCCAAGTGTTCTGTTGCAGATTTGCCCCCAGTGCTTATGACCATGTTCCTCTTCAGGAACCCAGAAGTTGCATTATTCTGGAGAGTGCTGGGGCATAAGTAATTTTCGTGGCAGGAAAGAAAACTGAAACAAATCCTATGGTACTTTTCTTGGGTTTTTTGTAATCTAACTTTCCAACCACGTACACTGGATGCTTGTACGTTTTGAAAACTTCTTCTGACAGACTTGCATAAATCGCTGGGTCTAAAACCTAAGCTCCAGAGGTGAATTTCCAACTTTTTCCCAACTGTTCAGCTGATCAGCAGTTAAACAGATTGAGAATCTTGTCATGATTTTAAATAGTAGTGCCTTCAAGACTTCTGTAGACGCATGCTGTGACTAAATATTTATGTTGTGTCAGCTTTTTAATTGGTGTTGTGTAATAGAGATTTTACAACTGATGTAGGCACAGTGATGATTGCGGAGATCGCCACAAACAGATATGCTTTTAGTGTTATTAAATTTCTCATTTGCAGCTATTTTATCTGCTGTGGTAGTGGAACAACTTCACACTATATTTTATTTTAAACGATGCCATTTAAAAAAAGCTAGATTGCTTGTCACATCTGCTCTGTAAAGGAACTGATTTCCTACTTTGAAGGCAAAGATGGAAACCCCTGAGTTCTGTCACAAGTTTTCTCTGTGAGCATGATACAGCTTGGATTATGTTACTCATCTACAGGATGGTAACGTGTGCCCTATGCAGCAGGATGATAGGTCAACTCTAACAACTGAAATCTTTTTTTGAAAGTATTCTCAAACAACACCTGATGAAAATTGAAAGTTTGTATCAGTGCTTATGACACCAAGAGGTAAACTTCCAGCCTTTCAGGATTAGGGTTTTTCCATTTTTTCTTGATGATGCTGTATAAGCTTAACCATATATCCTGTGTCTGAGCTGGCACCTTTACTGGGACTGAGAACAGGATTAACTCTTGACATATTACATATGCTTTGGCTATTCACAACGCTGCTGAAACTAATAAAGAAAAGTTAAACTTTGTTTAAAGAGGAGCTAATGTATTAAAATTGTAGCATCTTTTTGGAAAAGGCATCTCTTGTTTCTCATATAAATGTCTACATGATGTCTTCAGCAGGTACTAAAACTTTTCAGAGCTGAGGTCAGTGGTAGCTCTGATTACCTCTTCTGTGGTGTCATGGTCCTCATGGGTACACAAGTGTCTGATAGATGGTGAGAAAGTATGTTCTGTCTCAGAGCAGAAAGAGGATTTCTGGCTTGCAGCTGGAAGTTTGTTATGAGGCTCAAGTTAAGCAGTGCACCTCTGTTTGGAAAACATTTTAAGCTTTCTCATGTTACTGAAGTGTATTTCTGTATTAGCCTTGTGAAAACTTTATCTTAATCTGTGTTTAAAGTTTCTAAAATGTTTGCTAGGAAGAATTTTGCACAAAGCCAAACTCAAATCTATTTTTGTTTGTACTTGCTGGAAGAGCAGTGAAAAGTTCTTTTATTCTAGTGAGCTTTTTTTTTGTTTTATGGTGTTTGCAGGGTGAAAGTTAGTTGTCAGCACTTGCATTTGTAAATCTCTTTTTAAGGGCTGATTACTCTGGGCTGAAAGTTGGCAGGCAAGATCTCAGCCCTAGAGCATTGTTTGGGGTTTTGCATGTTTTTAAATAACAGATCTGTGTGACTGATTTGATTGAGAGAATGGGTGCTGCTACTCAGACTGTAGTAACTCTAGACAGTGAAACAGACTGCAGAAAAGCACACTTTGAATATGAATTAGAAAAATTAGAGATGTCTGCTATTAAAAGCAGGAGGATTCGGGACTACACTCGAGGGAGGTCTTTGGGGAGGTTAACAAGAGCAGTAGGGGTTTTGCTTGCTCTGGAACTGTGAAGGACATAGATGTCTTTTCCAAACCGTTGGCAGGGTGGTGGTGCATGTGGATGCAGCATGTTTATAAATACCCTCAGATAGTTGCAGATTAATCTGTCCATTCTAAGATACCTAAACTGACACTAAAATGCAGTGTAAAGGTCAGTCTGATGCGGGCATCACGCTAACATGTGTGTGGCTTTTGGATGAGGGCAGTCCCGACTCTGCTTGGCTTGGCACCCAGGCAAAGAGTGATCATGTGGTTGTGTGCACTTATCTGTATAGTCATCCTGTGGGCTGTTGCTGGTTTGTATCTGGTATCTTCTGAAATGGTGGGATTCTTATAACCAGATGTTTTTGAAAATACTTGACCGTAAACAACCATGCTGTCAACTTTCAAAAAACTGAAACACTAAAACCACCAAAAAAAACCCTCTCAAAACCCTCAAACAACAGCAACAACAAAAAATCCCTTAAAAACCAACTCATTCCCCTGAAACAAACCCCATATCTTTCTATTTGTGAAGGCAGTTGTGGATGTTGCAGAGTGAAACCAGTAGACTGAAATACTGTATTGCTTGACCAGATGGTCTCAGTCCCTCCTGAAAATATTCTTGTAGCTGCTCAGGTTAACCACTCACCAGGTGTTCACAGGGACAGATCTGTACAAGTGAAGGGTGACTGCCCCCATCACCCTCAAACTAATGAGAAAATGAGTAACAAGGCACTCTTGTCCTTGTTGCTGCAGTTACTAGTTTGCAGATGGAGCAGTGTATTACAGTTTTGGGGAAAGCAAGCATGACTGAATATTGTGCCATTTCTAACGAAATCTGTTTTTCCTTTATTTTAAACTTCTCTGTCTTGCCTATTTACAAACCAAGTTTGGACTACTTTTGATAAGTCTCAATAAAATCTAGGCAGTTTCTCTTGGGATAGATAGTTGTTGAAATAAGTATTTGAATGTCTGTAGTAGAGTGAAGAACAGTTACTCTCAAGTTGCAGAACTTAACTTGTTAATCTATGATGACCAAATGGCAAGCCAAAAGGATACAATGATTTACTAAATGCCTTTGCAGAATTGAAATTAATAGATGCTTCTAAATCAGTGAAACGTTGGCACAGGTTGCCCAGAGAGGTGGTGGATGCACCATTCCTGGAAACTTTCAAGGTCAGGTTGGACTGGACTCTGAGCAATCTGATCAAGTTGAGCATGTCCCTGCTACTTGCAGAGGAGTTGGACTAAATGACCTTCAAAAGGCCCTTTTCAGCTAAAAAACTGCTCTGTGATTCTGTGATGAAAAAATTGTCATTTGATTGTGATAACTCAGTGTTTTGCTGTAGGTAGCGCTATCTCTATCCCAAACAGGTTTGCCAACTTGCATTTTTCTCTTCAATGTCTCCTGCTTATTGCTGCAACATTTATTTATGCAAAGATACATTGAACTGCTGACTAGTAAACCATATCTTTTAAAGTCATGGAGAAGTTAACTCTTCAGTTGGATGATAATTTTTATTGCTGCATTAAAATGCTCCATTTAACTTGTCACTAATTCAGCTGATAAACTCTTTCAAACAGTGAATCCATACCTGTGGTTTCTAGAATTACCAGCTATTGATTGTGGTTTGTATAAATAAGCTTTTATATGAGAATATATATCAATACTAATGAAAAACATGCTAAAACATATCCTATGGAGAGCTTTTAACATTCCATGATTTTTATTGGTTTTCTTTTTCTGAAGTATCACTGCATTTTCTACAGCCCTACTATTCTCTGACATGATAGTTGTGGGAGTCTGCAGTCATGTAGATTTTGTTCTCTAGGAGTCCAATAAGTGGCAGCTCTAGAGTAGAAAAGGTGGCATTAACTTTCCAGAACAGCCCTGATGTGAAGTCATTTTGAAGTATCTCACAACCAGTGGGATTTAGCAGCTGAGCACTTGACGTCCTGCAGACTTGTAGCAGTGGGATGTATTAAGTGAGGAAAATTGCAACAGAAGCTCCCTCCTTCTGTGTTTGGGATCTTTTATGACTTGCCCATTTTCATCATTGCTTTCAACCCCATGATTTTAACAGGTTTTACCCCCTTCAAACAAATTACTTTATCGCTGTTGTTTGGAGTTCCATTTTGATCCTTAGTGATCAAAATTCAACTTAAATATATTTGTAATGTATTTATATAAAAATATATATTTATATATCTTATTTATATATTTATAGATATGTTTGACATTAATTGCTAACAAGAAATCGTTTACAAGGTGAGTGTTATTAGTATGGTGTGTATCACAACAAATTCAGGTATCTAATGAGGATATGATTATTAGTCTGAGCAGTGCAAACAAAGTTACCTAGAGCTTCGATCTAGACTTGGCCTGTGATAAACATCTTGCATAATCTCATCTAAGGGACTTCTGAAAAGCAGTAGAATGGTATGCTGTTCTAATTGCTGGTGGCTTGCCCAAGGAATTTGAAGCTGCAATGTGCACATTGCTGGTGTGTGTTGTCAGGTTGGCTGAAAACTTGTCTATCCTCAGCTAGAATTAATGATTTAGCTGGGTGTTTTGTGCTTGATGACCAGTCAGCTAACACTTTAAAGGATATATATAGTGGAACTTAACTTTTTGTTTAACAGATTCACAGGGTCATAGCTTTTTCCCTTCCTTTATCCATAGACTTAGAAAGTTCTGGTGCTAACACTGTGTACCAGATGATAGAAGAGATTGCAGCATGACTCTGGACAGGCTGAAGGGAATGGGAGTATGTGAGATAAGTAGGTAACAGAAGGATGCAAAGAGGTGCCATAACATTGGTTTGGGGATCAAAGTACTGAGTAGATAGCACCACTGCTGACTGCAAAATATTTTGTCTGTCTGCAAAGTAGTCTTTAGCTTGTGAATTTGAACTAAATTGTACGCCCAAGGTTAGTATGAGCAGCAGTGGAGTTACATACAGCAAACATGAAATGAGTAAGGAGTCTTGGACTCTTCTTAGGAAAAAAAAAAGAATCCAACATTTTGAAAGGCTAAACACAGTTTCTTTAAAAAACATGAACAGAAGTGTTCTCCAAAAAGCTTAGACACTTTACACAGTGTTAATGTGCCCACATCTTTCTGTGCATGGCTTTGAGCAACACAGAGTTTGTCTGTTTCATACTGTTTTGGAAAAATTGCTTTCGTCCTGAGGATGATTTTTGGTGGTTTTATGAAATATAAACATCCTGAATGAATTCCAGACTTTGTTACATAACCTGTGAGTATATTTGTGTGTAACATTGTGTGAGGGGTAGTGTAATTTTTTTAGTTGATTGTATTTTTTTGTCTGTGCCATTTCTTCCTTAAGTAGTTTCTATTCCAAGCTGAGAGGCAGAATGTTAGGAAAAGAAATTTCTGAGAATATGACAGGGACGCAGTACATGTGTTTCTTTAAAAAACATAGTTTTCATGCTGGCTTTACATCAATAGCACGAGGTGATAAACAACTGTCCATGAAAAGCTGAAATGTTCATCTTCTTGGGGATGTCAGTATGTTTGTTTCCTCAGTTGTATGTACGAAATATCTTTGACGTATTCCTGCAATACAGGTGCTTGAATCAGTTCATAGCTGCATGTAATAATTTTATTTTCAAATTATTTGAAAATTTTGTGGTATGGTCAGTCAGTTGTATTTGGCATTTACTTTTGTCCACTTGAAAATACAGTGTAAAGGAGATTCCATGGAAGACCATAATGCCCCAGACTGAAACAGAGTCGTCTTAACTTTAGTCTTGGAGTCAAGATAGCCTAAAAGGAGCTTGTGTTCCTAAAGAATGGGCCAGTACCATTAACTTCCATGTGCTGCGAATCTTTACATTTTCATTTAAAGGAGATTCCATGTTTGGTGTCAGCAACTTGAAGGCAATAAATCTCTCTCATGCATTGTTACAGATGCAATAGAGAATTTCCATATGAATAAAAAACCAAAGAAAGCATTTTACATATTTTTAAAATAAAATAAAAATATTAAAAATTAAAAAAAAAATAAAATGCCTGATTTTCATACCTCAGTATTTATTTTGAGACTTCATGCTTTGAATTAGCTTTCATTGTTTTTTAAAGACTTTTAAAAATAATGGTATTAAATAATAGCATCAAATTTCAAAGCAATGTCACTGTCAGACTTTCAACTCTACAGAGTTTTTTACTTGTTTAATCAAATAAAGTAAGATTTTGGGATGATAGAGCAGAAGAACTGGTTGAGCATTACTAGCCTAGCAGAACTGTTGTAACATGCTTCCTAAATTTTGCAGAGATAAAGTGACCATCAAAGTAATTCTAGAAGAAGGGTTAGTTTGTGACTAAATACTTCTTAGTGAGAGGAGTCTGCCAGGTGGTATGAAGAAGTCATGGTTTGAAATGCAGTCTGAATAATGAAGGTGAGAATCAAGAGAAACTTTCCCAATGGAATTTCCCTGCCCAGTGCTGTGGCAAGTGTTCATCTGTAATCCCAAGGCAGCCAGTGACTGGGAGCTGAGTGTATCTGCAAGGTGGCTTTATCCTCATTTAGGTTTTCTCTGGATGCATAATCCTGTATTGTGTGGAAGTTCTTTGGACCTTCGCTCTGAATCAGGGTGGGCGTGTCTGGAGTAGCTGTGGATTCTCGGGAATTTCAACAACAACTTACAGAATCTTTTGTCTTCTTATTTCTGCAGCTTACAAAGGTGACCAGTAAAGTTCTCTCTGTGCAGCCAAAAAGCAGACAGCTCATGACTTCTGATCAGGACACTAAAGTTGTGGCTGAACCGCAGGTGCAGCAAGTACAAGAAGTTAAGGACGGTTCTCATCTAGTGAGTATTATAATTGCATGTTCCCCTGGTGCAAGTGTTGTATGAAACATTGTGTTTTCACTGTGTCTTCATCAAAATTGTAGGTCAGAACATTTTAGAAGACAGTTGACTGAGACAGCATTGCGACACTGAACAGCCAGAACAGAGCTGTTGGTTAATTCTCCAGACTACTAGGAACTTCAGCTTAACTGTGCTTCAGCTCTGTGGGGGGATTTACATAAACTGCAAGATAGCAGCTTGCACTTCAAGAGACAGGGCTTTTTAGGCTATACAGGAACTGTATCACCAGTCCTGAATTAGGTTCTTGTGCACACCTTACCATGTGAGGAAAATGCAGGGAATGCACTTTGTATCTATGTGTAATTGAAAAAAGCACAAACCCATCTAAGCAGGAATTGGCTATCTGTAACAGGAATTTTGCTCAGTCAGTTCTGCCAAGTGGCACGTGCTGCTGTTGCTGTGCTGCTGTGCAGGATCCAGCAAGTGGCTGGATGGGAGGCTTTTGGCAGATCATACATGGACCGTGCTATGTGGATATATGTTATGTATGTCTTCAAGAAGATGAAAGACTTGATTTTTATTCAAATATATTCAAATTTTTGTCTGTGTTAACTGTATATTGGGAGGAATGTTTCCTCTTGGGACATCTTGGAGGGTTTGGTTTCTGTGTATGTTCTGCCAGGAACTTTGCTTGTGTATGCTAAGCAGCAAATATTTCCTGCTTCCAGCTTAGCTTGGAGCAAGCACTAAGGAGCATTCTGAAAAACTCGTGCTTTTCTTTTCTAAGCAGGCAGGTGCACTTTTTGTTTGTTCCTCTCCCCCTACCCTTTTTTTTTATTCTGAATTCTCTTCTCTGTTTTATGTCTCACATATGAATTTTTACTTGTTTGACAGTAGAGGAAAAAAAATCAACCTGGTTTTCTTTCATACTTCTGAAGGTTGAACTTTTGAGATTTGCTGGTTTGTTGTTTTTTTTTTTCCCCTTGTACTAAGGGCACTAGTACAATAAACCAGTGTGTAAACTTGAGTAAGAGCAGCTTGAAGATTTTCTTTAAGAGCTTGGAGCTGTCTGTGCATTTCAACAGGTGCATTAACATTAAAGGCAATTAGTGTTCATATGGATGCCAGTTCTTTTGATTTGACATACTAGAATTTTTATTTAAAAAATAATTGTATTTAAATCTTAATTCCTGTTCTTCCCTACTTATTTGGGGGAATAGAACATAACCATTTCTTTATATTTCAGGAGACCTTACGGTTCTTTTCATGGGAAGAGAAGGCTGATGTCAATTTAGGTATCTTGGAATGTATCCATAGTGCTATAATGGTAGATTTCAAATAACGTATTCTATCGCGATTAAAGATTTTCTTCGGCTGAATATTTTATCTGAAAAAGATGAGACCTGTAGCTGATTAGGCTTTAAGTTATACCAGTATGATGCTCTTATATGCACAGCATCAGAAGGTCATTCTGTTGTATGAGCATAATTACCAATATATTCTGTTAACAATGGTGTCTTCAAAATGGTCCCTTCTGTAATGGCATGCATACATGAGTTGATTTTTACCAATGCTTCAGGACTTCACTTGCAAGTTCTGGATACAAGGTTATGGTTGGAGAAAAACTTCATGGAGTGAAGGAAAGAGTTAGCAAACTAAAATCATTAAGACACTTCCATCTTTCCATAAATGTGATAGGAAGGAGAAAAACTTCTGGAATCCTGACTCTGTTGCCTTTAGCAAATACATACTTCAGGTGAAGTGAAAATCATCTGCTTTTTTTTGTGTCTTAAGTATTTTGAGATCAGAGGGCTAGACTGCAAAAAGACATAGGTGCATGTTTATGCTAATCATTACTTCAGTGTGCACATGATATGGGGCCATGCTGCCATGGCACCTAGTGAGGGCTCTAGGAGTCTGTTTTTAATAGATTTATAAGTAAAGTGCTGAATTGCATTCCCAATTGTTTTGGCTGTGCTGTTCCACTGGGATCTCTTAATATACCAAATGCTTTCGTTCAGGAAGAAAGTCATAGAATTTCTGTGGGGAATCTTGATGCACTTCTGCATGTCCTGTAAAAATAGGTATTGTGCTACTTCTTAATCGGAAGTGGTTATATAAAGTATTTTTGTTTTCTTTTTGAACAATAACTAAATTTTTCTAATTATCAACTTAGTCATTCTGTTATTTGGCAAGAACAAGCTGAAGCCATTCTACTGTGAGTAATGTTGAATAGGTAATCAGTAGTGACTAAATTAAAATGAAGGTTTTGATGTTGTGATGGAACCCTTCAGAAATCACTTTCAGGGTTGCTGCTTAAAGATACACAGTTCACTAACATTTTTCAGAGTGAGGGAGACAGACTTTTCTTCTACATTGAAGTAGCTATGAAACTATGCTATTTAAAGCATAATGTAGATCATGCACAAATCTAGTATGGTTCATTTCCAAGCAGTTTGGCTGATTTTAGTGGTATTTAACAGCAGAATTTTTCACACAAGTCATTTGAAGGAAATTGGCATCTTGACGATCTTCATGGATTTCTTGTCAGTAGTAGCTTATATGTTGCAGGTACATAGCTTAGAGGATACCAGCAGATTCTGAACTTCAATGGTTTTCTTAGCTTTAGGAGTTAAATGTGCTCTTTTTTCAACTTCTTTAACCTAGAAGTGGGCAGATGTCACTTCAGGTGACATCTGCCAATAGACTGTATCCTTATTGACAATTACTCTTTCTGAGAATGCTCTTGTTAGGCTGGACCCAGGAAAGTCAGCATTTAAGAAGTGGCTCACTTCATTTTAACTCACTTCTGTGTTTCCTTTTCAATAGTAACTCTTTGCAGCTAGAGGAAATTAGGTTACTCTGAGGGAAGAGGCTGAGGTGCACATCCCATGGTGGAGGTAGTTTGTATGTCCTGTCGCTGCCAGACAGGATTTAGCTGATCTTTAGTGCTAAAGGTATGAACAGTCTTTTTCCTTGCTTGTTGAGCCTAAACTCTTCCTCTGCCATGCTCACATTTGAATGTGTGGCCTCTCAGAGCACTTTCCAAGGACAAAAGAATTTTCTTTCCTTGGTCAGTCAAATTGAAGACCTGATCTGGAAATTTGAAAGTTTCTTTAGATGGGATTCTTGTCATCAAGCAACAGCAAGTTCTGCAAATGTGTGTTCCAGTGCAGGATATTGCAGTGAAGCCATTTAAACTTGCTGTCTGATTGCAATATTAGCATCACCCATTCTTTCCCTAGCTGAATAATTACCAGGTGCTGCCATGGGAATGGGAATTCAAATCTGTGTGCTGCACTGATTTTTGTCAATCCTTACAGGTACTGTAAATGCAAATTCAATCATACTGTTGTTCTAAACAGGGGAAAAATAATTAGAAATTCATGAAAGATAGCACTTAATTGTAATTCCCAAAATTTTTTCTTAGGAAGCTCTATAAAAGGATGTCTCAGACTTATTGCTGCTGGATTATGTTGTTCAAAAATCCTTTTGCAGCCCATTCAAGAATAAGCCTCAGAATAAAAAGGAACTGAGAAAATCAGGTTTACTAGTTTAATACAGGACCATGTGCTCAGGGAAATTCAGTACCATATAATCCTCAGATCATTTGACAATACACAGCATTACATGCAGTATGTGCCAGTTTAATGTTGAGCAGCAGTTTGTATAATGAATAGGTGGTATTTAATAATTCAAGGGATCACAACTAGCTTTAAACAAGAAATGGGAGAATTAGACTTTAAACTGGACATATACAGTATTAGCATCATGAAGGATCAATGCTGGTTGGTGTTTGCTCTTTCTGTCATGGTATTCTAGATTTAAGCCGTAAGAAAAGTGAGTAGGCCATAAGAATAGTTCTATACATGTAGATGCTCATGTTTAATTATTTCAATGTGTAGAATGTGTACTTAAAGTCTTAGCAGTCCATTAACCATGAAGTGTTGGGGGGAAAGTTAGGCAATTTGACCAACTGTTTCCTGCAGAAATCTGCTGTAGTGTCACTGCAATGTCTGTTGTGATGCTGCTCTTGTCTATTCCCTTAACTGGTGATAGGCATGGCATCAGGTGTGGCCTGGGAGTGCAACATAATCACTGTTTCTTCAGGACTTGTTACAATTGCATGACTTCATTATAGAAAAAGAAAAAAGGAAGTTGGATTTCAATAGGTTGTAAGGACTGTTTTGACCTGTGTTATTGTAACTTTAAATCTAGATTATGTTTTTAAACTTAGGCCTGTAAGGTTGTATCTGGGATAAACCCTTACTCCTTGGCAAAGAATAGGTATGTGGAGAAATGAAAGATGGGTAAGTATACTCCAGTTAATAAGCATGTTGACTTCTTGCCGTCTGTGTAGGTGTGTGCAGAGCATAGGACTAAATACCTATTAAAATAAAGTAATTGTTCAGGTTATGAAAGTGCTGCTTCAGAGCATTTTTGTTTCATGCAGATGGAAAACCAGTTTAGGCTTTGAGTAGATGAGGAATATACCAGAGCTAAAATATGCATGAATAAAGGGAAAAAAAAAAAGAAAAAAAACCCCAAAATAACAAAATTTACTCCCCAGTTGAGCTGGGCTCTGAAGTAGCAGAGCATGAACTCTGTTAAGTGCTTTTCAATTCAGTGGCAGTGTTAAGCTTAGCCAGAATGTGCCTCGGGTAATGTAGTGTAACAGGAGTGGCATTTTCTGCTTAAATTCATGTTGTCTTTTTTAAAAATTATTTTTAAAGTTGTTATTCCACAATAAATAGTATTGAGAAATTTGACTTAATGAATGTGCACTGTAGCTGCTTTAAAATAGAAATTATCCCTGGAACCCTAAGATAAAAACAAAGGAACAAGTACAAAATGTGCCTTTTTTACATGAGAAGGGTATGGGAAAACTGGAATAAGTTTCTGCTTGCCTGAACTGCTTCACCCCTTTTCTTTCCATTAGTTGATAGGAGAAGTGGTTGTTAAGGCACTGGAAAAGTGGACTTTGCCCTGGTCTGTCTCTTAAAGACACTTAGCTCCTCTCTAGAAAGCACGAGTTAGTAATGGTTAAATCACAAAGGGGGGAAAAAAAATCTTGCTATTTGTTTACCTGATAAGGAAGTTTTCTGAATAGTTGTGAAGTTTTTAAGTAATTACTGTGACTTTAAGCTGATATTAAAAACAGTTAAATTGTTTGCTCATGGCATTTCTTCAAAAAAACTATTATAAGTAACTCCCTCCCCCTTTCCCTGTTCTCAGTTCCAGGGAATGCTAAAGAGAGGAGTGACTTGGCATAGTTTTCAGTCTGGATCCAAGCATGTTGAATAACTTTGTCCCAGGGGAGAATTAAAAAAAATGCAGCAGATGGCAGCAATGATGCATCAGACTTCCTATCCTTAGGAACAGTGTAGCTGAAGGCACTTGGAATCTTCCTGGGTTGGATAAGGGGCGGAGGGAGGATAATTTTCCTCTGATCTTACTTTACAATTTCAAAGCAGACTTGCTGAAGAGGGGATGTACTTTTTAGCCAATTCAGCAATCTTTTATGGTCAGACTTAGTGGGGTATTAGTTGCCATAAGGTGCACAACCAATGGAAAAATAGCACCGAGTTCAATGTTTGTCCGAAAGAACATTTGAAATAGGGTTTAAGGGTCTGTCTTGTCTTACACTTACATAATTTCAGTATTTTTTAAATAAGAGTAGAGTGATGCTGTAGTTGTGCACTCTGTATACTCTGAAGTATGGGGTCCAAATCTGAAATAATAGCATTGAATTTGGGAGAAGGTCTGAGTGATCTGAGGTAATGGAAGGGCAAAGAAGAACAACACTGTTTTGAGCAGTAAAAGATTGCTGGGTATTTTCAGCTTTTTTAATTGGACTTTTATATTTGAAGAAACAGAGCCAATTTTATTAGCAACTACAAGAACTTGCAGTAATAGAAAGATTTCAATATATAAATACATGTGTATAAAAATAGTTTAGTTGTTACAAGGTCAGAAGGAGTCTGTATATGTACAACAATGAAAACTATACTGAGGACAGACTTCAGGAAGGAATAGCATTCTGTCAAAGTACTTTTTAAATATTTGAGTTTTTAGTAAAAGGATACAGTTTTTTTACTGAGGTTAAGTATAATTAATCCTGTCACAGTACCATGAGGTGGATAGATGATCTTGAGGCCCCCTTCAGTGCTGTAAGTCACTGAGGAATTATGTATTTTTTTTTTCATGCAGATAACAAATATAAAAAAAAAAGGCATGGAACAGAATTAGTTTCTGATAACGTACAATGGCTGCTCAATGGAATACATGAGGTCTTATCTATCTTTAGCCTGTTTTTCCTCAAGAAGTAATTCTGGTGTAGGTTCGGCTCTGGGGGAAGGGAGGAGAAGGAGAAAATGGTCCAAAATGTGTTTGATCTACACATCAGATTTAAACATGTAAAGCCAGAATGCATTTATCCTTGTACAGAAGGTGGGTGTTGTATTAAATATGAAAACAAGTAGCTTCTGACACACATGGGCGTTGCAAAAGATGTCACTTAAATATTTTAACGATTTGGATGAACAAAACTTTTTAGGAAATTAAACAATAGGAGTTTATAAGACTCAGTAGAAGGAGTATTTGGCCTGAATATTACAGTGTATATGATGAAATACTGAAACATTGCTCAGCAACTGGGATTTGGACTTTGAGTGGCAATGACATATGAACCTCTGCATGGTTTTAAAGTGTGCTATTTTTGGCAGTTGGGTGCTGGCTTGTCTCCTCAGTAGCCATAGAAAGTTAGTGTAAAGAGGAAGGTGATTTGCAATGAGAAGACCCTCTGACACTACTTATTAAACATGGGCTGCTGCTTCAGTAAAGAACTGAGTAACAGCACGAGTGAGGAGAAAACCAGCTTGTTACAAAAATCGGTGGAAGAGGAAGCACCAAAGTCAAGGATAAGTAAAACTTTATCTTCAATTTTTGGAACTGTGGAAAGCCAGGACCTGCATACAGTGGGAAGGACAGTTAACGGGGCAGCCGGGACAGTCGGCAATGAGCGTGTTTGTAGTGATGATTGCGCAGCATCAGATTCTAAATCTGGCTTTTGGGGTAGAAAAGCAAAATATTCATCATATAACAGCATGGGAAGTACTCCCCATGTGAGCCCTAGGAGGACCTATGGCAGACCTTTTAACTTCTTTAATTCCTTTAGTCACCTCTTGAAAGTCTCTGGTACATACAGAAATCTGCAGAGAAGTGAAGAAAAGAAGGATAAGATTATTAAAAAAAGAGCATCTAAAAAACTTAATGGTCAGCATGGGAACAATATAGAAAATAATAATGGCAATTTTAATAATGAAAATGTAGCTGTACAAGAGCATTGCTTGTTTGATCATATTTCTAATTCACGTGTACCAGATATTGTAGACAAAGGCTTAGAGAGTGAAATTGCCTTAAATAGAAATTCTCTGGAGGATTATGCAGTTACATGTGACCATTCAAGGCAAAATGGAACAACAGTAAATGTTGAAGACAGCAGGAGTGACAGCTTACAGAAAGTTTCGAATTCATATAGAGAGATGTCTCCAACATTTTCCTGTCTTGATGTAGACAACAGTCAAAATGTGAAAGACAAGGAGTTTTACAGCATTTGTGTTGTAGATGCCGAAGATCTGAAAGGGGATGAAGAGGTGCCAGCTACTGTGCATAAAGAGACTGCAGCAGACATAGATAACTCAGCTGTTACTGATGAAGGAATGTGTGCCATGGCACGACCTCTAGACAGAGGGAAGGAATTTCCAGTGCAGCAATTGGCACAAGTGGAAGCTAAGTTTAATTCACAGAAAGAACTGTTTGAGTGTAGAAAAGAGGCTAGATCAAACATGGAGAAAAATGATATAAAGGAATATTGTAGCCTAGACATCCAGTGTTCTTTTGATAACTTAGTGACTGACAGATGTCAGGTGCATAGGTTAAATACTGACAGTACAGTAACAGATGTCTTAAGAGCAAAAGCCCCTGATGAAATCATCCCCGAGAATCAGCAAGAGGAGGTATATACCATGGGTAGTGCTGCCAGTTGGAGTGAATCACTGCATACAGCTTGTGATTCCATAAAGCCTGTGGATGCTGCTGGAGAGGACCAATATAGCCCTAACTCAGAGAAGGTGAAAAACAGTGTATTGTTAGACACTGGAGTATCTAATTCAGGAAAAACTGGGGAAAGTAATCATTCTGATGTTGTACCACTTGTGCCACTAACTAGGCATCCCTCAAGTGTTGTAGAGCAAATAAATACTAAACAGGTGGTAGAGAACATGGGGGGTAACTTTGAATTATCATTAGAGTTACATGAAATGGACAATGTAGAAAAACTTGATGAAGAAATCTGCTTTCTAGAGCCAGAAAGTGAAATAAACTCAAATGTGGAAAAGAAAACACTTGAAAGAACATACTGTGATAACCAAACATTTTCACCAGACTCTAGTGAACATCACAGCAATTTTGAAGAACCCTTGAAAGAGGGGGAGAAATGCACAAGTACAGTTTTGCACAGCTGTGAAACCTTGAACATGCCTGAAATGCAGCTAAACCTGGTGGAAGGTTCTGATTTTCAAACTCACATTAAGGACTGCACTGAAATCAAGGCATCATCTGAAGCTGCAATCCACAGTGGCATGGAGGAAGATGCCTGTGTAAGTGCCACTGAGCTAAAAGGTGACTTGATTGAGGAAGCTGCTAACTTGAGCAGAACTAGATCAGGAGTAAGTGATGTCACTGTGACATCTCATGCATATAATCCAAGCACAGATGAAATGTTCCTAAAGGAAAACAGCCTAGAGTGTCAGGTTTCACAAGAGTCACTAGAGAATAAAGGTGAAGTATGCAAATATTCAGATTCAGATGATAAAACCAGTGTCTCTTCTGTGTCTGTGGAATGTGAGCATATGAATAACATAGACATGAACAGCAGACAAGATGAACAACAGGAGGTATGTTCCTTCCACACTGTGGAAAATAAATGCAGTGCAGAGACTGAGTCAGCCAAAATAGCTGGGCATGTAGTAGAATCTGTAGAACAGACAAAATTTGAAGGTCAACTAAATGAGTCCATTGATAACAAGGCAGAAAATGTAAAACAGAATCTGGATGCTAACATTGCTGATTGTGATAAAGGCATCTTCAATTCCAATAAAGGCTTGGCTGAGAGTCAGAATGCTCCCTCTGACTCCACAACAGACAGTTGTATGTACGGGAGTGTAAAATTGGAAGATGCCACTAAAAATCTGGAAGATACCAGTAAATTCTTAAATAAAGACCATAATTTTTTGCCTTCATTGTGTCAAAATGCATGTTCTCATGGGCATCACAAACCAGCAGAAGAGCCTGAGTTGTGTCACTGTGCCAGTCCAGAGTCAGAAGCTGGGAACACTCCAGTTTCTGTTGGGCCTTTTACTGAAGAAAGATCAGAAACTCGTGAAAGAAGTATGTGTGATGTAAATGAATGTAATCTTCAGGATAGTGAAGTACACCAGTGTGTCAGTATCCATGCAAAGGAGAACCTCACTGGTTTTGGTTTATCAGCTGAGAACCTAGAACCTTTTACCAGGGGGAATTTGAAGCAACTGCAAGCCAAGACTACTGAACTGAAAAACACCAGTTACATATTAAATACTCAGATGAATGACTTGACCACAAGCTGGGAACAAATGCAGCCAGATCACAAGATTTTCTCAAACAAAGAGCTTGGAGTTTGTGTTGACCCAAAGCAGGTAGACAAATATGCTGCTACTCCTTCCTATGAAATACCCAGTGCCTCTCCTGGTGCAACAGGATTTCAGCAAGGCACAGAGCAGTGCGTGTTAGGGCTGATGGAAGATGGATCTAGTGACCACAAGCAGTCCTATGACCTGGACAGACAAAATCCCCATGTTGAAATGTGGTCACATTTCATGAATCTTCAGACTGGCAATGCTGATTGGACAAATCAACTGCTTTCTGACACGGTTCCTTCTGGTAATGGTGAATATCTAGTGGGCTTTTTATGGAATAATGCAGCTTCTAATGCTACCAGGAAGAATGACAGACTGTGTATAGTTAATGAAAACTTCCAGAATGAACCTGAAAGTTTAACAAGTGCTTCATATGCAGTGGAAACATACCCATATCAGCTGCTAGCACCAGAATATGCTGGTACGTGGGGATGGCACAATAAAGATGAAATTGTAAGTATTCTGCAGAAGTAATTTACTCTTAAAGCTTAGAACTGAAGCTAGAAGTTTGACCAAGCCAAGTCAAACTGGTTTTATTAGTTAAATAAGTGTTATTTTGCCCTGAACCTGATGACTCCCTTTCCTTTGGAAACCAAATACAGTACAGAATGCAGAAGTCAAAATTATTGCTGAATATTGATTTTTTTTTTTTTTGTTCTGTTTACTTTGTGTGAAAGTTCAATCATTGGCAAAGTAACTTGATTGCAGATTCTCAGTTCCAGCTGAACTTAAGGTAAACAGTTCTGAAAGGAAGCTTGCTACAAACTGTTCTTACTGCTCTAACTTTGTATGTGAAGAAATGTTTGTGGATTTCCTGAAGTTCTTGTTTGGTAGCAATTAGGAAGTCTTTTGCTCACTTCTGGAGGTGAGTAGTGCTGTAGAGAGGAGTGGCTGCAGAGGAAAGAGCTAGGCTGGGTCTTGGCTAGCTGGGCTAAGACAAACGAAGCCATCCGGACACAGTCCTGAGGTACTCTGTGCACCCTGCTCAGGGAGGTTGGACTGGATCACCTCCAGTGGTCCCTCCAGCCTTACCCACTCTGCAGAAATCAACCTGTAGCAGCTGCTGCTCCTTTTCCTTCCCTGCTGAGCTTCCCTGAAATTGTTCCCCTCACTGGCTGTGTTGGAACAGCTGCTCTGACCTTGCCCAGCACTTGCAGTGTGGGCAGTGGATTGTACTCGAGGCTGTTTGCTGTCTTCTGGGGGAACTTCCTATATTAAAAATTGGAAACTGATGGATCTTGCTGTCATCTTTGAATCCTTACTGTGCAAGTACTTATTTCAAACACTTCTACTTTTTGTACTTTTTTCTATTGTTCTGTTATTCAAGAGTTGTGTTTAAGTGAAATTTTTAAAGTTTTTTTTATTATTTTCTGGATGTATTTTCTCTAGACTCTGATAATAAGTATTTGAATGCATGTGTTTAAGAAGATTTAAAACTTTGTGGGGTTTTGGAGTGCCTTTAAACACTGTAATGTTCCTAACATCTGTAAATTTAGAAAGCAAATTTTTAATAAGCTTTTTTTAGTGTATCTCATCATTGAGCAATGTTCTTTCCCAGTGTAATTACATTGAAACACTTGACATATATTCTTGGTATGGAATAATTCAATGCATTTTGCTCAAACATTAGCAAAACAAGTGCCATGTTACTCTGAAAAAGTATTGTAGTAGATGTTTGTGCTGTGGAGAGCAACCTCTCTGAAACACAGATGTAACCATTTATGTGATGGTTGTATATAACCATATATAATCATTAAATGTGTCCATTTCCAATCCAGTTTAAATGAGATTATTTTGAGATGATTTAACTGGATCTGATTATTCATCCTTTCTGTCCTAATGCTCTATTCCTTCTCTAGAAGTAATTACTGAAGTTGTCATGCATGTCTAACTGCTTTCAATTTTCCATAATGTTTCATTAAAACTTACATGTTTATATAATTTCAGAAAAATCCCTGTACTTTGTATTTTCTTGATTTTTTGGGCGTTTTTTTGCAGGAACAGATACAATAGCAATATAATCAACATCAGGTAGACATGTACATTAAAGAACTGCCTGAAGTCTAGACCAAGAACAGGCTAAGTTAGTCTGTCAAAGCCAAAGAATGAAATGTTTGTTGTCATTTGCTCTGCTTGGATAACCTTTTCTTTCTGGTGGTTCTTAATCAAGGAAATGAATACTGTCCTCCACAATTCAGTTGTGTTTGTACCTGAAATTATTATGGAAAGTCAGTTAATATATTCAGGTGTGAAAAAACATGTCAGTAAAATCTTATGACAGTAAAATCTGCACAACAGTAAGAGCAGTCTGATACTGTTATTTGAAACTGAATGTATCTGTACACCAGATGCCTACTGTGCATCCCCAAAATGCATACTCAATTTATTTTTGCAGGAGTCAACCAAGGTTTCCGAGTTAAACCCCAATGCAAAGGTGTGGGGAAATCATATGTTACACTTGGAAGCAAGTGGTGCCACTGATGGTAGCGTGAGCAAAACGTGGGAAGAAATACCTGACCAGCCTCCAGATTCTTGTAAAGGTATGAATGAGAGTTTCTGGCTGTTACTCAAGCAGAAGGTAAAATTTGGTGCAGCACTGTTTTAAATTTTAATTTTTTTTAATCTAAAATTTTAATTTTCTGTTAAAAAAGTTTAAAGCAAGTATGTAAGCACCTTTATTTCAGATGTAGTTTCAACTATGGTGTTACTGTGATTAGAAGAACACTTCTGGAGCGTGTTTGTGGTGTGTGCTGCAGGACTGGATGCCAATGGCGATGGCGACAAGAAGCATCAGAATGCGGTGCTGACAGAGCTGCCGGAGCCATCCCCAGCTGTTCCGGGCTCAGAGCACACGGATATGAACCCTTTGGCTCTCGATCATTCCGAGTATGAGTCTATGCATGAAACCACCCAGACAGGTAAGAGACAACCGAGATGTGCTTGGACTTAGTTTAAAAACACGCTAGACGCGTATTTTGAGTTGAGCGGTGAGCATCTGATAAATAAAGCCCCCTTGAACTATCCCTGTTTTCTCATTCAATAGATCCGTTCTTTAAACAGACTCTAGGAATTCCTGTATCTTTTGCAGTCAAATTTAGACATGTTTCGAGACCAGTCCCCTCCTGGTTTAAATCTTACCAGGTGCTGCACAGAATCAAACAAATGTGTGTTTCTAGTCAGGTCAGGTATTGAGGTGGGGTGCACATACAATTTCTGTCTCAAGTACTAATGTTGATGTGGGGAAAGACCCATTTTGTACTCGAAATGCTGAAATAAGCAACATTTTAGTCTCATCTTCTTCACATTCTTATTTAATCAACTTCCAGGATTTCTCTTCAGTGCAAGTGTTAGTAGCTGTAGTCTATACCAGATGGTATGTTTTAAGAAGCTTCTGTAAACTAGCATAGAGGTTCACCATGCTTATATTTCATTAAATGGGACAGAAGGTCTGCAAGATGCATGTAGGATTACTACTTGAACTGAGATGAGGGATGGGAAGGAGAGGAAAATGTGATGGGTTTTTTTTGAGATTCACAACAGGTCTGTTCATTGTGCTTAGCTGATTTTGTATTTAAAATTACCAGTGTAGTATCCATAATAGCTCAAGGCAACTGAAATCAGACGTTGTAGCATCATCTTTGCTTATATTTAAAAACTGAAAGTTCTCACTGACCCTTCTACTTAAGGGTACTGTTGGAGAATATTAAATAATGACTAGCTAGTGAACAGAAAATTGTATTAATGGTGCCTCACACTCTAGAAAGGAGCAATATTCTTCAGATTAATGCTGGAACTTATCAGTGTGTCCTTTATGTGTCCAAAATAGTTAACTTTTAACAGAGTCTGATAGTGTTGGCAAGAGCTGAACAGCAGGTCGGGTCTGTACCACTTGATGAATAGTGACACATGGTCTCAAGTCTGAAATCTGATTTTTCATTTTAAAAAATGCATTTAATTTTGGTCCATGCCAAGTTTTGGACAAGAAAGAGGAGGCGGGGAAAGGAAATAGTGGTTCAAATGTGATACATGCATTTCTCAGGTGTTGGCGTTCTCTTCATCAGAGCAGAACACGTGAAGGACAGCATGATGGGAGAAAACTAGAAGTCTAGGAAGAAGAAAGGCTAAGGAGAGCTGAATAAAAGGAAAGTTAGTGAAGGGAAGGATAGTTGGTGTGAAATACTTCTACAAAGCTAATTTGCATTTATATTCTTACATATTTACATGAGCAATGTGCTACTAAATGTTTTACAAATCTTTAAGGCCACACAGTTCTTATAATCTTTAAACACTTCTCCCACTGACGCAATGAGTTTACCCTCCACTGACACTGGTATATTATGTCTAAACTAAAAGGAACATGAAATTCATGTTTTCCATGTGATAATTTTGAAACTTCCACTTATAAAAAAGAAATTAATTTTGCCTTCTTAACCAAAAGATTGCAAATTGATTACATATCTGTTGTTAGTAGATTGGATATCTGCTGATATTCCGTAACTATATTTTTGAAAACTTTCTCTGAATTAATGTGTTGGTAATTTAGAGTGAGTCTAGAAGTATGCAGTGCATCCATTGCATTGTTCCCATGAGTCAAGGTTTTGTCAGCTAGAAATTGGTTACTTTCCTGAGAATAGAGCGCAGATCTACGAGCCAAATCACTTCAGCATTTTAGATGTGCTTGCAGCTATTCTTTTAAAAGGGCTTGAAATTTTTATGTATTTGGAGAACAGAGGTTAACAAGTAAAGTCAGACATGGTTTCTCTTTTCTGTCTTAAATAGTGTTGCCATGCAATTTCATTGGTTGGTAACCAATATATAATGAGCATCTACTGAATTTGAAAATTCATTACTAGTTATGTAGTCAGTAGTAGACGTGATGGCTTATTTAAAATACATATTGTGCAATATAGCAGAGCTGCTTTTTAATCTGAAGTATTTTAATTATTAGGTGGAAACGAACAGTTGCAGCCAGAAGGTCAGGAAGATTTACGAGAATTACTGAAAAAGACACTGGAATTCTGTTTATCTAGGTATGTATTTACCTAAATGTACCAAACTGGAGGATGACTCACAGATTAGGATGTATGTTTATACATTTCTGAGTGGAAAGGATGAGGATTTGGAAAAAGTAACACTAATTTTAGAGTGTTGTGTTGATGTACCTCTTAAAGCTTACCTGAAACCTCTGTGCCTAATGCATAAACTAGCAAATATGTGGGTTAAAATGAGAGTAGTTACAAACAGTTACAGATCAGGTGATTTTTTGTGATCTTTACTGGTCATAATTAAAACTGAATAATTTAAGTCATTTAGCAAGCTTTGTTTAAGCCAGTGATTTTCATTAATTAGGAAAAGTACTGAAGGAATCTGCTTTTTACTATGTGATGAATTTTTGTCTCAAGTTTATTGGGCAAAGTTAATTTCCCTATTTTTATTTTTTTCTCCCAACAGAGAAAATCTTGCCAGTGACATGTACCTTATATCACAGATGGACAGTGATCAGTATGTGCCAATAATGACAGTAGCAAACCTTGATCATGTCAAGAAACTCAGTACTGATATGGATTTGATTGTTGAAGTGCTGAGATGTAAGTAAAAGTTCCTCAGTGCTAGAAAGCATTTTGGTTATTGGTGTAGAACTATTAATTTGATTTTTTCATCTCTTCTTTCTTATTGTATTGCAGTAAAACGCCGTTATTTTTCTGTATGACATTAAGTAGCCCAAGCACCTTAGACCATCCCTGTTACAGGGCTGTAGTTTTGTCACAGCTACTCTGTGTTCCTGCTATTGAATAATGATCTGTGCAAATAAGAGCTTTAAATTGTGGAATGTAGTGGGACAACTCAGATGACTGGAGGATCATGTTGGATATCTCTAGACTGTTCTGTAGAGACAGGTGGGGAAAAAATGTCGAAAAGTCTCACTCTGCTAAGGAGAGCCTTGAGTATATAGAAATCAACTGCATCAGTCATGGAAGCTCATTGGGGTACCTGTGGGCCTAGACCCTGGGAGTTGTTTCCAAGGGGGATTTTACAGTTAGCATCTGCTTCTGACCTAAACCAAGACAATAAGACCAACAGAGCAATATTTGTGTCACTCAAGCAAGCTTTGGGTCAGCCAAACCTAGTTCTTACAGTCTATTTCAATGACTTAGATATTTGTTGGTAGAACAATACAACAGCTTATGTCATTCATCAAGTTTCTGGAATGTGCAGAGGACTGTTTCCCCATACAAGTGTTAGATGTGCCGACCAGGAATGAGGCACTGCTGGACTCACTACTCAGAAACTAAGAAAACCTGCTTTGTAATGTCTCAGTCAGTGCAAGCCTTGGCTGCAGCAATCACAGAACTGTGGTATTTGGGGTCATGCTGAGCACACTGAGCGTTTCTGAGGTTTTAGATTTTGAAAGAGCAAACTTCATCTTGCTCAGAGCACAGTTGGGAGGGATTCTGTGGGAAGTTTCCATGGATGATAGAGGCACTAACTATACTAGTGCTGGGAGTTCTCTCCTGGAGGCACAAAAACATTTAATCCCCTATAAATGTAAGGGAAGTAGATGGATCAAGAGACCCCCTTGGCTTAACTCTGTGCTTCAGAGTCTGCTCAAAACAAGAGAGGCATACTAGAGTTGGAAAAGTGGATGAATACCTGGTGAGAGCTACAAGGGCATTGCCAGGGTGTGCAGAGATGCAGTTACAAATGGAAAAACTCAGCTCAAATTGAATTTGACCAGAGCTACAAGTTTTGTAAAAAACTAGAAAGGGTTCTTCAGGTATGTAAATGATGAACAGAAATATTGTCTGCTTGTTTCTTAATGCTTAAAAAATATTTGAGGCTCTGCATTGTAAGTCTGTGTTCACAGCATCTTTCTGAGTGCCAAGCTGCTAGGTTTGCTGGCAGTTAAATGCATTCTTGTCTTTTCTCTCTTAGCGTTGCCTTTAGTTCAGGTGGATGAAAAGGGGGAAAAAGTTCGGCCAAATCAGAATCGCTGTATTGTGATTTTACGTGAAGTACCTGAATCTACTCCCATTGAAGTAAGTGTTCCCCTTGTTCAGTAAAGAGCACTTTCCCCTTTGCACTTGGAAGTTAGATTTCTTCTGAACTTCAATAAGCAATTCACATTTTTTACTACACTGTTTGTAACAGCACTTCTTAAACTTAGTTTATTGTGTTTGTTTGTTTGGATAAGAAATATTTTTGGTAGAAGCATGTTGCTCATAGGAAGGCTGGTGGAACCTGTAGTTCTGCAGAGGGCTGAGAAACTGATAGTGCTGTCTTTGTCTTTTGATAAATCATTTTATTGTACTTTGTCGTAGCTATATGCTCTTGGTTCTCAGATCCTTGGATAAATAGACAAAGATGAAAGAAGATAAGTCTTAGACTAGAAAATGCCACTGTTGCACCTTGAAGCTTGTTCAAGTAAAGTAGTTAAAGCTTTGTAAATGTCTCCATAATGCTGAGGTGAGAGGTGTCAATAAGTCACTAAGGATCTCCACTGTAGCATGAGTGCAAGACTGGAGAACTTCATTCTTTGAAAGATACTCAATGCCACTCTGATGAAGCAGGGACTATGACTAATGGAAATATAAGAAAAAATTATGGGATCATAGTTAAACCATCTTGAATTTTCAAAAAGAAGGAGAAGGTGCAGATTGTTGATAATGGGTCTATATTTTAGTTTCTCTTCTATTTAATTTTACAAGGAAGACTAAAGATTCTGAGAGTTGCTCCGCTTAATAACCATCATATGAAAATCAGAAGTACTGCAGTTTAGAAACTGATAACAAAGAAGTAAGTGGCCTTAATAAACAGGAACATGAAACAAAATGCTAAAAGGAATTGGAGGAAAGAAGTTAGATAAATGCTATGCACACAGCTTAAAAATAGTGGCTACTTCTAGCTTTCCAAATGAAATGTAACCTTTAAAAGACTGCCTAACTTTTAGTATTGTGGAATTTTTTTGTATTCGTTTTCTTCCTGTCATCAGTTCGTCAGGTTGGATATATTAGCACTGGATGTTCACTCTTAAATGTTTGACAGTAACAAAGTTCTATCTATTTTTAGAAGAGTTGTTCTCCAGTGAAATGTTTTATACATTGTGTTTAAATTTGTCAGGCTGGAAAAATCTAGACTTAACTAAGCAGATTTAATAGCCTAGGTTTTTTGGCATAGCAGAGTCAGGCTTTATTTAAGCAGCCAAATTCTAACATGCTGTAAGACCTCTCAAGTTTTGTTGCCTTTTGATGCTGCTCACCTCAAATCTGTGACAAAACAAAAAAAATATGTAAATGAATTAAAACAAATAAAAAATCCAGGGTCTGTTTTTTCTGTAGAAAGTAGCCAGTTATGTTTGAGGTAATATAAGCCCTGTTTCAAATACATGAATCTATAGACATTTGAGTTAAAACTTACCTGCAGGTTTCTGCTGAAAAGGCAGTATTTTCCTGTCCCATGCCATATGCACAGGTTTTCATGTGGTTCCATGGGTTTGGGGACAGGGGACAAATAGACATCTTTCTGCACTTGATGCCAGGTTTAAATGTCTTCTGTGGCCTAAATAGCTCCCAGCTAAACCTCTCTTGCAGTATGGCCTTAGACAGTGCTGGTTTAAATTCCTTCTAGTGGGGAGATCAGAGAGAGCTGACATTGCTGCAGGTGTTCTGAACTACTCCATTTTTTGTAGCCCAGCAGTGCTTTCTGTCTTTCTTTCTCAGAGTGTCAGTTTTGCATTTTACATTGATGTTTTCTTCTCTCCATCCTTCTCCCCTCACCTCCCCCACCTCCTTATCAAACCACTTTCCCCAGGAGGTTGAAGCACTTTTCAAAGGAGACAATTTGCCTAAGTTCATCAACTGTGAGTTTGCCTATAATGACAATTGGTTCATCACATTTGAATCGGAAGCTGATGCACAGCAGGTAACACTGTTTTTTGAAGCATATTAGAATGTAGAAGTAAATTAGGATGGTATGAGGGTGAATTGACAGGTTGCAAAGTGTATTGCAAATGTGTAACAACTTAAAAAAATACCCCAAACTGTAAAAACAGTAATGCTTCCCCTTAGGTAGTATCCAGTTTTCAGTAACTATTAAACATAGCACTTAAAAGGTTTTTTTATCTTGTTCACATATCCTGGCTTCCTGGCTAAAGCTATGGGTTTTTTTCTACTGAGTGTTGATATTTTGGGTGACAAATTGAAATGCTTCAATCATAACCATTAGAGTCTTGTTTTAATGTTGCTGAAGCACTTAATGATAAGTTAAATGTTGCTAAATGCAGATGATGTATGAGAGTTTGCTCCAAGTATTATTGTCAGGCTTAACCTGTCAAAACTTCTAAATTTCCTCTATTTAAATTACATTTGACAAATCTAACAATTTTCTTATTTTTTAAGGCTTACAGATACCTTAGAGAGGAAGTGAAGACTTTCCAAGGAAAACCAATTAAGGTAAATAGAGGTTTATGGTATTAGGGATGGGGGAGTGTTTTGGGTTTTGTAGTGCTCACTGTGATTTCTAATATAAATTTAAGTGATCCAATATCAGCAGTCATTTGACCTGGTGGTGGGTTTAGAAATGTAACACATATCACTTCACTTCTCCTTTTTGTCATTTCTGGCAGTAGTATATCCTGCCCAGCATCAGGCAGCAGGGAAACATTCAGCTGTTCCTGCTGTCCTTGAAGGACAAAGCAGTGACTGCTAAGTGTCCAGTAGAAGTTTGAGAGCTGCTGATGTGAACCATTTTGATTTAATTTGAAAGGCTGCTGTAATAAAGAATCTAATCTCCTTTGCAGGCAAGGATAAAAGCAAAGGCAATAGCTATAAACACATTTTTGCCAAAGAATGGATATAGACCTCTGGATATGAACCTCTACACGCAGCAGCGCTACACAACATCCTTTTACATACCTCCAGTCTACAGTCCCCAGCAGCACTTCCCACTGTACAGCTTAATTGGCCCCCAGACCTGGTCAGCCACGCACAGCTACCTTGACCCTTCATTGGTAAGTCTCTTGATTCTGAAACAGTTGCATTCTTTTCAAAGCTGATACTATTTTCTTACTGAGGTGTAGGAAACGTAGGTATCCTGAAGAGGGGAGTTTGACATTCCAGTTCTTCTTGGAAAACAGTTCTTCAAAATCCTTTTCATAGTGTACAAGACAGAGTATTTGAGTCTGATCTCAGACTGGAGTGTGATTCTCCTCTTAAACCTTTTAGGTTTTGAGGCAGTTCTTCAGTAAAGACTTGTCAAGATACCAAGTTGTCTCAGTCTTCTAGCAGGAAGTTAGGTTGTAGGTTAACATGCTGAACTGCCCTGTTTGGCATGTTCTTAAAGCAGAATATTTTCTGTGCAGTAGTAATGTCTCTTGGTGATGAAAAGTAAAATTGCTTGTGCTCATTACATAAATCACTTTTTAAATGCTTTTTAAATTATTTTTGTAAGCTAGGGTGGTAACCATAAATCCTTAAATACTCTGAGACATCTAATGTATCCTGCAATGCTGCTTCCGTCTTTTTCATTGTGACAGTCTCATCAGCATTACCTTGGCCCCTTTTAGTTTGCCTTTGTTACCCTACAAAGGCATGGACAGTTTCCTGTAATGACTGGGAGGCTCAGGTTTCCTACCTGGAGCCTCTTTCTCCCCTCTGGAGATGCTTCTTTACTTGTGGCTCAAAGAAATGAGGGTAGCAATGCTCAAAATTAGAAGTTCTTTAGATGTTTTTTTTTGGCAGAGGATTAAAGTGTCCTTGAACAAACTTGAGCAAACATCCTCTGTACTGTACCACAGCTAATTAAAAAGTTGGTGTGCTAAACACTTCACACACAGGGAAGGGAACCAGAGCCCTTGCAGGGGGAGGCTTTCTGGTGGGGAAGAAGAATGTGGAGGGGACAAGGTAACACAGTAAGCAGTGTTTATTCCAGGAGAAAGCTGTCTTGTTAAGCAGCAATGAATGTGAATCTGCCTGTAGATAAACTGACTGCTGCACAGTCTTGCTCCGGAATGCTGAAGGAGCTGGATGGGAATGGTATAGAAGGCAGATTAATGAGTCACAGGTTCAAGCACAGCATACTGCATATCTCCTTTATGTTATCATGTAACTTTTTGTATCCAAGAAAGCTTACTAGTCCTATCCTTTGGGGAGGACATGATGAGTTTGCCAGCATTAAAGATCTCATATTTTCCGTAGTCAAAACAGGAAATCAACTGTCTGTGCTTTGCTTTTCACTGTTTTGCAGTGTATTGTCATTGGTTAGCTGCATTTTATGTACATGACTGTAACGTGATGTTTCTTGATTCTCTTGTAGGAAGAGCTATATTTGAATAGAAATCACTTGAGGAGAACAGGGACCATGAGGAACCATGACACAGCAATTATTTTCATGAGACAGGGTTGCAGTTTGCCTGTAGAGACTTGTGTGAAAATACAGCAAAGTTTTTCTATTCTGCTTCAACATAAATACTGCTTTCTCTCATCTCTGAGATTGAATATCCCAGTAGTGTGGGCATACCATTTTAGTTCTGAAACTTGAATATGCCAACACATGTCCTCAGAATTCTAAAGCTACCTCGTTCTCCATCATGTACTTAATAGTATTTGAGGAATGATCTAGTTTTTCCTGTTTGGGGAAAAAAAATAAATTGAAAAGAATGTTTGAACCAGTTGGCTTCTGTGGAGATGCTTTTGGTATTATTGGAAAATGGGATAAATTTTTTTTTTCTCCAAAAGGATCACATCACATTATAAAGAAAGAAGAGTTGAATATTGTTAGGGTCTCTAATATGTTCAGTGTCTTCTCATTTTTCAGGTTCAGTGGTTGCTTACCAGCTTTGATGGAATTTTTCAGCATTCATGTCATAACTCTTAAACCAGAAAGCACTTCAAAGCATTGTTTTGATGAAACTGTTCTTTGAGGAACTTTGTCATAGGCCTTTTTTAATGGCCTTTTTGTAAAACCTGATGTAGCATTTACTGTTGTGCATGCTAGGTTAGGCCAGCAGTATGACAGCTTTGGTGTTAAATTTTGTTTTCTATTGATTAGTGATTTAACTTGCATAAGAAACCTTTTTCAAGTTTAAATGTGCCTTTATAGGAAATGGTCGTAATCCCAGGTATTTCTCATTGTTTAATAGAATGTAGAAAGTCTTGTTGTTCTGCATTGTAGTTATTTTCAGGGGGAGAAGACAAGCAAGCATTTGCTGGTGCTAACAGTAACATTTCTTAAATGAAGTTCACATATTAAAATAAAAGGGCAAAAGTGTGCTAGTGAGGTTGGAGAAATTACAACTACTTTGAACATGCTTCAGGTTTTGAGACATCTTGTTACTACAAGGCATTGATGCACCCACCCGAGAAAATGTTTTGCTAATGTTGTTTTTTCAGATAAGAGAGTGTTTCACATTAGAATAAGGTGGTAAGATCTGAAAAGTATCAGAGTTCCACTTAACATCCACTTGCTCTCTAGGCTTTATTTAGATGTCACATGGAAGTAGAATGAGGAACTAAAAATAAGTTGTTGGGGTGTTTTTTAGGGGAGGAATTCACATAGAATTATAAGAGAAACAATTACAGGCCATATAGACTAGAGGTTCTGACAAAGAAATATCTTGGTACTCCAAAGTCATGGGTAGTATGGTATGAAATAGGAGGAGAGCTATTTAACTTGCAGCCAAGAATTTTGGCTTGATGTTTTTCAGTCCTCTTGAACTATCCTAAGTTGAATATGTGTAGTGACTGAAAAACAGAAGCTTGAGGTTTTTTCAGAAATTTTGTAAGTTAGCTACAAGGCACTAGACAGATTCTCTATTGCTGTTTGAGACAATCTTTTGAGTACTGTCCTGCACAGAATGACATAAAATATGGGGTTAATTATAAAAATAATTATAAAAATAAAAATAATTCTCAGTTTGTTTATAATGATGAGCACGCAATACATTTTTTTAGGTAACACCATTTCCAAATACTGGATTTATCAATGGATTCACATCTCCAACCTTCAAGCCTGCTGCTTCTCCACTGACAACACTCAGACAATATCCTCCCAGGAACAGGCAAGTTCATCTATCTTTTAAGAACACTGTTGTATTATCTGGCACATGGGGTTTTCATCTGCTTATTTTAGTAACAGCAGCTAACTTGAGAATACTTGTGAAACTGAACCTGGTGCCAAAGCTGAGGCCAAAGGGCAGATGGTGTTTCTGATGTTAATGGATGTAGTGTTTCTAAAATGTAAATGGACAGTCTGAAAGCTGAGAACTTGTCTGTTCCATGATTTAGGATATTCAGCTGAAGTATTCTGATAGATGACATGTCATCAGCAGGATTATTCATATAGTAAAGGTCTACTTGAAAACAGGGAAAAGGTTAATTTTGATAATTCACATGACCTGGTACAATGAATGTTGATCATTCTTATAAATTAAGTAAGTGGTAAAGGACTGAAGATCTTGCTTCTTCTGAATTCTGTGAATAGGCTTAGGCCTCAGAAGATCTCTGATAGTGCGCGTATGTTGAAATGACTTTTGAATTTATAGGAATCCTAGCAAGTCACATATACGACATACAATACCCAGTGCAGAAAGGGGACCTGGGCTTCTAGACAGTCCTACAATATTCAACTTTTCTGCTGATCGTTTAATCAATGGCGTCAGGAGTCCACAGACGCGGCAGCCGGGCCAAAGCAGGACACGGGTGCAGAGTGCCACCACCAGCTACACCAAGAGGGAAGTGGGCACTGGACGGATGGAACAGAGCAGCGTTGACTCGTCCCCTGGACTAGGGAGAGGAAGGTGCGTGTGCTCCGTGGCTGTCCTCTGAACAGCCAAGTACTGCTGCTTCTAAACCACTCTGCTTAGTAGAGGTGTGGTGTTGTTACTGTTCTCAGTGCTGCCTTAAACTCAGATTCTCTCCTCAAACCTAAAATCTTGGAAAGTACTGCACGGAAAGTGTTAAATACAAACAAGGGCAAAACTGACTTACATGCTTTCCTAGCAGATGAAAATCATTGTTGGCAACTGATGTACAATTTAAATCTATAAGATATAATCCTCTATTATCCTTTCTTCATTTGGTGCAAGAAAGTTTTTGTGTATTATTTGTTTGTCTTAATTGAAGAAGTTCTGCCCAATTCCACTGTTCAGCATTGCAGATTGTATACCTTAACGTGCATTAACGGTGCTCATTCTTAACTTTTTCAGTTGAAGGATCAGAATTTTGACCAAATTGGGCATACACAACAGCAAAGATGATGGATTGGTATGGAGGGAGGAAAAACTGCTGCAGGAAACTATTATGTTGTTTTAAAAGCAACCAAACAAAAACCACAACCAATTACCTGGGGAGCTGAAAATTGGCATATTTATAAATGCAGTTCTAATAAGTGCTTCATAGAAGTATTGTGCAGCTTTGATAATGGCTGTATTTATGACTCCAAGTAAATCACATTCTGAGTGACTTACTGAATTGGAAGATAGCTCAAGTATTTTGCAGATGATCCTATTTTAGACTTGTATCATTGCGAAATTAAATGGATATTTTGTGCAAGGGTTGTAATACTTTTCTAAATCTAATTTACCAAATTGTGTTATAACTAATGGATGAAAGTATGATTGAGAACTCAGGAAACAAGATCACTCCAACTATATATAGTCTACAAAAATGTACAGGAATAGGCAGTACTTAAAATTATATTTTGATGTCTCAGCATATATAATTATATATATAATATATATATAATTATATATGTAATATATATATAATTATATATATATATATTAAAGTCAAACTTTGAAAATGTATTGAAACAGAATTAAAATGCACTGCAAACTTTACAGTGCTGCTTGGAGGGGCTTTAGCTGAAGCAGGGCTGGGGGCAAAGTGCTGAAAATGTTTTGAAGGAACCTTACCTGGATTGAAAATAGTTGGCTGTATTTGAGAAGTTACATTGGTATTCAAAAATTCCTAGCCTCCTTATTTAGATACTATAATGTTTTGTCTAATCCTTACCTGTGATCTCTACTGAGATGCTTTTAACACAAGAATTACTTGTGACCAGTGTATTCTTGCACTGACTTGCCTAAGATCTATACATTTATTTTAATGACAGCTTGCTAGGAATTTTTCCCTAAAATATTTCTTAATAACCTGTGTAGAATGAAACTGGATGAAATAGCAACTGGAATTAATTTCTCCTGTTTTCATTAACTGCTTTCCATCCATTTATAAGCAAACTTCTCATATCTGTATTCTTTCCCTTAGGAAAAACTCATATGGCTACCGAAAGAAAAGGGAGGACAAATTTACAGTGAGTGTTCATGATCTTATTTGTCTCTAATAAAAGTGGGGTAACAAGGCAGTGGTGTGGATATTACATGGAGTAGGAGGTGACCTAATTTACTGCAGAAGCAGTTGTACATCACAGTTGATTAAAGACAGCAACTCATTAGTCAGGTGAGTTTACTGCATTTGGGTATCAGAGAAGATTTTCCATTAATGCAGAAGTCAAGGAAAAGTTAAAATTTCTCTTACAGTCGCAACAAATTTCCATCTCAGTTTGTGTCAACACGCCAATGCTCACATTTAGGAATAGCTAAACAGCTGAAGTTCATAACACTTGGTACTTCATTATCAATCATGGTAACAGTGAAGAACATTTTATAGCTCCTTGTGGCATAATGTGTAGCCATATTAGTTGTAAAATGTTTGTTATTAAGTGGTCAGTCCATTTTCTCAAATGCCTCTTAAAGTGCCACTTGGTAAGGTTATGCTAACACTATTAAAATACTATGGTTTTGGGAGCTGAAATTTAAGGTAATACCAAAGTAGACTTGATGCTTGAAAAGGCTGCTCTAGGTGTAGAAGACAAAAGCCATGTTTTTGTAGGATTCAAGATTTGATGTGGTAAAACCAGTCATTTCTTTGCAATTCATTTTTACCACACATGGCATATTCATGAAGTTGAACTAGGTTATTTCCTTATGCATGTTGCAATTATAAAGTAACACTACTGCATGAACCATAACACTTTCATAAAGGTCTGGAATCACTGCATTTATGTGTTTGTGGCTCCTGCTATTGGGTGCCTGAGTGCACTTAGATAAAGGAGCAAGAAGGTGATTCCTTCCTTTTGATTACTTTTAGTTCTCATCAAACTTCCCAGAGGCAGTGAGACCAGATTGCATGTAGGATTCCCAGTACTTCTTCCTTTTGCCCTTTCAAAGCTACTTGAATTTTTAGAGAGAAGTTTTCCTATTAACTTTTTTCTGTATTTAAAAGAACACGGAAGTGGTACAGGTTAGATGTGAGTGACTGGAGTGAAAGGATTACTTTGGACACCTCCCTGAGCAGAGCAGCACTTCTGATGGAGCTGACTGCAAAGATTATTTGATCTTTGAATGTAAAAGCTGGTAGATGTGACTTCTTTGGAGACCCATGGTTCCCTTCTGTCAGCACCAGGCTGTGATTGCAGTCTGTGTAATTGCAGCCAGGTTCCTTCCAGTCTCTTCTGGGCCAAGAATCTTTAGCCTGTAGCGTCCAGTGCTGCACCTTGAGCAGAAGTGAGAGCTGCTGTACACCCAGAACTGCAAGGAAGCATACTTGGAAGCAAAAGATTAAATTTTTCCCCCTTTAAATTGTGGAAATAATTGAATCTACTATGCTATTTCTTGTGTAATGCTGTAGCAATTAGATAGTTGTACACAGGACACCACTAAAAGAGTTATATTTGAATGGAGTAATGACTTCTAAAGAAGATTTTTCTTTTTAAAGGAAAAATTGTACAGTTGTATGCACGTTGGCATGAAAAAGAACATGAAACTTTTTGATCAGTTTTTTTCTGAGGCTGTAGACATAAGCCAAGTGCTGAACCTACAAGAAGTTAAGTTGAGAAATTTTATGCAGTTAGCTTAAAATTCATTGAAGTCCTCCCTCATCCTGCCAATTTAAGATATTAATGCCGCTCAATATTTTGAGGGTTTTAGGACTCAACTGTGTAACTTAAAATGTAACATAAAAGCATTTGCTACTACAAAATTTTAGTCCCCTTTAAGAAGAGCAAGTGCTGTGATTTGAAGAATGACTTTTAAAAATTCTAGTTGTTCCTCTTGCAGTTTGAGCTGGATAAGTGTAGTCTCTCTCCCTGGCCTTTGACAGGTCCTCTGACTTCAGTTTTGGAGATTTGCAATCTCCATTGCTGTAACATTCTTCCAGGGGGTAATGCTGGGTCAGTAGCAGTGCTGGGAGTTGCAGTTGTTCTTACATCTGTATTTTTATTTCCCTACTTCCCTCTTGACACACAATTCTTTGGACATTACATGTAGTTTGTGAAAAGACCTCAAAGGTAGTCTGGCATCTGTTGTTCTTTTTGTTCAGAAGCATTGTTCTCACATTCACACAATCTTGACTATGTGCTCGTACTTTCCTTTTCAAAATAGGAACTGATTCAAAGATTGCTTTGCATTTGGTATTTTGCAGTAGAGATCATCTTAGCACAAGCCTCAGCACAGTCAAGAAACAGTTCTTTGAAGAAAAAGTTTTGTTTACATGATGTGGGTGAAGTTAATTGGTAACTTCAGTTACAGCATATTACAAAGGAGTTTTATTTTTCCTGTGTAAATAGAAGTTATAAACCCTTACCAGCAGTTCTCATCAGTGATCTTAAACCATGGTACATTTAACTCCTGAACTGCTCTCTGTAGTGCAAAATAGTTGCATTTAGCACACAGGTGTTGTTTTTTTTTTTTTGCTTGAGACATTGGTTTTCTTAGATTTAGTTAGAAAGTCTTTTTCAAAAACAGTTTTGACACTTACCTTTCTATTTTTACACAGTGACAATACAGATTAATCCTAATTAGATGTTAATTGTTATTGTCTCTGCTACATACAAGGCATGCTGTCTTGCCCTTTCTTCATATATCTGAAAAAAAGATTCTTACTGACTCCTGTCTTTTTATTTAGGTTGTTACTAACTGTACATAAATGGGCATTATATTTTCACTATATCATGATACATAAACCAGTCTGTTTTCTTTTCTGAGTCGGCGTGTCTGTCCTCAAGGAAGAGTCAGTGAGAAAACCTTCTTAATGTGCCAGTATCCCTAAAGCTGATACATATACTATGACATTCAAATAATAATTAAATATTTTAGGGGCAGCAGTAGAAAATGAAAGCATATATGTATTCCTTGGTACTGTGTGGGTTTTTTGGGAGATGAGAGGGGGGAGCCTTTTCCAGGGTTTTGTTGATACAAATCAAGTGCAAAATACAATTTAGAGTTGCGTATCTTTTCTGTCATCTAGTGCAGTAACCCCAACATACTATTTCTATTCCAGAGAGGCCAAACACAGTCTCCACCACCCCCAAAACCTCCATCTCCCAGCTTTGAATTGGGATTATCTAGCTTTCCTCCATTACCCGGGGCTGCTGGCAATTTAAAGACTGAAGACCTGTTTGAAAACAGACTGTCCAGTGTGGTAATAGGAACGTCAAAAGAAAGAGTGAGTAGTGGATGTTCATTTATGTTGGGAAAATAAAGAATTGCATACCTCTTGTTTTCTGATTTATACATGGAAAAACATGTGGGTTTGCCTTGTAAGAAGTGTTCTTAAAAAACACAAATGATGTGCCGCTGCCGTCTTCACTTATGTCTTAGAATTTGTTGGGTATTCTCTTTGAAATGGTGTGAAATATGGCCACCAGTATAATAAGTAGATGTTAATAGCAGAGATTAGAAAATATGCTCTTTGCTGTTCATAACTGCCTCAGGCTTTTTGATAGACTCAGGTGAAAAGTGTGTGATACATTTTTCCTCCTGCTTGAAAGTAAGACTTTTGAGTTGTACATAAAACACTTCAAAGTGACAGAGACCAACTTCTAAGCACCAAAATAAAGAAACTGCCTACATAATCTCAATACACTAGGCATCATAGCTGGAATAAGAACTGCTACCAAAACCAGCTGGATCCCAGTGTTGTCTTGTCATCTTGCTCAGAGAGATAAAAATACACCAGAATAACTTGGCAACCACTGCTGTATAGTTGTAGTAGAGATGCAGTTGAAAATAATGTTCGGTAGCTTTTCATAGATTTCATTCTTAGAACTGCCTATGCCATGCCATCTGTGAGTGACAGTATGTTCTTCTCCAGCAAGACTCACATAACCCTCTGCACTGTAGAATGCTCTGGACTATGAAAGTCTGTATTGGTTTTTTTTGATAGCTCGAATTTAACTTGTGTTTTTCTAGCTGTACCACAGCTGAAGAAGTTAAGCCCTGGATTAGCAGTGCAAAGCAACATGGTGAACCACCACAATCTCTCATGTCTTTTCCTGCAATAGGCTGGGTTTAGAATGTTTTCTTTGGTGCCCACGTGTCAGGGGTGGGTAGAGGGTGTTTGCTGGTAAAGAAAGGGGGAGTCAGCAGGGCAGCCTGCATCCAAGGCAGCGACTGTACAGACAAGCCATCTACTCTGTCTCCTGCAAGTGGTAGGGGGTGCAGCTATGTTCCAGGATTACATTCAGGGGGAATATGCAGTTCAGAGCTGTGGTAAGAGCCACTGCTTTTACCTTTTACCTTTTTCTTAAACGCTTTTAACTCACTGTCAGCCAGTACTACAGATTGTGGGCTGTTCTTGGCTAAGATCTATTAATTTTGAATTATTTTATCTCTGTTACTTATGAAGTGGTTTTTGACTATTGTATTTCATGTTTTAAATACAATTCCAGCACTTTGCTTTTAATGCTGCAGCTGAAAACTCTTTGTTCCCCCATTACAGATCTGATACTTGCTTTGCACTGTACTTATGGTAAAGAACTTAGTCTTCTCTCCTCTAAAGGCAGTATTCACATCAGTCGGACACTTAGGCTTTATGAACTTACAGTGCACTGTCACATTAAAAAGCATTCTTCAATTTGCCAGTTTCATTTTCCAGGGTACAGGAAGTTATTCCATACCATTGTGTGGAAGAAAGGGATTATGCTACCTTTCCTTGTTGACATTTAAATAAAGACTAAGATAACAGCAGCTGGCTCCAAAGAACGATGTGTTCTGCTACAAAGCTGTTTGAGCTAACATCAGTTTTGCCAATGTATACAGGCTGCTTTTCACCTTGATCTCAATGTTTTTTCATGTCACTTGATGTGGTATTACAAAGCACAGAAGTAGAGTTACACAGTGCTTCCCTTGTTTTATATACATGGGCAAGTCCAGTGTACAGAAGCTGAGGGGATTAAAGGTCTATAATTTCCAGCAGTTGTTATGCAAGCGTTATATCTTTATGCTCTTTGCTTAGTGATGCTCTTCTGGATGTAGCTCTGGGGAATGGCAAGTAATAATCATCCCACATTTTGTAACTAGGAAGTGCAGCACTGTCAGATCAACGGTTGGGTGTTTGGCAAGGAAAAGCTCTAGTGTGTCTGCTTGACTTGAAGTTATTCACACTTAACTGTATACCTACAAGTTCTGATGCACTTGGGCCAGAATGCTCAGCAGCTTGCAATATCAAGCCTTTTCACACACTATTACAGTGAATAAAACTATAAAAGCTGTTCTGTTATTTCTAAACATCCACCTATTCGCAGTCTTTTACTTTGAATCAAACTAGGCTTAGATCTAATGCAGTAATCTACGCTGCCTGATTTTAAAACAGTGACATCAAAGACCATTTTCCTTTACAGCAGTGACCATAAGAGTCTTAGAGTTTATGCCTTTTTGAGTGGTGGCTTGGCTGGGGGAAAAGGAGGGTCATCTTCTTCCTTCTGAGCTTGTGTTCTTGCTTCCCCTTCTGCATACCAGAGTCTCTTTGGGGTTTAGAATTTGTAGGATGAGACAGGTCAGAAGCAATACAAGTAACATAACACCCTTTAAAACAAACAAAATGGTTATAAATGTGAGAGAAATGTTTTTCAGGATACCAACTGTTTTTTCTTATTTTGTGACAATTTAAATTAATGTATGCCTCTTGAACTTATTTGGCATTTAGCTGGAAACACAGTGTCACTTGGCGATAGCGGAATCTTTTGAGGGCTGTGGAAAAAGCCTTTTGCTTGGTAGCAAATGATTGTATTGGGATGATGCAGAAGTAGAGTTTTGAAGAAGACAGTTCTTAGTGCACAGCACTAGGACACTTTTGTCCTCATAGGCTGCTTGTGATTATGTGAACAGGTCAAAGCCTGCTTTACCACTAGCAGGTGCAAAATTTCCAGGTGGAAAGATGTTCAGTCACTAATGGTATTCCTCAGGGCTTGGTGGCCAGTCTGGTTTAATAACCTCATCGGTCATGTGGATGAGGGGAGCAGGGCCACCCTCAGTAAGTTCACAGCCAGCACTGAGTTGGGCAGGAGTGTTGATGTGCTGGAGGGTGGGAAGGGAAGGGTCTGCAGAGGGGTCTCGACAGGCTGGATTGATGGGCTGAAGCCAGTTGTGTGAGGTTCAATAAGGTCAAATGCCAGGTCCTGCATTTGGGTCACAACAACCCCAGGCAGTGCTACAGGCTGGGGACAGAGTGGCTGGAAAGTGGCCCTGTGAGAAAGGACCTGGGGATGCTGGTTGACAGCAGCTGAACATGAACCAGGTGGCCAGGAAGTCCAATGACATCCTGACTTGGATCAGCAATAGTGTGGCCAGCAGGACCAGGGCAGTGATTGTCCCTCTATAATAGATACTGGTGAGGCTGTACCTGGAATCCTGTGTCCAGTTCTGGACCATTCACTACAAGAAGGACATTGAGGGGCTTTAGCGTGTCCAGAGAAGAGCAGCAGAGCTGGTGAAAGGTCTGGAGCACAAGTTGTGAGGAACAGCTGAGGGAACCGAGTTGTGTAACCTGGAGACAAGGAGGCTCAGGGGAGACTTTATCACTCCCTATAACTGCCTGCACAGAGGCTGTAGCCAGGTGGGGTTGGTATCTTTCCCCAGACAACCAGTGACAGGACAAGAGGAAATGGCCTCAAGCTGTGCCAAGGGAGGTTTAGGTTGAAAGTCAGGATTTTATTTTTTTTTTTTTTTTTTTTTTTTTTTCTGAAAGGGAAATTAAGTGTTGGAACATGCTGCCCAGAGAAGTGGAGTCACCACTCTAGGAAGTGTTCAGGAGATGACCAGATGTGGCACTTAGTGCTATGGTCTAGTTGACAGAGTGATGATTGATTAAAGGTCTTCTCTAACCTTAATGATTCAAAGTGATTTTGTCATTCAGATATGTCCCAAAGGGACCTGAAGCTTGTAACTTCTTTGGAAATAACCACAGTGTGTTTTTCGTCTGTGTTTCTAAATAAATGGAGAGGAAAATATTATATTCATTACAATATATGTATTGGGTCCTTCTGTACCTTCCTATAGTCAATTTACCAGTATAAATCAAACTGAGCTGTTTCCTGGTTGTACTAATTTTCAGGCAAACCATATTAATTGGATATTTTGATTGTCCTGTGCCTTTTTTCCTCCTTCAGAACATTAATGTGGATGCAAGTACAAACACTATTCCATCAGGAATTCCTCGAGAGCCGTTACCAGTTTCTTCTACATTGCCCAGGACCTTTGAAAGGTCTCCTTCGCCCCCCCAGCCTACTGAGTAAGCATTTAATTACATGAGTGTAATTATTCTGCTCTGAATCACATTTGCATTTTCTTTCATCAGGCAGAACAATGTAAATAGCTATTAAAATCTTAATCAATGAAAGAAGTAATATTTTGTTGTACTTGTAGTAAAGGCAATAAAGCTTAATTTCTGAACAATATCATAATAGTGATTCAATCATAATAGTCATTTAGCAGAAAAAATTTGGTGTCGTGGTTTAGTTTCTGTGAGTTAGAAGTTGTTTAATGAACACCTCACTGTTTTGTATTTAGATAGCTTTGAAACACAGACAGTAAACCCACGGCCCTGTGGGCAGTACTGATGTCCATACCGTAAAAAAGTGTTTTGGTAACACTTTATTTGGAACCTGCACATCAAATAGCTGAGTAACTAAATGCTATTAGAACATGACACAGTACAGGTAGTGTCACATTGCAAATGAGTGTATTTTTTCTGTTTTTTATAGCATTTTTGAATGCAGTGCTAGTCATCATGTGCTAGGCAAATTATAGCTGTAACTACTTGCAGTCATGCTCAAACTTTTTAGACCTATTGTTAAACCATTCATCTATCCTGAAGTTTCACTTTTCATGAGCTTTGCTTCCTGCTGGATGCTTACAGGGACTCCAAAGTTGTGGAAAAACAGCAGAGAGAGACCCAGAGTACAGAAAGACTTTCTTCTTCCACACTAAGTACTGCATGTAAATCGGTACAAGTCAATGGGGCTGCCATAGTAAGTGACCTTATTACTTCACTTTTTCTTAATGATCCAGTTTCCATTTAACAGAATAGTTATTGCTATCCAGTGTTACCTAATCATGTGAGCCCAGTCATCCTAGAATTTGTCCAGCAGCTTCAAATTTGCTTATTTGGCTTCATGATTACTTGCATGATAGAATTCTGTAATAAATAGTGCAAAAGGTATCTCCTTATCTGAATCCTTTTCTTGGTAGTATTCTTGAGACAGAAGTATTAATACATATGTTAATATTGAAACCAGAGTATTCATCTTGTTTCAGCTGGTTTAGAGTTCGAAAGGGAAATATTTTTCCCTATGCCAGTACCCCTTTTTTCTGGCATACTGTTTTACGTTTTATCGTTTTATCTTTTCTTCAGCTTTATTGTCTATACAGCTTCTGTAAACTTCATACTCAAACCCTCATCTGCACTTAAACTTTTGGGGCAAGGACCTCACCCTTTTTTGTTCATAAAAGTAATTTTTTTTTTCTGAAGATGTTTTGTTTAACTCTGTCCTGTTTGTTTGTGATTGCCCAGGAACTGCGAAAACCTAGTTATGCTGAAATTTGCCAGAGAACAACTAAGGATCCTCCTACATTGCAACCCCAGAAAGAACAGAAGCCAAACACTGTAGCATGTGGGAAAGAAGAAAGAAAGCCCACAGAAACAATAGAGAAAAACAGAGAACCTCCTCCTGCAAAGTCACATCCTGGACAACCCAAAGACCAGAGGAGACAGTCAGGACGCAGATCGTCCCCTCCAGCCGTTGGCAAACGCTTAAATAAAGAACAGAGTACCCCTCCAAAATCTCCTCAGTGAAAATAACACCTGGGAGGGATTTGAGAAGAGGTCTGTTTCCCACAAATTAAACCCATGTTCCCACTAAGATACCTGAGAATGAGTTGCTGGTTAGGAGCTTGCAGTGATACAAGGCATGTAACAATGCCTGCAAGTTATTTTTCTGTGAAATACTTTTTCCCCTATTGAACAAACATTCTATTTTTCTGGGTATTTCTGGATAGTTGTTCTAAACCTTACATTTAGATTGGTGCTTAATTGGAGGTGAAACTTAGTGTGATTTTTTTTTTTTCTTTTTCCAAGGTGTAAAATATTTGTCTTTAAAAAAATCAACTTTTTATTAAGCCTCTCTGTGGCTGTGTGAGTGCAAGCTCTGTATAGTGAGTTTTTTCTAAACTGTTAAGCAGAAACATGCTGCTGCAATATTTTTAATAAACTGGTCTGCAAGTACATATCTAAAGTGTCCAAAAGACTGATAACGGCAGCTAGTGTGTAGAGTGCAAGAAAGTAGATATATTTTACAAATTAGTATGTGACCTTGAAGATTTTTTTTTTTATTATTGGGCTACTGTACTAAGTGTCAGCAAATGAACTTGCACTTTTAGGTTAAATGAGTAGCTGTTTCTAGTATTTTTAAAAACTTAATCTTTTTTTGATGTTTTGCACACTCAAAATGAATTCTACAGGGCATCATAGCAGTCTTTCTGAAATATTTCCTTTTTTGACTTACTGCAAGCAAGTAACCATCTTCTCACTCCAGAATAAAACTGATGTTATAATTTGCAAATACAAAGCACATTGTGAATAGAAAGAATCAAGTCTGTGAGCTTCTATGGTGGTGAAGCCTGTTAGTGGATGTTATCAGGAGAAAGCAGAGTAGCCTTCTTGTGATAACCTTAGCTTCCCTGTGCTTGTAAGGGAGTTAACTGAGTCAGCGCTGTATATTCTGGTTACCCCTGTGCTCTGTGTAGACTTTTTTTTAAAACTCTGCCCCAAGTGCTCTTTGAAAGAGTTCATATCTTAGTCAGCCTTGTGTTGACATCTTCCTGTAACTACAAGCATTGGCATACGGATTTAAATTTTTCAAGACGTGAGATAATGGTGTTTGTTTTGTGTGGTGGATGAAGAGATCCCCGATATTTACCTCTGGGATGAGGTTTCTCACACTTATTTACTTTAGAAGTGATGCGCTTTCTGAAGGACAAGGATGCACTAAATTAGCAAGTTTCTAATAAAGTTGAATATAAATTATTTTTGTTTTAAAATGCCTAAAGCTTTTCTTTAAGTGTTTAAACTGCAGGAAGTTCAGACAAAACTCATTCCTGCTGACTATGACAGTACAGTTTATTCCACAAAAATGTTTATTTAAACAACTGATTTTTTTAAAGAATTATTTCCATCCAATATTTAAAGACTTGAATTTTATTTAAACTTGAAAATGACTTTGCCTTAACTTTTGTACAAGACAGTTTAGAGTTAATGAGGTCTGACCCCGTGGAGGGTTAGCATGAATGGCATACAGAATTACTCAGTTACAGTATGTATCTATTGTCACTGGTCTTACTGGGTAAACATACTGTAGTACAGGAACTAGCAGCAGTTTTTGTAATATACCTTAAAGATCTTAAACAGTTGATCTTTTTCAGATTGTTGAAAAACCTGTAAATGCAAATAGTCAATACTGTATTAAATATGTGCACTTGGAAGTGTGTGCTTTGCTTGTACAGTTGTAAATAATCAGAACATATAAAAAGGTACCCTAAAGAAAAAAATCTGATAAAAATTATTGATATTATAAATGTTGCTGTTGAGCTGGATGTAGATAAACTAAATGTTGTGGTTTGAATATTACTTTAATTTGTTGTTTTTTCTTTTTCTTATTTTATTCTGGTGTGTTGAACTGACTCTGCCTCTTCACTGCAAAAGGGAAATGGAACAAAAGTCTTATTTGAAAGCCCTCAAATGTTTTCCTAAAGTCCCTTTAAAACCAAACAATTTAACCAATTCAAAACTGTTCTGCAATGTAAATAATGAATTTCAGCAGTCAAACTGTAATTTTTAAGTAATTATTAAAAATCAAGTCTAATTGGGGAAAAACTTGACTGCTGCAAAAATATACACTGAAGCTTGTCTGCTTTCAAGAGTATCAATGCATGGTTCTTAGAACTGTAAAGTAACTGTCGAAATTGACTCCTGATAAATTTCCTATTACAAGCATCAATTGATAACTAGTTGGCATTGTAAATCCAGCCTGTTGTATGCTGCAGAATTGGTCAAAATAGGGCACGTGGAGTCTGTTGATTTTTCTTGTTTAAAAAGCGCACTTTGTGAATGCTGTGGGAGGAGATAGGACCCCGACACCATCACCAAAACTGCTCAACTACTTCTGGCATTGGATTTTTGTATCCCCTTCTCCTTTCCCCAGCAGCAGTGAAAGCGGTAGCTAGATTTGTGTATGGTTTAGGCCAGCTGTATGATTCATTTTGTTTGTCTGCTGCAAGTGAAAGGCTTTTCCAGCTGCAAACAGTGGCAAGTGGTCCCTTCCAGCGGCTGTGAGCGGCTCGTGCTGGTGCTCAGCCGGTACCCGAGGTGATCTGTTGAGACCAGTGGGATGTGTTGTGCTGTTCTAATGTATTCTGCTGCCATTTGTGATAGGTCAATACACTGTAATTACTGCTTACCCAGCAACAGTCTGTTGCATCTAAAGTTTAAACCTTCCTCTGATGTGGTTTTATACCTTTTTTTTTTTAAAAAAAAAAAAGTGACACGCCAAATCGCTGTGTAATATACAATACAACTTCTCCTTACTGTATTTTGCTTTGAAATTTATTTCCTCCCCCCCCACTCAGTGACAAAATGGAGTTTTCAGAGTAGAGTTGTGAAGTTGCATGCAGACTGTTGCTACGATACAGAGAGGAATTAAAACATGGCTTTTAAAATGAAAAACCTCCCAAAAGCAGTAGCTGAGCTCAAGGTTCAGGGATACAGTAATTAAAATTGGAATTTTACCCTGTTAGAACTGTGTGGTGATGCTTTTCATTTTGAAAACAAGTCAAAATGGGGTCTGAGATCTTCCAGAAATTTATTTAAAAAAAAAAGGTTACTTTCAAAACTGAATGTAATTTCAGATCAGTCCCCCCCCTTGACACTGTCACTTAGAAACGTGTGAGCGGTGGCAAATTTTTGATGTTGCTGCGTTATCCTTCAAAGCCTTGAGCCATTGGCATGGAAAGGCCCTTGTTGGAGCGTGGTGCAGTGTATCAGGAGCAACAGCTGACTGTAATGGTGCACACCTATCTCTGTATCTCCTTCAGCTACAGGTAGGGGTTTTGTGCTTCGTAACCTATTACACTAATAGCAGCAGACAATCCAAGATTTCTAAGGAGACCTAACAGCTGCCAATTCATGAAATAGAAGTGTAATATGGGAGCCTTTTTGAGGGTTTTTGTTTTTGTTCTTCTTCCATTAAGACTGGAATCAAGCTTACATGTAAACTATCAGTAATTTAAGTTTCCTTTTGTGTCATAAAATGTAAAACTGTCTAATTTGAAAAAAAATATGTAGGTTATGAAAAATAAAGATTTAGGCACTGTTGAATTCCTGATTTTTTTAATTAAACATTTATTCAGCAGTATTTTTCATTACCTTTTGTCTTTTGATCCCATTTTTGGAAATTGTATATTTCTAATTTTGGGAAAAAAAACACCTTTTGCTTCAACACAGCTCTTGTAACTGTCACCTAAGGCTCTGTATCAGCAGCAAGAACCCCTGTGATGTATCTCTGAAGGCTGCAGTGTCTTCCTCTATTAGGTAACTATGACTGGTTAACATTTTTAAAACTATGGCTGGTTAACATTTTTAAAGCAAACACAAAAACTGATGTGTTGTTTACCAAAGGTTCTATTCATTACTGGTTTGATCAATTTATTAGATAAGGTATTGGCTTTGTCCTAAATATGGATTTTAGTGTTTGGGTTGGTGTTTTGGTTATGTGGAGAATATGGAGATGTCCTGGGATATTTTCTTGGCTTTTGCTGGTTTTAGAAGTTCTTGGAGAAGGTCTTGCATCTAGGAAAGAAGAGCTTCTGGGATATCCTCTGTCTACATAAAAGAATAATTTGGAAATAATTCAAACACCACCCCCTTTTTTTGTTTTGTTGAGGTTTTTCTCTAATGCAGTCTCTGACCTATTATAACGATGGATGTATGGAAATGTTAACAATTGCTGTGTTTACTTCATCTTGGGAAGTATTGCAGTATTATTCCTCAGGCTGATGGCTCTGAAAGCTCCTGGACAGGTTAGACTGTTAACTGCTCCTATTTCCTCACTACTGTCAGCTCAGCAAAGTAAGTCAACACAGGAATACCAGCCTACACTGGGCACTGTGAGCATCTCCAACCTGGAAAATTCACTTAACCACTGGGCTTTGGCTATGACCTGGGCTACCAGTAGTTGAAGGCAAACAGTTTTCACTTAAGCATGGAGTGTCCTGTTCTGCCCTTGGGACAAAGTTTTCTACCACTTAATGTATATAAATGCATGGAAATTTGTTAGCAATGTTGCCATAATTCTAATGTGGCCACAGAGGACCACCCCAGCTCTGACAGAAATTGGGGATCTATCTGTTTGTCCAACAAAACTGGGCAGCGTCCCCTTTGTGCTGATTTTCCTCAATAAAAAGTGATGTTCAGTGATGGCTGCAGCAATGTTCATGCTAAACACATGGTTTTGTGTCCTCTTGGGCATAATGAGAAAGAGTGAATGTAAAAAAATTATGTGCAATTTGAGCATCCAAAGGTTACTTATTGTCACAGAAACTGATTCATTGTGCTTTCATCCTAAGGCTTCTTTAGAAAATAAGATTTCATGAAGTTTTAAGTTTCCTAATATGCTTTTACTTCACAAACCTTTATATTAAAACCTCCTGTTCTGGTATAGCTGAGCTTTTATGACTGCAACCATTTAAGTCAGGGAATTGATTGAATTTCAAATTTTGCTGAAAGCAACGTTATGCACTCATCTCTGCTTTTGAGAGAATAATTCTGTAACAGCCTGGTGCCATCTGGTTATGGTAGCTTGGTTACTGCAGCCTCCACTCATCATGGAGATACAGCTTGGGATATATTCCAGTGCCCAATGTAAATTGATCAGGTAGAAATTTAGTTCCTATGGAAGTGGAACATGTAATGCAGTTGCTGAGCTGTTGTGCCAAATAAGCACAGAAATGCTGCAAAGAAGGTGGCTGTCCTCAGCTGTGCCATCCATCCTGCCTGTGTGCTCCCTCACATCTGTACCCTGGCTGCTCTGAGAAGTACCCAAGGCAGGGCTTGGAGCAGGTCAGCAGCATGGTCCTGGCAGGAACACTGTATTACAATGAGCCAAAGTAAACTGAGTGCTGGTACAATTGGCATATGACACATGGAAGGCAGAAGTCTTGGCTTAAATGTTGCCTTGCTCCCTCCAGTGTATGTGGCTCCAGTCATCAAACTTGGTCATTTTTGAGATTTTTCTCACAGTGGAGAGGAGAAAGGGTCCAATTTCTGTGTAGTGTTTTTGGTTATTATGTACAAGCTGTAATTGTGCTAAATGTTAAATCTCTCTAATGATAGACGGTTAAAGGACTTTATGCACCTTGTCGCAACTGGTTTGGGAGCAGCTCAGCGTTTGGCAAAATGGAGGGCAAAAGGGATGGGTGTATGCTGGGGAAGGGAGTAAAAAGATAAAATCACTCCCTAATTTCTCTAAATTCTCATCAGTTTGACGAGCAGATTGCTCTGTGTGCTTGTGTTACGCACGTAGGGTGTGGAAGCCATCCTGCAGCCTGATGGCTTCACGTCCCATTTGATGAAGGCAGGTGGCATCTGCAGAGCAGTAAATCTACCGTGGCCAAGGGTGCTCTGAGGAAGGAGGCATAAATGGAAGAATTTAGAGTTGTAAAACATGCCAAAGCTGAACAGACCTAAGAAATCTGCATGGGTGGAATTACTGATAGACAATGAAACGTGTCTAATGTCTTCCAAAAAAAGTCAGTGCACGTTCTCCATGCAGCTTGAGGTGCAGGCCCAGGTAGAAGAGTGAGTGAGATTCAGCAGGTCCAGCCTGTCACCTCCAAGGCTGGGGTGTTTTCCGGGAACCCACAGTTCATAGGTTGTGACTCACACAAGAAATGTTTGTCACTTTTGCTCTTTTGTCTCCAACTGCAGTGTACTTAGCTCAGGTTTAGGGTGTCAGCATGGAACAGAGCTGGCTCTGCACAGCTGGGCTCACAGCCCCCACAAGCCAGCCCTGCAGGAAGGCACCGGGATGCACTTTGTGATGGGCACAAAGGTGGGCAGTTAAATGGGCTCTGTGGGGAGAAGGCCTTTTTCCTAAATTGAGCTTCTTGGGATCTGTGGTGTCTGTGGCTGGCCTGACCTACACAGTTTCTTACTCAAGGATTTTGTTCTCCTTTAGGAATTGGATGTGTAAATTCATAGTCATTTTCCCTCTCTTGTTATATTCTCCTTTTCATTTGTAATGATTCAGTGCTTTCTATTCTTGGGAGCTGCATTGCTTGTGGTAGATGGCAGCTCCCTGCTCCTAAGAATTGTGTCTGTTTTCAGAAATACAATAGACTCAGCATTTTGAACATTTCAGTTTGGTGGAGTTTTATGTTTTGTCTCAGTAAAGCAAATTTGGTACTCAGAGGAGGATTATCTATCTAGGTATGTGTTCAAAGCTATAACGTATACAATAAATTTTTTGATGTATGCTTTATTTTAAAATATTTACAGTTGTTGCTTGGTTCATGGTGTTTGTGTGATGTTTTCTCCATTTCTGTGTTTGCTGGAGTCTGCAATACTGCCAATGTGTCCATCTCCTCTGGGATGACTTGTGCTGATGCTGGGGGAGGATTCCTGCCTTGAAACTCTGGTAAATAAATGTTGGAGAGACTTGTTCATTGAGACAGCGGATGCTGAAGTGACAGCTTTGCTAAAGTGATTTTCTTAGTGGATTTTACTGCTTGAACTGCCAAACAAATGCCTCCTTGGTAGCAAAGCCTGTTTCAGATAAACCTTTTTGTTTTACTCTTCATTTGGACTAGTGATTCCCATGGAGACAGAAACTCAGCCATGCTGGCTGCCGTCCTGAGAGCTGATCCATGCTTTCATCCCAGCCTAGGAAATCCAAAGGCAGCCACACTGGGTCAGACACATGGAAGTTATGTGACAGGTTTAATGTACATTGAGCTTGAAATTTTTTTTAAAATGCAAGATATGCTCTGTGGAACTTTTTCTTTAGTTCTGACACAGAAAAGGAGAGTCCTGGAATGGGAAGGCAAACAGCAGAGCAGGACTTAGCAGCACACCTCATGCAGACAGCACGCCTCATGCTTCACTGTGCTGCTGTCTCAGTGGTTCTGACAGCCGAGGATGCAGCAGACATTAGTGTTGATTTGGTGTGAGAAGTCACTCCTTTGTTTCTGCATAAAATTATGTAGAATTGCCTGAAATCAGGTGTACAATCCCCTTTTCCTATAATTTCCAGTTGTAATTTCTGTTGAGGGTTGCTCTTTAACTGTGAGGGGGTGAGTTGCTGATTGTCTAACATATTTCTGGCCGTGGTTTATCAAAGATTGGTTTTGTTGGATGTTGTGGAGTTGGTGATCTCCACAAGGCTGGAGAAATGGGCACCAACAGAAATCTTACAAAGTTCAACAAAGGGAAATGCCAAATCCTGCACCTCCTGCTGCAGAAGCAGCCCCATGTATCAGCTGGGGTGTGGAAAACAACTGGAAAAACAGCTTTGTAGAAAAGGACCTGGGGGCAATGGGCTGGGGACAGTTGGACATGAGACAGCAATGCCCTTAGTACAGAAGGCCAGTGGCATCCTGGGCAGCCCTCAGAGCACTGCCTGCAGATCAGGGGGCAGTGATCCTCCTCTGCTCAGCGCTGGTGAGGCCACACCTGGGCTGCTGGGTCCAGCACTGGGCTCCCCTGTCCGAAAAAAGCCATGAACACGTTGGAGTGAGTGCAGTGAAGGGCTTTGGAGATGATGAAGGGATTTGGAGCATCTGTCAAACAAGGAGAGTGTGAGAGCTGGGACTGTTCATCCTGGAGAAGAGACAGCTCAGAGAGATCTTGTCTGTGTGTACAAATATCTGGAGTGGGGGGAGAAAAGATGTTGGAGACATATCTTGACTTGTAAGCACTTAAGTGGGGGTTGTGTTAGGCTGTTGTCTGCTAATACAACATGAAAGAGCAAAGGATGTGTATATAATACACAGAAATTAAGTTACAGACCACTAGGCTGTGATTGGGACTCAGCTTACAGATGTACATAAATTGAATTGTCTGCTTGGTCCATGGAGACTGGATCAATAGCCAATGGAGCCTGGAGAGCTGTTCATCTGCATCTTGATCCGCTGAATTTTGATTCTGTGTCTTGGATCTGCTTGAGTAGTTCTTCAACTCTGTTGAAATATAAAGGCATACATTTACGCAACTTGTATAGACACCTGTAGCTCAAAAACTTGATCTGTGAACTTGATTTCACATGTGCAAATGGTCAAGTGGTGCAATTCTTTATTAATATAAACATGTGTAGCATGTCTTTTATGACAGTCTTTATTAGGAAGTGGCTACAACTCATGAGATGGTTTTCTATTTGCTATTAAATGTTTTCCCATTCAGCACAAACTATGGAAGCATAGAGGAGTTCTGGTCTGAAGGGATCTCATGAGATTCATGGTGCTAATAATGCCAAAGAAGTGGGTTCAATCCCCACATGGGCTTTTCACTGAGTTGGACTTGATGATCCTTGTGGGTCCCTTCCAACACATTATGTTCTGTGATCTTAGGTCCTTGGTTCAACATCTTGCTCAAAGGAGGATCAGAGCTGGTTTCTTAGGGCATTATCCATTTGGGCTTTGAAAACCTCTAAGGATGGAGACTGTGCAACCTCTCTGGGCAATCTGCTCTGCTGTTTGACTGCCCTTTTGGGGAAGGACTTTAACCTTACACCCTTGTGCCTCCTCCCTCTTGTTCTCCCCCTGCCCTGCTGTACACATCTGGGCTTTGTTTCCCAGATGGCTCCCCATAGGTATGGAGGAGGCTGCAGGTGAGTTTCCCCACAATAATTCCAACTCAGTGCTGACCAGTGCCAGCTCCCTCAGCCTCCCTGCCCAGGGCACGTGCTCCAGCCCCACACCTTGGTGATCTCCTCTGCACTGGCTCCAACCTGCTGGTTTTATTGGCCCTAAACCAGAGCCAATACTCGAGCTGCAGTCTGTCTTCCAGAACTTTTCCACACAAAGGAGAATTATTCTAGTTGTCTTTCACCTTTGCATAACTAGAGACTTAAACAATTTCAGAACTCTGCTTCTCCTAAGAGGTTGTGTAACATCTGACAAAGTCTGAAGTGAGACAATGAGGCTGCTTATAACCCTGATCACTGCTCCTTTGGGTTGATCAGTACTTGTTTGGGTTTTTTCTAGTACCCAGTGGCTGCTTTTATGAGACAGTAAATTTTTGAAAGTATGGATTGCTCAGTATAATGGGGAATAAAGTTCTAGAAAGGCCTTCAGAAAATGAATCTGTTGCCTTCCTTTTGTTCCCTTAATGCCAGACAGATTATTTGTTGCATTCATTTTGTTTCCACAATGAAAACTACCTTCCCAAGCAGTCTAGTCCAGTGTTGTCCTGACCTTATTACCCTTTTCCCAGCCTTTTCCCTTGTCCAACTTCAGCCAGCCATCCTGGCTCTCCTCCCTGCTCCTCTGGGGCACAGGGGGGAGTCTGAACTAGGAATGAGCAGGGGTAAAGGAAGGGACAGTCAGGGAAAAGCTGAATAAAGCTACAGTTCCTTGGAATGAGGAGGTGTTTGGTGCTCTCTCCAGCCCTGTGTGCCAGCAGGGCCGTGGCCAGCCATGGAGGGAGGCTGCACAGCCTGGATGGTTGCCCCGGCCCCACCAGCCCAGCCCTGCTGGCACAAATATGGTGCATTTATTTGGAATGTCTCTCCCAGACAGTGCTGGCTCAAGTGTAATGCTTTGCTGGCATTCAAGTAAGAGGATCATTCCCTGTTGGAATTTTACAACCCACTTTATAAAAAACAGCGTTGTAGTTCTGGTTTGTATTGCAGCTGCTATTTAATCTGGTCAAAGAGAAGAAGCAGAGAACTTGTACAACGTGATTTATGAAGTTGTCAGTGTTTTGGCACTTACTTCAGCTGTATGAGTTATAAAACCAAAGACCATGTCTCTGCAACCTGAAGAGTGACTCTTGGCCAAAGCTGTATCATAGTAAACTAATGCTCTGAACGCTTTTTGACTGCATCCAAGAATACTTTTCTAGATGGAGCAGTTGCCTTCCCAAAGTGTTCTTTTACAAGGACTAGGAAATTATCCCTGTCTTATAAATACACTTCTAGTGCATTAAATAATTGACAAATGCAGGGTAGCCTTTTGTGGTGGTTTAACATCAGTGATCAACCCAGCCCCACAGAGCTGCTCTTTCACTCCCACACCAGTGGGACTGGGGAGAGAATCAGGAGGGTAAAGGCTGGAAAACTCTTGGGTGAGATAAGGACAGTTTAATAGGGAAAGCAAAAGCCTCACACACAAGCAAAGCAAACCAAGGAATTAATTCAGTGCTTCCCATGTGCAGACAGGTGTTCAGCCATTCCCAGGAGAGCAGGGCATCACCCTTAACAGTGACTGAGGCAGACAAACCCCATCACTCCAAATGTCCCTCTCCTCCTCCTTCCCCCCAGTGCATACACTGCCATGAAGTCTCATGGTCTGGAACATCCCTTTGGCCAGCTGGGGTCACCTGTCCTGGCTGTGTCTCCTCCAGGCACCCCCAGCCTCCTGCCCCCTGTGGCCCTATGAAAAGCAGAAAGGCCTTGGCTCAGTGTGAGCCCTGCTCTGCAATAACAAAAACATCTCTGTGTTATCAATGCATGCTCAGCACCAATACAAAGCACAGCCCAATACTAGCAACTGTGTGAAGAAAATTAACTCTATCCCAGCTGAAAAAGTTCCTCCCCATGTTTTCTGCAGAGCCCTTTTAGGTACTGAAAGGTGCTCTAAGGTCTCCCTGGAGCCTTCTCTTCTCCAGGCTGAACAGCCCCAGCTCTCTCAGCCTGTCTTCACACTGGATGCCGTGTGGGACAGTGTCCAATGCTCTGCACAATCCCAGGTTGGTGACATCAGTTGCTCTTCCATTACCCATCAGTGCTGTGGTGGGTATCCACCCACTCCATCTTAGGAAGACAATCACATTTTTCAGGCACAATCTGTGCTTAGTTGAACTTACCAGACATCTTATTATTGTCTATGTGCCTTAGCACAATTTCCAGAAGAATCTGCTCCATGATCTTTCCAGGTGAGCCTCACTTTCAGTTTTTCCTTTTAAAAAATGGGGTTAAGTTTCCCCTTTTCTGCTCAGCTGGAATTTCCATAGACTTCTGCAATATGATGGAGAGTGGCTCACCCTCTGTCCAAGACTTCCCTCAGGTCCTGCAGCTGCAGCTCATCCTGTCTGATGGACTCGTGCACCTTCAGGAACCTCCTGGATTGCTTGTACCCTGCTGTGTTGTCCTCCAGCAAGTGCTGGGATGGTTGAAGACCCCCAGGCTTGTGAGGCTGCTCCTGCCTGTGGAGGGCCTCATCTGCTTGGTCTTCCTGGTGGTGCAGCCTGTAACAAACCTCCCCTGTAATGTCACCTGTCCTTCTCTCCATTTAACCCTGACCCATTGGCTCTCCTCCATCCCCAGGCAAAGCTGCAGGCACTCCAGCATTGACATGGACAGCAAACACCTCCACCTCATCTCCCCTGCCTCTCCTTCCTGAAGAGCCTCTGTCCTTCCACTCAAACACTCCAGCCACTGGAGCCATCCCTTCCCAGCTCCATGATGCTGGTAACAGCACAGCCCTGCTGGCCTGGGCACATCTCTAACTTGTGATAAGCTTGTATGTGACAAAGAGCACACATACTGAATGTTGCCTTCTGGTGACTGTGAGTCTCAGCCCAGAGGTCTGGAGAGAAAGCAGCATCCTTTTTAGACGAGTGTCTTTCAAAAGAATTACTTAATTGCTAAATCAACTGAGTGTCTCACCTGCTCTGCTTGTACTTAAATCCATCAATGGAAAAAGGGATTTGCCATAGATAGCAGATTGCTGTGCTATTTAGAGTATATTGGTTCTTAAAATTACTAAAATGTGGTATTAAATACTAAATTATCAGTGTCAATTCTCTTTGACCTTGAGTAATGTGGTTTTTACTAAGCAAGAAATCTGCAGATAAAGATTTGTAGGATCCTCTTTCTATTTTACAGTACTTAAGAGATTGTCCAATTTCACAGACATTTTTGGACAGAAATTTCCCAGCAGCATGGCACACCAGCCTTCTCCCACCAGCTCACAGTGGAGAACTCTACATGTTGCTTCCTGGTGTTCCTGTCCCTGGGAGGCCCAAGTGAACCACCCACATGGTGTTGGTTCCACACAGGGAGATGCTGGAGCTGTTTATGAAACTCCACAAAATGACTTTTTGTCTCACAGAGGTGCCTGCAGTATGTTCTCATGTGTAGATACCTAAATGAACACCATGAATCACGCTGTCTTGTGCTAGAGACAGCCTGTGCTGGGGAAGCTTTAGTGATGCTTTAAAAACAGCACTGATTCCTTGATTTTTTTTAACAAAAGCAAAGGAAATAAATACTTAAATGCACTTTTGTAATGAGTTTGCATCTATTAGCTTCTCTTGCCCTTTATTCAGGGAGATAACAGGTGGATTAAATCAGCCCCCTCAAGCCCCACCTTGGGCTCTGGGGTCGAGGTTAGACCTGTGCTGCTGTGCTGCAGCTTTGACTATTTTCTCCCACCAGAGGGAATTCTCCAGGCTAATGTTATTGTTAGTGATTAAGTTTTCGAGAAGACTTGCTGGGAGATCTGTCCTGAGCCAGTCAGAATAAGTTTATTGACAGAGCCAATTATGAGTCTACTGGTTATGGTGGGAAGAGGAGCTTCAGTCCTCCCTACATCTGGCAGTGTTCCTGGAAAGTGGAATTAAAATGGAGACTTGTAGAGTTAGGATTGGGCAAATACCCCTCTGTAATTGTGTACCCCTTGGCTGGGTGTAGAACATAGCAGGCTTCCATCTAGGTTAGGGTTTTTTAGGTTCTTCAGTCACCTGAGGCTGAGCAATGGTGGCAATGTTGGCAGGCCAGGTGCAATGACACCTTTTGGTGGCAGGGAGAAAGCTGGATCTGTGCTCGTGGAGGACAGAGTGCCTTTGGGGTAACCTGAGTCAGGGGCTGGATGGCCAGGTGGGATCTGCTCCTGCTGCCTTGCTGCTGCTGTGGCTCTCCCAGCAGGGTTTGGGCTGGCATCAAACCCTGGCTTTGGGCTCATGCCAGGGATGAGTTTCAGCACAGCACAGCTCCTGGGTGTTTCAGCACTCCCTGAGGAGACAGGTGTCGATACTCACTGAAACAAAATATTTAGGAATGTCAACATATTTTATGGGATGGGATTGTTTCCTAATTAAACTGTGCAAGCTAAAAATGCTATGTCTGTGTGTACTTGTGCCTGAATAACTGCTGCTCTCACCGGACTGCAGTCTTCTCAAATCTGGTCATTAAGATTTCCACACCTTGCCCACCGTCTTCCTGTGTAGTTACATATTTTCATAGTACAAAAAATACTTCATTTAGTGTCTCTCAAAAAAAAAAGGTGGGAAGGCTGGGTCTGCACGAGCACAGAGTGATGGAGGACTTGCTGTGGGACCTGCTGCCTGGTTGTCTGGGCATTTATTATGCCACAGATATAGATCATGCTGGTTCTTTGTGGCCTTCAGTCTACAAATCTCTGCAGAAAACCCCTGCCCCACACCCTCTCAGGCAGATGGTGAGGCAGATGAAGAACGTTGAGGCACCACTTCAGCAGGAGCCTTGTTGGTACCAGAAATTTTAAAAAACAAGTTGGAGGAAGGAAAATGTGCAACAGCATGGGCTGAAACTTCCCAGTGAGGGGCTCTCTGCTGGGAAGACACGCGGGAGGGTGACTGGGGAGGAGTGGGGACTGTGGATCTGTGACTTGGTTCTAACTGGGGAGAAAGAGGAAAGGAGGGAAAAGTGCAATCCTGAGGTCCAAAGGGCTGGAATGGTCTTTTCCACCTTGAGTATGTTGCTCATCTTGCACTGGCAAGACGGTGGGGAATGGGGAGTTTGCACTACTTCCCTGTGTTAGGTGAGGATAACAACATCCCTTGAGAATCCCTGTAAACACTGTGGCACAAAGGACACAAACATCTCAGACAAGTGCGAATTTCCTCACGGCAGGTGAGAAAAATAGAGTTCCAGAGAAGGCATCTGAGAAGGGAGTTGGTATCTGGGATCCCAGTGATTTCAGCAATGTCTGAGAAGAAAGGTCAGGGAAGAATCAAGGATACAGGGAGTAGCTTATCAGCTGAGACAGAGGAAAGCCCTCTGTAAGTGCTGTGGATCTGGTTTTCCCATGAATTTGTGAGGCTGGTGACTTAGAGCTGGTTCCTGAGGTGTGCACAGCAGGAGAGGTGATGTCCTGCCCAAGACACCTTCAGCACTTTAAACCCAAGTCCATTAATAAATATGACAAACTGAACGTACACTGCTGTTTGTTGGGGGGAGAAGTGACCTTTTTGTGTTCTTTCCCTCTCCCTGGGAGCCTGATGGGCTGTGATAACCCACTTAGAGGTGCGTGGGAGGCGGGCGATGGCGTCAGAGTGACGAGAGGGAAGCGGCTCATTCCACATCCCCAGTGCCACGACACTAAAAATAAACACGTCTCCCATCGGGAGTGTCTGGCTGTGCCTCTCTCCTCTCGGCTGTTCCTCTCTCTGGCATGTCTGTCAGTGCTGCTCTGCAGCAGCTGATGCACTGGGCTGCCTCTGAACGTCTGAGTCACCAGGGACCAGGCTGTGCGATGGATGGTTTTGCATGGCAGGGAGCACAGAGGAGCCATGGAGCATCATCAGGTCCTGCTGCAGGAATTTCAGGGACCAGTGCACCTGCAGCAAACAGCTCCTCTGGGTGCCAGGCTGTGAAGCAGAGATTTGGCCTCATCCCAAATCTCAGCAGCAGTGAGGACGGGTGGAGTGGGTTCAGTTGAACACACCTGGCACAGGTGGGCAGAGCTGTGCTGGATGAAGGGAGCAGCAGCTGCTGCAGGGCAGGGGCAGGCAGGCAGCTGGGCTGGCTCAGGTAGGAGGAGGTCACAGCTGGGATGGGACCAGGAGTGCTGGAAGAGGGGATCTGTCCCCATGGACTGGGTCAGGACCCTGCAGTACTCACCCCTCACGCTGTGAGCAAACACAGCCTGGTCCTGTGGTGCAGCTGGGACTGGCAGTGCAATCAAACACCTCACCATGAGCTGCAGCAGCAGAGGGCAGGACATGGGGCTTGGCCACATCAGGCACACAGCTTGGGACAGGAAGGCTTGTCTGGAGAGGCAACACTTTGACAGGTGACACATTTACACATAGCAACTGTAGGATGGTTCCTGCAAACACAAACATAAGAAGTGAAAGAGAACAAAAGAGAAAATAAAACCCTGGAAGACCCTGTTGCTGTAAGAAAAACACAAGTGCCGTTGCTGCAAGAAAAGCACATCCACCATCATCTCCCTTCCTTTCCTTGCATTTCAAACACAGGCTCAGAGCCTATGGGCACCCACTGGAGCAGGCTAGGCTGGGCTGGGCTGGGCTAGGAAGAGGCTGGGTTTGGGCTGTGATGTTTGAGCCACCAGCGAGACCAGAAGCTGCTTATGAACCTGCTCAGGTCCTCACCACCGTGCCTGAGAAATTGGCTCTTTATCCATCACCTACAGTGCTCCTGCTGCATCTTTTCTTCAGTCCTGATCTGGGGAAGTGAAACTACAGAGGGATCTTCTCCATGTGTAAAATATATGCTGAGGGGAGTAATGAGAGAAGACAGAGCCAGGATCTCCTCAGGGTATCCAGAGAATGGATGAAAGGCAATGGACACAAACCAAGACACAGGAAAGTACATTGAAACATAAGAAAAGGCTGGTTTATGGTGAGGAAGGTCAAGCACTGGGTCAGGTTCCCCAGAGGTTGTGGAGATACTCAAAGCTGATAATATGCAGCACTGGGAATCTGCTGTGGCTGACCCTGTTTGCACAGGAGGTTGGACTGGGTGACCTCAAGAGGCCCCTGATGTTTCCAGTCAATGTGTGGTGGTGTGGCCGTGCTCCTGCTGGCCGTGTGACCTGAGGCACAACCATGCACTGTTTCCAACAAGCTGTTTCTGGTGCTCTCTTCCTCCCCATGAAGTCCCTGGGTCCTTCCCTTATTGACCAATGTCAGGAGAGATAGATGCTTCATCTTCACTAAAGCACAATAAAGTGGCACATTATCTCTGGGCTGAGGGAGATTGAGTGAGAGGTGGGGGAGAAGGGAGCTTCTCTTCTCTACTTTAATTGCCTGTGTGACATGAAGGCAAAGCCTGTGGCTTCCATCACTGCTCTCCTGAGCTGCTCAAAGACATTAACAGGAAGAGGCTTGGATTGTTTCTTAAATAAAATAAAAAATACTTTAACTGCTAGCAGGGCAGAGGTTCTAGCATCATTTCAGGCTGAGATGGCATTAGAATACAGCAGATTTGGCCAGGCAGATTATGATAGATGGGAACTGGCAGAGCAGACTGGGGGCAGTGTGGTCAGCTGTCCTGCCTGTGGACCTGGCACAGCACTGGTGGAGCTGGAACTCCATCTCATGGGGAGGGGACAGAACTCTGACTTATCCCTCAGCATCCTCAAGTGTGCTCCTGTAACTGTTCCTGTCAAAAGCAGTAGCCTGGACCACTTCTGAAATGTTCTTGTGCAGGTGTGAGTGTGAGGAACCCACACAAGTGTGTGTGTGTGTGTGTGTGTGTGTGTGTGTGTTTACTGTGTTGCTCTTTATGAGACCTGGAAGTTGTACTGAGAACTGTTTCCATAAAGAGGAAAAAATTATGTTGGAAAGCTCATTTTCTGTGATCCTACCCTGTTTATTGACATAGGATAAGGATACATGGTACTGCATCACAGGAGTGACTGAAGTAAAGCTAGGTTTCAACTTCTGATAGGCAAAAATGAACCTCAGAAGTGCTCTCCCTCGGCTTTTCCAGCCAAACTTGCCTGTACAAGATGCCTTTTCTGTGTCCTCTGCAAGTTTTTTAACCCCTGTGTCACCACCTCCAGAGAACACTCCCAGTACCTTGTTTGTGCTGTGTTTTCAAGTAAGTTCAGGTCTTGGCATTTACCGTGGAATTGTAATGATTTTCACAACCTGAAGCTGTAAAAGAAGGCTGGGGCTTCCCACAACTCTCTGGAAATGGGAGCAGTGAGCATGTGCTGTGCTTACAGCACGCTTTGTGGGGGCTGCAACTCCCCTGAAATGCCCTCCTCTACCAGCCTGCACAGCAGCTGCCAGAAGAATTTCCATTTTCCATGGTTTCTTCCTACAGAGTCTATGTTAGATTTTACATCCCTGAGAACAGTAGGGAGCAGAAGAAAAACGAAAGAAAACTAATGACCTCCTGAAGCCCTGATTTTGATTTTGGAGGAAAGACCACAGCAAACCCTGATTAAGGTGTGGGATTTGTCCTTTTATCTTTTCTCCAGTAGCAACATCATATCCCACTCCTTGCCTCTTATCTGAAGCTGCACTGCTGTCCTCTCCTGCATCCCTTCAGCTGCAGATCCCCCTGGATCCTGTTTTTGGCAGAGCACCCTAAAAGGACAGGGGCTTTTCTGGAGAGGTTTCCTGTCACTTTGCACTGCTTGTGCCCTGTATGAGCAGCAATCCTGTTTGTAGGCAGATATGAGGAACTAAATGAACAGATAAACAGATTGAGAGAAGCAGAAATTCAAAGCAGTTCTTTCTGTGCCACGCTGAACAGCTCATCAGTGCTTGGAGTGCTTGGAGTTGAGAGGGTAACACACTGAAAAATTCATGTCAAAGTTTTGAAACATCCTGATTTAGAGGCACAAGATAACTAGATCAGAAACAAGAATAAGCATTTTGAAATTGAAATTGAGTAGTTAGGCAAAATATACATAATCACGACTTGCTTTCTCAAAGGGAGGATGTGGCTTAAAACTCTTTGTTTTGTCAGGCAACAAAACAAGAGGGAAGACTTATTTCTGATTACTTTTCTTAATTGCTTCCTCTGTGACTGTGCAGAGGAGGAAAAGAGGGGGGGGAAGCTGTGGGTAATACAGCATTTTCAGGATGTTGTTGGTGCCCATGGCAACTCCAAGGGAGCCCAAGGCAGTGTCTTTTTGGAGGGATGAGCAGCTGGTCAGGAACCCCCATCAGTGTGTTGCCTCAAGGAAGGGCATTAGACCTCCTAAACCGCAGTCTGATGGGGATGTGACACTGCCCCGTGGCTCAGAGAGCTCTGCCTGTCCTCCTGTGGGCCTCTTGCCCATTTGGTGGCCAAGTTACTCAGTCCTCATTGGGCTGGCTTGGCACTGGTCAGCTCGGGGCAGCTGATCCCCAGCCCTGCACACTGGATTACCAGGACCTCAGCATCATCCTGGGGCTGCATCAGTCAGCCCTGCTGAGCCTGGACAATTCCTTTCACATCATCTCCCATTCCTGTTTGTGCCTGGGATGTCCTGGAGCTCTCCCCTACTGCCAGCAGCTAGAAAACAGGTGACAGCTCCCCTGTTTTACAGAATTATGGCTTTTCCCTTACACTTTGTTGAGCAAAATGCTGTCAAGTCCAGGTGCACACAAAAGCCATCCCTGGCACTGGGAGCACTCCCCAGCTCAACTGCCTTTCCCAGCACGTTTTTGGGAGAGTGCTGTCAGGGTAGCAGGTCTGACTCAGCCTGAAGAGGTGCTGTTCAGAGGCAGAGATTAGGAGCAAGTGTGAATTAAATGAGGTTCGAAGTGCTCAACAGCAGGCACTTCCCCAGTTTTGTCTCAAAGCTTTGTCAGCTTTCAGTCTAAAGGAAGCAGTGAGGCTGGAGCAGACCTGTCCCAGCCTGGGGCACGAAGCCATGAGCTCCTGCCTTTCCTGTGAGTCTCCACTGCTCTTGGCACACCTGGGCCCAGTTCAGCAGCAGCAGCAATGCCACCGGGTCACTTCTGGCTCCCAAAAGGCACCATAAACCCTGCAGACAATGGCTCCTGTGGCATCACCTTTCCTGGCATGCTCTACCCAAACTGGTATCAAAGCATACAGTTACAAATAGTGTTTTCTCCCTCCTCTTCTGTCTATCCTGTGCCTTTCAAGAACGGAATTGCAGGCTCCCTTCGTCACATTTATTTTTTCTCTCCGGCACTAGAGGGCAGGAGGAAGGACTGGAGCAGTGCAACCCTGACCTGTCTCAGCAGCTATCCAAGGGTGCAGAAATAAATCTGGCTTGAAAGCCTTTTCCCTTTGCCCATTACGAGTTTGCTCATCAATGCTTTCATGCCCCAGCCTCTTTACTGCTATTAAAGTTTAATATTTCGATATTGCATTTCAGAGGTAGCACAGCGAGCGCTGCTCCGGGCTGAAGCGGCACCCCCGTCTGTTCTGGACATAAAGCGGGCAGCTGTGGTTTCTGCAATTTGGGAAATGACTCCGTGTGATGGAGAAGTTGCTTCTTCCCTGGTGGCAAGGCTGCCCCTGACCCTGAGCATCCCTTCCCTTGGCGAGCCTTGGGATGCGCAGGGTGCGATTCGCCTGGGGGTGGGCGTGGAGCCGCCTTACAAACCAGGCAATACCAGTAAGGATTTCTCACTAACCCACCGAAGGTAGGCGCACAGACGATGTTCATCACTGCTTCTCTCTGTGGGGAGCAGCAGGGCTGAGCTCACAGCCGGCTCCAGAGCCCTTTGCGGGAGCGGAGCTGGGCTGGAGGAGCGGGGGGCGAGTGTTCCCGTCCCTGGTAAAGGCACACCAGCTTTGCTCTGGGCTGAGGAAAAGCAGAAACCACCCGAGCAGCTCCTCCTGCATCCCATGTGCTGCTGTTTGATGGCTGAAGGGTGGGGGGCAGATGGCAGCTCCTATTCCATTTTATTCTTCGCCGCATTTTTGCAACGTCTGTAATTAGCACGCATGATATAAGTAGTTACTCAATCGGCAAATAAGACTAAAAATAGTCTTCCTTTTTATTTTTCATTCAGTTCATCCCCTCAGCATATTCCTTACTAGGATGAAATTATCTGGTATTTGTGGGTAATGGAGAGAAACTAAATTTCTTACATTCAAATGAAACTGCACTCAAAAGGGTTTTCACAGTCCGCCACAATTTTTGAGATTAATAATTTTATTTTGTTTTCTACCCAGGAAAAGGAATCTCTCATATGCTGGAAGTAAAAAGGATACCAAAACAGCTTGTGGATACTCCACTGGTTAGGACACTTAATTTGTGAGAGAGCTGACACTGGGTTTATTATCTTCTCACTTTCATTTCTCCTGGACAGTTTTTCAAGAAAAGCTCTGTTTTTTCAGGCAGAGTTTTGGTTCAACAAGCCAGCACTTCCTGAGTGGACAGAACTGTCAAGTCTCCTGACCACATCCTGCCACAGGAGCTGGGAATGCTGAGGGAAGCTGGGATCAAACCCAGCACTGTCTCACCTCATGCTGCACCTGGGAAGGAGCGATGTGCAGGTCCCAGCTGTGCTGAAGCTCTGTGCAGACCCATTGGTCATCTCCCACTGCACTCTATTGCAATGCCAGGATGCTGATATTTGCATCCTGGAGCTCATTTAGCAGCAGGTTTTGTTCGTGGTCTGATGCACAGTTCCTCATTCCTGGCCTGTCCAGGCTGAGGCTGCTGAGCCTCAGGGCCACGGCAAAGTCCTGCTCCTTCTCCTGGCCCCAGGGGAAGTGAGTGGAAGGACAGTGCCAAGGAAGAGATGTCTGTTGGACCCAAACTCTTCATTGTGTTTGGAGAGTTGACACTGCTGCAGTGAGGCCTGATGGCTGAATTAGACTTTGGTTAACTCAAGGACTATTGTCTTTCTGAAAACAAACCTCAGGAACTGGTTAATAGATGATACACACTCATATACAGATTTTGGGTGAGCAAGTAACCCCTGGCTGAAATGGGTTTGTAAGGGTTGTTCAGCAGGTAGCACACACCTTGATGGCAGCTAGGTTTATTTCCCAAATAACATGTAAATCCAAAAATGTTTGTCATAAACTATGAATAAAGAGCAATTGAACAAACCAGAGCAAAACGTGTGCAAGGTGCATCCATGCTGCTGTTTCTGTGTAATGTCAGCAAACTTTCAGGAGGTTGAACAAATCCTTGAGTGTTTTACCCAGGATAACATTTGGAAGAGGTCAGGAATATATGTCCATAAACACCAAGATGTGGGACAGGCACAGGAAATTATCTGTACTCAGAGAATGAGTCTTATAACTTCTCCAGTGGAAACAACCAGTTTCAGGCAAAAGGTGTTTGTGTTCAGTGCTGTTGGCCTTAAACAGCTGCTGAGCACTCTGCTCTGTTCCTTAATGAATGTGTCTAAGGCTCTCACGGACAGGAAACTTCAGTTTTACATCTGATACTATTTCTGTACGGAATAAAAAGTACCAACTACTTCAAAATCCCTTCAGGGGAACAACTAACAGCATGTCTGTCTCATGAGATCACTCTCTGGGAGAGGTGACCATCCTTCCTAAAATTTCTGGAGTCCAAGCACCACCAGTTCCTCTTACTGCTTGTCAGAATAAACCAAGGCTTGGCTGGTCATAGAGTGCTCCATAAAATATTTTAGTTAATAGAACATTTTCACATTTCTGCCCTATCTTTTTCCTTCATCTGGAAGCTCTTTAGGGAAGAGACTTAATTCCTTCACCCTCACCTGAGGGGAATAATAAAGTGGAAACATGAAGGAGGATGTACTGGTTTATACTGCCTATGGAACTGGTAACTCCCCGAATTGTTTTGTAGTATAGTACAAGTGTTTTCCAGGCACCATGCCAAAGGATGAGCATAGTCCAGGATAACCAAGCTTTCTGCAGCCCTGTGTGTTAGCCTAGGGCTCAGTCCTAACACAGCTGTGGCATCTCTAGCACACATCATTGACAAAAGACATCACTGTGCTTGGTAGTAAAGATGTACACTCAAAACAGCTAGAGAAATGCAACCTGGATAAATAGTGTATGTTTGAGGAGGAAAGGGGATAAAGGAAGCAAAGAGGATTTCTGTGAGCTACCCTCTTGCAGGATGTGATACCACAGCCCTGTTGCTCTGACCAGATTTTAGGAATTGAGGGGAGCACTTCCAGCATAATTCACAATGGCAGCTGGGGGCACAGAGTGGCTGCTGGCTTGGCAGCAGCTGCCCAGGGCACAGGAGATTCCCAACCTGTCCCTCCATCTCCTGCACACCATTGCAGCAGATGGCCACCTCCACAGGGTGGTACCTGCCACTGCTCCACTTGCCCACTCAGCTCCCAAAGCCTGTCAATTAAAGCCCCAGCTGAAAATACTCAAGTGAAAAAGTGTTTAACCTAAATGAGAGTTTGGGGTGAGCTGTAATCCATGCCATGCCAGCAGTCCCAGTGGTGGCATTCTGCAGAGAGGGGAGGAGCTCTCAGCAGTCTGACCTTGCCACAGCTGACAGCTCAGCCACACAGGCCTTGGGGGATGCCAAGGAACTTTTCCAGGTGTTCATCACCTTCATGGTTTCGGAGGCCTAGGGAGCTGCTGGCAGAGCAAGGGGTGCTGGTGGCCCAAAAGGGCTTCTCTGCTCTGTGTGCTTCTGCACCCTTGTGCTGGGAGCTCCTTCTGTGCGAGATGGAACGGGAGGAATATCTGTATCTCTGAGCAACCGTCACTGTTTCTTCTTTTAAAGCCTAAAGATAGACTCCATATGGGCTGTGTGCAGTGCAGTCTGACCATACATACGGCGGATCTTTTCTCTTGGCGTTTTTTCAGGCAGCAGTAGACTGATGGTGAGAGGCATCCCAGCGGTGGAGCCTACTCCTCCAACAGTCTTGACAATGAGTGCATTGGAGAATGGCCTTTCTGTCAGGTCAGGATCATAAAATAGACCTTTATTTTATCAACTAGACAAATATGACAAATATGACATGATATTGCATAATGCTCTCACCAGTGTAGAGAGGAGAGATGCACACAGTAAGGGAAAGCAGGAAGGGTTTGTGTCCTGCAGCACCTGGGATGGATGCAGGGGAGAATGTCAAACTGGTCCTGCTGCCCAGCAGGACATGTCACTTAGACAGCCCCAGCCTCTTGCACAATCCAGCCCCTTTCTTCTTCTTCTCCACAAGGAGAGAGACAAAGCTGAGGGAGGTCTGGAGCTCAAGGGAGGGGAAGGAGACCCCAAGGTCTGGTTGTATGGAGAGAAGCAAAGGTGATTCTGGTGCTCAGCACCATGCCCTGCCCCTCCTGCAGTACCACAGCCCTTCAGGTTTGTCCTGTGGGGACCTGTGGCACACAGCATCCCCAGCTGCTGAGGGCTGTGTCTGAATTGTTTGTCAGCCACAGCCCCTTCTCACCCATTTCTGGGGGCACTGACCCAAAAACACACAGTCATGATATGGTAGAAGTGTGGGGCTTCACCTGCAGGGGAGGTGACAGTGGGGAATGCAGAGTAACTCTCATGTCAGTTTGGAAAGACAAAAGAGATAAAAAAGAGATTAAAAAAAGAGATCACTTTAATGTGTTTTTGCTAATGTGGCTCCATTAGCAGGGCCTGTATCATTGGTTCTGTCTGGTTACTGAAAATAAACAATTCCTACCTGACTATTACCATTCCCAAAACAGTTTTTTTCAACAGCCTTTGGCATCTTCAGACATCTGCTGAAATGACTTCTGCAGTGAAGGAGAGGAAAATTGTTCCAGGGAATCATGGACACCAGACCAGAAGCTTTTCTTCTGCTTGACTTGTTTTACCTTGACATTTCTGTACCTCAGATGAGCAGCCCCCACACAGACCTCTGGAAGGGTGGTCTCCAGCCACCACCAGGAACCCAACACCCTGCAGCTTTTTACATGTTCCAGGCATGGAAATTGGAGCAAACACTGGGGCTGAAGCAGGAAGTTTAGCCTGCAAGCAGATTTGCAGGACTGGTTCTCCCACTGCTGTGGTTTGGCTTCTGTTCCTTGCACTCCCTGCTCAGCAGGCACAGGGAAGGAGGGGAAAGCTGGTCCTATGGAAAGGCCAAGGCCAAACAGGCAAACCAGTGGAAAAATGCAAAAATACAAAATCCAAGCATGGAGGCTTCCTCCTCTGCTTATACATAGCATGGTATGGAACTTTTTAGGGAAATAACCTGTTGTGGTTTACATGCACCTGGAGACACAACAGCTCCAAGACACAACTTTGCTTTTCCCTGTGTGTCTGTAATTGCTCCCTGTGGTTTTGGATCTCAAAGAGCCTCTTCCAGTGGCAACCACTACCAGTAAAGAGGAACTTCTCAGTGGTGGCAGTGTACAGGCAGGATGTTTCCTCCTGTCTCATGTTTGATGTGCATATAAAGGTGCCTGTTCTGGGGACAGCTACCTGCACACAGCCATTTTCCACTGCTCATTTTCTTTTCCTCTATCTACTGAGCTGTGAATTCCCTCATGCACCAGTGGAGCTACTGCTCATTAAAACTAATCAGCTGAGCAGATGCTGAAGAAAATAATGGGCCGGGAATAAAGAGAACATTGGTCATACACCGCCAAAAAATCTCTGCAACAGGCTTTTGTAGTTCACTGAGTTTTCATTCTATTCCAAATCAACATGCAAACCAGCTCCACCGGGAGGAGAGCAGTTCAATGAGGAAAGGGAACTTCAAATTATGAAGGATTGATTGCCAAATGCTACAGAGGGGACCCATTACATGAAATATTCCGCGCCGAACCAAACTTGCAAGGCAGTAATGGATGTAAGTGCAAGTCAATCTCATCCAACTGTCACCACAGCCATAATTGGCAAAATGAAAACTGCCTGCCCATGCCCTGAGCATCTCCCTGCCATACTGGAAGCTAAGAAGGATGGTCTCACTTTCAGTAAGTTGATACACGCTGCAGAGAGGAACCAAGCTCAGAAAATGTCCCACATTAAGTTAATATTCGAGTATACAAATAACTTAGGGCCAAAATTAGCCTTCAGTTGCATTAGTGTAAATGCAGCACAGCATCCCTGGGTGGATGGGATTTTCTGGACTGTAAATGGAGGGAGGATTTGGCTCTTGGAAGGCTGTAACAGGAAGAAGGGAGAGTGCATCCCATTATCTGGCTTTGCAGGGGAATTGATGATGGTTTGTGTATAAATGTGATGCTCCAGATTGGTGAGAGCCCTGCCAGCAGCACAGGCAAGGCTCAGGTACAGCCTGCAATGCAGAGCCCACGGGGGAGACTGCAAACACACAGCAACAAAAGGTGGGGAGGCAAAGCTGTGTTTGCTAAGGACATTTGTTTTAACGATTCCAATTAAAAGTCAACATAAGCACATTTTTAGCATGTCAAACATACCTGCTGTTTTCCTGGCAGGGATGCATGAGGGGCTTCATATCTCATCTGTTTACCTTGGTGACGCTGCTTGATGCTCTCCCACATCAGATGCCCAGACAAACATATGTTCACACCTAACATAATTTTCTCTTTTTGCTTTATAATTTTAATTTGCAATTTAAAAAAACAGGGAATCACTTTAGCTTATGATTCACATTGACAACTTTTTAAATGTTGTATTTGTGATCAGTATTTGATTTAGATGCAGAGCAAAAGAAATGTTTGGTAAGGTTTTATTTGAATACAGCAAATATTTTTGGTGACATTATCATCAAACTAGCTCAAACATCTTCAGGAATTCATTTCCTCTTTCTCTCTTTTTTGATTTTTTTGCTTGTTGCATGTTCCTGATTTTTTTTTTTATTTCTCTTTGATTTGTTTGCATACTTTTAAAATCATGTTTACAACCAAGAGCACAAATGATTTACCATTAGAGATGTAAAAATGGCAAACCTGGAAAATGAAAGGCCTGTGAACTACGTGCATTTGGAGCTGGTTTGAAATACAATATTTCTTCAGGAGCTAATTTTTACCCCCTTTAAGAAGTCAGCTCAACATCAAACACAAGCACACCCTGCATTTTGCAAGGTCATGAATCCATCTCTCCTGATTTTTCTGTTGTCTGAAACCCCTTCCTGGGCTTTGTTCTCCAAACCTGCACTCCTTGGAGGTGAATGCAAGAATGCCTGGAGGAGAAAGGATAACAGCACAGGATAAGGAAGAGACACTTTCTTGGAAATAGATTTCCTGGGGCTGTGAATTGGGAGTGAAGCCAGGCTGGGGGATTAAGGTCTGAGTGTCCTCGTGCGCTTTGTGAGTTCATCCAGATTTCCACGCTGGGGATATGTCCTTCTGTAATTAATGGGCCTTAAGCTCAAGTGTGAATAGGAAGCCTGTGAACAGCCCTTCCTGGAGCCAGAATTTTGTAGCCTTGGGACTCAACTCTACTTGGTCTCAGCGCTGCTAAAAGCAAGTTGTTCTTTTTGTGGAGCTGCCAAGAGGAAGCACTGGGGATTGTTGGGAGAACTGAGTTCCCAGTGCAATCTTAGAACAAAGGCTTTAAATACCCAAATCCCCAACATTCCATGTGTCCTTTCTTTTCTGCTTCTCATTTCTCCCCACATATTCCTCTCTTTGGTTCTTTTTGTTTCCTTCTTCAGCCCATGAGAGCCTTTATTCCCTCAAGCTCTGTGTGGATGGAGCAGCTCCTTCCCTCCTGTGCAGCTAGCAGAGGGGGTGCAGTGGATCCCCTTTGCTTTTTATATGAGTGGTACAAAGGCCACATAGGAACATCTGTTTCCCAAATAATCATTATTCCCAACGAGGGCCAAATGCACCAGGCCTTTCTGCATTTGTGCTGCAGTTCTTAGTGGCCTCCTGGTGACTTCTGAAGCAGATCACAGCCAGGTCAGATGGCAGCACACAGGGGGCTGAAGAAGACAGAATCTCATTCTCATATCCTACAGAAGTCATGGGCTGATCCAGTTTCTCATCCATAATACCTTGCCCAGGCTTTTCTTTGCCACCCCATTCACTGTCACATCCCATGTCAGCAGCATTCCTCTTTCTCCTATCAGCAGGTCTTTTTTCTTTTCTATAAGCCTATTTCTTTTTGTTTACTTCACTTCACCACCCCTGCTTGTCTTTACAATTTTTTTAATGTTTTGCCACCTTTTCTCTGTTTATGTTTGCAGTAACCTCAGTCCTGTGACGGAGGAGAAGGTATAAAAATAACAACAAATCCCTTACTCTTTTCATTTTTCAGATCAAAGATGACTGAGCAACCAAGGGGGAGAATTCAGGGCAGCCTTTGATGCACATTATTGATGTTGGCTTAGCATGAAAATCTCCTGGTGCTATATTTGGGCCAATTATCAGAGGTCCACATAATTAACCTGAGACACACTAGCCCCATGTGAAGCAATGAAATTTAAAGACTAGGGAGGTTAATTCAAATCTTAGATGTTTCTGTGATAGGAGATTACTTATCCCACTCCTTTGTATTTGCTGGGAATCTTGTGCTGAAGGTTTTGGTGCTGCATTGAAGCTGTGCCTGGCTCTGCTGACATCCCTGCCTGCTCCACTGGACCCTGAGCCCTGCAGCTCTGCTGGCTCTGCTTTAGAGGTGCTTTGGCTCTCACACTTCCAGCTTCCCATGGGAAATGCTTCACTGGCATCGAGCTTCTGCAGCACCCTCCACTGCACCAAACTACCACCTCACCTCCACAGCCTCCTGCTTATGTTGTTTGTGGGGTTTTTTCCCCCTTTTTCCTCTTTGAACACAGTTTCTGATGACCAAGTTTGGGTCAAGACAAGATGTCAAACTGCAGAGACAGAAATCCTGGAGACCCACAGTTCTGTCCTCAGTGGGTACTGGGGTTTTCTGACTCCAGACACTCCTCAGAAAACTCAGTATTAGCTGTAGCTATGAATATAATCCTTCCTCTCCATGTAGGGCTTGAGAAACTGCACCAGTGTCCAATCTGGCGCTCCCAGACAGGGGCAGACTGGAGTGGAAAGCCACAAAAAACAGTCAGGGGGACCTCTCTCTTTATTTAATTTGCAGGCCTCAGTGTGTAATTTCACTCAGTTAAGACATCATGGCTCAGATTCACAAAATGATGTATCCAACTGCCTGGGTCTCTTTGGGATCATCCATTCAGAGCTGCTGTGAAAAAAGACCCCTCTGGGAGCTGCTTCCTTGGAGCTGGCTGGTGTTTCCACAGGATCAGGTATGGGAACATCTGGAAGATGCTCCCCCCTCCCTCACACCATCCTCTCCCAGAGCTTCCCTCTCCACAGCTGTGCTCAGAGGCAGGACAGCCAACCTCAGCAGAGCTGTTCCCATTTATCCATGCCATGGCACTGGCTCAGGGCTAAAAGCCAGCCTGAGGTGCACCAGCCAGGCTCCAGAGGAATGGCCTGGAGTCACAGCCCAGAAACAAGGTTTGTCTTGCAGGTGTCCCAAAACTACTGGAAGAGCACAGACAAGGTCTGGATTGCATCAGAGCCAGACCCTCTACACATTCCCTCTCCAGGGCCTGCAGAAACTTCTTTTATTGCAGTCTGGCCTGGAGCCTGCTGGCACCCCCAGCCCTTCTCCCCTTCTGTGGCCTCTGGCAGAGGCAGCTGACAGAGCTTTTACCTGTCCCTGACAGATCCACAGTGACACAGCACTGGGCAGCTGATGTGGTTTCCCGAGCACCTTCTCAGGAGCTGTAGATTATTTCTGCAATCAGGTTTCTTCTGATGGAGAAGGAGACATTCCTCTTGCACCCCTGGGCATAATCCCATATATCAGTCATGGACACACCTTTTGTGGGCTGGGAACTCCATATCTCTTCTTCCTTTTTTACAGCCCTAAGTTATGATGAGTTTTGTCAGCACTTCTAAGTTTTGTCCTTCTTCCCTATTTGTTTACCAGCTGGTGTGATCCCACTCCGGCTTGAAGAGAGCAACTTTTGTTTTAGGTGGGCTCAGATCACTTCTGAGATGTCAGATTGCCATTTGCAGCAATCAATTATGTCATGGTGAGTGGCTGCAGTTCAGACTTTTGCTGCACTTGTGGTAGTGAATTCACCTCAAACTGAACAGGTTTGCCTTCTGTTTTGGAACAAAAATGGATAAAGAGAAATCTTACCCTTTGTGCCCTGTCATACAGCACCTATGGGTTTCCCTAGCCCTTTTTTTATTCATTATATAATTTTTTCTTATATGTTTGACTATTTGGACGGACATCTATCAGTTTATTAATCTACAAAGCACTTTCCATTCACACTGACTGGGCTCAACAACTCTGGAGTGTTCCAGAAGACTGGATGATGGCTCATTACTTACAGGATCATCAAAGTGGGAGGCAGACAACAACAAACAGTCCATCAAATCATCCAGCCCCACACTGACAAGAAGCAATTTTCTTTTTCACTTATCACTGGACTGCTGAACCAGTTGAAACCCACCTGCCAGCAGAACTGGTGAGTTCTGAGCAAGCAGCAGCCCAGGCAGCTGAGGCAGAGCTGGGTCTCTGCCTGGTCTCACACTCTGTGTCACCTCCATGGTGGCAAAGCAAACCTGTCCCCCTCGGGGTCAGGAGCTGCAGGCCAGCACTCAGGCAGCCACAGGAGCTGCCTGTAACATGAGCCTGGTGAATTTGTCACTTCTTATTCTAAAGCAGTTTTGCAGATGAAAAGAAGGCTCGAGTCCCCAAGGCTCTCCATCTGGCACCTTTCATGAGCACTAAATAATTTAGTGAAGAAAGTCTTTACATGTTCAGTGCTCCCTTCCTATATCTGACACAGCACAGTCAACAACAACTTGAAAGTAAAAATGCCAGAAAATAATGCTTTCTAAACATACTGTGAACACCAAATATTGTTAGAGTTAACTTCATCTGACCTTTGGTCACTGCTTTTTGTTAATGCCATAACCTTAAACCCAGACTTACACCTGTTGTAATAGCTTTGTCTTCATTAATTGCCTATGCTGCAGTTTGGGTATCTTAGCAGGTACTGTGAAAATGCCTTTCTTTGGAAGTTCTTAATTCTTTTTAAATTCTACAGTTTTCTTAAGCATGATTGCTAACTGCTGTTTTCCTATGCAAAATAATTATTTTTCCCCTATTCCTCATGTTCTTTCAGTTTTATATAGAGAAAGAACAGCCTGCCTGAGTTTCACATCCTAAACACTCCAAAAAAATGGTTGGTATGTCTGGACAACCACTTTGAGAAGTGCTCAGAGAAACTTGATTTGAAAGCTAGGGGTGCTCAATACTTGCTGAAAAGAACCCTGAAAACCAGAGAACAAAACATGCCACAGCCCAGGTATTTCAAGAGGGGATTTATTGCCACCACTGCTTGTGAAAGCTTTTATTCTCCTTTCCTTTTGTCTTCTCCAGGCACAAAGGATACAAAGGAAAAATTATATGACTACTACTTTTAAATACTCATCAATTTTCCAGCGTGCCTGTAGCAGTGGTGTCTGGGAACCAGTGATGGGCTGCCTGCTTTTTAGGGGCTGCCTGGAGGTGTGAGGCTGCTCTTCCTGGAAGCCAGAGGAGGGTCCATGCTGTGGGAAGGGGGGTACTGAAATGGAGGGATGTGAAGCCCTGCTGAGAGGGGCCCTCCCTGGTGAAGGGGACCTTCTCCCAGATAAAAATACATTTATATTCAAGGAAAGGATTTGGACAGATTGTATTGTGTGGGAGAAAGGGACAGCATTGACTGCAGATGTTCAGAGGAGCCTTGGGGAAAATCATTTTTAATGAGCCACAAGGTGCATTTTTTGAACCTGGAAGACTTTGTTATTCAAAGTTATCCAAGCTTTATCTGAGTATATTTACTCCAGTCAGAAGCCCTGTTCAGCAGGTCCTTACAGCCTGTTGCAGTCCAGAGGAGTTGAACACAAGCTTCAATGCTTTCAAAGCCACACATTTCAACTTTTTCCCCTCCAGTTTCTGTGTTCCTCACACATTGGTCTGTACATGTACTAAAGCAGCACCAACTAGTCAGTAGAGCTGCCCTGAGATCACAGCACTCCGTGCCCTGCAGCCTCTGCCAACCCAAACCTCACCAAAAACCGCAAGGAAATATTAGGAGATGAAACATTAGGTGACGGATTTTGCCTGTGAAAGAACAGAAAATGGGTTTTCAGAGGCCTGGTGGTGTGTTCAGTCAGCAGCCACTCACTGCCAGTGTGTCTGGGGAGGGCTCTGGGCTGGCAGAGCCCTGCAGACAGAGCCTGGTGGGAGCAGCAGCGCCGGCTGAGCCGCGCAGGAAAGGCTCCACAAGGGGTGACCAACCAGGGCTGGTGCGAGCAGTCAGCTGGCATCTCACCTGGCATCTCACCTGGCATCTCACCTAGCATCTCACCTGGCATCTTACCTGGCATCTCACCTGGCATCTCACCTGGCATCTCACCTAGCATCTCACCTAGCATCTCACCTGGCATCTCATCAGGCATCTCACCTGGCATCTCACCTGGCCCCACATCCAAATTCTGGCCTTGCCATCTGCCCTTCTCACAAGTACTATCTACTCTACAGGAACTGCCCCCATCCACATGGCAAAAAATGGAAGGAGGTACCATTTTGTCCCCCTGTCCATGTATGCATTTCATGGTAGAACTGGCTTATTTACAGCCTGCAGATCTAACTCTCTAAGAAAGTATTTGTCCAGACCCTATGATAGGGATGTGCTGGGTAAGTCCTGCCATGTCCTAGCCTGGGTTAGAAAATTGTGTTGTATCCTTGGAGCAGGAGCTGCCTCTTGATTGAACTCACTGCACTGACCAACTGCATTTAAAAACCAAGATCCACATTTGGAGCTCTGGCCATCAGAACATAGAGTGAGTGAACCAGGCTACACAGGGAATTAGAGATATATTTATACAGCTCACCTCTCCACAGGTCAGATTCCCTCTTGGAAAGAGGGAATCGAGCTTTCTGGCACACAGACCACTCCAGAGACATTGCTAGGAATATTGCAGGCTTCCTGGGGGACATGATGTTCCCAGCCCTTCCCAAGCTCATCAGAGAGCAAATGGAAAACAGTAACTTCTGGAAATGCACCTTTTGGGAGCTAGGAGCAGCAGAGCAGAGCAGGTGAAACACAAAAGCTTTGCAGGTCCTTTGGGGAGCCCAGGTAAAAGCTATGGTGTTGAAAGGCTGCTGGAAAGAGAAAATTCATGTATGTTAACATAATTGGACATAATTACATCTTTGATCTTGTCCATATTTATGAAACAGTGAATGGGAAACCCTGAAGGAATTCAAGGAAGAAATTACCATATTGAACCTTCCCTGTGAACTGAAGTCCATGTAAATCACATTCCTCTGCTTCCAGTACCAGAAAGGCTGAAATGCCCTCAGTGCTCCCAGACCCATTAATGTCAGCTCTGAAATGAGCTCTGCCAGGCCAGTGCTGACTAGGCTACTTTTTGAAAATCCCAGGAAAAGCAGAATAATCTGACTACTTGGAGTGCATAGGTCTAGTGATAAAGGCTAAAATTTTCTTGTCTCTGCATCTGATAGTATTAATCCTTGACTGTGATTTACCTGGGATAACAGACACTGTTCCACTAGCTGTTCTTGCAATTATAATTGTGACAATTGAGAAAAAAACCATATCATTCAAGTATTTAAAAATAAGGGCTTTTAATTTTATGCTTAATTTCCTGGGGAGCAGGAAGGTTATGGGCATCTGCTCAGATCACTCTCTTATCACAACACGAAATGTTTGCAACCCTCGTGTGTGTTTCGAGAACACCAGGGGCAGCTTTACTACACAAATAAGCAAACAGAGGGATGAATGGAAATACTGTTCACTTGAGAGTCCCTCATTGATGAAATACCTGTCACATACTTCTGCCTGAAGCACACAGACACACTTGTATAGCAACGTGGCAAGTGGTCCACTAATCATATTCCAAGTAAGTCCTAAAAAGGAAAATTCCTACAATCTTCAAATCTATAGAGGAGCAGACGGATGATGGCAAACTCTAAGTGCTTTACTGGCTGCCTGCCTGCCATCCTCTGAACAAGGGCTAATAATAATACCACTTAAAAGAGCCGCTGAAGGGTTAGATTAGTTTCACTGCTGCAATTTGCAAATAATCCAATATGTGAGTTTACTACATCCTTTGCTATGACCATGGTCAACAAATTCCTGGGTGCAGTGTGTTTACCCACTGATAAGGGCTTGTGCTTACCTTTCAGCAAGAAGAAATCAATAGAATGGATCTAGTTTGTGAGCTCACTGGCAAAATACAAAGGAAGTTTCACCAACCCTTTCTTTTTACAACTCCCGGTTTATTCAGTCAGGGAGCAGGGAGGAAAGCCTGTTCCCACTCACCTTCTGGCTTTTTCTGAAGCTTTTTAAGCCTTTCTTGACAGGAGTTTGGAGCCTTTAAGTGTTGTATGTGAACTGAGGAAGCATTGTCTCATCCTGAATTCCTGAGCAGGCTCGTGGTAAATCCTGGAGTGGTTTGCACAGCTCTGCCCTATCGTGCCCAGGGACTGTGGGGACCTTTCCTGCAATCACACTCCAGCCAAGGGCTTGGGGCTTCATGCTGCCCCTGCCTGGCCAAAATATTGCAGCCATGCCCATCCCCAACAGAATATCCTGCTCTGAAGGAGGCAAGCATGGGGTCAGCAGTAAATGCAATGAATACTCTCTCATCAGACACCAAACAGGGACAGGGCTACCAAAACTGAGTAGCTGGCAAGTAACTCTGGATTTATGGGCTTCAAAATGAGCAAGTTTGATTTCTCTCTTTTCTGTCCTCCTTCATTTCCTACATGATGAGGTCTGTGAACCTTTATGTCCAGAGCCATGAACTGCCATTGCCCTCCCTCTCTCTGAGGGTTAATAACCTCAGGTTTGGATACAGGGAAGGCCATGTTTTTACATTAAACCATCACCACAGAGGCTACAATAGGAAACAAAATGATCCTGGAATGACGTAATATTGTGGATTAATCCCACACATCACATTCACCAGCCCCAGTGGGATGGGGGAGAGAAACAGAGGTGTAAAAGCTCACAGGTTGAGATAAAGACAGTAAAACCTAAAGCTGCACACACAAGCAAAACAAACCAAGGAATTTACTCATCACTTCCCCTTGCCAGGCTGTTGTTCAGCCATCTCCAGGACAGCAGGGCTCCATCACCTGCAGTGGTGATTTGGGAAGCCAACACAGTCACTCCAAGCATCCCCCCTTCCTCCATCTACCCTCAGCTGTTACTGCTGAGCATGGTCTCGTGGTGTGGGACACCCTGGGGTCAGCTGTCCTGGCTGTGTCCCCTTCCACCTCCTGTGCACCCCCAGACTCCTCACTGGAGAGGCAGTGCAAGAGGCAGAAAAGGTTTGGTTCTGTGCAAGCCCTGCTCAGCAGTAACTAAAACATCTCTGTGTGTCAGCACTGCTCCCAGCACAAATCCGAAACATAGCCCCACCTTGCTACTTTGAGGAAAACTTACCCCATCCCAGCCAAACCCAGCTCTTTTTAATTCCAAATAGATTCAGAAAACATCAGAAAAATGACCGTGGCCCTTGGATCTGTTTGAATTGACCAGTGTACACTTGCTCTGTTTCCTGAACCTGGTATCTCCAGGAGTCTAAATGGCCCATCCTGGTTAATCTGTTAATTTCTTCACTTGTTTTCCTCTCTATAATCAGCTTTTTAGACATGATTATTTCTTCCATTTTAATTGTGAGTAAGCAGGAGCCATCCCAGCTTCACCCTCCTTACCAGTTCCTCCTCAGACCATTGACTTTATTGGTGAAAGGACCAGGTTTCCCCATCTGACAGGAGTTTGGTTTCCATGTGACTCCTACAATCTACAGGCAGGCTGTGATGCTCTTGCCACTGGATGATGTTACCGGCAGGCTTTCAATCCTCCTGGTCACCTTTCTTTTTAATACTGGTGTGACATCTCTGCCAAGCAAACCAAACAACACAGGCAGGAAACAAAATAAATCACAAACCCCACCCATAACACTACACTGACCCACATCTTGCAGAGTCACTGAATATTTTTTCCCCTGCAGCAAGAGCTGCCAGCCCTCCCTAGGGAAGCACATCAGGGCAACACACCCCACTGCACTCTGGTTTCCACAGCAGACCAGGCTGATGCAGAGGGACACACACAGCAGCACACAGGCACCAGTGACACCCATACACAAAGCCCAAGGAACCACAGCAGTCCCTGCTGACCTGGGAGCTGATCCCAGCATCACCAGACTGGTGCAGGACTGTGCTGTTGCCACTGCTGTCAATACCAACCCATCTGTTTGGACCATTTAATACTTTCTGTCACTGAGAGGTTCTGCACTGCTGGTGTTTGCAGCCAGCCTTTGAAATGTTGCAGAAGGAATCCCTGGAGCTATGGAAATGCATTTTCTTTTTCCACAAGAATTCACCTAGATTTTGCTGAGTTATGAATTTTGAAAACAGCAATTTCTCTTCTGTCCTTTCATCTTTCTCCTGGAAAAAGTTAGTCATGTATTTTCAGACTAATTGATCCTGACTGTTCCTGTGCCCCAAAGCAAGTTACAGAGCAGGGCTGGGGCTGCTGGGAGGGGCAGCTCCAGACCCACGGGTGGGACAAGCTCATCCCATCCGGACAGAGCCTCCAAGCTGGGACAGCAGGGGAGAGCTGGGGTGGCCTCAGCTGCCCTGAGAGTCCCCTGCAGGTCTGATAACCAGCTCTGGCCGGACAGGACGTTGTAGAAAGATGGGAAGAGACCCCTGGGTTCCTCAGCCCTCCCCTCTCCTCCTGTCTCTGGGTGTGTGAACTCTTGTCACAGGAGCCCCGTGGTGTGACCACACCTAGGCAGAGGTGGTGGCAGTGCCAGGAGTCAGTGTGCCCTCGCTAGGAACGCTGTATAAATGCACACACAAAAAGACAAGAGCAGGCATAAAATAATTCCGTTTTTACCGCTTTTATTTTTTTTAATTACACAGAAAGTGACACTTAGCAATACATTAAAAGAATTCTATTTAAGCTTCAAAGTCATGCATCAGAGATGAAAGAAAGGGGTGATTAGTGTGCAACCTTAATTCTGTTCCCTATCTGCATTATGCTACAGAATTTAATTGTCGAATCACTTGTGCCTCGGGGACAGTCCAAAATGGGAGTTCAAGAGGCAGAATCAAGACAATTTTAATGCAACATTAATTTCTCAACATTGCAGTATACAGGTTTTGCATCCTGAGTAGCTTTTTTGAATGTAATTTTAAAATTAAGAAAAAAAAGTCTGCAGGAAAGGAAGTACAATTATTTATGAATGGGGAGCTGAGATGTAGAGCAATTAAGAAAGCTGTTCAGCATCACATAAAAAATGGCAGTGGAGAGAAAATTAAACCCAGTTTCCCAGTAGATTTTTTTTGATTGCAGGAAGCTGACCCATGGTAGAATACTTCTGTGCAAATATAATATTTTTTATTACTTTTATAAACAATTTTATCTAAAATGTCTGTTTTTTAAAGTGTTGGACTGTCTTCTGTACTTTAAAAGAAAAAATATCCATGTCCTAAAGCATGTGTAACAGTAACTGGAATAATACAGGAATGTCCCTTCTATGTTTTCTATTATCCAACTCATTGCATTCATTGCCTTTACTGCAAGATGAGTTAAGAAAATGATGGCACTGGGACAAGCTTTTCCTGCAGGCCACCCTTCCCTCCACACTGCCCTCCTGGCTGTGGGGGCCCTGTGGGATGTGGAAGGCTTTCTGTGATTCTGGTAAGTGATGCTCAGCACCATTTTCCAGGAAAAGTAATTGCCCATTAGTTTTCCATCCCTACATGTGTGCACACAGCAAAGAAGAGCCTGGCAGGCATCATCTGACCCTGCTGAGGAGGGAACAAGGTGCTGCAGTGCAGCCCACACCTCCTGGAAGACGATGCAGGACCCCACTGGTCCCCCTGGCTGACCTGGAGATCAAGGGGACAACAGCATCCTGAAAGCAGTTGTGGGGTCTGCGTGTCTCAAAAGTTGTTCTCAGTAGACAAAGGCTCTTGTGGTGGGCTGGGTGACCTTTCTGTGGCTGAGGGACCCCTGTGAGGCTGCTCTGACAGCTGAGCATGAGGAAGCTCAGTGGTGGGGTCTCATCTGCTTCAGCAGAAATGTCCTTGTGGCTACATCCCTCTTTGCTCCTTCCTCTCTTATTTCCAAAGTGCCCCATCCAGGAGCCCTGTGGCCACCACAGCACCTGCAGCCTCCAGGGAAGGACAGCCTAGGAGGGCAAATGAATTGTACATTTTCCTTCTGCCACTGTGGAAGGGATCCTAAGAGGCACATTGCCCCCATCACTTTACCCCAGCTGTTTCCAGCTCACAGGGGGAGCAGAGCTGCTTTTCTCTGCAGCCCTCAGGAGCTTCCCCTCCTTCTCTCCTCCTGCCAAGTGCCCAGTCCTGGTCTCTGTGCACAGCAGCACCCAGGTAACTCTGCCCATGCCCCACATACCTGTGCACCCTCTGGTGATGAGACAGAGCTGGGAGCCAGGGCAGGGCTGCCTAGGGACCTCCCTGCCATTAATCCAACCTCCTCCAGGACCACAGCCCTGTAAATGCATCCAGCTTTCTCTAGGAAATGACTGTGAGCTTTGGGGATTTTGTCCCATCCTGGGGTACAGTTATACAGCCTCTGTTTGTTTGCACAGATTTGTCTGCCATTAGCTTTGTGCTTTGCAAAGAGCCAGGAGGCACAGCTGATGGCAGGCGCCGAACTTCCTGGGCTCCCACAGAGGCACTGCTCCGTGTTTATGAGCGCTAAGGCTGGAAGGGTTAAGATGTATGTCTGAGCCAGCAGGGATAAATCAAAAAAATCTTCTCTCTTCAGCTTCTCTTCATCTACATATATGGCCTTCAGCTCAGCCTCCCACCAGATTACAAACGCATCCCCACAGCTCCCTGTGAAAGAGCCAGGGCTCAACTGAATCTCTCAGAATACTTTAGGTGCAAGATCATCCTCCCCTGAGCTGGAACTCGGAATAAAACCATCCTGATGCCAGGAAAGCATTGCTTAACCAGTGCTTCTTTTATTTTCTGCATGCCCTGGTTCTGCCATGGGGACACCTGGTACACACAAAAACCTTTATTTACTATGAGGGATTTATGGCACAGCCAGAAATAGACGGGAATGCTCCTTGATGCCTTGAGATCACTTTGCAGCTCCCATCCCACGCAAACACCTTGGAAGCTGTGCTTTGTGAAACACTGCTTTGTGGCCCCTTTTGCAGAAAAAAATCTGTCTTTCCCAGACTTTCCAGGTCACACTTTCTTTTTCAGCTTCCTTGAGGATAAAGCAGCATTTCCCTCACAGGCACAGCTGGGTAACTGCAGAAAACTCGAGACCCTGGTCAGTACTGGTGGTAAAGAAGAGGTGAGGAAGTGAGGAAAGCTGGGAGATCATTCTGTGGTGGTCTCTGCAGTGGCTCAGATGTTTTCTTGAAGTTCAGGACAAGCTCACTGAAGTGACTGGGATGTTGGCAGAGGAAGAAGATCAATCCCTTTATTTCCTCCTGGAGTTCCTCTGTCTCAGTCTTGGAGAGGTGCTGACTGTGGCTTTTTCTCCACAGCACACAACGGGCTAGGGGACTGATGCAACCCTCAGTGGGAGTAGACAGAAACCTCTGGAGTGACCAATACCCATAGAAACTGAATTCAGGCTTTTATTTTGCAGCTCATCCCAAAGGGAGTCAGGGGCTTCTTTGTATGGTAAGGATCAACCATGGACTCTTACCCAGAACAACAAGTTGGACTGACTCACCCCAGCAGTCATCATCCCCTTGGAGTGGATGGATGGATGGATGGATGGATGGATGGATGGATGGATGGATGGATGGATGGATGGGTGGATGGATGGATGGATGGATGGATGGATGGATGGATGGATGGATGGGTGGATGTTAGATGGATGGATGGATGGATGGATGGATGTTGGATGGATGGATGTTGGATGGATGGATGGATGGATGGATGGATGGATGGATGGATGGGTGGATGGATCCCAGCAATATAGCTAACAGGCACATGACAAAGATGAAGGTTCCAGTTAGCTCAGTTTGACACTGTGGATGAAGATCTGAATGTCTCTCTGCTAAAGCAACACCAAAGGCACTGCTGAACTTCCTTGTGTCCCTAATATTGCTCCTTTTCCATGACCAAATGGAAGTTGGCCAGTTTGGCCATAAACTCCTGGGAATCTGTGGAAGTCAATGACAAAGTCCAGGCAGTTTGTAACATTTTAATGAGCAGGTAATTTTCTTGGATAGGAGAGCATCCCTACAGGACTGAAGCATGGAGAGACACCATACTCTGTAAAAATAGGGAAAAAAAAGATAAAATTACGATATTAAAAAAGAGCTTGCTTTCAGTGAAACAGATACTAAAATATTACAAGTACCCTGACAGACTAAGCAAAGCTACAAGCTGAAAAGGAATTCTGTTTGCTAGAAACAGGCTTTGACACATCTTCCTGAACTGCTTCACCAACTGTCTTGCCCCATCAGTGGGATGTCCGAGTTGGGCTATGGTCTCTTCAAGGATATAGAGCAACCTGTGACACAGAGAAAATAATTCCTGCCCAGTGCTTATCCCAGGCAGGTATTTTTGCTTTTACCACAATGTCCCACACTGACTGCAGCAGAACATCAGCCCAGCACCAGGCTGGAAACCCACCACCTGCACTCATGCTCACCCAGGAGACTGGTGATGCTCCAAGACCAAGCCAGGGACATCTCTGCCCTCATCCAGGAGCTGAATCCAACCCTGGGCTAAGTCATCCTGTGGCTCATAGAGCAGCGTCTAGGTTGGAGGCTTGAGGTTGGAGGGGTACCCTGAGGACCAGGATGATCTTCTTCCAGCCATTTTTACATTTTTACCACTGTTTATGTTTGCATGATCTCCATGATGGGGTCTGTTGTGGTTTGTATGTGTGAAACAGTGGTTGAAACACAACTTGGTCACTTTGCCTATCTTCTGGGTCTGCCTCAAGGCTGGATGTTGTGACATTTCCGTGTTATCTAAATTAGACCCTACCTCATCAGATCCCAACTGCTTCCAAGACAGTGCAATGTCACACCTGCTCTGTGCAATCTCCCAGGCATGTGCCACCAGAGAGGTTTTTTCACCACAGCTTACAAGATTTGTTTCTCACTGCAGTTTATCCTAGGTGTGTTTACTACTCTATTTTATCTCCAGCTTGCAGTCTATATTTAGGACTGGCTTGTAGGACTGATTTCTCTGTGTGCCATCATGTATCCGCCTCTATCATGAGATGCAGGTGGCTCCATTCTCCCTGTTTTTTCATTGTTAAATCACTAATTCATTTTACATCAAAATTCCAGACAGGGCTTTGAAAGCCTTGCTCACAAGTATGAGCATCTACTCAAATTAATAAGCTTCTTTATATTATAGGAGTTCTTCCATGCCTATTCAGTGAATAAAAGAGTATGACCTCTCTGCTAGGAGGCAGATCTAGCGTCTAATTTTGGTTTTACTCATTCCTGATTCTCTCAAGACTTCCAGAAAGTCGTATCTATACCTGATTATTTCTGTGCCTGACTGGAGGCTTGTAGAAACTCAGGCAAAGAGCTCAGTGCCAAGGTATAATCTTGCCAGTCCACACATAAGGAAAGAGGGAACATGGTAGATTGTTGGACCAATTTGTCCTTCACCTCAGCTACAGGACAGATTTAACCCTTCAGAGTGCCATGAAAAGCACAAGATATGCTGCTTGACTCTAATTTCAAGAGAGAACATATTATTTTTGTAGGACTTTCTCGAAGTCTGATCAAGTTGAGAATAACTTTGAGGTTAAAAACAGAGGGCAAAGCAATTATGGCTAACTTGCAATCTCATATTTCTATGGAAGATCAAAGTAACCTATGTACTACACAAAATGCTAATTTCCAGTGCAGTGTTTCGTACCATTTCTGCAAATGTTATTCCCTCCTTAGTTTAAAGTAGATTTTTCTACAGAAATTATTCTTCCATTATTCTTCCAGTATCCAGTATATTAACATACATTTCCAATATATATAGATATAGATATATCTTTACATATAGATGTTCATTCCAGCTATATCAGTCTTACCTCCTCTTTTAATAGCAATCTTGTTTTATGCCCTCAAGTAATTTGCAAGAGGAATACAACTTGTAGTTCTGAGCTTCTCAATTTGATTTTAAGGCCACAAAACAAAAGCTTAACTAAAGCTTCTTTAAAGGACAGTCATTAAAAAGATGGTACCTCTTTCTGAGGCACATTTTTCTAGCCATGAGAGTCACGTGTTGTACCAACATGTATCTCATATTCAGATTTATTAGGGATGGACGTTAAATGCATTTGTTCTAGGAATTAAGTTGGAAAGTGGACAGATCAACCTTTTTGCACATAACTCTGACGCTGCCTGTCTTTTCTATGTTGGAGCAGCTTGAACAACTTTGTTTTAATAGTTTGTATACAAAACATGTACTGGCATGTCATCATTTTAAGTAGAGCTACATTTTGGCAGCAGGGTGGTACAGTGAATGAGGTGAGACAAAAGAAAGAGTCCTTGGTTGGGCTCTAAATAACTGACTAATGCTCACTTTTTATGTCCCCATTTAACTTTCACTGGCTTGAAGTAACTGAGTGAGTCAATTAATCCTCATAACAGAAAGCAATTTCATTGTTGTTCCAATTCAAGCTGCAGAGAAAAAAACACTGTTGTTTTTCAAGAAAACAACTGCTGTACCAAGCCAGGGTCCTGGACAATTTATTTAGTGTCAATTTGTGACAGCCCCCAAGATCTGTGCTGCCATGTCTGTGCATTTAATGTCATGGACCTGGACATAATTGCTTGTCATGGATGTTGCAAAGTCCATTTAAGAGCTTATTGCCTTCAGGGGAGAACCAGAGCTGCACCTGTGATCTGTGTGGTAATGGCTGTGTCTGCAGAGACCTGATGCAGGACTTCCTCACCCTTTGTTCCATGGCCCATCAGATATCAGATATGACATTTTCCTATCACCTTAAGCAGCTGATAGATTTGCTCTGATGGCTTGTTATTGTGATCAGGTGTTTCACGGTTCATTATGTCTATTGCAAGAATGGTCACATGCATTGTGCACTGAAAATTGTTCCTAATCTGCTCTAAAAAAAGAGATTATTATATACAAATTATTAGATAGCAAATTTCCTCATTAGACTTCCCACTGTGTTCACTGCCATAATATCTGAGGTCTACAGCTAAAATAGCAGGTGTGAACACACAGAGTGTGGTGGTGCTTGGCTTTTAGCAATGAGCAGATTGATGATGTTTCCTACCCACAGGTGACTCTTGGGTTCCTAGAATAGGAGGTACCAACACTAAGGTGAGATAAAGGTGCAATTTGAATTTTTTACTCAGGTTATTTTTGCCTTTTCGTCCTAAGACCCCTTCAGGAAAATGTGAGGACTAAGTACTGCAAGAAGGAGATTGTTACATTTCCTTTTTCCTTTTCAAAGAGGAGGCAGTTCTCATTATAGCCAGTAATACAATGAATGGAGCCTTCACCCAGGATGTAGGTGATAGGTTAAATTCCTTTCTATTACTGTGGAAATGTCCCACTGATTTCATCTATATTATCAGCTCTTCTTTGATCCAGTGAATGTGCACAGTGATCAGATTCTGTGCTCTTTGCAGACTGTCCATTTTTGCCAGCTTTAGCTCCTTCTTCTAGTGCAGACTTTGCATCATGTTTTGTCTTTGAAAGAATTAGTAGTTTCTTTGCCACTACCTTTGTGCTGGGAAGCAGCATAAGACTTCAAAATAAATCTGTTCAGGATTCATTTAGACACTAGCTTGTTTAATTTTCTGGAGTTTTTGGTAATTTTGTGTGTGTGTGTTTTTGGTTTTTTTGTTTTTCTAATAAACCATCTTTTACATATGTAAGTTTCTCTGTATGAACCTTTATGTATGTGGGCCTGTGAGTAATGCTTCAGCACCACGTAAGTCCCTGAGGTTTGTTTCCCCAGCATCTGTCCCAGCTGGAGGCAAGAGGAGATGGACACTGAGCAGCATTAGAGAAATGAGAGACCAATGTTTTATCGATTGCAATGCAGGCACACACTTTCCTATGGTGCAGAGCCACTCCAGGCTGACATGGGAGAGATTTTCTGATGGGCTCTGCGGGTTTGATGGCCTTGTACCTGCTGAACATCAGCTATCTTGCTTCAGTGAGTGTGGAACTGGGAAGCTGCAGGTGCAAAACTTAGGGGATTACTTCAGAGGTGAGGATGTGGAAAGCACATGACAATAGAAGTAACAACACAGGTGGAGATGGATTTGCTACAAATTCCTGTCTTCTTCAGAGGCCAGAGTGACATTCTCCATGCATGACTGCAGTGTAGCTCCAACACAGGACACAGAACCTCTGCAGGTTAGGCACAGGGAACAGCATTCCTGCAGGTTAGGAACAGGGAACAGCATTCCTGCAGGTTAGGCACAGGGAACAGCATTCCTGCAGGTTAGGAACAGGGAACAGCATTCCTGCAGGTTAGGCACAGGGAACAGCATTCCTGCAGGTTAGGAACAGGGAACAGCATTCCTGCAGGTTAGGCACAGGGAACAACATTCCTGCAGGGTAGGAGCAGGGAACAGAATTCCTGCAGGTTAGGCACAGGGAACAGCATTCCTGCAGGTTAGGCACAGGGAACAGAATTCCTGCAGGTTAGGAACAGGAAAGAGCATTCCTGCATTTCTGCAGGTTAGGAACAGGAAAGAGCATTCCTGCATTCCTGCAGGTTAGGAACAGGAAAGAGCATTCCTGCATTCCTGCAGGTTAGGCACAGTTATCCCCCTGCCACAGATCCACCACTTTCATTCACATTTCACCTGTGTAAAGTCTTACATCCCATGGCAGGGTCAAGGGTTTTTGCTTGATGTGTGAAGCAGCAGGAAACAAGGCTGCTCAGGATTTTTCTTGATAAAATTCCCTTTTTTTTTTTTTTTCCCCTGTAACTTCAATTGCTTGCTGTCTAATTAACTAGTGCACTTAGCAGTGCTCATTCAGATAAAACTGATCTAGGGGAAAGCTGGTGCTTCTAACTCATCATTTGCAACTGTATGAGACTGCAGCTATATCAGATGTCCCCTTATGAATATGACTGACAAAGTTTAATAATGAATGTTTCAAAAAAATGAGCTGATGAGGCAAACAATACTCGTTCCCTTCTGTGAAAAATCAGCCTTTCTGGTATGAGTTAATTCATAATCATCTGCCTTGAATTACAACACAATAAAAAGTATTTCTTCTAGTCTTCTATGTAGAAATAGGAAAAGAAATAATTAGTGTGTGATGATGAAACTGCAAAGGGTATCTTTAGTTCAACCATGTAGTCTGCTACACTAGCCACGTGTGGAATTCAATATTTTGATTTCAAATGAGAGCACTTACTACATTCCTCATTGTATAAATGATTTTGAAGCCATTGGTAAATAGGATTACATAAAGGCCTGACTCATGTGATGCTGTATTAAAAAGGACAAATTGATAGGGAACATCCCATGAAAGGCCTCAACATATCTGCAGACTGAATAAAATTTTCAAGCAATTGCAATCACAAGTTTTGCTAGAATATTTTCCTTTTAGTAGTGAATGACAGATTCCCTTAAAGTAGCATGAAAGGAAAAAAATTAAAAAGAAGAGTCTGTTATCCTAAATTGACCCTTAACTCATGTTTAGTAAAACAGTATTAGGAGGAAGAGAAAATCTGGACTTCCAGGAAAAAAAAAATCTTATCAAACTCCTAACCAGAAATTATGTGAAGTGTGGTAGATCACAGTCTCTAAGACTGACTCTTTAAAACTATATATCCCATTCTCATCAGGAGTGGTTCAGAAGAAAACTTTATGCAAAGCAGATAATGCTATTTGTCAAATCCAGGGTTTCAATGGGAAACATCACTGCTTTTTGAATACTAAAAAATGAAGAAGAAATGCTACTGTTGATATTCCTGCTTTGTCTATTATCTTTTATAATGAAGGAATGATATCCTACTCAAATACACTTTAGTTCAATCACTGATGAATCAGGAATCCCTCCCTTACTCCCATCAAAGATTCTTGAACATCTGCAGAATCTGAGCTTTGTTTTTAAAGATAATTTCTAATCTCTGTGTCTGAAGAGGAAAAAACTTCAACTTTCAAATATGAACTGAGTGCTGACTGATGCTGTTCTCTGTTATGAGCTGAGATAGTAAATCAATAGCAATATGAAAGACAAAATCCCTCCCCATCTCCCACCTTTCTTTTCAGTAGGCTGAAGACACTAAAGATTGTCTCTGAAGGGTGATTTTAGTGTCAATATTGTTATCAATTTATTTTTCTGACGAAGGCTGTGAGGAACGTGGATATAGGACTGAGAGAGGCTTCTGGGTCACAGAACTGACCTTCCTACCATGGCAGCACTACAACATACAGCTGTCTCCAAAAATGAATAGTACTGTTTTTTAATCTAACTTTGTTTTTTTGGTCCACACTATTCTGATTAAGGGCTTCACTGCTTCAGGGTAGCAGGTCCTTTCTTCTTAAACCAAGGCCAAGTATATTCAAGATCAGTTTATACCCATTTGAGAGTGTGCCAGCATCACTCTTAAGTGTAAATCACTCTTCTCCTTTCTTGATGTTAACCCCACAAAGAATTCAGCAGTGATCACACTCTGCTCTCAGCCTTCACTTGCCAGACTAAATAAGTGAAGTTCTGAAAATCTCCTTGAAGTTGGCCTCCACTACTCTGATCCAGCTGGAACTGTGTAGGCTATTTTGAATAAGATTCGTAAGTGGTGTTATGTAAGTGGCAATAATATTATCCTGGTTTTGTTGGGGAAAGTCTCCTGAGAATCTTTCCCTTTTTTTTAATTCTGGCAGGTCTGAGAAGAAGAAACCAATAAGAATTATCCAGACTGATGAGGTTATTTAAAATATGCCTGTGGGCACCCAGTTAACAGAGTGTCAGCTCTTCTGACTGCTGAGACAGAGCTGGTGAGGCTGAGGTCCCCAGGCATCTCAGAGCATGCACAGCCAGGAAAGAAAAAGAGGAACAGGAGCATTAGTTATTATTTCTTAAGTAATTGTTTCTGTAATACATTTTTTAAGCCAAAATTCTCTTACCATATTAATTTTTCCTGCCCTGATGGTGGCACTCTTTGTTTCACAAGAGAAACCAGTAAGAAAAGCCAGGAACTGCACAGGGCAAGAAGGAGGCTGGTGCATGAAAGGATCTGGAAAGCCTTGCAGTGGGGAGAGGGAGCTGGCAGGGAGAAATCCATCCTGAGGACACTCCTTGTCACAACAGTGCCACTGCAGGGTGCTCCTGTCAGCCCAGCACTCTATATCATCCATTTGAATGGTTGCCTTGTGACATGGCAATGTCCCCACCATGATGGGAATTTTCAGAAAAGATACATTATAATAAAATGCAAATAGTATATTGTGTCTGAAAATGCCCATAGCTGAGTGGGCAGCATAATGACATTAATTCAGGCTCCTAAACAATATCACTGCTATTGGTATTGATCTGACACCCATAATTGATATTAATGGGCTGTATGCACAGTTTAGTCACTCCCTTCTAAAATATCACCTTGAAATTTTCCACTGCTGATAGCACACAGGGGTGGGTCTCTTTCCAGAACAGGTAATTTAAATGTGGTCAAAGACAAAGGAATGGAAAGCAGCAGAGATGGAGACGGAATAGCTTTGCAAGAGTGTCTGTAACAAAAGAGGAAAACAAAGACAGAGGATAAAATGGTACTAAAATGGCCTATACTATGGACTGGATATATTTGTATAGAATGGCCATATCTCTTGCTGGGGGTGTCTCAGTCACACAGATATAGGAAAATAATTTGCTTTTGCTATCAGCTTGGTCCAGAAGTGTGCTGGCCCTCTCACTAAGGTGAGGCTCCAGCAGCAGGAGAAGAACCAAGAAGACTTTGTGCCTTGACCCACACAGACCCAAAACTACCAAACCAGCTTTTGTTGGTGGGCAGAAACATCACTGAGGGAAGCAATCCCCAGCTGCAGTGCTTGGATCACCCAGCCACCACTAGAGAGAGCACTTCAGAGCTTGTCTCAGGCAACACGGAGCTTACACTCGACTTCTGAGGTGGCAGCTTCTACTTGTGACCCACCCAGAGCTGCTCCTCCAGAGAAGGGTTTCACTCTAACCCTCGTGTAAAGCATCTCCTGGGCTGGGCTGGTGGAGATGCAGTCCGAGTTCTGTTGTGGCCAAGTCCGTAAAGACACCTTAGCCTGAATTTAAAAGCACTTCAATGAATATTCCATCCTTATGAATTCTAGATTAGGCTGAAAACACAAATTGTGCAATCTGATCACTGAGTGAGCACTCAGGACCTCTTTCCCAGTGTTTTTTATATTGGGACAGATAGAAGAACCAAGCCTTGATCCTGGAGAAATGAGTGCTGTAAGTCAAGCTTAAGTAAAGAAACATTTCCATTGCAGTCTCTTTTCCAACCTTCTGAATTCACATTCTTCCTTCTCCGTATTTTCCACAGTTGTTTTTTTCCACAGCTTTTTTTTTCTGACAGATTATTTATTTTCTCCAACTGTGCTAGCTGGAAATTATAATTTCAAAGCTCATCTTCCAGTGTCTTCCAGTCTTCAAGTACCATAACTATCAATCCTATTGAGGATGACATGAGAAACCAAGGGTTTGCTGTTCTCATAAACCCCCCAGAATGTCTGATAGATACACAACACTCTGGAAAATTTCCTGATAGCCTGTAATCTTCAAGAATCCCATAGCAAAAATAATTAATGTAACCAAAAATCAGAAAGAAAGATGCATGTTATCTGAATGTAATTCCAATATCCTCAGGACTAATTGCTTGAAGTGCTTGAAAGAGAAGAATTGTAGTTTTCTCACTACCCAGGAAACACAGTGCTGCTTTTACTGGGCTTTGCATGTTAATTCTGTGCAATATCACTGGTAATACTCAGACACTTCTTGCTGTGTGGGTCTTGCAAGATGGTGCCAATGCAAATATAGCTTGCTTGCTGAAAGTGAGCTGGAAAATTGTTTCACATGTTCACTAAGCTATACCCTGTGAGGCACATATCAAAATGCATTCAGAAGTGGATGTTATTTCTGTGCATCAAGAACATAAATTAGAATCCAGGTTTCATAAAGACAGCAAAAGATGTATCTAGCAGAATGGAGAGAACATAGGTTAAAGACAAACAATTGAATTTCCCCAGTTTAATGAGTCATCACAGACCACCTCAGCACTGCCCCTAACCACGTACATGTCCTTCCCCTCTGACAAATGGGAAGTAAAGCACTGAGCAGAACTGATTAACAAGCTGGCAGGAGTGACCATGCTCTCCCTGCCACTGGCCCAGCTGATGCCCAACCAGGCGTGTCCAACCAGGAGTCACATCCTTCTCTGCAAGGTGGACACATCATTTTTCTGGTTCAGGCTCAGGAAAATCAAGCACTACCAGCACCCTCAAGTTCCAGCTTTGGGAGCGAAAGAAGCACCTGACACTGTTCCCTGAGGGGCTGCCAGCCTCTGTGCTGGTAGCTCAGTTGCTTTGTTGAGTGGATCTCCAAAGATCTTTAAATGTTAGATCTGTAGTGGTGCTGAATATGGAGCTTTGCTGCAGATTTTTTAATGGGATCCAGAAAAGCTCAGCATTCCTGGAAAACAGTCTGTTAAATCTGTTGGCATTAAATACAGTCAAGGGTTTTTTTTTTTCTTGTACTGATTAGTTAAGGTGTTGAGTCAGGATATTAATGTCACAGGTAGTAGAAAGCAAAGCATGTCTACCTCTGTCTGCACTGAACCAGCCACCCTTTTCATGAAGTGATTAAGGCAAAAGATAATCACAGTCAGGGTACACTGTACCTAAGTTACACATGCAGCACTGGGTATCTCAAAAGCTGTCGTCACCTTCTCATTGGACAACACAGTGATTTTAATACTCCAAAGAAAGTTTATAACTTGCTAGCTGGATACTCCTGTGCATTTAGAAATAACCTGGAGTACCAGCAAGCCCAGATGCTGAACAACACTCAAGTTTCAAGGCTTCTTTCCTGAACTTTTGCATATTACTGAGCATGGCTTGATTTTTATATGAAAAAAGTCATATTTAATAATAGTATACATCCACTTTTTGCAGGAGGCATGGCTGAGAACTGAGTAAACTCTGTGTTAAGGTGTGTGGAGAGCTCCATTCCATGTTCTCATTTTAACTGCTGTGGCATCCCCATTTCCTGACCCTGCACCTCCTATGCTATATTCCAACATGAACTGCACTGGATATGATTTCATTTAAACTCATGAAAGACAGAAACCATCTCACTACATGTCTTAAAGATACTTCTGCATTAAAAACTACATTCTATCTTTCTGAAATTATTTCTACTTGAACTCTATAAGTCTTGATTAATGTACATACATATCTGATGCAAGAGCAGTGTCAAGTGTTCTCTGTAGCCTTTTACAATATTACTTGACTACAAAACGTCTTTGAATATTCATCTGAGTGCTAGAAAGCCTATTAATGGCTACAGTTTGGGAACATTTTAAACCAGTGAGATGAAAGTCAGATTGGATGGGGCTTTGAGTAATCTGGTCTAGTGGAAGGTGTCCCTGCCCATGTGCTAGATGATCTTTAAAGTCCTTTCCAACAAAAATAATTTGACACAGGATTTTTCCACACAGCTCTTACTCATGTATCAACCTTTTTGGCACTGAATATAATCTTCGAGCTTTTTGACTGTAAGTGACCTACAAAGAGAAAAAAATTCTTAAGCTCTTTTTTTTTTGTTTCAGTCCATTTTTTTTTTTTTTTTAAATAAACGTGATTTCTTGCCTTCATCCCTTTCTGCTGAATTTGGCAGAGGAGAAAAAGACACTGGAGTGCATCAGACTTTGTGAAAGTGGATGGTGGGCAGAGGAAAGAGATCCCAATTGCTGTCCCAGAAAAAAGGGCTATGAGTCAAGTCTGAGGTGTAAGGCCTTGCTAAGGGCACTGAGGAGGAGCAGGGTTGAATCTCCCACTCCTTCATTAGAGCTTGAAGGAAGTGAAAAGGTGTCTCTCTCTCTTGCCCTCAGCCAGGGAAAGCCAAATGTAACATCTGATATATATTTACCACACAAACACAGAGTTAAAAAATCATTGTACATTTTCAATATTGTATTTGTACAAAAAGGGCACAAATCCAAACCAAGCAAAATTCCCAGTAGTTGTCTAGCACATCTCTTACAACCAATGTAGCTCCAGCTGAAAGCAAGAGGTATGTGTTCTGTCTCCCTAAGAAAACTCAGTCTCTTAATATACTACCAATTAGAGTTAGAATTATGTATGGATTGTTTTAATGGTTTATTGACATGCTAGTGAACTAAGTACTTTGCCTTATTAGTATCATTTAAGTCTGTAGCAGAAAAGCCATTATAGAATTTCATTCCTAATAGCAACAATAATAACAATCTAGATTTTTGAAGGAAAGGCAAAACTACCTATCTGTCAATTCCAAATACAACCACAATAACAAGAATGATCCTAAAAGCATACAGAATTCTGAGCTGGTCATAGAACTGATAGCAGAGTAACTCAAAAATTTCTAAATACCACTTTGTTCACAGTGGTGATTTAACCTTTATGGGATATCACTAAAACAATCAATCATATCTGCATTGCACAGAGCATTTTTTAATGATGTATGCCTTTCCATTAACTTATCTTCCACAATTGTGCCCCAGTATTACCCTTTCACCAAACTGCAAGTAGTTTCCAATAAAAAAATGTGCAAGAGTAGTTAGTTACACTGTAACATACAAAAGAAAGGGCTATTTTGTTGAAAAGTATCCATTAAATACAATAACAGTGATTGATTTTGCAACATCTCTTTTATGCTTTCAAGCTACATGGAAAGAACTCTTTTCCTGTGGTGTTTAAAAACAAGACAACACAGGAGGGTTTTTACTCCACTTTTTGTAATAGAAATAAGCATGAAGGGACAAAATTTTGGCTCATCCTTTTAGGTGCCTGGAGAAAGCTGAAATGATGGGGTGGGGGGTGAGTCATTCGAGTGTCGCTGGTAAAGCCATTCAAGTGTCTCTGGCAAAGCCATCCAGGTGTCACTGCAAAGCCATCCAGGTGTCACTGGCAAAGCCATTCAGGTGTCTCTGGCAAAGGCTGAGCACATGCCACTAGCTCTTGGCATCAGTGTTACCTGGAAAGGTGAGTAAACAGCAGTCCCTAGGAACAGAACAGGAACATTTCACATCCCTTGCTTGCTCTGAGCCCAAGAGCCAGCAGCTCTCTCCTCACCCACCTGCAGCATCTCCTCCAACACCAGTGCAGAGGAACCACCCCACAGGCTCTCTCCTGCTTGCCACTCCAAGGTCTAGAATATCCAGTTGTCACAGCCCAGCTGATCCCTCATCCGAGCTGAGCACAAGGTGGAAAAAACCCCTGGGACTGATGTGCTGGGGCAGAGAGGAGCTGCTCAGAAGAAAAGTCACAAGGAGCACAAAGTCCCCAGTTTGGTGCTTGGGTCCCGGGACACAAGGGAATGTGAGGAGTGTGGATTGTGAGAGGCAGCAAAGACAGAGACATCTGACTTTAGTACTGAAAGATGAAGCTGGGGATCTGGGAGGTTTGTCCCTGGTGTGTTCAGAAACCAAGGCCTTAGTCAAATGAAAACATTATATGAAAGAATATATCAAATTCATGTAAACTGCATTTTCATCCTGAAAATGCATTCAAGTAAGATCTCAACTGGCTACTCTGGCTAAAGACATAATATTGTCCTCTTCCCTTGTATGTGTGAAATACATCAGGAGTTTTTTCAAATGAAATCCCAGAACACATTATATGAAGATCTGGAGTTAGCTCACCTGTGCTGAATGAACATCATAGCTGAGAGAGGGGTGAAATCTTGAAAAAACTGTGAATCAAATTCTTTCCTGCAGTACAAACTGGTTTTTTAATTTTTTTTCCAGAGAAACTACATATAAGAAAACCAAGGACACAAGTTAGCTCAATGGGAAGAAGTTTTTCCTACCAATAACAAAAAGTGACAAAGCATCAGTACATTTAACAAACTTTTTATACAAAGAAGGTCAAGGAAAAGGAAGCAATTACTTGAAATCTTCCCCTGGGCAGAATTTCATCTGAATAAATTATTTCAATAGTGCATGACACTAAGTCTTCCCTATTACAGACAGTCACACCAATTTAGCTGGTGCAACCATTCTGACTTTGGATTAATGGCACTTTCACTTCATCTTATTTTGTTCCCAACTAATGCAAGCTAACTGACATAACTTCAGTTTAATTAGAAATAAAAGTTGTTTAGATAGTTTTAAACCAAAACTCCTTAGAAGCAATCTGTGATCTATTCCCATGTGATCTGGAGGCCTCACATCAAAATAAAGATGTTCATATACGGGTTTGTACCAAAAATATACAAAGGTTTGAATTTCATCACATCTATTTTTTCCCTGCTCATTAGTACCCAGACAAACCCAAGGTCAGGTAATCACTTGCTTCCAGTGGTTTAGCACTTCATACATCTGACAACATTGCAAGGCAAGGCCAGACTCTTCCTCTTGTCTCTGAAGTGATGTAGGAGAGGTTTTAAAGGTCAGTAAACAGATCAGCTTAAACTCAGATCAAGAAACACTAGAAAAATAGCAAGAAAAGAGAATGAAGCAAGATCAAGAAAAGAGAATGAAGCAAGATCAAGATGTGTGATTGGAACCTGTTATTGGGATGCAGGATTGCCCTGTTTGGAGAATACTAAGTTCTCCTGCTTTCTCCAAAAGGCAAGATTTAACTCCCAGAAAGTGAAAAGTTATCCCTCTTAAATGTGGTGAAGGACCATTTTTGTAAAACCTCATGGACAGTCTTAGAACCCGAAGGAAATACTGGAGACATTTTAATGCATAAGAATTGTCTCAGTTCTTAAGTAAAATTGCTTCCTTGTATTGCTAAAAAAATGCTTAATGTTAGATAAACATGATGTCTGTGGAATTCATGGCATTCCCTGGAGAAACACACAAGTGCTATTAAATAAGTGGCTCTCACAACACCTGATGATGTAAGTAAATATTATTCTGTTTCTACACAGCTAGGTGTTATCCCATTCTCTGGATAATAACCCCAAAAAATTAAATGTTTTCACTGTTAGCTCCAATGCCTCTGGAAGCCAACAGGCCTTAGACAAGAGTCTGTACTTAAAAGCATTAAGAAGATGAAGAAAAGTAATTTTAAACTTTGGAACTGAAGTTCTCAGCTGTCAATCCTGACCTGAATTTCCTGTACTATTTAAAACATAAATGTAAAAGCTTGTCACTGAAAGTTAAACAGTATAAAGATGATTAATCTGAGCTGCTGACATGGGGTTGTAGGCCAGTGGTGCTGTGTTTGTGGACTTTCAGTATTTCCTGGTAAGAATAGCTCCCAGGGCCAGAGAGAAGAGGGGGCAGGAAGCACTGTCTACTGTTATTAAAATGGTCCACTGAGCTCATGCCTTTAAGGAGGCTCAGCCAAATAAATAGTCAAACATTAACCTTCTTTAGCTTAGAAAGGAAAGAAAAAAAAGTCCATGCACAATGAAAATCAGCACAGTGGTGAGCCATGCCCTGTCTGCAGCCCTGGTCCTGCCCAGATGTTTGGTGCCCCTCTGCTGCCAGATGTGGCTGCTCACAGCAGTGCTCATCATGAGGTGCATTTGTTCACACATCGAGGGCACCTAGCCCTGATTTCTCATTTGAGAACTACATATCCATTCATAGAATCAGAGCCATTTAGCCTAGAAAAGACCTTTAAATTCACCAAGTCCAACCATAATTCATTAATCTGCTGCGTAAGCAAGGTGAAGATTAAATCAATGACCTAAACATTTGTAGAGAGCACACAGAAATGAAAATAACTGCTGGTTAAGCCTGTTTCCAGAACTGAACTCGACTTCCATGTAATTATTTAACAAAATCGACATAAATTCACAAGTAAGACATTCCTCTTTTGTGCCTCCCTGAGGCGGTGATAAATCACGCACCTTAAATAACAAGTGGGGGTGTGGTTGGAGTCTTTGCCTGCAGAACCAGGTTAGTGCAGAGTCCTGGGTTTGCACTCATGAACCAAATAAAGAAATGTCATGCAAAGGAGAAAACTGCCAGCCTGTTTCATTAATTGTCATGTAAACAGCAAACACTTGCCATTTAAATTCTGGTAAGATTTTTTTTTTTTTTTTCTGGCAAATGGCCAGTGAGAATTTTTTTCAGGGTGAAATTTTGAAAGACGATAGGAAGCCAGATTTTCCTGAAAAAGTATTTCAATGAAGAAGCTTGAGTACCTTTCTCTTCTAATATTCTCCAGGTCTCAGCAAGTCCTAAAAGACTTCAGCTCATACAGAAGCTGGAATTGCAAACTTCAGTATAGAGAAATGTTGAAGACATCTGTCAGAACATCATGGTAATGTTAGAAGGGAGAAGTGGCTCCTTCTGAGAGAAAAATAAATGTGTGAGTTTAAGGACAGGATCAAAATGGAAAATGTGTACTTGCTTTTTGGGAACAAGTATCCAGGACCTGTTGAGCCAGCACTGAGGTGCACAGAATAAAAAGTGATAAAGAGCTAAACTGAGTATTCAGTATTTGGATTTAGCTGAGTTACATTCTTACATGGATTATGATGGTGAAAGTGATGATGACAGCAGTATTTTCTCAAATGTAAAGTTACTGCCTCAGAAATGCAAAAGCTTTCTACTTCCAGAAAGACAGAAGGAATCAGTTGATGCAGGTAAGTAGTGAGATCAGTAATTGTCTTACTGCCATTTGTGCAAAATTGCTAATGATAGATGTCAGATGTAAGGTAGCATGTAATTGGAGCAGATTGTAAAGATAATTATAGCACACTTCTCAGACTACAATTCAAGCTTTTTCTTTTTCTTTTTTTTTTCTTTTTTCTTTTTTTGGTTGCTAATCAAGAAAAGATTGAAAATAAAAAGGTGGCACCACAGATATTGAGAAAGTGTATGAGACTATTTCCATTGTTGTTTAGATGGGCACTATTTTTGCTTCCAAATGTCACTGATAATTCAGGTTCTACATCTTGTTGACAAGTAAGAAAAAATATTCCTCTCAGAATGCACTTTTTCTGTGACCACTTAATATTTAAGCCACAGAGTTACTGAAATTTTTTGGATGGACATCTGTTACTCCTCACTATCAAAGAGTAATTTACCACCCTGATTATTATCAAGAAAGCATGAAACTCTTAGGGCTACCCCAAAATATCAAAAATATTCAAGTGTTTCACTTTTTTTCACTGCAGATGATAATCTTAATCCTAATTTTTGGTAATAATAATCAAACTGAAATGGATTTAATCTGTCTCAGGTAGTAGAAATTGGGCAAAATGGTCAATGGTTAAAATATTATTTTATTTTTAATAGAAAAATAAGAATTTTTCCTCATTTTCTGAATAATTTCACATTTCTAAGCAATTTTTTGTTGACAGCTGTGAATCCATGAAAATATTAAGGTATGTTCAAATAGGAGTTTATCCATGTCAATAGAAATAATCTTAAGATGTTTTCTGGTTATTAAAAGTTATTTATATATATTAATTGAACATTAATCTGTTGTAATTTTCATGTTCTTTAAGTAAGGTAAAGATGGCCAGCTCGGACAGGCATATTAGACAGCAGAATATTGTTTATATTGGTTTTACAATGTGCCAACAGTTTTGTATGACATCTTAAAGCACCAATTTTCCTTTCTGCTGCTAAAAAATATGACATAATGAATTAACTGTAGGGCAAGCTATTAAAAGTTGTTAGTTCTTTTTTCATCCATGAATGTTTTCCTTAAAAAAACTTTACAGAAAAAAGACCCAGAAAAATCTAAGGGAATTTACTTCAGGAAATTTGCTCTGTTATACTCAACGTCACATTTCTACTTCAATAGATTGAAAAATTAACTAAAAAGCTTAAAAAATTCTGTTGAAGAAAAGCTGATAGCTTCTAAAAAAACTGTAGCATCACTGATGAAACCTTAATGAGAGGGTAAGCAGCTATTATTCCAGTAAGGCCCAGGGTAGGGTGAGAGACCAGCTGTGCATGTGTGTGTTTGGATCTTTCACTGTAATACAGAATATTCTTATAGAATATTGGGATGTTTCCTATATCCAGATTTCACTGCCCTCACATTCTCTGAACCTGTGAAATGTGTTATCAATTCCAACCTCAAACAGAGCACTGGGGAGGATCTTTATTTTGTGTAAACAGGCTTTGCCAGACTGCAGGAGCCTAATAAACACATCTTATGGGGGACTAACTTTCAAACCAAAGTTAATTTAAACTGTGATGAGGAAAGCTTTTTATTAGATTTTTGCTCTTAATAAAAAGAACTATGTATGAAAATTATTTTAAATGCACAAAATATTATTGTAAAAAATACCTTCAATGTATAATAATCAAATAGTTCCTTTAAGAACAACAGAAATGCAACACACAGAGAGAACTACTTAACATATTAAGGGAAAATATATTTCCCAAGGTTTCCTTTTCCTTCATTTTTCTGTGCAGTACCTCACATTTAGCCAAGAAAGTCCCCTTTTATGCATCTTAGCTCAAATCCAGTTTCATCAGCATGTGAGCTAATATGCCAAACTATGTGCAGAAAGAGCTCAGGCATGAATTCATGTTCCCTGCTGCCAGCTGTGCTACGAGGCCAGTAAGCTCTGGCACGGGGACAGGAGGAGAAAGGAACTTTGCAGTTCCCCCACCACCAGAGCTCATCTGCAGTGGTGTAAAGAAAGAAAATGACTGAGGGTTATGAAGTTTCCTCTCAGCTGTTCAGGATTTGCTGCACACTTTCCTGTAAACTGAGGTAGATCACTCTATCCACAGTAGTCATTTATCTTTCCTGGGATTCACTTTCAAAAACCAGTGAATTAAGAGAGGGACATCTGAATTATTTTGAAGTATTAAGGCAGAAAACCAAATGCCCAAATATGCAGCTGTTGGCATCTGCCATGTGCCCACAGTAATGAAAGAGATCTCAGGTGTCTAAGCAGCTTGGAGAAATGGAATATGGTGCTTGCTTAGGTGGCACAACAGAGAATTAAAATCATGTGTGAGAAAGGCTGAATGGCTTCCCTTCCCCATCCACTTCCACTTCCCCAGGACAAAAGTTAGAAGATATGATTGGATTGAATTTTTAAGCTTGAAAAGAAATTAGAACCCATCTTGGAAATAATTATAGAGCCCTTTGCATGCCATTCATGGGAAACTTGATTAATTTATCTAACTAATGAATTCTTTTGCTGTTTACAGTCAGCATCAGGTAGCCATCCAGACACATCTGTGGTAGATATAGCAAAAGAAAAACACATTTCATGATCTGCTTGTGAGATGCAAATAGATGGAATGGAAGTGGAGAGGTGAAGGGGAAAAAATTTAATTGATTTCAACAGGAAAAAAGAAAAACAGCACATCTTTGCATAAGTGATGCCAGACAAGCATGTTCATCCCATCCCACAGTAGGATTATTTCCTACAGCATATTCATGATTGCTTTGTCTACTCTGGTTTAAATGTTTCAAATTATGGGGATTCCACCATTTCCTTTGAGAGCCTCCTCTGCAGTCTAATGCTGCTCATCCCCTGGAAGCTTTCCCTGATACGTGTTTCAGCTGCCTTTCTTACTTCCATTACATTATTCAGTTATATCCTTTTCACCCTGCTTTTATCCCCACTTCAACTTTCCTGGTGCTTCCGCCTTTCAAATCACCACGTGCAGCTGTTTGGGCCATCCCTTGCTGTTGCTTCACAAACTGAGAAGGCACTTCTGTATTCTCTTCTCATAAACCAGTCCCTCCAGGCAGCTGATTATATTGGTTATTTTTCTGTGAATGCCTCCTGCTTTTGGCATTTTTTTTGCTACCTTGATCAAATGCCCACTCCCCCTCCTCTGTCAGACACAAGAGAAGCTGACCTGTTCATTCACAGTCCTCTTGGTTTTGCTAAGCTGTGCAGGAGATACACACATCATTTTAGGTGCTTTAAGTTATCAGTGTCTCTACACAAGAGCTTCCTCCTTTCCCTAAATAATTTTAGTGCCTTGTCCCCTTCCTAAAGTTGAGATGCTGTGAATGTTTTCTAGTACAGACCTGGCTTTGGGCTAAATCTCTGCAAATGTGAATACACTTTTTACTGTGAGAGAGCTAGGAAAAAGATTTTTTACCTAAGCAAGGTAAATTCTATGTGGTCCTTCAGAGGTTTCACTCAGTCACCAATACCATAAGGAGATCCACAATCTCCAGTAGGATTTGACCACTACACAGGTACTGTTAAGTAAGAATTCTCTTCTTTCTGACCATGCTTATTAATCACTGCATCCAAAATCCAAGCAGTTTCTTAGACTCTGGAACTTTCCCACTTCACAACCTCTTACCTATAAACCTAAAAGGATACATGAATAAAGACCAGCTAGGTCAAAAGTCCTGACTTGTTTCTTTTTCTTTGCAATTTCAGTGTTTCATCAAAACTATTGTGCAAATTTGTATGCTAGAGATTTCCTCCCTGGAGTCTGGACTCTGACACTTCGTGTAAGTAAGAAATGTTTCCTCTCGAGATCAGCCCAAAGGGGACAAATGGGATTTCCAGAGGAGGCTGCCATGGCCCCAAGCACATCCCCACACTGGGCTCAGCTGTCAGAGCCCCACATCAAGGCTCCCACAGCACTCACCTCTGTCTGCACCTCACCCCAGGGGATGGGATGGCCCTGCCTGCCCAGGGGGGCTCTGTAGACCCCAAAGACCCTCCACAGGAGCCAAGATGCAGGACATCACCCTGAGTGTTTGCTGAATTCAGCCATTTCCACTTCTGCTGGATGACATCCAACCCCAAGTGATCACTCTTTCTTTCAAAGCGCCCAACAGCTGGAACCCTGGGCTTGTCATGGACGAGCCAAGAAAATTCAGTCATGATGATGTGAGTGTTCAACCATTTCTCTCTGGGTCCCTTTCTATAACTTCATGAAAGGAAAAATTTGGAAAGTGGTGTGAACACCAGCAGTACAGACTCTAATGATCAGGTAATAAGTCAAATAATCATATTGTATCAGCACTGGGGAAGTAAAGCTGCAACTCAGAGTTACACGTTGGTGAAGGAAGCTGGACCACCACAAAGCCTTCCTTTGCCTCACTCTATCATTCTTGAAAAAGCCACTTCTGCAGAAGGCTGATACTTCCAGCCTATTTAATCCCACATAACACAACAAACAAACAAAACTCCAATTCTCAGGCAGGAACCCTGGAGCATATTTGGATTTAATTGCTTTTCTTTGTTTAGATCTGGATGTAATGAACAAAAAAAGACCTGGTTAATTTTTTCATTGTCTGTATTTGAAACATGCAGTGCTCAATGAAAGGTAAAAATCCTTACTCCTGTGTAGCACAGTGCTGGAGGAGAGGCATTTGTATAGCCCTAAATAATGTGTGTCACCATGCTCCCTTCTCAAGGGAGGCTGACCAGGTGGATTTCCTCCTCACTGCATTAAGAGAAACCCATGAGAGGTTACTAGAAAACAACATATATGACAATAAAAAAACCAGCAGCACCATAAAATTAAGGGACACTTTGTGTGCTCAAGCCTTGTTTACAGCAGGCAAACTCACCAAAGTATCCAAACCAGTTCTGCTGCTGGTCTGGCTGGAGTGATGCTGGCATGGGCCACGGTTGGGTGTGAACAGCTCTCCAGTCTGGGGCTGGTAACCAGCAAAAACACGAGAAACCACCAGCCCTGCACACGCTGCAGGAATCCCTCCAGTGCTAATGCCTGTACAGCACAGCTGCTAACATGATGTAATTTGGTTTCCTTCCACAACGTAATAAAAACTACTTTGTTTAGTATAGTTGCAGCCTAAGCTTTATCTTTTCAAGAACCTCCTACATCATTTTCTTTCACTGACTAGAACAGTAAGCTGGTATGTCAAGCCTGACCTGGGGATGATTATGACTTTTCCTTTCTACTAATTGTGTCCCAAAAGACCTGTTCTGCCTTTGGGACTCACAAGGATTTCTGAAACCATAGGTGCTATGGTGTCTTGCTCTTTCCTTCTGGTGAGGGATTAAAAAAACCCACCAAATCCAAGCCAAATTACCAACCTCCAGCCTAAACAAAAAAAAAAAAAATTAAAAAAGAAAAAAATATATACAGAGAGAAAAAGGATGATGCTCCTTGCGGAATATATTTGTTGAGTTGAAGGGTAGTTTTATTAAATTAAAAAGTTTTATTAATGTTTTCAAAACATTAATTCTTTTGTCGGGGTTGTGCAAATTAAGAGTCCTCAGTCCTTTTTACCATGTTCCCCAGATACTGGTTCAGGGTCAGTTGGTACATGTGTCAACCTTGTTCTTTTTTGTCATATTAAAATTGCTACTCTTTCATGGCAACGTACACCCATAGTTTAGTGTTATACACACCAGAATTGTCATGGCTTGTTTGGAATAGCATAAGGTAGAATCAGAATAGAAATGGGATGGGATGGGGTAGAATAGAATAGAATAGAATAGAATAGAATAGAATAGAATAGAATAGAATAGAATAGAATAGAATAGAATAGAATAGAATAGAATAGAATAATTTTGCTTGGGAAAGATCCCTAAGAACATCGAGTCCCACTGGTAACCTGACACTGTGCAGTCCTCCATTGGCTGTGTGCAGAGAACAGGAGTGAAAACAGGGGTAGGATGGAAGTTGCTCCGAGGTGGGGAAGGAAAAGGGGGCACAGGGGGTTAGAGTTGAATCTCCGCTTGCCTCGAGCGTGGAGATGTGTCTCGAGCACATCGCTCCTTCCTCGCCTTCCTCTGCAAAAGGAGAACCTGCAGCCCCACTCCTGCGAGCTGGCTCGAGTGAAACCCGTGTAACCTTGCCCGCACACCCCACACAGCCCCCGGCCCCGCACACACCCCGGGGGAACCAACCCGGGCCCTGCACACCCCACACAGCCCCGGCCCCGCACCCCCGGCTCTGCACACACACCCTCACCTCCCATACACCCCGCACACCCATCCCGCACACCCGGTCCTGCACACACACCCTCACCTCCCATACACCCCGCACACCCATCCCGCATCCCCCATACACCCTGCACACATACCCCGCATCCCCCATACACCCCGCACACCCATCCCGCATTCCCGGCCCTGCACACCCACCCCTCACACCCCATACACCCTGCACATCCATCCCACACCTCCCATACACCCCGCAGCCCCGGCACCCCCGGCTCTGCACACACCCCCCTCACACCCACCCCTGGCCCCTCACACCCGCCCCGCACCCCCCGCACCCCTCAGAGCTGGCCCGGGCCCGGGGCGGGCGGGGCGGCCCGAGCAGCGCGGGGCGCCCCCTGCGGGCGGCGCTGGCGCGGCGCGGTCACGTGGATGTGACAGCGGCAGTGCCCGGCCAGCCCCAGTCGCGGCAGCGGCACCGCAGCGCCAGCGCCGCCGCCAGCCCGAGCCGGGCGGGGACAGCGGGGCCGGGGCCGGGGCGAGGCCAGGGGGAGCCGCCGCCGCGGTGCCGGGCGGCGGCGGGCGGGGGGTGGGCCGGGCGCGGCGAGGAGCCGATGCGGAGCGATCGCGGGCGGGCGGCGGGAGCAGCCATGGCGGGGCCCCGCTGAAGGAGGCGGCGAAGGAGGAGGAGGAGGAGAGGGGAGGAGAGGAGAAACCTCCGCATTCCCTCCCTCCGCGCCCCGTCCCCCCGCGCGGACCGCCCGCCCGCCCGCCTCCCCCTGCATGCCCGGCTGAGACCGCGGGGAGGACTCAGCCACCCGCCGCGGCCCCGCCGCCTTCCCGCGCCCCGCCAGCCGCGGACAAAGGGGGAGAGCGGGCAGCCAGAGGAGGGGAGAGCCCGTCCCCGCCGCACGAGCATGGCGGACCGCAGCCTGGAGAGCGTGTCCCTGCCGCTGGAGGTGCGGGCCCGGCTGGCCGAGCTGGAGCTGGAGCTCTCCGAAGGTAAAGGCGCGGCGGGGCGGGCGGCGCTGGGCGCGGGCGGCGCGGCAGCGGCGCGGCACCCCCGGCCCGCTCCCCCATCGCACACCCTCCGCCCTGCGGCCCTGCGGTGCCGACCCCGGCCCGATGGCGCCCGGGGGCTCCCCTGACGGTCGCTGCCGCTGCCGGGGACCCCGGCGCGGGGGTTTTGTTCCACCTGCGAGCCCCCCGCGCTCCGCCGCGGCGCGGGCGGGGGCGGCAGGGGGGCTCTGGCGGCGGGGCTCGGCCGCGCACGCGGTGGTGCGGGAGCTGGAAAAATCCGTGGGGATGGCTTGGAGGGGCTCCTGCCCTGCCGGGGAAACGCGGCTGCACGGGAACGTGCCCTGTACCTGCGTGCCAGACCCCGCTGTGGCCGCATCGAGAGACTCCCACGGAGTCCACGCAGCGCGTGTGTGCCGGCTGCAACAAAACACCCCCGATAAGGTCGTTGTGGACAATACCGGTCAGGTCACTCAGACGAAACGATATCTATATATTTAATTGCGGGATTTTTTTTTTTTTTTTAATGTATAATTGAAAGCTCGTGGTGGCTTCTTGGCGCGGTGGGTTGTGATGCTCCGGCGGTGCCCGGGCTGGGAAGGCGCGCACGCAGCCCGAGCTGTTGCCGTGGCACGGAGGATGAGCAGGAGCCCCAGCCCGCCCTCCGCTCCTCAGCCCGGCTCCCGCTCCCGCTTCCATGTGCAGGAGCGACAGGCAGGCAGCGAGGAGTGCCTGTCAGCGTCCTCGCTGATGGCCACTCACCGACCGGAGTCGTGGAGACGGGTTTAGTGTGTCAGATGTAATCGGTGTCTCCCGGAGGAAGAGAGTGGGCAGTATTCGTATGTACTGATGCTAGCGTTGGCTCTTTCCTGAAAAGCAAATCTGCTATTAGCTGCCCCCTCTTTTCTTTTTTTTTTTTTCTTTTTTTTTTTTTTAAATAGTGCCCCCCAAATACCAGGGTTCACCACCAAGAGGCTGCAGCACTTCATAGAAGGGACAAATGACCCAGTGTGTCCCAAATTAGTTATTGGAAGTGGTCGATATATTGAGCTGTCTGTCTGTCTTCTGTCTTTTTGTAACGGTTTGTACGGGCTCCGAGCCAGAAAGTAGAATGCGCTGGAGCCAGTTTCATCAGCAGGGAGGAGCTGATGTTGACATTGTATTTTCCTTTTAACGCTTTGAGGGTGAAGAGAATGAGCTACTGGGATTGCTTGTGGCTCTCATTTCTGTGCCTCCCCCTCCTTGATGGTGCCCTGAAAACTTGAAGTGAGATGAGTTAAATACAGTATTGCCTTTCTGTGATGCGCTGCCAATCCATTGGCCCTCGTCAGTGGTAGTGAGGGTGGGAAGAGCTGTTTGTATCATGGTACATGTAGCGTTGCTTTATGCAGAAAATGCTTCTTGGTGTGTGTCACATCATTGTCTACACACCAATGAGATACTAATTAAAACATCTGTTAGTAAATGCTTACAAAAAACCTGAAATCAAACTGGCATAGACCTTCAATAAATATGCTAATGCAGTGTACCAAAGTTGTAATGCAGTTTTACGGTGTAGTTTCTGCTGCTGCAAACATAATCCAAGAAAGCTCTGAGGAAGTGGGACGTGGTTTGAAATTGGGCATGTGTATCTGCACTGCCGTGACTTCCCTGCAGCTAGATCTGGAATGAGTTTAGGCCACTGACAATATCTTTCTTTATGTGCCACTGGCGTTACAGCCAGCGCACGGGGTGGCTCATGTGTTCTGACTGTGGCAGCCTAAATGAGGTTCAGTTGGAATTGGGAGGCAGGTAAAGGGCAGACAATATCACATTTTCAGTGTCTTCCCCCAGGCTGCTCTTGGTGGGTTCTTAATCAAGTACATGACAGTGTTCAGTGCCGGAGAAAATGAAATAATTTACTGCTTAAAGCTCCTACCTTTAGGCATGTTGCAACTCCTGGCCTGTTCCCAAAAATAGTCCCTAAAGAGAGTGGGATCAGTAATTTGTATGGTTTTATTGTGCTGTACAAGTCTGTTCATACTCTGGCCATGCTACTCCTGAGCTAAATGGTTTTCAAGGCAGCTCTGTCTCTCTACACCCTGAACGTGCAGTACCTTGTGCTTGTGCTTTGCTTGGCTGTAAAGAGCCTGTCCACTGCCTTTATTCACTGAGATACATAAAAGTGCATAAAAGTTCATGTGGTTGAGGTTTTAACATGTGTTCTGCTCATGATGTGTTAGGGTGTATCTGCTGCCTTTGTGAAGCAGGAGACTTCTGCAGGCAATAGGCAGCTGCATACTTTAATGTGTTTGGGTCTCCTTGATAACACTGGGAGCAGAGTGACTGCTGTAATTTATGCCCCTTTTGAAAGTGCTTTCCCAAGTCAGACTTGTTAGTAAGGTGTTTTTTCAAGGCTGCATTTCTGAAACATTTTATTTGTTGTATTGTTGAGTGTTAGTTTTTATTTCTGGGCGCTGTCTTAGAGCTGCTGCCTGTACCCAAGCCACGTAGTTCTCTGTGCCAAAACCTGCTATGGACAGTGCTGCTTCAGGAACAGTTTCTGAAAGAGAGCTGCTGCTTTGTGGGAAAGAGAGGAGCACCAGCAGGGCTATTGCGTGGTTATTCCTCAGCTGTGAGCTAAAGCTGTCTCCATCCTAGCTCTAGGAAGTGTGATAGCGTGGGTCCTACCCACGCAGTGCATCTCCAAACTGAGCATAAGCCAGCTGGTGTCCCTGTGCCCAGAGCTGGTTACTGTGCCACTGGCACAGCGGGCACTGTGCAGGTGTTGTGACCACAGTCCTGACTGGAATCATCACTCATTTCAGTCTGGCTGGGGTATTTTCCCCACCCCTGTAGCCGAATTCCCAGTTCCTTGTTCAGCTGAGCACTCGGCATAGCCTCACTGGCAGCAGAGATGAGGCAGGAGAGCCTCAGGAAGTGTGCTGGGCAGATAGCACGTGCTTTGTAGACCATAGAGCAAAGTGCCTTTTTTCCCCTTTTTTTAGCACTTGTGCACTGCTTGTTTGTTGAAAGGGAGGAGGAAGGTCGGAAGGCATTTAATGGTGTTCTCTGAAGTTTGCCTCTGTTCTCTGTGACAATCCTAGCAGTTGGTTACTGTGGGCAAGCCACACACCTTCCACCTCTCCTTTGCTGTGGTCTGAATGGGCTTTTTTTGGTTTAAACATAGCTATTTAAAAGGTACTATGGATGCAAATGAGAATAACCATTTTAGATTTTGTTAGTTTTGTTAGTATGACTTGGATGGTGAAGATCAGCCAGACTCAGGAATGCTCAGCAGGTTCCTCTGGTTGCCTGCCCCACACAGTGCTGGAGTGCCTGGCACTCTGAGGTGTTGAGAGTGACATTCACAGTGATGTGGTGGCAGGTAGTGCTATATTCAGCTTAAGGCATCAACAGCACACTTCACTTCATTTTGGGAAGGGGGTATTGCTTCTGTGTTGCTCAAGACACAGCTGCTCAGCAGCACTTTACATTTTTTTTAAGTATCAGAAGTTGTGGAATCATCCTTGATTCCAGATATTCTGGAGACATTTGTTACGTGTTTGAGTGAACATGCTTGATGCTGGTGTGTTATGTGCACGTTCTTTGACACTCTGGTAGTTCCTCTGAGCTGCTAAGGCTTGCATGGCTCAGAAGTAGCCCTTCTAGGCTGATGCAATCAACATGTCACTCTGCAGTGGCTGTTCTTCGGGGCTGCTTAGAATTTTACGAGGTTTTAGTTTTCTAACGATGTATAAAATTGTACTGGGTGGAAATAGATGAATCATCCTGTTTTTTAGAATAGCTTGGGGGATGTTAACTGAAGAACTGATTAAATAAAACCAGGAGTCCTGAAATGTGCTGTCTTATTAAAAAAAAAAGGCATTCTACAACCCCTTCATTCTTAAAAACACTTAAAAATCTAAAAAATGCCCCCTCCCCCTTTTCTCATTTTGCCCTCAATTTGAGGTTATACAAGGTTGAATTGCCCTTCCAGTTATTTCGTAAACCAAAATTAATTGGGCAAAGATGCTCTATATTTCTTCCAGTATTTTATCCAAGTGTCAAATAACATAGCAGGAACACTTAAAGAACCACAGACACCACATGGAAAATGTGAAAACCATCCTGTTCAGAAACTATTCTCCCCAAATTCCATACTATACTACCAGTCCTCTTCCATTTTAAACATGTGAGGCATAGCAGGTTTCTTTTTTTGTAAGTCTCAACTTTTCTCCAAGAGCACTTAAAAAAAAAAAAAGATCAGCAGATCTTTAATACGTGATTACTTATTCCCAAAGGCTCTGGATGTGCAGTCACCTAATTAATTTGGTCCTCTGCTTTCATTGTATTGACTGGCTCAATTATATTTGGTAATATTACTTAGGTTGATTAAGTCACTTTCTGGCCAGGTTTATTATTTTATTAGGTATAAGTTATGTCTTTTGTTGTCTGCCTGTAGTTGCTGGGTTGAGACCAGAGATGTGTAAGTTAACTCCTCTTGTTATTTTTCCCGAACATTTGCCAGCTGACTTCACTTGCAGAGAGGTTTTAAAGTGTGAAAATTTCAATAACTAGCACACCTCTGTGGTTTGGGACACAGAGTCATCCTTTTAATTCACTCCTTGAGAGATAGTGCTCTGCTTAGAGAGTGAGTATCACCTGAGCAATGACAGAGTGTTAATACTTCCTGAGTTTAGGTGAGAAATGAGCTAAGAAATTCAACACTCACATTTGCTACTTGTTGTTTTTTGAGCAGTTAGGATGCAGTTGCCTCATGTTTTCAGTTATTTTTTTCTGGGGGAGAAAGGACTAATTTTCTCAAAATACATAAAGCTTAAATTTTCGTGTAAGCTACATGGAAGACTAGGGCTTTAAGAAAATATACTGGATATGATGGAAATGATGATAAAATCAAGTGCACTGTTAACAGAAACCTTTCTTTGTAAGATGAAGCTTCTATCATCAGCTATTTTGTTTCTCTGATGGTACTCAAGTTGGAGAGGGACAATAACTTGATTATTTCAAAACCAGGTTCAGTTCATTCATGAGTTTACCATTGGTGTTTTGAGGAATTTGAAGGATTTGAAGGATTTTTTTCTTTCTTTTTTCTTTTAAATATTTTTTAATTTGACTCCTTCACTGTGGTATTTGGTCTTAAGGGCTTTTAATGGGTGTCAAAAGAATTCTCTACCACTCCTTCAGTAGCAGTACATGGTAATGCCTTGTAAAACAGACTATGCAAATCTCTGGATGTTCCCAGAACAGCTGTCCTGGAGGCATGCTGTAAATATACCTTTACTGCCAGCTGATGTGGAGCAGCATTGATGCCCAAGGGTTACACTTAATAGATCATTCAGATGATCTTTACTGTATTACACAACTGACATACTCCAAACACTTTTCCCAAGGATGTGTGAAAGTTGCCGAGGGGGTGTCAGTTTTATAGGCAAAGCAGGGAGTAAGCAGTGTGTTTCTAAGGGGAACACACGCTGCAGGGAGCTGCCCTGTGCAGCTTTAGGGCACAGAGCAGGAGCCAGCACTGCTTCCCCTGCCAAACCTGTGAGCACCTATGGCTGGGAGTCAACCTGCTGCCTTTCCCTGCAGGGGTGTTGACCTGCCTTTGTTAATCCAGCAGAAGGGGAATGCAGTCATTCTGATTCCAGCAAACCAAGTATCCTTTGGTATAGGAGGAATTCAGGTTTAGCACACCTCTTCCCTTTGTGGTTAATTTTTCTCGGGGGGGAAGTGTTTTCATGCTGTCTAAAACTAATTTTTGATGCATGATTTGGATTGGGAACAGCAAGATCACTCTTTCTCTGAAGGGATATCAGCAGATTCCTTTAGGTCTTCCCAGCTCAGAATGGATGTTTGTGGTATGGTACGCAGGATCCTAAATGTACCATAGCTCTCCTATACTTAAAAATGCATTGACTGCGTTTTAATTTTTTAAGAGGCTATTTGTATAACGCGTCAAGCAGGACATATAATTTTTTAAAAATAACTGCTTTAATTCCCCAGCAACTGTCAGACAAGATGAGTCACTGCAGTATAAGAATTCACCACAGCACATCACAGATTTGACACAAACTCTTAATCCATGTAAAATTATGCATGTATATTCCCCTATCTTCCCAGTGGGTGAGCTTCATTTTTGCCAAACTCATGATGATCCCATTCTGCATTCTTTCCTCCCCCGCCTCCTTTTTTCCCCCTTTTCTTCTCATGAACCTCCTTGCAGTCAGTAGCCCCAGTGTGGGGTCTGGATGCAGCAGCCTTTTCCTGGCTTGTGAAGAACCTTTCCTGATTGTTAACCACAGCTCTGGTTCTCTCCTTGACTGTGGTGGTGCGGGGGCATTTCCAAAACATGATTGCTCTCTGCAGAATTCTGGGCTTTCCTTGTATTACTAGGGTAAACATACACTAAAAGATGGGAACTGGTTCTATTTAACTCCACTTGCTGCAACACATTGGGGAATTGCTCATTTTAGACGTGTGTAAATAAATATTTTTTTTTGGTTTTGTTTTTTCCTTGGTAGTGTTAGCTAGGGCTTATAATTGCTAGCCAGTATTATTTATCACTAGGATTGAGTATGACTTCAAAACAGTGTAAAACATATTGGGGACACCATCATATTCTGCAATAAAGCAGCAAATGTAGGAGTAGAAATACTTAAAGCAACGCAGCTCGAGACAGATGCTGGGAAGACAGTGGCCATGGCTTTAGCTGGAACCTCGTGCCACAGAAGAGGAGGTTTCTGCCTTAAAGCCATGTAAAATCCTACCAGGGCACTCTGCATGGCTCTTCTTGCTGTCCCTTTTTGGAGAGCTGGTTCCTGGCAGTTTGGTAGGCACAGTCTGTTTGACACATAACATGCAGTGCTTAGAGCAACATCAAGTGCCAGGGTGTGGTTAATTGCCACATTATTTTACAACAGAAGTTATTGTTGAAAAGATGTTTTGGTGATCTCTTTTCAAGACTATTGTGTTAAGTGGTTGGATAACTAGAGAAGGATCTCTCATCAAGGATCTTGATAGCTTGGAAGGGAAGGTGTTTCCTCTGACTTTTGAAGGGACTGTTTGATTTCCAAAGACTGAACCATACATATGCTATAATTTAGGATGCTTGAGGGGGTTTTTGCTTTTATGTGGATGGCTGGGTCTGCAGAATGGTGGCAGTGGAAGGGACAGAGGTGTTCTTCAAGTGTTGTCTGTGTATGTCAGTAGAAATGGATATTAGGACTTGTTTAATCCTGTATCTCTCTCTGGATCCAGAGTCAGTATCTCCAAACTGTGACATCTGCAGTTTCTTCATTCAAATCTTGGCTTGATCTGTATTTAAGATTAAAATATCAAATAAAGGTCTTGTAAGTCTGGTCTGGTAAGAGCTGCTCAGAAGCCAGAAAAATTGTTTCTTCATGCATTTTGTGACAAATACTGAAGTGTAAGTAATGGTGCCTGGGTTTTTACTGGTAGGCTGGTGGTTGAAAGTTTGCCTAGACCAGCAAAAGTTCAGAGACTTTTGGTTGGTATAGAGACCAAAACAAAGTGTTCTGACACTCTTTTTCCTTCTGTGTGGATGTCCATGTGTCCATAAACAGCCTGGCAAAGTAGAGAGACTCTGGCAAGTCTCCTCAGAGAAAGCAGCCCTGGATGGTTCCATCTGTGTTGGCCCTCCAGGAAGAGTTAAATGGTATTAGCAGGGTGGCTGCAGGGGTGTTGCATCTATTACTGCCATTTAGTGAGAAAATAGACCAAACTGCTCTTTGGACTTTTCATATCACATTACAGAGCAACCCTAGAACTGTGCAGAAAATTTCTTTCTGGTAATAGCAAATAATAAAACTTCACCCTTTTTCTTTTGAGGGGATATCCTTAGTCATATTAACTCATATTTTTTGTTGTTATAATTGCAAGGAGAATGAGCAAAATTTAGAATGTTGTGTGCCATACCTCTCATCCTTATTGAAAGAAATATTTAAATAATCAAGTATTTTTGATAAATGTGTGAACAAATAAAATTATGCCATTGAGGTGGCATGCAAGCAGTTCAAATTTTGTGAAGAATTTTGAAATAAAAATTGTTTGAAATACTGAACTTCTTTGGCAGGTGCCTGAGGATGAACAAACAACAGTTACCTAGTGAAACAGCAAAATGCAGAAATATTCATGCTCTTTCCTGAATGATGATAATGGCAAACCCCTTTGCTGAATTTGCTGGGAGAGCTCACTTTCGTTTGCCATATTTTTTTAGTCTGAAATAATAATGACTACTTTATTTAGTGGATGCTGTAGGTTTTCTGAGTGTTGTGTAGTGAGGGGTTAACCTTTTTTAGGAAAAAGTACTGTTGGACTGTGGAGTGATGTTTATTTCTGAGAGGGAAAATAACAGGCAGTACTTTTAATTGCTCTACTTCAAACTGGCTCTGTGTTGTAATAGAAAAGGTTGATTTGTTATGTTGAGCAACAACAATTGGACTATCAGTAGTTTAATTTTTTTTGATGATGATGAAAAAAAGTCTTATGTTTTATGTTTATGAATTTTATGCTGTTAAAGTTTGGCATATTGCAGTCACAAGGTTCTGTCTGTGTCTCTTACAAACCCTGACTTCATTCATTTGTGTATCCATGCCACAGGCTTGGGAGAACTGGACAAGTAGTTCAGAAGAGATCTGGAAGAGTGACCAAGAGTAGAGGCATGGACATTGGGGATTAAAGCAGTCTTAATAAACATTGTTTACCAGGAGAAAGATTGGAGTTTTTGATTGTTTGAGAAGTCTTGTGTTGGGGATGGAGGAATGCTTTCCTGTACTGCAAACATGAACAGTCCAAAACATGAGAAGATTGAACTCCTAGGAATGGAAATTAGACAAATGGAGATTGAAGATAAGATGGATAGTATTAATAAAGCTAGATAAACACTGAAACACTTGCATAGAAGAGAAGGCTCAACAGCTTTCTAAAAAAATCTTCCCACAAGTAGAACTGATGAATGGCTTCTAAGGCATAATAAATGTAACAAGTTTGTATGTGTACATGGGTATGTAAACCACTGAAGCTACCCTTGACCAGAAATATTCTGGTTTAAGTATTTTTGTAGTGGCATTTTTAAAAATGTCTATTCAATATTATGATATATGTTTTCCTGGTAACTCCAAAAGGCACTGCAACATCTTGGAATTTCAGCTTTGGTATGTTTTCAGTATTTTACTAGAGATGACTTGACATTTACTTGCAGTAGTAATTTGTTTTAAGTCAATATTGAACACTGTAAGGATGTGCATACATTAGAGTTTGAGAGGGTATCAAAGGCAGCCACTCTGATAATACTTGCTTAAATACTGGCTACTCATATATTTGCCTGTAGCTCAGGGGACTTCTGTATAAGCAAAAAGTGGCAGAAAAATAACATTTTTAAAAGCTGCCTTAAAGTTTATTGTACTTTGCTTAATCATTGTCTTTTACACAAAGATATTGTCCATTGTAATAATCTGGATAAAAAAGAAGAAAATGCTCACTTCTTCTGAAGATTAATCCTTCCTGCATGCTATGCCTAAGGCAGCTCTTTGTTCTGATGTCTTTGCTCCTGCCTCAGTGGCTGACTGCAGTAACTTGTATTTGCTCTTCTCTGTGGTGATAGGTGAAGGGTGTGGGAGCAGCAGAAGTGACTCTGTGCCTTTGTACTGCCATCTGAACATCTGTGAGAACTGTTTTGTTTATTGGGAGTTTCCCAAAGCTGGTGTCTTTGACCTCCAGCAGTCACTTCTGGAGCAAGGTGAAAGAGAACATATTCCTTTGTTTGCAGTGGGAGAAGATATTTGTTGTTGCTTAACCCAGACACTGTTTTTCTTCCTGAGCACAAGAATGCTGTGGCTGGTATTGTCTGCTGGTGGTAATTCTGAGCAAGATGAGGGCTCCTGGCAAGTCTGATATTTCTTCCTTGGCTTTGAGGGTCGGCCTCCTGTCTGGCTTTTGTTCTACCAAAGATGCTGCGTGGCTGAATGAGGTGATTGGGTTACCTTGGGAAAAGTGAGGAAGCTGTGTATGGAGTGCATTCACCCAGAAATAGCCACAGCAAAGTTAAACTCCATCTTTGACTGCTGGACCTTTCAGAGACATTTGATAACCTGTGGTAACCTGGTCCATAAGAGTTTTCTCTCCATAGGATACCTTTCTCATTAGTGCCAGTTTCTCTGTCCTGAGAGGAATCCCAGCTGGTTCCTAGAACTCTTTGTACTGCTGAAGAAATACTCTGGGCTGTTTTCTGTCCTGAAGATCATGCAAAAACCACAGCATCTCTGAAACAGAGTCCTCTTACTGTGTGATGCTGTTTGCCATTCCTAAGTGGTGGTCTGGATTTGGCTGACCTGCAAAGTGCTTTTCTGTGTATTTTGATAAAGTAATATCACCTGTGGTGTTATGTCTGTTGTTCATCATTCAAAACTGAGATTGCACATGTATGTTTCTTTAAATGCACATTGGCTCTTAAGTATTGTAATTGATCACTTCTGGTAAATAGCAAATACAGTTTCAGATTTGACTTACTTTATGAGCCATTTTGGTGCAGGATATATATTAGAAATACCACCAGGCCAGCTTAATCCTTTGTGCCTTCTTCAGTCCGAAGTAAATTAAGTATCTAGGACTAGATTAGACTGAAATTGGGAAGGAGATGCCAACTGTTCTTTAAAGTGAGCCAACTCTTCTTTTTAACCATGAACAGCTTTCTGTTCTGACTCTTACAGGTGTTTTTGCTCTGTCATAAATCTGCTCTAACTCAGACACCCGAAGAAGTCTCCCCTGACTTTTCCCTAGAGTAAAAGGTTCTGTTGTTACTGGGGGTCTTATAAAAAGTGATAGTTTGAAAATGGTAGCCAGTAGATGCTGCCTAAATGTCTTACTAAATTCTAAATTAATTCTAAATTACCTAAATGTCTTAGTACTTCCACAAAATGTATTAGTGAAACATATTATGTGTCCTTCCTCAAAAATTACTCACATAGTCGTGTTAGAGTTAAGAGAGGATAAAGTGTCTCAGTGGTCACCTCCTTCTGAAATACTGTGGCACCTGTTCTTCTCCAGGCTCTCTTTGAGAATATTGTATGACTGTTGTCATGGACTGGGTTGCCCCCTTCACTGGTCTCTGCATTCCACCCCTGAGCCCAGCACAGACAATAAAGGAGCCACACCTTATGGAGTTGGGCTTCTAGGAGAGTACAGTAGGAATTACAATAAAATTACAATAGGAATTACAGTTGAAAGGTGATTGAAGCCTTTCCTAAACAGCAGTATGGAAGTACTTTCAGTGTAAAAACCGAAGCTTCTTTTCCAGGGGCTTAAATAAGGAGGGAGTATAAGATTTTCCAAAATAAATTCTTGCATTTATTTTTTCACTCAGAATAAAGTCCAGTTCACCTAAAAATAAATGGTAAAAACTATGCTGGCATCAGGACTGCACTGATGGGTGTAGTTCCCTTAAAGCTAGCTCTGTGAATAGTCAGAAACAGTCTGTCATATTTAAGGATCTGTGCTAGGGTGTATGGCAGAAAGGAGCTGATACTTTTTCTTCAGTTTGTGTGTAGTTGTTGGTGGTACTAAGAGAACATTTTACATTTGAGACAGTGCATCTGCTTACATGAAACAACAGGCCATGATGGCATCCCAGTGGAAAGATGGGGACCTCATTCAGGACTGGGAAAGCAGTCCATATTTAGAGAAGTTGTTACCCATTTACTGGAAGAAACTCATTACCCCAAAAACGTTTTAGTGTTTCTGGTCCTTTAATGGTTGGTATCCTGTGTTTCTGTGTGACAGAAAGCCTTTTACTTTACTTTAACTCATATCTGCCTTTTACTTTGATTTTTAGCTTCTTCTCACCTATCTGTTTCCCCTCCATTGTTTAATTTCTGACTTTCTTCTATCTAAAGCCATCTGGCCATGGTCTGTCCTGTCAGGGTCATTCCACCATCCTGCCCCACCTTCCTTGGTCATCTCCCTTTCCACCACTACTTAAACAGGAGACTTGGTGCAGGATCATCATGTAGATTATTCATGTGATGCTCCCTTTTGCAATTGCTTCTTTTTTTCACATGTGAAAGATTGCTCTTGAAGCTTGTCAGGGCCAACATGTTGCAAATTGAAATCTTTTATTCTGAATTTGATTTCAAACAAATGTTTGTCTTGTAGTAACAAACTTGTCAACTGCTGAAACTTAAAGTCTGCAGAGACACTAGCTGAGTTTTGTGTTCTGTTAGCCATGCTTGATGTTTGCTTTTTTGGTTGTTGTTGTTTAGTTTCAGTTTGTCATGTTTGCTTAGAACTAGGTTAGGGTGTCCTCCATGCAGTGCAAGGCATTTATGGAAAATGTGCATCTTAAATTTCTTGAAATCTGATCTGGAGCTAAGTCATGACATTTTTTTCCATCTAAAAATGCATTTCTCTTAATTATATCCCCATTCAGTGTGGGTGGGGTTTTTTTTCCTCTCAATTCACGTGAAACCCACACTAAACAAAAATACAGCTAATAGAGCCTAAAATTATAAAGGAACTACTTGCAAAGAGCTGGCAATGCTGTCTACATGATGAAAGTAATTTAAATTGTTCAGGCATAAAGCATGGATTAGAAACTGTATCTTCAAATCATCTTTGCATATTTATGAGTACACCTGTTATATAAGCAGTGGAAAGTGCTGAGATTCCTCCAGCCCTCTGCCACTGTACACGGGGTGAAGAAATACCAAGATCGTTTGTCACTTTAAGTCTTTCAAATCCAAAGTGGAGCCTTATCTGCCTAATAGCCTAATACCAAGGAAAGATACTGTTTGTGTTCAGCAGGGCTGTATTCATGTGACTGTCAGGGGCTGAATTACTGCTCTCAGTGCTATATAAAGATTCCTGCTCCCACCCTGCCCCTCCCTGGCTCTGTCATTTAGCACAATGTGCAGCATGGCTGTAAAACATCCCTGACATACTGAAGCGTGCCTCCTTTCACACTTGCATGTGGAAAAGAAGAAATAAAATAAAGGACTGCCTTCTTGTGGCTTCTGTTAACTTCCTAGCTGTGGAGAGTTCAGTGCCAGCTGGGGCAGGGTCATGTTACTTGCACCTATTTTCCAACACCAGCCTATTTGGAGGAGAAGAGCTGGATTGTGTGGTTGCTGTATCCTGCACCTCTTCTCTGCTCAGTGCAAGGGCTGTGCCCAGTTTAGCCTCTGGTGTTATGAGTACCCACAAAATGCAACTTCCTGTGGAGCCAAACTTGGAACAGCAGGGTTCAGGGTTATATGATGCACTGTGAAGCTGGATTTTAAAAGTCCTTTTCACTGTGACTGCTGCCTTGTTGCTGTTTGCAGGTGGGTTGTGATTCCACTGATGTCTGGGTTTACAAACAAAAAAATAAAACCAAAAGAAACAAGAAAAAGAAGAAAATCTCCTAGAGTTCGTTTTTTTTTTTCTCCTTCCCCTGAGTAAATTTCTTTTTGTAGCACTTAGAGTTGAATCAATTCAACAGTTTGCTATAAAGTGCAACTTCAGAAATAACTGCATCCTGCTGAGAGCAGGGCTCTGAACAGTATGCATGGAGAAAAAGATGGATGCATTGGGAAGGGGTGCATGTATAGAAACATCTTAATCCAGTTTTTCTGCTACATAAAATAATTTATATAACTGCACTGAATGTAAGGAAAACATTTTGTACTGTGAGGCACTACTACAACTTGCACAGGACTCCTTGTCCTTTGGGATGCTCAGAGCTGTCTGGATGTGGTTCTGGAGCCTGTTCTAGGTGGCCCTGCTTGAGAGGAAGAGTTGGACAAGGTGATCTCTAGAGGCTCCTTCCATCCTCAACCATTCTGTGATACCCCCTAAATTTCCACCCTTTCACTGATAAGTAATTCTGTGCTTTCCAGCACATCTCTCATGGTGTGGTTCTTGGAATGGCATGCTTGGCCTCTCCTGCAGAGGGTTCATACCTGAGATCTGCTGAAACACCCGGTTTAAAAATTTTGGATATAATTGTACCTTGTGCACTTTAGTGATAGTCAGCAAAAATGTGCCACATGAGAGGTGAAACACAGTGCATTAAACAGGTATTTGGTTCTGAAATTGTTTCCCTTAAAATCACGTTACTGGTTTTTGTATGCAAAACTTGATAATGGCAGTAAATTTACATCTTATGCAAATGAACTAGAACCCAAGGATGGGTAAGGGTGCTTGTGATGATTTTAATACTGTCATTATGATCATCACTCAGGTATATGACTGTCAATTAAACAATTCCTGTTTTTTTCTGTATGGTGGAGGTATATGCTTGTTTATATCTGTGGAGGAGTATTTCCTTTGGTTCTGTCAGGAGCAGGGAAATGAGCAGAACTGAATGGCTTTGAAAATAATTTTATTCAATTACTTACTAACACAAATTTTAGATATGAAAATACCTTGAATGTTGATGAGATCTTTTATTATTTTTATTGTAAGCTGTTTTGAGAGTAAATGCAGCTGTAATCACGCAGTTAAATAGTGCATATTTTTTCAAAGTTTCACGTCAGTAATGCAATAATGAGGCCCCCTGTCAGAGCTAGAATTCAGTCACCAATACTTTGGTGTTGTAGAACAGCCCACAGTAAGCCTTCTTATGAAAGTGATTTGGTGGCTGTGGTCCCCAGATGAATCTTTGGCCTCCCACTATTAATACTTTCTCAGCCACCAGGCTTTCTTTTCCTCTATAAAAAGTGAAACTGGGCTGAATTTTTTGGGGTATGAACATATCTTTCAAATATGGAAAAACTCCCATATCCACATTGTCTCCTGACTGTTCAGTGAGCAGCTGGACATAGCTTTTGTGAGAGAAAGTTATGTAGAGTATGGTCCCAGTTCAGCAAGGCATTTTAGGCATGTGCTTCAGTCTCACTGATACTGCCAGTTTAACTTAAACCAAATTGTCACACATGGAGCAAGCATATTTGTCTCAGCATGGAAAAGAAATTGTTGGCATCTTCATTGCTTGCTTAAAAAAGAGAGTCAGTGTTAAATCAAGGGATCAACAGTCTTTCTTTTGGATTACTGAGTAAATGGAAAGGGATCTTCAAGCACTTTTTGTTTAAATGATGCTTCACTGTATGTTTAAGACCAGGTCATTAGATGAAGAACAGAACTGACCATACCTGTGTCTCATTTTCTGTGCTTCCTCAGTGCTTTATTGAATTTGCAACAAAAAGGGAGTAACTCCATTAAAGTGTGTGTCAGCTGAAGGATTCCATCATACAATACATGTGGTGGAGAAGGATACCTTCACCAGAAGACACATGCCGTGGACAGCAGCCTCCTGTCTGTGTCAAACGTGCAGGCACCTTAAAACCCCAAGGCAGGTCCTTGCTTTCAAGGCAGTGAGGAAGTGAGGGAATACAGTGATTGCCTCTCCTCCTGAATACAAGTTGATCTAAGCAGCCATCTTCTGGAAAACATTTTGAAGCTGTTTCTCTTTACCTTTTGCTGCAAGGCAAGAATCATGAGGAAGTAAGGAAGAATTGCTCCAGCCTTGCATTTTCTGCTTTTTCTAGCAGAAATTGCCTTAAAAAAAGTGGCTCATAGACCAATTAGTGTAATCACCAGCCAAAGACAAAAATGCCTATCTCCTGCTTTCTAGGGCTGGCTTTGCAGCTTGTGGATATGAAAAATCTGGATTCAACAGGGTGATTTCCTGAAGACTGTATTCAAACCATTCTCTTACTGGAAAAAGAGGCAGTTGAGAGATGGATAAGAAGATACGTTTAATGTCTTCACAAGATTTTCAGAATATCAAAAGAATGGGAGAGGCCAAGTGATCGGTGTCTGTCCTTTGATATTGTATGTCAAAGGCATAAATTGTTTTTGTTTTAGGAATTTGAGAGTGTATTGCTGTGTTCAACACATGAAATAAAGATTCTGTTCAGGACCACATGAAACATTTATGAGTAGTTTTATATTTTCATCTTCCTTTTACCATTCATCATGATGTTTGGTCTTGGTCTGAAGCCTCATGGTTTTCCCAATGAGTTAGTTTTGCTACATTAAACTGTATGAAAATGTAGTTGATTCAAAGAGCCTGGTCCTTTTGTGGTACCCAGCATTTATGGTCTTTTAGTCCTCTGCTACTGTGTTTCATAAGATCTGGATAACAGAAACTTTTGATTGTTTGTGTAGTAAAAGGTATGGTCTGCAAAGTCAAGTACACAATTGTTTCTACCCAGTGCTACGGGGTGAGAATGGCAAGAAGTTACTCTGTCACTGATAAAATAACTGAAATTTAGACATAAAAATGTAGGCAAGGACTATGTATTCCATTAAAGGCTAGCATTAAGGAACTTAAGAATTTAGCTGTGGAAACATCTCTTTCGGCAATGATTTATTTTCAGTGATATTTAAGGCAGTAGCTTTTGAAATGTAAAAATCTGTACACAGACGTCATTATTTTTGCAAGCGATGTGTGCGTGTATGTAGGCATATTTAAAGATATAAAGGAATATACATTCATGGAAGGAGGGGAAGGTAAAACCTCACACACTGACTCTTCAAATGAACAAATCTTCCCACTTAAGGGAATGTTATGGGAGGCAGCAGCTCCCTTAGGGATAGGCATGCGCAAGTTACCCGTTCTGAGTCACGGATTTTTCCACAGCTTTGTGGCTCAGATGTGCAAGCCCCTTCCCCACCATGCTCCCAATGCCTTAAATAGCAGCTGAGGTCAAGAAGGACAAGGGACAGATCACTGTCAGTAGGAGGCCTAAATCACACCAGGGTGTGTGGGGTTTCTTGATGCTCAGTCTCAGCTGTCTGGTGCAAGAAGATAATTTTAATCCTGTTATATTTATTGCTTCTCAGTAGTGTTTTGGCTTTTATACTGACTCACACCCTTTCAAAGGAGTCACTGATGCTTTTGTTGTTAAACAAATTTAGAAGACATCTTTATTACAGTTAGTTTTGTGATGTACGTGTTTCTGTTCACGTGAAATGAATTACATGCTGCTCTTGCTGAATTTGCAACAATGTCTTTTGGCTTGGAGCAATTAACCATTATGACCTTTGCTACCTCAAAATACGCAGTCAATAAAATAAAACTCTATAGTATATATCTTGAGGTTTACTTTAACATGTTGTGCCTTTCCTTTTGCAGTGGCTGGTGATCTGTAGGGGTCGGCTCTCACTGAACCAAATTGAAAACGAGCAAATTCAGACCTGTGTAATTAGTTGGGAAAATAATGAGAGAGGGAAGTTCAGTTTGGTAGACAGGACACAGACGTACAGAAGGGTTTGGGTTGAAAGCAAAAGAGCTTTGAAATCCAAAGCTGGCTCTAAGACTTGCCCAGGAGCTTGAGGCAGAGGTGGATGCTGCTTCTTAGCCAGAGTCCTTCCTCTGTCCTTGGGCTGGTGGCTGGAGGTGCTCAGATCTCCCATCGGTGGCAGGAGCAGTGTTGTGCTCTTCTCAGAGCCTCAGCAGGGCGGGCAGCAAAGCTGCAGTGGGTTCACATCCAATAGCAGCTTAGCTTGCTGATGCCCACAACCAGTTCTCCTGAAACATCTCTAGATTAATACGTGCCCTTAAAGTTAAATTCCAACTGACATGTCAATAAGCACTCCAGAATAGAAATAATATATACCAGGAGCTCAAGATATTGAGCATTGATTATCCCCCATGCCCCTCTTTTGTTTTTTTTCTGTGCTATCTCAAGGATTTGTAAGTTGATAGCTATTTTGTTTGAGTTTTTCTTTCAAGTCATAAGAAATTCAAATGTCTGCTGATCACACATGTGAAAAAGTTCTTGTATTTCCTACTTTGGGTCTAATGTCCTGTGGATGAACTATAGTTCTTAGATGCCATTCTTTCCTGTTCTGCAGGAAAAAACTGTACTTTTTTTCCAGATGGTAGTTCTCCAGTGGTGATTCATCTTTAGGTTTAGAACAATCTCTTATGTTTGGGGAACTAATGCTGTATATGGATACTTAAAGAAGTATTAGCTTCAGACATAAAGTTATGTATTATTGACAAGCCTAGGTTGATACAACATAGTACATTGAAGTTGGACACCATTATACTTTAAGAAATGGAATTGCTACTCTGGGAGCACTCTGCTACCACTTAAAGCCAAAAACAAGTGTTACACCTTTCTTTACACTCTGGTATAAAAAGCTGTGGGACATTTTATTGTGGAATGTCCTGGGAAAGACTGACTGGCCTGGAAATTGCAGCGTGGCATTCACGTAGAAGAAATTTTTATCGAAATAATGTTGTAAAGCTGTGCAACTGTGGATTATTTTATTTGCTTATGGAAATGTGTTGGCACAAACATAGTTGCATGGGACATAGTGCTTTTATCATGGGCTTATTTCGTTTTGAAACCAATTAGAGCTGAAACACGTGATTATAAGTGGGTGTATGCTTGGGGCTTGCATGGTTAAGGATTCTGCTGTCCAGAACTGGACACAACTGGAACTAGAAGAAGAAAACATCCAAAAAGGGCTTATAAAAAGAAAGGATACCTAGATAATCCTAAAAGAGTTCAATGGTGATATAAGGGATTCACTGTGAGAAAGACTACAGGAGGCATCTCAGCCATTTTTGGAGACTACACTGTGTTCAGCATTTTTTGTTCCAGTAGAAGTGAAGTGAACACAAAACCTCCTTCTGCTGCTATTTTTAATCTCCACAATCTTTGCAGTATTGACATGTTACTGAGTTCTTTAGCCTCAAAGACTTTCATATCTGGAATTAATTTGTTCATTTAAAAAAAAAAAAACATCTAGACAATAGTTGATTACAATGCTGTTGTATTGTACCTTGGAAGAGGAGTCCTAAAGAAGGAACAAGCTTGATGGTCCTTTAAATTATTTTCTTCTACTGGACTAAATGCTTCCACTTTTATAGCTGGATAAATAGTATTCTGAATGTAGCTGTAACTTTTTAAAAATGTTCTTTTAATAGGCAGGAACTGCAGTCTTGGAAACACATGTTTCTTCTTATTCCCTCCTGCCCTTTTTTTATATCTGGCACGGGCAATGAAGGAAACACAGTAACAGTGTCCAGTGGACAAAGGGAAAAATACAATATTGGAACATTTCATCAGTGAAGCAGCAAGCATCTGTTCTTCAGCACCAAGGCTTTGTTTGCCTTCAGACAGGCTGTGTTCAGGGTGGGATTCCCTCAGGTGGCATTGCCCCACCTCTGCACTGTCCCCCTGCTCGTGGATGGAGCTGAGGATGTGCCTGGTACCCAACTGTGCCAGTGCTTAGTTCTGTACATTCATTAACATCCTGATTAATCTGGCCTGTGAATGGAAGGACCTGCTAGCACACATTTACTCCTGCCACGTTTGCTGTGGCTTTCGTGGCTGCAGTCAGAGGGAAACAGAGGCAGCTGGATCCCAGCAAGAATGAGAGCATGTCTCTGCAATTAAACTTTACCAAAAAAAGATGCAACAGGGTTGGAAATGTTTGGGTTGGTGTTCCAGGATACTTATTTGACTTTCCCACTCTTTTCCTTGGGGATTTTAAAGCCTGTGTTGTGTAAAAATAATTTTGGGGTTTATTTTTTCATGTTGGGTATATAATATTGGAAAAAAAAGGTTTATTTTCAAGGTTTAGCTGTGGTATTTTATCGCATGGTTTTTTCATGACTTAGAAACATCTAGTGTTTGTAGCTTTTAGATTTTTTTCTGTTAATTAAAAAAAAAAAAAAACTCATCTGAGTTTTGAGCATGTTGAAGAGGATGATGAAGGATAGTTTGGACTTTGGAGGCAGCCAAGGAGATGTCCACATCAACCAGCTATGAAAAATTAGTGTCTGGAAATCGGGGATCAGTTTACACAAGCAGCATTTGATTTCTGTTGCAGAGCTCAGCCTGGCATTATACATGCTGTATACACCTAAGCAATTCTTTAGACCACTTTCCCCACCTTTTCTCATTGTTAAGATTTGATATGTGAAATCAGAGTTCAATCAGTTTCCTTTCCTACATAGAATTAGTGTGCTGTAAAAGTAGCACCTGGAACCCTAAGCCCTTTGTCAGGAATTCATTGAGAATCTCCCAAGGCCAGGGATGGTCTCAGGTCTGAGCCTTCTCTGAGCGTCTGGTCGTGGCCAAGCTGCCTGTGTGAGCAGTGTGTGATCTGTGCCTGGCATTTTCTGGGGCAGTGCAGGCTGTCACTGCCCAGAACTGTGTCAGTGGGAGCACCAGCTGCCAAACAGAAACGTGGGGCTGTGCCTGTGCTGTGCCCTGGCCCAGTTGTATTTCTTGGGTGTCTGAGCCACGAAGGAAAACCTTTGGTTTTGAGCTGACAGCATGACAACAGCCTCAAAACAAGCTCTGCAAAGAAATGCAGTGGAAGGATGCAAGCCAGCCTGAGCACTGTCCTGCAGCAGCCCCATTTGCCTTTTTCTTTTCCCAAGGAGCAATTAAATAGAGCTCTCACATTTCCTAGAAATTATCTATTTAACAGATGGAAAAGACGTGGTAAAATAACCTTGCCTTGAGATGTGGAGGTTTCAGGTGTTGGCATTCACACTTCTTTTGAAATGAGAAGAGGGAGCATCGCACAAGGGATTGCTGCAGCCTCTGCTGAGTGCTGTGTGGTGCCAGTGCAGGCTTTATTAGCCTGTACTTGGTGACCTGGCTTGAAGGTGACTGCTTGGCTTCCTCATGAGAAGGTCATTAGTGAGAAGCAGGAAGAAGAAAATAGAACTGACAGAAAAAGAGTTTCTGAATTGAAAGCATCTGGTTTTAATCAGAGATACTAATAAATACTTTTTCTTAGTTTGGACATCCTGTATTTTGATCAGATATTTTTTTCCCCATTTTTTTCCCCTTGAGCTGATGTCATCACTGGATCCACTCTGCAGTTTTAGAACTATTGCTTCTGGTTGCATCATAGTGTTTAAACTTTTCAGTTTTGACCCGGGATGTCTTTCTGAGAACTGCATGCAGATGACCCATTTGAGTAAAATCTTGTAAATTTTAAGCAATGTAGATTGTAGAACCAGAGGTAAATTGGATCACCCTGCTTCTAACTTCAGTCCTTTTTTAGAATTTCACACTTGTATTGAGTGTATTTCCAAAGTCATAGGAATATGGAGGGCATGAGTAGGGTGTTGAAAAACACTGATTATAAAAGGCTGTCTCTTCTTTTTGATTTTTACTTCCTGTTTCCTCCCTTGTCACATCTCTGAAAATACATGAAATAAGTCCCTTCAGACCATGTTCTTGTATACTTACCTCTCAGAGGGTAAAGTTATGCTCCGGGGGAAGGAATCGACTCAGATGTGTGACTAACAATGTGTGTTTACTATCAAGAAGGTATAAAGCCTTATCTACAACTGTTTAAAACAAAATAAAACCAGAGTTATCACTTAATGACAGTAATGACTGTCATAAAAAGATACTTAAACTTTTTATACTTTTAAAGGTATATAAAAGTATACAGGTATACTTTTTAAACTTTTAAAAGTGTTTAAGAAACTTTTTGTTAAAGTCTTCTAATCTCAGAAGTAATAATGTTAACATTTGTGAATATTTAAAATATTTATTGTCTCATTACACTGACACCTTCCTCAGTCTTAGTGTGTGTCCCATCTTAAAAGAAGTCACCTTGACTCTGACTGAGCTTCAGAGTAGTGTCAAAGAGAATTTTTAATACCTGAAACTGCTCGGGCTAGCATTTTAATTTTTTCTGTATTTTCAGTAAGACCAAAAAGAGATGGGGCCAAGGCAACATTGGAACTCCTGTTATGTCAGGAAATTTGGGAAGGAAGGTTTTGGTATTGCTGAATACCATTTCTTCTGCCCCTTGACTGTGACATGATTTAAGGAAATGCTCCATTATGAACTTATGTTAACGTGTAAGAAGGGCAGTGTTTGTAATAAATAAAATAAAGGTTGTCCTAAGTATGTATCCTTTTTTCTTAATCAAAACATTTTAGCAAACATAGTATTTTCTGTCTTAGCAAAATGAAAAACAAACAACTGTGGAAAAGCATGCCTGAGTTCTATTCTTGTCCTGAATTTCTATGAATTTGCTGTATTAATGTAGCTCCATTTGCTCATGTTGGATCTCTGTGTAGATGACTGGTTTTTTTGGCTCTGTTGCTTCTTCTAAATGGGTGCCACTTAGTGCAACAATGAGCCTAATGGAGTCTAATTCTGTGATCTGCAGTTTTGGGGTTTTATTATTATTAATGTGTGGTTTCAATGTTCTGGATATTTGTTTTTATGAATTGTTACAGTTTACTTTGTAAGATGATAAATAAAGTTAATAATTAACTGTGTTCTGCCAAGAATTTGCATGTTGTTTTGGTTTTGGTTGAGTGACAGACTAAGCAGCCCCTAAGAACATCCCTGAATTTTCTTTTGCTGTTCTAGCCCTGAATGGGTTGGGTTACCTCTTGTGCATTTTGGTGGTATCATGCCACACCAGTGAATATCCTTGTGCCACATCTACTTGCATCTACTGGCAAAAATTTCTTCCATGTGTACAAAAATAGCACAATGTTACAAAATACCTTTGAAGCAGTTGCACTGTTAAGAACAGTGTGTATCCTGATACTTGTTCAGTGTTTCTCATTAATTCTTAGCTCATCCTGTGTGGATATCATCTTGGAATGAAAATTGTAGGCCTGGCTGTGATGCTGGAAATGAAAGTTAGTTAATTTGCCATAAAGACCATAGAAGCAATATGGTCAGATGACATAACCCAAAATCTCATTATTAAATCACTTACGTCTTGCGAAGGAATGTTCTTACTACACATTAATTTTCAGTGGACAACATTGCTTTTTGTGTTTGAAATAGTGCATTGTGTTGCAGAAAACAGTGTCACACAGTATCAGGCCAGAAATACAGATGTAAAAGAAAATCTTATTAACATTCATGTTTTCTTCACTGGTTCTGGGCAACTTATCTTCCTTTGGGTTCCCGTAAAGATCTGCTGTGGCATCATTTCATATCATCCTTCCTATTTACATCCTCAAAATCATAACAGTGTTAGAGATGCACCTTCTACCTTCTGTGTTAGTATTTTCCCTTCCTGCATAGATTACTGCTTAGGGCATATCCACAGAGTAAATTTAGCTGTGTCCTCTGCTCACAGCCACAGGATTAAATGTCAGTGTTCTAACTGGCATTGTTTTGATGCAGAAAGTGTCAAAGATATTCTTGAATTAATTGTAAGAACATTCTCTGTGTCCCCCCAGCACCAGCTGGAGAACCTCAGTATCTTCTGCATCTGCTCACTCATATTTTAACTGCAAGGTTTAAAGGAATGATCCCTAAAATTTGGAGTTAGCTGGCATTCTTTGGTGTTTCCTCTAAGTCCTTTTTAGTCAAAGATGATTGACTTGTAGAAAGTGTGAATCTGCTTGTTTATATTAAAAAAATCACGTTATTAAAATTTTTAACAGCACACATGCCCATTTTATCAGCTTCATCTTCAGAAGTAGCCTAGAAGCTTAATGTGATTTGAACATTTTTGGACACAGTGTGGGCTCTGCAAATATAAAAGGTGCCTAAGGTTTTGGAGTCACCTGGCTGAGACCAGTCAGAAGGGTCTGATCCCTTGGATGCATGACTGCACCTCTGAGCATGAGCAGGGCTCTGCTGAAGGTGTGAGGGTGTCCTGACATCACACCTGGGGCCATTTTTCATGAATTTAACGTGACTGTCCTTGTGAAAACCTGCTGCTGCAGTAGCACTGTTGGCCATCCCTGGAGGGCAGTTGGGTACAGAGAGCTTGGAACACCTACACCTGTTTGCCATCTTATGTGGAGTGTTGATAAGGTGTTTGGAAATGACCAGGGTTTGAGATTGAATCTTTACATCAGCTACTACAACTCCCACACCTTTTTTTTTTTTATTATTATTATTTTTTTTTAGTTAGAATTGGGATTGAATGCAAATGCATGAGAGATGGAATTTCATGCTCAGACTTAGATGTTTAATGATTTTTATCTATGTTACAGTGAATGCTACAACACTTTTAGCTAATAAACTAAAAATGGTGAAATGGTGATGTATCTCTCTTGTTACAAGGTCTTTTAAGGCTTAGTTTTCTAATTAAGAACTAACACTTAAATTATTTTTACTTTTGACCTAATGACCAAACACTCATGATCTGCAGTGCGACATTTTCTGTCCAATCACAAAAGTGCCACTTATACCCATGAAGAAGAAGGTGAAGAAGACAGAAAACCTCTACCTTAAAACCTCCGTCTTGCCCTTCTTATATTGCTATATTCTAAAACCCTAAATTCCAAATTCTTCACTGCTACACACTTCTATTCAAACTACACACTAGTAATTCTAGTTCTGTCATTCAATTTTGGAAGCCTTCTCCAAGGTCTCAGGTCAAAAGCAGTGTTCTTTTGTGGGGGGTCAGTGCCTGACAGCACGGAAAGTTTAAAGCTCCCAATTTCCAGGGTTCCAACATCTCCCACTTCTGTTATTTTGCCCTGCATCCTTTTTCCTCAGAGACAAATGATCCCACCCTCAAAGCAAAGCCAGGCTGTTTGCTCATGGTGGGGGTGACCCATGTGTGACTGTGCCTTAGCTGCAAAGAGCTGCTATTCTTGGTGCTGCTCTGTGCCTTGTGGAGTTGTCTGCTCCCTAAATAACCACTGCAGTTACTCCTAGTCTAGAGATGCAAAAATCCTCTTCACAGTGCAAAGGTAAACTGGCCTACATTGCCAGGAAATTGCTTACAGTGTGAAATGCTATATTTGTGTCATCCAGGCTAAAAGATTTGATGCTTTTTATAAGGTTGCAATCAGTTTTATATGTCTTATTGATTTCAGAAGCCTTCTGTGACTCCATTGGCTTAAAAAGCTGTTTGACCTTCAGATATTATATCTAGTTCACATTTGTGGATTTTGTTAGAAGTATTGAGAGGTATGGGGAAATTTTAATTGTATTTTAAAATTATATTTATACTTTTAATCCAGGTCTGTTGGATATAAGTTTATACTGTAGACAAGTGGTAACTTATTGCAAACTACTTCCAAGCCGATGGAACATGAATGCCTGTTTTCAGTCTTACTCCAAATGTGTTATGGTCTGATGACTTGAGAAGTGGAGACTAAAGGTGATCCAATATTGCAAATATCTTATATCAACAGGAAGCTTAGGAAGATGCTGATTTTGTCCAGTGTGAAACAAAATCAGATGTCAACTTGTCATATTCCTAGATATTACCTCTGGATATGTGAGGAAATGATGTGGTTGCTCTTTTCTTCCTTTTTGTATGATAGCTCAATGTGAAGCTTTCAAAATTTGAGCAGTGGAGCCTGACCTATTTTGCTTTCATTACTCTTGTTGGGAGCATCCTCAGTTTTGATGAGTGCAAGGCTCAGTCACAAATAACATGGAATGATGTAAATATATCCTGTATCCCTTCAGAACAAGATTTATAGACCACATTTTCCCCAGCTGAAACTTTTGAGTGAGTCTTAGCTCAGACAAAGTCAAGGCAAAGGTTTGATCCTGGGTTTGGAGGCTGGTTTTATTCCCAGTGGTGTTGTGGCTATCAGCAGAAGGATGGGTGTGATTCCATCCTTGCAACTTTGCTGCTGCTTGCACAGACATTTCTCTCCATGCAAGGCTCTGTGTGCACTATAATGTGTACAGCACCAGTGTTGTTCAAATGCAAGAGCATTTGCTTATGCTAGAATGTGAGTATTACTAAATCTCAACTGAATATTCTAGAAAAGTGAGAGTTCATTTAACAAAATACCAATTTCTTCGACACTCGGACGCTCAGAGAAAATGCTTGCTTTTTTGACTATCAATTCTTAATCAACTAAAAACATCGAAATCACAGCAGCATATCAATGTGAGAATCTCACTGAATGGATTATAATTCTAGAGATGTTTTTCGTGCTTCCTTACCATACAGACAGAATTGTAATGCATTTGTTTGTGAGCATGAATACATTAATAGTACTGGTGTATCTCTGCTTGCTCATTCTGCATTTTCACTCCAGGGTTTAGACTGCACAGGAGACTTCAGTGTTACAAACATTTTACAGATTTCAGTCTCCAAACATCAGTTACAGTAAATGTCCGCTGCTGAGCATGAAGACAAAGCTTTGAAAATTTATTTTTTGGTTTTTGGGTTTGGTTTTTTTTCCTTAAAATTACTAGATCTATAAAAAACTGTCCTTCCCTGGATTGGCTGCCTGGTTGCTGGCGTGGCCTTCTCTGTAAGTAGGACTGGATCTGTGTCAGTGGGTAGCTTGTGCCTTGGCTCATAAGTAGCTTAACAACTCCTAACGAGTGGCTATTAGTAGGCAGATTGAGTGATGTGAATAAAATCATTCTGAAAAGTACAATAACAGCACTTGAAATATGTGATGAAGTAGTTAAGTAGTATGCCTTTGATATAACTGATGATGTTATTAGTCTTAAAAAGTCCTTCTAAGATGATTTTGGAAAGGACTAAATACATATATAGAAAAATAAAGGCAGAGCAGAACTCTGTAGTACAAGTTCCAGCTGTTCCTTTTTGTTATGACGTGCTTTTTGGCCAGATGGAGATTGTGACCTTGCTGTTTGTTAAGTAGTACATAGCTCCTCTTTTTTAATGTAAAGTGTGACTAGTTTTTTTAATACCATGGATTTTTAGCAGTAATCATTGAAGTGGTGGTGGGTATGATGTGTGTACATGGTGCATAAATACCTATGGTCAATTAATTGTGAGTGCAGAATCATTTGTATGGAGAAAGGAAATCTTAAGTAAAATAAAAGTAATTTTATAATTAACATGCTATAAACTTCTGCCTGTTACATTATGTGTGCAAGGAGGTGTGCAGCTTATGAATAGTGCTGTAGCTTGATTGCATTTGCTATCCACAATTGCAAAAGAAAATGGAAATCCTGCGTTGCTCAGAGTAGTATTTCACATACTGTGTGCCCCAGAAGCATGTGAACAACACAGCACAACATTGTGCAATAAATATGAACAATATAAAGATAATTGGAACAGAGACCTAATAAAAGAGAAATCTTGTAAAATAGGCTCTACAGCAGTCTGAAACTGTATCCATAATCAAAAAGGGGATGTGGGGGTGTGGAAACCTTAATACTGCTGCACAGTGCCAGGCTTTGCTTGGCACTGAAGTTGTCATAGGAAGCTCAAGATCTGTTTATAGGGTAGTTTATAGCTTCTAATGCTTTTAAGAGCTGCAGGGGAGAAAAGAGTTAATGTCTTGAACAATTATTTATGGCCTTGCCTTTGTGACTTTCTCACTTCCAGGAAACAAAGCTTTAAACAAAGACAAGCTGTTGAAGGGATGCTCTAGATCCTTGCTAGTAACAAGGGCCTTGCTATTGCTACTTAATAGATTACCTAATTCTAATATTAGAGCATTCTCACTCTCTTCTTGTCACTTCATTATCGTGTGTTGAACTTGACAGAGAGTAATTCATCATTGCTGCGGTGAGGTGTGGAGCAGCTGCAGAGTGCTGCTGTGCAAGGCTTGCACAAGTACCAGCTCCTGTTCTCAAGGGTCCAGAGCAAACAGGCAGCAGGGGGAACGAAAACTAAAATCAAAGACTGTTTTCTTTACTGACCTGGTACCCTGTGGGTGCTTGTTGGTTGCCAAATTCTCTGCTGTCCTCCAGGAATCACAGATCTGCTCTGCACAGTGTGCATGGCTCTTCCCATCACAGCCTTTTTCACAGGGTTCCCCAGTGCTGGTGGTGAGCTGACATCCCTGCTTTTCCCATGTTCCTCTTACTTTCATCTGGTGCCCTGCACAGACCCACTCTGGTGCTGGGAAGGCTCTCAGGACCAGACTCAGACCAGCACTGGTAAGAATGGAGGAACTGCTTAGAAATCTCTCTGGGCATCATTTGGTAAGAAAGCAAAGTTAATTCCACGATTATAAGCCACACCATTTTGACTAAAATTTTGGTCCGAATGCGAAGTGCGGCTTATAATCAGGTGTGGCTTATATATGGACAAAGAACAAAAAGTTACTGTTTTAGTTTGGAGGACAGGTGTCTGCTGAGAAAGGCAGGAGCTTCTCTTTGAAATGGAGAATGTAAACCCCCCTCCCTCCAAATTATTATAATTTTGAAATCAAGGGGCTTTCAGGCAAAAATATGGGAATTAGGAATAACAGTTCTTTACTAGGGAAATTAAAACAGAATTACAGTACTACAAAGAAACAAACTCCAAACCCTGACAAAGTCAGAGTACAACCTGACACCCGTCAGGCAGGGTGTTGGCAGCAGTCCCATTCCATGGTGGCTGCATCCTCCTGCAGTGACAGATGTGGCTCAGTTGGAGCAGTGCTCCTGTACAAGGTGCAGTTTCCCTCCAGAGGTCCAGTGGTGATGTGGAGAAATCTGGTTTTCCTCTGGAGTCCAGTGGGGAAAGGGGCTCCCTTAGTGTCCCAAAACCTCTGTTTTTATCTTGGTAAGAAATGTTGGGCTCTTCCTCCTGGCTGGAGCAACTTCCAATGGGATGCAGTAATTTTATCAGTCCCACAGTGGGACTCAATGGCCATTAGCAGAAAATGACTGGCTGGAGACATTGGCTAAAGAACAATGGCCTGCCTGGTTTCAATGGGTGGCCCATTAGCAGAGTATCTCCCGTTGAGATAAGGATCACTGCCCCCACCCTCAACAGGTGGTGATAGGATACCTTTTATCACACTCTGTATTGTAACCTGCTGCTTATAATCAGGTGTGGTTTATAATCGTGAAATTACTGTACTGCTTTATATTTAATGCCAGGCTTTAATCTGAAGGGTACTTCTTCCCAGCTTCTGCCAGTAAAGGTAAGTTGTACCCTTTTTTCCCCACTGATTTTCCCCACTGCAGTTAGGTCCTACATATCTTTCACACGAGCTATTCTAACGTGTGATGTTAGTTGGAGCTCTCCCCCAGGAGATCTGGCAGTACTCTCTGTGAGGCTGGCACATGGAAAATGTGGGGAAACCACTTGCACGGCTGTACATGATCACTCATCAAAAGGAGGATTCTTCAGTATCTGTTAAACTAAAAGATTTTCAGCTTAGAGAACTTAAGTATAATTTTGTTGAGAAAATTGTTCATCGCTTTCACAAATAGCTTTTATTGATACAGCTGTTTTTCTTTAAAGAAAGCACTCTCTGTGCCCTCATTTCCATATTAACAGGATCAAAGAATACCCTTTGTAGCTTTTGGATGCTGCAGGAATGCTGACTTTCTGATAGCAAGTAGTCAGACTTGCAGTCATCTTTCCATTTAAAAATGTGACAATATCTGGAAATAGTTCCAAAGAAAATCTTTCAGCCTTCAAAAAAAGGAGTTTTTGCCTTCTGGGTTAGATTGCAGTTGTCTTGTGGTGTGCACTAACTCCAGCTCATTTGTTTCCTCTCCTGTTTTGGATATTTTCCAAAATGAGCTTGATTAGAAGAGATCATGGAAATGCCACACTTGGATATATTTAAGCCATATATAAATACATACAAATACAGTGAGGAAACTTGCTTGGTGTTCAGTCCAATTCTCAGATGCTGCCAGGACTAATGAAGGACTTACCATGAAATCCTTTTCAGTCCTACTTCCTACCCTCCTAATGCTTATAATTCTGCAAGCTGCAAGTCTGGGACTGTGGGTGAGACCTTATCCTGTTCCCAAAGCCACATGCAAATCTGCTGATTCTTACGGTGTGCTTTGAAGTAGGATCATGTCCTGTCTAGAGGATCTGTTTGTTTTTCATAAGGTACCCATTCTGTACAAGGACAGTTTTACCCAGTATTCAGGCAAAGTAAAAGACCTGTTGGGAAATGCATGGAAATGGTTTTTAACACAGCCCAGCTTCTTTTTTTCTAATCAAAGCCTGAATTCTTAGAGGGTTGCTTTAGGTTACATCACAATGATACTTTTTGGTGCTTCATCAGATAGCAGCAGGTGGGGAAAAAGGATCTTTTTTGAAATGTGAAGTGTCTGCCATTCAAATTCTAACAAGCAGAATTACTTGTACTATGATCAAGATTATAATAATAATGATAATAATTGTTATTATTGTTATTATGACAAGAGGAAAATATAGTAGTGATCATGCCATGTGAGAATGCTGTTCATGGTTCTTATTTGCACTTTAGCAGTGATGAAATGTATTTAGTAAATCCCAGCTCTCTTGCTGGGAAGTGACAGCATGACATTCTGGAGACTGTGTTCAGGTATTCTAAGGTCATTTAATTTCATTTTGTGGGTTGGTTTCAAAATGGGCAAGCATCCTGAAAAATCTGTGTACTGGATATGTGGCTTCATAGTGGGATGTGCTCTTAGAAAGTGGCAATGTTCCTTTTTTACATTCTGTTGCTGTAGCTGGCAAACAGTGGCTTACTGTTTAGAAATCCATGATATTTTACTTCAAGTGTGCAGAGGGAATGTAATCTTTGAAAGACTGGAAGTTTTTTTGAACCTTTAATGTATTTTTTTAAGAGAGAAGACCATGGGCTGTGTCTGAAATGTGTTGCTGAAAAATTCTCTCTCTTGAAAACTTTTTCCCACCTTAGCTCCCTGCTCTCCAGAGACATCAATAGAAAAGCCCCCTGAGGCTCTGCACAGCAACTAAATTTTCATTTTCATTTATTCTCCTTCAGAGTGTCCTTGGGGCTTCAGAAACTTACAGGATGAGAGAAGAGAGATGCATCTGATCCGAAGTGATAATTCGCATGACATTTTGGGATATGATTCTGCAAGGCTCTAGCAGAAAAAATCTGCCCAAATTGGATCTATACTATCCCATCATCCTTATTGAGTGGTAGAGATTAAAATCTAAGACAATATTTGGTTAACACATTTTGAATGTAAACTCAGGTGTGCTAAAAAAAAAAATAATCTAAATCCACCAAAGACAAATGATTAAACTTCAGAGAAAATGAAATATTTCTGTGTGTTGAAGCACATACAGAATGGCACAGTATTTAAGTGCAATGCATTTGGTTTCCATGACGTCTTATCCTAGCAACACATTTCCATGTTTTGTTCTTTTCCTTTCTGCCTGCCTTTTGCTGCAGATGATACAGAATGCAGCGTGTCAGTTGAGGTCTCTGGGTGATACTATTGTAGGAGGATTAGATAATTTTAACAACAAAATATGTAGCTAGGATGGTACCTTCCACTTTGATGTGTAGACTTTAAAGTGAGAGTGCAACAATATTAAATATATTAGGTGTTTGAATATTGCAATTTATATGCAAAATATAGATCCAACTTAATTCTAATTTATTTTGAATATCCATAGAATTTTCATGTGTATTTTATTGATTTTGGTATAGGGTTTCCTGATGTTGTCAGTCATCAGTGACTTTAGAGAGATTTGCACAGCTTCTGAGGAGGTGAATTTTGGAAGTGGAATTAGTGTTGTATGGTGGCAGCTATGAATTTTTCTGTGTATTCTGTGTTTTTCTGTGTCTGCTACAGGGCTTGAAATGAGACGGCATTATCCTTCCAGTCCTTAGTAATTCCAAGTGAGATTGCAGAAATACATATTTTTTTCAACAAAAAAGAGGTCGAATACTTGGTGTTTCGTGGCCTGGCTGACCATTGCTGGGCACTGAAGTCCCTTCTGCTTTTCTGCTGCCGAGACTGCTGGTGGTAATGAGTAAGCTCAAATGAGATCTGGCATTCCATGAGCTCAATCCAAAGCCTTTGGAAGTGTTTCTGAATCTTTCCACTGATTTCAATGGCACTTGAAACCAGGACCTGTGTTATTATCTGAAATTTGAAAGCAAACTTACTGCCTTGAGGGTCATGTCTAATTTAAACAAATAATTTAAGTTACCTACCTTGAGTAGGGCAGGGGTCTACTATGTTCAGGCTGTTGAATTAGTAAGTTGTGCATTTTCTGTGTGAATGACTGCTCCTCACCATGATTCATGGCCCAAGCAATGCTTAGCATTGCAGTTTTGTCTTTAAGCATCATGAGTGAGACTGGAGAGGGTACGAAAGCAGCCTCCATACACTGCAGCAAGATATATGGAACCACTGATTTAAAGGCTGTCACCTTCTCCTCTCTTGCAGACACTTTGCAGGGTCACCTCCGTTTTGGTTGAAATTATGTTTGTGAATAAATAAGAGTTGTGATGGTTGTAAAGATGATGTGACTGAGGTGAGGCTCGACCCAGTGGAGTTCCCTCTCCCTGTTTTGAATCCAATTTGAATTTTTTTCATGTAACTTCCTCAGGAAAAAGCAAATAAAATGAGCTTTTGAAATTTCCACCCAGGTTTGCTTGGTCCCATTGCCTGTATGTTGTGGCACAGCAGTGTTGTGTAACTCCTTTGCATTTAGGATGTGGATGTAACCAGTGAAGTTTTAGTTGAGGTTCTGGTCATCTCAGCTCAACCAGAGGGTCCTGGGCTTTGCTTTTAACATCTGGGAACTCTCCAAACATATGCAGCATCTCAAGTAAAATTCCAACTCTGATATAATATTGTAGTACCTTAGAGGTGACAGTGTTTTATGTGTAAAATAAAACCTGCTAAAGTTTATTTGCATTATAAAATGCTCTGTAATGAATTTTGAGATTGCTGTGTGGATTATGCTATGCAGCAAAGAAGGTTTGTTGACAGTTTGATTAACCTGTACCACTAGATTTCTAGTTCCTTTATTTTCTGTAAGTACATAATGCTATACCAGCTAGTTTTAGCTCCAAGAAATACCATTAAATCCATATAGATCAAAATTGAGTTAGAGTGTGTAAAGGCTTAGTAAGCTGCAAATTTTTCACTAATTCATTTTTTAATAGGAATTCTTTAAAAAAGGACTTTTCATCTCATCCATCATCAGTTTACAGAAATAAATGGTGATTTAGAAATATGCTGGTATGAATAACATGAGAGTATGTCTGTGGGTGATTATGGCCCCTGGTACATCACAGTTGTATTAATTACCAAAGGAGAGGAACAGCCTTGCCCTTACAGGGTTGCAGTTATGAGTAATAAAGATAAGTGTGATAAAAGGGGTGGGTTGGCTGGTAAGGGGCATCTTGGAGGCAGAGGGCCTGGAGAAAGAGGAGCCCTGAGAAAGAAGGAATGATGCAGAGGGACATAAAGAAGAATTAAACAAGGAAGAGAGTTGCTGCAGTAAAGATCTGCTGTGAGGTCAGTCTGGGTCTGATGGAGTCAGAGCTGCTGTTGGAGCTGCAGTCACAGCTGAGCTGGGTGAGAGCTGTGTTCAGAGTCTGCAAACCAGTACTTGCAGTCACAGTCCAGCAGGAAACAGCCAGCAGTTGGAGTCTGCTGTTGGCCCCTCCAGTGGGAGCTTGCTGTAGCAGAGTCAGGAGGGCAAAGCTGTAAAGAAGAATAAACTGGGACCCTTTTCATGTTGTTAAGTAAGAGTCTGTGTCTTGGCTCATTTCTACCCCTAATGAGAGGTCTGCTGCAATATCTGCCTATCCAGATTTCACCTATTTTCACTTCCATCTCTTTAATAAACAAAATGTGTAAGTTAGGCTTTAAAAGCTGGCATTGAACCATGTCATTTTAATGTAAGTTATTGGGACAGAGATTTGAGCTGCATGTGTCACTGCTAGCAAAGTGCTGAGTGAAACTTGGATGATGAGGAACTCCAGGTGAGAGTTGCCAGTGCTGCCAGGTGGGGAATGGGTGTCATGGAAAGAACCCTGGGAGGGTGGGAGTAGGGGCAGCCCGGTCTAGGGCTGCAGTTCAGTGGTAGATCAGGTTTCTGCAGTAGTTCCTGCTGCTTCCTTTTCCCAGGCTGGTGTGCCATCCCTGCCTCTCTGTGCCAGGGGATTGATCTGGCTTGAAAACTGCAGAATTGTGTGGCTGGGTCTGTTTTTTGATCCAGTCAGCATCATGGCTCTACAGAATGTGTCAGCACAGTTCTGCTAGAGCAGTGATGCCTTGGGGGAAATTATGCCTGGGGTTTTGGCTTTTATATTTTTCCAGAGTCTCTGCTGCTTAGTGTGTAACTCTGAAACTTTACATTAAGAGTTAGTAAGTTCTCTTCACAGGGTAGTCAGACAAAACAATCCCTTCCCAGCTAGAGAATCAAGGACACCCAGTACCCAAAAAGCAAAAACAACAGAGAAGAAAAGGGGGCAAGCTGAGACTTCATGGCCTGGGGCTATGGTTGGATAATTGACCCCAACATGTAGATGAATCAAAACTTAGTAAAAGTGTAAAGACTCATGACTGGGATCATCTTGGATTTTGATTTGGGTGTAGCCCCAGCTGGAATCTTGCACTACCCAAGGTGTATCCTTTCAATAAATACATATTTTATCCGTTTTACTCTGCCTAGTCTCTGTTCCAGGTCAGCCTTTCCAGGCATTTTGAGCTGTAGGAGTGGCAAAGGTGGGAAGCCCTGGTTAAACCATGGCAAGTTCAAAACCAGAAGCTGCTGGTGAAACAGGAGACATGCAAACAGCAATGGGAGGAAGAAGGGAGGAGAAATGGGAGCCTGTGGGGAATGCAAGAGAGATGTGAGAAGGGTAGTTAGCATCTGGAGGAGGTAAATGGGATTGTAGGCTCAGTACAGTGAGGCTAATACCTGTGGTCAGTTGATAAGTGGTTAATGAAAGACTTTGCTTCATCTTCCATCATGTACTTCTGTGTCCTACATCTAATTGAAATGGAAGTCTGAGAAACACAGAGACATTTTTCCTATGTGTGTAAGTATCCACAGGAGGTGCAAAGGCATTGTTTTGCTCCTGGAATTAAGAAAAAAAATCCTACAGCACAGAAGTGGGTGTTGATTGGTGGGTTTGGCCTTCAGTGGAGTACACATACATTGATCTGGCCTTTACCTTCCAACGTGCAAAGGTATTCTGAAGTAAATATCATCTATTTCTGAACACTGTTCCACTTCTTGTTGAGACCACAGTCCTTTAAAAGACTGTTTTATCTTTATTTTATATTATTTACAGATATGTTTGTTGATGTAATTTACAATCTCCAGTTCTGTGTTCTCTTGAATTTTTGCAATACCTTGTTATTCCATGAAAGAGCACAAGGTGAAATAGAATATGTATTATTTAATATTCTGTGTACCTTACTAACAGTGTTTCAGAGCTGTTGAGGTGAATGAGTTAACTCCTGAGACATATTTAGCAGTTGCTTTGTAAGATGGGTGGCACAGAGCACAAGTGCTGATTTCTCCATCCATTGCTGTGCTGGGCTTTTGTTTCTCTGGAGATGCGTTTCAGTGGGTGTGGAGAGATCTGAATTCATGCACATGCACTTTGTACCACATTCCTGCCTTAATTTAGAACCTCTTGGAGACCAGCTGCAGCCTTACTTAAAAAGAGGAGAGGGTGGGTGGTTAGGGATGGAAGTGTCCTGCAGAGTAGGAACAGTCAGATTCAGTTGTGAATGGAGGTGCTTTTTATCTTGTCTTGAAACTGTATGATATACATCTTAATTTTTTAAATTCAACACTGTCTCGGAAAACTAAAGCTGTAATTTTTACAAAATTATAGCAAGCAAGAAACCTATAATGAGATAAAACAGAGAGAGATGGGTGCCAGTCACAAGATTTATTACAATTTTAAAACTGTCTTTTGAATTGTTCAGTAGAAGTAGAGGTGGTTATTAAAATGGCAGCTGTTAATTGCAATGTTTGGCTACTGATTTTTTTAGAACTGCCCTGCCAATATGTAATACAAAGAAACTATGTCTGTAGTGTAATTATTACAAAGAAACAGAACTGGTAGGATGTATCATTGGTGCACTTCAGGAAAACAGCAGAGAGTTTAATGAGATAGTGCTGGGAACTTGCTCATTTTTTGATAACAACCTTTTAGTCAAAACACAATAAGCATGTAAGGGCAGGGCAGAGAGGTCACTGCATTTGCCAGTTTGTTTCTAAACAAGCTTTTGAGTTAAGGTAAACCTGAGCCTGGAGCCCATGACAACTCCTGCTTTTGCCCTTGGAGTTCTCTCCCTGGCTGCCAGCATTGTGAAACCATCCTGATTTGTTAAGAACTGTTCATTGTTGCTGAAATTTATTTTGTTTTAACCTTCTCCAGTGTTATCTCCTGGTGTGTGACTAACCAGTTCAAACAAAACAGTGCAGGAAATCCTTCTCCCAGCAAGAAGGAAATAGAATCAGCTTTTAGTACCAAATTTAAGGTTTATTCCCACTGAGTTGGAATTGATTTTATTGGACAGATCTTCAGGGGCTTTAAACATCTTCATAGGTGCAGTCTCCTGTGGAGCTGGGGAGGCCTCTCCCTCCCTGGGCAGAGCTGTTCTCTGCAGGGGCTGCTGGCTGACCCAGCCAGGGGCTGGAGCCCCTTTTGCCCTCCCTGCTTCCAAAACTCTGCAGTTGTCAGCCAGGATCCTGCCACCCTGCCATCTGAAACAGCCTGGTGTCACTGAGCACTGCCCTAGTGCCAAGCATATCTTCAGGCAGAGATCAAAATTACAGGTCTCTGCATTTCTGCAGCTAAGGCTGTAATCTGGTAATTAAAAGTGATTTTCCTTTCTTGGGTAATGTGCTTACTTTGCACCTGTCCTCATCCTCAGGCTTGTGGCTTGGGAGAGGTTTCTTGTAAGAACAAGGGAAGGTGAAAGCTTCTAAAAATGCAAGAGGTAGTTGTGACATGTTTGAGGAAGCTGATTAGCTGTAGTATGAAGTGACAACTAGGTTAAAATTACAGGATTTCAGATACACCTGTCAGGTTCCATACTGTGCTTCAGCTGTAAGCTGCAGCAGTGCCTTACCATAAGTTAAACACTTAATTCAGGTGCCTAAAACCAACAGTGTAGTGTGACTGCTGTGTGGTATTTAAACCTGATGCTTCAGAATTGGTGTTCTCATGAGCGTGGCATATGTAAAGCAATATTTGTTTTAAATGAAGTAAGAAGATGCCATGAAATGTAATTTTGAAGCTGCCACTTGTCATAAAAATTGATTGGCATTTTGCAGTAGTCAGACTTGAAGGGCCAGATTGTGGCTACTGTGTGTTAAAGGAGGTGGGGCAGGAGATTAATCCTCTCTGGGTGCCCTACAAAGAGCTAGCCACATTCAGACTGTAATAATGCATTTCTGTTAAACTGGGATTTCATTCACTAGTAAACTCCAATCAGCTTCTGTGGTCAAGATCTTATACTTTGTCTTTCATTTTCTCAGCTTTTCTATTGACCCTGCCAAGCTCATTTTCAATTCCATCTTTCCTTTATTGTTTTGGTTCCTTTTTAGATATCTTTAAGTGGTAACTTGGTTATTTGATCTGTTTAAATTGTGTCTTTTGGGCTATTCTTGCCAGACTTTATTTTTTCCTTTGTTGCTTATTGTTCCTTAATTAGAACCTCATTTAATTTTTAAGGCTGGTGAGTAAATAGGTGCTTTTTTCAAGAAAACCAAGAACAGTATTTGCATTCATGTAACAATTTCCATCCTAATTCCCAAGCTGCAAGCCCTATGGCTTTGCTGAATTGCAGCCACCTCAGAGGACTGTAGCAGCCAAGTAAAACAGGCAGGAATCTGTTTTTTTTCCAAAAAGCCCCAAGCTATCTTCTTTGTCCAAGGCAGGCACAGAGGGTATGGATATTTATGGTCTCATCTGAAGGATGCAAATGAGCAGACTGCTATGAGTTAGAGGTAATTAAAACCACATATTGAGATAATCAGCCAGTTCAATTCTTGCTTTATTGCAGTCTGTTTTCTAATCTGAGGGACTTGTTTTTCAGTGTTAAATTTTCTATACACTGACCAATGCACAAAAAAAGGTAGCTGCAGGTAGCCTGCTTGTGCCAGCAGAAAAAAAATGTGTTTGTGAGCATGAATGATTGGCAGGGTGCATTTTTGTGGAGCCATGTATGGACAAATGGGGCACACATGAAAATCTGCTCTCAGAAATTTTGTTCCTCATGGAACACAGAGCAGAGCTGAGCCTGTAGAGTTTTTGGTCACTTGCAAATGCTCAGGGAGAGGATTTATTATACCAAAAATTGCAATACCATCTTGTCTTTCTTATGGCCAAGCAAGCAAGTAATTTTCAGTGGTTGGTAGTGTTGAGTGTAGTTAAATCCTTGGGAGGTGGGATGGTAACAACCACCTTTTCCAGCTGTGGGGCTGTATAAAACAGTTCCTATAATATGCACATGGCTGTGTCTGTTGTAGTTTAATGCTTCTCATGGATCTTGAGAACGTTTTCATAGGCAATGTAGGGTGGACTGATAATGATTTTCATCTCTGAAAAATTTGGCCATTTTTCTTTCATTTTTTTCTCTGAGTTTGTGATGGTGACTGTCCCATCCTTCTGCACTGTGCAAATGTCATGGGCTGTGAACTCCTCTTGCTGGGGAAGGGGTTTTGGAGGAATAGCTCCAGCTGAAGGCTCCCTCTCCAGCCCAAGTGTGGGACCAGGGCTTGGCCACACACTGTCCCCTCTGCAGCAGGGCTGCCCCAGCTGCATCCGAGCTGGAGGGGGCATTTTCCAGCATGGACAGCAACTGCTGCCAGGATGAGTCCTTAACAGGTTTTTATTGCACTCCTATTTTTGAGCTCCTTCTGTTATTTCATTCACTACAGAGGATGTGGTCCAAATGCTGGTCTAAGCTTCATTTGTGTTTACCTCGTGAATGAAGTCCCTTTTGCTTTATCTGAACTTTAATGAATAGCTGCTTTTAGGAAAGCTGGACCTTAGATCTGAGAGGAATTAACCCAGAAGCAAGAACAGGAGCAATAATTGATGCCACTGTTAAAGGCTCAGCCTGATGTGGATAGCACTTCAGTATATCCTCTTCCAGGACTGGGGAAATGAAGGTGAAGTGAGCTAGAACAGTATGATGTCAGTCTTCTGAAAAGTGAAACAATGTGATGGCCACACACAATGGATTAATTTTTGCCCAGTAAATTTATTAATAACTTGCAGGAAATCAATTTCTGCCTTCAGTCAAATGTATGAAGGACAGAACATCAGTTTTCCATCTGTATTTGGTTTCTGGCAGGTTTAGGGCTTCAGGAGTCCTTTTTCTTCTCAGTGCTCACTACATTTGGAAGCACTTCCTTCTAAATGTGTATTTGAGCCAGAGCAGGGCAACAGGTGGAACTGATTTTGTTAAATCTTATCTCTGTTCATTAATCTCAAATAGTACCATGCCAAAGTGTCTGTATAAAAGCAATTATCATAACCTGTCTTTCTAAATTTGTATCCCATAGCTAATATTTTGGCTTCCTTCCCTCTGATGCTGTCACTCTCTGGTGCATTCTGTGTTTTTGCTGTGTAAGACTTCATCCCAGAAGAAAACTCAGGAGGGTATTTTGGGTTTTTTTTATACTTTGCAGCAACTTCCCACCCCAATAATGGATTGAATCTCTTTGACTGGGTTAATTGGTGTTAGTGAGAAAATAAATCTGTTCTGGAGAAGGGGTTGAATTGCAAACTGCAGTGATCTGGGTTACCTAGAGATCTTAACCCTCAGATAACATGATACAAGGGACTTTGTGTATTACTGTAACAGGTCTCCTTCCTTTACAAGGAGGGATTTTCTGTGCCTAGGAGGTAGAAAGGCTCAGCTGAGTTTCTGCTGCACACAGCTCTGGCAGCAGTTCCTGGCGTGCAGAGTGGGAGTGAGGCACCTTCCTGGTGTTTGCAATATTGGTGTGATTTGTGCATTGATAAGAGAGGAATATCTATTTATATGAGGATCTTGGATAGGAAATGGGTCAGTGGCTCATTGAATGCATGGGATTATCTTCTCTGAATTGTAGAGCTTAGCTTTCTTCCTAACTCTTCACAAATCTCAGCTTTGATACCTCTTTATACTGTGAGGAGAAATCACGCATTTGAATTACTACTCTTTTTATGATTCCTTTTCTTATTTTTGGACTTAAATTGAGTTACTATTTACTCTTTAGCATTTCCTACAGAGATAACTGGTAATATTTAATATTGAGTTATTGTCTGACAGAATGAAAGCTCTGGGAGTTGCATTGTAATGCTTAGAAGGTATTATTATTAAAACTAGTGAAGTTGTCCTCAGGGTTGAGCTCCATTTTCCCACCTTGCTGCTTTCACAGAATAAGCAAAGGACACAGTGTGGCTTCTTTTCAGTAAAAATGCTGATCCCCACACTAAGATGAGTGAGACTGAGACTATTTCAGTTTCTTGGAAGCTTTCTGTAAGAATCCTTTGCCTTGAGTTTAGGAAGCCCATTGTAATTCACCATTGTCTCATCTTGGTGGCCTTGGGTTTGTGTGTTGAGTCATGGTGGGTTATTAATGGAACTTAACTTCTTCAATAAGTTCAGTAAGTTTAAATTACAGAGACTAGGTCCTTGAAGGTACTGCCCTATAGCTTGTTTGGTTATTTCTGATGGCTGTGAGACATACTTGGTTCACAGTACCTTTTGTGACTAAACTAAGAAATCAATCAATCAGCAAAAGGTAGATTGTTTAATTAATTCCTCTGTAGATTGCATAGTAATGGATTAGCTTACTATGCAATTCCTCATAGCATGAGGTGTAGTAGTTAGGAAAAAGTAAGTTCATTGTATATGAACAGGCATTGAGGCCACTACCAATTGCTTGCAGATTCCTAGTCTAGGCTTTCTAAAAAGATAATGCAATTCTGTAAAGGTTCCAAGTAAAACTTTCAGGGATTATTCTGTAAAAAGTGCTTAGCCCAATGAGGTATGAAAATTTCTTCTGTTTATTTTAATTAGTCATTAGTCATTATTAGTCATTAAGTGCGTGATAACTTTTTTCCTTGATTTCCTTTTCTGTGGAAAATGCACATGACTTCTGCTTAAAGTGAAGAGTGACAAAATGCCCTGTGTCTTAGGAATTCTCAGCAGACCAACACAGGCAGAATAAGCTCTTGAATTTCTCTTGATGTGTTTTACTGAAGCTGCCATTTCTTTCTGAACATGACATCCTCATGGAATATAGAGCATAAATAGGAATCACATATTTCATAAAAAGATTGTGTTTCTAGAGAGGTTATGTGGATGGAGAGTCTTTGTAAGCATGTTCTCAGTTCTTGCCTGAGCAATGAATTCCTGTAGGAGCAGAGATTGTTCTGTTTGTGGTGTTTGTTTCCAATTGCTAGCTCAGTGTTATATTTGAAGTAGAAATTCCACTGATGGCTGCTGTTTTCAGATACTGTGGAGGTGTAGATTTGGTAACTATTTCATTGGTAAGGTATTAATGATACTTTGTGGAGTTACTCATGACATGTTCTAAGTGATGTTTATTCAGGATCACAGTGCAGTAAGAAACTCCTTATAGAAAATTTAAATTAAAGCTTTTCCTGTCAGGGTGGGAGGATTTCCATCCAGAGGTGTTCATATGTTCACATTCAGTTGTTGTAAGGGAAGGCAAAGAGGTTGAAGTAATTGTGGGCAATATCAACAGTGTATTTCTTTATCAAATTGCTGGGAACTCTATCATGATGTGTGTTACTGCCTTAAATCTTTTCAGCTAGCAGAAATCAAAAGCCTGAAAAAGCAGTGTCTGGATTGGGTGGAACCAGGGTGCTTACTTAATTCAGTTATTGCTTTGACTTCTCTGCACTGCAGTAAAATACTTTCAGTTACTCTAAATCAAACACCAGTCACAAACATGTAAGTATTTTTTAATTAGTGCCCTTAGAAAACTGACTGTACAAGTCCAAAAGAAGTGTTAAAATTGTTAGCAGCTATTGCTTGCTGCTTGGTAGCAGAAGAGGAATCCCAGATTAGCACTTTATAGTAAAAACACCCTGGTGGAGCCATGGTCATTTCCACTGCTGGAAGAACTGTTGTGGTTCAGGTTCAGACTCCTCTTGCAGTGGCAAGGGCACACTCACACTCAAACCAGGTTTATAAAGGATTGGAAGCTCCTTTGGGTTTCCTTGAGAGAGCACTCAGTGATGTTGTGTATTGCTTTGCCATAAAATGTAGTAAGGTGACAGTGTTTCATTCTCCTCCACATTTCATTAGGGTTAGGAGCCAGAAATGGGAAGAAGAAACCTAGCAGCAGTCTTTGTTTTTTTATTTTTTTTTTTCCCCTTAGTAAAATTGATTTCTGGGGAGAACTGGTTATAATGTGTGTCTTCACCCTTTTTTCTTATGAGCCTGGTGATTAATTATAGTCCACTGTTTAGGTAATATTTTCCCTGTTTCATATTTTCTTCCTTTTCAAAAATAAAAAGGCTCTATTTTTCTCTTCCTACACCTACACTTAAAGCACATTTTGGCAGGATATATAAATTTGAAATGTGAAGCAAATTTTCTGAGCTGTGTGGCTAGCTAATATAAATCCAAATTGGTTACTTAACGAGAAAAAGCATCAGAAGGTTTTTGTTGAAGAGTCTACTGAAAGAACAGCATCATCCTAAATCTCAGCAATGTCAGCCTGAATTCATCTTAGAGCATGTCTGTTCTATGACTGTCTTGGATTGTTTAGCTCAGGAGATCAGAGAGGTTTTGAGGTTTTGTTTTCATCCCGTTTGTTTTCCATGTGTACTTTTTACACCATGCTGGGTTTAGTTTTGTGAATGGCTTGGAAGGCAGGCCTCTCTGATTTCCTGTGGTAATGGAGCTCACAGAGCACCAGGTCCTTCTGGAGCTGTTCCCTGTTGCTGGGGTGTCTGCAGGGGAACAGGCTGCAGCGCTGGCAGCTTGCTCTGCTGGGTTCTGCCCTTCAAATGGTGCTGTGCTGCTCCTCTGCTCTCTGCTGAGGTGCCCCAAACACAGGGAAGGAATTAGCACAGTGATAATTGTGTAGGCTTGTGTCTCAGTATTCCTCTTGGCTGAGGAGGCTCATCAGCTGCTCCTTCAGAACCAGCTTTAGGGTGATTCCTAATGTAACACAGGATTTTTTTACCTGTATTATTTTGGAGTGAGGAGTTTCACCCCAGCTATGTTTCTTAAGGAAGGAGTGCTTGTCTCAGGATGACAAACTGTACTCTCACCAAAATGCTGCCTCCTCACCTCCAAGCCTTCAGTGCAAGTTTTTGGGAAGCCCAGCATGGGGCTGGAGTCACAGGTTGTTCTTCTCCCCACTTCATCTTGCATGTGGCAGGGAGAAGGCAGAGCTCCTACCTTTTGCCACAGAAAGCAAGCAGCTTTCCAAATTTGTGGAAATCCACTCCCTTCCCATCTTAGGTGCTGTACTGTAGACTTAATTACATTTATTTTTTATTGTCTTACTTCCTAGTGTAAGTGTGGTGCTTTTGTCTTGAAAGTGATGCTGATTTATCTGTCTGTAGCAAATCCTCTTATGTTAGCCACTCTAGAGGGAGGAGAGACAGGTTCTAATCTTGTATCTTTAATCTACCAGTCTAGGAATCTGTTCCTAGAACAGATTCAATCTCCATTTGTTCCTTAAATACAAACAAATAATCATTTATGTATTTCTCCAAAGCTGGTAGCTTCAAGGTATTTCCACCACTGGCTAACATAAAACCTGTTGTGCACTTATGATAAACTGTGATGAACAGTCTGAAATGTAAACTCTTCCAAACTATTAACTCTGAATATTGAATATTTCATGTCCTGTTTACCATGAAAAACTTAGTTGCAAAAGCTCTGGTTGAGACACTTTTAGGCATTTCTAATAGCTGTTCATGTCAGCACTAACATATGCATATGCACTAAATATAGAATGCAAATGACCTGTTCTGTGCTGCAGTAATTTTTCTAGTTATTGTATTCTTAGAGCTTCATTTGTCGTGGTTTCTAGGCAATCAAGCACAGCAAAATAGGAGTGAGGACTTGGAAGAAAAAGTGGCTTTCAATGCTACTTTTTGATACGTATATATTTGCTTGTTATTTTGTGTCTGCAAAGAATCCTACCCCTTTTGGTTTGTGAACCTGTCCTTTTTAGCTTGGTGCGTTTGCATTTCTGCTTCCTGTTGGATCTGAAGAAAAGGGAATGGCTGTTTAACAGCAGAGCAGGTTTTAATGTATGACTCAAGCAAAGTGTGTGAGCCCAGAGAAGCCAGTTGCTTCTAAGAAATGCAAATTCCATGTAAAATGGGAAGGAATAGAAATGCACCATTGGAAATGTGCTATTTTAAAATTAAAATGTGATTAGAGACAGTGTGAAATTGTGTTAACGTTGACAACTGTGGGTCTGTTCTCAGGAACAGTCACTGCAGCTTGGAGGGCTGAGCGTTTTCAGCTGCTGGGTTCCCTGCTCAGGGCTCATTGCTGCACATGGCTGTGGCTTTCCTAGCCAAGGGAGTCTTCCAATACTTATTCCTCCTGCTTTGTTTCCTGCACAAACCATTCTTCCTTCACAGCCCAGTTGTACCCATTTGGCTTGCACTGTTGTGCATAATTGGCTGCAGACGTGGAATTTCTTACGGATGTCCTTGGGTTGGCAAAGCACTGCAGCAAGTGTGGCAGGGTTTGAGGTGCAGGGCTTGCCCTTCTCTGAGTTCTGAGCTGCTTTTTTCTCACCCTGCACTACAGGAGTCTTGTGCTTTTAGCAAATTGGAAGGAATCCCACTGGAATCAGTGTGGCTGGACTAGCCATGCCTGGGACATTTGGACCATCCACACTTGGATTGTGCATAGCCAAGTAAACAACACAAAAGTCAGCTGTGGTTTAAGTAGAGTGAAATACCCATTTATGTCAAGGGCTGGAGTTGCCTACCTGGTTTACTGCTGTTGTTTTCAGGTAGAGATGGAAAATGTTGCAGTGTGCAGTAATCCAACCCCTCGATTCATAATGGTGTCAAGCAGTTATCAATTTGATTTTGCTTGTGATGGACTGAACGCATTTTATTGAGTCAGTTGCTGATGAAAACATGCACTTCTCTCCTGTTTAATGTCCTTGAAGTAACCTCTGTGCTTGAAGGATGATATTAGTTTATACCCACTTTTTTTTCCTGCTCTGGATGAAGTAGAATCTAACATTAGTGTTTCCTTACTGCTCTAATTGTGACCTTCTTTTTTGGCACCATCTCATGAAATGAATACATACTCTTTTGTAATGTGTAAACTACAAGCTTTGTGGCTTTAGTCTTGAAATAAAGATGTCATCTTTAAGATTCATGATGAGTTTTTGTATCTTTTTCATTTTGCATAATTATCCAAGCCTTATAATTAACCTTTAGGTGCAATAAGTCACTTAAGTAGGCATATTGTTGCAATCATTTAACATGTTTATTATATATAGGAATTAAATATTGAAGTTATGAAATGTCTTTAAATTCTTCTTGCTATTTTCTTTTCCTCTGATGTAAATTATTATTCTGGTTGCAGGCTGAAAATGCTTGTACTTAACAGCAATGACAAGAAAAACTAAAAATTTTCTGTCTTTATTTCTGACTACTTTTTCCACTTTTGCAATTTATAGTGGCAGTAGGTATTTTACTAAGTGGAAAAAGTGTTCTGGAAGAGATAATTACTTAGTTCCATAGGAACATTCACACTTTGTTCCTAATGCTTTATGGGTTTGACTTTTTGTGATGAATTGATACGTTTATGCAAGGCAACCAAACCTTAATTTGATGGTAGCATTTGTTGTTGCTTCTTGAAGAGTATTCCTAGCTAAAACTTTTGCTATCCACTGTGGTTGTTAATTTTTAAAGTTTCCTTTTCTTGTGTGCTTCTAGCACTAATGGAAATGGAAAAAAATGGAAAAACATTAATGGAAATGGTTAACAGAAACAAAAAAAAACTTTAAAAACCCCAGGCACTCCCTGCTACCATCCACTGTACTGGAAACAGGTGGAAGACAGATGGAGGTTACTGGGGAGTCCCAGTATGCAGCAATTTACTTCTATACAGCTCCAACAGAACACAAGCCTTGCTTATAAATGCTGTTGAACTCTAGTATCTTTAAAACAGTCAAAAAAGCTCTTGCCTGACCCTTGAATTGCTGAAAGAGTACATTGAAAGGTAATTTGCTATAAAGATCTCTTTAAATAATTTCAGTGTATTCACTGCTGGTTGGTCTTTCTAAACCAATCCTATTATCAGGATGCAAATTTGATGTAGGGACAAGGCTTGAATTAGGTTCAGGGTTGAATATTTTTCTTTTCACTGTGTGCTTTAGATACTCAGTCAGTGCTGTATCAATCAAGGTTTTATTAAAGTGAAAATTATTACTTTATTGGTTTTTTTAAAGGGTATTAGTTTCAGCATACTACCTGACCAGTCCTCAGCTTGCCACATCACCCCTTAATACTAATTTCTCTTTTAGATGTATCCAGGCAAGTCACCATTCTAGATTCACAAATAGCTCTCTATTAACTTCTGCTAAATCTGCTGAATAATCTTGTGTAATACAATGATATTGATCTCTAAAAAGATTAAGTAGATCTTTGTTTTCAGACACTTTCAAAAATTACTTGGTCAACTTAGTGAGACTGAAACTGTAGTACAATTTGTCATCTAAAATGGCAAAAAATCATTCAGAGTTAAGGATGTAACATACCTGGATGTGTTTTATGAGATTCTTTTAATCAGTGGCTGTGCCAGTGGCTTCCTGTGGGTCAGCAGTGATTTTATTTCATGACAGGTTTTAGCTCTTTAAAAAGAATAAAAAATGTTTGCCAATCTGCATTATCCTTCTTGCTTTAAAAAAGTGGTGATTCATATTATCCACTCCTAAGATACCTCTTAGGATTTGCTGTGGCTGTGGGAGGAGTTCAGCTGAGAGAGTCCTTCAGATGGAACCTGCCAGAGCTTGCTACTTTAGTCATTTTTCCTAGTCAAGTTACTGGCTTAAGCCTATTATTAGTTTGCATATAAACCCCCTCCCCCAATATATAATTTGACAACCAACTCCTACAAATTACCCATTATCCATTTCTTTAAAAACTGTGAGCACTTCTGTATTCAGGCCAGTTTCATGCTTGCTCTTAGTCACTGTCATGGGGCTCTGTGTTAATTTGACTGGAGCTGGCAGATGCAGGGTGTGCTGCTTAATGTGCTCACCAGAACCTCATCAGAGGTTAATTTGCAAAGAAATAATTCAGGATTTGTTTTCAGAGAAGCAGACTTGGGGTTCAAGTGTTTTCCTTTCCTTGCATTCATCAAGTGGCCAGCTGCACAAGTGTCTCTCCAATTTTAGGGCTGTACTTCTGTTTGGATCTTCAGGTTTAAACCTGAACCTCCAAGTTGAAATGCCTGACTGAGATTTCAAAACCCATTAAAGAGCAGGAATAAGTTTTTTTTTTTGTTTTTCCATTCTTAAGTACAGCCTATTCTGCCAGAAGTTCGTGTGTGGTATGGGGTGGCTGTTTTATTCACAAAGTCCTTATCTGACAGAACTGAATGGAGTCTGGGGACAAAGGGAGTTCTTTCCTCTGTCCAAGGAAAGTGAAGGAGTACTTTCAAGTGTTTCTTCTTTTGTTTTCCTGCATAATGGTATAAAGGATTTCTTTTACAATCCATGGATTGAGTTCAAGGCTGCTCAATAGCATGTCTGGCTCTGGTCTTTCATGTTTTTGAACACAGATCCACAAATGAAATGAGAAGAGAGCAAGGGATGCTTCCTTCTGCAGTTTAGTCCAAACCCAAGAGCTGGATGCTCAGAATTCAGCAGGCTGATGTGAGAGACTCCAGGTCACGCGGCTGGGACAGGTCACAGTGAAAGGGGCTGTACTCAGTGATACTACTGAAAGTGTCTTTGCGTGTAAAGCTCTCCTGGAAGATCCCCTTTGGGGTCATGGCTGTTCTTTATCAGCAGAGGCTGGCTGGCTGTGTCTGACATCTGAATGACAACATGGTTCAGACCCTGAGCTGCATTACTCCACACAGGGAGCACAAGGTGGGAGCCACTGAATGAGCTTCCTGTTCACACAGCAGACACCAGCTGAAGAATAAGTGGTAAAAAAGCAGTGAATAATGGAGTGTGTCAGAGGAGATTCATTGCTTCAGTTCTTCTCCAGTTTCCCATGTTGGAGGAAGGAAAGGTGTGACCCAAGCTCACTGTGCTGAAGTAGCTGCCTGGTGTGTGATTGAGCTGCTCAGAGGTAAGAAAAGAGTGGTCAGAGGTCAAGGGGATGGAAAGATGTAAAAGGTCCTGGTAGCACTTGCTTGAAAGGCGAAGATGAAGTCCTGACATTGACATTGGCTGGGTCACTGGAAACACTGAACACGTTTTGAGAGTGCTGATGCCACCTGCTTTTTCTATGTTCCATTCTAAGACAGTGTTGCCATTTATTTCAGGTGCTGACTGTAGGGGCTGAGAAAGCCATTGAAAATTTGTGCCTAACAGAGCAAATAATTGCATAAGGATCAAGCCTGTAATCACTGAATAAAAACTGGAACATTTGAACTTGAAAACACAGACTTCTGCTTGTAAAATCTCTCCTTATTTAATGATTGTTGACATTACCATTGGATTATAAGGACTGTAACATTTCTCTCTGATAAAGTTTTGTTCCCTTCCCTGCTGCAGAAGTAATGTGTATAGACACATAATGCAAGGAGCAAGAACTGACCAACAAAAGTCCCTTTTCAACATGTATGCCTGATGGAAAATAATGGTGTCCAGAAGCAGGCTAGGATGATTTCTAGAGATCAGCTTCATTTTTCTGTGGATTTGAACTGAATTAAGAAAAAGGCTCATTCCAGGTGTCACCATTAGGATTGTAAACACAGCAGGATTCTCCTATCTTTAACCATGTGAATGAACTAAGCTTTTATTTCTTCCCTGATTAAATGGCTCTGAGCTTCTGATTTTGGTATTGGCATTTTTTTTTTTAGAAGAACAGCTAGAATGGATTGGAAGGCAAATTGAAATGTGAAATAATGGCTGATGCACATACTCCAGTCTCCATCCCAGGCTTTGCCAAGCAGCAGCTGCATGCTCACTCTCTGTAACAGGTATTGTAGTTAGACAGTGCCTTTGGAAATAGCAACATCAGTTAGATGTGGACTTGTAAAACCTTTGAATGTGTTTAGTTGGAGAGGAGTAATGAGGTGAGAAAGGATCAACAGTAGTCCTGACACTGCAGAGGTACTGCCTGTTTGTTCCAAATAATTGAAGAGTCATAGTGAGAAGAAGTCAGCTGGTCTCTTGCAGAGTACTTAACATCCAGTGCACTGTGCTAGTTCCTTTCCCATGCAATTCCCAACTGTTGTCCTTAGTCCTGGCCTTTGTGTGGGAAGTTGTATCTGTTGAAGCAATTTTCTAAAAAATACCAAACCTGTTAAACTGGGTCAGAATTACAATGAAATTTTTATATTCCATTTACTCCTGATTTATTACTTCATGAAGCGAAAATGTAACCCAACACATCATGTCCTTGAGAGCTTTGTCATTAAAATCTGAATGGAATGTTAAATTTTGAAGCACTTGAGGATTTTTTCCCCAATTAAATTATGGGCTCTAATAGAAGAAGTAAAAGCTGAAATAATAGCATTAAACCATTTTGTTGAAGAGGAATCATACTCTAATTTATGTTGCAAAATGAACTGCTGGTGCTTTACATTTTATTTGGGGAGGAGCTGGAGTTGGAATAGCTTTAAACTGAGTAATGGAGTCTTGGGCTCTTGGAATAGCTGTCACCAGCTATGACATTTGTGTCCCATTTTCATTTTACTGTAAAACTGGTTGTGGATGTAAGGCAAATCTTTGTTTGACCTCCTTTTTTTATCTTTATCTTTGGGACACTCAGAGAAAACCTGAAAGTAAGACTATAAATTAGAGCAAATCTTGCTAATGAGACCTGGTTAATTACATTCATTTGCATGCCTTCAGTGGTGAGGTGAAATTTACTTAAACTCTGCATTCTCTCCCTATGTGAAGGTTTTTCATTTTATCTTTTGCATCCAAGGTCACAGCATGGATCATGGGTTGACATTTTTAATAGTCAAACACTATTAACATAGTCAGCATTTTTAATATTTTTGTAAAAGACTGTGTTTTAATTTCTAGTATTAACCTAATTTGTCTTCACTTGCTTTTAGAGGCTCAGTTGACAAGCAAAGTAGGGTGACAGTCTCTAGGAATTGTTATTACCATGTTTAATGCAAAGAAGCTCCAGTGTATTTGATATCATAGTTAGTGAAAATCCTTTTTATTGTGCACTGTTGGCACTGGGTACAAGTCAGGAAAATTGCTTTGGACACTTCCAGACTAGGGGTATTCTTTCCACCTGATTTGAAGAGTGGTCTATCTTATTCAGAAAGCCCTGTGCCATTAAAGGATCACACTCAATATTGTTCACTCACATGACTTACATGTCATCAATTGTTTTGTAGCCTCAAGGCCATTTTACACATGGTTGGACAGTTAAATGTTTAAAATGATTTTTGGGAAGGGCCAGGAGCTATAAGAGTCATTGGATTCCTTACTATTGTGTTTGAAATGTTCCAAGCAGCAGTTGTGTCCTGTGCATCTGAGGAATGTGGGTAGGTCAGATAATCCCGCCAAGGGCGGAGGGGCACTTTCCAGTTCCTCTGTGACAAGACCTCATTAGCAATACACAGTTCAGCCTTGGTTAAGCCTGCTGGCAAATGTGCCATCTGCTTGCAAAGAGTCTTGGATCCTGCCAGAGCTGTGTTCAAAGACATCCCTCAGATCTGTCCGAGCATCCAAGTCCTGAGAAGGCGCTCGCGGAGGTGACAGTTGTGATCACAGGGAGCATCACACAGGGATCACCGAGGTGTGAATAAACTCAACAAAAAAGGAAGCAAAACCCACACATAATATAAAATTAATCTGTGAGTTCTGTGAAGTTATTCCAAGGAAACATATGTACAGTGTAGTAGCACTCAGGTGAAGTAAGCAAAAAAGAGGCTTCGATTATAACAAGTGGTGTAAAGTAAGTGGTGGAGATTGTGGATGCATACTCTCATGCCTGGGAGCTGAGACTAGTTGAAAATAAATTAGTTTTACGAAGAAATTTCTCCAAGAGCAGATTATTGTGTAGTGGTTTCCTGAAACTTCACTACAACTTTACGTTTGTAAATCCCTGTTGTCAGGAGTAGGATATTGAACCAAATAGCTGACTAGTCCAATCTGGTGTTCCAGATCTATTTTGAAAAAAGGAGGCTGAGCAGAGGGATACTGCAGTGTAAATTGTGATAGCAGAAAATTGTATCTAATAAAAAAGTTATTTAGGGTTCATTTAGGAAGGACATGGAATGAAGCATTTTTATTGCAGATAAGAAAATGCATAAAGCAAGAAAAAAGCATTGTTTAACTGTGTGGAAGATTGAAGTTGAGATTTTAATGAGTCAGGAATATGGAGCACAAATACACTGATATTTCAGTTTAGAAATGTTTTGGTGCTTTCTTTGGCTGAAATGCTGTGCCGTATGTGAATTCTAAAAATACCACTCTCAAGTCCTGTTGTCAAAATAGTTTTCCTTTAAAACAGCACATAACAAACTGGCATTTTCACTATCCGAAATTCCGTTCTGGTGTAATTCTGCATTTTAACTGTGCAATCTTAACTTATGTTAAGACCCATGAAAGGTAAGTTTGCACAGTGCAGTCAGTCTGTCTGCAGGGCTCTGCTCACCTACTTTGCCAGTTAATAGAGGCTGTTCCCTGTGTGATGACGTTTGGGTAGATGCTCTCTGTGTAATGTTAGGGACAGAAATAGGAATGAAGTTGGTAAATTTAGAACTAGTGATATTATAGGGTGAGGTCGTTTTTGGTTTACTTAGTCATTTCATATGTGGAAACTTTGGAAACTTGGTGATGTTGTTGATGGTGGTGGTTTGGGGTGTGTTTGTGGAAGGTTTGTTGCCCCCCCATCCTCCTATTTGATGCAGAACTGTTTAAGTCTTGGGTTTTCCCAGCTGCTGACTGAGGCCTTGTACACACTGGAGGGATCAGTGCTGTGTTCTGAGTTTGTAGGAGAGGGCTTTGTGACAGCAAGTTGTGACCAGAGAGACAATATTTCACCCAATTATTCTCCAGCAGTGAATTTCCTATTAAATATCACATAGATATTTTTTTCTTTACCGATAGGTAAAGAAAAATCTACCTGTCTATATTAAAATATGTATTTATAAGGAAAAAAGTCTCTCTCTACTTATGAAAGGTTTTTGGTGAGAGCCTGTAACCCCCTTTTTGTGTATCAGGTCCAGTTGTTTCTTTCTCTTCCTTTTAGAATTGAGTAATCTGCATTGTCACTCCTAATTCTGTACAACAATGCAGGTCCTGTTTCAATCCTATTTAGAACAATAAGATATCCAATTTGCTGCTAAATGGCTTGACAGACTGTTTAGTTCTCCATGAACTCCCAGTGAGTGTCAGACCTTCCAACGTTGGATTCTATGTCAACTGCAATTTTATAGATGCTCTTTACCCCTGTAAGTATATAAAGACATTAGATGGCAAAGAGAAAGTGTTTGTTGGTATTGTCTTCTGGAAAGAAAGGCAATTCAATGTTTACAAAACTTGCATGTCAATAAGACAGAGTTATTAATGTTTTATTTTTGTGAAGAGAGACTTGAAATTGTTTCAGTTTCAGAATAGAAGAATTGCATCATAAAATCGTGACACTAAATTGGGAAAGGATTATGCTGAAGAGAAAGCCCCATTCATTGCTCAGAAATCCTATCATAGGCAGAGGGAGAAAATCTTTACCGTTGGCTGAAGGGACTGGAGATTTTGTGCATGATGTATTGCACCGTTTTATGACAGATGCTCATTGTTTAGTGACTTTTATACCTCAGCTGAATTTGTGCAGCTTACTTTGCTAACAAAGAGTAATTATTAGAGATAATATGCCATCAGCAATGCACATTATAGGCTTACTGGATTTGAGAGCTTATTTAACATTTTTAGGAAAACCAAAACCTTTTATTGAAATAAGTGTATTTTCCTTTTTTTCACCTACAAAATAATAAGCAAACAAATGTGAAAATGCAAAAAGAGGGAAATTGGCAAACTCATTCTTTGAAAAGAAATCAGGTTGTTTGCAACTAGTACAGCTACTGTCTAACACTATGCCTGATCATAATTGGTCTTTCAAACAATATATACAAATTAATTGACATTTCTATCTGGCAGTCGTCTAAGATGTAAATATGGGCTTTGATTGCAATTCAAATTAGTCTGAAATTTAATATCTGGTTATAATCAGAATTGCTAAAGATGTCTAGCTAATTTAATTGACATAATTGTTATAACATCTCTAATTTTATGTTGATGTCTGAGGTAATGACTGCTGAGTCACCTCTGCTTTGGAAGGCTTTTAAAATAAAAATGAGCTTACACAGGACATAGTTGAAAACATGTAAAAAAAGAATTTATATTAGTTTTTCTCTCTCTTTTGGTAGGTTGCTGGAGGGGAATGAATGAAATCTGGAGGTGTACAGTGGTATACCAGCCCTATCATTCTCTAGTAAAGATCAGCTTGAAAAAGCAAATGGCTCATTTTTTGGACTGAATCATTGTTACTTATTTACAGGACCAAAATAGTTTCCTTCACATAAAACAGCCTTCAGCAAGTTCTCCTCAGATAGAAGGATTTATTTATGAAGTCTCTCTGGGATAATGTGGGATGATTCACTGTTTTTGCTACTTGCCAAAAATGACTCCAGCGGATTAGGAGAATTTAAGCTATTGTAAGTACTGGATAACTTGTTAAAGTAAGCCAGGGACCTAATTCAGCTGGAAGTGCCAAAGGACAGTTAAAAATCTACCTGATGGAGACAGCTTGCTGCTGGAGGGCTGTGCTGGTTGGCTGCTGACATCCCTGGGTTGCCACAGTCCAAGCTACTTGGGTGGGAGTGACTTTCCAGTCCAGAAATGAGGGCACTGCCATTCCCCAGCCTTCTGTCTGATGCAAAAGCTTAAAAATTTTCTTAAGTCGGCTGGAGTAGAGCTGAACATGGATTTATGAGCTAAAATTATCTTGATTGCTTGACCATAGAGATCAGTCTCCTGACTTTGCCTTCACCCCATGTCTCCAGCTGAGGACAAATGCGTGATTGTGTGTGGAAGATGAGAAACCAAACAGGCTGCTTAATTGAGGATGTGCTGACAGACAGACCCTGTTCCTGGTCTGGGGAGGGGAGTGGGGGGAAGCTGCAGAAGCAATAGGAGGAGAGGAGCTGTTGGTGGGGGCTGTGGCATTGCAGGCTGTGCCTGAGGTGTGGCTGGGTGCACAAAGCAGGGCTCAGGAGGCAGCCATCTAGCTGACTAAAGCCTGGGGTGTTACTGCCTTCAGTTGTGTGCATGTTTTATGTTTTAACTCTTGAAAGGTGAAGATTCAGTACAAAGGTAGTGATTGCCAAGATTTATTTTATCCATCTTCTGTGTCTGTCTACATTCCATTTGCACAAAGTTTTTCATTTCTACAGGACTACTTGAGTTTAGGCTTTATGTGCTGTTCTCAAAATTCAGGTGTTCTCAATCAACATAATGGTTGTCCAACAAGCTATCCATCATGCTGCTCTTGGATTTTCTGTAAGCTTTACAAATGTCTGAGAAGATAAAGTTTTCTTCAGAACAGAAATTATCTTTCTCACTCTATTTGGGTGCCTCTTTTTCTTTTCTGGTTTGGCAATTGCCAGCAGATGCTATCAGATGTGAGAAGATCCATTCACTACCTTGTCAGAGATGCAGGGTTTTTGCAAACAGTAGGATATATCCAAGCTGCACTGCAGCAGGGGTTTGGGTCACCTCTGGTCTTGTCACAGGGGATGGTCACAATGTTTGTGGGCAAACCATCCCACCTCCATGCTTTTCTGGGTGCTATAGAGGGGCATTATGTCATGTATTATTTGTATTATTGTTTTAAAATGGGAAGAGTGGATTAATATTCCCCAGGGAACAGCAGGAGTGTCTGCTGATGTCTCCATCTGCTCGTGTCCCTCCCTGAGAGATGGACCTTGTCGTGCTCAGAGCAGTGTGTTCACAGAGGTAACCATCATTGCTCTGACATCAGGTGTCTAATAATAACTGCTTGACAAGTCATCCTCTCTTCTGCTTCACCCACTCTTAGTTCACTACACCAGTTTCTGTAGGCTACAAGTAGTAGGCTATTTATCAAAAGCAGCAACTAGTGAAAAATGGTTTTCTTAATCAAGTTTCTCCTGCCAAGAATGTAAAATCAGACCAATTGTAGGAGCTTTGAATCTTGTCCAAGTCAGATTACTTGGCAACTCACTGCTTCCGTACCTTCCATTCACATTCCAGGTGCTAAGGAGCACTGTCTGAAAATTTGTGGTTATTAAAACCAATGCCTTAAAATTCTTTGTAAGGGATTAGCATCCTCCCTATGTCCCATCCACATTCTGGCACTGCATTGTGTGGTAGAGAGTCTTAATTTACACTGAAGGAGAGGGTCAAGGTTATCTGAGAATAAATCACCCTCTTCCTTACCCCTCTCACCTCGGAATTACCCATGGGGTCATGCCTGGAAATGCCAAGGGGAAGCATGAGGCTGCTGAAAGCCTGCCTGTAGGCACAGGGCTTTGTGGTTTTTCTGACCTTGTTGACTTAACAGGTCAGTAGCTGTGCTTATCCCGGTTTTCTAGGTAAGCTCACTTGTCCCCAGGTTCTTGCAGGAATGTGACATTTCATTTCCTTTCCATAAGCTGTCACTGATTGACAAGCTCTTTGCATGGGGGAGCTATTCTGACAGCAGGGGAGCAGCAAAGCCAAGCACCCTGTGCTTCCCACACAGGCTGGAGCTGCTCTGCCTTCCGGGAAGGACGGAGAACTGGGAATGCCCTGGAGAGCTGCCTTGAATGGGATCCAGAAATGTGGGCTTGTAGCAAAAAATACCTTTCTAATTTCGTTTGTTCAATTTGTAGGTCAATATCCTGCTAACAAAAGAAGAAAAAGAATTGTATAGATTGGGAGTTTCCCAGTGGAAGGTTATTTGTGAATAGAAAAGCTTATGCTGCTGTAACTCATTGCTCAGAAGCAATGACAATTTTTGGTACCACATGACAGTTTTAAGTGAAAGCTGTCTAATGCCCTGGAGACTCCACCACACTGTCATTTTACTTCTAGGTTTGTCAGTGTGCTAATTTATGGGAATGTTTCTCTTTAACTTTTGCACCATCCTTTTCCTGTATTCATTTCTCTATTTTTGGTATGAACTCATGTTTTTATGGACTACAGCAGGAGAGGGAGCACAAATTAAAAATGTTAAATTTTAGAGTTTTTCCACCAAGTTGGTTTATGCTCTATGTTTCTGGGCCAACTCCTTAGTTCCTTGTGTGTTAAAACTGAAGAGTAGACTTTTTGCTTCCATGAGGATCATAATTTTATTGCTCTTTTTGTTAGGTACATGACATTTTAAAAATAATTGTATTATCAAAGTTATTTCTGGAATATTTCTCTTTTTGTCAGGGCATTTTGTTCCTCAGTGCACAGTTATATTTTTTCATCCAACTTACCATTTTTTCTTCATTCCAACTATATTGCTGAAGTGTTTCTGCTCACACATTGAAAGGAAGGAGTATCATTAAGTAGTCTTAGGAAGATGCCAGTGTTAGCTTTGAAACAATCTTATACTGCTGGAAAAATGCAGATATTTGGCTGAAGTAGGGGAAGAGCAGGGTTGGAGTTAAGGGTTTGGATTAGCCTTTTTTGCCACCTGCCTTCTTTCAGCCATCTTCTGTACCTCTGAGATTCAGGGCTGCTCTTTGGTGTGGAATGGGTCTGTTCGACCGATGAGCTGGCTGCTTAGGGGAATGTGGTTTTAAAAACTGCACTGAAACAGCTGGAAAACATCTTTCTCAGTCCAGCTTCAAGAAAGAGTAAAGATGTGTTTGACAGCATTGATATTTCACCACCATTTGCTGTTAATCATTAAAATTTATGCAAAAACCAGTGCTGGGAAGTGCCAGAACATAAATGGGACTCAAGTGTCCATGGAAGAGACAGATGAGGGAAGAGGATGTGCTTGTGGCTGTGTGAGCATGCCTGGATAAAGGACCATGATGGAGAATCTGGGTCTGCTAGTCTGGGTGCCTGGAGGGTACTGTGTTGGTTTATATTTTATTTATTTCATTGCTTTTGTGAATGGGGTGGTGTATTTTTGTATTGTGGGGCTACATTATAAATATTTTATTGGGGTAGTAAAATATCATATAGCAGTAATTTCATCTTTCTTTGTTGAAAAGTCTGTCTTAAAACTGTTGCTGGTGTTTGATTATTTTACTTTTATAGATTGTCTGGAGTTTTAAAAATATTATGAGACCTGCTGTAAGTTTTCTGCCAGAGAGAGTTTGCTGCTGCCTTCCTCCCTTACAGCCACACTGCTCTGCAGCTGCTCAGCCTCAGTGGTGCTTGCTGGTGGGTCCCAATCAAACTGCAGGGATCAGACAGCTGAGACAGGCACCTAAGACCCCTGTCTTTTTAGTCCAGGATCAGGCAGTGAAGCTTTATTTTTACTTTCTTTTAGGTTTTCTGGATTTTGACTTCTGTCTGTGGTATGAGGAAGGTGGGGCTGACCTGATGGGGGGAGTAAAGAAGCTGGAGCCAGGCTCTTCTCATGGTATCCAGTGATAGGACAAAAGGCAGTGGGCACAGACTGAAATACATAAAATTCTGCTAAAGTACAATAAAGTAGAGATGTCTCCATCCCTAGGGCTATTCAAACCCAACTTGTCATAGTCCCGTGCAATTTGCTCTGATCAGTTCTGCTTTGGGTAGAGAATTGGACTAGGTGGTCTCCAAATCCCTGCTGACCCCAATTCCTTTGTGATTGATAGAAAGAGCTGATGTGGGAGCTAGCAGATGTTGGTACATGTGAATGCAGCATTCACTTGGATTTCTGAGCAAAACAGTGCAGGGATGTTAGTGAGTCAGTTGGCAGCACAGCTTGGTACAGCCTATTTGTATGGACATCCCTAAAAGTGTTCTACTCACTGTCCATTCCTCTGGGAGGTGTTCATACAAGTTTGAGAAACTCACCTTAAGTAGGTGCAGGGAAAATTCTTTCCTGTGTTACAGGATGTGAAACGTCTTGCACTGTCCAAAATTAGGAAGACTCTCCACCCATAGAAATATTCTTGAATCTTTATCCTTTCTAACCCCTTTGGTTGCTCACACATCACAACACAGGTTAATGTCAGCTATTAACAACACAAAGGGGAAAATCGACTGAATCAAGTGAAAGTTTTCAGTGCTTTGAGCTGCAGACTCCTGGTTGCTGTTTGCAGTCACAGGAAGAGATGTATTGGATCTGACAAGCCCAGCATGTTCCTGGCCAGCACAGATAGTGTTAGGAAGGGGTGAGCACAGGGCAGTGCTTCCCTGGTGAATCCCCTGCACTTCCTGCAGTTGGCCAAGCCGGAGGCTTCCCGAGCTGTTAACTTGGTCATCTTGGTCAATAGTCAGCCATGAACTTACTTCCCCTGAATTTTTTCCATAAAACCATTTATGCTTTTGGCCTCTGCAGCATAGAGTTTCACAATTTAATGATTTTGTTTGTGTGGAAAGGTCCCTCCTTTTGTTTTAGTTTGATTCTTTTTTAGCCCACTGAACAGTAATTTCTGTGAATCCCCATGAGTTTTTTGTGTTTACAAGAGAGAGGATAATAATTCCAAAAGTTAGATAAAATATGAAACTGCTAGAGAAAATATCCTCAATCAGATGGTCCTTTGGCTTCCTCCTGTGTAACAGTTCATTCATTCCTGCAAATAATTAGGTGAAGTTCCTGTAAAGTCCTGTAAGTAGTTCATAAGGAAAGTGATATTCCAGGCAACTGGGCAGCTCCAGTTCTTGCATTGACTTCCTGTCTCTCTGAGAGTACATTAATATTTTTTGGGTTTTTGCTTTTTAACAACTCTTCAACATTTAAATGAAGTATCTCAGTAGGTGACAGCATCCAAAAACCAGCATACAGCCAGAAGAGAAAACCAGCATACAGAAGAGTTGTACAGTTTGAGAAACTCAGTACATCTATATCTGAAGGATTCAAGCTTTGTTTGAACAATAGGGAATTAAACTGTTCCCGATTTTCAGTGTATTGTTTCTCTGTTAAGCTTTCTACAGTGACTTTGAGATGTGAAGAGGTGGAGTGAAATTAAGGCAGTTACAAAATATCTGGAAGGTTAAAAAATTGAAACATGTATTCGTGGCTATTTCTGTTCTGACTCCAAAATGATTGATAAAAAATGAGAACAAGAGATTAGGAAATGGCATTTAAGAGCAGATTTATCCAAAAAAAGAGTTGAAAATTTTGCAGTTTGCTTTCACTTCTCTGGGGTGTGTTTTAATAGAGAATATGCATTCCTGCTTCTCATGCTCTTAACAGTTATTGTATCACTGTACTTTTTATGGAGGTCTTATAAATTTATGAAGAAAATTGCTGTGTGAAAACTGATGAGATCTTTTAGAGTGTCACACTCAGGATCTACTTTAATAGCCAGATGCCAGGTGGAGTTCAGCAGCAATGGCAGCAGGAAGGGAATTCACCTGGGTCCTACTGCAACTAGTTTTCAAGCAGATGATTTTTTTAAAATGATAAATATCCAGGATTTTTTATCATTAAAAAGTATTCAGGCTTATATGGAGAAGTGTATTTTGGTGGTGAGGGTTGGAAAAAATTGGAAATCTATTCATGATCTTGATGAAAAAAACCCTCATACTTGATGAAATACCTCTGTTATACCATTAGTGTCTTAGTTTATGGTTATCTGATCATAAGCAAATATAACTGTCCTAGTTTTTGGTTTTGACTTGGGATGGAAAAACTGATGAAAGTCTGTGAGAGGAAAGATTTCTCCCCTTTTCTGGCCTCTCATCATCCTCCCACCCAGAGCCCCCCAAGTGTGATTTTGTCGGGGTTAGCTGAGTCTATTGTTATGTGTAGTCATTATGTTTACCTTACTGGAGAGTAGTGGGAAAAAGAAATAGACAGTATTTGAACTGGATCTGTTGTCTTTTCAAATTCAATTATACTGTGTAATTTCTTTCAGCTAGCCAGTTTGTTAATGAAGGCTTCAAGTGAGGTTATTTGCAGCTGTGATACAGGGGGATGTTTAAGGTAGCATTTTCCTACATTGATTTGTGTCAGAGCTGGACTTCATATGTCTTGGCTGTTGCACTGTTGCAATGTACACAGCTTTAGAGATGTTTGTGTTGTAATAGGTTCATTAGCTGTGGCCACTGGATCTTATTTTTTTAAATTTAACACTGCTGATGCTTTCTCCTAAGGAATAACCAGTGTTTATGTTGCAACTTCTTCCTGGGTAATTAATTGTAAGGTTTTTGTATTGGCTCCAGGGAATCTAAATGACAAAACAGAAGACTAAAAGGAAAAACATGCTTCATAAGGTGGTTGCCAGAGGTGGAATTACACTATTGGGTAATTGTTATTAGGGTAAAAATAGTATAAAAAAAGTTGCATCATGTCAGTGTATGTCCAATCAGGAGAACTCTGTTTGTGGGATAGCTTTGGTTCCTGCTTGCATATCTATGGAAATATGATATCTAAAAAGTGAAGTTATATTTTCAAGATTATTTTGAAACATGGAATTAGGCAGAAAGATTAATTTTATAATTCATGATAGGTTAACATGAGCCAACTGTGTTTTCTAAACCCAGTGTTTTTATCCATAAGATGCAATTTCAGGATTGTGTATTTTCACAGGCCCTTTGCAATTAGATTTTTAACTCCTAATTGCACTGCTTTTCCATACAGCTTGCCACTGAGACTCTAAAATGTGTCATGAGAAAAGATTTGAGCTAAATATAGCATGTCCTCTTCATTTGAAAATGAAGGCACGGGAACATAAATGTGTAAATGAGTCCTGTGCTGTGGAGCAGGAGAGTTCCTGACTGGCTGCTCTTCCTCCCTCCTCACTCCCTTTCTGAGCTGTCCTGCTGCCTCTTCGGCTTGTGCACTGTGAGTCACACTGATGTCATTCCCCACGCTGGCAAAGCAAAATTTGGCAGATCCGTGACTCTTTCTATTTTGGGATTTACAGATTTGGGGTTTGGTAGCATTGTGTACATCTGAATACAGGAGTAGCAGTTTTACTGTTGTGTTATCCCCCCCACGACTTCATATATCCCACAGGTGGCCTTTCCCATCAGTAACACCTGAATGATAACACCTTCTTGCAGTTTTGTTTCTTCCCCTGCCTACTCCTCATTAATGCTTTTCATTAAAGCTTTATCAGTTAAAAACTGTCCATGTGACAGAGCAGCCCAAAGCCTGGAGGCTGCTGTTCTGGAGGCTCCTGTGTAGTGTGAGAGCTCCAACCCCTGCTGTGTTTCTCCCTGCAAGGATAATTTCTTTATTGAAATGGTGATGATCCCAACGGAACTGGAGATTTGTTTCAAATACCTTTTCTGTGGAGGTTTGTCATACTGCACTGCTTCTTGAAAGTGAAATTGGACATATTACTAGCTCTGTTGAAAGTGAGAATGCAAGTTGCTGAAGCCTAAAATTACTTACCATGATGAAAAAGACTTTTCATTAAAGGAGAACAGTGCTATTTCTTTTGTGGTGTGCAAGGTTTAATGACTGATGCATCAGCCCTGAAAAACCTTCATTTTCCAAGTCTGCTGGAAAAACTGGCACATTGCAATTGGCCTTGATGATCCTTGTAGGTCCCTTCCCAATGAACTATCCCATCCATCTCATCCCATCCTGTGCTATTCCTCCTCTTTCATAGTTATGACTAAAGATATTGCAAACTGGTTTTTACATCGAACTAACCACATTTTCAACTATCAGTGAGTTCCCATAATTGTAATTTGTTTCCCCCAAAGTGGTAGCAATGCAGCCCATACATGCATGCAAATTCTGTGTAACATTCCTGAAGGAGGAATGTCTCTTTTTTTTCCAGCTTGGATTTTATTGAAGCGCTGGGTGTCTGTCAAACTCAGTTTTGCTCAATGTCTAAAATTCTGAGCCCTCTGCTCTGCCTTGTGTAAGCCCAACCATAACAGGACCCCTCAGGGGTTGGTTTACTCACAACGCACAATAAAGTAGGTTGTGACTGCATCTGAATGTTAATGGCAACTGTAAAAAAACACAGGCATTTCATACTTAATAAAAACCTTTTCAATAGCTTGAGGATGTAAATAATTTTGTATATATGCTATACTAAAAATATTGCTGCCTTCTACTTTTTGATCATGTAATAGAAGTCATGAGACAGAAGTCAGAAGCTGCAACCAAAGGTAATATAACTAAGTAGTTCTTATATTTTAAGGTCATAACTTATGGAGGCATAAACAGTTTAGTCTTTTGAATAGTGCTTCTTACACACTGGAAATGGAAAAATTTACTGAAGATAAAGATTTACTGTGGCTAAAATTATCTAAAGCATGTGGCATGCACTGCAAGAGAAGAGGAGTTAATTAACCAAAAGACTTCAACAGGGTCTACATACAGCATTTAAACTTTATAACCTCTGCATTTTGGATGCTGTTTGGTGTCTGCCTAATTAATTTTCATTCAGTGAAGGTAAAATTCAATGTGGAGAAGTTTATTGCAGTAATCTTGTAATAAGAACATAACTACAGACAGAACTGATCAGTATTTAAGGAATATGCTCTTAATTCGCTGTCTAGGTTGAAAGAATGAGGCTGGGTTGGAAAGTTAGTCAGTAGCTCAGATAGCAAAATGCTTTGATTGCTGCCTCATTTTTAGTCTTGGTTAGAATTTTGAAATTATGTTGTCTGTTCTAACTCAGATCAATGACAGGGCAGATCATGGTGATGATTTTAAATCAACCTTGTTATTGCTCCTCAGGTGTCGTATCACTGCCACAGTCTGATGGGGAAACTTGGATTTGCAAAATTGTGGCCGTTCTTTGGTCACATTTCTACAGGACCATAGTTTACTTGGGATTATTTAAGTGTAGGTGGCTGTAATGAGAATTGAATTCTCTGCCTTTTGCAAAGTACAGTGCTTGTGTGCACTGATATGTAACAGTATCAAAAGTCTCCTTGTTATCCAAAGTAAATGAAACAGATTTTCTTGTTAAGACCATAAAAGTCAGCATTAGAACCAACGTGTTTACTGTGTGATTAAGAAGTTTCTCAACAAAAGTTTTGTTTGTGCTTAATGAAAGGAACTTCACAGTGGATTAATAGCATTAAAACTAAGGCTGTGGAAAACAGTTTTAATACCAAAATAATTGTTTAAATAGAGACTTAATTACAGTGATTAGTGTAGTTCTTATTGAGTGATAATACATTCAAACTCAAAATTTTAACGGGGTTTTAAGTATTACTGTGTAACTATGCACAGTAAGAGTTACTGTATTTGAAAACTATGTTTTGTGGTAAGAAAGTGAAAGACTAATTTGATTCATATGTATCTGGTGGTTTTGTTTCATGTATGAGAGCGTGATGCCCAGTGAGGTTCACAGGGGCGTTTCCCTGGCGGTCCAGAAATGAATGAAGAGTGACTTCAGTTCTGTTTATGACTACTGCTCACAGTGCTTCCTGGGTAATGCTGCAGTCTTTATTTCTTCAGGGCAGGATGTTCTGCAGAACAGGAGGCTTTTAGGTGCTTCTTAAAGCGTCAGGTTTTGCATATTGCATGGCAATGGATTAGGGTTTGAGCAACTCTTTCCTTCCTATGCTGCAATCTGATGTTAATAAATATTGTGGTATCTGTGATAAGACAGAGATGTTCATTCAGTCACAAGTGCCTGTGTTTTCCCAGTGGGGTGGTTTGTTATGCTTCATCCTTGCCAGTTTTAAACACTTCTTAAATTCCTTGGCCAGTTGCTGCTGACCTCTATTTTCATTTTATAATTGAATTTTTTAACAGAGTGGGCCCCATGTAATAAGTATTAAGAATATGTTCACTACAGAGATTAAGTAACAATGTTTGGGAGGGAGACATTGCCTTTTTTCCCCACAACACATTGGAATAATTTTGTGCATCAGAAAAAAGTCTTGGACCTAAAAGTGATGGTATCTTGTGTGCATTGAGTTGAGACCAGCAGGCTGCAATGATGGCCAGTTTTGGCAGAAATAAAGAAATTAACAGGATTTTTTTTCATTTTTAGTGTGGTTTGATTTATGTTCTGACTATTACATGTGAACTATGCCATGATTCTGCTTAAATTTAAACTTGCAAGTATTCCCACTGGCTGAAATGAGACTGCCCATGCTTAAGTGGGCATTGGTGTTCCCAGAGCTGGAAAACAGTGGAAAATGCTCTCCTACATTTGCTGTTTCATACTGAAAAGAGGAGGATGGTCTCAAAAATGTAACCAGAGCACTAACAGCTGCAGTATATTAAATTTTAGAATGAACATAACCATCTTACTCAAGTAACACTGTATATTTAATTAAGTTGATTGCAACAATTTATGGCACAAACTATAACCATCACATTAAATGCCTCATTTTAGAATGGTATATTTGATAATTATTTGTAGTCCTTTGTTGTTGTTTGTAAATATTACTGAAATTTCTAGGTATGTGTATATATATATTTAATTCAGAATGTATATGCTTAATCTTTTGTGTTTTACTTTATGCTGAGAATAAATTAAATGTTTTGGACTCTGTGTCAGGATGTAAGCTTGTCCTCCTTCAGTTTCACACTATTTAAAGAAAGAGAATTGGCTTATTGTATTTTGTTAAACTTTTAGAAGAATTCAGAATTTAGGAATAACATTTCACACAATGATTTCAAAAGAAAACTTGGAAAACCTTGGTTGGGTAAAGTTCATACATGAAAAAAGCAGGAGATCTGAAAAGTTATTGATCTTGGCAATGCTTTTTCTAAGAACTGAGCAAAACATAATTAGTGATTTGGCAATTAAAAATGGTCAGAGGTCCTCAAGCAGAGGCATGAAAGTAATAATCAGCAGTTGAGTCAAATGGAGTGGGAACATGGCTTGGGTGGCTGCTCCTTTTCCTGGATAATGCCTGAAGGGAGCAGATGAGGCAGCACAGCTCACAGCTTACATGCAGCTGTAGGCTGGCTTTCCTTAGCTTTCCTTTCTTAGAAAGAATGTCTTAGCTAAAGGCAAGTCAGAAAATATACCCTGCGATCAGGGCTGCTTTATCCTGATAGATAAATTTAGTAGCAGGACCTCGATATGTCTTTCTCATGGATGTTGTATTTGTGAGATAAAGAAACACTTAATACCATAAATAGTGATAAAAGATTTTCATAGAATCCCCAGTATACAGTTGTATTTTATTTAAACACACACAGGAATTGTCATTGTGTATGTTTTTAAGAAAGCCTATTTTAATAAGAACTATATTTGAGCATAATAACCTCAAAATTAACCTCCAAACAACTCATTGTCATGTAAGACAAATGACAGCTTATGCCCTAATATTATTTTTTCAGACCTTTCAACTGTGCAAAAAGAAGCATCTCCAAAGTTACTGATGTGCCTGAGGGGTTGCAATGCATACTGCCTTGGTGTATTAATGTATGTAGTTCAAATTCTCTTTATTGCTAACTTGCCAAAAATTCAACATTTCTAAATCATTAACAATGGGACAGTTGATTTGCATATTGGCACAGGATTATGGTCTTGAGCCAGACTGGAAAGCTGAGAAGCTGGTCTGGTCTCTGTGGCATTGGTAATTGAGATGTTAGAGTTTCACAGATAAGAGCTGTCTGGATCCACACAGTGGAACCTGAGACATTTTTTGAAAAGAGGAATTTTTACCTCTTTGATCATTGGAGCAATTAAATCACTGATTTTACAGTTACAGATAGTGAGCTGTGCCATTTTTGACATCTGTGTCATGTCCATTGTTGCAAGGGGCCCTTGTGTTTTCAGTAAGCTTGCTTGACTACATCCTTGCTGTGAAATATGATGCCTTTTTTTTGGTTATTTTTTATTAAAATGTAAAGGCAGCTGAGCAATAAGCCCTGATGTAAATGATGCAGCCTGCCTTGCCTTTCCACACTATCCTATCCATGGCAGGAGGTTTGAGGATTTCATAGCCATGCAGGAGAAAATGGTCTGAGTTCTGTCTATTCCTCTTTACATCAGGCTGAGAGCCTGACAAGAGCAGAGGAGCTTTGATTCTTCATGTGCTCTTTGCTTCCCTGTCATCACTTTTGGGAGGGTGTCCTTGCCCAGGTGAGCTCTCTGCCCCAAGGTGGGCTGTGCTTCCTCAACCTGCCATTCCTGCTGCCTGATTCAGTGCTATGTTTGTCATGGCATTCAGATCTTGGTGTTTATAAAGGTTTACTAAACACTTGAAATTTATTTACTATGTGGTAAGACACATTTTTCTTCTTGCCTGGCTTTCACTGCATAGATTAGTGTTTTGCCAGGGGTATTGCAACACTTCATTATTTAAGTGGAGTGTTACTTTATAATGTATTCAAGCCAGTGCAAGACCTGTTGTTTTAATGCTATCAAATCCTGGTTCACTGTGATGTATGCATTCCTACCCAACAGAAGAAGTATTCCCCTTTCCTGAAGCTTTATGTGCAATCTGGGAATTTAAATTAAAAAAAAAAAGGTCTGCCAGGACCTCTGAAACAGAGTAGTATTTGTTGCCACCAGTGTCAATGTTTTCCTTAAAGGGACCTCCAGGTTTACTGGCTACTGCATTCTCATCTTCATTCTCTCCCCCTGGCCTTCTTAGTACATCTTTTATGGTTTTATCTAAGCTGATTATTAGGTAGGAGTGTGCTGTCATAGGTGTGTAAGAGATCCAGTCTTGCTAAGCCACCCTGGGCATTTTTCTGATCTGCAGATAATAAATAGTGTAGATCCTTGACAGTAGAGTGTAGTTCAAACCACTGCTGTTGAGTGTTGTGGAAAGTAAAGGCAGGGGCAGTCAGAAGAGTTTACAATATAAATAGACATGAAAAATGAAAGCTGGTGCATGAGATGCATTATTATCTCCCCCAGCTATGAACAGGTAGGGTCAAAAATAAAATAGTATATCTAGTGTGAGCTGCCTTGGTGACATTTGAGGTGAGACAGAAGGAGCCCTGTCATTATACAAATGGTTCTAATTAATCGCTCCTGATTTTTATTTATGTTTAATACAGCCAGTGTCAGGCCCAATCACTCCAGTTTATTATAGAAAAGTATAAAAAGAAGTGAGTTTTACCCCAAAGGCATTACATTCCAGGGTCAGAAGAAGTCCTGGTGAGCAGACATCGTGGAGGGGGAGGCAGGGTAAGGAAGGTGTGTGTATTGTAGTGTTGACAGATCTCATGGCTACACAAGAGTCACTCTCAAACCACAGGAAGCACTTGGCATCTTGCAGGATAAGGCCTCTCCAGGTCATCACTCGAATAATATCCTCCTTATTTTCCTGTGATAAATGTCTTTTGAGTGCAGAAGAAGCACTCAAGAAGCAGCTCCACTGCTGTTGGTAAGAAATGCAGGTGCTCAGCATCTTTGAATTATTAATTTAGAAGGAATGAAATACAGAATACCTGTGGTTTTTGTTGAATTCTCCAATTTATCTAGCCTGTGTGCATCCTTTCACCTGTTTCTTGAAAATACCTGTAAATGTGCTGTATACTGACTGTCCCGTTGGCTGTTGTAACATTGCAGAAGCATAATTGTGTAAACTTTGAAGGGAATATTCTCCATATAGATGCACCCAGAAGCACTGCCTGGTGATAGCTAGGGCCTTTGTATGAAGCTGTATCAAGCTTTGGAGGTTACCTGATTCTTGCTGTAGGATCAGCCACATCACACAGGAATGAAGGCACCACAGTGATCATGAGCTTGGATTTTCATGCATTCCTGCTACTTGAACAGAAATTTTCAGTCCAACACATTAGAGCTTGTATTGCATGAAGAATTTAATTTTTAAAAAAGTGGTATTGAAACAAAATGTTTTGGTGTCTCTCTTCTGTGTATTTTTTGAAATGTGAATATAGAACACAAAAGATGTCCCATAGAACTGGTTGTGATAACTCAACCCTGTGTAGAGCTGAAGGGCTGTGCTGACCCTGATGGGTCCTGGCAACTGAGAGGAGAATATTGGTTTATTTTGGCTAATGGCTGCACAGAGATCTTGGGTGAACTCTGTCAGAGCTGCTGAAGCTGTGAATCATCTTGTGTGAGGTTAGAGAGCAGTTTGGGTGTCTGCCTCTGATCAAAGCATTATAGGGTCCCTATGTAATCAAAGGAAAAGAACAGTTTTGTCTTGAACACAATTCACCTGATCCTTTTTTTAGACATCTGAGGGTCATGTGAATTGTAGCCCAGGAGTATCTGTCTCTAACCATTGTCTAGGAGTGGAAACTAGATTAATGAGATGGATTCATTTGACAAAACTGAGACATGCTAGCCAGAGAATCTCACTATTGATATTTGCAGTGCCCCAGATGGATTGATTCAGTGACTCTTTCTGCTGCCAAACAATGGAAAATGGGACAGGAATTCTGACTAGAACTTCTATTTATTCTAGAAATCTAAGTAACCTGATAAGTAGGTTTTAGTAAGATATTTTAAGTATTGTATATATAACCAGCAAGGTAGAAAAGATTTTTTTTTATATACGTGGCTTTTCATGCAGGAAAGAATGGATTCTTTTGTTACAGCTGGAATAGGATTTGTTTGTTAAAATCAGAATAGGTCCTTTTACTTCAGACTTCAGGGGCCTTTCAGTTCCAAAAACAGCTTTACAGATCTTACAGCTATCCAGCTCCAGACTGATAGTCTGTGGATAGGTGATCACAGACACCACTCGGATGCAGGGAAGTACCATAGCTGATTCTCTTGCAAGACCTGCTTAGTAAAAGGGAAAACAAGAAAAGTCAGAGCCTTATTTCATGGCTGGACTGCATTTCAGATAATTTCCAGGTTCTTCTGCTCCTAACATATCTAGAAAAGAAATGGAAGGAACCAACACATTCCCATTTCCAAACTTGCTGGTCCACATATCTAGAAAGATCCATTCCTCTGGGATGCCACTCCAGGTGGGCCATGCTGGATCCTGCCTGCAGGGGTGAGTGCCATGGGCAGGGACAGCATCAGGGATACCTGGGGAGCCTTTCCTCTCACCTCCATTTCAGTCTGCACCCAAAGCTCTGTGACTGTGATGTTCAGAGGGCAGTGGCTTCAGTGCAATTAAAAGTTCATTCCACAGCCCTTTCAGTTTGCAGGGTTGTTTTTTCTTGAAGGAACAGAAGTTTGTTGCAATGTATTTCCATCCTTATATTATGGAAGTGTTTTGCATATTGCCCAGAAATACAGAAAACTTCAGGCACTGAGTTAAGCATCCCTATAGGTGCTTGTAAGGTTGTTCCTGAACACTGCTGAAACATCTTCAGTGCCTGCAGTATCTTGAAGTATCAGTTGCTCACTAGGTAAGTCTTACTGGTACTTTGGTATCAAATTTTCTTAAATCTACAGAAGGCATCCTAGTTTCCTGGCATTCAAAATTAAATCTGCCTTGGTTGTCTTCATTTAAACTACATGGCAGGCACCAGCCCACAGCTTAATTTGCATTTTCATGTGATATTTTAAAAAGAAACATTTTTCCCTGGATGAAGTTTTCTGTTAACATGGAGCTGAATTATTTTTATTTCATGACAGAAATGTTTTTATTGACTTGATTGGGACAATTTAGTATCAGTGAAGCACACAGTGTTTGGCTTGTAAGCAGCAGAATTTAACATGCAATGGAACTAAAACAAAAATGCAGATTTATAGATCTTTTTGTCCTTTTGAGCTCTAGACTATGCTAATTTAACTAGTGTTGCATCTTGTATTGATTATAGTGCCTTTAGATTTTAATGAACATTTGCATCCTTGGCATTTCAGCTTTGGGAAGCTAAATGCATTTAATTATTGGCAAACAAATTCATTTAAGGGTTATTGGTGTATTTGTTTATCAAGATGTTTTTAAGTCAGTCTTTCAGCCATTCACAATTGTTCTCTGAGCTGGCATCCCTTGAGCACAAGAAATCACTGAAGGCCATCTGTATCTCTTCCTAAATTGAACAGGACTGTTGTACAGTAACTAGATCTTTTTGAAGAGCTTCTGGCCCATCTCCTAAAAAATGGCAGGGACTGGAACAGGGGAAATCAAAACGAATGAGATTATAATTGGCACTTTGTGAGCACTTGTGAGATTTGTGTAAACTCTAGCTGCAGACGGCTGGGCATGGTCAGGTGGGAAGGGACTAAAATGATGTGTTTTGGATGAAGAAATGTTATGTAATTCCCTGCAAAAAAAGGGTTGGAATCAGAGATGCTGCAGCACAGTGGATTGTTTATGCCTGAATCGTAGTGGTTGTACACAGTGAGAATTTTTTGGACTTGAGCTTGTATTTGTATCTTTGTATCTTTGAACTTCCCAACCATGATGTTGAAATACTAGTAAAATGCTGTGTTCAGAATACCTTTTAAGTTCCAAATTACACTAGATTTTACACAAATTGCTCTAGATTTGTCCTAGATAAGTCAAACTAAACTACTGAAATCTGAGAGGCTTAGGGGGTTGCCTTCAGAAATGAAATAATTGTGACAGCAGATTTTTTCAAATCTTTGACCAGTTGGAAAAAACCTGTACTGAATGCAATTTAACTATGCAAATTATTCACATATTTAAGGACAGTTTAAGGGCCTGGTTGATGAAAAGGTGTATAGGAAGTTATAATATGCCAGTCTGTGGCTTTTAGTGGTTGAAATCATTAGGTTTGTGCTGGTCCTCTTTTGTTTTGAAGGCACTTCAAGGTGTCTGGGCTGTTGAGGAAGAGGAAAGGGATTTGGTGATTGTGAAATATGTTCTCCTACTGGAAATAATTTTGTTCCTTTGAGTATCTGTGGGAATTCACCTGTTGTCCTCCCTTTTGGATTGGTGTCAGCTGCAGGAATAGGTGAAAGGAGTGTGTGGGACCCTCATCCATATCTGCCTTCAGAAAAGAGACTTTTGTGTGTCTGCCTTGGCAGTCAGTGGGAGACCAGAAACTGGTGGTATTTTTTCAGCTGGCAAAGGCTGGGAACATGGCATTGAGCTCAGCTGCTGGAGGAGAGAAACACCTTCAGTAGGAATGCTCTGCTCTGTCTAATGACCCAAATTAGGTTTTTTTGGCCTCAGAGGGAGCTGTGTTTACTCAGCCAGAACAGGGGCATACAGCTGGGTCTTAGCCTTCTCAGACTGACCCTGGTCCCACCAGTGTAGGTGCAGATGATGGGAATGGAGAACACAGTAACCTTTTCTGACAAGTTCTCCAAGCTTTATCTGCTAGTGTAATGGCAAGCAGCTTCTTATAAAGAACATTTTTCTTGGTGGCATTCAAAGGCAGTTTTCTTGCAGCCCACTGATGTGACTCATTGGTCAGAATGCTTTAGCCTGTTCTGACTCTTTAAAAGGAGCTAATAAAAACTTCTCTGAAAACCCTTTAGGTTTAGGTGATCATTTCAGTAATAGTGCTCTGATTTGTTTGATAAAATGAATATATGAAGTAAATGCAAAGACTGAAGAAAGCCAGGAGATGGGTTTGTTGGTAACAGAGCCAGCAGTTTCCCTCAGAGTAAAGTTCTGAGCAGCACTCACATGTGAATATTTGTTATTTTGTGCTGCTTCACTCTTGTTTAGACACAGAAGGTCTTGTATGCTGGGACGGGACGTGCACTGATTCTGGCTTGCCATCGTAAAACTCTCGAAGCCGCAGTAAACTTGTGGTTTCTGCACCTGTCTTCATGGATTAGTGCCCAGAACCTGTAATTAATGTGAGTCCTTGTGTGTCTAATTTGCCTTGAAAAATTAGACTTTCACCCCAGAATGCACTTGGTGCAACATTCAGAACAGCCTGTGCAGGCTGTGGCACTTGATGGGTGGGATCAATGCACAGTGTGAGCTGGTGGCACCATCTCCACACCCTCACCCAGCAGCTCTGGCTCCCTGGGGGGCTTCTTGGGCTGCTTTTGCCTGTGTGCCCTGCACTGGCTGCATGTCCATTAGGAAATCCCAGGTACTTGCATTTGCTCTGTGGTAGGTCCTCATCTCCAGCCATCCCATGCGCCCTGGTGGTGACAGCACGAGGCAGAAACAATGCACAGAGTGTGTTTTGGCAGTTGTCCTAAATTCCTTCCTAGAAAGAATGTGAAATTGCTTGTCAAGGAGACAGATGGGACTTGCAGGCTGCTGGGCACAGGTATTGTGTGGGCTGTCCCTGAGTGTGGCTGCCAGGTCCCAGTGATGTCCTGGAGCTGAGGCAGCTCCCCAGAGCTGGCTGGTACCATGTGGGCATCATCCATGTGCTGTTTCCTGGGAGGAATATTTTAAACTGGTGTGTCCTAAAAGGCTTCTGAAAAGCACATGCATAGCAGTGTCACTGAATTGCAGTAATCAGCTTTGTCAGCCTCTTCTTGCAGATGGCTTTGGTGATGAATGTGGGTATGGACAAGGAATGGTTAAGGGATAAAGGAGATGTTGAAGAGTTAGAGCCTGACTTCCCAGTGGGTTGTTAGCATTGTTTACACTGTATAATTTGTATGAATTTATGAATACTGTGAACTTACCAAATTAAGAAATAATAGGAAGTATGATGCACACAAACCAGAACAAGTTGTCAGGAGAGATGATTGAAAAATACCATGTTAGAAAATATCAAGTTTCAGTCTTGTACTCTGGTTTTAAACATGAGAATTTTTTTAAGAGCTAAGCCACAATAGCTGTGGAATATTTGACCAGCAGTTTTGTCTCTGTGTAGCTGACACTAAATGCCAGCTGAATTCTGTGATTTTATGCTTTCTGGGAAGAGTTGTACTGGGAGCCTGCCAGTCCCCAGAGATGGAAGGATTTGTTTTGCAGAACCAATTTCTGGAAATATTGGTCAAGAAAATATGTGGCAAGTTGTATATACTCACCATAATGTTGTAATAAGGGGACTCTGTTTTAACAGGATTTTTGCAGTCTTTTTAGGGGTGTTATAGGTCACCATGGCCTCAAGATAATGAGGTTTTGCTATTGGTTTCTTTTCAGCTGGGATTTTACCATGTGAGTTAGTTTTTGTATTTGGTGGATGAAATAGTGCACACAAGTACCAACTACCCTGTACTTATTACAGTCATGTTTTATTTTAATCAGGGATCATTTCAATGCTTGGGTGACTCTGATAGCCAAATCCATTAAATCCTTGCCCAGAGTGGATCATGAGACTATGTTCATGAAATCACTGAAATGGAACTACTTCAAAATAGTATACAAGGTGGTTTGCCCAATTTTTCCCAATATATTTTTTTCATCTCTGTGCTGTGATGTAGACTACAAAAGTGGTATGAATTTAGGTTTTTCTTGTATCACCTGGAGCTGCAAAGCAGAGCTTATGTAACAGAGGCAGAATAATTGAAGGAGCAGTACAACTGCTGAGATACACAGTGCTTGATGTCATTTGTGATAAATGTAGCTAATTATTTTGCTTTTAGTGGTGAAATTAATATAATCTGTCTGCAGTGTTCATCTAGACAAATGCAGTTATAATGTTTTGTTCAACTCAGACCTTACCATTAGCAGATTTCTTTTGCATATTGTTGAGGAGGAGAACCAGCTTCCCTGGTCTGAGATGTAATGGATTCATACTGCAAGTCTGGGTTGGTCACTGCTCCTGCTCAAGCAGGAGGTAGACATTTGGACATCTAAATAACCTTTAATTTTTCCTGATCTATTCACATAAATAGTCCATTAGATTACAGAGATAGTATTGTCACTGTTGAAGTTAAAAAGTTGGCTGAGCTTAGGGTTGTTGGCATGCACCTAATGCCATTCCCATTGAAATTTTCTGATCCAGGGTGACACACACACATGTCCAGGCCCCACAGCAGTGACAGAAATGTGCTGCTGTGGGTTGGCAGGTCCCTCTTTGGAGGCAGTGCTTGGCAGCAGGTTGGGTGTTGTGCGCTCCTCCGCGGCTCCCGGGTTGTCATGGGGATGTGTTTTCAGCTGGTGAGCTGAAGCAGAAGGGAGTTGCACTTCAACCAGTGAATCAGATCTTACAAATGCTGCAACAATATCACATACAGCTTTGGAGGCTTCATAATTTTAGGCACCTCTTAAGAATATTTTTTTTAATCAGGCATGTTGTCTTAATATGAGACCTCAGGATCATGATTTCCTTCTGGAGGAGGTTGATTACTTGGAAAAATATTGCCTCCACTAGCTCATGTATTTCCAGTTTTGCAGTGCTGATCAATCTTACTCAAACATGCTTTTGTTTTCATGATCAAGATACAAGGTCTTCTGCCTTTCCCTGCTGCTCATTCCAGCTCAGGAGGTGAAGCTAATCAACAGTGTAGGGACAGAAGAAAACTTAACTCTAAATGGGTTCAAAGTGTATCAGCATCAATCCATCAGAAAGGCAATCTCAAATCCATGAAACCATTGCAGAAAGTGGCCCCCAGTTCTGGGCTAATTTCCTTTCTTCAGTCTCACTGAAATAATTTCTTTGGTGTTACCTGAATATTCAGTCAAAATGAAAATAAATCTCACTACTGTTTTATTGGAGCAGGAATATTGCTTTCATTTTTTCTATTAGAAAGAGAAACAGGTTTCAAATTTTCCAAAACTAAGGCCAGAAGAGTTTTTCTTGCATATTATATGTATATCATGATCTCCACTTTAATTATAAATTAAATTGAGAAGACAAGTATTTAAAAATGAAGCAGTAAAATTTTTACTTTGACTAACTTAAGCCTTTTTGATGCCTTTGGAAAGCATCAGCAAATCCATTTACAAAATAACTCTTGATTACTGTCTGTCAAGTCATCTTTTCCTTTCAGAGAAACAATCTTAACTTGATTTCACTTTTGTTCTTGTGACCACTAAGCTGATTTCATCTTGCTAACAATATGCCATGTTATTACTGTACCATAACCCAAATTCCTTAAGTATTGATATAGTAATGATATTCAGCTTCCCAGGATTGTCAGAATTTATTTTTTTATTTTGAGTATAGATACTTGGTAATACAACAAGGCAGTCAGTTAATTTAGCTCTCCATGCTAAGGAAACAACACCACATAAATAATTGCTATAACCTAATCTCTTCTGTTATCTAAGGCAGAAAAAATGCTTCTTACTAATCTCTGTTCCAATCCTTTGAATACAGTATGAAGAATTTTAACAAAATATCAATAACTTGAACTCAGATTTAACTAAACCATTAACACTTGGACTAAAAATGCTGTCTTTGTAGCTGGATTTCAAATCCCTCCAGGAAGATGAAGAGTGAGGGGTGTTGAGAATGCTGTGGAGATTCACAGTTTGCCCCAAACGCCATGAGAGGTGAGGAGCAGAACCCTGGAGTCGCCCGTGTCATCTTCCCCATCCTTTTGGTTCTGAGACCATGATTCAGTTTTATTTTAAAGTAAGTTTCTTTTCAAAACAAACACAGCTGGAATGGTTCTTTTCTGTGTTTGTAAAATTTGTGTTTCTAGCTGTTCAAATGTTATAGGAAAACGGCCAAAATTCCTTTAACTTGTTTTCTGGCAGTATCTTTGTGCTGCTTAGGAACTCTTTGTGTTTTCTTGTCACTGCAGAAACCATTAAATACTGGGTTTGGAATAATTCAGTTTACTGTCCCTCTGAAGTAGATACAGGTTTCATGGAGAGGGATTAGGAATCTGAAGAGTAGATGTAATATTTGCAGGTCATATTTGATCTGTTCCTTTTTTTCTGGAAATGGATCTGTTCTGGCCCAAACCATCTGAATGCCTGGATGCATTGATTGCTCATGCTGCTTTCTTTTGTGGAGGTTTTTATTTCCTTTACAGAGTCAATTTTGCTTGTGTGATACATATAGACAGCTCTGGGACTCTCAGATGAACTGATTAGAAATACATGTTGAAAGTGCAGTAGTTCATATGGATTATGATGATTAAGATGAAGTCACTACTGTATCAACTAACTTTGTATGTACTTGACTGTGGAGTAGGGGAACCATCATTAATTGACAAATTTGCTGGACTGTTGACCAGAGTCTTGAATACTGGTGACAGTGTCATCAGCTGAGATGGAGCACAGAATGTAAGTAGCTTGGAGAAATGTAAAATGCATTTTCTTCTCATTCCACAACAATAATAATTTCATTGATTTCCATAAGTATAACTTTGCATAAAGCTGAAGTGAAATAATGATTTTTCTCTTTTGCTTCCTGTAATTGCTCATGTTTAACCAAAACTTGGGTATTTGCATAATGGTGACTTAATGCAGGGAGGAAGTGCAGTAGAGATAGTGCTGATATTTGTAGAAAACTGCTTTGAAATCTGCTTTTTCTATGTTGATGGAAATATTTCTTTTTCCTCCCCTTTCTCAGTGAACTAAGCAGTGATTGGAAGGAAGTGGGAGAACTGTTCTTTACTACAAATTTTCCCCCTTTTCTCTCTTGTCTTGTTTTCTGGCCAATTGAAACAAGGTTTTATCAGTGCATGGTACCAATTGGAAACTTCTGAAGCTTTTTATGTCTTGCAAATGTCCTCCCACATCTTTCTTCCCCCGCAAGCATAGAGGAGAATGAGAAAAAAGTGAGCAACACATTTAGGTAGAGGATGGTTTAACAACCTTTTTTTCTGAATAAAAGCAACATTTCTTTCACAGCAAATGGCTTTAGTATCGTTTTTGGTAATATTATTAAAACTATAAAATAATGTACTCCTCATTTAAGCTAGAAGAACCCCACCAGCAGACTGGTTAAGAGATCAAGGCAGTCAGCTGACTGCCACATATGGCAGAAACTGCTGCATATGAATTGTTAATGATCTTCACTGAGGAAAATAACCTTCTTCCTGTTGGTATGGAGCCCAACTGGAGTGTGGAAAAATCCATTAAATGTATGAAGATTACAGTGAGTCAGACTTCATATCCTCTCTCAATAGGCTGTTTTGTGAAACAGAGATTTTGAAATATTTTCTGCTTTCTATAATATTCCTTGGTATCATTTGACCCTGATACACCACTAGTTGAAACACCATACCAAAGGCTGGATGCTTATCTGTGTGAGGCAGAACCCAAAACCTGGGTTGTTTCAAGAAAGATCTTTGCATGGCAGCATTTCTCTTGATATTGCCAGTGCTGAGCAAAGGGGACTTGATCTGTCCTGGCCAAACCCTGTTCCACCTGCTGGCATGATACAGAAGGGTTTGGGCATCCCTGTGCCCACTTAGGGTAGGTCATGGAGAGCAGCCTGGAAATTCTGTCTGCAGACAAGGAAATCATGGTGGCTTAACAACATTGTTGTGTTTTAAATGAGATTCTCTGGGGACAGAATTAGAACTGTTTTTAGAGCTGTGATGTGAAGACTCTCCCCTTTGTTCGTAACATCTGTGGCTTTGCAGGGAAATGTGGATGTGGCCAGCAAACCTTGCAGGAACAGGGTCTTGAATCTTGTGCCTTGAGGAAACTTTGCTGTTGTGAGCTCTTGCCTGGGTGTTTACCCTGCTCCTCTGCTGTCTGGAGCTAGAAGTAAAGGGCAAAGTTAACAGTGAGGAGTCTTCTCTGTGTCTTTCTCTGGCTTTTGAGACTTTACACGTGTGCCATGGAACATGTGCATGTTGCTTATACTGGTGGGAAGCTGTGGGTGAGAAACTTCCCTATGCTCTGAGAAAAACGAATTTTACTATGGAATTACTGTTGTTAACTTTCTACTGTTGTTAATTTTCTAACTTTCATGTTCTGCTATTATCATTGTCATTATAGTAAAGGAAATGCAATATGCTTGGTTGTAGGTCTAAAAACAAGTAAAATGTGGTATGCAAGAGCAACTTGCTCCTTCAGTCAGTGCCACTGCTTTGCTGTGCCTGAATGTGGGATAAATCAGGAGTTTGTTTTAGCAACCTGTGGAGCTGGGTGTGTGAGACCCCAGACAGGCAGGCAGCAGGATGGGCAGCTGGCAGAAATGCCTGACCCAGATTGTCTCTGGCTCGTGTCACTGGTTCACGAATTTATTATACTTGCCAAAATATTTCAAGTACTGTAAATCTTCTCAGTGAAATTAAATGACAATGATAAAAGTTTTTCAGGGAGGTTTAAATTAATCATCTTTGAAGACTGTTTCAGTTCAAATCTGCCCTTCTAAAATTTTTGGTTGCGTTTACAGCAGAACTGTTTTTGGACGAGGGAGGAAAGACTGGCATAAAGAGGCCACAAGTGCCAGCTTTCATTCCAACTCATCTTCATCAGGTACTAGAGGTTTGTTTGAAGAGAAAAACATCACTGCAAGTTTATCAGTTTAAGGAACTGAGAAAAAAAGTGGAATGCATGAAAACGGAAGACATTATTTCTAGAGCTGTAACATCAGCCACATTTAGTGCATTTCTGAAACCCTTTCTTACATAACACCACTGAGTAAATTCAGCTCTGCAGAATTTGGCCTTCAGTAAATATTTTTAGATCTATTTATGGTTTGTTAATATGACAGGGTAAAATTTTTACAACAGAAATGCTTTCTCTCTGCAGCTTCAAGTGTTGTCTGTTTATTTTGGGCAGCAAAGGATTATTTAGCTTGACTTTTGCATCTCTTAGGATGGCAGTGCTAATGTGGTGTTAGCAGTGGGGCTGATGGTGCTGTGTAAACCAGGGAGATTGAAGCTTTGATGGAGGTTTTAGCCCTGGCAGTCAAATTAAATGATAGTTTTATTTTTATCACTGAGGAGCAATAAACATATCCCTACAACATGACTGTGAAGTTAATTTTCAGAGATCTGCACTCCCATTAAAACGTACGGTTATCTGGCAGTAATTGTTTTCCCTGCATGGCTTCTTTTTAGAAGGCCTACAGGCTATTTATGATAAAACTGTCAAAATTTTGTGTTCTCCTGCTTTTACAGATCACTCTTGGCCAGGATGTATTTTAAGTCCTGCCTGTGGGTGTTGCATAGTTGTGCAGCCTCAGGTGAAAATCGGGGGAGGAGCCGTGACTCAGAGGTGAAGAGTAGGATCCATCTCCCTTCACTCAGATGCCCAGCTCTGAGTTGTCTTGGTCAGAACTGGTCCCTCTGGCTCTGTTTGTAGCCGCTGGAGGGAGCAGGCTCCTGCCAAGGGTGACTCACTGGGACAGTGGGTGGTGCTTTGAGGGGACCAGCACAGCATCCCCAGTGTTAGTGGGGATGGCCAGCAGCAGCCAAGGTGACCCTGCAGATTCACCAGGACTCCTCTTGTGTGCTTGGGGGACTGCAGAAACAAATTACTGCAGCTGCACCATGTCAGAGGGCAGCCTTGGGACTGGTGTCTGAGCTCCACATTGCCTCTGCCCACCTGTTTGCAGCTCAAGCCTGCCTTGATCTTTAATCCCCATTTCCTAGCTTGGATCTGAGAAGGTTGGGAAGGGAAGCATGAGAGCATGTATCTGCTTGGATTATGTGCCCCTTTAAGACTGTATTAGAGCTACGAAAATCTAACTTTTGACATTCTACCTTCAGAAGAGGGACCATGTATTTCATCCTTGATGCTTTCACATGCTACAGAGCGTGTAAGATAGAAGGAACTAGTGAAAGCATCAGATGTTTGTAATATTTATTTCTGGTTTTATTTTTGTTATATGGTAACACAGGTATGTGCAATTAAGTTTCCAAGTGTATAACCTCCATAACAGATTGATTTGAGGTGGTCCACCAAGTTGGAAATTGTTTCCTGTTACCTTTGTATCCATCAGCAAAACTTCAGTGGTTCTCCATGATACTTTTAAATATTTTTGTTTCTAATGTGTATCTGATATGACTACAGTTTATCCTGCACCTTCATTGCCTACATAATGCTGAAAACAGGGGGTTTTGGTGTCACATGCAAGTTTGTTGCTAGTTCAGGTAAAGTAAAAATCTGTTGCTCACAACTAGTTTTACTTGTTCTTTTTGGCTACAATATTGAAATGTATTTTATGGAGTTTTCTATCTCTAAGGCTTTAATAGAACGTCACAGCTTGTAACACTAAATCCTGATTTGCACAGAATGGTTTCTGCAGAGGAGTTACTCTAACAGGACTATGCAAATGGTTTGCTTTGCTTTGTTTTTTTTCTCTCCTTGGGGTTGAATTTTTGCAGTGTATTACAAGAATCCCAAACAAGTTTTTTTTGTTGTGTTTATATTACGTAATTTCTCCAGATTAGGGTTTTTTTGTGAATTATTGTTTGAGCCATTAACACAAGACTTGAGATGCTAAAACTGCACAATAACTTGCAAATTAGATATTTGAGAAATCTGAATACTATTGTTCTTCACTGTGGTCCATTTAAGGACAACTTTACATCAATGTCACCCTAAATGTGCACAGGCCTCCTGAAAGTTTCCACCCAGAAACTCTGAGATCTGGAGCAGTGTGAAGTTCTGCATTGCCCTGTGGCAGATCTGTTAACCAAGGTCGGTTGTAGGAAGCCACCAAAATAATGTTTTATGTAAATAAGGTTAATTAACAAAGATGTGTGGTTCTTTCTTGGTACAGTGGTGTGAATGCAATTTTCTTCACTTCCATACGAGCGTGTCAGGTTGTTACTCTGAGGAGAGCTTTTCCGCTGTGGCATTTTTGTGTGGAGAGGAGGAACAGAAATCTTGCCCTGTGATCCAAATAAAACTCAGAGCAGTCCTGACATTGTGGCTTGGAGCAGTACAATACAAGTTTTAGGGTGATGTTTTTCACCAGGTACTTTCTGTGCAGAGGGAAATGCTGTGATGCACACTGGCACAGGTCCCTGGTGATGTGTGTCTTGGGCTGAAAAGCAGAGAGGATTTTGATTTAGGCTTTGCTCTTGAGGCTAATTATTTTCTGTCTTCTGGGTGTTTGTGCTCTGTATTCCACTGTTCCCCTCCAGGCTCTTCACTCCTGCCTGGTTTCATGGGATACTGACTCTGTGCCAGGATGTATCCAGATCCAGGACACCCTTATTTCTGCTGGACTGTGCTGCATGCACACATTTCAGAGACCCCCAAAAGCCAGGGAAATCTCTCTGTCCCACTGGAGCTGGTGCAGGGGTGGCACCCAGGCTGTGGTCTCAGCGAGTCCTGGCTGTGCAGGGTCAGGGTTGCCCTCCATGCAAAGTGCCACAATTGGCACCTTGTGTTCAATTAACAGCTGTGCTTCGTTATAAAGGTGACTGATTCTTTAACTCATTAAAGGGCATATGAGGTACCACACTGTTAATTGTTACACTGACAGCTGAACATACAGGAAGTTGGTTATAATGCTGCTCATGCATGCTCTTTGCATCCTATTTTAATAGTTATGTCTGTTGAAAATAAACATCTATTTGAATGATTAATTTTCTTCAGGCTACATAAAGTGATGTATTTTGGCTTTTTGTTAAAATGTAATTACTGGTGTTTGAGGAGAAAAGAGTCAACCATGTCAGAGCTGTGGCTAAATAATACCTTAAAATGTACTTTACATGTATAATCTTCTGGCATTGTCATCTCAAGTCTGTACTAATTAACCATTGCAGCATCTTAGAGAGTTAAACTTGTACTTAACATGGTTCTGTAAAATTGTTTTAGTTCCAAACTTTGCCAGTAACAACATCTAGGATCATTAAATGGGAACTATGTGTGAACCTTAGTGAAGTCCATGGAGTGTCTTTGGGATGCTTTTGGGTTTGTGTGGGCTTCTTTCACTCTCTAATTATTGCTCTTTGCAAGTAAAATTAGATCTGTAATTAAAATGTTCTGGTTTTGAGCTTTTGTCATCTTGAGTTGGTGGGCAGCAGTGTTGTTGTATCTGCTCAGGTGACAGAAGTGTGGTTTGTGAAAGCAGGGTAGCTAAGGAGGCTGTCAGGGAGAGGGCTGGGAGAATTCCCTTGTTGTTGTAGAAAAAGAGTGATTTCTATATTCTGTGCAGAAACAACATAATGGAGCTAAATTTGGGTTCTGCTTTTCCTGTTTTGGAGACTAAAACTCTTTCCTCTCCATTCCTACTGCTCATCTGGACTCTCAGGGCAGATCTACAACCGAATGCACTGGCTGTGTCATTTGTGTTTATTCGCTGTGGGAATTCAGTGGAGCGAGCGAGTGCGCGTTGTTTTCCTCGGTGCCAGTTCCTCCTGGTGAGATTAGCGGGGGAGAATGGGCTGGGCAGAGATTGCCGTGGTGGCTCTGGATTCCCAGTTATTCCTGACCCACATATGTCGGGTCCCTGTTGGGGCACGTGATTTTTCTGCTCTGGGGTGGAAACCGATTGTGCACAAAGCCCCCTCTGAGATGTGAAGAGATGAAAGGAGATGAAACAGCTGGTTTGGTTTTATCCCGTTCAGGTCAGATTTTTTGTAGTCATCGTGCGGCATTAATAATAACAAAACCAGCTGTTGTATACCTGAAAACTTGCCATAAAAGGGACATAATTACAGAGGGGGCCAGTACTGTCCTTTAGCCTGTTATCACTTCAAAGCAGAGATCTGAAGTTTTAAGAAATGATGAATGGCTATGACATTACTATTAAAGTATTTGCATTGATTGCTTTTGTGCTTGAAAGGGGGAGGCAGAGATCATCCTTGATCCTGGAGTGTCATGCAGACATTCTTGAATTCATACATAAAAAACCACCTCATGTCACAGGGACAAATGGTTGGTAACTAATTTCTAGCTCTTGAGGTTTTAGTAGAAAAAGAAGCCTAGAGCAGTAAAGGATCAGCAAAACCAGGAAGGTGTGAAGTCCATAGTGGAGAGGGAGAAACAGATACGTGGTGGGTGGAAGGAGAGGGTGTAGGCTGTGGAATGAAATAAATAAAATAAAAACTCCGAGCCAGTGCACTGGTCAGGCCCTTCTGCATCTCTCCAGCTTGTACCCTTTGGCAACTAGTTACAAAATCATGAATTGTCACTGGTACCATTGTGCTGGGGTCATTTTTTTAATAGAAAGCATAATAAATTCAGCACTTGAGTACAGCACTTACGCTGCACACAGGAATCTGGATTCATGTGAGCCAATTAGTGAAGACTGAGGCAAATCAAGATTTGATTGTAGATACGTTTTAAACCAATATTAACTATATTTAGCCTAATCCTGTCCCGAGTTATGTCTGTTCCTCTTCTGGAATATGAATAGATGTCCTTCTGCAGCAGGGTGTTTAGGATAAGGCCTTCAAGTGAAGCCTGGGAATTTTGTGTTAAGAGTTAAAAAAACACATCACTGATTCTGTGTATAAAATTCATAACCATCTGATTCCTTCAAATATGTCTATCACTTCTTTGACTTCACTCTTATTTGGGAATTCAGTAAGTATCTAAGAGCTCAGAAAGAGATGAATCATACCTGACCTTGTTTACAAATGCACATTGAGATCACCCATAAAGTTTTCTAAGCTAGTTGCCTACATATATACATCTCCCAGATGAATTCCTAATTTAGGAATTAACTTCATTGGATTTTGACCTCCCCTCTCCACATTTTTTCTTTGAAGAAGTGAATATGAGTTGTAATGTCATATTATAGTGACATTACAGCTTATAATTTACAGAATTTTGTAGTCATTTCATTTTATGTTGCCAAGCAGGGAGACAAAGCTCTGCTTTCAGGTTAGATGAGAAATCCTAAGAGCAGCCAGAAATGTGAAGTGATTTTGAGATCCAGCTCTGCTTTCATGTGATTTTAGGGGCATTTTTGAACTCACTTCATACTGCCTGTAATCCCCACCTGCCTTGTGCCAGGTGGTGGCAGAACTCCTCTAAGAAAGGTGTTGAGCTGCTGTTCCTGTCTGATGTTAGTCAAGTGAAATTGAAAAAAATACGATGGTTAAAAAAAGGATTTAATCTGTTATCACCTAAAGAACTCCAGATAAGTATTTGATGTAGTCTTTAAAGTCAATGTACTTGGCCTTGCCAAAGTTTGGTTTGTGTTTTAGATCACAGGGTAGAGAAGCTATTGCAAGAGGTTTTAAGAGCTTTTTAATATGAAACAAATAAAAAGAGAGATAAAAACTATTTCTTTTATTATTTTTCTGTGACGAATGTGATGATTACTATCAAACACAAACGGAATGTTATTATTTGTAACTTATATCTGTTACCTGGCTCGTGTGTTAGCTGAGTTGGTATTTCCTGGCTATCATGATTCTTCTGTGATCAGTCCTGCACCAGCACTGATGCAGCCCCCAGGCTCCTTCCCCAGCAGTTTGGGTGTGTGCCTTGGAGAGGGGACCTGCTGGGCTGAGACAGGGACCAGGGGCCTTTTCTGCTGAAATGTGGGAGGTGCCATCCCCATATTGATGAAGCAAACTTGACATTGTTAATCATCTGTAAATCATGCAAAGCAGCGTATTAGCTGAAGGTATGGCTGTTTTATAGGTAGCTTCAGTGCCAGCTGCTGTTTCAGGTCATTGGTTTCCTACATCTGCTCATAGACATCTCAAGTCGTAACTGGAAAAACTTCTTTATTGTAGGTGGGTAATATGAGCCATGTAGCTACATAATGGTCACAGGGGTGTGTGTGGGAAGGTGTACGTGTGTTTGTGGATATAAAGTAAATATTTATGCTAGCAACACCAACTCAGTTTCAAGTGGAACAGAGAAAGCTCACTGGCATCTTGTATTGACGGTGAAACTGTTGTGGAAAGATTTTCATTTATTGCATATGACCTGTTAGCCCTAAATGCAAACTGGCCAACTTATGACATATCCAGGGAGGGAAGAGGGAAGGGCAAGCACAGATAAGTTTCTTGGACTCCAGGAGTGAAGAAACAGGATCTTTCACCAGCTGGGGCAGGGCTGTGTTACAAAATTGGATGCAAAGAGTCCCAACAATGGTTAGGAGTAAAAGCATAGATGTTAACCTACATTAATTGTTCCATTTGCTGCTCTGAAAATTTAAGTCATGTTTTCCATCTTTTTTTTTTTTTTCTGAGGCTTTTCCCCACTTACTTGCTTACATCTCCCTCTTCTATTAATCCTTGCTGAATATAAATTGTCTTTTAATATCAGAACAGCAAAAAAGTAAACTTAGTTGTACCTGAATGTTGTTTTTTTAAAATCATATTATTTCTTCCTCCTGCACAACCATTAATGTGTATCCCGTCCTTTTTGGTGAGTGAATGTTTTATTCAATCCATAGTGTTAAAGAGCTGGTCTACCCTCTAGAGGGATTTAAACAAAGTGATTTAAATACTTTTTTCTTTTTTAAGAAGATGGTCTTGAAAGAAAACAACAGCAGTGACATAGAGTAAGATTAAAAACCCATGAGGCTGTTCTTGTCAACTTTAATATTCAAAATTCAGAATATTTAATGTTTTCTACTCCATGGGAATTCTTTTCTGCTAGATAGCTTTCTGCCAGATTTTTCATGGTGTCCTGGTTTCAGCTCGGATAGAGTTAATTTTCTTCCTAGTAGCTAGTACAGTGCTTGGGATTTAGGATGAGAATAATGTTGATAATGCAGTGATGTTTTAGTTGTTGCTGAGCAGTGTTTACACAGTGCCAAGGCCTTCTCTGTCTCTCTCCACACCCCACCAGCCAGGAGTCTGGGAATGCTCAAGGGGCTGGGAGGGGACACAGCTGGGACAGAGGGGTATCCCACCATCTGGGGTCATGTTCCTTGTGAAAATTAGGGAAAAATCAGCCAAGGGCTGCACTTGGCACCTGCCTGGGCATTGGTCAGTGGAGGGTGAGCAATTGCATTGTGCATCTCCTGTTTTGTGTATTTGGTGATTATTATTATTATTATTATTATTATTATTACTGCTTCAATTTCTACCCTTTTAAACTGTCTTTATCTCAACCTACCAGTTTTACTTTTTTTTCCCCCAGTTTTTTCCCCTGTCCCACTGGAAGGAGAAGCAAGTTAGAGGCTGGGTGATGTTTAGATACCTGCCTGGTAAAACCACAGCAGTCTGTCCAAAATACCAAATGCGTAAACTGAAATAGAAGAGTGATCTGTGAGGACACATTGCTAATACTATGGGATCAGTAGCCTATATCCACTCTCTTTAATAAAAATCATTCAAAATTTGCACTCTCATCAGACATCGGACTACACTTTGTTTTATGGCATCATCAGCAAGGCACACAAGCAAGAGTTGTTCATCTGTTAATTTTTTCTGTTGCATATCTGAATCTTTGTATGTTTGCAGCTGAGGGGTGATTTGAAGCCTTGTTTGATGGAGAAGGCAATGTAGCTTTCAAGAGGTTAGGCTGCAGAAAGCTGGAGAACTGTTTATTATCTTATTGGGAGAATGCATGTAATGGGCATCTGATCTAATGAAAGCAAAGCTACATGAGTGTTACCCTAAATAAAATAATAGCAGTATTTATGTGTCATTAGATCTCACCACATTTGCTGGGCACTGCTACCTTAAACAGAAGGATCATCCCTTACAGTTCACTGTTTTTCTGCTATCTGTTGATTCTTCTAATTAATGGTGAAAAGTTGGGTGGGTAACACCAGTAAAGACTTTTTTAAGCATCAACCAGATTCTTGATTTTCTTGGATCTCTAACACAGAGAAAAGACTGATCCCCACCTTAGCAACAATTACCTATATCCCTTTGTGACTTAATTAGAGGAGGGAAGCAGGAAGACTTGTGTGTTTGGGTACCAAGTGTGTGCTGCACATTCCTGCTGACGTCTCTGTTGTCTGGGGTGATCACGTTACCCTGACAACCAAGAGCATCCCTGTTTCCAGAGCTGGTCCCTGAATCTCTTTGCATTTTACAAACATCACTCTTTTTTTGTTAGAAGTGCATCAATTTTTTCCTTCACACTCTGCAAGTTGGACATCTACAAACTGTCCCAGCAGAACAACAAAGAGATCTCCTAGGAAGATTGATGACAGACTGCCTCACCAAATGTGTATCACATTTGCTTGCCAGATCCTGACTCCTTTGTACTTTCCTCTAAATCAGTTTCCTATATTATAGCCTTCCTTTAGTTCTGCAGAATGTAGTGATCCCAATTAAAGTCAGTTCCTGTGTTCTTTCTTCCTCGTTAAATCTTTTGTGTTTTATTAATTTTGGTCAGTCTTATGGTGTCACATGGCTGAAGCAGTAAGCAGAGTGACCTGTTTATTCTCTTGAAGCAGTCAAAAATAATAGAAACTAGAACCAGGGGGAAATAATTTAGCATTTCAAGTCCTTAAGGAAATCACAGGCCTTTGTAAATGTAATAAGTACGTAAATTTTCTACAGAAACTATGCATTTGAAAACATCCCTGCAGACATCAGTCCTGATTTGATTTCTTCCTGAAACTCTTTTTCCTAGTGCAGAGTAAGAAGTTTAATTACCTAGTAAGGTATTTCTTTCATGTAACAGATCACTTTAGTTTTAGAGAAATCTATACTGCAGGCCAGTGTCTCAAGAGCTGTGCATTCAGTTTCCTTTTTTAACAGCTATTGATTTATTGTCACAATAGAGCATTTTGATCAATGTGATTTCTTGGTTGCTCGTTTTTACAAATTGGACATAAGATTGTGAAAATTTATGAGTTAAAGAAATGCCTAATATGTGACAAAAATATGAATACTGCTTCTTTGAACGTGGCATTCCTTACTCAGGACCTTTTAAAGACTTCTAGCTGAAATATGCATCATCTGTGAAAAATTTGTCCTGCCTCCAAATGCCCAAGTGCCAACTCTATAAATTGAATGTCAGGCCATGTTTTTTGTGGCTCACACATTCCAGCCAGGAATAGCAGCTTTGCAACTGGCATTTAGCTAACAGGTCTAATGGTGTATGACCCAGAAACAGTCTAGTTCCTGCATTCAGTTTCTGTTGGAGTTTGCATTGCAAAGAGCTGCAAATGAGGAGAAATGTAATTTTAATCTCTAAAGCAGCCAGAGCTAATCTGTGTGTCACATGTAGAGCATGTCTATTAAGAAAAGGTGGTTTTCTCCTATCTGCTTTTCTGAGCATCAGCATACTGTTTAGATCATTAGACTGGTTTTCTGTGGCCAACCTTCATGAATAAAGTGGGACTTTGCTAACTGTGAATTTAAAAATAGTTCAGTTTTCCTTCCCTCCAGAATATGTTAAAATAATTCCTTCCGTTTTCTTAAATGGAACTGCCAGTCAGAAGATGTTCAGATGTCAGCAATCATCTCACTTCTTACATGGATCTAAAATGTTACCAGAGCTGTCTTGGAAGTTCTCTATTTTATCTCATACACGGTGTGGTAACTCCTGATATTGAGAATCAGGACTTTGGCAACTATTTGCTGTGCTACTTGGGCTTGTATTGCTGAGCTCTGTGGGCTGGTGCACTGCAATGGATGTGGAATTGATGGAATAAATAATAGCAATAAAGTCATAGAAAGTGGGGTTTGTTGAGGTTTATGGTCCTTAGGTCAAAGCCTTTTCACTTGGGATTGCAGAAAGGAATTTTACTGCTAATGTTCTTAGGAAATGGGGTTTGGATTGACCTAGAGAGATTGTCCAGTCTTTTCCCTGCTCTTGCCTGGAATCAGCTGCATAACATCTCATTTGGGTGAGTTGCAAAACCTTTACCTGGACACTAAACAAAGCACAGATGAAACATTCTGCACCTCTGTCATGGCTTAAGTAACTCCAGGCTGCTTTAGGAGGTGCTGAGATAATGTGCAGTGCCCTGAGCTGATTGCCAGGTTTCACCTGAGGTCTAGCAAAGCTGAACAGTGTGGAAGGAGTATCCAGTAGTTTGCAGGCTAAACACCTGTTTGTATTTCCAAAATGTGGTAATTGGCTGTTGTGCAATTGCATGGAACTACTAATGTGTGTCCTGCAGTTTTGTGTGTCTGTGGTGTTGTTTCTTTTCACACTGAACCACTGAGGAAACGAATAGGTTAATATTGGATAAAATATCACAAAATTTAAGTTACAAGTAACCTCTTAAGTCCATTGAATTTCCTGTTTGCTCAGAACAGATTAGAGATGTCATTCACAATAATTTTTTTTCAGCAGAAACACCTTGCTCTAATGAGTTTTCTTGTGGGGTCAGGAGTATTGATTTTTTTTTTCACTGATCATGAAAACCTAGAAAAAATGGAGTATAAATCTGAATTTAATGTATAAATTTTGAATTTAATGAATAGTTCTCATATTTTCTGCTATTACTCCTTTGTCTTCCTCCTTCCCTCCCCTTCATTTTGTCTATGAAACATGTAATATTAAGTAATTTTTTTATATGACAGAGGCACTTAAGCCCCAGTAAATTCACTGGGCTTTGCACAGGGCTGTTTATTCTTACTGACATGAACAGGAAATGCACTTGTGTGTCTTAGGAGATTAGATCTGTCTTTTTTTATGACAGCTCTCCATCATGTTTTATTCATCATAAATAAATGAGACTACTGCTGTTAGTTATAATTATTTTAAGGTTTACTTGTGCATTTCAATAGATGGGATACTCCAGAACATGGTAAAGATTTTTTTCCTTTTCAACAGAAAGAATGCAGAAATCTGGTACCTCTTTTTTTTAAATTCAGGATGACATATCACACCAAAGCTAGTGACAGGTGGGCAGAAATTAAATGCAGCTTAGCCTCAGAACTCTGACTACTTCCTTGAATTTGCAAGTATATGATAATGTTAGTTCCTAGCTTTACAGGTTTTATGGCTTAATGATTTTAAATCTAGAACTGTAGGGGGAAAAATGCTTTATATTATCATTTTATTTCAGAGTTGTCTGAAGTCTGGTGTAGTCTGAATCTTACTGTGGTTATTACAGACTAGCAGTACCCTACCAGGTCACTGTGCTGAGTGTCCTGGAGCTCTGGCCATCACACTCCAAATGTGAAATTGAAGTTATGGTTGCAACATCTTTGTTCCACCATCTGAAGTACTCAAAAAAATAACCTGAATGCAAGAGGGTTTATGAGCTCTATGGGTGCTGGAGGTGGTAAAGGACTTGAGATCAAGATACCAGACCAATTGTTTGTGAATGGAACTTTGATTTCAATACAGACATTGGAGAGTCAAGGCTTCTTTCTTGGCTTCACCCCCTTTTACTGTACAAAAATTTACATCAGCAATTCAGAAATTGCTGCTTTCTTTTCTTGGGAGATGGTGTGCTGTGTGATGGTGGGTGATCTAGGAAGAAGAAAAGAGGAGAGTGATAGCTTTAAAATCTCCAGTGACACCAAGTGCTAAATTTGAGATCTCTGTTTCTAAGTACAGTCCTTGTGCTAAAGGCTAGGAAATACAGGAAGGTGGTTTCATTTTTTTTCCCCCAGCCTCAAAAGCATCAAGTTTTACTTTGATAATTAAACCCCTCTGCATTCCTTTACAAGGAAACAATTGTGCTATTATTAGCAGGATTAGCTGAAAAAGGCAAATATGTGGGAGTTTGGTTCCTGGTTCTGTTCCGTTTTCTTTTTTTTCCCTATGACTGTACCTTCACGAGCCGCAGGCTTCTGCATATATTCATCTGTGTAGGCACAGCACAGGCAGCCTTCTGTGGAACTAGTTTTGAAATGTTCTACAGTGAACTGCACAACAATAATCTGAAAGATCTGAGTTAATAAAATACTGTGACGGTTTCATTGTGTATTTTTGGCAATTTCTGAAGTAGTGCATTTGCTACTTATTTTGGATAGGCTATGGCAAATCTTACACCCAGAGACTTGTACTTGGCAGTTGTAGGAAATCAGCAGGACCCTCAGGGAGGAGGAGTTGGTGCTTGAGATTCCTGGGGGAGGTGGGTTACTCAGAGGGAATCAGGGCTCTTGGGTGTAAACAGTTCTGTTTTCCTATCACTGCAGTTGCACTGTGCCAATTGACTTAGGCACAGCCTTTGGTTCATCAGGATTCAGGGGCTGCTTCAGTCCCAGCCCTGCAGCTGCAGGTTTTCTGGAGGCTGGAGCACACTCCCAAAAGCCTGATGCCTACTGTACAAATACAGTGTGGTTATCACTAAAGCCAGCAGCAATGCAGCTTTGTAAGCATTGCTTTGCATGAAGTATTTTTTTCTAACTTGTGGAATAAATTTGCTCCTAATGTGTGATGAAAACACTGAGTGGAAGGTATCCAGCAGTGATAGTTCATACTTGTGTTGCAGTTTTTGTGTCCAGTCTCTCCAGAAAGGCTTCCAGTGCTTCTTTCTCTTGATGTAACACAACAAAGCTGATTGTTGCTGACCCTGATTTTGTTAGGAATCTTGGGCTGTATTTTGTCCTTGTGGCCATTTCTCTACGTGTTTCTTTGTTTATTGAGAAGTGCTGGCTACCCAGCCTGTGCCAGCTGTCCCCAGATCCCAAGGGAGTGTCCAGCAGCTGTGAGCAGCTGGAACAGCTTGTTTTGGGGCCAGCCCTTTCCTGGGTGCCTCTTGCACATCCTGGCCATGGTGGAGCAAGGCTGAGGTGGCTGAGACAGATACCTCTGTAATCCAAGGAATTGCTGGGCTGTGGCCTCACTATTTGTGTTCATATTTTCCCAAGTTTATTGGCACCTGTGAAGCAATTCCCTTGGGACCCACTGTATCCTTTTGTGTTGGTTTTTTTTTTCCTGCCAAATTGTACATTAAATACGTAAGTACTGATGTGGGTAGTAGAGAACAGAGCATGTATATGCATATGTCAGACATATTTTCTTACTATTTTTGGCAGTATGTTTTCTCTGCCTGAAATAACATTTTGTATAGCTATGTCTCCATTGCTGCCAATCAAGCTTCTTTCCTTTTCTATTCTTAGAGTCTCAGATTTTAAAGCTGGAAAGCAACCTCAGATCTCTGGTCTGCTCTCTTGTATGACACTGGTCATGGAATTTCATCCAGCTATTTCTAATTTAGTTAAAATATAACTATTCAATATGCCTCTGGTTCTGTTTAAAGAATTCTAGATAATCTTTTTGCTTCCCTCTTTCTTGCCTTCTTCTCTTTCACATTCCATAGGGTTTGTCTTCTGGTTGAATTTTTTCCTTTTTTATGTCACATCTTTTTTGTCTCATTGTGGTTTCTCATTTAATATTAATGTCCCTCTCATTTTGTATACACTCTTCAATGAGGCTTTTTATGGATCAGGAGAAAGGTTTTATCTTTGTTCCCTGAAAAATCTCTCAACTGCTAATGCTGCTGCTCCAGTAGTTAATGGCTGCTTGGCTGAAATACATGACTACAGTTCTGCTTGATCACCTCATTGTGCTAAAAGTATACTAAGGAATTGGTATTTAGGGCATGTAAATGTTACCTCGAGATCCCAGGTAAAAAAAAAAAAGACCTAAATGGGCAGTTCATGCATCCAAGCCCTGTTATGAGACTGCAGACAGGGACTGCTGAGTTACTCATTCTGCCCTCCTGAAAAACAAACAAACAAATACAGAAATAGCTGCCAAGTGGGGCTGTGCATGTGAATGCTGCCTGTGGTCCTGTCCCCAAACACGGAGCACAGTGGTTCTGTGGGGTACCAGTGTTCAGGCACAATTTTTTGAGCTGCACATGCCATATGTATGTTATTGCAGTAATTCAGTGTCAGGTATTAGGTATTTCTGTGTGCAGTACTTCCAACTGGGATACTGCTCTGGAATAAGATTTCTCCAGATTTTTGTTGTAAGCAGAGCACTGATAGAAATTTATGGGCTATACTCCTTCTTACCTGGGTGTGTTCAGATGCTTTTGAACCACTCTCACAAACACCAAACCTTGAATAAAGTGTATTTCCCATTCTGTGTTGTGCATAAGATGACCTAGCACTTAGGAACGCTCCTTGATGCTGGGCTCTGGCTGGAAGTGCCTGGAACCATTTTCACTGGTGTGCTGGTCCAGGCAGGGCTGGGGTCAGCTGGCAGCCAGGTGGAGCCCCTGGAGAGCCAGCTCAGTCAATGGCAGCAGCCTGGCACTGATGTTCAGCTTTATAAAGGCTTTCCCCCAAAAGGAGTCAGTGAGACTCGACACATATGTCTGCCTGGAGATGAATGCAGTCTGTTGTTGGCTGTGTGCATTAGACCCTTGTGATCAGCATCATGTGAAAATACAGATTATAGCTGATAGAAGGAGGCAGCCCAGAGCCACAGTCTGGGCGTTGCTGGAGTTCAGCATCTGCTATAAAACTGTGGTCATTTAGGAAGAAACACATCTTGGTTGTCATTCTCCAAGATTGGAGACTTTAGGCATGTGAATAATCTTGTCTGGACTGAAATGTTAGTAATTTTGGCCAAGGTTTTATTTTAATGCCACATTTTGTACAGAGAGATTGTACAAATAGTTTACTGTTACCAGGGAGTATAATAAGTACTGCTGAACAGCTGCTGGAAACTTTGGGCTGTTTTAGTGGCTTTTATTTTTTTTTAATTTTTTTTTTTTTTACATGGACTATCAATTTCAATCTGGACTGGAACCAGTGACCAGGTGGTAGAATGCTCTGTGTCTGATAAACTGCTCCCCTGCCTCATTCAATCCCTGTGGAAATGTCTTTCAGTGTGACAGACATCTAGCTACAGGTTAGAAAACAGAGAACATTTCACTTCAGTTATTTTCAGTTACTGAGTTTTGCTAGGAATAGGAGTGGGAAACCCAGGAAATGAATCCAAATGGATATTAAGGGCACTGACTTCTTACTCTAATATTACCCAAGTGGGAACAAAAAGCATGTCAGTGCATTGCTCTGTCTGTAATTATGTAACACTGTTTAGCTGATGTGTCAGGTTTTTTTAAAGCACTGGTCTTTTGACAACTGTTTTATTCTCCATTTTCAGCTCAGGATGTTGGTGACTACAGTGATAAAGTTTTTGTCTCGTGTAAATTTGATGTGTAGGCTTAAAATTATTATATATTAAGGTTTTTTAGAAGTACCTTTTGTCTGTGTAATCAACCACTGGGTATCTTGTTATTTCACTTAGGAGGTATTGAAAAGATTAATTCCCATAGTGCTCCTTAGTCCTGGTTCTCAGCTCAGATCAGTGGTGAATCTCACAAATTTCCTCACACTGGGTCACAGCTGTCACAAGCTGCTGTGCCCCTTTGGAATGGGTGACTGGCATCTGCAGTGTGCAGCCAGGACTTCCCTCTCTCAGACAATGTGAGACTCCAGAACTAAGTTTAGTCTTAGTGGCCATAATGGTTCAGGCATTTTCACGTTAACTTGGGAGATATAAATAATGCCATCTCGATAAGGTTGTTGGGGGTCAATACAGTTTTTGGATATAGCTAAATTCCACACTAAGCTGTCAAGAAGAGTTAACTGTGAAGTTTTGGAACATTTTCCTTAATACTCAGCCAGACTGGTGAATTGAGAGATTGGATCTGATTCCATTAAAACCAAAATAAAATTATTTTTACATTAAAACTTTTGAACATGTGAGTCACTTATAGAGCTAACAGTCCAAAACCACAAGAGAAATAATCCAATTTGATTTTTTTTAAAACCTTCATAATTTGGTGATCTAAACTTAAGATTTTGGGTGTTAACTTGTTATTTCTAGATTCTAAAAATATCAAACCCTCAGGCTGATAATTTTACTGTTACTCTTTCTATGCGTACTTCAAGTGAGCTCATTCAAAAACAAACGTGTTTCTAGAGTGTGCTGAAAGATATTTGAACTATTTTAATACTGAACACAGCTCAATATCAATGAAATGTTATAATGTTTTAATAAGGTTATTTTGGTTTAGTTTTCAGAGGAAGTTTGTGTGAAAGGCTGTAAGAGGTATCTCCAATCCCTCAGTTGTTTCATACCAAAGTCTGTGAATTTGCTTTAAATTAGTTTAATCTCTGTGTATCAGTCATGCCTATGTTTCAAATATTCTAACACATTTCCAGGTTTTTAAATTTTGGACTTCTTAATCCAAACCTTTCTTCTTAAAGCTTGTTCTGCAAAGGCTTTAAGCCTAATAGAAAAATTCGTTTTAGCTATCATTTATCACTCCAAAGCCTTTGGGGAAAAAATGTCACACCACTTCCTTGCCAAGTACAGTAGTTTCATTGACGAGGAAAAACTCCCCTGGGATGGTTATGAAATATATTTATTACTTTTAGAATGAACTTTTAAATGTTTCAGAGAGCTGCTGACAGGAATAAGTGTATTTCATAGATACCTTGCCATCACCTGAAAAATACAGCATTCTCTGAGGCCTTCCCAAATTACACAGATCTGTAGGATTTTGTGAGATCCACCACAGCAGAGGACTGGACTTTTTTGGATCCCCAGTTTGTGATCATACATGAGGGAAGAGTTGGTGGCTGCATTCGTATGGGTGGTCACCAGCCTTATGTGATAATTGTTGTTAATCACTGAAATCTGCAGCACCAGCTTTCCACTGATCCCCCAGTGAGAGGGGGAGTAGGGAAGTGTGCCTTGCCCCACACAGCTAGTACACATCTCAGCACTGGGGTTATAAATAAAATAATAGGAATTGATGTGCAGCCTCAGCCTTGTCTGTGCTCTAAGTGGTTGGTGTTCAACATCCCCTTCTGCCCTGTCAGGTAGGCAGCACTGCTGGGATTGCTTCCACGAGGGAGCATCTCTCAGCTCCCTGTTTTCAGGGTGGGTTTAAATTAATTTTGCATGCTTGCACATTCATAATGCATCTGTTTCCTTCTAAAACTGAGCTTCAACTTTAGTCTCAGGCAGGGAACTCTACTGCAAATGGCATTTCTTTTACCTAAGCCTGTCCTGGGGTGCAGCCCAAGCAGGGAGATCAAGTAGTTCTTGCAGTAATAGAAAAAAAATCTTAATTTCTTCTGGTCATGTGCTAAATGGTCTCTGTTCTGGAAGCAGCTCAGGCCCCTGTGTTGGAGTGATACCATGCTCTTTGTGGTCTGAGCCTCAATAGAGGGCAAGAAAAACAAGGGTCAAGCAGATGCATTTGTTTAACCCAAGGCATCACTGGCAGTGTGGCACAAACTTACAGGACACACTGTCGTCATCTATCTTTTCTGTAGGTATTTTTCTTCTGCTTCTAGTAGCCACAGTGTACAGTGGCTGGAGATTTTCACTGAACCCTTTTGCAGTTGAGTTTGTCTTCTGAGGATCCACATGTTGGTAGTAGAGAAGGGAATTTCATGGCACTGCTGCTCACCTTGCTGTGCTGCATTTCATCCATCACACTCAGATCTCCCCGGGCATCGAGGCTGGTGAGAAGTGCAGCACAATCATCTGCAACTCCCTTTGTGCACTTCCTTTTCTTGAAAGGACTCCGTGGAACCGAGCTGAAAAGCATCTATCAGAGAAAATAAATACTTCCAAGTGACTTCTGGGCATATAATCAACCTATGGAATATTATGACTGTATTAACGATGCCTGCTCTTTTCAATTATTTGCGATAATCATTGGTTTCTTTCGTTTTTTTAAATTTTAAATGTGTTTCCTAGAATAACTCTCAAGCTGATTGAGATCTCTCGTGGTTGTCTCATTGCAAATAACCTTAAAATACTGGGTAGGTCTGATCTAATAGAGGGCAATGGAGAGTAGGCACATGGCTGTGTCTCTGCTGTGGGAGTTTTCAAAGGATCTGTGGTTCCTCCAGACTTTTAAAGTGATTATACTGTGTCACACTTATGAATGGGGTGCAAAGGCTTCTGGCTGGGGGAGGGGTTTGCTTCCTTAATGAGTATGTTTTCAAAGAAAAATTACATTTCCCTGTCACATGAAAGAAAGTAATGTGTACACAAATGCTAGCCATTATTTGGGAAATGGCTCAGGCTCAAAAATTCTGGCTGGAAACCATTAGGAAGAAAAACGTTCTCCACCATCAATTAATGCATTGTTTTTCTTTTCCTTTCATGTTACTAAGCAGGCCAAGAGATAAGGGGCCAGCTGTAATCCATCTTGTCAGATGAGTTAAGTCACTTCGTGTTATACTGGTCATCTGGAAAAAGAAAACTCCATTTCTCTCTGTTTGGTTTTTAAATCACATTTTTCAAATTATTGTTGCTTTTACCTAATGTTCTTGTGTTCTACACGTACTGATTGAGTGTTCTGATCCACAGGTATATAACACAGTGCTGTCTTTTGTTAATGTGTGTTTGGTTTGATACTTAAAACCAGCAATGTAGATTCTGGTAATTAATTGCCCTCTGTGTCTTGAGAGCTGCATCTTCATCACTGGCTGTAATTACAGAGGATGGGATTCACAGGGACAGTTCGAGGTGCTGATGCCCTCAGCTGGGGCTCACACCACGTTGGTTTTGCCACCTCCAGCAGAAGGGCTGAAGAAAGGCTTTGGGAAACTGAGACTTGGCAGTAACACCTTCAACTTCTGCATCCCATAGCCCAGAGTACCTCTGTGCCTGCAGCCTGGCTCTGCCCAGTTACACCAGTGGCAATAGTGAGCTGGCCAGCTGAAGTGCTGGCTGCTCCCTGACTGTCACTAGTACCACTGGTGGTGCTCAGCTCCAAAGGGAAGGCTGAATGTGGACTGTGCAGCTTCACTGCTCTACCAGAGATCCCTGTGTGTGTGTGTGCCTCCCTCCTCTGTCCTCCACTCCAGCTGCTAAGGAAAGGGATGGCAGAAGTTAGCTTTAAAACCAGTCTTAGTGGAAACTACTCTGTCAGCTTTTGCAGACACCTCTGGCCATGGGGATGTGTGACAGACATAGGAGTGAAACAGGTTTGAATCCTGTGAGCTCTATGATGTGGAGTATGGGCTGGTGAGGATAATAATGCCCTCAGATCACTTGTTCTACCCTCTTAATATTTGTATTTTATTGAAGCAATAGAATCAAATACAGTAGCACTTGTCTGATCTCTCCTATGTATGGCAAAGTTATTTTTGGGTACAAGACAAGATCTTGATTTGTCAGTTTAAAGAGTTACAGTATAGGCAGTTTTGAATGCCTTTGCTGAAGGCACTGGTATCTGGAGCCTGTGCTCTGTACTCATAAAGTCCATTTTAAATAATGGTTCATTTCAGTGTCACTCAGATTTGTATGCTAACACAAATAGAGCAGGTTCCCCAGACTTAAACTGGGGTTTCTTACACTAGCCAGCTGATGACAGATGTTTCTGCCTGGACCACAGGAGATCCCTCACCAGTGTTAGGGTGCACTGTCTGTGGCAATGCTGACAGTATCCACAGTCAGAGGAGAACTAACTTGTGGGGACCTGGTTCTGCTGTCCCAGGGCTGTACACGGGACTGGTGAAGCAGCTGGAGCTCCAAGGCTGCACACCCTGCATGGTGCTGGGATTGTCTGTGCATGGAAAGGCTGTGGCTGCCCTGGCACTGGAGCTGGCACAGAGAGCCCCAGCCAGCCCTGCTGAGCCTCACACTCCAACAGGTTGGTCACAGCCCAGCTGACAGATGGCCAGACTGCCCTGGGAGAACCCTGCTTGGTTTGGGGCCAGGTGCTGCCAGGGGCCATCTCCCACCGTGGGACTGCAGCCCATCCCTCTGCCAGGAGCACTGCCTGGCACTGCTCACTGTGCTGGGAGAGATGGAGCCTGTGATCCTCCAAGAGTGACTTTATTAATATGAATCTTACGTAGGAGGACAGCTCTCATTTATGAAATAGGTTCAGTCTTGTGTGGGAAGCTGAGGAGAGGAGGAGATGAGAAGAGGGATTTAACCCCTTGGTTGCTGACAAGCTTTCTTGATTTAAAATGGAGATGGAATAAACTATTGCTCTGTAACACCAGGGAAAGTTTGCATAGGTCATGCATTGGCTGGGACACACAGCTCTGTTCTGCCTCTGGAGCTGATGTTCAGTAGTTTGTTTGGTACTTTGTAGTCTGGAAAGAAATGCACTTTGTCCTTCTGTCTGACTGTAGTTTTTCAACTGAAATTTCAATTTTCAAGTTGAAAATAATTCTTTCTTTTGTGTCAAAGATGCTTTTATTTTTATTTGTTTGACTTTATTATCCCACAGACATAGGGTGGGTACAGAACACAGCCTGTTGTGGTGTTGGGGTTCAGATCTCTATGTTTCTCCAACACTGAAATTTTCATGTACAACTCTGAAAGTAGACTACTTATGTGATTGAAAAAGATAGAGACAAACTCTACCCAGCACCTCTGCCCAGTAACTTGGGATCAGATTCATGTTCCATGTGCTTTACTTGGTTTTTATGCTATCAGTTTTTAAGAATAAGTTTAATAATTCTGTTCTGTTTGCTTTTAGATACATGGTTGGGTATCTAAGAGCAAAAAAAGAATCAAGAGCAGACTTAATAGTCTTGTTCCCATCTGCAAAGTATTTTAGCTATTGCTGTGTTGCATTTCAGTCTAAACAATTACATAACCTTATTAATGTCTACAGACTTGCTTGACAGTTCTGACACTATAATATAATGGAATAATACTGTTTATTCTTGGGCTTTGAAGGGGTGAACTTTTTCTCATTTATTTGTGTGTGTGTTTATATATGTGTCATTTGCTGAATGCCTTCATTCCTCTTTTTATCCCTCTTCATTGACTGTACAAATTATATCTAAGGTTGTGTGATCCTCTTCTTGTGGTGAACCCATTTTAGTTTGTTCCTCTCTTTGTCTTCTGTCACCTTGAATTGTCTGAAACAGGAGACCACAGCCACTGTGTTTCTATCCCACACACTCTGGGGATGAGATGTGGGCAAGGAATCTTCCTCAGCAGAAACTCCTTCTATACAGAAGTGGGATGACTTCTTAGCAGATGCAGTTAATGATGCTATTCATTTTAATTCTCTTTCAGAACAAATATAGTGAGTTTTAATCTGTGGCTGGCAGGTTTCTTTTGTAAATCACATCTTCTGAGGGTATTTACATGAGATTTTCTTTCTTTCTTCTTTTTTTTCCCCCCTCATCATCTATTTTTGGCTACAATCTGGAGAAAAAAAATCCCTATCAAACAGATAATACCTCCCACAACAGCTTCCCAGGGCTAAATTGAAGAAGAGAAAAATAGAAAGCTCTGCAGAACTGAAAACCATCGAAACAAGACAGTCCTGGAAGTTTAGTTTCCTGCCTTGGAGGATACTTTCTTTGCATTTTGCAGTTGTGCATTTCTTGTACTACTCCTTTGCAGTGTTTCCTAAAGATTTCTTAGTGTGACTATGGGGCTAGAAAGAGTAAGTGATAGTACATCCAAACAACTTTAAGCTAGCAATATTAAATGGATTTCTTGGTTTAGGCTTTTGTGGTTTTCTGTTTGTTTTGTTTTAAACTAGAAAAGGGAAAAAATTCAAACAGTTATATTTAATTCAGAGAGTAATATGTATCTAGGAGAGATTGTAGTTGAATTATTTTTCATATGGTGGAGAGAAAAATGTGCCAGATTATTTTATATTTCACAGAAAATATTGTTGCATCAATGTTATGCATTTCAGCTCAAATTTCTGCCAGATAAGTGCCAAAATATTATATAAAAGCAACTTAATAAATACCCTTCCAGTATTAAAAAGGAAAAACTACCTTTGGTGTTTTCATGTGAATGTTCCAAAACATCATATTTAGTGCTGTTAATTTATGCTCTGAGAGAAATAGTCTTTTTGTCCAGTTTGCAAGTGTGAAGGCTAACAACAATCCTTACCAGTTCATGACATTGGCCATTTTGAGGAGAAGTTGCAGATCCTGAGCAATGTATGAGTAATCAGTGTAAAGACAATTTCTATTCTTGTCCAATATATGCCAGTCAAAAGATTTCCCGATTTTGCAGACATTGCAAATTGGGTGTGTGTTTTAATCAGGAGCCAACCCACCTTGGGATGTCTCTTGGGCATCCCAACATCACAGATTCTGAACAGGGTGATTTTTGTGATGGATTATCCATTTCTGAAGTGAGTTAGAAAAGAAGTTTGCAAGTGTTAAATATCAGCACAGCATTTATCTGAAAATCAGAGGAATAAAAGGAATTACTTTGTCAGAATTAACTCTTTTCCAATGCATCTTGAAACCACTTGATTGGCCCTGAAATGTTTTCTTCTGAGAAGATGATAAACTCATTTTGTTTATGTCTCATCTGCAGTGTTAAAATCAGTTTTAGGCATTAGCATGGAACAAATTTCTGTGGAGAGATTTCAGTGGAGAAGAGGAAATCCTTGTGGTTGATTGTGGTGGTGCTGGCACAGCTGGCTCAGGAGCAGCCAGTGGATGTGGAAGTTTTCTGCTGGCGTGTGAAGCTGTTCTGCAGCAGCATTAGGCTCCACAGTAATGACTTTCACAGGTTATGGCAATAACATGGCTTGTGATCCAGTTTCTTTCATTAAGGCATTATGAAATAGTCTCCAAGTAGTAGCACTGCATTTTTGGCATACTGGCATCATTTTGAAGTAGTATGGTAGGTACATTACCCATGGCAGAAAGGCTGTAAAACCTGCATGTGAATCTGTTGAGCAGATTGTACCTTGAAAATCCTACCTAAAAACCTGAGATAAAATAGAAAACTTCACTTGAGAAAAACAACAATACTTGTATTTTCTGCTGTTCTCATATATACTAAATGGCAGCTGTTAGATTGAGGGTTGCATCAAGGAGTAATTTTAAAAAAAGGGATGGTTAAAAAACAAAAGGAATGGTTTAAAAAAACCCCTGATGGTTTAAAAAAAGAAAGTTGCTGGATGGGGTCAGAAAATAAGGTAGTTTTTGTTAATGATTTACAGTGGAAGGAACCATGAGATGACAAAATCATTTTTTTCAAATCAGCTTTCAGTGGAGAGATAATGGTGGTAAGAATGTGATATAATGAGTGTTACAGGATGGTGGGAGAGTGTCTGGCCACAGGAATGGGATGGTGCTGCCTTTGTCTTTGGGAGTGTGAGCTGCAGGATGCTGGGGCAGGGCAGGAGGCACCACAAAGTGCAAAATCATGAGAAGAGGTTCAGGAACGTGATGAAAATATTCCAGTTGAATCTTTCAGTGTCGTTTGGGTAAAGGTAACTCCTGTATGAGAGCTGAAACCTTTCAGGCTGACTGACTGCTCTGTGCCTGAAACAAAAAGTCCTGGATGTCGATTCTGAAGCAGTGGGGTGGTTATTAAATTTGTACTGCTGAGTAGGACTCAGTAGGACTACTCCATGCCTTTAGGAGTTTTGTGATGCTGTGTTTTCTGAATTCAGGTATTTTCAGATGGGATGTTACATTTTCTTCAGATTCACGTGTGCTGTGTGGGGCAGGGTTGGTGGAGAGGCTGATTTTCTTATTTTTTATTTTTCTCTTTCCCAGATAGAAGAAATACAGAATGATTTTATTTAAAAAAAAAGAGAGGAAAAAAAGGGTATTCACTTACTCTTAAAGCCTAAGGGGAAAAAGAAAATCAAATGTTTTGGGAACTGGCAAGACTCATTTCAACAATAGCTCCCTTTGTCTTGCTTTCATATATGATGTTTGGGCTTTTTCTCCCCCACTCCCCCCCTCTTTTTTTTTCTCCAAGGGAGCATAGTTCCCTTTCCTCCTTTGTATACAGATTTCTCTGGTAATTACGAGAGCTTGTCTGTTTGAATTTGTCACATTTTTGGCAGCCAGTGTTCATGTGCAGACACTGTTTCTGTAAAGGAATGGTGTACATGAAGCATGAGGGGTGGACTAAGGCTCTTCTGCTCCTGAGCAAGCTGCTAAACCCAGACCCAGACACCAAACAGAGCAGGACAGGCATCTCCATCAGCTTGTGGACACTGCTCCTGTATCCAGGAATTGCTATTATTCTTGTATTTCCTCCTTAATGTAAATGAGACCATACACAAATAGCAGATGCTCAGTGATCCAGCTATCAAACCCTGTTCTTCAAAAGCATCCTCCTCCAAACCTTTCCCATCACTTCACCCCAGGCTTTGTTCATGTGTTAAAATTGGTTTATAACAGAAGCAAAACACAAACATACACAGACAAGCACACCCCACACTGAAAGTATCAAGGGGAAACAGCAGCTGCTCAGGCTGCCAAGAGACCCTTTGCAGAGATGTGCTGCAGTGGATGTCTCTGCTCTCTGACTGCTGGGCATCACCAGGGACAGAGCAGGGGGAGACTCCCTGCTCTCCCACAGCAGCCTCATTAGAGCTTCAATCTCCAGCCCAGTGCAGAGCATTCACACCTCTGTGTGAAGTCTGGGCAGACTTCTAGTGAGGCATCCCAGGATCTGGTGTGTGAAGGGCAGGGGTACCTCTGCTATAGCTCACTTAATCTTTCCCTCCTTTAGTTTCAATTCAATTTTGGAATTAATTAAAAAAAAAAAAAAGTCACCCTACATTTCCCAGTAGCTTTCTGTCAGGGTAGGAGAAATGAGCTGAATTACAAGTGTAGTAGCTTGTTGCTCAGACTATATAACCCTTTGTTCTGCTCTGGCTATGAAACAAAAAGCCCAGCAGGTAGGGGAGCAGTTTGGGATAGCTGGATTATTTTTTCTTTTTCAAAAGCTGTTTTCCTCCATGTCTTACTATGATCTGGTATGTCAAACTACTCTTGATCTCCTTAGAAAAAGTTGAAACTATACTTAAAAAAAAAAATCAAGTTATTTTTCAACTTGGTGTTATTTATGAATTTCATGCAAAATTCTGCTGTCTCAGGATATTGGTTGTATTGTTTTTGCCAATTGGGATACATGGCTAGACAACAGGAATTGCTAAAAAAATAGGAGAACAAAACTATATACCACAGTTTTTGAGCAGATTGCATTTCATTTTTGAACTACATGTTACTGCATGCATCCTGTTCATTTTCTTCACATGAAGGTTTGCAAACTCTGTTCCTCTCTCAGGGAAATGCTGTTCAGTGGAGCTGAGTTTGGCTGCCCATTAAGTGCAACCAATCTGCTGACAACTACTAATGGGTAGAAACAACTCTGGCAGTAGTTATTAAGGTTGGAGTGGTCTGAAACTTGTCTTCTTCTGATAATAATTTAGAAACAAATAGTAGCTTTTATTTTTTTGTTCTTAGCAGTTCTAATTGCTAACAGTTCAGAAAGCAGGGTGAGTTGGGCATAGAAAATGAAAACACGGGTTATGCTCAGCCACATTTTGTTACATGAAGTTAGAAATGTAGAGGGTGTTGATTTGAAAGCAAACTAAGTGCTTGTCAAATTATAATGAGATGTCCAAAGTGTCATTTTAGTTAAAGAAATTAGTTTGGTTAATGTTGTGTTCTACCTCAGGGAAGGAAAAAAAGAGGCATTTTATTGCTTTTAATAATTTTTAAGGGCGTTGTGTTAAATAGAGATAGGGGTAATAAAACTAATGGAAATACCATTGGAAGTTGTAGCAGAGCTTCCTTTCGTTTTGGCTACACCAAGATTTCCATTGTGACAGCTTCCAGTGTGAAAACTGCCTCCAGAGCTGCTCAGGCTGTTTCTGAAATAACAAGGTGGAATTTCTTTTTACCCATTAAAACCATGCTTTTTTAACATATCAGTAGCCCATAACAGGGTCCTACCTTTAAAAAACACCTTTTCTGTGCAAGCATACCCTAAATTTTGCCAAGTTTTTAATCCTCTCCAGAGGTACCTTTCTGGGAGGGAGTACTCAGGCTGCTTGAAGCAAGAGCTGGGATGGTGAGGAGGAGGCAGGAGGGGAGGACAGGAAGGGAGGTGTCCTAGTTTGGAGGACAGGTGTCTGCTGAGAAAGGCAGGAGCTTCTCTTTGAAATGGAGAATGTAAACCCCCTCCCTCCAAATTATCACAATTTTGAAATCAAGCGGCTCTCAGGCAAAGATATGGGAATTAGGAATAACAGTTCTTTACTAGGGAAATTAAAATAGAAATACAGTACTACAAAGAAACAAACCCCAAACCCTGACAAAGTCAGAGTACAACCTGACACCCCGTCAGGCAGGGTGTTGGCAGCAGTCCCATTCCATGGTGGCTGCATCCTCCTGCAGTGACAGATGTGGCTCAGTTGGAGCAGTGCTCCTGCAGAAGGTGCAGTTTCCCTCCGGAGCTCCAGTGGTGATGTGGAGAAATTCGGTTTTCCTCTGGAGTCCAGTGGAGAAAGGGACTCCCTTAGTGTCCCAAAACCTCTGTTTTTATCTTGGTAAGAAATGTTGGGCTCTTCCCCCTGGCTGGAGCAACTCCCAATGGGATGCAGTAATTTTATCAGTCCCACAGTGGGACTCAATGGCCATTAGCAGAAAATGACTGGCTGGAGGAAGGATGGGGTGTGAAAAGATAAAGAACAATGCCCCACCTGGTTTCAATGGATGGCCCATTAGCAGAATATCTGCCGTTGAGATAAGGATCACTGCTCCCACCCTCAACAGATGGTGATAGAATAGATACTTTTATCACACTCTGTATTGTAACCCAAGACAGGAGGACAGGAGGGGAGGCAGGAGGGGAGGACAGCTGGACTCTGCCAGGAGAAAAGGACTCGGACAGGAGTGGGGCTGTGCCTGTTGCAGGTCTGCAGCCACATCAGGCAGTCTCAGCTTTGCTTTGGCTCATGGGAAGCTGTGGCTGGATATACAGAGTTAAACCTGGGAAAAAGCCCAGCATGAAGTTTCCTGGCCCCTTTCCTTCAACGCTCTGTACACAGCCTTGCTGAGTTGCTTTTCTGGCCCCTGAATGAGCCAAGGGGAGCCGGCACCCTGTCAAGCTCCAGTCCCTTCCTCTGCTTGGCAGAAGTCACCTTCGTGCCTGGATTATGAAAACTCATCTTTAGTGCAGCAGTTAGAGGGAGGAAATTCCAGGCAAAGGTTGGGACAGTGCTGTTGGCTGTAATATTAATCAGCCCACATTGGGAAACCATTCATGAGGATGGGGCTGGTTTTTTGGGAAATTCTGCAAAGCTGCTGCACACCTTCTGAAAATAGGTGAAAATAGGTGCCATGAGTCTTTTTTAAAGCTGCCTCCATTAGGGGTTCAGTGGAGGAGAGTTTTCTGTATCAGGTGAGCACAAGCACCGAATTTGGGGGTAAAGCATCTATCCTGTAGCAAATTAATGTTTCTAATAAAATTAGAAACAGCACATTGTTTGCAGTGAACTCTTGACTTTCCTAGTTGGCCTTTTAGACATGAAATGCTTTGTATCAAATTAAAAACAATATCAAATTAAAAACAATGCTCCTGTGAAGAGCACGGGTACCATCTGATTCCTTACATAGCGTGTTTCCCTGGATGGGAGCTGTCAGAGCTCCAAGGTCACACAGCCATGTTTGCTCTTAGAAACCCCTGCTAACTATTTAACCTTGATCTTCACTTTGCAGTGCTCTGCGAGCGTGTGACTTGTGATGGAATAACTTAGCATGCTGGATCTGTAGTCATCACTGCAACTGGCAGCGAGGGGATGTGGTTATTTATAAAGCCGTAGGCCATCACACAGTTTTAATAGACATTCACTTCCACATTTGTTTCCAGTCAGATACTAAAAATATTAATCTCAGCTGCAATATCAACTGATTTTTTTTTATAGCGATAAGAAAAGCTGATACTCATAAATGCTTTTAATTATTTAGGAGATTGAATAGTGTTTTCTGCATAGGTGCAAACTCTAATTAGTTTCCTCTTACTATTTATTTTATGGCTTTTTTTTTTTCTGAAATGATAAAAGATCATCAGACTAAAATTTTGCCATTGTGAGGAGGAAAACATGCAAATTTTTAGTATTTTTTTTCCAAGTTGCTTTCTATGCACAGTATAGTGAAAGAGCCATGTGAGGCATCTACTTAATTTGCTGATTTTTTAGTGTTTGCAATATTAGGCTTGAATTACACTGCATCGTATCACTTTGAATTTTTTTTTGCTTACTTTATGAAGGGGTTTAATTTGTACTCAGAGTATATTTTGTGCAGTTCTGCCTTCCTAGAATGTTGGCTCCTTTGCCTTTATTCTCTCCATTTTCTTTCTATGTCTCCAAGAGTAATTTCATGTACAATAAATTTGCTGTATAAAATTTGTGTGCTGCAGTGCACTGTAGCTGAGCTTCTTTTCCTCTGAGTGTAGGAGGCAGGTGCTGAAGGAAGCAGGAGTGATGCAGTGAACTTCAGACAGGTGCTGTGTAGGAAACCTGAAGTGTTGGAAAGGTGCTGGAAGGCAGGAGACACATGCCTGTGTGCCTTTGGAGTCAGCAAAACATACTGATAGCTCTTAGGGGGAAAATGAGGGAAAATTTACAGTGACAGTAGTACTCCAGCAGTGTAGAGTGCATGACATGCTGCCCTTTGGATAATTTCTTACACATTGTTCTAGTTCATAGGCTCTCCCTTTGCTAAGCAGTTTGTTTTTCAGATGTCACTGAGCATCTGCAGCCCTCCTTCAGGAGGAGGCTTGTGTCTGTATGTAGACACAATAATTAAAATAATAAAAATCAGACTTTGGGTATTTAGATGGAAAGGGTCAAATGCAGTAAATGGGTGTTCTTTAGCATCATAGTCCTGAATATATCTTCACTGAATTGGCATTTTTTCATTGAAGATTTTAACCTAGTTTCAGCCAGTCTTCTGCAGAGGCTGGAATGCCAGAGGGCCTTTAGACTTGCAGGTGAAGCCCTATTTTTACTGCCTTTTTCCTATATGACTGAGGATGCCACCTTTTCTGGAAACAGCAGTTGACTAAATATCCAGATGATTTTTTTTTATGTGATTTTATGGCTCTTACCATATGGTGGAAACATTTCTTGTAAGAAGAACAGAGTTGGTAAAGTAAAAAGAAATGCTGCAACATCTCCATCCAAAATCCATGTCTACCTTGGCACTGCATGACAGAAATAGGATGTTCCAATTCTTCTTTCTTTCCAAGAAGCTATTAATGTTGAGCATTGTAACCAGAGAGCTTCACCTGTGTTTCACATCCTGCTGGGCTTCCTTCTTTGCTGCTCATTCCTAATCCCCAACTCATCTAAAGGAAGGCTATGGAAGAGGCTGAAGCTGAACAGTGCATCTGAGTGTTGCTCCTCAGTCATCCTCACTTTATCCTCAGGAAATCTGCAGTAGACTAAACCTGGACAAAGCATAAAATGTGTCCAGTGAAGAGCTCTCTAGAGCCTTTTACTAGAGCCAAAATCCTTTCTAAAATGTAGTATTTTCCAGTCAATCCACCCATTATGCATCTTTCTATGTGTACATAATGGAAAGCCATTAATTATCAGTGAAAATCCCAACAGGCCTTTGGTAACTGAAATTTCAAATGCATCTTGTGGCAGACCTGAGCCATGGGTCTGTTGAGAAAGGCTGAACTTGCCATCCTCTTTGTAAAGGATTGTGATGCTATTGAAGTAGTTGATGCAGTTTCCCAGTCCTGGAGAGAACTCTGCTGATGTGCTGTTCATAACTGATATTAAAGTTTGTGTGTCTGGGACAGAAAGGAAGTTCGTGTTTTCAGATCATCAGGAGGTTGTAGGGAAGAGCTGAGCTGGTATATTTTCATTTTTACACGGCTGCAAAGAACAGTTTAAACTGTTAAAAATTTTCTTTAGTAGAAGGTGATTACTAAGCCAGAAAGAGCCTTCAGTGGTTATTGCTTCAGGAACCTGTGATCGGAAGAAGGAAGAGGTTTTCTCCAGCATTTAGCACTTGAGTCAGTTTGATAGCTTGGGATGGCAGGTGAATTTAGCTCTATTTGGTGCTAGATGAACCTTTAAATAATTCTCTGGTGCTGTGACTTGTGTGAATATGTGGTATTTGTGTGTTGACACCCTCTATGTCAATGTTCTCTTGGTTTTGGTGTTGTGTCACGAGGATGAGCTGGATGTGCTAAAGAAGTGCATCTGTCCAGGTTCTGTTAAAATGAAGGATTGCTGAGCTGTTTCCATGCCATGTGCCTTTCATTTGCTCAGTAGTTCATCTTCCCTTGTCTTATTCTCCCTTGCTCAGGTCCTGCCAGCTTCTATTTAGAGAAAAGGAGGAAGTTTGCAGTACATGGGTTTTTTTTCAGTATTAACCTAGCCCAAACACAAGCCAGGAATTCTAACCAGGCACTGAGAATTTCCTTAGAGGTAGCTGGGAATATTGAATGGCCATAACACACAGCTTGATGTTCATACAGGTGGCAACAGAGGAAGAAGAAAAACTCACAAGCCAGACATTTTCTAGGAAGGAAGTGACAGAAAGTGGCCCCAGCAGACCCAGTCTCATCACACCTCACTGACACCAGGATGGCTCTGCCTCTCCATCAATCCCATCCACCTCAGCTGCCAAGGCTGGATGTTTATCCATTGCACTCAGGACAGAGACTTCATCTGTGTGCCACAAGCATGGCAACAAAGGACTAGACAGCAGTTCCACTGTTTTCACACCAAACCCTTTCATCAAACCAAAAGTGGGTGCAGGAGGAGAATGGGAGGGGTGCAGATCTGGTGGAAGTCCTCCAGCCAGTGTCCCAGCTGGGTTTGTTTTATTTCTCCCTCTTCCATGGGAAGATCATTGAAAGGGTCCTCCTTAAACCTCTGCTGGTTCACCTGTGCTCTGCAACATCACACTATGAATATATGGTTTAACAAGTAAACAGAATTTTAAGCAGATTATACAGACAGTTGGAAAACACAAAAAAAAAGCTCAAATCTTCAAAATAGCTGTTTTCAATTTTCACTGCTTGAATAGAGTTTCAGAAGGATTTAACCTTTGTTCTTTGATCATGGCACAAAAGAATATATACATGCAAACGAGGAGGCTGAGGTAATGATTATATGCAAAGATGCTGCTAAGTATATAATTAAAAACTGCCCTGTGAGACACCCCCAAATTTTATATCCTAATTTTATTTTATACTGCCATTTAGAGGAGGAATGAATTCACCTCTCCCACGCACTCTTTGCACCTGTTTCATATAATGGGCAGATTCAAAATTCATCTTTGTAGGAAGTCTGATCTATATTATTCAGATAATATTATGCAGTATTTGTTAACCTAAATTTTGCCCCCATCAAATACTTCAGTCTAGACTAATTGGCTGCAGTACTTAGCATTTAAATTATCAAGCGATGGGGTCTGTGAAAATTGATCTCCCAACGTTTGATACTAATTCTTTGTTTTCTATTTCTTCACTGGGAAAATTGCAGCAATTGTTCTGCAAAGCTTGAAGCTGGAGGAAATAAGTGTAGACTTAGAGCCACACAAATGTCAGGAAGAGATTTTTATTTTAGAACATGGTTATTTTATGTGATGGGATGCTGAAATCAGGAATTCTGTAACCTTGGAATCATAAAATATCACATTGTAATGCACACCACGTAAAATTACAATGTAATGAAGAATGTAAAGGTAATGTGGGTGAACCAAGGCAATTCTGCAGTAGTCCTTGTAGTTTCTGTCCTGTCACTAATATTTTTATACTCCTACTTGTAATTTCTGTGGGTTTTCTTCCCTAACATGACTTGATGTCTCTTCACATTTATATGAATGTGAATATACAGAATAGGGCCTTGATAACAGCAGAGATGTCTGCAGCAGTGCAAAGACTAATAGTAGAGTTACAGGAATAATGAACTGCAGCATCCAGGTTTTCTACTGAGAAAGGTGGGAAATTTACATTTGCTGGGTTTTTCTTTTTCCTAATTCACAAGTTGCTGCATTGGTTTGAAATAGCTTCCCTATAAAACATTTTTCTTACAGATTCTGACCAACAGAAAGCGCTTCAGTGTCTGAGATACTGCAGAAATCCATTGCTGTTCTTCCCAGGAAGGAACATTTCTCAGAGCTGTTAGCAATAGCACTTTCAGCATGTCTGTTCCTGGCTTCTCCCATCTCATATACCTGTTTTAAAGGAAAGGAGATAGGGTTCAGGAGCACCAGATACCTGTATTGATCCTCAATGTCTAAGATTATGTCTAGATACCAGTGTGCTTCTGTGACCCTTGCTGTAGTTTCATAGGTTCCAGTGATGAATGCATCTAAACAAAATGGCTATTTCCACTGATAAACTCAGACAAAACCAAAACAACCTTGTAGATGTGGTGTTTAACAGGTACACTACATATTGTAATCAGAGCAGACTTCCAGTGAGGTCAGATCTGAGCAATGAACTTGTATTTGAGAAGGGGATTCCTCCTAAAATTTTGGAAGCTTTATCAGAAAACCAAAGGGGCCATCCCATGACCTAGGAGTTGCAGAAGAGGAAGAGAAGCTGTTGCACTGTCTGCAGTTGCCTGATATGTGATGCCATGGAAATACCATCAAGGAGCTGTGCTTCTGCACTGGGAACTGTTTGCTATAAATCCCAATTTTATTTGTAACCCCTTATGGCTGTGGAAATGTTTCCCTTTCTCAGTTCAATACTTCTAGTGCTCTGTGCCATAAGTTAGGTACTTGCATTTCATTATTGCTGCTGGCAGTTCATCTCATTGGATGGGCTGTGATCCATCATCAGATCCTCCATCTCAGATTCTGGTCATGATGCTTTCGTGCTCCTTGCTTGCTGTATTCTCATCTGGCACAGGTTGCTGTGCCTGCAGTGCCCTGTTGGCATTGGGCTGCCCCATAATAATGAATGATTTGTCACTGGGTCACTTGAAATCCAGCCTGCCCTCCTGCCTGGCACTGCATTTGCAGGAACATGGTCTCTGTGAGGAGCCAGCTCTGTGCTGTCCTGGGGCTTTTGCAGAGAGTGGGGAGGCAGTGGGGGGATGTGAGGACCAGCCAGGCACTGGGCAGGGAGGCTGGAGCCAAAGGGGGGCATCTCAGCACTGGGTGCCCTGTCACGTACACGGCGTGTGGCTCGGGCTTTGTGGGCTCTGAAGGAGCAGCCAGCTGCAGGAGAAGCTTTCCTGTGTGAATATAGAAAATAGAAGGCAAAGGAGTGTGGGTGTTTCATGCACTGGGTAGCTGTAATTACAGATTTGAATTCCTGGCAGCACTGAATGCACTGGAAGAGCCAGGGCCAGATGGGCAGAGCCTCCTGGTGCCTACCAGGAGCTGTTTCAATGCATTTTCCTGGTATCAATCACCAATTTGTACAGCTTGGCTTTTTGCTTTTTTTTTTTTTAAATTCTAAATAACAGCAAACAAACAGCAAACTCACATGCCTCACACAGTGTCTCTTCATTGCTGTTAAAACTGGCACATGAACAGAAATTGGAATGACTCTCTAATTTATCTGCAATGAGCACTGTGTATTTCTTGGGGGAAGATGAGGTGTCTTCCTTTATAAACTTCTCATCTGTCTCCTTAGATGAACTGCTTTTCTGTACCATGTCAGAGTCTTTCAAATAATAATGTAATTACTGTTGTAATGAAGCTCAGGTGATGGGAAAATGCTATTCTTTACGACTAGAAAGCAAAATTCAAAGGACAGGTGATGTGATTGAAGATTGTGCATATTGTTCATACATATCATAAATGATGATAGTACCAGCTGTTTCAAAATAAGATGCAAGAATCCCACCCATTCTCAAGGAACACTTTCTTATCAGTTTCAGGATGCACTAGGAATGGCTTTAATTTAATCAGTTTTTCTTGTTGCAGCTAAGCTTTGGGCACGTGCTGTGGCAGGTAAGCCAAGGTCACACAGACCATCACTGTGTGAATGACCTGTCTGCCAATGTGCTCTGCCCTCTGAGGAAGGGGAGTTTTAGTTTTCTTGTTCCACCTGCATTCTGGTTTCTGCCACATGTCCTCAACTGTGGCTGAACTCATGAATTCAATGCAACAAATCCTGTACTAATGTATGGATATTTACTCTTCACACAGAAATACAGCTTTAATCACATTTTTTAACTAGAGCAGAAAAAGCAATTTTTTGAGTGTTATTTGTAGGGTTTATGGAAGACAGTTTTGCTCTTTTTTGTCATTACTGAAGACCATTTGTTTTTTTACACATCAGTGACTGTAACAGGATTGACTGATGTTTTTGGCAAAATTCTCAATGAGCCACAAGCAAATTAGTTATTTCCTCTTCTTGACTATTATGTACTGTTGCTCACTGCCATTGAACAGTTACTGTGGATCAGTGGGTAACAGAAGAATTAAGCAGGTATGTGAACACTGCAGAGGGGATGGAGGATCTTCCTTGATGGAGACTGTTTCTTTATTTACCTGTCATGTTGGCAACCTTCCTGATCTTGCCTGGACTGCAACCCTTAGAGCAGATGATCAGCAGCTTCAGTAGGTGCAGGCTGGGCCCTGTGCCTTTTCTTTCTTTGGTTTGCTTCTCCAGTGATGGTGTGACAATATCACCTCTCTCTCTTCCCTATCACCCCTCTTCTTTTAAATAAATAAATAATCCTCAGGGGGTGGGGAAAATTTTGAAATTTGTGCTTTGGCATGGACTAGAAGTTAAAAAACAAGGGAGGAACATGAACATGGTACATATCAATCTCACAACCTGGAGGCTGAAGCCAAGATTATTTATGGATGCTGATGGTTGCAGTATTGCAGCACATAAAGTAACTGATGATTTAGGCAAATTGAAAAAAATTAAGTTTCTCAATAAAAGTGTGTAAATCCTCATTCAGCTTTGGCCTCACTTCGTGTGCTTCTGCTCCTGATGGGGTGCCCAAGAAAAACAGAGCTGTGCTATTATGAGAATGACCTGTTTGTGGCTGGAAGACTTGGCAACAGCATTACGAATCAATTTGCATGAAGGAATTACTGTGAACATCTAATTAATAGATTTCAGGCCAATTTAGTGTTCAGAAATAGTATATGAACAAATTATTACCATTGTTTTCCTTTGCTGCCTGCCACTTGTAATTGTTTTTTGCATGTTTTCATACATGGTTGAAATCCTGAGAATAACTCAGGAATAAATCATTACACCAACAGTGTTCCATAGGATGATTAATCATTATGATTCAGAGAGACTGGCTATATGGTCATTAGCATAAATAACAGGTTATTTATCTTTTTTTTTATCAGATTATTGTTCTGCAACACCTTATGGTCCATGGTTAGATAAAACTTGGCCATCAGCTGAACTGCTTTGCTCAAACATTTGAATAGAGTACTTTTTGATGCAAACAGACTGAAGAATCAAAAGAGAAAATTCTAAATTCTGTAAAAGATTTTGCTTCATACTATCTTGAGCAATCAGTATTGAACCCACTATTTTCTGAGTGTTCATAGAGGTGCCTTCTTTCCTGATGGAGATCTGTAGGCTGAAATGTCATTAGTTGCAGTGAAACTGATAACATTAAAACATCAAGACTCCATTTAACATTCCATGGTATTCCCCCTATAGTCTTGTTTGAGACTGGCACAATATTCTAAAAATGTTGTCCAAAATGCCATAGAGAGGGAAATAATAATTTCCAGCCATTGCAGCCATCCCTCCCTGCCACAGGGGCATAAAGCTGACTTGTGTTTCCCCCTTTGATTGACCAGAACCCTCAAGGGTTTTTGGCAAAGCTGCTTCCTTGCCAGCCTGCCCCCACTCCACATGTTTCTGTGGAGTTATTCTGTACAGGATGTCATTCTGAGCCTCAGGAGGCTCCTGAGAGACCCTTCATCCCTCCAGCATATTGGCCATCTACTTGGTCCCACCCACAACCTTGCTGAGGGCATTCTCTGTGCCACTGTTCAGGTGATTGATGAAGACATCCAGCAGTGTTGGCCCCATTGTCAGTCCCTCAGACACTGCTTGAAACTGGCCACTAGTTGGACTTTACCACTGGCCACCATCCTTTGAGTCAAGGATACAGTCGATTTTCCGCCTACAATAACCATTTTTCTAGTTCCTGTCTCACCAGTGCACCTTTGTGACTTAAAAAAAGTCCATGTCTCAAATACAGGACTCTCAGTTCTCTGCCCTTCTCCTACACCAAAACCTCCTCCAAACAGTAAGGAAAAGTTCATGAGAAAGAGAACTCTAGAGGAATAGTTCTTTTTGTAGTCACATTACAATGTTTGATGATGACAGATGCTGTGTGGTTGAGGGTCAGGTCTTTATATCACCTCTGCAGCTCAGATATGTGGACACTCACCTTCCCAGTTTGTTCTCCTTCTTCTTGGGTGAATTCTGATCTACATGTTCTCTAGTAAATAGGGATTATTTTGGCAGTCATTTAATCAGCAGACCTGATTTGTCACTAATTCCTCTTTGAGTTTATGGGTCCTTCCTATTAAATACAAGGACAGGGCTCCTGTTGCCACTGCTCCTTCCTTTTAGCAGCTGTTCCCAGGGCTGAGGCTCAGCACTGATCTCCTGTGCCAAAATGAACGGGCAGGACAGTGTCTGAGAGGAGGTGTGATTGCCTGACTCCGGGGAGAAGAGCTTTGACACCAACACCTACGTCAGCACATTTCACATTGCGTGCTAGGGTGATGATCATTTGACTGGTTTGTGCAGCATATATGAATTACAAATATGGAACAAGAAATTTTGGCCAAAGAGAATTTAAGAAAAAAAGTAAAGCAAATGTTTGCTCAGTTATCCCTTTACATTTTATTTCTTCTGGTCACTTGGCTCTTCTCCACTTTCTTTCCATTTTTCTCTCCGTTACTTCTGCCATCAGGTTGTGCTCCTCATGTTAGGAACTGGGACTGTGTTTTTAGATATAGATTATTCTTTTAATGTCTGGGTGAAAGGGTTGCAGCATGGTATGTGAACTATGGAGATAGTCCAAGGGCAGGTATTTACATTTCTTGTTAATAGTCTCCTCAAAACCTAATTTAGGATATAATGAAAACTGATGGAGTCATGTTGGACTGCAGATAAGGGCTTCCTGCAGCCATTCCAGTCAGTTCTAGCAAAATGAAAATGCTGTTGCAGTTAATGATATCAAATAGTTTTTGCTTGCTATAGTAGCTGGGAGCTGTGTGGCACAGCTCAAGTTTATAGAGCAAGAAACTCTATGGAATGTTAACAGTCAGAAATAGATTCCTCTGGACACTTGGACATGCCTGCATTTACTCTAATTGTGTTTCATGCCTCAAGTAAGTAACTCCCTGGGTGTGTCACTTAGGGATTTAACTGAAAAGTTCAAGGAGAGACATCTGATACTTTTTCTTTCCTTTTTTTTTTTTTTTTTAAATATAAAATGAAGTGTGTTAAGCATCAAATGTTGAAGTAGTGAAATTCCTTTAAAACATACATTTAGATTGTCAGCAGCAAATAATTTACAGGAAAATTAAAGCTGAATTGGCATGAAGAGCTTTTAGTTTCATGTTCCATTTAGAAAGTGTTTTACTTGAAGGAAAAGGAAGGAATGAGGAGAAAAAAGTGTATTTTTTAAAAAGACAACGTATTTGAACGTGGAGGAATGTGGACAAATGTAGACTAGGCTGTAAATTAGGCTGATGTGGCTGCTTTTCCCTCAGATGGAGCTGGAACACTTGTCCAGGTAGCTGAGGAGAACACAAGTGGTACCTCAAGTACATGATTTAGGGTGAAAGAAGCTGTGTTTGGGAGGACTGTCATAAATAATTTTCATTATTTATGAAATAATGCACAGCACCTACACATTTAGTCCATCTCTATATGTATTGTGGGGCACAAATATGTTAAGCATTAAAAAATATATATTTTAGATGTTAGAGTCTGGATTTAGATATGCTCCATTTCAATGCAAACAAAACAAAGCTCATGAAGAATCCATGCATGCTTTGTCCTTAAATCTAAGCACTGTTCTCCTTGAGTCAAATAAGTACAGTTTCCTTGGTGATCTTCATGTGTCAAGCACTGAAGATTTAACTTTTTGTTAATACTTTTCTATTTTAAAGAAAGTATTCTTAGCAAGAATCAACAGAGCTTGCCAAAGGCATGTTATTAAATAATGGGTGGTCCAAGTGTAGGTTTCTGGGTTAGGGTATCCAAAATTTTTGCTTAAGCAGGCACTTTTTGTACTTATTGAATTTGCTTACAGATAATATAAGTTACTAGAAATGACATGTTCCTGTTTTATTATGAAAAAAAGGAAAATTTCCATATACTGGTCTCTGAGGTTGTATCTGATTTTTGAAGTTAGGAATCTGCAGATACTTGCATATACAAAAAAAGTGAAAATGGGGGAACAAACAATTCATGTATCTGTATTTAATTTCTTAAACTCATGTCTTTAGTGATTATGAAGTTTTACTCTTTATAGAATTTCTACTTAAGGATTCTGAATTCTGTTTATACACAAGTAAACCTGAGTCCTCAGGTATTTATGTGTGAGTATATTCTCTTTATACTCCAGGACCACCATAGTAATCCTGTTAAAACCCCTTAGTGCTGTGTATGTGCCCCAGTGAAACTGGAAGGATGCTCTAGGCACGTTCTTGATCTAAGACAGAGAGGAACAAATTGAGTTTGGGTGCAGGGAGAGGCCAAGGCTCTGGCTGTTGGGTGGAAATGTGTTTTGTTTTGCAAAGGAAGTGACCGTGACATGGTGGTGTCTGAAATCCTTCAGTACAAATCCAATAATGCTAATCTTGTAAGGTACTTCTTTAGTGCAGATACTCCTTTACTTTCACTGTATTGTTTCTTCTCCCTTGCAAAAACAATTTGCCAGAAATGGAGTTATCAGGCTGTTGGTAGTGAGATGTACGTGAACACAATGAGCAAGAAAGGTACATGAAAATGGGGAGTGGGATAGAAGTTTTTCCCAAATGTGGCAAGACATGCTATGTAGACTGAAAGGTTCACAGTCTAAAGGGAGATGATGAAAAGCAGCAGAGAAGAGGAAAAGAGAGGGCAGTGATGCAAAATTCGTGTTGTGTGTTCATCCACGTATGTTCACACCTTCATGGGGTGACTCAAGATGTGGACTCTGAAGATAACTTGCAGTCAGGATTTGTTTTTTAAATGCTTTCCCTTAAGAATAAGGAATGCAGACTGAGATTTAGAGTCAGAGAAGCACAGGTGGAAAGTTCAAATGCCAGAGGTGTAGAGCTGACAACAAAAGCTGGGACAGGCTGTCTCTGTTGTCTCCAGGGAAGCTGGAGCTCCCTGCTGGAGGGGCAGCTGGAGGGCTGGGGAATGGGCAGAGCTGGGGTCAGTCTTGCTGTGCAGACACTTCATGCAGGGACTGGAGAGCTGAGCAGGCCAGGTGAGCCTTTCCTTGTGCTCTGCCCACAGAATTTATCTTCATCATCCTCACAACTGGGATTCAGTGACTGAAATAGGGGACCTTCTCATGTCAATGCTTGTCACATCAAAGCAGAGTGTCAGGAGGAATCAGAGCTGATCTGATTTTGTCATCACACCAGTACTGGGATGCTTGCCAAACTGGACTAGAAGTGCAGTCATGTTCATGTTCTGATATGCTATAAACAGATATATTTTCAGTGGACTTGAGGAATCTGCAGGATATTCTTCTATGTCCAAAGAAACGTGATTCCATAAATTTAGTCTAAAGGTGGGTGACCCTGTTGTATTGTGGAGGGGGAATATGCACAGATCAGGTCTTCTGATTTTTTCCCCCCTTTCTCTGCCATGCTGGACCTGTGGATGCTGTGTCCCAAAGTAACACATCTTAGTTTAAATTTTGTGAAACTCATACTAGGGCATTACAGGTAATTAAGTCACTGTCTAGGCATAAACTTAGTCAGTCATTAATGGAAACATAGTGAAGTGTAACTGGATTTCTTTCGTTAAGTATTCTTCTTATTTATGTGGTATTGCAAAGATGATAAAAACTTCTGGAGGTTTTCCCTATCCCGCTCTGTTAATTATTTACCCTCAGATTGCCTGTAGCACAGAAGTTACTTTGTGCTTTATTTCTTTTCTCTCAGCCAAACATAATTCAGCTTTTAACAGTCTTGGAGTCAGAGTAGCTCCTCTTTCCTGTTTCCTGTCTCTACCAAGTCATCACATGGCAGCAACTCCAGCATCAATTGTCAGATTTGGAGGAGCAAGTTTATTTTAATGTTTCTTTGAAGCTCACCACTGGAGGAGAGGCGAGGGCAGCCCTGAGGGCAGAACCAGCTCTCTGCACACATGGTTGGATGTCTGTGTAGCTCTTGGCTGTAGAAGGGAGGCTGGTGGCTCCCACCTCACTAACAGATCCTTTTGGAAGTGCTCCTTGTGAGGATGCTTTCCTAGGTTTCCTGGCAGAAGGGTGATCTGTGTGTGGCATGGGGAGGTGTGGTGCTCTGCACACCCTGCTGTAGGTAAAGCTCTTCTGTAATCACCTCTTAATTATATTACTTTTAGCTCCTGGCATGTTTTCTTGGAGCCTTTAGCCAGAATTTGATGCTCACTTTCCTATACCCATCTGATAAATGGAGACATAGATTTTTTTGTTAGAGATTGGCTGATTTCCTTCAATCATCTCCTGCTGCAATTACCCATTTCTTAATGATAAGAAATGCTTCACTGGCTGGCAATCTGATACAAGGCTGTAATTATGAACTAGCAAGATTGTGCTTCCTTAATATTTATGATCTTAAAAAAAAAATAAATCATCTTCTCATAGTTTAAAAAAAAAAAGTGAAATATTGGCAGGATTGAGCAAAAGTTGTTCCAAAAAACCATTGCCCCAGGGAATCTGAAGGAGCTCTGTACTGAGAGTTACTTTCCTTTTTCTGTCTCCAGTGGTGACATTCAGAAGTACATAATTTAGGACATGAATATTTTCCTTAGATGTATATTTCATAAAAAGGTGGTGGCTCTAGATGAATTCTTAACTTTCTGCTATGGTTTCCAAGATCAGAATGCAACATCTTGTATAATTTGAGACCTTACAACTTCCTGCATATCACGATGGTGTGTCCAGGTAAAATGTGCAGATGGACATGCAAGCAAAAAGAGCAGTGGATGAATTGCTCTGGGTCTTCTTTATGGTGTCATCCACAATTCCTTAAGGCTGCTGTGCATTGACCACAGCTCCTGCCAAAAGTGCCTTCCAGCTGCCTTGATGGAGCACCAGTTCCTGCTGGCCAAAGGGAAGTGGTGTCTTGGCTGCCTTTGCCAGCAGAGCCCTGCTGACTGCAGCTCTCACAGGCTTTGTGCCACAGAGCTGCCTAAGGAAGATTGCAGGTCACCTCACCAGCATGAGCCCCTGCACGTTTCACACCTCCATGGATAATCCATGCCACCAGAAATCTGCCTCTCCAAGTCATATCTTTAAGGAATGGTCTAGCTGAGGCCAAGAGAATGGATATACCTCTATGGCCAGGGATGGGACAGCCAGAAAAGCCTCCTTGTCATAATGGACAGCATTTAGTTCCTTTCATCACTGGAAAACCAGCTATGTTCTGTTTCTCAAGTCATACATCCTCAAATTCATAATGCAGTTCAAGAATGCAGCCTCAGCCTGTCCTTGCAATACATTGTTATTCTGTGGGAATTGCAAAAAACAAACAAACTTGGATTGTGGGGCACTTGGATTTGTGGACACACTGATGCCAACCCCCATTCCCTGTTCCCCTGCACCATTGCAAGGGAGAACGTGGAGAATTCAGAAGTGAAATTAGGCCTGGGAAGAAGGGAGGGAGTAGGGAAGGTGTTTTAAAGTTTGGTTTGATCTCTTATTGCCCTTCTCTCACTTGGTTGTTTATAAATTGAACTAATTTATCCAAAGCAAGTCTGTTTTGCCTATGGTAGTAGCTGGTGAGTGATCTCTTCCTGTCCTTATCTTGACCTATGAGCTTTTCTTTGCATTATCTGAGGAGGGGAGTGGTAAGAGAGGCTTTGGTGGGCACCTGGCATTCAGCCAGGGTCAACCCACCATCATAAAAACTCCCACCATTATAGAAACCCCCACCATTAATATAGATATTTTTATATATATATGTGTATATATATATATGTGTGTGTGTGTGTGTATATATGTTCCCTGTTAAGTAGGAACTAAGTATTGCAGTTCTGTAGAAACACAGAAATGAAAAATTCATCTACTTTTTTACTAGTTCATTAATTTAATGTTTCCCTGGAATAAAATAACCTTTCCTGTTTTAGAAACAGATAAGAAAAGTGGTTCTCACCTTTCTGTGTTGGTATTGCTGATGGTCAATCTGACTTTTGCTATGAAAGCATTTGATATCTTATCTGAACAGTATCTGCAGTGACACATCTCAATTCAGAATATTAAATTTCCCCAGGCTGGAGACAGGTTATGAGTTATTACTGTGAAAAATGCTTCAAAGTAAGATGAACCACTTTGTAAGCTCTCTGCCTCTTTCTAGCAGGGTGCTGCTGGAGGAGCTGCCAGTGGACTTGGAAGGTGTTTGCGCCCTCAGTGCAGGCAGGGAGCTGGGATGGGATGGGATGGGATGGGATGGGATGGGATGGGATGGGTGGGAACTCATTGCTCAGCTTTCCTTTTGGGCACCATTGCATTCCCAGGGAGAGCAGATGGCATAATGTGTTTCTTCAGTGGTGCTGTGATGCAGGAATATGAAAAAATACCTCTTCTGAAACGTGGTGTAAGAGAGCAGGGAACTTCAGACTGTTAACCTTCATCCAGTCTTGCTTAACTTACAGATGAGGATTTATTAAGCATGTTAAATATAACTAAAATCATGTGCAGTGTTTTGAAAACCTGAACAGAGTATAGAAATACAAAAAAAGGTAATATATCTGTGCAAGTTAAAGAAAAAAAAAAGGATCAGTACACAATTAAGAACAAATACTGTGCCACGAAAATATTTGTTTTAACCAGATGGTCTTAAGTAATGCAGTCAGAGCTGTGGTCACAGTACATTAGTTTTGTTTCCATAGTAACACTAGTTTGGCAGACTGAGTTATTTAGATCTGCACTGCAGTGTTCATAGCAGTCTAATCCTCATATGCATGCTTTTATTGAAATTGAAAACGATACTTAGGTGATCATGCACACTTAAATGGGTGCAGACATCACGAGAAGTCAAATTTCCCCAAAGCAAGAATGTCCACATGTACAAATGGTGTTTATTGTGTAATGCTGGTGTTAATTTTGTACTAAATATAGTGTAACTAGAAACATACAACTATAAATTTCAATATAAGCACTGGGCTGCCTTTTTGGGCTGGTGAGTGTGCTGGAGGTAGCTCTTGAGTGGTAAGGGACAAAGCTTAGCTCCAACTTTTCAGCTCCTGTGAAACTTTAAAAAGAGCTAAAAGGAAAGTAACTAAAATCACCTAATTGTAACTTATGACATGCATACTCATATGTGTTGAGGAGCTAAATTGTGCAGTGACTTCCAAGATTTTTATGTGAAAGGAATCCAACTTAGATATAGTAAATTGAATTATTTGGTATGATAATTAGTATGCTTACAGAATATGCCTCAAATAATTAAGAACAACGGGGATTTGTGAAATTTGGACTCAAACAGTTTTGCCAGATGGCAACAGCCAGAATTATAAATACATTGTTTATTGGAGAAACAGGAACAGGTACCCCAGGATTTTGGGACACAGAGTGGACATCCATGTCCACCTGCAGTTGGCAATATCAACTTACAGCACAACAGGACTAATTAACTCTGTCTTTTCTAAGCTGGTAAAGTTTGCATGTTTTCAGACATTTAGGAAAGTTTTATTTCCTTGAAGCACAGATAGCATGATGATGGATTTTCTGTGCACTGCCACCAAAAATGACCTTGGCTGTCCAAGGTGCTCCAAACCAGCAATTTTCCTTTTGCCCCTTGGCACTCCAGCAGCTCCCTGATTCCAGAAGGCCTTGAGGCATTCAGAAGTTGGAAAGGATTCAGAATTGCTTTAACAAGTTTTGATAAAGGCCAATAATCTAGTTAAAAACAAAAGTGCTCTCCTTTTCAACCACAAGTGAAGAAATCAAACAACTTTATCTGAGTTCTTATTGATCATTAAAAATAAGAGAAAGATGTTATCTTAAGGCAATGTTACTGTGCATGAAGTAGACAAACAAAATTATTATTTTTAGCATTAGTGTGTTGAGCTCTTATACAAAAAGAGAATATATTTTACTGATAAAATTGTGTGCCTGTGATACTTTCTCCAGGGTAACTGTCTTGCTTTTCATTCAAATTATTAATTCCAGTTATTTTTAAAGTTGTTTTAGGAAAAAAGAAGGGTTACAGGGGGAACACTGTAATACTTGATGTGTAATTTCTCCTGCCAGAGTAGAGATGTTGGGCACATCCTTATTCAAAGTTGAAACCCCTGCACTTGGTATCATGGGCCCTGTGAAGGGAGAGTCACATCATTTGTATGAACTGAATTTTCCATCAGTCTTTGGAAATGCCTCTAACACTGAGATTCTGGGCAGGCAAAGGAAGGTCAGGAATGTTTATTTCTGTCACGTCAAATCTGTTGTAAACAGAAAAGAGTTTTTTCTATCCATTTTCATTGTTTTCCATAAAATTAGTGTCATCTTGTAAACTTCAGCCTAGTGGCTGACCCTTCATTTTGCATTTTGAAAGCTGCTCCTTGGACTTGGTGTTGCAAAATTACATAGCTGTGGTTATATCTATTATCAGCATCCTGTAATGTAAAAAGTAGTTTTAAGCAAAATGAAGTAAAGATGCAATAAAGAAAAGCATATATATAACAGTTTTAATACCTGTGCCTGTGTGTTGCAGCATGGACAGAAAATTTCATGACACTTTGGAGTCACCTTGAATACGTAAGGAGTGATGAGTTTACATCATGAACATCATTGGAAATGACGCAAATAGAAATATTTCTATTAGAAGAAACACCTGAGAATTCAGTGACTGAAGGAGGTTAGGGAAATTATTCTGAACTGCTTGTTATGGGCTTTTTGCTTTGCCTTTGATGTAACATTCAGTAGAGTTTACAGAAATAGCTTGACTCACAAATAATTTATGTCCCATTGATCTTCTAGATCATCCTGAACTAAGAAAAAATGTTTGTGGTCAGTTTTTGTGCTCCCCATATGGTTTTTTATTGTGGTTTTTTGTTTGTTTTGTTGGTTTTTTTTGTTTTCTGTTTTTTTTTTTTTTTTGCTAAAACTTTGCATAGCAGTGGAAGAGATTTGGTTTTCATTTTTGACTGGGAATTGTAAACTAAGGAATGCCTTTACAGGGCGCTAACTATTAGTAATAGATTTTAGAGCAGAACTGCTTGAGGGGGTGTGTTGGGGCTCTGCTGGCTGTACACCCTGCCTGCCAGGCAGCTGCAGCTGCTCTGTGACACACAGCAGTGATGTGGCTGCCCTGCACTCAGGTAGAGTTCCCTGACATTTGGCCAGCTCAGGGCAGCAGACTCGGCCAGCCCACCTTCATCTTCAAAAGATCTTGGTAGAAGTGCACCAAGTGTTTTGCAATTTTGAGCTCTTAAGCAGCTTTCATATTTATTCTGGGCAAAAAGCAGTCTAAGAAATTTCCATGTTCTGAAGGATTACTTTAGAAACTTAAGTGGTGCAGGGAGAAGGTGTGATTATATTTTACTGGTGTAGTGTTTGGAAGTATGACAGCAAAATAAAATTTTAATAAATAATTGTGTGTAGAATCTTTTGCTTCAATAGGATCTTTCATTGAAAGAAAAAAATCAGTAAAATTTATGAAAAAAATATATGTAGTAACAAAGCCAAAAGCAGTTTCTTATAAAGTGAGTACACACATGACTATGCTATTTTCTTCTAAATTGTTAAATCCTATTGTGAACTTTCATTTATATGCTCCAAGTTAGAAAAAAAAAAAAAAACAAACCAAAAAACCAACCAACAAACAAAAAAACTTTTATGGGATTTAGAAAGCACAAAATGACCTGAAAATGCACAACCTGATAGCACGCAGCCATTACACAACAGCTCCCCAGTGTGCTCTGATCCAATTTCACCCCCATTCCAGTTGCAATGTTGATACCACCTTTAAATCCTGGTATTTAGTTTCAGTGTGTTTTGATGAAATATGTTTTAATCAGGGAAGTGAAGACCCTGTGCTTTTTGATTTGTTACCTGCTCAGGAAGGAAGGGAGTGGATCGTACAGGAGGTTAAGCTGGAAGCATGCAGGTTTTGTGATTGATGGCATTTCAATTCCTGATCCATGCTAGAGCAGCAATCATGAGCTGATTTAGACTATACTTATCTCCCCCACCAACAGACATCTGTGTCTTTTGAACTTGCAGGAATAAATTTACACAGGAGTGAACAGGAACTACAGGAGTTTAGGCTGTGCCAAGGTGAAAAGCAGAACTTTAAGCTGAGCTGTTTCTTAGGCAGGATGGCTTCACCACAGCTAAGCCAGCCAAAGAGAAAAAAAACCACCACGTGATGTTTGGCACATGCATTAGCTTCTAACACCTTTAAATATACTGACTTGTCCTATCTAAGCATGTGAGGTGTCACAGTGCCACATACATACCATCCATAGCATCATGCAGTGCAGAACATTTTCTGGGGTCCTTGCTATCTGCTATCTTTATGGCTGGCAGATACACTCAGACTCAGTTGACAGCAATTAGCTGAAATAGTGAGAACTGGTAAATGCATCAAAATAGTTCATAACATTTTGTCATTTTAAAGCATCTTCCTGCTGTATTTTTAGAGAGAGAGGAGCAAGTTATGACAGTCATTTAAACCTTCCTTGGTGCTCAAAAATACCAATGACCCGAGTAATGTGATGGCTTAATTAAACAATGAGAGGGGAGATGGAACCAATACCTTGAAGCACTTGAGCACGACTAATTTTAAGCATGTGAATATTGTGCTTGTGCTTGGCTGTTGTCAGCTGAATTGGAATGGCAGGCTGTCAAACTGATAACTGCAGCTACCAGGGTCAGCTGAGGGCTTAAGCATGAGCTTAAGCATCTTCCTCTGCTGGTGCCAGTGGAGGAGCAGGAATACTGTCCTGGAGCATTATGGCCTCTGTCAGGGTGGCTCTCTTGCAGTTCATTTATGCTTTACTAAAGCACTGCAGATTTAACTCTTTTCTCTTGGTCTTCTGCTTCTTCAGCTCTTACTGTTTTTCCAGTATTGTTATTTTAAACTGCATTTGATTTCCTGTTCGTGGAATGTAAGCACACCCCATTTTGCAGTTACATTAGAAAACTTTGCAAATCTGTCTTATTTTTAATTCCAAGCATCTTTTTTTTTCAGCTGCACTCTGTATTAGAGCTTTGTCTTGTTTTTAGCTTCTTATCAGTAGTGTTAAATTTCTTCCAGGAGGAAAAGCTGCACTATTGAGTAAGTAGGTCAGGGGAGCAACCAAATGATGGTGTTTTTGTACAGAAATGAGGAGAGTTAAGGCTGGGAGTGCTCTGGAGGAAGGCAGGTGTCTCCAGGGGTGGAGGGACGTGTGCTGCCTGCAGGGGTTGCTCACCATGATGATCTGCTCTCTTAATTTACTGTACACGTCCAGCTGAGAATCGACTCATGCAGGCTGTCCTTCCTAAAGAGCAGAGTTTTCTTCTACATTTAAATGTGCAAAACCTGTTAATGTGCAATAGTGGAACAAAATTATCTATGAGAATGAGTTTCTTCCCACCCAAGAGAGCCTCCATCACTTCTGTAAATTAGTTGTGAGAGTGGAGATAACTCACTTGGATGCACAAGGTGTGACTGCTGGAGGTTTCTGGGAGATGGGAGTGTATTAGAGGTAATTACTGTACTGTGACTTTGGCTGATTTTCTTTTCTTTCAGAACTCAGGTTACAACTTGGAGCTTTGTTTTCAAAGTCATTGACCAAGCATTGTGTTCTTGATGTGTGTTGCATTTGTAGTAATGTGATTTTTGCTTGAATGATTTAAAACCTTTCTGCTCAATGGGTATACAGTGACTGTAAAAATTGTGCAAACTCAAGTTACTGTGATGCTCGACAAATTTTTCCCTTAATTTTTCTTAAAATTTTCTACCTTGTTGCCCTACTTAGAAAAATATTCACTTAAAAAATAATAAAAAAATCCCATAAGATTAATGATGTTACCTCACTTACGCAAGAATGGAAAAACAGAATGGTACTTAAACAAAATCTGTATACTTTAAAAATCATAGAAAACATTGCAAATTCTTTAGGCAAGTTTCTCTCTCAAGGAAGTTTTTGAGCTTTATTTCTATGCTCTGTACCAGTTAGGACTATCATCTGTGTTTGTGGGATGGGGGAAGTCTGAACTACTGACAATATCTGCAGAATAGAGCTTTGTAGTTGGCTTAATTAATTCATTTTTAAAGTAGAGACTGCAGATGGAAGAATACAATATTGCAGGCCAGATGTGGCTGAATCTGTATGTGTGACTAAATGTCAGTGGATCACTTACATGGATTTCAGTATATTGATAATTAGGCAAGAGTGTTTAGACCATCCCTGTTATGGGAGAGGTTTCTCCAACCATGCCAAGGAGTTAAAATGGACCAAAACTGAAGAAATGCAGAAGTTTTTACATTTCACTCAGAAACTCCTTGGCTGGAAGTGCATGGTGTGCAGAATTTGTGCCAAGCCTTTCTGCTGGGCTGGCTGCAGGACCCAGAGAGATGAGCTGTGGGGGTTTGGAAAGCACACCATATTTTAGGGATCTCTTTACCTGGTGTTATGAAAAATATTAATCCATAAAGAGCCTGTGGAGAAGTGGTCCTTTTTCATTGTTATCCCATTTTTAATGTTTTATATTTAATTTTTAAATACATTTAACTTTTCAACAGTTCATGTCAGAGATTTTAAATAATTACTACATTGAGCTAAAGATGAATTTTTAACCTCTTTTCTTCGGAAGTAAAGAACATGCAAATTTACAGTTACTTTCTGGCCCAGTGCCAAAACATCTCTTTTGTTACCATGAAGGAAAATAGAAAGGTTTGATTAAAACCTTGCTCAATAATTAAATGTCTGTAGTTTTTTTTTTTTTTTCCTGTAGACATTGTTCCATTTTGGTGGTGCTTGTTGTAAGGCAATGTAAAATTCTAATAAATCTCTCAAATGAACCCCCAGACAGTTTTCATGATTTTTATACTACATTAGCAATTACAGAAATACGCTGCAAAAATAATAAATGGCTGTTATTTGCAAGCATTTAATTGTGTAGATTAATAATTTAGCATGAAGGGCAAATAGTCTGTATTCTGCTTTCTGTTGGAGAAGTCTTGCATATATTTTTAAGTTCTGTCAGTGATTTCATTTGGAGTAATGAATGATGTGTCTTCTACTTGGATCTTAAACTGAGCACTTGCTGAACAAATTTATTAATACACAGCCCTGCTTAGCACTACCTACTCAACATCTCCTTTAAAAACCCAGGTCTGAGCACCCTGCAGTAAACTCTCTCGAGTTAACGACATTTTAAGCTATGTGATGTGTAAAGCTTGTAAAATAACTTGTATTTAATGGGGCATTCAGGAAGCATGGGGGATTAAGGCTACTTTCATGCAGAGGGAACTGGAAAAAAAATGTGAAAATCATGAGGGAAAGAGCTTTAGAGCATTGCAATATTGCTTGGGGTGGAAGTTGTCTCTCCTGAGCTAAAATTAACCAGATCTTTTTTAAGGTTTGCTTTACACATGGTTACCCCATTGAATATCTGTAGGATGGTTTCTGCTGGTGAAAAAGCCACAACCAATATAGTTGTGTTTCCTGTATTTAGAGCTTGCAGGCAGGACTGCTTCAGGCTCAGTTTTTAATTTGCACCACAGAAAAAAACATTACTCTGGAGAGAGATTTGTCTGGGAGGGTTTTGAAGGTGATGGTCCATGGGACCAGCACTAGGAGTGAGAGCTGATGCTTTCCAACTTGAAGAATAAGATGGAATGATTTTTTAAATCCTTCTTCATCTTCTCCCTCAGCTTCCATTCCATCACTGCACAGTGCTGGGTGTCATTTCAGTGCCTGCTCTCTCCTGCCTTTCCTGGCACACAATCATGATTTCCCCTCTTTTCTACTTTTTTTAATCTCATGTAAAGCTGCTTAAGGACTGCATAATTTCTGTAGGTTTGTGTGCAGTGTGTCAGATCTTTCACCCCTTTTGCTGCAGACACAAGCCTTGTAAGGAGCCTCTAATGCATCTATATGGATTTATCTGGGCCTGAAGTGGAGAAAAACCCTTTTAACTGCCCAGTCCCCTTTTAAGGGAACAGCTCAAAACCGACTTATTTTAAGCAAAAACCAAACCCAGGCATGCAGCCTATAACTTTTGAAGGAAGTTGGGAAACTCTTTACTCAGGAGGGAGCAAATGCTGGTGCTCCAGGGTGAGCTCTTGCAAGGGCAACAGCAAATATGTGGAAATAAAGTGTCAGTGAACAGCTACAGCAAATGTATTAATCTGTCAATGCATACAAATCTCTTCTCTATATTGATTTCTGGGGTATTTTGCAGAAATACCTAACCATGAGTACATATATTTTAACACAGCTATGTAATCACCAAGGTTAATCACCAGTCCAGGTTTGGTCAGCTGATGTAGGTAGATACAACAAGCTGCTCTTCATGATGCAAAAGAATTTGTGCACAGACAAAATGATAGTTTGATAATGCAGAAGCAAGTGCTTGCTAAATCAAGGTGGTAGCTTCTTTTATTTTAGGTAGGAATGCTTCCATGCTAACGTTAAAGCACGAGTTCCATTTCTGGTTACAACATTTCTGTTTTAAAATGCATTAGTATGCCAGAATCCTTAAATTTGAGGTTTAGTTTGTTGGTTTTTTTTTTTTTTAAAAGAAAATTGTTGAATTTTCTATCAGTTGTTTTAAACTTTTAAAGGAGGGGAAAAATGGTTAGGAGAGGTTTTGTAGGATAATGTAATGGCATGAACTAAACTAAAACAACATTTGCAGGGAACCAAGAAGTTTTTGGACCTGGAGGTCTTTCATTAGAAAAGTACTGTTTTGAGGATCTCTGCCTCTAAATGCCACTGCTCTTTGACACTTTTTCTTCCTTCCTTTTTGATGGTGCTGGTAAGAAAACCAGGACTGTGCTGCCTTTTAAATTTCCCTTTCATGTGTGCATGTGTTGTACGTCACACGGGAGCTCTTGGTGCGGCTGGGGAGTGCCAGGAGCCTCAATTAGGGACAGGCAGTGGGCATGAAGGCTCCTCTGGTAGCCTCGAGACTGTCACACACTCTCCAAACAAATCAGACATCACCTGATGCTAAACAGCTCCTCTCATTTATATAGAAATTGATGTTTAAGGTTCTGGGGGGGTTGTAGGGTTTATTGTCCCACTGGGAAGGGTTGTTCTTGACAATTGGCTGGAAAGTCATTGGTGGTCAGCAAAGCTGTGGGAAAAGGGTTTGATTTTTTGGCAGCTTTTTTTGCAGCTTGGGCAGTGTATAGTGACTGTGAGAAAGCCTCCAGTGGCTGCCTGGCGTGGCTGCTCTGCTATTTATGGACAGCCAAGCTGCAAGTGGGAGCTGCAGCTCTAATTCAGCTGAATGCTACCAATCCTTTGCACCATTATCGGGGTTTTCTGGTTTGTTGGTTTGTTTTCCTTGTTGTTGTTTTTTTCCCCCCAAGCTTTAGCCCTTAGCTATCCATTTAATTTTTTTTTCTCACACATCATGCTGTTGACTGCAGCAGTGTCAGTATAGCCCTGGTGAGGCCAAAGCAGGACCAGCCTGTTGAAGCAGAGAAGGAATGTAAAACTGCTGGTAATAAAAATAGCCTGCTTTATATTTTACATGTAAACTAAACTTTGCCATTGGTATGGGACTTTGCCAGGTATGCATTCCTTCTGCTTTGTGACCTCTGTAGGACTAATGCAAATAGCAGTTGACTTCAGATAATTTCATGTTATTTAGCTCGTTAATTTATGTCAGTCAAAAGACAGGAGGACTTTTCTGCCAGCAATGAATTCGTTTCTGGTATTGATTTACTGGTAGTGACATGGAAGAATGAGGAATGACATTTAGTATGGCTATGTCAAAAACTATTATCTTAATATCACAGGGGTCAAATTTTAATTGCAGCTGCCTTACTGCTTCCCTGAATAGGGAGTACTCTCCAAAGTGTAGAAAAAAATACATGGTATTACAGAATAACTGCTAGGAAAAGCTTTTTTTAACATTCCAGCAGCCCTGCTTCTCCCTGGATCAGTTGAGATCTCTATGTACCACTCAGAAGAGGGCATTTTCTGGTTCTAGCAGAATTGCTGGATTCAAGACATGCCCTCAAGCCATCTGGCCACATCTCATTGCATTTGAAGAATGCTGCTGGGCATGTTTAACTCAGTCCCCAGGCCAGGCTGCTCTGGCTGGGGGTGCTCCTGGGGGCTCAGGGGGAGGGGTGCTGCCCTGCTGCAGGAATTCAGCATTTCCTCAGAAGGGTGTAACTGGCTTCCAGTTTATATACATATTTTATTCCCTGTAATCTTTTTGTTGGAAATTGTTTTTCTTTTCTTATGTGTACCTGGCTTTCTTTTTGAAGATAGTGACTTTTCAACATTGGTTGATGGCATTTTGAAGAAATATGCCTATGCTGTATTCTGTAAACCATCTTACATATATTAAAAAAAATAAATCCATAAAGGTCTTCTCTGTCACAGATTATACTATACAATGGGAACTTTTAAGTTTGCATGATGTGTCTTTTTTGTGGAATGAAGATCCTTGCAGATGAGAGGTCTGTGCAAAGCCCATTAATTTTCCATTATTGCAGCAGTAGTAGGTCCCAGGAGTTCTTTTATTGGTGGTGGATGTTTACCATTGCTAGTATTGGATAGAACAGTCTCTCACTTCACAATATTGTTGTTGATTGTTTCTTCTCTTTTGTCTTAATGCTTTTATTTTGTTTATTTTATTTTATTTTATTTAATCTGTTAATCCTTCAGCCCGCTTCCATTTCAGAAAATACACTGTTGTATGTAAAGCTGTTGTGGTTTTTTTAGGAAAAAATGCACAAATAAAAAAAAGTCTGTCTGCCTTAAAGTTACATAAAGAAAGAAAAATGAAGAGTTTTGTGTTGCTTTGCATGTATATGTGACTTTTGCATGGACATTTGTAGAGTAGCAGCTTCCTGAAATTACAGAGTCTGTTACATTCTTCAGTATATATACATTTTAGTTGCATAAAAGTAAGTTATGCATTCCTACAAACTTTATAGCTTTCTTTATAATTCTGTAGCTCTAGAAATTAAAAATAGATGTTTCACTATGAGTGATCTGATTGTGTTACTAATTTTTTAGCTTGCCAATGACCTTTTACAGAAACAGTGTGATTAATAAGGTAAAGTATAGGCACTTGGATATAGTGTTCTTTTAGTAATGCACTTTAATATTTTTGTAATTTCTTTAGACATGTTAATTCTGCCCCTGTAATTTGCCAGAAGTTGCACTCCTGGACTTAAACAGATACCTTTACATTTATGCACTGGGTTCCATTAGGAAGAGTTAGTGCATGAGAGGGTTTTTTCAGGGTTTCCCAAGGAAATTGGGATCTGCTGCCCATAGAGGAGTACAGTACACACTTGCCAGATAAAACCAAATTTGGGAAAAAAGAGTGGTGCATAATATGACTAGGAATTGCTTACATTTTGAGGAAGAAAACTATATATGTAGACAATTTTACAGGATGAAATCACGTGTTTTTTCTACACAGAATGTAGTTGCATGAATCAAAAAATCCTAATTATTAGAAGATGAAGCATGCCCAAAAAGTGGATTTTTCATTACAAAAACTCCTTTCCTTGGCTTTTTTTCTTATTCTGTGGTTGGCAAATATTTTTGCGCTGTGATTGGTGAATTCAAACAGAATTTATTTCATTTGACTTCAGCTGCTAAGTTCACTGCTAGTCAGTGGATGTGGATGGAATCATCCCTGGAGATTCCTGTTTTATAAACCTATTTTAGGATCCAGTGAATCACCAGCTGAAAGTGCCTGTCTCTTCTTGCTGATTCTAGAGGAAGCATCAATCATTACTGCAGAACAAATGTCAAGCATATATGTGGCTAAAATTAAGTGTCATGAATCCAATGTCGGGACCTAATTAAAAAAACTCCACATCTTCATTTCTAAAGTGCCCAGAGCACCTCCCCCAGCTCCTTCCATCAGTGGAGCTCTGCCTTTTCCCCTTTTCCCCTTTTCATGGACATCTCACCAGGCATTTATGCTCATTCTTTAAAGCATTTATGGTTGACATAACCATAAAATGATATGGCATTGCTTGCTGCTGATCTGTGTTGCTTTCATGTTTACAGGCAACCTTTACCTTCCAGAGTTCCATAAAAGAACTTGCTTTGTTCCCTCACATTTAATATAACTACTTGCTTCTTTCCCAAGGTATTTCCTTTGGTGAGCTTTTAGTTTTTGTGGTACTGTGTCACCTAATTTCTGATATTGTAAGGGACTGAAAGAAATGCTTGAAAGGAGTTGCTATGACTGTTGGCTTACAAAGATTTTCCCAGTTTTTTGTTAGATGGCTGTTTAAATGCCTTTAATAGTTTTGTAAGCACTACTATCTTTTTCTTCTTCCCTATTGGCTGCTTTTCATTTCCAACACAGATATTTCTCATTCTGCCAGATACTGGAGGTGTAATTGCACACTGTGGATTGCACCAAGAGCTTGCAAAGAGAGGATCATCCAGACAAAACAATATTAAAGTTCAGCCATTTACTACCACTGGGCAAATATCTTCTGTTTGGTCCCTGCTGCTGTACTGCATTAAATAAAGAGTGATAGGAAACAGAATCAGCTTCGAATCTTTCTGCTGTCCAGACAATGCATCATAGTTTGGGGCCCCAACCATATAAAACCCAGCTTTACTCTCTGATTGTAAATTCTGAAACCATTAAATGAAATGTGTGTAAAGAAAACAAGAACCCTTTTGTCTTAATCCCAATGATTTTATTTTTATTTTCTACTTAAATATTGTACCAGATTATCTTGATTGAAAAAACCCAGAATTTAAAAAACAACCAGGTCTTGCTAGAATTGCATCTCTGACACCTCCCTCCTGAGAAATGCAGTTATTTGATTGTGCTTTGTATTTGTCTGCAGCTTTCTGCATCCCCCACAGCAGAACTCTTTACAGGATAAATAATGTAAGAGAGAAAAAGTGGCACACTGAGACATATTATTCAAGGCAGTGATGTCGTAAAGCAGCATTTGGGTTGAATCAAAATGATTATTTATATTTTCGAAGTACCTGCTGGTTTTCTGTGCCAGGAGTGTGGCAGGGGCAGGCAGGGCTGGGGTGGCAGCTGCCCCTGTAGTGAGGACTCAGCAGTGAAACCCCAGTGTTCCCTGAGCTGTGAAGTGCCCAGCACGGGGCTCTCAGGCAGCAGCTGCCTGCAGGAGCCTGACTGGGACCAGGAAAGCTAAAAGCTCTCTGAGGTGGGAATGAAGTCTTTGGACGTGCATAAAACAGCTTGATTCAGGTCTTAAAATACACCATTTCATAATGGGCTGTGAATGACTTTGATACCAGATCTATAAAGAGTTTGAGACACATTTTAAATTTTGTTGTTCTGGAATAACCCCAGGGTAAGTCAAAATGCATTGGGTTTTGTGGCTGCACTGTAATGGGAGGTGTTGTGAGTGAGGACTGGTGCAGGGTGGCTGGGAGCAGTCCTTGATGTGCCTGGGAATGGTCTGGTCACATGTGTGGCAGTGGAGGGGTTAAATCCCTTTGGCTGCTACCAGCATCTGCTGGCAAGGAAAGGAGTTTTCCAAAGTTTTGCATAATGGGACCATTGAACAAGTATGTTTTGAAGTTGTCCATGCAGAAAAGCTTTCTGCTTTAGCATGTCTGTCCTTTCAAAGACAAAATGAAGGTAGGGTGAAGCCTGGAAGGTCAAACACCTACATGGTGAAGGGAATCATTAGCATTTCGATTTAAAACTGAATATTTATGCTCCTCATTCCAGAGATTGTGGTGTTGATTGTACCAACATCTGGCTTTTGTCTGTATGTCCACAATAATGAAGTAAGTGTTTGTTTTCACTGCTTAATGCTTTCATCTCCCAGCTGATAACTTCTTTATCCTCATCCTCTTGAGTCATTAGATATTGCTGGGTTACTCTTTTTGCTGGACTTTTTTATCTTTTAGCATTAAGAGAAACTTATATTCTACTTTTTTTAAAAAAAAAATTATCAGACTTCACAAATAGTTGAACTATAATTGTTAGATGTTAGCAGATGACTGCCTTTAAATGTGCAAGCCTACAATGACATGGTTAGGTTGAACTAAAGAAGTTTAGCAGATAAAATACAGGACTGGCCAGGGCCTGGCTGCTACTGGGGCATGGTTTTTCTTCCCTCTGCAGGCATGTGCATCATCTCTTTGGAGAGGATAGAATCAATCAATTGACAAGGCTGAGCACCCAGCCTGCCTGCCAGACCTCAGCCTTTGTGAGCATCCTGGATCCCTCACTGGGTTTCCAGGGGAGGATTTTTCCTGGGCTTTATCCACTGCTTTCCAGGCCATCCCATCTGCAATGGGGCTGGAGCCCAAGCTATCTCCTCCTTATGCTTTATGTTCCTCTCAATTATTTTAGCACTCTGAGAAGGAAAGTTACTGGAAAGAAGGGTCTTACTTGAATGTCCCACATAAAAAAGAGATTGGGATATTCCTGCTGCTTGTCCTGTGCCTGCATCTGTGACTGCCCTGTAGGCTCTAGTCTCATCAGATCATCCCAACCATGGTGGCTCCTGACTCTTCTTGCTTTCTAATTCCAAACAGGAAAAGAAAAATTTCACGGGGGTATATATTTAAACACGTTTTTGCTGGTATTGTGCCATTTTGCACCAGCTGTGCTACAAGGAATATGTAGAGGTACCAATGCCAGAACTGTGACTGAAAAATAGAAAAGGGTTAAATTAATTTGAAAAACCTACATTACAAGGACATTTGCCAAAAAAAAAAAAAAAAAAGCTAAGAAAAATACTATTATTGGCCATATGATGCCTGTAATAAGAGAATAATATCAATAGAAAATATATGATGGAAAGAAACTGTTTTTGAAAGGAGACAGAGTAAACAATATTAGCTTCTTCAGGAAAAAATACTGTGCTGTCCCAGCAGATAAAGCCACCCTACAGGAAATAGTGATGGAAAGAATGAGAGGAATGAGTTTTGGCATTTTAGAATCCACTATCTAAAGGCTACAGTGTGACAGGGAGACCTGTCTGATGACTGCTGGGTTTCTGCCACTAGAAAGGGTGTTGTGTGTTTCAGACAGGCATATCTGATAATTTAGCAACATGAAAATGTAGCAATGCTTGCAGTGTTTAATGCTAGAAGAGCCCAGGTACCATTCTGCATCAACAGTGATGGAATGGGACTTAGCTGCAATGTTTTGCTTGCCTGTGTTTCACTGAGCTGTGGAAGCTATTTCTGTATTTCTGTTATGGATGTCACCTTCCCTTTTCAGCTGCTGTAATGGCATTCACGGGGGGTGATGGACAGAGGATGCACTCTTTGCATAAGTGCAGAGGCCATGGAGGGAGTGCAGCAGGGCTGGGGAGCAGGGAGAGCTCTCATTGATTTCCCCTCACAGGCTGCTGAGCCCTGCATGCAGCACTGAGCCCCTGGAGAAACCTGTCCAGCTGCATCTATATCATCATCTATATGGTATTCTATATTATCATCTATATAATCTATATTAACTGTATCATATAATCTATACCATTTGTATCATCTACTGGCCTTGGCATCCCAGTGTGGGGCAGACAAAATCCAGGAGTGCTTGCAAAAGGCAAAGTGTTTGCTGCTCCTCCTCCTCCTCTTCCTCTCCCACCTGCAGGCAACCCTGCTGCCCACCCTCCTGTTAAACTGCAACCATGAAAAGAGAAATATGAGAAAAGCCCCTTTGCAAACAGCTTTGTGCTTTTCAAAATTGTGTGTGCTAGGGGAGAAAAAAGTATTTAAAAGTGAGTGTTAAGCTTTAAATGGAGGCTGGTGGTGGAAAGTTTGGTGTGCTTGAGCAGCAGGGTTGATGCCTCTCATGTGTCTGTGTCCTCTGGACCCTGCTCCAAACCTCCCATTATCATCCCTCTGTGTGTCTGCATCCTTTGGACCCTGCTCCAAACCTCCCACCATCATCCCTCTGTGTATCTGCATCCTCTGGACCCTGCTCCAGAGCTTTCCACCATCATCCAGGAGGAGATCTCCAGTGGCCAGGTAGACATTCCCAGTTTGGAGGATGAGGCTCCCACTGGAATATATTCATACCAGTTTGAGGGAGGAAGAGCTGAGCTCCTCTGCAGGCTTCCCTGCCTGTCACATCTTAGGGAATGCAGCCTGATGGCTTTTAAATGTGAAGGTCTCTCCTTTGGAGTTGCCAGAGGCAGTCAGTGCATACCTCATACTTCCATGGAGCAGCTTTGTGATGGCTGGGAACCAGCTGGGCTCGTCTCCACATGGGGAAATGTGACAGCCTCACACCCTGGTGCAGGGCAGAGCGTGGCCCTGCTGAAATGTCAAGCTGTATAAGATTTTTAAAAAGTGTGGATTTCTTTACTTTTTTTCCCTTCCAAATAAACGTTTCTTAGGTTTTCTGGTTTTAACTGAAAATAAAGGGATTTGTTTTTGCTTTCCCCAGCTTGCAGAACACTCTGTGACCAGCTCTAGAATTTACACTAGATTGAGTAACACCAATTCTTGCAGAATTGGACCAAAACAAAAGTGGCAGCCTGAAGTATTGCTTGGTGTGAATTTGAAGCACAAGGATAAACATAAAGGGTTCTTCAGTGACACCTATACTATATTTAAAGAGTTTCCTGTGCAAGTTTGCTGCTTTTAAAACAGCTTATAAACATGAGAGACTTCAATTTCAAATACCAGTGTACCAGTCATGTGTGGTGCTATGTGAAAATTTATTTTTATTTTCAAGTTTGGTTGGGAACTGGGTGGTGAAAGCAATGTGTGATGTATAATAAGCCTGTAGTTTTTCAAATACTCAAAGAGCTTGAAGTGGGATTGACTTTGGGGGGAAACAGGCCAGGAGACTCCATAAGCACAGCCTGTGTGCAGGTCACAGCAGAGATCCTCAGCCTGCAAGAGTTTGCTTTGGCTGGGGAGAGTTGTCACAGCCTCTGGATCTGCCCCCAGTTAACACTACAGCTTTCAGCAAGGAGCACATGGTGCTTCTCTCCACAATTACCTTCCATAAAACACGTTTCCTAGCCTTGAGGAAGGTGCTTTTTCTTGCTTTCAAGCCTCATGAATGAGGGGCAACCTTTGAATTATGCATTTACTCCTTTTTATGTTCACCCTAATGCCTTTAGTAATAACATGTACTTTTTAATAGTTGTGTTTTTATGGATTTTCTACTGTCATGTAAGCCCTGTCTCTTCTGTGAGGGAAGATACCTGTGCTCTGCCAAAGGGGTGCAGGTGCTGGAGTAGCACAGGAAAAGAAGTGTGAAGAGTCCCTTCACCCAGCTGGGCATCTGATTTCCTTCCTAAGAGGATATTTCCTCTAGAACATGTATTAAGAGTGGTTTCCTTATGTTTGTACTCTATGAAGTGTAAGAGGAGACATGGTAGTGTTACAGAGGGGATGAGGCCAAGATCTGCTTTGACTTAGTGTTCCTTATTCCTGAAGTTTCTGAAGGATTTTTTTGAATTACATTTGAAGGGGAAAGTTTTAAAAAGACCAAAAAGGTTAAAAAGCTTACAGGAAAGTGCTGAATGATGGAGTGGAATAAGTATTTTGTAGACTTCTCTTATGAACTATCTATTGCATAGATACTTCTGGTTGTGGACTAATGCACATGATTGCCTGTGTGGTTCTTTCAGCCCTATGTTTTTTCCTTTCTTATGAAAAGGAAGACTTAATATAATAACTACATTGTAATTTCTTATAATTAATTTGTTTTTGAATGGACACAAGATTTGGAGCACAACTATCTTTGTGGTCAGTAGGAAGAGAAATGTTGAATCTCACAAGCTGTGCTTGGTAGCAGAAAGAATAAATTCAATCATCATGTTGCTGTAAATATAACTTTTAAGAATACAGTTGTTTGCTTATTTACAGACCTAGGCACACATAAATTGAGCAATCCTGTGCAACACCCAAAGTAAATAAAATAAACATGCTCACAAAAAAAGTGGTCTGAGAAGAGGTATAGAAATTTGAGAGAAGTGATATATGTGCAAATGCAAGAGCATTGTCCTGCTGTAATGAAGTATTGTCATATACAGTGAAGAAATATATTGCTACCACTTTCCCAACGATCTTTTTTCCTAACCAATCTAAAGACATATATGCAGCTGCCAACTTGATGAAATAAAAATTTGTAATGCTTTTATATTGTTACTCCAAGGAAAAGCTTTTTACTGCTGTTTGGGGAAGAGAGGGCAATAAGTTCTGAGCCACCATTTTAATAATTTTATTTTTCAGTTTAGAAAGCTGTAGATAAATTTTACAGTGTTGCTATCTAAAAAATGCAGACTTGAGCTTTTGACTGTCACTGGTAAAGCAGTAGGGTGAAGAGAACAAAGAAGATCAAAGAGAAGTGAGAGAGTTTATTTCAAAGAAATCCATAAAAATAGTGGGGTTTTAAAATTTTATTAACAATGACCTGAATTAAGATTAACTAATTTGGGTCCCAATCTTGAAAATAATTTCATGCATGTTTAACCTCAATCATGTTTGTTGTCAGCTAATTACCTCTGTTTACAAACTAAGCGTAGAATGTTTGCAAAATGAGCACAATAGAAAAATTGATAAAAACCACAGATATGCTAATGTGAAAAATCAAGCAGCCACACAAAGTATAAATATTATTTTACCTTTTAGCACTGAAAATTCAAGAGATGTTAATCCCAGTTTCAGCTACTGTTGAATTTGATGAAACCTCTTTTTCACCTGAAGGAATAAACTAAAAACAACTAAACAACACAATTGAAAGTTGGTGGAAGAATACTGAACTTAAATGAACATTGCATTAAATTATTGAGACCAAGTAGATTTTTGGCTTAAGACCAAATATTGTTTGGTTTGGCAAGAGTTTTACTGGTGCTTGGCTGATTACTGACTATTTGAATATATATTACGTTAAAGTATTGAAAATAATTGAAGTACAACACACAAAGAGATTAAGTATCATCATGACAATTAACTGCTATAAAGAATTCATAGCAATATCCAGTAAATCCCAACATTTAAAATCCAAGGCAGAAATCTTGAGCTGTGACTTCTGTGATAATATTTAGTTAAATCAGGCTTACACAAGTGAAATTTTAAAATTACAACACTAGATAACCCAGGTGAAAGGTAAGACCAAAGATGGTGATTCTCTTCCATGCATCACCTTCTTGCTAACAGAGAACTTTGTGTAAATGCTATAAAGCAAAACAACAACTGAAGAAACAGAGGCACTGTACATTTTGCCTTTGAATGATTGACTTGTGTGGAAGGCATGCATGTTGAACTGCAGATGCAAGTACATAATGCATGTCAAGGTCACTGCTCAGTGGCGCTCCACACACCTTTGACAAATGCCTGCCTGGGTTTGTACTCTCCAAATTCCTAACCTGCAAGTTAACTTGTTCTCTGTTGGTTTACTTGGTGGGCATGAGCTGTACTGATGGAAGGACCTTTCATCTGGAAGTGAGTTGGAAATGCTCTTTTAGGTAGACTGTGGTGCAGGCTGTGTCACGTGTCAGGTGGTTCACAAGGACTTCTGAGCAGAGCCAGATGAAGAGGTGAACAGCCTTTGCCTGGAAACCAAGCTTTTCCACTGCATGTATGCTCACCTATTTTGTTTCCTCCTGGAACTGAATAAACACAAATTTAAGTTCTCTCAAATTTGAAGTTTTTGTATTATGTCAGTACAGAATCCAAATGTAGCACAGTTTGAATAAATCAGGTTTGGGCTTATCAGAAAAGAGCTGAAAAACCTTGGTTAGCTTCTGCTCAGTTTTGGGTCCATTAGTGTCAATCCAAATGATGTAAGGGAGGTTTTGGTTGCTGTTGATAAGAATTCCCATGAGTTTTGATTCTGCTGAATTAATGTCTGGTGTATGTGTGAGCTGAATCAAAGCAATCACCTGTTCTTGCTGTGTTGTCCCTTCTTTGATGGACTTGCCCCTTAGCTCACGGACCTTTCCCTGCCTCTGTTACCTCTCAAATGGGTAAAGAAAGCCAAGTCTTCCAGGAGAAATAGAAGCAAATACAAGATATGCAAATATAATTTATTTTGTGTACAAATGGCAGTTTTGGAATGTTCTTGCTAGTGAAAAAACAGGGAAAAGCCAAAGGGCAGAATTAGGTCCTCTCTTAGCTCCTGGAGAAGTTGGGACTCCTCCAACATGACCTGGGCTTTGGGTTAGTGGATTTTAGTGCCCACGGTGTTCTTTAGCATCTCATTTTGAGCATGGCATTTCTGACAGTGAGGGATTCTTTTCTAAGGACAGTTTTAGAGGAGAAGATGCTGCTAACCTGGTCTCTAAACCACACTGCAGGGAAGCAGCTGTGATCCTCATTCACTTCACTGCGCAACTCCTCCGTGCTGTGCCTGCACTTTTATTCCATGGTGCAGCTCCCAAAAGCTGCAGCTGGGAGGGAGCAGCTCTGGCCAAATCCCACCAGTGACACCAGACACCCACGGTGTGACTGGGAGCTGATTTGGCCTTGTTTTCCATGCCCTCAGCAAAGGCAGCCGACCTGGGCACCAGAAGCTGACTGGGCTTCTGTTTGGGAAAGGTCGCGCTAACAATGGGCACGCTGGGCTCTGCCTCGTGACAGCCCGGGACCAACCTGTGCTGGGTCACACTTTTGGGCAATGAAGGAGGCTTTGTTCCCAAGCAGAAGCTGTTGTTTGTCCAGCCTGTGGCTCGGGGTTGCTGCTTGTGATGGAGGGAGCTTTGTGCTCCTGCTGGGCGGTTTGCATCCCCTGGCAGTCATGCCCTGAGTTACACATGGGCTCTGGAGAAAGGACCATCCTTCCTGCTTGCAAAAACATCGAATTACACCTCCCTTTGCTGAAGAGGGGCCATTGTGTTCCGAGCTGGCAAATCACCCAGTTCAAATAAGCTTTAATTTCTCATAGGACCCTATTGTTACCCCGTGGTAAAAGCTGCTGTGGGAAATTTCCATAATCACAGTGCAAATTTATACCCAATTCTTTCTGGGAGTGTCTCTTGTCGTAGCTGTCTGACCATCTCCTGCTACGCAGTGTTTGGGCTCTTTTGGTCCTCCCTAGCCCAATGGTGGGATTATTTTGTGTAAATCTGTGTCTGTGTGTGCTGGTCTTGTTCCCCCAGTTCACAGGGTGGAAGCATGAGGGCTGCACTGCAGGGTGAGGAACAAATTTTGTGTATATGTTCAATACCCTGGCACAAAACAGACACTTTGAACCCTGGGTAGTGCTGAGCAGAACCTGGTGCCTTGTCCCAGGTTCCTGTGCCCTGTCATCCCAGCCATCCCTGCACAGTGCCAGAGCCTGCAGCTGGCACTGAAAGCTCCGTGCTGCAGCCTGTGCCCCAATCTGACCCTGGAATCTGCTATTCCACTGCCAGTGCAGGCACAGGCAGTGCGCTAAAACTCTTATTTAATTTAAATTCCCAGCAGCACAGCCACGTGGGCACGCTCCAGCAGGCAGCAGGGGCTCATGGCAGGGTTTGCCTGGCTCACTGGGAGACCACCAGGGCAAGACCTTGGTGGTCACTGTGGGCAAGGGGACCCAGAGCTGCTCCCAGCTCAGTGCTTTGGGGGGGAAACTGAAATTGTACTTTTGAACATCCATCGAAGCAATCTTCATGTTTTAGGTGTCTAAACACATGCACACCATTCAGGCTTACTTTTTAATTTCAGCGTGCTCTGGTTGAATCTTTCCCCCTGTAAAAATTCCTGGGCTTCATTTTGACTCCATGATCCTCTCTGTCTGCAAAAGGTGCTGGCAGGGATACAGTTCTTTACCATATAAAAGTGCATCATGTGTTCCCATTTTAACACTTTACTGCAGTGACTTGTAAGAAGGGTTAAGGACTATCTGACATACTTTTGCACCTTTTTTCTGTTAGATAGGTTGCAATCTTATATTTCTATTTGATTATTATTATTAGATACTTTTCTGTCTAATAGATAAAGGGTCATTTTCATTGCATTGCAATGGAAAGGCAGAAATTGCATGGGCAAAATAGTGTTTCTGAGACAAATAAATCCAGAAGCTTTTGTTTTAGTCTTGCACAGGAATGGGGGAGGTCAAACAATTTCTCAAGTGTCATGTAACTTCACATTTCTGAAACCATTGACTCAAGAAAGTTTATTTAAAACATTTATTTTTATTACTTACGCAAATTTCTTTCTACAATAACTTCCCATTCTCTTTGATTCAGAGATGCAGAGAAAGAGTGTGAAACCTTTACGTGATTTAACCTTTTGTTTCTTGGTAGATGTTAGTTGTGAGACATTTTGGAAATGCTTTACCATTTTGTTTCTGAAGTGCAGGCTGGAAATCATGCTTCAATGTCTGACAAATGCATGCTTTCCATTTTAAACATTCTAGACAAATCTTTTGTAATGTTTTATAGATTTCTTTTGCCTGCATAAAAACTTAAATGTTCCTGGCTGTAACCTTGTTCCTGCTTTCGGCATATTTTTGTTAAAATCTTAAATCCAGTGCAGCCTGGAAAATCACTAATTTCCTTACCAGGAAAACCCAGGACTGTGCTTTTAGGTTTCTGCCTTTATTATAAAAATCAAGCTCTCTTGAACTTGGCCATAGTTGTAGTTTTAATTTTACTTTAGTTGTCCTCCCCCTCTGTGACTTGCATTTTATGAATTCAAGTAAAACGTAGAAGAGATTGGGAAACAGAATCAAACAAAGCTACCCTAAAAATATTGGAAATTCTCTTTTTTAATAGTTCTGCCCTCGGCAGCTCACAGTGTGGCACTGGCACAGGCAGCCAGATGCAGAGATACTTGAACTCCTGCTCCATATGGAGGAATAGAGAACATTTGCATGGGGATGTGAAGGCTTGTGGATCTCCAGGAGATGAAAAAGCCATGCCAGTGGGTTGTGTAAAGCAACAAGGGGAGAATTCTTCTCCATGTCATAGCTGCATTCTTCTGCACTCCTTGCAGGGCTCCAAATCCTTGCTTGAGATAATGGTGCCTTCCTCAGTGTTGCCTGCTCAAACCCCGATATAAATTGTTACCAGTTTTCTAAATTCTTTCGTTTAAGCAGCAGCTTTACCTTCATTTTACATGGGACTACCTTTAGCAGCCATCCTGTGTGTGAGCATTTCAAAGGCAGTGTGGGACTTACCCTGAGCCCTCTTGCAGCTCAGCAGGGAGGAGACAGTTAATTGTATTTAGTTACCTTTTTTCCTTCTTCTTTATGTTCCAATCTTCTGACAAGTCCCTTGGGTTATTTTTCCTCCAGAGTGGTATTCTCCCTGTCCCACAGGTGTGCTTGCAGAGGCTCTGCCTTGGATGGAGACTGCTTCTGTAGACTTCAAAGGGTCTTTTAGAAGCCTCTTGAAAGTTAACCACTTGGTATCTCATACAACAGACTTAAATTCTGTTATGATTGGCTCAGCTGGTTTTGGTTTTTATTTTTATTTTTGTGGTAGAAAACCAGGGCATGGACAGGGTAAACATCTAGTGTTAGTAAAACCTGCAGATAATTCAACTTCTATTATTGTCCTATCAGTCTGTTTATGCACTCAGCAGAGGCAATTAAAGTGTTAAAAACTCTCATTACATTAAAGTCTTTGATTGTCCTCACAGCTTTGGTCATGCATGGAGAATGCAACCACCTCCATTTCATGCTGATGAAGTCTTCACATCAGCCTGTGTTTTATGTATATGCAAATCCCTACAATCAAGCCAATTATACATGAGCTACACATTCCACATCCTTTTTGGGGTGACCTGTCACAGCCACCACACTGATACCAGCTGAAGCTGTCATGTGCTTTAGTGACTGGGAGAGTCACATGGGAAATGTTGTTTTTTAATTGAAAACTCATTTCTCTGAATTAGAACTGCAGTTCAAAAGGTTTCTCGTGCTTACTGGTGCATGTGTCTCACCTTCACAAGTCTTTGTTTCAGGATTAAATCGACTTCTTTCAGTTGATGATTGCATAGGAAATATTTTTTCCTGGAATATCTATTTTTTAATTGAAAACTCAAAATAAGTAGGTCACACACAGCTTAGTGTTTAGAATGCTTATATATATATATTTAAAAATACACTAAATAATTTAGTTGTGAGATAAGATGAAACACAAGATGTCAGGGGAAAAAAATCTCATTACCTGCAGTGTCATCTGTGAAAGCTTTGAATTGCTTGTCTTTTAAATTACTATCTCACAGCTTCAAGAATATGTTCATATATAGTATGAAAATACCTGCTAGTTTAGATTGCAGATAAAGTGTGTGATTAATACATACTTTAATTGATATTCTCCTTCGTTTGCCAGAGATACCCATGCTAGTGCTTTGCATGCATAAACAAAAATCACACAAATGGAGCAGGAATTCCTGTGCCCAACTCCTATGATTTATCTACTTGCTTAATGAAACAACTGGGCCCAAAATGACATGTATAGCTTTTGTCCCTTCAACTCTCCACTTCCTGGAAGACTGAAAGTTTGAGTTACATCATTTCCAAGGAGAAGGGAGAAATTATTCATTAGTGGAGAAAACAGGCTGCTGTTTGTTCCTGCTCCATAAACTGTGTCCTGGCAGTTGGACATCAGTGCCCACATAGACACCTGACTCTGTTTTCACCATTGACCTCACACATGTTCACTGATAAGGAGAGATGCTGAAAGAGGCCCCAGGTGCCAACCTTTTTTTGCACTGCAGGCAGTACCTGAGATGCAATTAGCAGTGATTCAGCTGGGATCTGCTGTGGGCTGCAGGCTTCTTGATGAGACTCCTGGTCAATGGCAGTTGATCTTTATCCACTGTAAGGAGAATAAGAGCCAGTGCTGACAGCAGCTTCTGCACTGTGCCCATGGCTGGAAGCAGATTGGGTAGAGGAGAAAAGCCAGGAGATCTGAGAACTCCACCTCAAGAGCTGTAGTGCCTTGCTGAAATCATTCATCTCAGCAACACAGCCTGTCTGTGGATGGATAATTAGGGGAAAAACCCAGCACAAATTTGGTATAAGGTTCCTCTGCCCTTCACAGAGCCTTCTAGTTTCTGAAAGTGAGAGGCATAAGTTGTTTTATGTCTCATCCAAGATGTGTCTGGATCCCCTTTTTCTACAGATTCCTTACTGTTGCCCTGTAGAGCGTGATGGAGCAGCCAGCTCCATATGGGAGTGATGTGCCATGTAGAAAAGTATTGCTTTATTCAGTTTCTTTTAAATCTGCTGCTCAGTAGTTATCCTGGGGTCTCTATTTCTCCTGTTTTATTAAATTGGTAATCATTGTATCACCATGTATCTGCTATTTATGATTATATGTAAGTCTATTCTGTGTCCTGGAGGGAACATAGTTGTTCACAGACTTTCAGTATACAGAAGTCTTGCAACAGATCTGTTCACCCTCACTGTCTGCCTGATACATCCTCTGTAAGGTGAGGTGACTCTCACTAAGTGCACTGCAGGGTGGGGCTCACCAAGGATTTAAGTGATGATGTAGGTTTGAGGTTCTCCAGTCTCTACTAATGATTGCTGCTATCTGTTTGCTTTTCAACTCTGGTTGTTTTCAATTATATTACACAGGCTTAATCCCAATAATTCACACATTTTTAATCTCCTTTAATTGCCATAGGTATGTTATTGCATAAAAGAGATGAGTAAGGATGGTTTTTTCCTGTTGTTTTAATATTCTGTTGTCTGACTGTGATGTTTATCACAGCTCAGTCTCTCTATGGAGGAGATGATTGAATGCAACCTCTTGGGACAGGTCCTTTCTTCTTTACTTCAGAGAAGATGTGAATATCACAAATGTATTTGCTCCTATAGCTTTTCCTGGACAAAAACATGAGTGAGCTGCAGGTAATGATATGCAACTAACCTTGCCAGGACTACAGAAAAGCATTGTCAGATATTAATCAAAATGATCATATAGATCGTAAAGATAATCAGAGAGCTGTAGGAATTGTCAGCCTTTGTACTTAAAAGAAATGTATAGTCTCAGTCCAGCCAAAGTGAACAGGTGTTTTTAAGCTGCCTTTTTATACATACAGAATAAGCTGTTTGTGTAGCCTGGTGACCTATGAAAGCAAGAAAAAGAGAATGCAGAATCTATTTAATCATCAGAAGGGAAGAAAAACATCATGTTCGTAAAGATTTTCTACTTTTTTAAAAGGGTAGTTTGATATTATGGGTAATACACAACCTGGAGATGGATCTGCATTCAGTTCTCACTGCTGCCATGGACTGCCTACCTGACTTCTGGCAAGTCACACTTATTTTATTTCCTCATATGCTAAAGTAAGTGTAGCAAGAGGATATGGTGCCATGATGCTGTTGGTAATTACTCTCTATCTTACATAGAAACATTTGCATTGAGATATTGCGACTGTCTTACACAGGACAGCAATGCAAATGATCCTGCACAGTGGCCTCAAACTGAAGGAGACAAGGGCTACTGCATATTTATCTGAATTATATGTGGGTAGATGGATGTGTGGAACCTGTAATTTCCATGGCTTTTGCAATACTGGGTGGTATGTCGTTTGAGAAACCATTTTATCTGAGCTGCATCCCCATGCCAAACAGCAGGATTTGTATATGCATGCAGATAGAAAACAGGTGAAATACTTGGTTAGTTGCTTTAGGAAGGCAAAATCTCAGATGCTGTTGTTTTGTAAAGTTGTCCTTCTGTAGTACTGCTTTCTGAAATGAATATATATCTATAATTACTTGTAGGATAGTTCTCTCCTTTAAAGAATCATTTGTTTTTATTTTTTTTTTTACTTTCCCTCTTATTTCTTTGGCACAAAACAGGAAGATGTATGTAAAGCAGTGACTTGCTATCAACTTGCCTGTGTTTGGGTGCCAGAGAGGTGGGAGTTGGGGGGATAAATCCCCTCCCTTGATTTTCTTCTTATGAAATAAAGTTGTGATGAGTAATGTGTCAAAGTCCTCTGCGCCAGTGACCAAGGATTTCTTAGATAGGTTTGTGAAATATGTGGAAATGTCTGTTCACTATTCAGTGTTTCAGTTACTTTATTTTATGTTTAGTAAATGCATCCATCTTAAATGCTGAATGTAATGTGAACAGAACACTTCTGTTGTTAGTAAATGTGGGAGGGGAAGGATAGAGCAGTTCCCTTATGTCATGTCATGGTAAGACTCAGAATATAAATCTCAGTATTCACTCTAGAACTGCAACTAGAATGCAGTAGTAATTTCTGATTTTTAGGAAGAATAACATAAAATTGTATAGAGAGATTTACACAGGAAAACTCATTCACATCACAAAATTAAGTCACATTTTTCAAGCATATTAGCATTTATTTCTGTGAGAGCAAATTACAGATGCAAGTAACTACACAACAGTACTCAGAAAGCTGAGCTTTCAGAGGTTTTTTTTTTGATGACTGGGATTGCTGCTTGCAAGAAACAGAGGCAGTGGCTGAAAGAAGAGGAAGTGCAATACAAAATTAGGTTTGTAAAAAGGAGAACACAGGCAGCCTGCATGTTGTCCAATGTAAAACTGCTTTGGAACCTTGAATTTTCATGAACAATGGAGGAAAAGTGTTGTTTGCTGAGGTTCACAAATCTGCAGTCTATCTCCTTCACTCTTCTGAGCTCTCTACCCATGGAGCTCTTTTTTTCTCAGCCACAACTCCACCCTGTGTCTGGGAACAGGAACAGGCTGCCCAGGGCAGTGGTCACAGCACCAGCCTGACAGAGTTAACAAGTGTTTGGACAATGCTCTCAGGCACATGGTGTGAGTCCCAGGATGTCCTGTGCAGGGCTGTGAGTTGGATTTCATGATCCTTGGGGGTCCTTTCCCATTTAGGATACTCTGTGATTCTGTGGCTGCCTCTCAGCAGGGCCTGGGGTACAGCAGGAGTGGGCTGGAAGTGGTCTGCCTGTAGCTGAAAGAGAACAGGTTGAGGCTAAAAGGAGGAGCTGTAGGTAGTCCAAATGCCATTTGGGTGCCAAGGTTATATCTGGGTTCTCCATGTTCCTCTTCCCTCCCTGTTCTACAACACAAGGTAATTTTGTTCAATTTTTAAGTTTACTATGACTCTATATTTTAGGCTTACTCGATGTTTTGACAACTGTACCAGAGACTTCCCATTATTGTTTTACTTATTTCCAGTTATTATAAGTAATGTATTAATTGATTATGTATTCATATACTTATTTCTTATTTAAAATAAATATATAATGAATATATATTCTATTATTCTGTTATTTCCACTAGTTTCAGATAGCCAGTGTAGCCCATAGCTTTGCAGGAGCCTGCATCCCAAGTTTTACCAGAATCTTTTAGTCCTGTGTTGGTGGGGTAGCCAGGTAAGTGAGTAGCTTGCTTACTGAGAATCTTTGTAGAATTTACCAATGAGATTTGCTGGAAACTGTAAACACTCTTGGTGGGAGCAGTATTGCTGAATCCATTGCTGAAGATCCACCAGTGTGTTAGCAATGCCCTGCATTTGCTGTGGAGAGAGAACTGCCAAGGTTGCTGCTTTAGGAGGGAGCTGCAGGGGAGGAAGTGTCACAAGGCACTCAGGTTGCTGAGGTGCAGCTTCATGTGGAAACCTCGTGGTTGAAATAAGTGTCTGCCTGCAAGTTTGGGTGTGGAAATCCTCTGTAAACCATAGTAATAACACCTCTGGGACCCACAGAGGCTCCATCAGTGATTGCCAGACTCTTAAATGAAAGCAAACAGTTCCATTTTCTATAGGACAAAGAGAGAAGGTCGAGAAGTCTGTAAAGTTGTGGGTGGTATAGTCCTGAAAAAAGTGCATTGAATTGACCCTGATGAGAAAGAGAATTCACAAAATGACAATGTTTTGGAGGAGGAAAGGCAGTAGTGAGCTTCAGACAAATCTCTGATACTCTTTGGCAAACAAAATTGCTGAACTGAATTTCAGGGATGCATCTGTGGTTTTATGTACGTAAGTCAAGGCCTGTGTCCCTCTGTAATCTTCAGTTTACTGTTAAATACTTTGGCTGCATTTGGGCAGTGATTTCCCTTGGGAAATAAAGGATACTTTGTGTATCCCCTTCTGATCATGCATAGCAAGCATCCTTAATATCTTACATCTTTTCCTGGCTGGTGTCCTCCTGATCTCCTATGAAAGAAAATAAATAAGCCCCTTGAAATGCTGTGAGAAAGGAAAGAGAGCAAGCACTGCTGCAGCACATCTGATATTCCCTACATGTGTAAGCAGAAGGGAACTGTGGCCCTGGTTGTACCTGGACAAAACATGGGCTTGTTTTCTGTGAGGCCATGGCAAAGGTTATTCATCTGTCACATGGAAAAACAGTTGTGATTGCTCTCCAGTGACTGCATGGATATGGTTAAAATGAATCCAATCACCTTTTTGATTAGGTGACCAAAAGACAAATAAGCAGAGCTGCTTTTTTTCCCTGTAATTTCTTCATACATATGTATGCAGAGTGTAACTTCTGAAATAAGCCGTTATGCAGTGCCTGACTTTGCAAAAACCTGTGATTTTTAAAGGGGCTGTTTTACACACAGCTTGCAGGGGTTAAAGAGTAAAAGTGTATACACAGCCTGTATACAACTCAGGGCAAGCGTTTTTCGTGATGGAGATATAAATGCTTGTTATTACACATTATTTATATTCTTATTTAGAAGCTGCAGAGAATAGTACTGTTCCAGGCTCTGTGTGTCCTAATATGCTCCAATGATGCACCTGAAACTACAGAGCACAATGATGGTTTCTGGGTCAGAAATAGACAGTTTTGTAAATTAATGTAATTTAAAAGAAAGACATTTCAGTGTTTGTTCTTAGGAGCTGTTAGCCTTATATAAGCCTTTTTGACAAATGGGAACTTAAACTAATAAAAAAACTGTAGTCAATATATATTTTTAAAAATTTTTACTTACATCCTGATTATCCAGGTTCCTTCCTTAGTCAGCTGTTACCAACAGTGGCTCACTGGTAAGCGAAGATACCTGCAGAGCTACTCCTGAATTTGCCCAGACTTTTAAGAGTGTGGGCCAGTCTTAATCTGGACATGCCTGTAGAGTACCTGTAATCACAACCCAAATTTAAGCTTTAGTATGCTCTGGCATTGGAGCCCTTGCAGAATTTATGAGCCTGCAGAGCTAGTGGCCGTATGTGGTACCATAATTTTGTGCAAAAGAAGTCTCAGATACCTTTACGTAAGATATGGTGCTTAAATATCAGTGCAAATGCAATTTGGAAAAGGAAGGACTTTATTCCTCCAGGTTACTTTGATGGGTACTGATTTCACTTTGGTCCTCACTGATATAATATTCACATTTGTTTTTTTAAGTAATCCTGTATTCATGCAGAACTCTTGTATAGGAGTTAGCCTTGTCTAAAGAAGTCAGGAAATATTTTGGTGTAGAGGCTTGACTACATTGTTTTCTAGATTTGAAAGGAAACTGTCCTGGGGTTGTTTCTTCTAGCTTCATAAACAAAAAGTATTTATTTATATATATATATATCTAGTTTCAAAGCCATAAAGAAAAGGAAACTGCATGTCTATGTCAGATTTGAAATCACAAGCCACTAAGGTACTTAGGAATATTTACACAGTAGCCACTACCTTAACCACTTTTTGGCGAGAAGTTGTAGGGAAGGGGTTAGTAAGAGTGTGATGCATGTGATGTTATTTTTGTTTTTGAAAGATTTGGAACAGAATCCTCACAAGAAACAAGTGGAAAAGGGATTCTTTCTTTCATAAAATAAAGTCTTCTTTCTAACTTGGAGGAAGCAAAAATACATCTTTGTCTTCATAATCCCTTCAACCCTTTTATTCTCCTGGGTTTAATATTCTCAAACGAGATAGGCTTAGATTGACATGGATGTTCAAATCTTTCTGCTTCAATCCAGAGAGCATTCTGGGATAGCATAATTTTGATTGGAAAGAACCAGAGAAGTTGTGCTCTCCTGGAAAAAATGTGGTTTTTACATCAGTAAGTAACTAGGCAGCCAAGTAAAAAAAGAGCAGAAATACAAAGTAGAAAATAATCCAAGAGAAAAACTCAGTCCTAATAATGACATAAAGATTGATGGTACTGAAATTGCAACCATTATAAGGAAAGCTTTTAGCAATATAGAAATAAATGATGCACATAATATTTTTTTTGTTTGGATGCATGAAGTACTCCAGACATGTTCTGTGTGTGATATATGGGTTTGTATTTTCCTTTTAAACTTCTGACCTTGGACCACCTTACTATAAAAGCAGATCTGTCAATTTTCCTCAGATTAATGTAACTAATCTCTATATTTGGGAGCTGATAAGAGATTGTAAAACTGGCTCTGGGTTAAAGGTGTGTATTCAGAGTTTTCAAGAGAGTTGGGTTAGAAGAGAGATGTGAACATGGGTGTCAATAATTGGGGTACGTGGGCAGCACTGCACAGAACCAGCAAACCCCAGGCTGGAGCATGATCCAAGTGTTTCTGCCTTCACTACCTTGCCTTGCCTTACCCACAGGGGAGCTGGCCTGTGGCTGTGGTACTGGGGTGAGAATGATGCACAGCATGGAAAAAAAAAACTGTATCTAAAGTCTTGAAAATCTGGAATTAATTATCTTGCAAGGAGGAACTGACAAAAGTATGTCAAATAATGAATGCTGCAGAGAAGGTATGTCATGAACTTTTCATGGCAGAGGGTAGGGGGATATTTAAATAACTTAAAACTTGGCAAATTTGCACTGAGTGTAATTACATTGTGGAATTAATTCTTCATTGAAACTCACAGAAGCCAATACTTCAGCAAGATTCAGAACAGGATTCCAGTTTTCCTAGGGAGGCAAAAGGCACCCTGAGCTGTGGCCGTGGTTATTTCAATGTCGTGCTCTGAGGTTTGGGTGAATCTCTATTAGCTTTTGATATAATAACACTGTGAGCAGAAAGAGGGTAGATTATTGACATTTTCTCCTTTAAGCTTTTTGCTTTAGTATGTCCTCTAAGAAACTGTATGGGCTGGGAAACATGAAAGAGCATTGGAAAGGAACCAATGTGACCATTCCTCTGTTTTTGACACTGGATGGGATCCAGTGTGGTCATTCCTATGTTTCTTATACTTTTCCATCCATAAAGATGAATGTCTTCAGACATCCAAAGCATAGAATTATTAGAGAAGCAGCAGAAGCTTTAGGTGCCTTCAGGAAGACACAAAGATGATGCATCTTTCCATCTTAAATGTACAGGTTTTCAGATACCACTCACTATTTTAATCATATAACTATGGTGGGGATCACCTTTTAGTTGAACAAATCATCTGATTCTGGTTATGCTGTCCTTGTTTGAATTATAAAAACAAAGATTGCAGTGGAAACTGAGATGTTCAGGTGGGGAGGTTGGCTTTGCCGTGCTACCATGGTAGGAAGTCATACAGTACAGATTTCATCAAATGGAAATAGTGAGGAGTTCCTGTGGGCCAGATAGTGAAACTTCCAAACTGTGTGCAGAGAGGAGCATTTGCAAGGTCTGGTCTCAGCCTTGGCCATGGAAGGCCTTAGCTGGGCTCAGCTGATCCAGGAGGATGTTAGGATGAGCAATACCTGAGACTGAAGATGATTAATAAATGTAAATTTTAAAAAGCTTATAAACCTTGTGAACATTAAACAACAAGGGGGTGATTTAACACATTTGCTATGCAGCTTCAGGGTCTGCAAGACTGAGTGAGGCTGGCCAGTGCTCAGGTAGTGTGTGGACACCTCTGAAGCAAAGCTGAGCAGCTGATTATCTGCAAGGCAAAAAAGAATGTAGATAAGAATGAAGATCACTAAAAATAGGATTCTTGCAGCATCAGCATCCACTGGAAAAAAGAGAGGAGTGAGGAAAATATCAAGTCTGGGTAAGAAACAAGCAGAAGAAAATTAAGGTGTGGTTTGTGCTGAGTGTTTCAGGTTTATCAAGTTACTTCTTGAGCATCATCTGGTCCAGCAGCTGCTCTGAGTGATGCATTGCTCTGCCCATGTGGATTTACAGTCAGAGGTCTGTTGGGATGTGTGGATCTGCTTGTGTAGGACAGTGAGCAATGGTGTACCTTCAGCAGATCTGTGGTTTTGTCAGGTTTAAGTGGCCAGTTGTCCACCCACATGGGACACTCAGGTCAGCAGCATCTGTGGGCCTGAGGACACAACTGCAGCACTGAGCATCTTGGATGGCAGTCCAAGGCCAAAGGCTGGTAGCTGATGTGTGTTACTGGTCACATGAATTTCTGTCCAAAGCAATCTAGGTGGATTTGCTATCTGAATTATGCTGAAAATTCGGTGTTTTGTGTATATTTGTGTAAATCCTACCTTAATTCTTGATTTCTTAGTTTCTTAAAAGATGACTATCTTCCCAGGCTCTGCTAGTGCTATTTCCCAGCTAGGACTTAATAACAGATTATTAAATCAAGTCTCTTGTTGGTTTTCTGCATGCTAAATAATCTTTATTGGCACTTCTAAAGTACAGCTGTATTATAAATGCAAAAGCAAATGGAGTGCTGGGTTTTGTAAGGTGTATTATTGGTGTTCCTCAGGCTGGCATGTTTGCCAATTTACCTATGGATCCACAAAATAAATAAGCCACAAGGGGAATTCCTGCAAACCAGCAAATTAACAAACATTTGTGATAATTAGCTATTTTTTGCCATGTTACAACTGGAGAACAAGAGCAGAAGAGTATATTTTGACACATTGATGAAAACATACATTCATGGGCTTTCTCAAAAACTTCTAAACCACCTGCCCTGTCTGTGAAAGCCAAACTCAAGTGCTGAAACTTGTCATCATGGGAAATAGCCTTTGCAAACGCCTGCTGTTAGAAAATCACTGCTGGTTTTGGCTTCTAGCACAGGTGAAAATGAGCACTCCTCAGTAAAATTTTGCTTGCTTTTATTTTAGTAAGTATAGCTATGATTTAATTCCAACTTCTTTTGAAAAGAAGTTCTTGAAAAGAGCTCTATATTGCAGGCAAGAAGAATGTAACAAGGATGTGAAATTAGTGGCTTCTTTTGGGTTGAAATACTTTATTATTTTTTGAAATCTGAGGGAGGAGGCTACAGAAATCACAGAATAACCTCATTAACGTATGAAATAAATCATGAAATCAGAACTGAGGGGAAAAAAAGGAAATGTTTGCACATCTGGCTTACCACAGCAAATTTCCATATCTTGATCAGGAGAAGTTGTAAGCTGAAAATGGATAAAAAGAAGGATGAGAGTATGAAGATCTGATTTTCCAGCTGCATGGAAGTGCATGCCCTGGACTTAGCAGAGGCTTGCAGATTTCCAAGTATTTCACAGGCTCTGGAGGGTAATAATTCCTATGAGAACAGCTGCTTTGTGCCAACATCAGTATGAGCTGTCACATTAGGTCTGTAATAATGTTATAGACCTTTAGGAGCCTTCAGAGGTGAACAACAGCAGGGAAAAAAAAATGGAATTGTCAAATATTTTGAATCCTCTGGAGAACAGGGACATCAATTGTGTCTTGAGGTAATTGAAAGTATGCAACTGCTTTTCCTTTCAAGTTGTTTTGCAGGCTTAAGAGAGTAGGATCTGAGTCAGCCTTTGGGTAATGGGAGTCCTTGAGTCAAAGGATGCATATTTCCAGTGCTTCATAAACACTTTGCCCACATAACAGGAGAACAGCGAGCTGCTTTTGGGCTTTTCTGTTCCTTTAGTAACATGCTAGGAATTGAGTTGAGTAATCAAATGATGTTAATTCATCTTGCTGTTTGAGGTCCTTGTGGAACGGAGTGGGAAAATGACATGAATGCATTTTAGGTTATTTTTTGTAAAAGTGGAATTTCAGTTCTCTGGTTCATGCAGAAATTACCCTAGTGACAGTTTTCAAATGTAGGTTTTTTTTGCGTAGAAACGATGAAGTGATCTGGGTGCTTTATTAACATGAATTGCAGTTCATGTATTGCAAAGGCCTTTAAGTAGCTGCTTGTTTTGTCATATCTGGCTGTTGGATCAAATAGACTGTCAACAAAATGTATTTTAACGTATCAGCCTAAATTGCATTTGCAGGCTATAAAATAAGGATTAATTTTTCTGATTTCTTGAGACCAGAGACAGATTTCATTTGCTCTACATCACCAGGATAGGTAGCTCATTTTGCTCTGCATACATTTTCCTTAGTTTTCAGGCCCAGATTTGCTTAAAAATCTGAACTGGATTTTCTTCCAACTGCATATTAATAGAAATGAGTGTTTAGTTTTTTCATGTTAGGAGGAAAATAAATACTTCCAGGAACTGTGCAGTTTGGGAAGCCTTTGTCTTTTTAGAAACAGTTTGTGTAGTGGTTATTATATATTAATAACAGTGGAAGAAAATTTTGCTGAAATAGGCAACTAGATAATATCAGCACTGGAATGCTAAAAGCAAAAATTAAAGACAGGGAGGTAAATTTATACTTGATAAATCACAACCTGAATTATCTTCACTAAGATAGGTTTTACAAAACTGGCTGATCTCTTGCTTTTTTGAGGTGGTTCACTTTTTTTAGACAAATGAAGTTTGTCTACCAAGGAGCCAGGAAAGCCTATGGTATAGGATTAAATGGAAAATAATTATTTCAACTTGAAAAGATCAAGATCAGTGAAAAAACCAGAATGGTGAAGAGGATGCTATAGCAGTTTGGTATTAAAATAAAATAAAAAAAAGAGAACAGCTGAATTTAGTTCCAGATGAGACTCAATTCTTCCTGAGAGTGTTTGACAAGCTCTTCTGCATACATGGGACTCAGTGACCAGAAGTTGCCATGTACTTGTTTGACACCTCTTGCAGACTCCTGAAGGACAAGGTTTGGTAAAATGGGAGGTCAGTTTTTCCTCAAGGGAAAGTGAGCAGTGAGGTTTGTGAATAAGACCACAGTCCTTCCCTGCACAATCTGTCTTCAGGGAAGGCATCACTTGGAGGTTGCTCTGCTCACTCCCCAAGCAGCCTCTGTGGTCTGTGTCACCATCAGCAGCTCGCCACTGGCCTTCAGTGGGACAGAGCTAAAATGCAGATGGTCTGCTCTGGGACTGGTGCTTCATGTGCTAAGGTGAGACACAAAATTATCAACAAATTTCTTTGGAAAGGCAGCACCAGTATTTGTGTACTATGGTATTACAGTTCAGAAATTCCTGAGTGAGGTGGTTTCTATGTCTGGCAGTAATATCAGAGTTACTTTTCAACTGTATGAGAGGTAGAAGAAGAGTAACACAATTTTGTACCTGCTTAGGATTATTTGGACTGTGGAATGTGGGTCAGAGGATGTTGATTAGATTCATAAAATGTACCTGAATGCAACCTCTGCTGTGTCTAAGTTGTAAGTGCTCTTCTGCTTAGTGAAACCGTGTTCCCAGGTGAAATAACACGAGGGTCCATTGCAGCCATCATAGAAAGAACCTAATTGAAAACCAAGAAGAAATACTGTGAAAGAGGTGTGGGCTTTTCTAAATTTATGTGACTTACTCTGTACTTTGGACCATGTCCAGCCTGTCTCACAAAAATAAAACTGGAGAAGATGCCTTCATGTATAAGGGCATGTGTAAAAGCACACAAAACTTCCTTTCTCCTCCAGATTTGAAAGAACATCTTGCCTCTTGGGTAAATCCATTGATGGCCATCTTTCAGTTCTAAGAGAGGAACTCTAAACGAGGTTGTTTTATTTTGCACAGAATAGTTAAAAATGTGCTGAGGCAGAGAGGATGTGAGTAACTATTCCATGTTGTTGCTAGAGTGCTCATCACTCAGAGCAAGGGTGCTCACTCTGATCTGCTCTTCTTGCCTAGCAGGATGTTGGATCGTGTGTCTGAGGAGATTGTTCCCTTTTGGATGCTTTAAAATGAATGTGTTTCTGTACTTTTGGGGGCTTTTCTGGAATGAAACAAGTTATTTTACTCTTGTTGGAAAGCTTGAAAAAAGAGCTGGAGTTACTGGGGTATAGAATGAAGGCAGCAGGGTTATGGGTAAGGTTGTTGAGAGAATTGCTTATGAGAACTTGGAGATGTTTGGAGGTTTCCTTGAGCATTGCATTGTTCAGATAAATTACCCTTGGGCACTTTGAGTGTAGGAGAGGGTTGGTTCTTAACTGTTGGGAGTAGAAAAGCAGATGATGGGTCTGTCAGGCTTTTATGAACAACAGGCATTTATGGTCCGTGACTGCTTGCAACAAAGTTTGTGATAGTACAGGAAATAATTTATTTACTGCATTTAGTAAGCTAAGCACCATCATTTCAGGAATACAAATGTGAATATTGCCATGGAAGTTGTTTATGTTTCATTACTTTTTTGTCATGTAGTGAAACATGGTTCACAGAAACTGTAGACCAGATTATTGAGCTCAGTGATCTCCCAAGCAATACATTTTTAAAGACATTATGGTCACTCAACATAGTTGTCATGGTAATTCCAGTCTGTTCACAATTACAGTAATTTCACAATTATAAGCTGCACCATTTTGACTAAAATTTTGGTCCAAACCCGGAGTGCGGCTTATAGTCAGTTGTGGCTTACATATGGACAAAGAACAAAAAGTTGCTGTTTTAGTTTGGAGGACAGGTGTCTGCTGAGAAAGGCAGGAACTTCTCTGAAATGGAGAATATAAACCTTTTCCCTCCAAATTATTATCATTTTGAAATCAAGGGGCTTTCAGGCAAAAATATGGGAATTAGGAATAACAGTTCTTTTCTAGGGAAATTAAAATAGAAATACAGTACTACAAAGAAACAAACTCCAAACCTGGACAAAGTCAGAGTACAACCTGACACCCCATAAGGCAGGGTGTTGGTAGCAGTCCCATTCCATGGTGGCTGCATCCTCCTGCAGTGACAGATGTGATTCAGTTGGAGCAGTGCTCCTGGACAAGGTGCAGTTTCCCTCTGGAGGTCCAGTGGTGATGTGGAGAAATCCGGTTTTCCTCTGGAGTCCAGTGGAGAAAGGGGCTCCCTTAGTGTCCCAAAATCTGTTTTTATCTTGGTAAGAAATGTTGGGCTCTTCCCCCTGGCTGGAGCAACTTCCAATGGGATGCAGTAATTTTATCAGTCCCACAGTGGGACTCAATGGCCATGAGCAGAAAATGGCTCGCTGGAGGAAGGATGGGCTGTGAAAAGATAAAGAACAATGCCCAACCTGGTTTCAATGGATCGCTCATTAGCAGAATGTCTCCCACTGAGATAAGGATCACTGCCCCACCCTCAACAGATGGTTCTAGCATAGATACCTTTTATCACACTCTGTATTGTAACCCAAAACAGTTGCCAACACCCGGACGTGCGGCTTACAACCAGGTGTGGCTTACAATCGTGAAATTACTGTACTTAAAATTCCTCAATATTTTTCCACAATCATTAGTGGTCTTCAAATTGTTTAAAAATGGGGTGTTCCTGCTTCAGCTTTCCCATGGTAGTTAACCTATCTGTGCTTTTTTCTCTTTGCATCCAGCTGTACGTGGAAATTTGCATTTGCATGAAGAGGTTTTTTGGTTTTTTTCCCTAGAAGAGGTTCTATTTTTATAAAAACTGTGGGAAGAGATTTGGACATTTTGGCATTCTAATACTACAGTACAACTGCTCTAAATATCTATTTTTAAAATCAACATGATGTCTTTAACCCACATTAGGGTAAAATAACATTATTTTAGGTATTGTAGATAGATTCAGTTCTATTATTGAGTAGCATAACTAATACCCAATATAAAAGCTTTATGGTGAGCCCAAGTCAATAGGGAGAATGCTGCAATGCATCAGGTAAAAGCAGTTCTTTTATGGTTTCTTTTGCAACACATGAAAACAGGAGTTCCAGATTTCTGTTCCGAATTGAAATTTTGGATGAGATCTGCAGTCATACTGGGATGAAGGATTTAGAAAATTGTTAATTTTTGGAAGATTTATGTTGTCTTCCAAGAAGATTAACCCATTTGCACTTTTTTGGTTCAACTTAGTAATGTCAAAAGTAGTGAAAAAATGGTGAAAAGCACAAGGTTGCTAGCAGGATAATTATTTTCATAGGCTACTTTCTGGAGAAGTGGCAAAAATAAGAAATTTCACTATTCACAAATTTTACCGTTCTACTTGAACATATTTTTCTACCCAGAGGAGCGAATATGCACACAGACTTGTTTGGATATGTATTCTCAATTTTGTTTCATATATATATTATATGTTCCTCCTTTAGGATTCCTCCTCCTCCTTCTCCTGCTGTATTTTTTTTCCAAGGCATTTTCAGAGCTGTGAAAAATCGGGACACAAATTTGCAGTACGCAGCGCGGCATTTATGGAAATGTCTGATTTTCTCTGAAGTATAAATTCTAAATAATGATAAGTGGAATTACTGCTGTAATTATCTTTCTGTAGGGAACATTTCTAACTTGAAATATAAAGCCTGCGTATTAAATAACATTTATCAGGAATGTTTCCTTAGGCATAGATTTCAGAATTGTATTTTATTTTTATCTTGAGCAAGATCTGACTCTGCACCGTTTGTTAGAGATGGAGAATAACTAGAACAGGCAAATGCCTCACAGGCAACAGGAAAGCCAGTGGAGAGATGAAAGATGAGCTTCCAGCAGCTGCAAAAAGGATATACACTTCAAGGGTGCCCCATAAGCCTTATAAAGCAATAAAGGAAGGAAAACAACATTATGAAGGGTCCTAACAGTCATAAAATTCCAAAAATGGCAAGGATTGCTTTCATTATATAAAGTGTTCGTTAAAGCTTTAAATAATGAAATAAACCCTTGACACTGAGAATGGAAACCTTCACTGTTCAACCAGCCTCTGTTTACTTTACACTAATCCAGGCCATAAAAGTAGTGCTGCGCAAATTCCCCGTTCCGAGGGAGCTCCGGGATGCCCGAGGACCACACAGCTCCCCGGCTTCCAAGGCACGGGGTCCCAGCAGCCTGCCCAGCTCCTGGCCCTGTGCCACCCCTCTGGCAGACTCTGCTGCTCCCCAGCCCAGCCAGCCCCAAGAAAGTCTGAGTCACTAAATCCCTGGGATTGTTTTAATTGGCTTCAATTAGGTGTTTCAGGGTTCCTTTTGGGGGATTTCCTCCTCTCCTCCCCCCCCGCCCCAACTTTTTTTTTTTTTCCTTTCTTTTGAAGTCCAGGAGTATTTTGGGTGTTGGAAAAATGTGCTGAAGACTTTGGGATCAGAAAGTAAGTGAGGAAACTCATTAAGCAGTCTTCTGGGATTCAAGGTGGAGATACTAAAATATGGCTTCCATACAAAATTATTTGCTTCTCACATACCTCTTTAAAACAGTAGAATTTGAATTAAAACTAAGCACTTGGCAGGTTATTCAGCAGATACTTAAATTCTCTATCAAAAGAATGGGAAGGAAGTATTTATTTTGCATAGGAATACTTTCCTAATTCAAAAGACCTTGAATCTCTTATTTCAACCTTGTTAAAATAGTTTACCTTCTCTGTTAATAGCATAATCTGTTTAAATATTTTCTCCTGAATTAGAACCCTCTTTAGGAAACATAAGCTTCACATTGTAAGTACACATGGAGGACTTTTCCTTATCTTTCACTGAAATTCAGCCATTTTCTGCTTTGCTTGCAATAAATAGGAACAAAATGTACCCTTGGAGGAAAAAGGGAATTCAGATATAGGTGGTAAAATTGTCACCTTTAAAAAAAAGAAACTGAAACCTTTAAGCTACAGCATAATCTCCTTAAAGGCACTTGCACAGTTCTGTAATTTATGGCACTAGTTGCAGTGAAAGTGTGGGATCCCATTAATTTTTCTGCCCACTGCCATAGTTTGCCATTTGTTTCTTCATCCTAGTTCTAAGCAGTTTTCTAAGCTGCTGCTGCTGTGGTTAAACATCACATTTAAAAGACATTGGAAAAGAAAATTACTCCTGATATATATTTTTGTGTTCTTGTACGTGTTACATGATATATTTGTGGAGTTCTGGTATCTCTGTACTTGCACCCTCCAAAATGAAATCTTTTGTCTCTTGGCATATTTTTGGGAGACCAGACAGGGAGACTGTCTGCATCATGAGTGGGAGAAGTAAATGACTCACAGTTCTCTTTATGAAGAGCTTTGTTTCATTCAAATCCCTCTTGCCAAGATGCTGACACTGAATTTGAGTCATCAGCAATAAACAAGTCGTACAGAAAATTGAATCTTTAGAGGGCAGAAAATCATGGGCAAAGGAAAGACACTCACCGGTGAGCTCTGTGTTAGTCTGTGCTTGAGAGGAGTTATTGATTGCATTATTTCCCGTGGTGGATTTTTCCATAAGTGCCTTAAACTAATTCAAAGTCCCAGCCTGAAATTTCATTTTGAAAACATGTATGTGTAGTGAAAATAGCAGCATCAGTCAGGCTTTGAGATCACGGAGTATAAAATTGAGTTTTTACTGCACTAAACAAGGTGATTTTGGTCCCTGGTTTTACCATGAGCTTTTTACCTATGCTGTGTCATGAAAGGCTGAGATCAGTAAGAATTTTTGGCACCTTCCAGGAAAAAAGAAAGATGTGGTGAAATTTAGCTTGTATTGGGTTTTGGTATTTCTTTTTCCTCCCCTGTATAATGCAATAATTTTGAATACATTTACTTCATATATCATGGTAGCAGTTCTTCAGGACTGCACGTTTGTTTTCAGAAGTGATAACAGATTAGCTAATAGGTACTTCAGCTGAAAGTGAAACTTTTATACTATAACAACTCCAGGAATCCTACTTTAATGAGAGCAGCAAAGCACTTTATTTTCTGTCGTACCAGTTTCTAACCACTCTCAGCTTTGAAAGTGCAAATGCTTTTAAGAAAGGTGAAAACACACAGATATTTTCATGTGGAAATGTTTTCACATTTAATTACCTTCCCTTCAACGAAACACTAAGAAGTCAATAATTTGCTGATTACAAAATGTGCCTTTTCATTTTTGGCTTAAAGTGTGATTCAGTGTAGGACATGACATACAAATGGATGGAGCTGATTCATGGAGAGAAAGGGGACAGGATAATGGGAATGACTCGAACACTTACAGGCATTTCTTCCTCCTCAAAGTGTCTTGCCCAGTGTGGAGTATCCTCAGGGGCTCTCTATTACCTGGAGCTCCTTCCTTCCTTGTGAAGGGTTTGTGCTGTGGTTATGTTGCTCTGACCCACCTGCCCCAGCTTTAGAGCATGTAATGAGGCAGAAATCCAGAACTTTGGGAGGAAAGAGGAAAATCCAGTAAATTTTCAAAGACACAGGGTCTAATGCAAACAGTAACAGTTGTGATGAGCACAGTCGAGTGAACTTACACTCCGGCGCGGCTTTGCTAAATATAGCTACAGAGGACTCGCTGTCTGCGGGCGCTGGTGTCGGAGAGCATTGCCATCTGCAGCTGGGGAGGCAGCAGAAACAGGGGCACAAATCACAAATAAAAGAGATGGCAGTGGGGTTACAGACTGCCAGAGCCCTGGTCCTGTACTCGGCTCAACTGGGCAACCTTCCTCCTTGGAGGGGTGGATGGTCTTTTGTACGTGCTGTCCTTTTCATTGCAAACATGGCATTTTCCCTCTTGTGCCTAGAGAGATTCTCTAAGATTTATTTCAATAGAAATGAACTTGTTTTGGTGAAAGAGGGTCAGTGTACTGCATGCCTGTTGTTCAGCAGCCCTTGGATAGCCAATTTTAAATATGGAAAAAAGCAGGGTAGCATTTGCTCACTGTTTGTGCCCTCAGGTCTCTCAGGTTTGTGCTTTGCTCTCCCCTGCTGACCCTCAGGCACAGGATCCCCCAGGGAATACACCTGTGGCTCCCATGGTGGAAACCTGTCAGATCACCAGTGGAGGTGAGGAAGAAAAGAGCAACATGTCCAGGGGATAAAAACCTGGAGCGTGCTGATGCAAACAGGAGGCAGAGACACTTGGGTACGGTGAAGTGAATGCAGCCTGGGAGGAAGGGAGTGAAAGGAGGGCAGGGGCTGGGACCAGCTGTGGGATGAGGCTGAGAAGTAGCAGAGCTGGACAGTGCTTGGGAGCAGAGCCAAGGCCAGGGGATGGGCTGAGAGCCACAGCAGAAGGCAGGCAGAGCAGAGGCCTGCAGGGAGCTGCCAAATGAAGGTGCCACCTTTCAGCTGCGTGGCATTATGTGATGGTGTCCTGTCCCAGGGACGCCCATGCTCAGAGTGCCCTGCAGCCATGTGCTCCTTCTGCTCCTGCACATCCTTAGTGGTGGCCTCTTGTCATCATCCCTTCATCCAGGGCCTGGCCTTTTCCTTAAACCCGTTGCCAGCCTTGTCCCCTGTGCAAGGAGATCTAAATTTGCAGAGGCTTTGGAGAGTAGGTAGAAAACTCAACACATTCTGTCTGCTCAAAAAACTCAGTGGGTAAGATCCTTTCCCCTCCTTGAGTCTGCTGGCTTTTCAAGAGAAGAGTTAGTTAAAAACAGAAAGGTACCATAAATCCTTTCTGCCCAGGGCAAGAAAGTATAGATCCTGTTATCCTGTTGATACTCTCAAAAAGCCAAGACTAAATGCAGCATTGCACTGTGGAAGAACATGAGCTAGGTGGGACCTAACTGGAAAGGGGTCTGCTCCTCAGATGATAGATGTGAAATTGTCACATTCATTTGCAAAGGAAGGAAGGACATAATCCAAAGGTCTTAGTTTTGTGTTGAGAAAATTGAGTGAATGGTGATTTATGATAAGACCAGAGTTTAAGCTCACCTGACCTTTGGTGAGCTGTGCTTAGTATATCTTTAGAGCTTACACAATGAGTTCAACACAGCTTTGAAATGCAATAGTTTTATATATGTTGTAATAATATTTTAATTGTTAATGATTATTGCTTATAATCTAAAGTCAGTCTACCTGAAAAAAACACAAATGGATATGAATAGCATTAATCCTGATAAATAACACATACTACTTCCCTGCAGTATGTGATATACTTCCTTCCGCCTCAAAATGGTGAAAGAGATGCTACAATGAAAATTGTGGAGATTTTATATTTTGCTTTTGCATGTTTTTTATAATTGGTGATTTGAGAAATGATGGACATGATTATAGGAAGTTTGGTGATAATTCCAAATTAATTTTCTGTTTACTCCTGGAAACGGAAATATTTTTGCAATAAATTGTCTCAAAAAATAATTTTATTGATTTTTTTGGTGGAGTCAGCGGTCTGGGGAAGGTGTCAGTATTGTTTCTGCTCTGAGTAATTCTTTAATGGTGAACTTCAAAGGAGTGAGCCTGGATACCAATTTGAATGAAAGATTATTACTGGCAAGATATAACACTTGATTTTTATCTTTCCCACTTTGGTGTCAAAGAAGTAGCTGGTTCCATGTCATTTTGTTCCATGAAGACAATATAGGTTTATAAACCTTAAGGCAAGAATGGGTGCAGGTTGCATGAGCCATGTCTGGAATGTACAGCTTGAGGTATTGATTTGCCTGTGTATGTACTGCCATGTGAGTGGAAGAGTAACCAATAGTTAAGCACCTGTTGTTAATAGTTTCATATCTAAAATGGCATTGGCAGCTTGCACATACCACAGAGGAGCTGTGGTTCTCCATAGGGTACCTCTGTTCTCCTAAAAAAGCAAAATAGTAAAATAAGAAAGCCAAAGTTTTGCTCAGGCTGTGTCTGGAATCCGTGGGACTTTGGTGTCAATGAGCACAGGAAGTCAATAGTTATTTGTTTAGCAACAGTTTAGAAAAAAAAATGGTTCACATTTTATAATTTTCAAATGAAAAACCCCACATTTTTTCATTAAAACATTTTAATGAAGTGGTATCTATTGTTTTTGTCTGGTTTGTGAGAAGCCGATGATTACAACGGAGAGGGAACTTGTTTCACTAGCTTGAACACATGCCAGAAGTGCTCAAAATGGGAAGAAATGTGCTTGAAAAGTCAGTGAGTTTGAACTTTAAAGGCTCAGGACCTCTTGCCAAGTCTGCCACTTCTTCCCTCTGTAAATACGGGGCTGTTGTCATTTGAAGTGCTCCAGTCTCACTCTCCTCATTTAAAACTGGAGATATTTTAGCCGACTTCTCTTGTAGAGCAGTTTGAGATATGGTTGTGAAGAGCATAGGTGTTATTTTAAGGACTGTTTTTGAAGCAGGGGCGAGAGGTCGGCTCAGGACACCGGCAGAGAAGTTTGGAGAATTTTACCTCCTTACTGCTTGCTGGAACCATTCCCAAGAAAAGGTGTTTCAGCAAGGCATGGCAATTAAAGATGTTTTTTATGTAGTTATTGATTTCAGACCAGCAGACATTGGTGCTAATTTAGCAACCATTTGCCAGAGCAGCTGGGATTGAAGTGAGTGTGTTGTTGCCTAGGAAAACACTGTCCTTAGGTAAAGGTTGAGCACAGAGATGGAAGAGCACAAACAGACTCACGTTGCCATGTCCAGCTGGACACTACACTCAAAGCTCCTCTTTTTGTGGTTTCCACCTTCCTAAGCCCTCAACCTTTACCAATATAGAAATCCAGTGTTGCAAGTGAGCTTTAGCTGCATGATGAGTTTCACAATAACAGATAGGCCTATTGAAAGGGCACGGAATATGGTGTTATTTAAAAAAATCTTTGAATTGTAAAAGCCAACCCTGCTTTTTGTTTCTGGAGTAGCTTATATTGAACACAAGTGTATATCCATGTATCAAATTCAGTATTTAGCTCCAGAGTCAGGACTGTGTCTCTTCTGTGGTCCCAAACTTCTCCCAAATGTAAGAAGACTAAAAGTATATGTTTTGTTCTACATGACTAATTATGCATCATTTTTTGTTGGAAAACTTGTACAGATAAATGTTTTTTAATCTTTTTATTTAAAAAAATAGCTTACCTGGGGACGCTTGAGATGCAGTGACATGTTGCTTTACTGACTTTAGGAAACACAGATGGTTGTCTCCAAATTTTTTTTTGATACTCAAGTGCAAAGCCAGACAAAGAGTTTTTATGGTACTGTTTTCTAGTGGATCTGTTGTAGATCTATTTTGTTTTGGTTTTGTTCCTCAGTACTGCTCAGAAATTAGCTAAAACATTTATATTGCAGAAATGATATAGCAGCAGTTTCAAGTCTTTTGTGCCTTACATGCTTGATTAGAAAAATCCCATTAATGATAGAAAATGCTAATCAGTGATGTGTTTTGCCAGCCACTACAAGCCCACGCATTCTATGTAATCCATTGTTTATTAACTTAATGAAGGTCATTGCAGCTTTTGAAAGCTTGTGTGCAGCTCATCAAAATGGTTTTAAAACTCCATGCTGCTGGACTTTGGTGCTGAAATAAGTCAAAGTTGGGTGCTTTTTTGTCAGAATGGTTCTGGCCTAAATTAAATTTTTTTTCTGGGTAGAATAATCATTCTGGGCTGTTCATTTGTTCATTCTAATTATCAGGACAGACAAACAGTGCAGTGGTGGCTAAGCTGATGGTCCTGCCATTAAGCAGCTAGTCACTGTCTTCATCCACATCTTATTGATTTTCCTTTTCTTTTCTTGGCAGGTGACATCACACAGAAGGGATATGAAAAGAAGAGATCAAAATTAATTGGGGCCTACCTGCCACAGCCTCCCGGTATGTGTATCTGTGCTTGTGATATATGAAGATGTCAAGTGTACTGATAGTTGCCACTGTAGAAATCTGCATCTCTGAAGAAATATATGTGGCAGAAGCAAAGCTATTGTTATGCAGAATAAGCTTATTCCATCCATTTAATGTGTATTTTTATATATATGTCTGCTTTGATGTGCGTGTACATTTTTTACATACGTTGGTGTGGGTTTGGCAGTCATGTCTGGAAAATAAATCAGCCTAAGCCTGTTAGAGAGGCATTGTTTGTTGGAAGGATTGCAAGAATCCAAAGGAAAACCTGATGTCCTAGCTCATTAACATCTCAGCCATGTGAGGTTTTCTGAACAGAATTACGCAAGAGTGGAAGAGAACCTTGGATCTTTGTCATTTCCTCCATTTCTGGGTTTCCTGTCCAAGTCTTCCTTTTGAAGACACTAGAGAGACCATCAGTATCCTTAGAGCTCACCTTGTCCCAAGGCATGTGGGCAACTGACCTTTTACACATACCTGGTTTTAGTATTAAGGGATGATCTGCATGCACTTGCCCAAAAAGTGTAAAAGTGCTTCAAACTGAATTTAATAATGTATTGCTTCACTGAATTTATTTCATATATATGTGTACAAGTTTTCCAGAGTTCTTTTACTCTTGTGAGGCACTGGATCATGAAGTTCAATGTGTAGTTTTAAGTGTTGGTGTAGACCTCTCTTCTGTCTTGGTCTCAGAGGAGTGTGCCTGTGCATTCCTGGTCTCACTGACCTTACAGAGGCTCCACTTAGGCTTGGCTGTTCTCTGAGCCTTGTTTTTATTGCAGGCATTGGCACTAGTTTCTCCTTCTTTTACAAAATCCTTCCTTTTTAGTGGAATTGATGGGGGTTTATTTAAAGTGTTGATTGTGAAGGCACTGCCTTGTTCTCTCTTGGTCAGGTTTGTATATCTGTTGTCTGGCTCCATAGCAGAATGCTGATTTTGTGCCTTTGGATCTCACTTGATCTGCTCCACTGGTGGGAACTCCACAACACAGATCAGTGTTACAGACACCTCTGTTTTCTGAAATGATACAGCCTGGTTTGAGGGTGTCTGTGACTTTCCCAAACCACTGGGAGCCATTAGAGAATGAAGCAAATCAAATCAAGAGAATTACAATACCAGAGGTGCAGTATATTAAATTTCTGGGTATTTATTGGTCCAACCCGACTATCAGGCATACATTAGTCTTCACAGCTGGGTCTCATGAGACCTGCTTAGATTTGCTGGGTTATGAAGAGCTTGACAGCAATGCAGCAGCACAGTTGGTACCAAACTGTTTATTTTTTGTAGTTATTACTCTCCTTTCTTCAAGCAAATAGAGCTGTTTCTCCAGAAAGCTCACAGTCTTTTGGTGAAACTATATCCATGGCTGGAACTGCTGGGGGTTCATATACATGTGATAATGAAAGAGAGAACATGGAGAGCCCTCACAGATTTACCTTTGGAGGTCTCTGCTGTGATACTTAAGTTTTGCAGTACAAGGAGAAGCAGAGGGATCTCTGTAAACCAGTCCTGTGGTGAGGTCCATTCAATAATTTGAAGAGGTCATAATTGAGAATGTAGCTGACTTAGAGCTGTTTTAAAGATGGGACAAAATGGAATGAACATTTTATGCTCACCCAGTTGCCGGAAAATCCCTCACAAGGAATGTGGAATATGGCTAAATCAAGGTAATAACATCAAGAAAAAAAAGTATTGAAATATTGTCCACTGTGTTCTTGTGAATATATTAAGCTCAGTCATTTAGCTGATGGCTAAATGGATTATTTTATTATAGTGGAAGACACTGCTTCTGCTGTATTAAACTATTTTCCTCCATAAATGGTTACTATTTGTGCTTGGATCTTTTGCTGTCTTTGTACTTTTTGTTTGTTTTGTTGTGTTACCTTTTGGACAAAACTTGAAAAGGTTTGATTTGATATAATCCTTCTAAGACTTTATTCAACTGAATGGCTTTAAGTCCCTGCTCACCAGGAAGGGGGAGGTGAATCCTTCCCAAGAAGAAGTAGGATGACAAAAGAGATGCTTTTGTAAGCCTTTGTTAATGTCTCAACAATCACATACATGACCAATTAACCTTTAAAAAATAAATAAAAATTGTAACCTGTTTTGATGGGGAATGCAAGAATTTATAAGCTTTGATGGACTTGGATCTGGGTGTTGCAGGGGAATAGAGGTATTAGAGATATTTTAAACCAGTATGGAAACGGACATGACTTTTACTGGGATGGGAGGCATTAGGAAAAGGTAGGCGGAATTTGCATTCTGTGACTGCGTTCAACAAACTAAAGGAAATCCAAAGGCATTTCAACATCCAGTCCTCCCGCTGCACCTTTGCTAACATCCCTAACGCCCATGTTGGCAGAGTGGAACATCGACCCGCGTTGGCTCCGTGGGTGTCCTGTGGTGTCTGTGCGTGCGTGTGCGTGTGTGCTCTACTGCATGGGGGCAGCAGCTCCACTCGTTGCTGTAACAAATGTAAAAAAACTAAACGTGAATTAATTAGTTTTTTTCAACTTGTTACAGCAGCGAATGGAGCTGCCGCGGTACGGTGTAGACTGCAACACAGTGAAGGAGCTGCCAGAAGAATGCTCCGCACTGCCAACATTGGTGTCTGTGACATCCGGGAAGCGGCCGCTAGAGAGAGAGCAGCCAGCACAGCAGGAAACCGGCCTCTCTTTTATTTTCGTTTTGGTGAGCACGATGAATGTATCTTTTCCAGTCCGTATCTGTATATTACTGTGCCTCATCTGGAAGCCTCTGGTAGATGCCTACATCAGTAGGATGGACATGGGGCTGCCAGTTGCAAGGCAGGACAACCAAAGGATGAAATCTGGAAGGCCGTTGCTGACTTTGTCTGCCTAAGAGTGAAATGATGGGAAGGGAGAAGGAATAGCTCTTCTTAGTAACATTTGAACATACTAACACTTCTCTAGCTTCCATACCATGGATACTTTGGAGGAGGTTGCATACAATAAGCTGGTGAAACACAGGAATACGTGTGTTTCTAATTCCCTTTTTGGCACTGCCTTTTTACAGACCTCTAAACAGCCCAAGCTCACCAGATTCCAGAGGAAGCTGTAAAAGTCTAAGCACCCTTAGTTCTATGCTATTTTCAAGTAGAGATCTCTGGCTGAGCTCTGCTCACATCCAAGCCATTCAGAAGCAGACTGACTTCCAGGAGCAGGCATCAGGCTGGTAGAGCAGGCTGAAGGAAGAATATTCTGCAGGGTTACAGCTCTGCAAGGCAAGACATGACTCCAGCCATGCCTGTAGAACTGTGGCCTTCCCAGATATCCATACCTCTGGCAGGACCTGTGGCTGGTGGCAGGCATTCTGCTTTATCCCTGCATTTGTAGCAAGGCTGCAGAGGATCCACAGTCCCTCAAGACACCAGATTTTCTCTTGCCGACCATGTGGGCAGACATGGAGGACATCACACTCTAGCCTGTGTGCTTGTCCACACTCACACAGGCTGTCCAGATATGTTGTAAGAGATGGCTGGAGGGGAGATAAGATTTGCAGTTCTGTCAGAGCAAGACATATCTAAAAGATTATCTATTTCAGAAACCCTTCTCCACTCATTTTCAAAACAGTTTGCTATAATTCAGTGGAGGAGACCTATATTGGATTCTGACTGTGTTTCAATTTCTTCTCTTACACAGGGCTGCTCTAGGTCAGGTTCCTTCAGTCTGACATGGTTAACTTCTTCTGCCTGAGATTTTTGCAAAACGGGAAGGATTTAATATAAATTGCAATTTCAGGTTTAACTATATTAGTGATATTAAACCATGTGATAAATGTAACCAGTAAAAGGGCTGTAGACATACATGAACAGTCATACATAAATCATCTTTTTGTCATGCTTATTGGGATGCTCTCATTTTAGAAAGGGAAAACTGTTACTTTGAAAGAGTGGGATTAATGAAAGGTAAAGGCAGGCAACCATGTGGTTGATACTCCTCCAGGTGATGTAGGAGCAGGCTCTGAGGCTCCCTGTTTCTGGCAGGACAATCCCAGAGAGCATATTGTCACATGCTGTACAGCAAACATACAGTGACACACAGGGAATGTGCCAGATCCACTGCACATCTGCAGGCTGACTCTGCAGTGCATGCACAGCGGGTCTGACACATCCAGATGCTGCACAGACTGCACATATGCAAAGGACATTTGTACTGTTCCAGCCAGGCTGTCGAACATCCAGAAATCCGGAACGGATATGCTGCATTTGGCAGTGTTAATGGGAGAAGGGATGGGGGGGAGCCCCCTTTTACTTTCCCATTAAATCCCCACCTGCTTTAAGTCAGGGAGACAAAAGTACAGCTTTGTTTCCTCAAGATGCTTTCTCAGGATGTGAATTTGTAGCTGGAGATGTTCTGTGTGCAGAGCAGTTTTTCTTTTCTTAGCGTGCCCGGGTGTCAGACTTCTAAAAATAATAGTGAATCCAGACCTTTATATCTGTACATATATCCCAGTCCCTCTTGTGTGGTGACCTTTCTCTTACTGCCTCTGTAGAAGAGCCATGACAGCCAAAAGCTAAAGTAACCACTTATACAGGGATTTTTTTTCAGAATAACTTTCTGAATTTTATCTTGATTTGATCATTCACTTCTGGGTGAGATAATGTGGACAACTGCATGCACACTATAAAGAGAAACCCTCTCTACAAGGAAAAAAACCTAAATTACCTGTATTCCCCACAAGCTGTGGTTTTGCACAATTTGCTTCCAGTGTTTTGCTAGGAAATTTGATTATTCATTCACAGAACAGAGACAATGTTGCTAGCAATTAAGCATTGCTTCTAACAGCTTAGACATGGGTGGTTCATTCTCTCTTAATCAAGTGCTGTATCTCCGCTAGATTGCTTTCTGTAATTTCCCATCATTGGTACCACCAGTGTAGCTCTATTTGTAGTATAACCATGTGGACCAGTCATCAGTGCTTTATTTATTATGGCTAATAAATCTGTGAGATGTGGTGCTTAAAAGGCACCTGCTGCTCCTTTCACATGCCTAGAGACAGATCCCTGCACCTCCTGCTGCTGGAGCCCCAACAGCACCAGCTTGGGAACATTTCAAGCTATGCAGGGCAGAGAAGATAATTTGTGCAGAAGATCCCTTTGCCTTACAATAAAGCAATTTTCTGTAGAATTAATGTATCTGTTCTCTGTGCATATATTTGCATATTTTCTATGTGTATGTGTACATGCCTTTGCTTTCAGCTATTCCTGCTGCTAAGTCTTAAGGCACTCCAAGTAAACTTGGTGATTACGATTTCATTTTTTCTTCCACAGACATTATTTGTATTGCAACATTATTTGGATTGCAAAGATTGCAAGGAAATATTTAAACAAAATTTGATTCTGAAAAAATACTCTCATGTATTCATTTTATTAATGCCAACAAGTATTCCTATCACATCTGCCTTCCTAATTCTCAGAGATCTTACCAAGGGATAACCATGATGGGGCATTTCAGAAAGTGTATGTGTGTTGAGAGCATGGATCTCAGTGACAGGCACGTGCATTGCACAGCATGTGGGCACATCCCTGAAACAATGAGACAGATGTTTCACAGATGAGAAACTATAGCACACAGACAAATGCTTAGAATGTCTTGGCCTTAAAAAAGACTTTGGTTTTGAATTGGTGGATACTCACAGAGCTTAGTTTGGATAAAAAGGAAGGTACTGAAAGCTTCTGAGAAATACCCCTTGGGGCCATCACTTAAATATGATGGTTACTGTTTTGGTTTTGCCACCATGACTGAGAGTCCAGTTACTGTTTTATAATTCTTTGGTTTTTGATGGCATCTCTGTTTTTATTCTGTACCAAGACCTCATAATATTAAACCTTGTTCAAACACAGAGCAAAAAATACCTTCCTTCACTTTTCACTAAGAGTATATGATGAAATCAATTAGTAATGCAGGTAGTGGTTTCAGCACTTGATGTGATATTTTTTTGGGGGAGGGTATTTTTAGTACACATTAGAGTTGGTGTGCCTTTCAAAGCATTTCAAGATTTCCACGGAAATACCTGTTGATGTTCCTGGAGGTCATCTGCAGAACATAAGAGCATAGGAGGAAACATGAAAGTGTTGATCTAAAGTCTGACAAATGGGTGAGGAAAGATGTCTCAGCCAGAGGTGAATGATAGAGGGTAGAAAGGAAAAACACCATTGAGGGCCTTAAAATTTACCAGGGCTGGAGCAGAGGAGGTGGAGCCTGTGGAGGTGTTTGAAGACTGGATGCCACTGTCAAAATGAGAAACTTCTGGAAGTCACAGTGCTGCCTGAATTTGTCTGCAGTGTGATTTGACTAGCCCATTGGTGAATATGTTTGCTATGTGAATAGGTAGTCTTCTTTTACATATTCTCCAAAAAGAATCTTCAAATGGGACACTGAAACTGTCTAAAGGAAAATGGAAGTCAAACATCACATATTCTCTGGAGCTGTAATGTGATGTCCACCATCACTGGGATAAAAGAGAGAAAAAAAGAAGCCATGATATCCATGCTGAGCTAGAATTGAAAACGAAACCTTTCAAGGAAATGCTGGAAAGCAAAATTGAGATTGTAATGAAGAAGGGAAATTTGAAGTATGTGCATTGTTTTAAGTCAAGAGTAAGCTCACTTGTGAAGTAAAATTTTAATTAAACAAATCTAATCAGAAATTACATTTTTCCAGATTTATCTAGCAGAATGTGGCTCCACTTTCCTGAATGTCTTTGGTTAGAAGTATTGCATTTTAAATGTCCCTTGGCTTATCCAGTGAATTCATTACTTAGTTGCACTTTTGATGGGAAGAGTGAAATGCCACACTAAGTAACCGAGTTCCATGAGGATAGTGTGACATTTAGCATGTTTACAAAATACACTGCGTGTTCATACCTGGCTTTACTTTTAAAGCTGAGCCATCAGCCATTGAAGAGAAGCTCAGGAAATACTGTGAAGGGAAGGTAAATACTGTTTCTTAAAATTGCACTGCAAGCACTGTATGCCTGCCTTCCCACTGGCCCTGGAGTTGTTTGGTTTATCCTACAGCTCTCTCTCCTGGGGGCACACATTGTAAGTTAGTTTTAGAACAATAAATGTAGTCTTTGTTTAAGAATGCCTTCTAGTTCTTGTCACTTAGGCATTTCAGCTTTTAAATATTTTTAGATGCAAAAATTAAGCACCGACTTAGAATAAGAGATACATCAAAGCCACTTGTCAATTGTCATTAAGGAAACAATTGTCCTCTGCTAGAGAGGGGAGTGCATCTGTTGCCATGTTATCAGCACCTAGTGTTGCAATTTAGCTACAAAAAGAAGTAATAAATAAAGGAGGAACAAGGGGGTGGGGGGGGGGAAATTATAAAAGGAGGTGAAACCTGCTTCCAGCTGACAGTTTTGTACCTTCCATGCACTTAAAAATAAACCTATCCAGCTTGCAGTGGTATTACTTAAATAGCTTTACTGAGGCTCTTGCATTTTTAGCTAAATGCAGTCAAGACAGGATCCAGCTTGCAGATTAGGATTTGTGGATTGATGTATCTGCATTAAGTTGTCTGCCTATGAACCTTATATTTATGCTTCCATTCTTATGTGAAGAGATATAGTTAATTCAGTTGATGAAACCCAAAGAGCTTTTCAGTTTATTCCAAAGCAGATACCTCCACTGACCACTTGCACAGCTCTCAGGGCTTCACTGGGCTTACAGAATTGCCTGAAGATGGGTGTCTGATACTGTTCAGGATTTCCTGCAGTACTGGAGATATCTGCACAGAGTGAGCGCACATAAAACAGGACTTCAAGGGGACAATGCCATTCTGGTCAAGCTGGGTATCACAGTCCACAACCCTAGCAAAGAAATTTGGCACCTTTGTTTAGAATCCTGAGTTCTAGCCTAGTCTGCTTTTCATAATGGGAGCTTAGCTTAAGCGCCTTCTTTTCAACACCTAAATATTGGTGTCTTAGGAGCTTTAGCTTGTATTAGGAACGTCTGTTTGCTCCAGTGCACCTGCTGATGCCTGTGTGTATTGTGATGGCCATGAAGCATGGATTTCTAAGCCTCTCGTATAAAATAAATGTGTTCCAGGCATATATATTTTCCTGAAATTTGTCATGGCTTGCAAAGAGTCAGTCACTAGTGCTAATCACGTTTACTTGGTAAAGTCCTGCTTCAGCTGCAAGACTGGCGTTATTAAGAATTATGCTGCTTTGACAGTGACTGTGATTGTGTCTGTGCACAGGGCACTGGCATGACACTGTCCTTTCTCTCAGGAAAGCCACTCATTGCTTTGCCACCTCCTTAAATTTAGGAATCGATCCAAGTATGGATTCTCAAGCCATTACGCCGCTGATTCACAAACTCGTCTGGGCAAAGCTGCACTTGAACAGGCATTAGCACTTAACTCACAGACCCTTGAGCTGGCTGTGAAAGCTATCAATTTTTTTGGGTTTACTTGTGTTCAGAAGTAGAAGTGAAAAAAACTGTATTCTTGTTACTGCACTATATTGCCAGAGCCTTCATGGAGGTGAACAATTTGGCTGTTAACACCGCTTTGTTATTTGCGGTAACACTTCACTGGTTTCATGGTACTCATTATTCTGCATGGCTTTTACTCCCACCCATTGCTCAGGAATGGCAGTATGTAGGTTCTTGCTATTGTGTCCTTTGTCTCTCACACCACTGCTTGTGCTGTAGGAGCCAGTGAGTGCACAGGAAGCCAAGATGTGAGTCCAGGCAATCCAACTAATTCCTGCTCCAGCCCTTCAGTAGAGAACTGTCACCCAGTTCCTTGCTGTCTCTCCAAAGTGGGTTTTCCACCCTAGAGGAACATAATACAAAGAGGCGTCCCCACAACTGGCTGATGCAGAGCTTCTCCTTGTATTTTAGTACACAATTAACTTCCTTATCTTAATTGGTGTTGTTAGTGAGCCAGGTTCACATGTCCTGCTCCACTCTTGGGTAGTGATTTATTTGCTTTTTATATGTATAGGTAAGTGGGAAGTAAAGCCATCAAATGATTCCCCAGATCTCATAAAGGCATTTTGATGTTTTGATTTAGTTTTCTATAGCCTTAAATGACCACTGGTGCAGGATGATGAGTTGGGGCTCCCTCTTTCTTGACTGTATGAAGAAATTTTATGTTGCCCATTGGGTCAGAACTGACTTACTTAAAAGAGCAAACACATGCATACAAGGTAGAAGGAAATAAAACTTGCTAAATTGTCTCAGTTTTAAGATTAAATGAGACACTTAACGTATCTGTAGTAAAAACACAATCTCCATAGTGAACTGGAGGAGGGAAGGGCCCTTGGCAGTGCCAGGGAGTGCTGTGGGCAGCAGTGCTGCCTGGCCAGTTGGGTGTCCTGCTGTCTTCTGCCATGGCAGGGTCAGTGTTTGATGTTTTCATGTGTGCACTGTTATTTTACACCTGGAAAAAGATGTTTGTGTACTGCCCACAGCTGCAGAAAGGGACTGAGATACTTGGGGTGTCTCACAGTCACTAAGCCAGGAGAAGGATATATTTTGCCCAATGGCTTCCAGGTCTACTTGGAAGATCCTCCTACAGCAGTTGTGCACCTCTGAAACTGATGCTTTTCCTCACAATTTAGTTTCCCCTAGATATTTCTAAAGCCTATTGCATGTGCTTTTTTGTTTGGAGGATACAGTTAATCCCCTTTTCCTGGATCATCATGATGTTGTACTGCAGTGGCAACATCTCAATTATTTTTGTTTATTTTTCCCCACATGCCATTGCTCTACACAGGTCACTTGCCATGGGAAATGTGGCACTGCTTTGTTAGCAAAACCTCTGTCCCACAGCATCAATGTTAGGTGTAGAATTTTGGGATTTTTTTTAGGATTTTTGTGAATATATGTGATTTCCAGCAATTATTTCATTCCTGATGATGTAGATAAGGACTGAGATGAGTAATAGTGCTTAGCATCTCATCCACACTGAAACATAATTTTTGGAAAAAATTCCGTCAAAATTAGTTTTATTATTAACTGTGTATTGCTCATATTCAGGGTGACCAAAGAAGGAAAAAATGTGAATATAAAATGGAGGAGAAAGTATTTATTTTGATGTATAAAAGTGAGGAAAAAGTACTCCTTTTGATTATTTCAGTGATTTAGAAGTCAGGTTAACCTGACTGAAAGAATAGTAAGGGAAGTGAGAGCAAGTGAAATTATGCAGTACTATAGTGTGGAGGCAGAGGAGTTAAATGAACACATTTGATTTGATTTAAGAGAGTGAATTATTAATCACAATCTGAGTAGAGGAAAATTTATGGATTCATTCTGTCTTTTAGGCGCCTATGAGATTTTACTCCAAGCATGGTTTTTAGCCAACCACCCGTTCCTCCACAAAATCAAAGCAGACTTGACACCGCTGATAATCCAAAGATTTAAGAGAGAGGCTGGATTTTGAGTGCAGTTTATTTTCATAAAGAAATAAGCATACAATGCCAACTTTTTTCAAAAGATACTTTTTGAAGAGTCCATTGAAACCCAACTGAGACTGATTGAAGTAATCACAGGATTTTTGGTTGGTCTGTAGTCTACATAAATATTCTCACTTCCACAAATGTAAACTCTTATCCCTCTCCAACAAGCTGCCATTGAACCGTTGAGAAATAGTAGTGGAGAGCTTTTACATTATGTTTTAATTGAAAAATATGAGCATATTTCCAAGTATTGTTTTGCTGAATCCAATTGCAAGTTATTAGTCCTTTATTTGAGCCTAAGTGCAAGGGGACAGTTTTATTTCTGTTGTTACAATTACACATAGTGTGTAATTACTTCTTAAAGGCAAAAAGTCATAGGAAAGAATCAATTTAATTTTGTCAGGTACTCCTCTCTTTATCCCTGTGTATCACACACCCAAGGCTCTGTGCTTTGTTAGCTGCAATCTGAATGCATCAGCTGGGCTTGTCTGCTCAGGTTCTTCTCTGGAAGAAAGCAGGGCACCCCATCATGCCACTATTACAGATGCAGGTTTGATTTTTCCTGTTGTCTGTTTGAACTTTTCTGCTTAAGTCATTGCCTTCACTTTTCTCTGGAAGTTGTCAAAGAACATCAGTTTCTAGAAGTGTTTATATATCATGCTGCTGTTATGTTATTACTGCAGTTTAAGAAGCTTTCAAGAAAATACTATTTTTAAAAACAAATTCATGATGGGAAAGTGATTAATAAAAGGTTTGAATCTTAAAATACTGGCTGTTTAGGCTCAGCATACTCAAATGCTGCAGGTTTACAAAGCTATTTTTGTTGCTTTGATGGAACAGGTTACTATTTTCAGCCTGGTTTGGTGCAGTTTTTGTTTACTTTCTGAGCATTGGTAGCTAAAAATGACTGACAATATTACTATAGTTCCCTTCCCACATGAACTAGTTTCCACAGGTTACTATTGTTTTGTCACCAGCTAACACCATCCAACCAGATGAGGTTTTAGGTGATACACACTAGGTTTTCCTAGGAACCGATTTGTGGGAAGGTTTCAGTATCCATTGCAATGGTGTCTGCCTTTATTATCTCATTGAAATACTACTTTATGAAAAGTCATCTGTTTGTGGAAATAAAAAATGCCAAGTTTACTGTCTGTTTGCTCTTTCTATGTTGTCCATGACCCTGGAATAAAGGTTTTTTAGAGAGAACCAGGAAAATAACCACATCAGAAAACCTGACCAGAGGCAAGTAGTGTATAACCAATTTGACACGATGCGCTTTAGGCACTGAATGTTAATTTTCTACTCCTAGTATATGCTGAACTCCTCCTCACTATAAATGTTCCAAAATTCAATCGGAATGAGCTGTTTGCTTGTTTTTTTCATTAATGCAGGGGTGGACCAGGCATTACCACAAGAACGTCGAACTCCTGTCACTCCGTCCTCTTCGTCTCGGTATCACCGCCGCAGGTCCTCAGGGTCACGGGATGAGCGCTACAGATCGGGTGAGTGGGACTGAAGACCCCAGAACTGGAATGAAAACTTGAAATGTCTTGTTCTGTTCCTCACTTTTTTGAAAAGAAGTTTGTTGTAAACTCATGTAGCTATACACTGGGAACATTCATTGTGCAAACAGGGACACAGTCCATGTGTGCAGTAGTGGAGTTACAAAGCCAAGGTGGATCTGGAACTGGATCTGGCAGCAAGCATGAAGGGCTGCACAAAGGCATTTTACAGGCACACTAATAGAAAAAGGGAAGGGTAAGGGAAACATGGTCCCACTGCTGAATGGGGCAGGAGACTGGTGACAAAGGGCATGGAAAAGGCCAAGGTAATTCACGTAACCTTTGCCTTGGTCATGCTGATGATATTTGAGTTTTGGAAACCAGGGCATCTGAGACCAATGGGAAAGTCTGGAGCAATCTACCCTCTGTGAAAGAGAATCATGTCAGGGAATATTTGAACAAACTGAATGTGTAAAAGTCTGTGGGATATGATGGGGATGCATCACTGACCAAAGTGAGTCCACTTTCAACTCCTCAAAAGGTTGTATCAGTCAGGGGAGATTTCTGCAGACTGAGAGAAAGCAAGTTTCATTGCTGTCTTCAGGAACAGCAAGAAATAGGATCTGGGAAACGACAGGCCAGCCAGACTGGCTGGAAGTTCTTTTTAAATATATGAAGGGCAAGGTGGATTGGGAGTAGACAACATGGATTTACAAAATTCTCTTAGTAGGCTGATCAATTCATGCTTGATAGGCCTAATGACCTTCAATGAGATGACTTCCCTGGAGGTTGAAGGAAGAGCAGTGGAAGTTGGATGGCTTTAATTTAGTGAGGCTTTTGACAGTGTCTCTCCTAACATCCTCCTTGACAAACTGGTGAAATGTGGATAAGATAAATTGGAATTGGATTAGATAGGCTGAAATTAAATTCAGAGAGTTGTGATTGATCAGTGGCACAAAGATCAGCTAGACACCAGTCTCTGATGGGTACTGTAGGGAAGGAACACTGGCTCCAGTACCCCTTAATAGCTTCATTAGTGACTGCAGGTGAGACAGTGCCCTCTTCACAGGTGATACTAAATTAGAAGGAGTGCTTGATATACCATACATGTATAGTGCCATTCAGAGGTATCTGGGCAGCTCTGAAACTTCTTTACTCTTACCTTTGAAGGTATAAACTGCATATACTACACCTCACCACAATGAAGGGTAGGTGTGCTCAGTTTGAGCTGCTTCAGGGGCTGCTGCAGTAGGAGTGTCCTTCTCAGACAGCAACCTGAGGCCACAGACTGGTTCATCTGGTGCTGCCTCTCTTGCAGCTGCAGAATTAGGGAGCCATTGACAGCAGCACCCACCAACCTCTGTGGCGGAGACCCTGGTGAGCTGAGTCAGAAGCCAGGGCCTGATAGTTATGGAGGGTCTCAAGGAGAGTAAATTTGACTGTGGAAGCTCTGGATTGTGTTTGAGAGATGCTTCTTGCTGGATACAGTCAGATTCATTCAAATACTAAATATTTTATTTAAGCATAAGAAAAAGCTTTTTTTTCTCTGAGAAGTCAAGCACTGGCACAGGTTGCCAAGAGAAGTTGTAGTGTCCGTTCTTGGAGCTATTCAAAACCTCACACAAGCAGTGTGCTGTAGATGACCCTGCTTAAAGCAGGGAGTTGGACTGGATGGTCTCCAGAGCATCCTGCTGACCTACTCCAGTCTGTGGTTCTGTGGCACAGCTGAATTTTACTGTACTGATTCTAGTTTGGTAATACTATAAGAAAAATATTTAATTTGCAGTATAGCAAGTTGGGAACATCATTATGCCCTAAATAGAAGCACTGATTAAAGGAAGATAAAATTAATTTCAGAGCTGAACAGAAGGGTAATAACTAATTTCCAAGTGAATGGGATCCAACTTTCTTTGTGATACTGCTCCAGATATAACACAAAATGAAGGAAGTGATTGGTTTAAAACTGGTTTATAATGGCTTCTCACAACAAGAACGAGATTGAGGTGCTGGAGCATGTCCAGAGAAGGGCAGTGAAACTGGCAAAGGCTCTAGAGCACACATCTTAACAGGAGCAACTGAGGGAGCTGGAGGTGTTCACCCTGGAGAAAAGAAGGCTCTGGGGAGACCTTATCACTCTCTACAACTCCCTGAAAGGAAACTGGAGATAGGAGGGGTTCAGCCTCTCTTCACAAGTAACAAGAGATAAGGACAAGAGAAAATGGCCTCAAGTTGTGCAAGGGGAGGTTTAGGTTGGATATTAGAAAAAAAATTCTTCACCAAAAGAATTGTCAACCATCGGAACAGGCTGCCCAGGGAAGAGGTGGAATAACCATCCCTGAAAGTGTTTAAAAGGCATGTGGATGTGGCACCTGGGGATGGGGTTGAGTAGTGAACACGGTGGTGCTGGGTTAATGGTTGGTCTCAATAATGTTTTTTTTTCCAACCTTAACAATTCTGTGACTCCATAAAGAAAAATTGAGTTCTGAAACTTCTTTACTCTTACGTTCGAAGGTGTGAACTGCATGTACTGCACCTTACCACAGTGAAGGGTAGGTGTGCTCAGCTGTTGTTTGAGCTGCTTCAGGGGCTGCTGCAGTAGGAGTGTCCTTCTCAGACAGCAGCCTGAGGCCACAGACTGGTTCATCTGGTGCTGCCTCTCTTGCAGCTGCAGAATTAGGGAACCATTGACAGCAGCACCCACCAACCTCTGTGGCAGAGACCCTGGTGAGCTGAGAGTCAGAAGCCAGGGCCTGATAGTTATGGAGGGTCTCAAGGAGAGTAAATTTGACTGTGGAAGCTCTGGCTTGTTTGAGAGATTCCTCTTGCTGGATGCAGTCAGACACATTGTGCTGACACAACTGGAAAATTGTGGAGAACTTATTAAACCTTTTGTAATGTATCTCTGGTTCATTCCATTAGTCAAAGAGCTTGCCATTCCCATTTAAAGAAAATTAAATGATAAATGTGGCAGAGAAAGTTCATGTGTGTCCAGACCATTCTGATAAATTTTTAAAACTCCCTCCTCCCCTCAGAAACCCTGGGTTCATGCTGTAGACATTGCCAGATTTTTGTTGAATAATGGTTGTGGTATCTGCATAATAATTCCTTGATATATAAGGTCTTAGAAACTTCTCCAACATTACACTATAAATGGTCTGATTTCTACCCAGTGTTTTTAAATAGGTAAAAAAGTACTATTCCTGAACTTGCCTAATTTGTGGGCGTTCAACACATGGTCCTCAAATCTCCAAGCTGTGACTCGCCAGAGCAGTTCTGTTAAAAACATGAGCATTTGACTGTGAGTCCAAAGTCGTCTGCTTGAGCTATGTTTGCCATTTGCAAATGGAGATGTTGAGTCAGTTTGGGGAAGGGCAAAAGGAGACATCCTGCATATCTTCATTGGGTGCCTCTTGTGAGACCCCAAGAGTGCTCTGAGTTGGTGTTGCTGCCTCTTGGTTTCAGTGGCTGCCTGCTGCCTTAAAAGGAAGGCATTTGTTCAGTGAAATGGTGCATGAGGTCCTGTCTTAGGGATGAGGCTGTAATTATATATATATATATCTAAATCATAAAGACACTTCATTGCTGAGAAGTAAGGAATCCAGTGTAAAGGGCTGTTATTAGTGCAGGAGTCTCACTTTAGGACAGTCAGGACTACACTACAAATTTAGATCCTGCTGCACTGAAAATGTCATCAGTGTTAAAACTGAAAAGCTTGACAGTGTTTTGGGGACTTCTTGCAAGGCTTTGAGTTCCTAGCTTGGTTGCTATATAGCATGACTCCTCAGCAATGCACCAAGCTCTCCAGCAAACTGGTTTGATCAACTCCTGCATCTTCACTCACTCCAAAGAAAACCAAATGTAGCAAATGTCAGTGAAAGTAAATGTAAGTATACATTTCCAATTTTTAAAGTTATCAGATCATCTTCAAATTTACTTTCAGGGGAGTTTTGCTAAGATACAGCACAATGTTCCACCCTGATAAAACACCTCAACCCTGAACTATGTCCTCCCCTTCTATGTGTTGCCCCTGTGAGATCAGAATTCTGTTTCTTTCTTGGTCTCTTAATTACTCAATTGTTACTGCAGACTGCAAACTTGCAAGTCAGATTTCATTCTGGTTATCATGTTTTCAGATTCAGATTTGCTTCAGGTAGAAGTCTCTCTTTGGCTTGTTGTTTTGCTGTGCTTAATACTTCAGCATCTCTGCTCTGATCACATTGTGATTGTTAGATCCTAGCTGTTACCCAGATTGAGTGTTTGTTATCATATTTGGCACATCTACTTGGAAAAAGCCCAAAACAAAATGAATACACACTTTTAACCAATAAGGAATTCACATCTAGGAAAACATTTCCTTTCCTTAGTGTTTTTGCTGAGTTTATTTCAATTAACATCTGCAAATAAATTTCCCATTCCAACTCTGATCAAAGTCCTTTTCTGTCTCTTCTTGGTAAGGTTTTCCTAATTGGAAGTCTAAGATCCTGAAAGTCAGCCAGTTCTCCTTCCATGCCTTTGTTTTTTTATGTGGATTTATATGTCAGCAAAGATTGTTTAATGAACTCTCTTTGGAGACTCAAAATCATTGCTGCCACTAATATCACCTTCAACTTATTCTCTTGTATTGTGCAAAATGTCAAGCTGTGACATTTTTAATCCCTACCTGTTTTCTTACTTCAGTCTTTATTACTACTATTATTATTATTATTTCATTAATGTTGTAACCAAATTTTTCAGTGCTATAATTTTGAAAACCTGCTTTCTATGATTTTATGTTCTAAATAAAATTGACACTTGAGTTTTTGGACATTATTTTTTCCCTAAATGTTCCTGGGATACTTTTTGTTTCAAGATAATTGGATTTTAGAATGCAGCCTACACTGGAAATTTAGTCTAATTCTTTAAAACCAAAAAGGTTTAAAATTTCCTGGCTGCTTCTCTTTATACAGGAAGGGAGCCTGAAACCACTATGTTTCAAAATGTCAGCTTTGATCATTTTTCCGATGTTTAAAGAAAGAGAAAATGCTATAAAGTGTATTAACTGAAATTGTGCAGGGTTAAGCGATATTATTTACTTTATACAAATGTGGCAAATAGCTTAGCTGATATTAATCCAAAAACATTCCTTGATTTGTTTACTACTGATTTTTATAAAATCTCTTAGTATTTACTCATTTAGAAACAGTATTTGGAAAGGTTTGCCAAGTGTAGATCATGGCAATGTTTTTCTCTTAGCAACTGCCATTCCTTATCCAGTGCTTGTACTATAACATTATCTGGGGGCTCAAGATGACACTGAAGCCAAATGGTGCTGTAGGCTGGATCAGGAACTTCTGCCAAGAGGCTTTTCTGGCCTAGTGGATTTTTCAGGCAAAGGAATGCTGGCTTGCACAGCACTTGTGTCTCTGCATGTGGAATAGATGTCAGCATCGGGCTTGGTCTGCTGATGAGACTGTGAAGTCATGTTAGTAATGGTCCTGTAGATGTAGCTGCAGTTGGCCATGCAGCTTTTGTTTCCTTGGTGCCATTTAGAAGCTAGGTTTCTTGGGTGCTTTTGGAAGATTTGAGATACGGAGCTAGGAATTCTGTGGTGGAGTAGGCACGGGGGTAGCCTGGATAGCTTGGCTTTCACACTCCTGCCGTACTGTCTGGATGAGCTAACTCAGTGCAAGACTGAGATTTTCGGGGTCTATTGTCCCTCCATACAGTCACTAGGGCCCGGTTTGCTCACTGGTAGCGTGGCTGCATTCTGCTCTTGCTAACATTGAAAACCCTCATATGAGCACCTAGAGTTTCTGCCACCACTATTGAAAATGCCATCATATCAGCTGTCTTGCTTTTGGAAGAATGGTATGGTGCTGATGTTGTGTTTAAAAGCCCCTGCACAGTGTGTTCAAGTGATGTCGGTGCTGCCGGAGCTGGGCCCTGGCCTGAGGCTGCTGTGGTAGAGACTGGAGCTGGGCTGGGCTGGGCTGGGCTGGGCTGGGCTGGGCTGGGCTGGGCTCGGTGGTGTCAGTGCTGCCAGAGCTTAGTCCTGGCCTGAGGCTGCCGTGGTAGAGGCCGGAGCTGGGCTGGGCTGGGCTGGGCTGGGCTGGGCTGGGCTGGGCTGGGCTGGGCTGGGCTGGGCTCGGTGGTGTCAGTCCTGCCAGAGCTTAGTCCTGGCCTGAGGCTGCTGTGGTGGAGGCCCGAGCTGGGCTGGGCTGGGCTGGGCTGGGCTAGGCTGGGCTCAGTGGTGTCAGTGCTGCCGGAGTTGGGCCCTGGCCTGAGGCTGCTGTGGTGGAGGCCGGAGCTGGGCTGGGCTGGGCTCTGCTGCCACGTAAAGGCTGCAGTGCAGAACAGCAGCATCTGCTGGGCCCTGCCAGGTGACAGAGCCCACGGGCAATGGGCAGGTCCTAGGGGTCAGAAATTGTTTTCTTGGTCACTATAAATAAATCACCCCTAGTTCTTTGTTTCCCAGCTGGCCATGGTCTGTGGGGTTCAGAGAGCAGATCTCCCTCAAATACCTTCAGCACCTTTCTGGAGAACAAGTATCTTGTCCTTCCTCAACTGGGCAATGAACACACAAGGAACTGAAACATCAGGTCCTTTCCAACTTCGTTTTTCCGAAAGGACATCCTGTGGCCTTTAAATTGGGCCAAAGCAAGAAGCCTGAGTTCTCCATTCCAATGCTGAAAACCAGAGTACCTCATTATGTGCCAGGACCTGGCTTTTACTGTTTCCACACTTGTGAGTAGCAAAAACCCACCTAAAACCAGAATGGATAGCACAAAAAATGTGCACTAATAACATTTAAAAACTAAAAAAAGAGCAACATTAATTGCTAGGGAATGTGGTGTAATATATTCAAAGGCACATGGATGTGTTAGGAAAGACATAGTGTCTCAAAGATTTCTACCGCACCATAATTCTTCTCTGATGAGATAAGGATGGGACAAATTAGTTGGGCCAAGGTTATTAAGTCTCTTGTTTCTCTTGAGCTTTGTAATGGGTCTTGAAGATGACCAGAGCACTGCCTGGAGCAGTGTAATCCTTAAGAAAAGTGAGACCAATGAGCTGTAAAAACTGAGTTTTCCAGATGTCAGGAATGATGTGGGAAGTAGCAGCACAAGTGAAATTGTGTGGCCTCTGTGTCTGGGGGTTCATGGTTCCTAGAAGTAAGACCAGCAATGAGAGCATATGCACTGCATGGACTCAGTGGACAGGTTTTAAAAGGCTCAGCAGCAGGTGAGCACAGAGCTGGGAGCTGAGAAATAGAGTGTTTTGAGAAATGCCATTTGTGGAATCAACACCTCTCAGCTGGTAGAATGGAGGAAGAGTACGGCCTGTTGAGTGGTCGTGGTACCTGCACACCTGGGTGGGAGAGAGCCTCCCATCTGATGGTGATTTTTTTTTCCCTTCTGATGATGAGAAAGAAAAAAATTGGTCCAGCCCCTGCCCCAGAGATCCCACCACTGCAGGGAACAGCCTGAACATTTTCCATGTTCACTCAGCACCTCTATTAAAAGACATATTAATATAGGAGATACTTGGAGGTACCGTCGAAACAAATGCATCCCAACTACACCTTTCACAGCTCAAACTCCTGAGCCACCTTTCCCACATTGGAGTTCAAAGGGGAAAAGACAGAACAATTTATACTGAGCATGAAATTGTTAAACTTCAGAACAAATCATCCCAGGCCAGGTTTGAGTGGCATTTGAAATATGGTAGTTAGGAATGAAAGAACATTCCCTGCAGACCCAAGTCCTAGAGATGCTGGCACCAGACCTTTCTTAGCTGAGCTGCTCCGCTCTAGGAGCTTCAGTACCTGCCTCACCATTTATTTATTCTCATTTACTATGAGACAGGTGTGTGCATGAACCCTAACAATGGTTGCTGACATTTTGTGTCTTTATAGCTTACCTCATGGTAATTTGAAAATGTAGAGGTAACTTATATTTTGTATTTTGAAAGGACATTCAAGATCTCACCATGCAATCCTGCCAGAAAAAAAATTACACTGTGACACTATGAGCGTCGTGCTCGCTAAAGCATGGAATGGGAAAATTCGAGGAATCCTTTTTACTGAATCCTCATCATGTAGCATTTCTCCAGAGAAGCAGAAGAAAGGAAAATATGTTTAATGTGCTATGTATTAGAATGGGACAGGAATGCATATAAATGTTCATGTGACTGATCATAAAACAAATAATATTTTAACCCTAAATGTGAGGGTTACTTGTAGATGTTAATTTGAAATTATTAACTTGGCTGTAAACAGACTTATTCAGAAATTAATTAATCTCCTATCTGATTTAGTTTGCTTACAAATTTGAAGCTACAGCTCAATCAGGACAAAAAAGGAGTTGAAGAAAAATACTGGCAAATTTATAAAAAATTTAAAAATACTGTAATTTTTATGACCACATCCTTACTTTTGACCCAGCAGGAAAAAATTGTGCGGATAAGTATAGAACTCTTGAGAAAAATTATTTGAGGATCTCTGGAGAGAAACAAATATAAAGTTACTTAAGTTCAGATTGCATAGTAAGGGGGCCTGAGATGAGATCACTGTGTGAAGCTGACTTCCAGATTGCATTACAAATGGGATAATAAATAAATGGAAGGATGGAAATTATTAGTGGGAGACCTGCACGTTCGGGTTTTATTTCACTTATGAGGAGAATTAATGCAATTTTAAAACTCATAGTTTTGAGAAAAACATTTTAAAATTAACTTTATTATAATACTTGAAGAATCCAAATTAAAGAAAGAAAAACTATGCCTTTCAGCAAAACCAGCAGTGGAGTCAGAGAGAGTTCAATCTGTTGTTTTGGTGTCCTCTGTTTCCAGCATGTGAGCTCTGTTTTACAGCCTGCCCATACAGCTTTCCCAGCCACGAGTTCAACTTCTCCCTTCCTTCTACCCAGAATTATGGATTACTGCTGTGCAAGCCAAAGTGGTAGATGACAGTCATGCTTCTCTTCCTTAGAGTTTAGCTTTCTGGCCACATGAGAACGTACCAAGCATCTGGTTTGTGCATGTGTTCAGCAGGTGGGGATGGACGATGCACCTCCTGAGCATCAGTGGGGCCTGTTGGCTGCAGCATCCTTGAAAAGCCAAACCTTTTCCAGTGGCACATTCCTGGGAGTGCACATCTTTTCTAAACCACTGACTTTTAACTGCCAAAAAAGGTACAGATAACATTCAGCCCCAAATTCATGAAAAGACAGCAGAAGTTTCCCTTGCAGTTCCATGTATCCCCAGTTCCCAGAAAAGCCAGATGACTATGTATAGTATATATAGCTTAAATAGCCCAAAGATTGAAACTTGCACACATAAGTTGTTTTTTTGAAAGGTTAGCAACAGTTTATTTCTGTTAGTAACCTCCACAGCCCTCCTATAAATGAGAGTTATCTTAGAGCAGCTGTTCTTGCATTCTATCATGTGTTGACTGTTATGAATGCCATATTTCAGAATTAATAGCACACCTGCTTCCAGATGGAGAGAAATTAGGTGTCGCACTGTTTGGGCCATGTGCTTTCCTATCTTAATACCCAGAGAGATTGTGAAAGTATTCTGAGACTGCTTCATTATGAAATCACCCCCAGCAAAGATCTGTTATTATATGGACTCACTTTCACATTCCCTGGGGTGAGATGATTTCCAAGGGACTGATCTGTGTTGGATGAACACAGCAATTTTTATTAAATCACTTGCCCTGTATCTGCCTGAAAATAACGCAGTGCTGTCAGCCCAGGACAACCAAAATACAAAACCCAACTGTAATCTGTTCTGATGATAGCACATTTACCATGTTTCACCCTATTTACTATGTCCTGATTGCATTTCCAATAAATGTAGCTACCAAGTCATCTCTATTCAGAGTATTTACAGGCCACTTATTAGGAAATGAATTCTCAGTGTATCCTTTGTTTCCATGGCAGCTCTAACAAAGGTCTGATTAAACTCAGAAGCAACTTTTGTGCTTTCAACTACTGGTTTACTGTAAGACAGCAATTACCAACCTTCTCGCTGTATAATTACTTAGCATACAATTGCTATACTTACCATTGTCTTGTCCAGAGTTTTCAGCCAAAATTCACCTCTGATAATGTTATTTTCCTATCATATCAGCTATTTCCCTGTAATAACTAGAAGTTGTTTTGATTATTCTGTTGCACTCTGTGTTGATGCAGCAGAAAATGCCCTTGATTCCATTGCCTCCTCTGTCTATTCTTCCAGCTTTTTTCCTTGATGCCATCCCAGATGCTTGCTTCCCTATGACAGAGATTTATTTGTGGTTTTCCTTATTTGTTAAATGTCTGACTTCAGGGCTGATCCTCTACTGCAATATAAACAAGACATAGCTATGTATTACATATACCTAAATAACCTCCAATTAAAAATCCTTTGGCATTCTCAGCTCATTAGACCAGAGTATCAGCCTTCTTGATCTTAATAATCTGCCATTCTCTGAGTGAGTTAGTTGTGTTTGAGGGCTATCCTGTAACAAGCAAGGAGTCTAAACCTTCTCAATCCTTAGGCCTGTCTTGTCTCCCAATTGTCATCCATCATGTTACCAGGAATTGGCTACTACTGCAAAGGAATAAAGATTGTTTCCAATGGCTAGCTGAAAAAAAAAAAAAAAAAAGATGGCAAAAAGAGCTCAGAGGAGAGGAATGAGAGGAATTACATGAGCCAAAAGGAAGAGACAGAAGAGATGGATGAATTCAGATCACAACTAGGTTGGATTTGTCTCCAGGCAATTTTATTCTTCTAGGGGTATGTCCCTTGAAAGGAGGGATAGAAGTATTACCATTACCTTACAACAGGCAAACCAGGCTGCTGAAGATGGTAGGGACTGTTAGGTAATTCTCCATCTGTAAAGAAAAAAATTAGGCAACTCTTGTTTTTTCATATTTGTGTTTCTTAAACAGCTGGCGATTGCATATGAAGGCTTTATAATTCTTGGGAAACTGAAAACGTGAGCAAAATCAGAGGATGGAATATATTTTATCAGAAACAGAGGCAGAAAGAGATTCTAAAATCTTGATTCTACCAATGCACGACTCCTGTCTACAGCCAGTATAATTTCGTGTCTTAAAAGGAGACAGGGCTGCGTGGTAAATGAGATGCAGGAGAACTACTTGACACACAACTGCAAGACCTGATTTAAGTACAAAAGAACATAATGTTTTTCTTTTGTGTGCTGAGGCATTTTATGCAAGGGCTGTGAGGAGCAGTTTTATAATGTGGAGTTTTTTTAATGTAGCTGCTGCTTGCTGTGGGAGGAGCACCCTGTTCTGTGATCCATACAGAACTTATACCCAGATCCCTGATCTCTGGGGAATACTGCTTTGCTTACAGTATTTTGAGTGTTTGACATGCCTGTGAAGCAAATGCAGCCAATATTGAATAAAGGAAGCTGCTGAGGCAAGTTAACTTGTGTAGGGGAAAAAAAATGACCCTGATAAACCCTCCACCTTGAGGAAAAATGCAACTGTAATTTGTTGAATAGGTTTTTGTTCTTTTAAAAAAGAAGATCTGAAGAAAAACGAACAAGTTCTTTTTGCTAAAAGCTGCAAAGGTCTTTAGGAGGACTAGGAATTTGCAGCATATTTCAAGTGTCTCAGTTGCAATTCAGAACTTTAAAGGACACTCTCTATGGTCCAAGTAAGGAATGGAATATCCCTGTTTATGGGGTGTAAGGGTAGAGTGAGTCAGGATTATGCTTCATGGCAAATGAGAATTCACTCTTTGGAAGAGTGCTCTTCTAGCAGCTGTAGAGAAACACGAGATGCTGCAGCAGGGCTCCATATGTGGAGCAGGAAATGGCTGGCCTTGTTCATCACACAACAATTATTTTTTCCTTCAGGAAAAGAAGACTGATTTGCTTGTGGAGACAGCTGAGCCTAGAAGGATTATATATAATGTCTTCCTCAAAGGAAATTACTAGGAGAGGGCAGCTTGTCATACGGGGAAGTCTCCACTTGTTCTAAGTATGCATATATTTGTGCAAGGAGGAGAGAAAGTATGTTCCCCAAAAAAGGGGGAAAACTTCCAAAGAGACTTATCCCAGAGCCCAGATGGTTAAAACCATCCAGCTCAATTTCTGACTAAAAAAAATTTTTAGTGTTCCCCCTGAAAAAGATTTCAGTTCATTGAGAGCATATGGAATAAATGGTTAAAGAACACTGTGAAAAAGGCGTCAAAAGTGTGAGCAGTCTGAAATGAACAGTGCTTATTTCTGTGTTTCTGAGCATTACTGTTTCACCTTTGACCACTGCCCAGCTATCAGCAGTTAATACAGCTATCTCCCTAACATCCTCTGTCACCGAATCACCCTTTGATTGTCCATATCGAGCTGTTTCTGAGCAGTAATGTCTGTTTTAATGGGATTGGCTTTTTTTCCTAAGCCTTTCCAGTTAAACCAGGAGCACACCGTTGTGCCAAGTTATGAGATAAACCAGATTAAAAAAAGAGTGACTGCACTAAGCAGAGCAACTCTCAGGAAAGCTGGGCAATTCATACTGCTGATGGCATGAGGAATTTGCAACAGTTGAGAGTTTCTGGTTATGGAGCTCATTGGCCAAAGCCATAGGTCATCACTCTGGAAGTCTGAACCTGCAGACCCTCATTCTCTGTGCCAGTTTTAATTTCTCTGCCCTTTGTTTTGAGACGTCATCTCTTATATAATACAAGATCATTAGCTCTTTGAAAGGAAACTTTCTATCTACCACCTACTTGTTTTTACAGTTCCACTTCCTTTCTATTTCACCTACTGCCTTTATTCCCAAAAGCATGCTTGCCCTTTCTATCCTGTCATAGAAAGTAAAGGAAGAGAATAAATAAGTGAAAAAGCTTGAATGCAACAGGGAAAAGACTGGGGACAGAGCTGTTGTGTGTGCAGTTTGCAGCCCATAAGAAATATGTCAGATTGAATGCTGAGCACCAGGTTGATTGGTGTTAAGCAATGAGCAAAAGTTAAAAAGTGAGCTATCCCCAGCTTGTTGTTTTGCTCTTTCCCATTTATTGATTCTTTGAGTACAAATACACAAATTGGATTCAATGTGTGGTTGGCCAAGCTAAAACAGTGGAGGACAATAGTAGATAAATCACTGTGCCTTAGTTCCTACTGTAGACAGAGACTGTAGACAGAGGTAATGAGATTTTATTCTATCATCTAGATTTTCAGGTAAGACATTCTTGTGGAAGAGCCAGTTGGAAAGAGTAAAATGATTTTTTTTTTAACATACAGGGGAGCTTTGAAGGGTCAGGACCTGGAGTAATTTTATCAGCTATAACAGTATAATTAGAGTGTCACATGAAAGAACATTTTGCCAAAAAGTATGATTTTTCCACTTATACAAAGGATTTTCTCAGAAGGCTTGAGTGCAATTACACCAAGGTATATTTCTGTTTGAAACCATATCAAAAGTTTTTGGTAGGTGAGAAATTACAGCAAGCAACATTATAAGGAAAGACAGAAGAAGTGTTCTTTTCATGCTGCTTTTTTTTTTTAATGCAGGCATTGCTGTGTGTTGTTTCTGGACCAAATTTTCATACTTGAACAATTTTTTCAGGAAAAATTAATGAGAAATCTGTGTTTTATAGCAATACTCAATCATAGTATGATTAAATCACTTACTCTGAGCATGCAAGGTAGACTGAGAAGGAATTTAGACATTTTGTCAGACCTGCAAGTAGGATCACCCTATCAGAGATGGTTTAAAATTGTAATGTGATGTTCCTGCTGATGCTGTGTGTGATGTGTGGAGAAATACAAACTGCTTTGTGATGATGGGATTTGGGGAAATATTTCCTGTCCCAAAGAAACTTGGATTTGTCTTCGCACTTTGTCCCAATGTGCACCACAAATGTGGTTCCCTTTCTGTAGAGAGCAAGGAGCATCCAGTTCCTATAAATTCCTGCTGCAAGTCTCCTTGTATTTTTTCAGTAGGTGTTAGAGACAGCTTTGAGGAAGCAGTAAGTTACATACAATATGATGGATACCACAGCCCATCTTTTGACTGAGGTAAAGGGAAAGAGCTACCACACTCCTGTTCAAATTCATGAGAATCAGATTACCAGGGATACTGGTGATGAACGTATGTTTCAACTTGGATTTAAATCCATGCTTCACAAAAGTACAGTAAGAGATGACTAGTTACATTTTGGTTGACATTCCTTGTGCTGCATAAGCAAAGTTGGTTTGTAGACTGGAAAAGCGAAGCTAAAACCTAGAGAAAAGCAAAGTATGTGTATACAAAGTGCATATCTGAAGCTGATATTTTTTGAGAACAAACCTCCTTGCTGTTTCTGTCTTGCTGTGGTTCCAGAATAGATATTGTAACCCATGAGTGGCTCTCAAGTGTAATTGTGAAGTATCAGTCTGGCTTTCCCTCACCTCTCTGATTTCTCTATATTTTGGGTCTTGGTCTTGAGAGGCATGGAGGGCTTGAAGCTGTTTATTAGCTTAACCAAGTCCCACTTTGTACAAGACTGTCCAGACAGGTTAAGAGCATCTTCAGAACCCACCAACAGGCTTTCATTCAAAAGGAAGACCATACAATCTATACAGGCTGTTACTCATTCTTTACCTAATCTTTAGCCATTCTTTATATGCCTAGAGAAACTGGTTAGCCAAGAGTTTTATTCCTGAGAGAGAACATTATGAAAAGATTTTTCACCCAAGCTTGCATGTTTATGCTACATTTTATTACTCTCACTCTAGAACTCTGTAAACTCTTGTTGATGCTCCCTGGACCATTTCTGGATTATCTGTCCTCAACATTTTCTAGACACGTGTCCCGGGGTTTTTTAGGAGCCTCCATAGTCTGAGTAATGCCTTCTAAATATTTGAGCTTGGAGGCTGGGCTGGGAGCAGGTGTGCATGTTCCCTCTTCCCAGTCAGCTTCCCTCTTGCTTATTCAGTTTCTTGTCTTTCACATTGTTTTGCTTTCCTGTGAGGTTTTGGGTTTGTTTTCTTTTTTTTAAGCAATCTATAGTGTGGCTTATTCCATGGTAGCCCATTACAAATAAACATATCAAGAATGTGCCTTATTAAGAAAACAATACATTTCCTGGACTCCTATGGACTCATTTGAAAATTAAAACCCTGCTGAGTGTTTTTAATTAAGCTGATGAGTCTACCTTCTTATATCAAAACAGCATCAAAAAAGAAATCAAAGAATTCACAAGTTCTGATTCAGTGTCCAGCTGTCACTAAGCATTTTAATGATTTTCTGCCAGCTGTCCTCCTTTAAAAAAATTTGGCAGAATTTCTTCTCCCTCTTGACACGGTTAAAAAAAAATCTTATGTACAATAATATACAAATAGTCCCTCCTATGTTGATCAGCAAAGTTTGTTTTCTTCAAAAGAATTTATTTTTTTTTCCAAAAATTGCTGTAGAGTTTAGAGTGTTGATTTGTTGAGCTTTTTTTAAAGGGAAAGCTCTTGATATCTAATTGCTATCCTTTGAAGGAAAACCAAGTATTTTTCCTCTTTAGCAGATAAGAAACTATTAGGGAGCATGTTCAGTCCTGTGTACTTATTGACACTGGTGTGAAGCGAGCAGGTAGGAATTTATCTTGGGGTCATACTGTTAGGTAAGACTTACATTGTTTATTTTCATAGTCTGATACTTTTCACATAAATTTTCTCATATTTTTCACATAGACTTTTCATCAGCCTTTAATTGTAAGAAAGATCTTAAACTTTCTGCTTAAAAATAATGACTTGACAGGAGAGAAAATGTTCTCTGGATTGATGATAACAATGGTCTTCCTTCAGTTTGGTCCATTAGCTGCATGGTTCTTTTATCTTTTGAGAATGGTTTTCCAGCTTTGCTGTTTGCTTTTCTTTGCTGATATTCTCATCCTCTTCATGATTTAAAACAAAAGAAAATAAAACAACTAACAGAAGAAGCTGGTAATGTTCTTTCTCTTACTCTCCCCTGTTTTACTTCTACTGGCAGAAGGTAGGAAACACCACTATTGGAAATGAGACGCTGCAGCTTATCAGCAGCTTATCATCTAATACTTCTAGTCATCCTAGGTTGTTATTCACAATTACTTACATAAATGTGATTCAACCAACACTTCTTTAAATATGTAAATATCTATTTGTGTATATATATATATACACATACACACACTCTTCTCTTTCCTGTTGCTTTTCTTGGGGCACATTTCCTGTTCAGAGCTCCCACCACATCCATACAGGAGTAGGATAATCACAATGTGCTGCCAACCCAGCCTGTGAGGGCAATCTTCCAGGAGATGCAGCAGCAGCAGAAGTGGGATTGCTCTGGATTGCACCTGATTCCCTGTGCTCCTGACCCACAAATGGGAGCAACTGAACTATGCACACAAATTGCTGTATTTTCTACAGCTGACCAGTGGCAACTTGTTAAAAGACAGGATATCAGATTGTCAATATATGTGGCAACTTTTTTACACACAAGGAGCTCCTGTTGGCTGCCATGTCTTTTGTACAGCTCATGTGAGTCTTGTCCTAAATCCATAGAAATATGCAGACAAACAATGCAGGGTAGTAAACTAAAGGCAGATTTATTTCAATATGTAGTTATGGTAGTAATTTAAAAAATGGTGCTTAAAACAAAGTAATTATCAAAAAATCTCATCTTTTCGACATGATGAATGGTCGTTTTCAAACTTTGGGAGGCAGGCAGCTATAAAACATGGGAAAGGTAGAGAAGCTGTTCACCTCTCCAAGAGAAGGGATCTGTTGGGTAGTGTGGAGTGGGCTGGTGTGAGCTGTGTGCAACACCTGCCTGCAAGGAACCAGATCTGTGCTTAGGGTGTTTTTTTTCCTCATTCCACCTCAGGCTAGCCCTACATAGTACTTATTTTTCTGTGAATAATGCCAAGTGACAGTGGCAGGAGAAGGATTTGGGAATGAGGGACCTGTTGCCATTTCTGTTGTGGCATTTTACATACCTTTTACCCTTCAAGCAAATGTTCTTGTTCACTTACTCTGTGTGACTTTTGTGTAAACTGGAAACCTTATCCATTTAAAAAATGAGCAATGTTAATACACCAAGTGCCACTGAAAGCAGCAATGGTCACTGAAGTAGCAGCTCCTGGTTAAACAGAGGTTTGCTCTGGGGAGGTGATGTTCCTGCTCTTCAAATAGTGCAGCATTGTTCTGGGAATATCATACAGCTCAAAGGACTTGCTTGTTAGCACAACACTTTTCACTGTAGCTGATTTTTCTACAGTGAGGAGAACTCCTGCAGCTCCTCCAAGATCCCATGTGTTCCTGGCCTCCCATCACAGGATGTGCCTTGTCAGCCCAGCTGGCACATGCACGTATCTGTGCCAGGTGTGCTGGATGCACAAAGAACAGCTCCTTTCTGTCTAACTCTGCCTTCAAACCTCTTTCCTTCCAGATGTCCACACAGAAGCAGTGCAGGCAGCCCTTGCTAAACATAAAGAAAGGAAAATGGCAGTGCCCATGCCCTCAAAACGACGTTCATTGGTGGTGCAAACATCAATGGATGCCTACACACCTCCAGGTGAGTATCTCTCCATTTTCATGAGAATTTTAAAAATGGTTCTTTGTGCTGCTATCAACTGCTAATCTGTCGGCATAGATAGTAATGGAAATGTCACTTGATGCACACCCAGCTTAACTGAGCTATGTTTGAAGAGAAGGTGAACTGAGTAGTGGAAAAGTCAACAAGGACAGTTCACATGATTGCTTTGCCCTTGGTGATACCTTAGCTTCCACTGGTCCTTTTGGGCTTACAGGGCTAACTATGGCCAGTTTGTCATATTTTATGATTGTCTAAGTTCTTTCCACTTTTCTGGTTTATTCCCTAACAATATAATGTAACATTGTCTTAGCAATTAGTTGTGCCATTCCTTTTCAAATTTATTGCCCTTTTATCTACTAGACTGTGAAAATTCCCCATATCTTATGCTTCTCATACTCACTGAATCCAGCTGAGACTCCCATTTCACTGAGGATTGGACTTTGTACAAGTGGAAAAGTGTCTCACAGACTTTGTGCAGTTAGCCTGGGAAAGTGTTTTTTATATTCTCTGCTGGCTGGAGATCTTCAGGAGATTCTGTTTTTAACATTATCAAGGAAGACTTTAATAGTTTTGGGTTTTTTGGTTTTTTTTGTACAGAAATACACATGCCATGACCTTAGAGCAGGAGAGATGCATAGTTAGCAACTGACTTAGTTTCAGGGCCATTAGTACTGCAGTTTTCTCATTATGTTTGCTTACCTTCCTGAGATTTTCTTAATGGCACTTTTTTGAGATTTTTGGTATGAATATGAGTTATTTCTATTAAGAAAATCCCTAATCACTGCAAGTTAACAAGCTGTTTTTAATTATTAGATACTTCTTCTGGTTCAGAAGATGAAGGCTCCGTACAGGGCGACTCCCAGGGAACTCCCACCTCAAGCCAGGGGAGTATAAACATGGAACATTGGATCAGTCAAGCGATCCACGGGTCTACCACATCAACCACTTCCTCCTCCTCAACACAAAGTGGAGGCAGTGGTGCTGCACACAGACTAGCTGATGTTATGGCTCAAACACATATAGGTCAGTATACAGATGTGTTGAGTGTGTCCAGTTTAACATGAATTTTCCCTCTCACTATATAGCTGATGCTGCTGTATGAAGTCTTACAAAAGTGTTTCCTGTGCTTCTTTTTTGCTTTTTAATATTTATATATATTATATGGAGAGATAGTCCTATGTTCCTATTTCAGGAGGGAGAAAAAATAGCAGTTTAGATTTGAGGATAAGCTTATGTCGTGGCAAATAGAGTCCAACTATTGGTTACCAAATACCTTAGAATGTACAGCTGTATGACTGCCCTTACTTAGCACTATTAAGGTCCCTGTAGGATTCTTCAGTAAAGAAAATCAGTGCATGCATCATTAGGGATTGCTTGCATATGATTTTCCCCTACTGCTGCACCACTTTAATTACATAGCTTGAGTGATTTTTGATAATTTTGTTAACAGTAGTCCTCTTAAACATATTTTTTTCTGCCCTTAAATGAATTTAGAATACTTGAACTGGGATATCTAGCCATTATACTCTGTGGGAGAGACCATTATATGGCTTCAGAGAAGGGAGCTGTTATTATTAATAACTTGTTTATCTCCTTTGAAAAGATCCTGGGAAGTCAAAGCTTTCTTTCCATTAGGGCTAAGCTTCACAGACATTTCTAAATATTGTGCCATTGACACTGGTCTTTATTAACATGAGGCAGCTATTTGATTGGATATGTGGAAAGGAAAGCTTGGTTTCTGTTTGCTCTTCAGCTGCTTGTCATGCAAGGCCTTTGCTTTGGGTGTGTTCTTGCTGGGGTGTGTATTTTGGGCTCTCACTGAAAATCTGTTGCAGTCTTCGTTGGAACAGATAAAGCAATCTTACTACTGTCTTACTACAGTTTTGTGTGACTGTTCTTCAGCTGATATTTCCTTTTCAAGTGTATGTCATGAGATACATGAAAGCATCTTCAGTGTTCCTGATTTTATGTGCTGCAATGGGAGTACGTTTCCCTTGGTTTTTGCTATGAGTATAGCTTGATGGAACACCTGTATTTTCAGTAATCCTCTCATCGTGATCTGGAACTGCTGAATTGCTGTCAGGGGAAAAATTTGTATTGTATTCATAAATTCATGCTAAATGAATGCTTAGAACCTTGTTTTAGAAACACATACATTGGGAACACATTAATCATTGCATTTGATTATTTTCTGTGACTTCATCTTGAAATGCTACAGGAAATTATAGCATAGAGAATTAAATTTATCCAAACTCTGAAAGGTTGCATTACTCACACACAAAGTCTTAATGTATCTTTAAATATAGCTTCTTTGTAATTTGACATTTTAGCAATTTTAAATCTGGCACAATCTTCTTTTATAATCACTGAGTTTGTGGTAAATAATACAGCATTTATAGAGCTAAATTAAGATGACACTATTCTGCAGAAGAGGGAAACTACTATTTCTTATACATGTTTTATTGTGCCTTGACTAGAAAGATCTTGCCTTTGAAGGAAGCACTTGAGTTTACCTCAGTGTATGCATATTTTAATTGATTTTTACAATAAGATGCCTTAAATTGCATCTCTTCTTGGACAGTAGTTGAGGTGTAGTAATGTAAAGGTCATTTGGGCACAAAATATGAGTGTTGAGGCTGGGATCTTGTGGCTGTTATCAGCCATTGCTAAAATTATTAGAAATGTAAGAGAAACTGCACAGTTGATAACTGTAATATGTATTTCTTCATGGGTGAGATGCATTCTTAAAGAATTTGAAATTAAATTGCTATTTTGTTTCTTTCCCATCCAAGAAAGTAGATTTTGCATTTAAATGTATTCTGAGAAGTAATAGATTTGAAGTATCCCCACAGAAAATCCTGTTCCTTAAGGGTCCTCAGCTATCAGAGCCAGTTTGTTCTTGGTCACACGGAACATATGTTACCATGGCTTGATGTTTATTTGGTCCAGGGAGTTATTCTCCAGAGACAAGCCAGCCTGCAAGAGAGAAATCAACTGTATGTATGTAAGGCCATAATCTGAAGGCGCCAATTTTGATAGATACAAATTCAAGGTGCTGTGGGGAAGACTTTAATGATAACTCAAGAAAGCCTTCCATTCTGATATCCATTAGGATTTTACCTCCAGAGTGCATCACAGAATGAAAGGGAGATTTTTTTCCACTTTAAGAGTACTAATGCAATCCTGAAAAGGGATTTGATAAAAAACTTTGGTTACAGTATAATCAGAGTTATCTTTGTGAATCATTTGGATAATTTACATAAGCTATTATATCCTTTTAATGTTATACTTTTCATTTAATTTGGCTGCTGCTGCTTTATTGTGACCAAAGTTCTAGTTTGGGATAGATATCATTTAAATATGTATTCCCAGCTTTAAGATGCTCAGGGCTCTGCATTAAGCTACAGGCAAAATATTTGGCATAGGTATCACAGCTGTGTTCAGTAATTCTTGAATTTAGAGGTGAAACCAGTGATATCTGTAAAAAATATTGTATTTTCTGACCCTTCTTTGGGTCAGTACTGTGCACATCTCTAAGATCTTCAAACTTTCATTTTTTGGTGTTACATGGTTTGGATTTCTATGTATATAAAAATCAGGGGCAGAAAGCACACCCCAAAACTCACAAAGGTCATGCAATGAAAATTACGCAATGCTTGCCTATCATTGTCAATCTATGTAATCATCTCACTTCAAAGGTTTGATCCTATAGGTGCATCTAATGTTTCTTTTATATGCTTCAAATATGTTTCTGTTTGAAAATCAAAGGCTTCTATCCACATTAAAGGCTACATAGATTGTTAATCAAATAAATATAAAACCATAGGCATAGCTGATAGTTTTCAGACAATGTGGAAATTCTTGTGTTCTGAGAGGGAATGTTAACTTACACAGGAGACTAGTTTAAAATACAATCTGTCACATCATTACAAGAAAAACCCAGCTAATGGAAAGAGCTGCATCTCTAATTCTGGATTTCCCTTCCCTGACGACCAGAAGAGCCAGTTTATTTGGGAGTAAAAGCTGTGTTTTCTTCAAGTACAGTGTTGCAGGAATGCTTTTGTGAGTTCCTGGAGACTTTTCATATACTTGGTGCTTGTGTGAGCTTCCAAACCTCCAGTGAAAGTATTCCTCCTCTTCATTGCCTCTCTTTAGACATGGTCTTTGTTAGTGCACGTGTTCTATCCCTACATGAACGGGCTCTGCTTTTTGGGCCTTTTTGATCTTCATGAAATGGGGTAAATGATGTCACTCCAGTGGCAGAAATGAAGAGAGCCTTAACTGGAAACAGCTGTTCTGTCTGTGATCTCCTAATGCAAGGATATTGGAAGAGATGGGAATAGGAGGTGATGCAAATATGCATGTTTGAGGGAGGAAGTGCTTTGAAGTCATGCAGCTGTCAGTTTCTACTTTTCAGTGAACAGATGTGTCAGGATCATGATTCTTAATGAAACCTCAAACAATTCTTCAAGTTACCTGACATAAGACCAAGCAGCTCTCTACAGATTTTGTCCATAGCCAAAGCTTGGATTGACTGTTCTATGCAAAAAAAAAAAAAAAAGTAACAAAAGTGTACATTTCACATAACATAACAATTACCATTTTCTTTAGAAGTCATTTGGACCAAATCTTTGTCTGTATGATTTTCATTTCTCCAAGCCTGGCTCTGAAACTCCAACTGACCGAAGATTTGTAAATCTAATGGATGAAACTTAGTGCTGTAGATACTGCCATGGTAAAACATCTGTTAAGAAGATAATATAAAGGAACAACATCAAGACAAAGCTTCTTCTGGATAAAAGTAAATAGCAGCTGGGCAGCCAGGGCACTAAAACTCCTTGACTGAGCAGTGGTGACTTCCTTGGGAAGAGAGATTCTTTTAGGCAACTTCAAGTGCAAGTGCTGTTTTGTCAAAAGGAAAACCTTTTACAAAAGAGCAGGACTCTTATTATGTTCTTTCCTCCTGCTCAGCACTGTGTATTACAAAGAAGAATTTGGTTTTAAACACAGAGTTCTGAAGGGAGAGCAACCCTGCCTCATGTATCTTCTGCCCCATCCATTAAAAAAATTAATCTTTAACTCCACCTCACTTTGCCTTGTAAAGTCTGAAATATGGAAATACTTCACTGGAAAGATGTAAGCAGATACAACTCACTTTAAAAATACTTTCTCATGTTACTAATAGCTGACTAAGTACAATTATTTTCTTAGTCATGATCTCCTATATGCATAGCAAAACTGCATTATAAGTAAAGAGAAAAAGAAAAACATCAGCATTTTTAAATTGACTTAGTTATTGAGTAATACAGTCACAATCTATACAAGTGGCTCTTGCCGCTTAACAGGAAAGGGCAGAAATTGTGCTGAGTCTAAAATAGTTGACAATGACAAGAAATTTAAAGTGAAGACATTATTCAAGCAATTACCAGCATAAGCTTCATTGTTCAATCTATTGTACCTCACTTGGTCACATATATCACAATATAAGGTGTTTGTTTCAGTAAAATTGTAACAATGGATGTGATCAGAAGCAAAAGCTCCAACTGGACACTTGTAGAATGCAAGACATTTTTGAGTTGCTCAATAAAAGCCATTTTGTGTTTTCTTCAGCCAGAAAATATGATTGGGTGATAGGATTGAGCCCTTATGATGTTCATGATTATAAACATGAAATAACAGCTGCAGATATGAATGTCATGTCTTAAATCTGCATGATGATTGTCTGTCAAATGCTACCTTTAAATGAGAGGTATGCAAAATAAGCATCTATTAGCATCCTTTTCCAAATAGCCAAAAAAAATTAGTTTTCTGTGTTGGTGGTGCATAAATTTGGGATTTAATGCACAAGAATCACAGTGTTGCAAAGTTCAAAACTCATAAAAATGAAAGGGCTTTAAAATTATGTTTGAGATTAAATTTACTGTAGAAGTTAGTGTTCTAGTACTTACAACACCATAATGCTTAAAGATAAGATTTAATAAGAAGCACATCTTGAAAACAGTATTAGAACGCGATGATGTTTTTCCAGAATTTTTGCAGTTTGAACGACTCTTACCCTGTTGTTAAATAGAATGCATTTCTCTTCACTTCCATGGCAGCAGAATGAAGACTTACCTTCCTTTGTAACTTAGAGGCTGCTGGGGATCATTTATGTCAATTGAAAGAAAAGTTGTTATTTGCTTGTGGCGTTTATCTCCATCTAATCTAATGCGGATAAAAACCTGCAAGAATTTATGGGACAACCAACCTAAAAAATAGAACAAATACGTAGGTAATACAAACTCAGACTTAAAAACATGGGAAGATGAACTGTGGTAGCATGCTGAGTTATCAGGCCATGAAAGAGAAAGATTATCTCTGTGGAATTGTTCAGCAGTGCTGGCATGAGTCAGATTAAATCGTGTTTGCCTTCTGGAAGGCAAGGCTTTGTTATGCGGAAGAATTGAAATATCTCTGTCTAAAAATAGTAGACAAGCAAGTGTCCATGAAGAATGCAAAGTTCATGTTTCTTTACATTTTATTTCTTGCCTCTGGTTTCCAAACCTGCTATGATTGATTTTTTTCCTTTCTTAACTAAGACTGACATATTCAAAATACAGAGGTTATAAATGTGATATGCACTGGCACTTGCAAGTGATTGACAACCTGCTGTATTCTTTTGACTTAGAAAAACTAACACAATAATCCACGAGAAGTGTATTTGTCTGGGTCTTTTCTATTTGCAGATGTCCACAAGCTTTAAGTAAAATCAGATGTCAGTGGAGAACCTACAACCTAATTGTGTAATTCTTTTAGCCTATTGCCTGTGTGCTTGCAGATATACAGCCCTGTTTTAATCAGTGCAAACTTTATTTATTAAAGTTATACTATACATTATAGTTCAATATAATCATTTTGTGCATTAAACATTTTAAAAATTGTTTGTATGTTGGGGAGAAATCCCTCAAATGGTCTCCTTTCCTCTCTGCCTTTTGTTTTTCTGCCCTTTGACATTAGAGGTACACAGTTAAACCTTTTAACTTACTTTTCACAGAAAATCATTCTGCCCCTCCAGATGTTACCACTTACACCTCAGAACATTCAATACAAGTAGAAAGACCACAAGGATCAACGGCACGGGTGGCACCAAAGTATGGCAATGCTGAGCTTATGGAGACTGGTGATGGTATGTCACAAAGCAGAACTGGGCTTATTTGGACTATCCTGACCTTTTCGTGGTTACTGTGTGCATCTGCTCTTGTTTTTTGCGTCTTCTTCGTGGTATTTTTCCCCTGGGCACTTTTCACTTGTAAACATAAAGTTGCAGCACCTTTACAGTTCTAAAATAAGCTGATATCAATGAAGATAACATAGAGAAATATTTCTTAATCAGCAGATCTGACTCCCCATAGAAACTTTTGATAAAACTCCCCAGGGAATCTCTTTAGATCTGCCATTATCATGCTGCCTGGTTAGAGCTAATCTGTTTTTTTAAATGGCAAAGAATGTGGGGTTTTTTTTAAAAACCAGATGTTTGTAAACCCTTCCTTATATATATCGCTCCTCTTTTCTAAAACTTACCAAACAATATTTCAGCACAGCATGGAATTGTTGACCAAGTGTACTGCATCTAAGCCTAAGTAGCTTCAGCTCTAAACACCACTTGGTAAAAGCTTTGGAGCCTACCTTATGGAAGGGTAAGAAGTTGAAATTCCTGCAATGCAGTGACAGGAAGCTCTTAGTTCAGCTGACATGCACATTGGAGAGGTTTGTCCCTCAACTAGAGAAAAGGAAGGGGGAGATGATTGATGGGACTATATTATAAAAATGCCCCTTGCCCCAGGCTGCTGGTCAGAGCTGTTTTCCAAAGTGCTGTATGGGCAAGCATGCTCCCTTTGGAGATTGCTGGCTTGGTGGGATTGGCTGTAGGGATGTTCAGAGAATACAGGGGCATACTGAAGTAATACAAAGACATGAACTGTGTTTAAGATGAGGACTGGACAGATGTCCCCTGCAGTATAAAAATAACCCAGAATAAATGACAGGGCAGAGCCTGTGACCCACACTTCTCACCAGGCTGCAGTCTAGTCAGACAATGTTGGTGTGGCCAGTGATTATGAGGAGAGCCAGTGCCAGGTTTCTCACTGACCATTGCTGAGGCAATTCTCTCACCGTACTGACATTTGCTGCAGCAACATTTTTTCCACTGTGCTTCTCTCCCTCGGTCTGTGTGCTGTTTCCCCTCTAATTTTGCAGCCTCACTCTGATAATATTGTATTGGTTTTTTATTTATATTAGGCATCATTGTTCCTTTTTGCTTATATGCTTTGATGTTAAATACTTGAATCATGGTATGGCATGAAACTGTACTTGTGGTGGCCTTGCAGTCCTAGACCTTTTCTCACCCCACTTGACATCTGGCGGGTGCAGTGTAGCCGTGGACTGATGTCTCCATTGATCCCTGTCCTGCAGGAGTACCAGTGAGCAGCAGAGTGTCGGCAAAGATTCAGCAGCTGGTCAACACACTAAAACGGCCCAAACGACCACCATTACGAGAGTTCTTTGTAGATGACTTTGAGGAATTGTTAGAAGGTAAAATGACTATTTTTCAAAAGGTTTGGGGATCGCTTATTAAAACTCTGTAAAATGTTTCTCTCCTAGAATGTTTCTCTTTCTAGAAAGCTAAGTAAGCCCTCAGTGGAAACTGCTGGTAGTAAGCTTGGACATAGTGCTGTGGAGTCAGAAGTGTCTCTTGTTTGCTCAGCTCCTGGTTCTGCTTGCAAAGGAGTGACAGAAGAGAGTGTAGGGAACCTCTGCTTTGAGAACATTCAACTGTGGATTACAGCCATTGCTTTGGAACACCAATAAGAGAAAATAGGTTAGGGAGGGAGCATGTTAAATGTTTTACAGCATCCTTTATGTAACAGTGAAGTATGAAAAATGAGCTAAATGTAAGATAGAAACAAAGATAAAGAAAATAAATAGAACTTCTTTTAAAAAAGACCAGTGCTTTGAGAATTAAGATTTGCCAGGATGTGGAAATTTAAATAGTCTTCACAGGAATTTATAAGAAAACATGTAACAGTACATGACTTAAATCAATCTGTTACTTGTTAAAGTACATTTTTTACAGTAGTTCTGCAATTCATCTCATTACTGCATTTTTTTCCAGGAAAAAGTATTCTCTATCTCTCTTTAGGAATAAAGGAAGGTTTACTATTTTGAAGATAAATATATGCATGCTGCCTCAGCAGTTTTCTTTCCCTTCTTGTAGAACTAGTGTAAGAGCAAGGACTTTTCATTCCTGAGGTGCATCAGTTGCTTGATCTGTGTTAAAGTTAACAGTAAATTATTCTGTTATATTTCTCTGTTGCTTCTCAATACCTTCTTATGTGCTACTATTTCAGAACACTTTGCAAAGGTAACTTATTCTCTTGATTACACAGGGTATAGAATTTCCATGGTAACTGTGTATCTTTTCATAATTATAAGTTCAACAGCCAGATCCAAACCAGCCAAAGCCAGAAGGAGCTCAGATGTTGGCTATGCGTGGGGAGCAGCTGGGTGTGGTTACAAACTGGCCACCTTCCCTGGAAGCAGCCTTGCAGCGATGGGGAACCATCTCACCAAAAGCTCCTTGCCTAACCACTATGGATACCAATGGAAAACCACTGTATATTCTCACTTATGGTGAGCACTCTGAACTATTTGTGCTTCTATATGTTCTGTACAGTGTGTGTAGTAAATGCATAAATATAGAGTGAAAAAAGCCTTGTAATGATGCACCTGTTCCATTTGTGAGTAGGGTATGACAACTCTGAAGCTGTTGATGTCTGAGTATGGGTTGCTGAGATGTTATGGTATGATTTATTTCAGACAGAGGAAAAGAGGCGAGTAGATACACCAATGGAATAACAGATTATAAATTAAAACCACCTTTTAAAGAGAAATGCATCCTAGGTCAGATTTTGCTGAAGATTAATGTCCAAATCCATTGCCCTTGGATATCACCCAGGCTTTGTTCTGCAAAAGCCTAACCTGGTCTAAAAAATTCATCAGCTTCGTGAAGAAGTTAATAGGATTTTTTCCCTTGTTTTACTGACATTGTAGTAAGTGTGATTTGAATTATTTCTCCTGATGGGTTAGTTGTACAACTAGCAAATGTACCCCCTTGAAATAGATTTGCCAGGATATATTTTAGTGTGACCTTTGGTATCTTCATGTAGTTCAATGTGTACTGCCTGACAATGCATTGAAACCAAGAAAGGCCAAATAAAAATAAGTATATCTCTGACAAATAACTCCCATATTGCTTATAATTTTGAGATGTTCAGAAGACATTTGGGAGATGTTCAAAGGAATTATTATGAATAACTGTCAGACTTTGAAAGCAAGTTGGAACATTTCTGTATGCCATTGATATGGATATAAAAAATTATTTTACTTTTTTTATTTCTACCTTCTCAGGGACTTGGAGTTCTGTGCAGAGAATGTTGTTACATGCTGTGATATAGAGGCCTGTCTGTTTTGTTCAGTGCTGAACATTCATTTCCATTTAGAAGTCAGACTCAGTGATAGTCTCTGGCTAAAAGTTGTTTGCTGCAAGTTTGGCACTGCAAATATAGGTAAAGACTTTTAAAGCATAGGAGAACTGAGGGTCATGCATGAAACATTTTCCCTTCAGGTACTTCAGAGTTAAGATGTGAGTTAATTTCAGGGGCAAAAATACGATTCACCATTGATGAATGTTTTTCTTCCTTAAGGACATTTTCTTGAAACTAGGGAAGAATTTTAAAGTTTGCAATTACATGTTTGCAGAAGTCATGTCATCTACTGAATGCCCTAAGTAAATTGGACAGGAAAGGAAATTAAGCTGTTGCTGAGATTCAGACCATTTTTCTGAATTTGGGATTCTGTCCAGAGACTCTGAGCATATGTCCTGCTTTGCCTGAGGCTGTAGGGTGAACAAATCAACCCGAGGAACATATCTGCATGGCTTATGGAGCCACCTAGCCTTCTTCTCTGTTCTAAAATAACTCTTTCCTCTTCTGCATTGTCTGAATCTTGAGAAAAGTAGGACTAAAATTCATGGTTTTGCACCTTTCATTTGGCAGCACTTAGGGATGTGGTTTTCCTGTTGCCTTTCAGTGGTTTGGTGAGGTCAGAAAAAATCAGTTCTTTTTTTCCCCCTTTTTTTGTCTTCTTTTTATAGATAAGAGAAATTACAAACCAAAACATTTCACAGATTTGCTGAATTCTTCTCTGCTAGGTGCATTTCATGCTGATGTTCCTTTTTATGGGAAATGTTCATTCACTATGCCATAGTAGTTTCCTTAAATGAAAACTGCTTTGGAAATGTCATTAACAATACAGCCACCTGTCATTTCACTGGTGACTTCACTAATGACTTTACTGTAGCTAGTCCACCTTCTGTGTCTGCAGTATTTTCTAGCAATTGCAGGCATGGCAGTTTTTAACTTGAAAATTAATAGGCATTAAGCCTTGAAATCATTAAAGACAATCCTCCTCATGACTTTTTGTCCTTGTGCATAGTTCCACTAGCCCTGGTAGTAATAAACTTTTGAAAGATGAGCTTAGTCACGATCCTACCTCATGGTATTAATGTGACACTGATTTTCGTCATGTGCTTGCTATGATCAGGTGACCAAGATTTTAACTATCAAGCCTGATGATTTTCAGTAGCCTCTAGTTTGTACTCCACAGTTATTTTCAAGTTTTTTGTCAATTTAAAGAAATGTCATTACCAGGAATTTTCATATATTTCACAAATATTCATGAATTTTAAAAAAAATTCTAATTTTCCAGAGTTTTGATTTTTGAGATGTTGTCATTACTTGCACTTCCTCTTGGATATTTTACCTCTATTTACTCTTTTTGTTTCAGTCTCTTCTCACACTCCCTTGTCTTCATGGAAATCCTCTTCCTTTATCCTCCAACTTTCCAGTTAAGAGGAGGCTTCTCTTTGATATCTTTTGATTCCATTCTCAGTATCTTCTCCAGTTTTTTGTCTCTGCATGGGTGAATTGCAGGTCTGCCTGCTTAGTTCACACTTTTTTTCTTACCTTTCCAAGATGATTTCCAGGAGTGTCTCTGTATCTATCAGCTAGATCAAGGCCCATCTTGAGCAGGAGTTCTAACGCCCTTAACACCAAGTAAATTTACCCCCTCTTTTGTTGTAGACAGTATTGTCTTTCTATCCATCTCTCGGGCTCTAACTAGAGTTCCATAACCAGCCCAGACATTTGGTTCTTTCTTCATTTTACAGCTGTTCTGTGTCCAAACCTTACAGGTTATTTTAGGAAGAAATATTTTCAAATTGAGGCCTTTTGCTGCATTGACATGGTGAAACCTCATCCCATCTCTGACCTTGGTCTCGATTCTTACATCAGGTTCTCTTCTGGCCTTGAAAAACGTAGTGCTGGCCTCTTGCATCTCTCCAGGATGCTTTTCTATTTGCCCTTGGCGGCCTTGTGTGCTGAAAAGGAGCTCTGAGAGTCCACAGAATTCTGCTTCTCCAAAGTCTTCTCACAACTCCTTTGCTGTCCCTTCCAGAAACACCTCTGAGGGCTCAGACCAGAAGCCAAGCTGTGATCTGCCGTGGCAGACAGTGCTGGATCAGTGTTGCAGGGACCACCTTGTGTGAAATTCTGGAATGGATTTCTCCCCCTAAGGGTGCTGATGTGGATATGTTAGTGTGGCTTTGGGTGGTGAGTGCTCTAGATTGTGAAGGGCTTCTGAGGTAGAAGAGGAACCAGTTTAAAGAAGCTGCACTTCCAGCTGTTGCTTAAAACCATTGTTGCCCTCCCATTTCCCGGCAGGAGTTCATCCAATTTATAATGCCTTCTATCTCCTGTGTCTTTTCCAGCACGTTTTTTGAGCTGCTTGTCTTCATAGCATGTCAGGACTGTTTTTTTCCACGTCTCAGATTACTTTTGATAGAATAAACGTATAACTGCACTTGCAGACTTGATCCTTTTTTTTCAAGCGTTTGAAGCAGTTTGCCTCAGTTCTTGAAGTTCTCAGTGCCCCAGTTGTAATCTTTATTTAATATATTCAAAATTCTTAAATTCTTTCTAGTGAATGAAACGCTATGAATATTACTTATTTGTCAAATATTTTGTTCCTCTGGGAACTTGTTTAAGTGGAGAACATCTTAGTTAAGTTATTCTCAATCCCTTTATAAATCAAATCACTGAATATGCATAAATTGAAAAGTCTGAGATATGGGAAGGAAATATGTCTTTATCAGGTTTTATGAGAGTCTGAACTCTGACAGAAAAGTAATGTGGGCTTTGAGGAAAAGGAAGACAATTTCTGGCTCAGACAAATTTAATCAGAGTGGTGAGGCATCTGGTTTTGGTATTAATAATGAAGCGCTTAGTGATTTCTTGGAGGAGAAATGTCAATAAAGGACAATTAAATCCTATATAGTTCTTATGGTATCAGAGCTACTTTTCTTACTTAAAACAATTATTCTGAGGAGAACCAGAAAGGTTCTTCTGTGAGAATCTTCTAGACCAAGAATTTCACAATTATCAGCAGGAGAGAGATAGATTGAAGATGCTTCTGACCAAGCAGCCACATAACCAAACTGAAATAACTCAGGATTCAAAATAAGTATGAATAGTCATAGTTTAAATCCTCAGACAGATATTAATCTTCTGATTGTTCAATACTTTAAACCTTAATTTCTTTAATAAAAAGACTGAAAATCGCAGTATTATATGATTCAGACTTCAATATCAAGCACTGTAATAGCAAGGTTGCCTCTATTCTGAGTATGTCTGAAGTCCTTCATTCTCTGCAACAGAACATTTTTGTTCTTTTTCTTTGGATTTTTAATCCCAAAAAACAACTTCATTTTCTGTTTAGGCTGGATCTAAAGTGTTCATGAAGAAAGGATTACCAGAGTAGTACAACTGCAACTATTATTTTGCAAAGCAAAAGAAAAAGCCCCTTTATCTGCATAGCATTAGGAAGTACATTAGATTTAATAAATGCTCTTGTTTCTATTTGATACAAATAATGTTGTACTGTGGTGTTGAGAAAATGAATATTTGACAAAATTATTTGCAGTTAAACTTTGCAGTCTCTCAGTTGCTGTGCACGGAGATTGGTAAGCAACCACTGGTTTGGCTTTGTTGAGTTAGTGCTGTGTGGTTCTGAAAAGTGTCCTGAAGACGATCAGGAAATTCATTGTGGTTTGTTTTTCTGAGTTTTTCTCCCTGATACAGCTTTTCTATTAAAACCTTCTTTACATTCAACACAAATATTTAGTCCTTTTACAGATTTGGAAAGGAACAGGAAGGGGATTTACCTCAGTGCCATGGGGAAAACACATAATTTTTGTTACTAGATCCCTTTTTGTGTGGTTTTTAACACCTTGTGGTTTACCTTCATAATTCATTGCTTAACCAGATGAGAGTGGGTATTAACTACCCTCACTTGCTAAATTTTATTGCCATCTGAGTAGACTTTTAAAAAAGAAGATGACTGAACACAAAATATATTGTTGCTGATGTAGAGTTTATACTGCTCAACTAAATCAAAACCCCAGTGGCAGGAGAGGCAGGATGAGCTCCACATGGGTGCTAACAGTGTTTGTCACAGCTGCCAGAAGGCGAGATGCCGTTTTCCATCCTGTCCTGCCGAGCATTTCTGCACATGTGATGTCTGCCAGATATGGCTCAGAATCAGAGGCAGAGTGGTACTTGCTGTTACTCACTGGACAGTGGGAACTCTGCTCAGCTTGCAAGTGTGTGAAGAACCTGAAAGGCCTCTCTGCAGAAGCATGCCACTAGGGCATCAGAGTCTGGCAGCAGCACTCTGGCAAAGTGACAGTAGAGGCTAAGTGAAAATCTTTAGAAAAATATTTATTTCAGTAAATAAGCAATTATAAGTTAGGCAGAAGAGCTCTGTTTCTTACCATCTTGTGGAGTTACACAGGATTTTGGAAAGCAGCACCACAATTAGCAGCTCAGCAGGAGGTAGGAATGAGGTAATAAATTGTAGTAACAAGGTGTGGATCAACTGCCTGTTGTTGGGGTTTTGCTTTCCAAAATTCGTTAGGGGAACTCTACCAGTCCGCTTTGTGTGGGAAATAGTTTTGTGACGTGAAAACTGAGGGGTAATTCATGTACTTAAACATCCAGTGCCCTAAGTTACCCACGATATGTGTGTGTGACTCACAGTCCCAGCACTGGGTCTGCAGGGCCTGGGGCCCTTGTGCCTTAGACACCACTGGTAACAATCCTTCATTTTCTAAATGCAGGAAGGTAGCTGCTAATGTTTGTCTAGTGAGATCAGGGCCTGACAGGCACTAATACTGTGCTGCTGGGGTGGGTAAGAATCTTGTTTGGAAGGACCCTGCTGCACTGGGGATGAGGACAAGAGTGTCAGGAGCAGGAGGGCTCACGGGGTCTGGTGTTTATGGCAGGGAAGCAGCAGTGCAGCTCCAGGCTCTGGCACCTGTGCTGTGCTGCAGAAAGGGCTGAGGGCAGCTCCCTGCAGCAGCAGTATGGTTGGGAAGGAACAGCTCTGGCACTGAGCTGGGACATGGGCTGCTCCCCTCACTACCAAATGAAGCTGTTGCTTGAGTTTCCTACATCCACCCCCTTGTCTCCAAGCCAACTCAGAAGATTAATGGCAGTGTGTTGATCTGAGGAGGGCTGGTGCTTCACTGAACTCAGGCTGAGGACAATGGGAGGTATTCCCAGTGGCTGCACACAGATTTCCTCTGGGACCCATGTAACGAAGCGATTTATCCCGCACAAGGATGGGCCCTAAGCCCCATTTCAGACTGAAATTCTTGGATGGAGCACAGCTGGCCTCCTCACCAGGCCTCCCACTCCCACAGCACAGATGTGGCACTGCGTGGAGGTCACAGCAAGGTCGCAGCATCAGGATTTGTGGGAGAGGTTTTAGCAATCGGCTTTTTTCCCAGCAGTGTCTAATCTCTCAAGTTTGCAAAGGAAGAATTGCTCTGAATTGCAGCCTAGGCAGAACCAAGGAAGGAAACACTTCAAAGATTTCCTTCTTTATAATCTCCTCCATTTCTCAGAGCTGTTATCCTGCAGACGTGGAGTCCTTTGTGTTTCTCAGTGGTGTCGGGTCACAGAGGGCAAACGGCCAAGGTGACAAAACAAACCCATGGTTCAGTCCATGTCTGGTCAGATGTTTGTGTCCCGTCCAGAAGGCACTGATCTGGCTCTGATCATCCATACATTCCTAGCTCCAGCTTCAGGGTCACTGCTCCTTTTGTGGTCCTTTTTTAATTTACTTTTTTGGAACACAGCTATATACCTTGCTAGAGAAATTACAGTCTTCCTGTTGAATGATTGAATTCAAGATCTGCCTGGACTTTGCTCTGCTTACTCACAAGGGTGCCTGGAGGTCTCTGCCTGGAGCAGAGTAGTCAGCAGCTGAGGGCAGGCAGAGCCTGAAAGGGTTGGAGTGCTGTATAGAGCTTGTAAGGTCTTTGTGTTCCAACCCCTTCTTAGCTGAATGCAAGCAGGCTGCTTCACTCCAGTTTCCCACAGTTTCATGCTCACAGGCACATCTGCCTCAGATATTTAACACAGGTTGGTCTCACACCAGTAAACAGAGAAGGAAAGTACTGTGTCTTAGAAGATGAAATAAAATTTGGCAATAAAAAAGCATCATGATAAAATGTGTTTAAACTTATTTAAAACTTTACTAGAAAGTACTCCTATAATTTTCTTGGTCTTTGTGAGAACTTAATTTCAGCATTTATCCAGGACTCTTAGGTGGAGATGATTGTACTGCATACCTGGGTATCCCTGAAGGAATGCATATAAAAACTGTAATATGAATAGCCCTTAGATTTTAAAGAAAATGTTGGGTGGCACATTCAAGAGATGAAAAATTAGTGTGAACATGTCACAAATGTAAATTTAAGACTTGTAACAGATTTAATCTTTAGAGCTCAGATATAACTTTTCACAGCAACTCCTTCAATGTTAATTTCAAGTTTAAAAGTGTTTTGTGTAAAGATGGTTCTCTTTTGCAATTCAGAACTTTTGCCAAGCTTTTGATTTCCAGTCTCCAGTATTCTATATCATTACTAATTGCTCTTTTAAGTTTGTTGCCACTGAAGCTTTAATGTTGAAAAACTTTAGTAACGAGAATATTTGCTTTCTTAAGGCATCCTTTTTTTAATCCTACTCACTTGTCAAGTTCAAGTGTTAACTGTAGCAGCAGGGAGGATTTCAAAGACTTTCTTTCCATCAAATGCAGGTAGTTGTGTCACAGTCCTGTGAGAGTTAATCCTGCAGACATACTCCTTTATCTGTGCTGAGTTTCCAGTGAAACAGAATTGTGTTCCTTTCTGAGCAGCAAGACAGTTCAACATGCAACTACTGGAGTAATTTTTATAAACTAAAAACTTCGCAAAGCATAGTTTGATGATACTATATTACTGTTTTCATAGGAAATAATTGCATTTACTACTTTCTCCATAACAAGCAGCAGTGACCCTTCCAATTTTCCTTAAGTGGGAAAAAAAGAAAATCTGGCCTTCTCGTCTTACTTTATATTTATATCAGATTTGCACTTAAAAATTATTCAGTAGTATTGTATTTTATAACCAGGATGTGGAGGGACTTATTATAGCAACTGCTTGGCTTAGTTATAAATAGCAATAGTGCATGTTTGGGGGCCTGAACCACTGAACTCCATAGGTAATCCGTTGTCAGAACCCATTATCGTTTCAGTTATTGGTGGGCATGAATAAAAGATTTGTTACTGTCAGACTGAATAGTGCTTAAAGACAGTACCTGGGGCCAGCCAAGCACAAGGGCTGTTAAACCTGGTGCTGTTCACATGGGAGTAACAAGGTCTCTAAACAAAGGGCATCTGGAAGAACAAAGATGCCACTTGAAGGATTACTGAAAAGCATGTAATGTGGGCAAAGGCGTCCTGGTGAGAGAGTTTCTCTTTATAATATTGGGGTGGGGACTCGATAAGGATTAGCTAAGAGTGGTGCTGGAAAGGTGAATCAAAGCAGAAGAGAGACAGCAAGGAGGGGAACCTGGGGCAAGGGAAATGAATCAGAGAAGGGAGGGTGTGGGAGCAGGTGAGAGGGAAAAGCCAAGTTAAATGGAAGAAGGCCCAGGATTAAAAGTGAAACAACCATGTGGATGTTCTAAGGTTCAGAGGGTCCCTGCTGCTTCAGTGTGCCCCTTTGGCTGTGGGGTGTTTTCTGTTTGTTGCGGTTTTCTTTTCTTTGCTTTGCTTCTTGGGACTCCTTTCCTTTTTCCTTGGTGAGAGAATTGCTGTGGTGAAACCTGAACATTACCCTCGAGGGAGGTCAGTCTCTGCTGAAATGCAGCTGTCCAGCTTGCTACAGCTAAGGTGTTAGGGTGGTGTCTGGATTTGATGATGTACCTTTCTAATAGTTAATTTCAGAGTCAAGATCCAGTGTCCTCCAAAGTAAGAAACTTCTGCCATAAAGAAAACTATTTTCACTTTTCTTTTTGTTTTTAAAGTGCCACTGTCTAGAAAAAAGAAGTTCAAAGAAAACTTCTGATAAGTATTTAAGTATTTCCACTAGTTCCCGTCGTGGTATCATATTTAGTTGGAAAACTAATATAAATGTTCCTACTGTGTGTTTTTGACTTCTCAGGTATTCTTTCTCTTTAATAATCTTGTAAAACATAAGAATTTTATATTAATTTTGAAAATTTTGTGTTAATAGGCAAACTTTGGACCAGAAGTATGAAGGTTGCTTACAATATACTACACAAGTTAGGCACAAAACAAGAACCAATGGTACGACCTGGAGACAGGGTGAGTATCTCAATGATTAATTGTAACAGTTTGAATCCAATATTGACAAAGAGAGACTGAGGTAGTTGAGGTGCTCAGAAGAAATTAGTGAAGTCAAATAATGGAGTGTGGGATTTGCTGTTTCCTCCCTAAGACTGATCATTCAGAGAGATGTTTTGAACTGCATAGTAAGTAACCTGAGCTGGTACCCCCTGGACTTGAAGCTGTCACAACATCAACAATAAACATTCCCATGGAAAGGGATTTTTGGACATTGAACAATGGTCTGTTTACCAAAAACTTGCTTATGGAGCCTGGAGGTGTCACGTGGATAAAAAACTTACTTACTAATGACTTTGTAGTTGTTGAGATGGTAGAAACAAGAGAAGCATTGTGGAGGACAAAGACAAGCAAAGTCAGCACATTTTGGCAACCAGTTGAATAAATAAATGATGGTAACTGGTAAAGAGAGAATATTTCCATTCCTGGTACTGACTCTGATGCAGCTACTGCTAGAGGCTGAATCTAAGTAGATGGATAATGCTCATAGAGAGCAAGAGCTGCAGAGGTAGAACTCGAAGATGTTAAATGAAGACAGGAACATCCTATGGTTTTGCTAACAATGCACTTACAAACCTACCCCTTTGACTGCCAGGTCTGGCTGAGCCTGCTGCTCCTTTTCTCTGCCAGAGTGTGTATAGAAAATTCCACAGGTCCCATTCCAGTTTGGATCTAAGCCATGGAATGGATATTCCAGAACAAATTTGTCAGAACTGCAAATTTTAGTCCAGCCCTAGTGCTTTGAGTTGTGAGTGTGGGGTTAATTTTCCCTCCTCCAGTGTCTGATAGCAATTCTCAAAATGTTGGTTCACTTGATCCTCTTGTGCCACATGTGAGAAACATGTCTGCTTGCATTACACATGTCTTAGGGCTTCAAAAATGAGAGCATGCATTAATGCTTCCCAGAGGGAAAAAAGGAAAAAACCCAAAAGTGACAGTCCTTCCTGTGTTTCTTTTTGAAATAAATCATAAAGAAATTAACTAAAGGATCTCTAGATCCTTAATCTAAATTGCTTCCTACAATGGCATAGAGCCAGGACTAGGATCTGAAGATTCTCTATTACTTGATTTTACAAGTGTGTCTCTAAGCAACAGCAAAAGCAGCAAGTTATTCAAGTGTACACATCAAAACAATCCATCCAGAAAGCTCCAAAAGAATAAAGTTCACATACAGGCAGTGTGCATCTCTCCTTATTTACTGTGTGCTGCCTGCCCATCTTCATAGTAATTTTCTGCAGCAGTCACTAGCACCTCCTAACATTAAGAAAGGATTTGTGGAGAGTTCAGGCTGAAAACTAGAAGTTTAGTAAGAAACAAATTGCAGCTCATCTAAAATAAGTCAGCCTAGATTAGAGTGAAACAAATGTTTGTAGCTGAGTGCTGAAAGCATATGCTCTGTGTTGTAAAAACATCCTGCCTGGTATCCCTGTGTAACAGGAACGTGATAATTTCAGGCGACTTGACATTGAAGATGAGGTGCTACAGCACTTCTGATGCTCTAGGCTGTGATTCTGGCTGTTACACCCCTGTTGTAATAACAAAAAGACTTTCTGACCTCTTTGAAGGTGACTTTATTCTAAGTAATCTGTGTTGTGTACATTTAAATGTAGTTTTAAATACTAAATTAAATACAGGTACATATTTCTAGTCTTTTCCAAACAAGAATGTATTTGTTTCCTTATTTGATATGTATAAAATAGTTAATGTTTTCCCTTTAAAAACACCTTCTGTCAATACAATCTCTGTTTTTCATGACTACCATTACCTCACCTTTTAGGTTCTTTGTCTGAGCCAAAAAATAAATGAATGTGCCTGCATCTTCTTCCCTGTTTCTGGTATTATATGTGGCAAAGTGCATTTGCCTTCTATAATAACTTCAGAAATTTAACCTTGCATCACCCCAGACAGCTGCTTGAAAATTAATCTTGCTCTCTGAAATATCTACTAGCTAACCAGATTCTCATCTGCTAATATACACTGTATGATTTTGTTCCTTCAGCCTTATCCCCTTTTGCTTTTACACACATTATTTATTTATTTCATACAAGTCTGTTAGTGATTAATGTTTTTTGGAGAGGAAGTTAATGCTTTATTCCCACTGGACTTCAGTGAGATGTTTTTCACCTCTGTCAGCTCCTTTTCAAAGATTCCCAGCCAAACCTTCACTGCCTTTATGTAAGCAAAGACCAATGCAAAACCCAAGAACCCTCAAAGTATATTTTGGAATCTTTCAGATGTTTGCTGGGCTCAGCAATCTCTAACATCCCCTCCATGCACCTGGCAAAATCCCTGTATTTCCATTTGCATATAGTAAACTCTTCACAGCCATCTCCAGCACTTGGATTGTTTAATGTGCAAGCATGCAGATAAAGTAGCAGTAGTAGAATTACGAGGTTAAAGTCTTCAGCCTAAAAACCAGAGATATTTTGGATCCACTTGGACAAGGCTGGTTAGATTCCTTCTAGTTTGAAGAAATCAGGTTGGTGTATGGAAGGTATCTTTGAAGCCATGTGAAAATTGGAAACACAATTTCCAGTAACTGAACCTTGGTGCATACATGGAAACATCATGATTTTACTTCAACAAAGCTTCAATGGATGTTGAAGCAGTCAAAACTCAAGAGCTGCTAAGTAGTTTCAACAAATTGCAAGGTGCTGTGCTAATACACCCTTGTCCTGTGTGTGAGCCCAGAGTAAAGAGGTTTGGAATCATTTGTCATGCCTTTGCATTCCACTGCAGTTGACTGTGCAGGAGTTGCCAGCTGTGTTACAGCTGTTTAGGACATGAGCTGAGAATGCCCATGTGACTGAACTGAAACAAAACCTCAGAGAGGATCCAGCCACTGAGGTCACTCACCTTAGAGCAGTACTGTTCCCTGCCCTTGCAAGGAGAGCTGTGGGCTCTCAGAAGTGGCTGGATCTCAGCAAGGCTGTGAGCCCTCCCTTCTCCTTTCCCTTTGCCTGTGGAGGATCTCTGGCATTGTCCTGCTTCACACAGGGCCTGCAGGAGTTAAGGTGCACAACTCAGCACTTACTGAGCATTCTGATCATCTGTGATTGGTTTTGGCATTCTTTTATCTAAATAATTTCCCAGCCCTAGCCCTGAACTGTTAAGTTCAACAAATCCACACCTAGGCTGGCATGTGATACAGCCAGTTCTGGATGTGACGTTTGCTTCCAGATACCAGATCTTGTGTGCACACAGCACACACAAACTTTACAGAGGGACAACAGGACAGTCCTAAAACAAAACTGTTGTACAAGGCAAAGTGTTGTGAAACAGAACAGCGTGTTAATGATTGGCTTAATGACATCCTAAGTCTGGACAATTTGATTTGGTCACATGTACACTTCAGTTTCAGTAACTTCAAGCAAATTATTACATTAGAATCTAAAATCCTTCTAATTCCATTTACTTAGGTTATTTAACACTGATAAAGCAATCAGTTCATTCAGAACCAGATGAAAGGTGTTGTCAATGTAGGAAACAAAGCAGCATGAAAATATTTAACTGCCTCCTAAGTGAAAATATTCATACAAGGAATATTTATCAGAATAAATTCCTTCTGATTCCTCATTCATCTGTCATTAGGTATTTGAATAGCTGTCTTAAAAGTGCTCCAGTATCATCTCCATCCAAAAGGAAGCATGGAAACTCCAATTATCATTATCTAACACCTAGGATAAAACATTTTTAACATACACCTTTCTCTTTCAGGTAACACTTGTGTTTCCTAACAACGATCCTGCTGCTTTCATGGTGGCGTTTTATGGCTGCCTGCTTGCGGAAGTTGTCCCCGTCCCTATTGAAGTGCCACTTACAAGAAAGGTGGGGAACTGAGTTTTTTCTCTATACTCCATTTTAACACTTAATCAGAATAAATCACAACTGAATATAGCTTTTGAGTACATTTTTGTGGTCAGCTACCTCTGAATCTGAGGATATCAAGATAGTGCTGTGTGGTGAATCATATATAGTTCCTTCTTTTTTGTGATGGAAAATCTGAAGATGTGCTTGCAGTTTCAACAAATGCGGGTCTGAATGGAAAATGAGAGGAAAATTTTTCAAGAGGACAACTCTGCCAGTTGTAGATGGATTATCTTTGTTGCCTTTTAAAGCCTGCTGGTGTTGGCCACTGACAAAGAATCATTGGCAACAACTGCTGATTTTCCACCTGTCCCTGCAACCCAAGCTATGTTATAATGCCACTGGTGCTGTGTGTGCTACTTCAAAGCTGTTATGGAAATGCCTTCTCCTGTGTCTATATGTGCATTTGTATCCCAAAGCTTCTGTCACCATGGTCACCTCTGCCAAGGGTGGGAAATTCAGTTCAGGAGTTCTTGCCACAGAACATACATTCATAGGGAAAACTGACCACTGCTAATCAAAAGCATTTCACATCCAGTGTTGGTTCAAAACTTCAATCACGTATCCCAGAGAAGGATTAGGAGACAGATAGAGCAGTTCCAGCTGAAAGGAGTGTCTGGGGGAGGTGAGGGGAGTTGGATCAGTGGTGGAGGTGAACCACAGCTGGGTCAGTTACATAGATTCTGCAGAACCTGCATTTTTTTCTGAGGATGTATGCCTTGAAAATTGCAAATACAGCAGAATGTATTTATTAATTACAAGGGTTGTTTTGGTCATATCCCCTTAATTTGCCATGTCTGGCTGCTCCCACATACCCCTTGTATAATCACTCTTTTATTAGCTACTGCTAATAAAGCCTTATTTTAATTACTTGGTCTGGACTTGTCCACACAAAAAGTGTTCTTTAGTCTTTACAAGCTTTCTTTTTGAAGTAAATTATTTTGGAACATGTTGACTGAAGCCATGAGATACCAAGAAAGGGGCTGAGCAGATGTATTGCTATGGTCACCTTTTCAGTATTTCAATTGTCAAGGGCTTTTCTTTGGAATGTTCCAGTGTTGGAGTACTCTGGAGCAGAAGCTTAGAGCTTTTTTCATGGACAGGAACCCTGCCTTTCAAATGAAAGCCATGAAAACAAGATTGTAAGCCCTCACAAAGCCTTTGCAGATTGGACGTCTCACATAGCCAATTAACAACTCAAAATATCTGGAGATTCCTTCCTAAATTAACCTACTTGAGCCTTCCTCACCTCTGGGAAGATGAATTGACCCCAACATTTCTCCATTATGATCACACATGTCCTGGCCAACATCTGTGGTGGACTCTTGCCATGGTGAAACCAGAAGGTGGTAGGGAGAGAAGGGGTGGGAGTGGGAAGAAGGGGGAGTTGGTAATTGGTGAAGGAGGAGAGAGACAGAGATGGAGGGAGGGAGTGGATCAGACAACAAGGGACCATGATCCAGCTGAGCAGAACTGAGAGCCACTGAGCAGAAGGAAGGACCAAGGAAAAGGGGAGGCAGGATGTGCCCAACTTTAACTGAGACTGGAGGAAAGATGCAGGTGAGCTAGAAAGGCCATGCAAGGGGAGAGGATGGGTCCTCAACCACCACAGCTGCTTTGGGGAGTAGGATTATGCTATTTCATTTGTAAAATGTGTATTTGGGAGCACTGAGAAGTGAACATGGCTGGAGAAGAAGGATGGTGATTTTAGTAGAAACATTTGCATTGGGCTGTCATTGTGCCTTCACATTCAAGGTACTACATTTAGTCTGAGGCAGTTCCATAACAAGGTGCATTATTTTGATAAAGACCAGAGATTTTATATGCATCAACAAAATAAGGCCAGCAGAATATATATATTTTAAGATCTTACAGAGTACTCAAATGGGTAAATCTGCATTTGTAAAATGTAAAGAAGCAACATGGTTTTGAGGGTTAAAAAAATCTGTCTTTGCCTGTTACTATTTTCTGAGGTTTAATGACATTTTAGAGCACATAGATAGGTGTAAATTTGATTTATTTTGGAACATCTGATACCACATCCATCCAGTAAACTATAAAATCCAGCTGTCCAAGTAAATACTCTGTGTCAAATGAATAACTTACCCTAATTTGGCTGCACCCCTTGGGTGTTTGTTTTTTTAAATATATGTGTCTATATATGGATATATAAATATACATTTACACATGTGTGTATATATATATATATTTATATAAAGGAATATCTACAGACTCAGACTGTTTATCTTTTGCCACAATGTTTAAATATCAAATTATTAACACAATAACAGAAATGTCAGTTTAAAAAGCAACATGATCTATACTCTATAAATAAAACTATGCAATCTCACAGCATATACTATTGCAAATATCTTTGCGTTTGTTTATATGGAAAGGCAACTGGAGTGGAAACAATGAGATGAAAATCGTGTTCTGAGTAGTCCCAGAAGGAATACCTCTGCCTGGTCAAATGGCAGTGGATTGCTTCTGGCATCCGTGGGAAGATGTCATTCCTGTCATCACACAATGGCCTAGACTGTTCTTTTATGCTTTCCCATTATTTGTTCTCTTTTCTGCATGCTTCAGTACGTTCTGGCAGTGGACATCTTTTGGGTTGCTTTTTGGAAGACAGAGATGTGAGCTAGCAAATAGACCAGCAATTATATTTTATTTTATATTACAGAATAATAAACTGATACAGGAGAAGCTATTTTGGGTAGTTATATTAGCAGCCATTTTTAATATTAAAAGTTTGTATTAGCAGCTTTAATACTGTTCTACATTTTCATAAAGAAGAGTTTTTCACAGCTCTGCAGAATTTTGTCCCTGACATTTTAAAACTGAGCAGTAATTTTTGGTACTGCTGGTAGACTTTTGCTTTATGGATTACTCTGCAGACATCTGTATCCACATGGAAGCAGAGGCTTTTGCTTTACCTGCACGTAGATTTTGTGTGGATTCTCTTTTCTTTATAGGATAACTGTTACTTTTTAAAGATTTTGATAGGATTTTTTCCCCACTTCATTGTTAGGTGAAGGTCCATCTTGCCTTTCTCTTTCCTTCTGCATCCCACTTTTATGTTAACAGAATTCCTGGAGTACCCCCAGACTTCAAGGGATGTGTGACCTGGCATCTGAGTTGGATTGTCTGAAAATCCAGCAGCCATTCAGCATTCTCTAATTTTATTCCCACAATGCTTCCTAGTGCTTTGCAAAGAAAAACTGGAAACTGGAATTCATGCAGCATGGTTTTGGCTCTTTAGAATTGGGACATCTGATCTAAAATTAAGAACTGAAATCCCAAACCAAGTCTTCATTCTAAAAGCTGCAGTCAAGGGTTCTGCAGTCATTGTAACAATAGGACAAGCAGAATTTTCATTTCTCCTCCTTCCCCTGCATTTAATACCATTGCAATGCCTTTATGATCAACACTCCCCAAAATTGTTACAGCTAATCCTCATCCCTCTGTTTACAGTCTCTGTTCTCTCAGAGTGGTGTCCCTCTCTCAGAATTTGCTTATGTTTCCCAAGTATTAGCAAATAATGTGTCCTATACAGCATTTCTTCCTTCAGAACTGCCACTTATGTTAATCTTGTCTGAAGCTGGGGTATTAAAAATTCTTTCATTGCATGTGTGATATGATGTGAATTCCAAACTGTGTCACAGAATGTGCCATCAAAGTAGATGATAGGGGAGTTTCAACATGGTGAATTCTAGTTCAAACAGTGATTTACTATGTCCCTCATGAAAATATTTTAAAATAAGGTTTTGATTTCTTTTCCTTTCTATTTTTTAGGTCAGTGTTTTTTCCATTTGATTGGTGCCATGAAAAATATTCTTATTCTGCTCTGATGCAGTCAGGGGAGCTAATCAGTTTTAATCTAAAAATAACATTTTTGTCCTCCAAGCACATTCACTGTTATGCTCAGTCACATGCTGTGAACATGGGAAGAAATCTATCCCTCACAGATCTTCATAGCCTCCTTATCATAGGCAGAATTTGTAGCAGGGTGTGTGTGACATGAAAGCATGTAAAAATTAGTTTCTCACTCCAAATGCAATTTCCCAGCCTATTAGATTTAATGCTATGTGTGCTTCCAGCAGGCATTTCTGTACTCTTCCAGATGCTGGCTCTCACAGTATGATTGAAAGAATTGTGTATTGTCATAAGAAATATGGAGATACCCACTCCAGGACACTTGAGGTTTTTTTAAAAGGATGCTTCGTACAGGGTAAAAACTGTTTTTCAGGAGCTCCTTTTATTAAATCCTGAGACGTTATTAAAACTTCAACAGTAGCCAGGGAGATACATGTCTTCCAAGACAGTGAAATTGTCCCAGTCATATCTTTCTTTCAAAGAAGAATTCTAGTCCAAAGGAAATACACCTTGACATCTTTCCTAGTGTTTCAGGGCTTGAGATAAAATGAGTTTTGCTTTCTCTTGGCCTTACTCATTGTAGGGGTGTAGTGTACCAGAAACACTGGAGCTCTACATGCTTTTGAACATCTTTTGACAATGCATCTCTTTCTCTCCTGGATTTAAATTATGTATAAAATGTTTTTTATATTCTTTTCAGTGACGTAGTCTTCCAGTCCCTCAGAAGATTCTAAGTTCTTCCCTGAGTCCCACCTGAGCCCCTGGTGCAAATTGGGCCCTGCAAGCTCTGTGTCTGTCCATCCCTCTTCATACACTTCAGCAGTGGAGCACTAAGAAGTCCTTGCTCAGCTTGATACAGTGCATCTTAGATCCTTTAAAGTCTGTGTTTCCTTATTATATTTTCAAGTTTAGGAAATGATAATTTCCTGGAGAGAATATCATATTTCATGCAGTGTCCACTGCCAAAAAAACCACCTGTTGTCTTGCTTTTATTAAGATTTTTTGGACGTTAAGGTGCTCATAGTTGCAGATTTCACATGCAAATTGCAGGCAGGTACCAAAGCTGTTGTCTGAGGAAACAGTTAATTTCTTCATCTTAAAGCTGGTTATGAAGATTGTGTCAGCACTCTGTTTAATTTTTACCAAAGTTTTGGTTTTTTTAACAAAAGAAGGTTTCCTTGATGCCTTTTCAGTTTTGGCTCAGAACTGGTGATGCTTGGCTTTTACATCTGATCATTGCCCTATTTGTTCTTTACCAGCAAATTTTTGTTAGGGTAGGGGCACTGTAGCTTAAATAAGCATTGTAACAGAAAACAAGATTAGTTCAGTCTGTGATCCTCCACCACATAATTCTCATTTTAAAAGCAGTCTGGGATTTGCAAGTGAACAGAAGTAACCTTTATCAGGCCAACCTTTGCACAGGCTGTCTCTTCCTTCCTTCCTTATTAGATAAGGACATGCACTCTCACTCACGGAGACAGGATCATAATTGTTTTCCTTCACACAGATACTCTCACAAAGCATTGTAGAAATGACATTAACAGCATGCTGAAATGCAACCACACGTGGGATTTTTTTTATCCTGACAATGAATTATCATTCTGCAGCAGGAAGAAGACAATTTGCCTCCAGGTACTGGTGAAAACCTTTAGGGAACCTTTAATAAAAGTCTTTAGAGAACTTTGAATGGCTGCCTACAGCAGAGAGGATTTCCAGCTCGCTTCATCTGAAAGATTGATCTCTCTAGGTGTGTGCAGACATAGTCTAAAGCTATGCACACCTCATTTTTCATACCCCAGCAAGTGCTATGCCTTCAAGAAATGTGAAATGATAGTTCCAAAGTCAGCAATTGGTCTCAAACCTCATGTTACAATACCTCAGCTCTGTGTTTTGCCTTCCACCTGCCTTACGTGTTATTTCAGACTGGGAATTGTGGAGGATTTGACAATGAGCATCTCTGCAAGTCTCTCCCTGTCTGCAACTGGGACTGCACTGAGTTGTTTTACCTGGTCCCCACTGGCTCCCTGAGGTTTCTCCTACACCCACAACATTCAGCAAAAAAAAGTGTTTATGGCAAGTGGGGGATTGCCAAGTAGCAGATTACCAGAATAGCAAGTAAAACTTCTGACAAAACAGTGTGTCCTGAAAATCTATTCCCTTCACAGATAAGAGATTGATTTTACTTAGAGGAAAAGGATTTGGGAGGTTTTTGGCAGAAGATTATTTGGTTGTGTCTCATTGCTGCTTACAAAGTAGTTTTCACTATTACAACCATTTGTTTCACATTACTCAAAAGGCAGGCCAATAGTTTGTCTGTCAAATCTGTAATAGTCATTGCCCTCAAAGTCAGTAGCCTTTTGTGTGCTTATACAGCCTCAGGCAAAGGACTGCACTTCTAACTCAAACTTTATTTTTCAAACACAAGTTTTGCTCAAGGTCCTCACTGTTCTGGGCCTGTCATGCTGAGGTATGAGGAGCAGCAAAGACTGTCCTGTCTACTTGGTTGAATGTGTAAATGACGTTGTGGTGTGTCTGCAGGATGTACAAAGGTTTCAGATCTTCTAGCTCCTGGCTGTCAGTCCAGTATCCCAACACCACCTGAGTAGTTAGAAACAAGTTCTTCTGTCAGGCACCAGTTATCACAGAAGCACCTACATGGGGCAAGGGATGTCGACTCCTTCTTCATGTCTCTGTTCTCGGCAGTAGTTTTAGATTCTTGGTCAGGATGGAGCCACCAGAAGCAGGCAGAAGATGAGGATAACTAGTTATGAGGTGTGGGAGACTGAGACTGAAGGTGGGTGGAATTGATGGACACCAAATAGGAGGCTTCCAGAAAGCTTCATTGGGTTCATACTGCAAAATCCTCAACTGGAGTTCCTATGGCCCTTGAGAACAGCACCTCTGCTTCAGCATCTTGATTTGCCTTTGTCTTGCAAGGCAGAATTTAGTGTGGCCACCAAAACATGGTGTGGGATTTGAAAGTCTGTGAAACATACTGCCCATGCCTGGTGAAATTCTTCCAATCTGCTGTGGCAGTGTTATATCACGATTGTTCAGTCATGTTTTCCTTACAACTGAAAGAATATCTGTACAGAAAACAATGGGGTCACGATTTTAATGCTGTTTGAGCTGGGTTGTTCTGATGTAAAGCAGTCTGCTATTACAAACTGTTACATGGGCATAGATTGTATTAAAATCTATGTATGTGTGTGAACTGCTAAAATGAATGATTAATATTTATGTGGACATCCTCTAAGACAGTTGATGAGGCACTGTGGGAAAGCATAGTCATTCTTTCTTATATTATCTAAAAAACTCTACACTGTTAATACAAGTTTCTTTTTTCTGTTGTGCTGTTTTGTTTTGCTATGAGAAGATTTTGACAGGTGATTTCTTAGCTGATGCATTCTCTAGGGCCATGGTGTGCTGATGCTAGAGGGTCCACACTTTCTGCTGGTTTCCTTATGTTAGACTTCTTAATGGAATTTGTTAGGTTAGTTTATGTTTAAAAGGTTCTGCATTAAATGGAATTTCATTACTTGAGAATTGGCATTTTCTTTATACAATGGTGAAACAGTTTGTAGCAGTCTTTTATAGGATATACAGTTGCAACAACATTGTAATTTAAAATTGAGATCGATGTCATTGCTGCATTCGATTATAAAATTTATGTGCACTTTTTAAATTGATAGTTAGAAATTCATACATATGTTAGTAAGCATTTATTAGATTAAATTTAATGGGAAATTTTGAGCAATGGTAGTATGAATCTGATATTTTAGTGACCTCCTTTTATAGATGATAGAGTAGCAGATCTAAGAAGCTGTCTTGACCAAGGAGTGGTGTTCTCTGTGGAGCACTCCAGCCTTCCTCTTTCTTCCATTCCTTCTGAGGGACCCTCAGGAGAGCCATCCCTCCTGCACTCTTCAGGCACCCACATTTCCTTCCTCTGAGCAGACTCCAAGCGTGGAGACATCTTCATGTGGAACCAGGATTAGATCTGGCTAAGTGCTTGTCCCGTAGGTTTGGCATCAGAGATGTGGACCAGCTGACATGAGAGTCAGTGAGGACAGTAATTAATGCTTGACAAACCCACTGGAAGCCCCACTGGTGCAGGTGTGGTGGGGCCAACAACGTGCTCCCCAAAGTGTTGCTCATGGAGACACCAGTATTTTTCTCTGTTGTTCAAAGAATACTCTCATTGCCTGGTTTTATATGGGCAAAGATGATACACAAGTTTAAGTTTAAAAAGCCTTGCTGAAAAAACTACCTTTTAATTTTTTATAGCTTTTGTAAGCATTCTGGCTATAGCAAGCAAAAGCAAATGCAATAATTCTGACTAAAAGGAGTTATATAGCATAGACTTTGACAGTTCAGTTAATTGTCTCACGCTGATTGCTCAGCTATCAAAGTTCTAATAATTGCTCCCATATACATATTTTGAGGTGGTATGGAGAAGTAAGCTTTTGCATTTCCTCTTTTCTCATTGCTTCTTCATTTTAGATGGTTTTATTTGACTACATAAAAATTGCATTGAGAATTAGTCAGGCTCTGGGGCTTTCTTTCCATCATACAATTTTGCTTTGAGTAAATCAATAGATTAAGGCAACTGTTCTGTATTTCCAGTTGTTTCCATAGTTGAGTGTGCGCCGTGGTTGATTTGAAAGGTATTTTAATTTGATCCTTTGAGTCTCTTTAGGTGGTTTTCAGTAGAATAATTCTGTGGAAAAAGGGTTAATATTTCTATGTGCATTGACATGTAGGGCTTTGCTCTGTTGAAGAGCCTGGTGGATAGATGTAAGGTTCATAAAAGAGTAATGACAAGACGCATACATAAAGCAGACGTAATGCTATAGAAGCACAGCATCTCTAAAGAGCAGCTATGGCCTAGACTGGGAAATCATTACATGACTTAATCTCACTGCTTCTATCCCCTTGATGAAAGTAAAATGTAATGAGCTTACCCTAATGGGCACTTCACTGTATGTAGTGCTCCTGAAACATGCCTGTAACTACGCAATGAAATGGTTATGGACAGATCAGGTTAGATCAGCATAAATAGGGAAACTCACCACTGTGCACCCAGCATAACATCTTCATGGTTGAATGCTTTCTCCAGGTGGAAACATCTGTAATCAATATTATTGCCTAGAATTGTCACAAAATCACAGAATGGTTGAGGTTGGCAGAGATGTGTGAAGGTGACCTAGTCCAGCTTCCCTGCTCAAACAAGGTGCCCAGGACTGTATCCATGGTAGCTTTTGGATGTCTCCAAGTATGGAAACTCTACAGCCTCTATAGGCACTTTGTGCCAGTTACCCACCCAGTAAAAAGGTGTTTCCTGATTGTCAGAGGTAACCTCCTCTCATTTGGTTTATGCCCATTGCCTCTGGTCTCATCCCGGGCAAAGTAAGGAAAGAACCTGGCTTCATCTTCTTCACACCCTCCCTTCAGGTGTTTGTACACATTGATTAGATCCCTCCCTAAGCATTCTCTCTCAAGGCTGAGCAGTCCCAGCTCTCACTCTTTCCTCATAGGAGAGATGCTCCAGTCCCTCTCTCCAGTAGCTCCAGTACTTGGAGCCCAGAGCTGGTCCCAGCACTGGAGATGTGCCTCACTGGTGCTATGGGGAGGGTCACCTCCCTCAGTCTGCTGGCAGAGCTTTGCCTCGTAAGGCTTAGGATGCCATTTGTCTTCCTTGTGCCAGGGCACATGCCTGGTTCGCACTCAGCTTGCTGTCCACCAGGTTCTTTACCCAAAAGCTGCTCTCTGGATCGTTCTGGCAAAGGGGTTTGTTCCTCCACATGTGCAGGACTTTGAATTTGCCTTTGGTGAGGCAAATGAGGGCCCTGTCTGGCCATTTCTCCAGGGATCCCTCTGGATGGAACAACCCTCTGTCAGATCAGGCATTCCTCCCAGCCACTTGTCATTTCTGAAGAGATGCAAGAGCAGATCCCATCTGATGGCTTCCACTGTCCTTATGATTTATGCTGCTACAGACAAGAGGATATCTAGCTTGTAGAATTCTTTTGTCAATGTACAGATGAGTTTTGATAGTCACCTAAAAGGAAATCAATTTAAAGGAAAGAGACTGTTTTCCTCTCAAGATAATGTGCCCAAGGACAAACATGCTTTCAGCCTGTAATCACTTCTAATCAATCCTGTGTATTTTGTCATCTCTTAGGATGCAGGAAGTCAACAAATAGGCTTTCTGCTTGGAAGCTGTGGAGTTACTGTGGCCTTGACCAGCGATGCATGCCATAAAGGACTGCCTAAAAGCCCCACAGGGGAGATACCACAGTTTAAAGGTAATCTAACCCTGGCTTATCAGAACTCATTGGCTCTCATTGGTCATTTACTACAACAAACTGCACTTGTTTAGTGGCTGTGGTTGAGGGTCAGGCCTTTGATGAAACACTTGCCACAGGAGCTGCTGGGGCACTGGGTGTTTCACTGCTGGCAGTGATGGCTGTGCCAGCCTCATGCATGGAGAGCAGCACCAGTGCTTCCAATGCAGTCTTCTGCTGGCTCAGCCAGGCTGCTGAGACCATCTGCGGCCACAAAAATTAAAACAACAGACTCTGTACTGTAGTAGATGAGAAGTATTCATACAATTCACTCCTTTAGTGAAGTGTAGGGGCAGTAACTTCTGACAGGGGAGTGTTAATGAAACTGCTCAGGTCAGTAACAGCTCGAACTGCCCAGCCATTCCCTCAGGGACTGCCTAAAAAGACCTCAGTAGCTGTGCTAAGAAACCAGTTCTGCAAAATCTTCTTTCCCATACTATACTGAGGTTCAGAAGAAGCAAAGTTAAGGTAATGGTGACACAGACTTTTCAAGAATAAAACTCTGGCAGGGAAGGCTTTTGTCTTGTCATATCCAGCAGAAATTGAACAAAATCTGGCTTTTGTTTGTACCTCAGGCTGGCCAAAACTGCTGTGGTTTGTCACAGAATCTAAACACCTCTCCAAGCCACCTCGTGACTGGTTCCCACACATCAAGGATGCCAACAATGACACAGCTTACATTGAGGTGAGTTAATGAAGATGCATCTTCTCCTTAAATCATTACATATGGCACTGGATTAGGTAAACATCATTATTCATTCAGTAGTCACAGAAGCAAAGAACATCCTGGTTTAGCTTGTTAATAAGTAATGCTTTCTAATAAATTCGACCAATACTGATTTCAAAAAAGTCAATGGGATGTTAAATTGTATTTTGGGTATTTCTAACATTAATTTTTTTTATGTGGCTGCTGCAGTGTTATATTACATTTGCCTTGAGCAATCTTGGTTCTCCTGTCCACTAGCCTTGGGATGGATAGATCCAAGGTTCACAGTGAACCTTAGATTCAGTTCTCTATCACAACCTTCAGATCCTTTGAATGAGAAAGAATTTCTTATTCAAATGCTTGCCTGTCACTGCTTTATGAGTCACACTCCCTACAACAGAACAGCATCAGGAAGGGAAAGTTAGCAATGCTGTTGAATTTAATTTTTCTCCCTTTTATTCCCATCATTATCTCCCCCTTCTGCATGGGCTCAAATGCTTTGAATTCGGTGGTGTTAATATTGAAATTCAATGATTCTTCAAAGGGACTAAGTGAAGTGAATGGACCAAAGGTGTTGCCTGCCTTTGTGCAGTCAGGACACTGGGCTAGAGAAGCAGAGATATCTTCACTCTCAATCTTGCTGATTGTATTCATCACGGAGAAAGATGACTGTTTAATTTTTTATAATCTGCCACTGATAGTTCTCAGACACCTATATAAAGTTACAAAAAATATTTCAATAATCACCAATGGCCTCCCACCTCTTCTCTACTGCTTTTTCGTGAGTCTCATATTCTTCTGATCAAAGAGCTTGTGTCTTTTAGACTGTATCCATATAGATTATTATCACAGCACCCAGCCAGGATTCTGCAGTCAGCTCTTATCACATGCCTTATAACATGCAGAAGGGAGAAGCTGGGGTTTAGTGGTTGGCCTATAAAATCTAACATGTAAACACTGAACAGACTGAACTAGGTTATTCTCTGCTAAATCTAGCCAGTCCATTAGTCACTGACATGATCACAATTGTTAGAATTTTGTTTCCATAATGCCTGTTTTCAAACAACACATGGATTTCAGATACCAAACCTGGGAATCTTTAGTCAAAAGAAAAAGCCTATCTGAAAAAAAAAAAATCCTTTTAACAAAGAATTGCCTTCAAAACTCCCCATACTGCTGCCTTTTTAAAATAGAGTCATTAGATGTGTCCATCATTCACCTACAGAGGAAACATTTTGAACATAGCTATTAAATAATGGAAATAGGGCAGTTATTTCACATTGAATTTTCCTGCTTGTTTCTTTTTAGTACAAAACATGTAAAGATGGAAGTGTGCTTGGGGTAACTGTGACAAGGATTGCACTGCTGACACACTGCCAAGCTCTGACCCAGGCATGTGGATACACAGAAGGTATGGAGTGCACTCCACTTGCATCATCCTTAAAATCAAGTGGGGATTGTCATTTATTTCTCATCAGTTTATTATATTATGTTTTACTCAGTTTGGTGTCAAAGGCTTCTAGATTTTAAAACATGATTTATTTTTTCATTTGTTTCAGGAAATATGTTCGTGTTTGAAATATCTATAGGAGATGTACAAATAATGTCTTAACCAATATAAATCCTGCAGTGGAGATTTGCTTTGAAAGTTAACATTTGAGGTCATCAGTCATGTTATACTGAGGCTTCCTTCCTTTGAGTAGGTTTGCCTTGGGTCAATGCCACGTTCTAAAAAAATAAATTCTGCTTTGTTTTTGTTGGGCAGCTGAAACAATTGTGAATGTACTTGATTTCAAGAAGGATGTTGGTTTATGGCATGGAATTCTTACAGTAAGTATGTTTTTTATTCTCTCTGAGTATTTGAAAATAAACTAACCTAATATGCTTAGTGCTGTCACAAACTGGGATGTCCTACAGTTTCTTCTAATACATTTTTTTCTGCTTTGAAAGCAAAATAAATGTAATTTAAACCCATGATCTTCTCCTAGTGCACTTAACCATAATGACCATGGTAAAGATGTCAGTGTATTTTATGTATCATGTCAAGTACTGTGATCCCACTCTTATCATGTTATCTCACCAATATGTGATTTTGAGATCAAACTTTATAGCAGAAAAAAATCAAATTAGTACTTGCCTCTGTAGGGATATGATCCAATGACATAATTCTATTGCCCCTGACTAGTTGCCCTGTCAAAACTCCCTCCAACAGATGTTTTTGCTAACATTAAGTATTCTCAGTACTTTAAATTGAATTACAGTAAATTCACGAATACAAGCCGCACTGACTATAAGCCGCATCTCTGGGTGTTGGCAAATATTTTGGTTTTTGTCCATAGATAAGCCGCACACGAATATAAGCCGCTCTGTCGTTCGCAGCGAGGACCCGCGTGCAATTATTAACAGAACGGCGGGAGGGCGGGGTTTACTGGCTGAGCTAAGGCTGTGCAGGCTCGGCCCGCTAGGGGCCGCTGACGGGGCCAGGTGGGCCAGCCCGGTGCTGCAGCTCGGGGCCGGCCGCCGCTGCCCCTGGGCTCGGTCACCCCGGGTCGGCGCTGCCCTGCGGTGGCAGGCAGGGACGGAGCTTCCCCTGCTCCTACGGCAGCGGCGGCGGGCGGGGACGGAGCTTTCCCGCGCCCGTGGCGCCGGCGGCGGGCAGGGACGGAGTTTCCCCGCTCCTGCCGCGGCGGCGGCGGGCGGGGACAAAGCACCCCGTCGGCTCCCCGAGCCGCGGCAATGGCTGCGCGGGGCTCCCGTCGGCTCCCCGGGCCACAGCAATGGCGGCGCGGGCTTCCCCCCCGCCTCCCTGGGCCGCAGCAATGGCGGCGCCGGCTTCCCCCCCCCTCCCCGGGCCGCAGCAATGGCGGCGCCGGCTTCCCCCCCCCCTCCCCGGGCCGCAGCAATGGCGGCGCCGGCTTCCCCCCCCTCCCCGGGCCGCGGTAGGGGCGGCCCGGGTCCCCCCTCTCCTCCCCGGGCCGCGGTAGGGCCGGCCCGGGTCCCCCCTCTCCTCCCCGAGCTGCAGCAATGGCGGTGCCCCCCCCCCCCCGTCTCTCCCCTGGGCTGTGGCAGAGGAGGAAAGAGAGCTCTCCTGCCTCTCTCCCCGCCCCCCGTGCTGCCTACAGGGAGCCAGGCTCCACCCGCGGTGCAACAAAGTAGCGATTTGTAACAATCGCAAAATGCCGACTTTGCAGCTGCTCGGCTCAGCACTCTGGCAGGCACTTCTGAGGTTGTATTAGCCGCTCCTGATTATTAGCCGCATTTCCGGTTTAGGAGCAAAATCTTAGTCAAATTGGTGCGGCTTGTATTCGTGAAATTACTGTAATTTTCTACTTGATGTTGGAATGCCTTCCTCAAATGACATGGGAGTCAATTGACATATTTTTAAGGATTGCTTCATAAGGTACTGTTGCAATCAGTGACTGACAAAATATTTACTAATCACTGATAATTTTAAGAACAGATGTGAAGTCTTGAAAGGTCATTTTTCAGGGGTCCCATGATTTTGGGGGTCCCTAGGATTCCCAGTGATCTGATTTTTTTTACTATGCAGTGTTATACTGTTCTTATTGTCAAAGTGCAGTAATAACATTTCTGAAGCAGAAACAATTAGGCTTAACACCTATAAGTATCTTGTGTTAAAAAACCATCTTTATCACTGGTTGAAAGCAAGTGTCTAATAGAGCTTTTCTGTGCCTTCCTTTGCTATTAATCTTCTTCTGAACTTCTTTTTCAGTACTTGCCTGTTTTCCTGTACTTATGCTTGTGCCAGACTGAAACTAGAACTATCTTTTGTAGCTCTCCAAGTGTTTAGATGACTAATCCACTGGGACACTTAACCTTTCTTAAACCTAGGTTTTCCAAAACAAATACTGTATTTAACCTGAGCTGCTATGAGGGGAGGCGTGTTGCCCTCAGGAGAAATTTCTAAATGTTAACAGAAGTAAAGCAGCAGCTCATTTACAGGCTGTTTGTTTAACACAGAAATCACTGATGCAATTGATGGGCTCAGACTGAGAGATCAGCTTTGGATTTGTCATTGGTTTCACTCAGCTGCTTTTTCTAAACTTCCTGGAACTTTTCATGACCTTGTTGAAAATACTGGAATTAGCTCACCTGGAGAGGGAGTAAAAGCTCCTTCATTTATTTTCTGTTAAAATAAACTGATTTCTGCTTAGACTAGGATTTCAAGTTATTTGTCTTCTGTCTTTTAAATAATTTGTGCCCCACTACCATTGGTAGCTTTTAGTCTTCTCAGAGATGGATTTCCATAGACAGATAGATATCTTGCTGCTTTTGTCCTTTTTAGCACAGTGTTCATATATATGGCAGTTTATCAGGCTTAGGGATGATATTTAACTACATAGCAAACATGGAGACATTCTTCACCCAGTGTTTTTTAAATTTTTCCTATTTAGAGTGAACCTCTGAGTAAGAATAGAAATAAAATGTTTATTTTCAGTACTGCATAAAAGTTATTATCTGATTAGTCTAAATTCTTAAACCTTAATTAAAGCATTGGCAAATGGGTGTTTCATCTTAGTGTATATAGCTACATAGGAAAAGATGACTGCCAGCACTGAAAATAAAATAAGCACAGAGTGATTTGCATAAATGCCCCTGCCATAACACAAGAGTAGTTGCCTCAATTTTTGTGTAAACCCTTTTATATTTTTGTTTTCAGAGTGTCATGAACATGATGCATGTTATAAGTATTCCATACTCCTTAATGAAAGTGAATCCACTGTCATGGATACAAAAAGTCTGTCAATACAAAGGTAAGGAACAAGAATGTACAAAAAGTCTGCTTGATAGTCAAAATGAAAAGTGCAAATTGATAACACAGCTCTCTAGCTTTTATATGGAGTGCTAGTAATTTCCTCATTATTGTTGCAGCAAAAGTTGCCTGTGTGAAGTCCAGAGACATGCACTGGGCATTGGTGGCACATCGAGACCAGCGGGACATCAACCTCTCCTCCCTGAGGATGCTGATAGTGGCTGATGGTGCAAATCCATGTAAGCTCTGCTGCTTCAATACAGGAGAGAACAGAAATTTATAGCATTCAGTCTTCAACTGTCTTAGCTAAAATATTTGCAAAATATGCAGTTTGTCTACTACAAACAGTAATCCATTTTGGATTTTTTTCAAAGTATATTTTTCTCTAGCTCATCCTGAAATAAACTTGATATTCCATATATTGTAAGTTGCAGTAAATCCAGTTTTGTTTAACATCACAGTCATGTATAAAGACTGAATCCATAAAATTTGAAGCAATGAAGACCTTAATCTATAGAAAAGATGATAATGGAGAATTTTAGGGGAATACTTATGTTACTCTAGAGAAACACTTCAGAATCACTTAATGACAATTAACAGCATGAGATGTTTCTCTGTATTACTTAAGATACCAGTGTACAGGTGTTCTGCTTGTTTGGAATTTCTGAATTATATCCTTAATTTCCTTCATCCTAAAAAAGAACACTGCAATGAAATCGATACTGTAAATCTAGCAGTAATGGCTTTTTCTATGTAAGCAAAATGAAAAGATTTCGTGTTAAAAAATTAATCTTTATTCCCTGTATGCGTATGCGCAACTGCATATATATATATATATATATAGAGAGAGAGAGAGAGGGACAGAGAGAGAGAGTGTTATAGCAGCTATGATGTATTTCCCAATGGACATGGATCCTTTTTAAATGATTTTTTTCCTGAAAAGCTTATATATTAAACAGTAAATTTGCAGTTTGGATAGCATCACTTCAGAAATGAAATTATTTTTCACCTCTGATTTTTTTTTCCTTTACCCCAGGGTCCATTTCTTCCTGTGATGCATTTCTCAATGTCTTCCAAAGTAAAGGTCTAAGGCAGGAGGTCATTTGTCCCTGTGCTAGTTCACCAGAAGCTCTCACTGTGGCTATTCGAAGGTATGTGTTACATCAGTGAAAATAGACCCACTGAATGTGGATATGTAGTAATTTGAAAAAGGAAAAGAAGAAAACATTATTTAAATATGAATCTATATATAACACCTATATTATATGTATAGTTAGCAATTTGTTTATGTCCAAGCAAGACATACAAAAAGAAGTTTTAGGGTAATTATTTAACTTCAGAATGCTTTATGGCTCCCATTGCTGTAATTTTATCTAATTTTAAATTAAATAAGTTGAAATGCAAAAGCAAATTCTGTAAATAAAAATGTAAAAATGCCACTGTAAGCATAAAATTAATTAAAATGAGAGAATTAAGTGGAATTGCCATTGAGGAAAATCATATTCTTAAGTACTCTGTTTAGAGAGAATTATGACATTCTGGAGGTTGTTTTTGGCTGACAGGCACTTTTTAACCATTCACAGACCCTCAGTAATCATCTGGAAATGCTCTTTAAGTCTGAGGGATTTGCGACTAGAAATAAAATAGATAAATTCCACTAAAACTGCTGAATACTGCTAAAACTGGTACTTATGTATATGCAATCACAGGGTTGTTCAGGTTGGAAAGGACCTTTAAGATCATTGAATCCATCCATTAACCCAGCACTGCAAAGCCTTCACTAAAGCATGTCTCTGAGTGCCACTTCCACATATCATTTAAATACCAAGGATGGTCTCAGCCTCTTCCCTGGGCAGCCTCTTCCAGTGCTTCATGACCCTTTGGGTGAAGAAATTTTTCCTGATATCCAATCTAAACCTCCCCTGGCACAACTTGAGGCCATTTCTTCTTGTCCTGTCATGTGTTATTTGGGGGAAGAGACCCACCTGGCTGCAGCCTCCTTTCAGGGAGTGATAAGGTCCCTTCTGAGCCTCCTTTCCTCCAGGCTGAGCCCCCCAGCTCCCTCAGCCTCTCATAAGACTTTACTCTAGCACCAATATCCTGTCAGGAGTGCTGTACCACACAGTAAATGGTGTAAGTATTGTCTGTTTTGGCAGAGTTTTCCAAAAATTGCACACTGAACAGTGAGCACTTTGTTTTAAAATTCATGTTTCTGCAGCCAATTATAATTGTTTCACGTTAGAACATGCAGTATAAACGTGTAAAGCACTAAAATAGCATTAAGTAAAATACTTCCTGCCACAAATTCCTAAATACACCATCCAAATGAAATTTAACTAGATTTTCAATTAGCTTTCCAACAGAACATTTACAGGAGGAAGGACATGAGGCCAAGAGTATGGTTGATTTTCAGCCACCTCATTATTAGTTTAGAACATCTGAAACCAGTCCATCAGGGACTCACCCTGTCCAGGTTAGTTGTTTTTTTGTGAACTACAGGATTTCAGAGAGTCCTTCATTCAGCTCCACCAGCCTGTTCTCAGATTTGTACAAGAAGTACCAAGTGTCTTTCCCTTAGATGGTTTCCCTGCCATTGGCTATGCAGGCCTTTCCTCCCTTGGAATGAACTCTTGCCTGTAAGATCTGACAAGAAGTGAATGGGCAGCAGACATTGCTTGACTGAGCACTGAGCAGGTTTTTAATTTCCTGGGCTGACCCTGGAAAATTTGGCCCAAATCACAGGTTATGAAGTGGGAGAACTTCATAATGGCATGGCTGGCGTGCCCTTTCTAAACATAAACTCTGTGCCTGTAGTTCTCTGAAGCACTAAGATTTCATTTCCAAATTAACTAGCATTGAGACATACCAAAAAAAATCTTATTAGCACATAGCCTTGTGGATAATTCAAAATAAAAAAATAAGCATTTTTTATTTTCACTGGATCACTGTGTAATTACAGAGCAGTTCTTACTGTGGTGAATGTTACTGAACACGTCTCCTTTTATTTGAACTCTGTTTAATGGTAGGATAGTGCTAGATGAACTTGGGAGATGTGGTATTTTTCATTTTGTTCAAGCCATCTGCACTGACAGTAAAGTCATTATCATACAATTTCCAGAGAGTTACTGCTGAAGTATGCATTAAAATGACTCCCTGCAGAGCAGAGATCCAGAGAGCTCCCTGCTAATGCTCTGACTCTTTCAAAATCTGTGGTGTATTTTTACTGAACTTCCTGCGAGGAAGAGTAACAAAACCAGTTCTTAGTTGAAATAACCTTATAGTTTAGAAAAAGACAGTAATAGACTAGAGATACTTCAGTCTTAGAGTTGAATCACAAAGCCTAATACTCAAGGAGATGTGTAATGCAAATAATTCATGCTATTCCCCTTTGGTTTATTGCATATTAGTCTGAACCTACTTGCTTATGGGAATGCAAAAGTTTAAGGACAGGGTTTTTTCCCATTTAAGTGGCTGGCAAAAAGCCATGGTCAAATAGATTGTATCAGCAAATGGTAGTAGGAGCTGCTCTCAAAATGCTTTGTGTGAAAAGTAGTGCAAGAAAATGGATGTGATGAAAGACCAGATGGCCTCTACTTCTGGAAGTCTGTGAGAAGCTTGCAGGAGACCTTTCTTCTCATGAGCACAAAATGTGTGTTTTGGGGAGCAGGGATGAGAGAAAGCTGATCAATAATGTCACTGAAAGTTCCTTTTACATGATAGGAGTGTTATTTATCACAGGTGCTTGTTTACTAGCACCATTTGTTATGCTCTAATGTATTTTCAAGTGTGCTCACATCCTTCTTTGTTGACAATGTCACTTGAGAAATATGGCTCATAAAACCTATTAATTGAAATTTATAGAGCCCATCAGGGCAAGGCTTACATGAGCAGGACTGGCTGAGGCTCATCTACTATTTCAAGCACAGTAGAGGAGAAATGTCACATCAAAGGACATTATCTGTTAAAAAATAGTTGTGTTATGATGGAGTGTTTGGGGAAAATGCAGAATTGTGAGCTAAAAATTGGCTATTTTATGCATCTTGAAAAGAGCTGGAATCTGCTCTTCATGGATGCATAATCTGATCTCAAATCAGCACCACATCACCTTCCAGTTTTGCATTTTTAAAGGCAGGACAGTGTGAGAGTCCTTCCAGACATGAAAAGCTCTGACATGTTCCCCTGACTTGGAAACTTGCATACGTCAACACTCATTTACTCAAGGCACACACTCCAAAGGTATAATTGTACCCACTGGTGCAGCAGGTGGTTTCATACTGAAACAAGCTGGCAGGCATCTTGTGCTGATGCTGTGGGATTTTACAGCATGTAGGTGATGAATCTGAACAAACTGAGGCGTTACCGAGAGGCTGCATCCACAACATTTTGACCATGACTGATGAAGGTGTAATTTGTTTTAATTTTCAGGTGGTAAATTAGAATAGGAAGAATTCAATTATATGCACTAAAATGAAGATGGTAAAGTCCTTGTGTCTTCCACAGATGCTTGACAGTAAATCTATGCCAAGTTGCCTCAAAATAGATTACATATAGAATTTATCAATTTATTTACTGTCAGTTCCAAATATTTGTAGTGCAGTTTCATTCCACATCAGCTGCACCATCTTTCAGTATTTTTAAAATGAGATAAAAGCTCTTTACTTGGGTAGTAAGGCAACCTTTATATATTTTTCTGAAAATTAAATTCAGGCTGTTTTGGGTAAGTGTTAGGGTTTACTTGCACCTCAGCAGTCTCGTATATGAATGAGAGAGATAAAAGTCATAATTACTCAGACATGACTGAAAAACAGGATTTTATCAGGCCTAATAGGGGAGGGGGAAAGGGGAGGTTTTAAACTCTTGAAACAGAGGACTATTTGCAATAGTAGTCCATTAAGCTCAAGTAAATGTTTACACCTGCCTGATGGTGCACTGGTGCTCTAACCCACATTTGTAGGCCAACAGATGACAGCAACCAGCCGCCAGGAAGAGGAGTTCTGTCCATGCATGGTCTCACTTACGGAGTGATTCGAGTGGACTCTGAGGAAAAGCTGTCAGTCCTGACTGTCCAGGATGTCGGCTTAGTGATGCCAGGAGGTGAGAAGCTTCCTTTGAAACTTCTTATGATTCATCAGTTTAAGTAATTGGCAGTAGAAAGTTGCTGGTGATTGTTCTTTGTTGTTGGACTTTGTTGCTTGTTGTTTTCAAGCTCCTTGAAAACATTTTAGTCAGTTTGAATTTAAGCATTACCTTACAAACTTCATGGTTTGGAAATCCCGAGATTTCTTGTCTGCATTTACCTCAGTGTCTGCCTGTCCTTCCATTAGCAACATGTATTAAACAACCTGCCACCATATCAGAACATCTGTTCCTTAGCTGTGAGATATTAGTAGAGAAAATAAGGAAGTTAAAGCTATAAATATCCATAAGTCCAACCAAGACAAAAGGTTTCAGTAGGGGAAGTTTTCATAGCCTATGTAAGGATCAATGAAACTGCTATCTGAAAGCTTGCAGAATGTTTTTCTAAAGGACTTGTGCTATTACCCAGTTACTAGACAGAGGAGGTATGACTGAAAAGTTCATGTTGATAAATTTAAACTGAAACTAGTGCTTCTGAAGAGGAAGATAACACTTTTCATAAGACAGCTACATTTTAAATAAGATGCTATGGATACTAGAAAAGGCTAATACTGTGTTTTTTCATAAGAGAATGCTTGTTATGGACCACACCAATAAAACATAATGATATGCCTTACAAAATTTCGGTTGAACAACGTAAAATAAAGGAAGATATGATTGGTTGTTGCTTAATAGTTATCATACAAGACATTATAATAGATGTGCCATCTTGCACTTCCTATTATGTTCTGATGAATTTAATGAAAGTGCATGCTCCTCTTTATCCCCTGAGTGAGAGAAAGGTCATTCAAGATTTTGTACACTTAAAAGATGTGTTGATTCCTCACTTCTTTCCCTTGGTCATCATATCCTCTTTGCAACTACAAAATCTACCAATGCTGTACTCCAACTCCAGAGATTATACCTAAAGCAGCATTCCTGATTCTTGTTCAAATGGTTGACAAAAATTTCCTTCTTTCTCAGACCAGTGCTTTCTAATCCCTCCTGTTTAGCTGCTGCTGTCTCTGCAGGCCTGTAAGACCAGACAGAGAGTCTGAGCTCTGATAGATTCTCAGTAAAACAACCATATTAATCTGCTGGAATATCTTGATCTTTCATATGGTGTTACTTGCTGCTTTCTGAGAGGTGGATTTCCTGGTTGCCTGCCTCCCTGGCTGTATTGTAATTATCAAGGGCTCCATTAGGGTATTTCATTTTTCGCTGACTGAGGCAAATCTGGTTTTCAGTATACAAAGCTGGGAACACAATCACATTTCACAGCAATATTACAGATGAACTGCAGTTTCAGAAAGCAAGGCAAATTGGTTTTGTTATCAATGCAAAGAGTGGGTTTACCTAAAGATCATTAGATCATTGCATTATATATATATATATAAAATTTATATTAGAAAACCACTTGATAATGTTGAACACAGTAATGTTAGATTAGTAATTAACATTAGTGATTGTTAGACATTAGTCTACATATAATTCATTTGTTTATGTCATCTCCACCACAATGTCTTTCCCACAGCATTTATGTTACTCTGTGGTTCATTTTATAATATTTTTTGAATTCCTTTCTTCTCCCTCTAGCTATAATGTGTTCAGTGAAGCCAGATGGAATTCCTCAGCTCTGTAAAACAGATGAAATAGGAGAACTCTGTGTATGTGCTATTGCAACGGGTACATCATATTATGGACTCTCGGGCATGACCAAAAATACTTTTGAGGTAAGTGGACAAAAAGTGCTATATAAAATCCTTTCTTTTGAACTTTTTCTGTTTCAAGGTAATATTTGACATGAAGTATTGATATTAAGAGTGTAAGAAAAACAATATTAATTAATGCTTGCAGCTAGGGACCTGTATTCTAGCCAGATAATCTGAAGCCCATTTCATTAAGTGCAATAGTAGATCTTTATGTGAGTTTCATTCTGGCTCTGAAGAGATTTTACTTCAATATTCAAATAAGATACCAGGAGCTGAAAAAATCAGAAGGAAAGGAAAAAGAAAGACCAAGTTTAAAAGGTAATATTGTATAAATCTGTGTGCAGAATTTGATAATTGCAATCGGTAAGAAAGCTGCTTGGTATCTCTAGAAAGCAGTTTTCAACATTTCCACAGCACTTCCAGCATTAAGGCTAGTATTTACACAGAATCCTAACAGACATATCTTCAAGAGAGGTATCTGAAGAGCAGAGAAACCTTTTACTGATTAGTTCCCACCTGGCTTTGTTTGAATGGTGAAAGCCTTTTGGCTTTGTGGAATCTCTTTTCTGACCCCAGTACACACAGCTGTACTGATAACTCTGTAGCATCTGCTCACTTGTTATCATTGACTTCTGCTGAAGGCAGTGTGAGGCTGAGCAAATTAGAGAAAAAGCAAAAAAAAATTATTTTTAAGCTACAATTCTTTTCTCATTTAATATTTATGGCAGAAATTAACACAAATATATTTAGGTTTCCTTAAAAAAATTCTCTGTTATTACCATTTTTAATAGACTAATGTGACTAATATTTCCTGCAAAATGCAGAGCTAAATGTTGTAAACACTGCACATTATACAGTTAATGGAGACAAATGGATATGATTCTACATCTTACTGTTGAAGTCAGGAATTTTACCAGGCTACTGTGATCTGAAATTTGTTGATAACTGATTTTTATGCTGCAAGTACAATTGACAATACCCAGTGTGAGTGATTATCCTCAATTTTACATACTTCAGGGCAGAAAGGTACTTACATTCATTTTGTGGTACTTGCTGTAATTGTGATATCATTCATAATTTATAACTGTCAGCAGTTTAACAGCATATTTAGACTGATTTAGACTTATTCCTAATGCTAAGCAAACAAGCTGCCATTGACTGAGCAGGACCACTGTATTTTAAAGTTAAACATGCTCCTAAGTGTCCTCTCCAAGTGGATCTCTATTCTGTTTTACTGTGTAATTCATGTCACAGGTATTAGAGTGTCAAAGGGTTTTAGAGTATTAGAGTGTCAAAGTGTTCCTGAAATGAATTATGGGCAAGGATGTATAAGGATTAAATCTGTTCAATAAGAGTCACCCATGGGCATCTGGCAGCAGAATTTGACCTTTCTTTTTAGATGGGCCTTCAAGAACCCTATATGGGCATGGTCTTCTACTTGTCATTGTCTTTTTCCCTTTAGACTATTTCAGTTTAAAGAAATTACTGCAGGAAAGTGTGGTTGTGTCAGAATGCAGCTCAGAGTAGCTCTCATGCCAAAAGGATAACACTGTGCTAATTAGGATAGAAAGAGCCATAGGAATCTGCCTGTGGAAGTCATGTATTTCTGGTGTTCAGACATTTAGAGGAGTGCCCTATAGGGCTGTATTTTCACTTCCAAGTGTGCTACAGAAGACATTATCACGAGTATTCTGAGAACTTAATTGACCTTAAATAAAAATGTGGTCAGATGAAAGAGTCATTAATGTGGTGTACCTTAAAATAGCTTTACTTCTAGCTGGTTTCTTTCACTGTGCTGGAAATGGGCAGGAGGTACTGATAAAAACCTCTACTGAAATGTTCATGAGTTAAGCTCTCAGTTAACCTAACAAAGCACCTCAGGTTAGCAGTCTGTTCAGCATGGGTTTTTATTTAATACTCTTGGTGTTGATTTGTATATTTTTTTAAGGTCATAAATGATTTACAGACTCACAGATACAGAAAATGTGTATGGCAAACAGAGTGGGATTGAATTTGCTGGAACCTAGGTAAACACCAATGCAGGAGTTTCCTTTATGGTCAGTGAAGAATAAGGAGCATCACCAGTGACCTATTTACTTTGTTTCTGAGTGAAAATGCCTGAAATGCTTTGCAGCCTGATCTCTGTGTATAGAACTGAAGACCCATGTTTCTGTTTTGCAGGTGTTTCCTATGACCAGTTCTGGTGGCCCTATCACTGAATATCCTTTTATAAGGACTGGACTTCTAGGCTTTATAGGACCAGGTGGACTTGTCTTTGTTATTGGCAAAATGGATGGTTTGATGGTTGTCAGTGGAAGAAGACATAATGCTGATGACATTGTAGCAACAGCACTGGCTGTGGAACCCATGAAATTTGTCTACCGGGGGAGGTTTGGTCCTTTCTTTTCTTACATTGAGAAATCTTTATTTTGCTTAGAGGAAGTGTAAATGATCCAGATGCTTTCAGAAAGCAATGTGTGATCTACATTGTAGTTTCCCTCCAGCCCAAGGCAATGTTAAGGCAGAATTTGGATACCAAGGTATTGAAACTGTGATTACTGAAATTTCCAGTTGAACAACTGGTTAATTCTGAGGGTGTTGGCTCAACAGGAGCCTTTCTATGTGAACTGAACATTTCCAATATGCCTTACACTGAAGTTTTTGAATTCGAAAGTGGTTCTTTGTGTGACCTTCCTCACATGCTGAAACTGAGCAGGAGACATCTAAAACTTCTGAAGTGCCAACAGCATGTGCTCACATTCCATCACGTCAGAGCTCTCACAAAATGATGTTGCAATTGCCATCTTCTAATATGAGGAAAGTGCTTATGCAGGCTGTTATGTAACATCTTAGCAACAACCTTGGTGTGACCCAAATGTGGTGCTTTTCTTATTCCAAAAATGTTCACCTCTCAATCCTGCTCTGACATTATGCTTGTATATACATGACTGTAGAACAAAGCCTGCTGTTTCGACTCCAGAACTTATCCAAAACTGTTCTTGTAGCCTTTCCCCCACAAATATATTAGTAATTGACATACCAGGAGCCTAACTAATAGATAAAGAAATCAGAGTTGTAGAATATTAATGCAGAAGACAGGATTTTCCCTCTGTCCTGGCACTAAATACTCTTCTCTCCTCCTATAGAATAGCAGTGTTCTCCGTGAGTGTGCTGCATGATGAAAGGATAGTTATTGTTGCTGAGCAAAGGCCAGATTCCACAGAAGAAGACAGTTTTCAGTGGATGAGTAGAGTTCTCCAGGTAATGCTCTACATGTACATTTGGAAGCTATTTTTTTCTTGCTTTATATTTTTTTTAATGATCTTTCAGACCCCTAAGGTTAATGATATTTGTCTTTGAGTGATTGTGAATCCACCTTCAGTTGCACTTGTTCTTAATGAGGACAAAATGAGATTCTTCTGAGTGACAGTTCCTATCTGGAACACACCCAGAGAGTGATCTTTTTCCTAATCAAAATGCTAAAAGAAAACAAGAATGAATTGAAGTAAATAATAGCAATGAGAGAGTAGCATATGGTTTATAAGGATATAGTCATTCATTACTTCAAAAGAGGAATGAATTAATTAATTAATGCATTATATACTCTTACTGTCAAAAGCTACCAGAGTCTCTTAGCAAGCAGTTATAAGCATGGATAGAGAGTTGGCCTCATCCACATGTTTTTTTAATGGGTTAAAGTGAATTATGTGCTTCTAGTGTACCATGTTGATAGCTAAAATAATCTGAATGAAACTTGGCCTAAAAATCCCAATTTCCCTCCACTGAAATGAAGGAAAGTGATTAATTAGCTCAGATCTAGATATCTGTAGTGAGGTTATCTTCTCAGAGGGACACCTATTGCAAAGAATCCCATTCCAGCAATACCAATACTATACACAGGGTTTTTTCCAACTCTAATGTCCACACACAAAAATATTAGATACTTTACATAGGGTCATCTTCCATGTCTGTGGTTAGGCCAATTCAGACTCAAAAGCAATAGATTTAATGGAGATGTAGTCAGATTAAATCTGATTGTTGCTACCTTATGAAGTGGTCTCAACTCTGTGTACAGTTGGTCTCCTGTTACTTCTACTTCCCTTTCCTACCTTCCTTTTTGTCCTCCTGCAAGAACTCTTCTCAGTAAATATATTGCAGACTTATTTTTTGCTTTACCTAAGAGCCAAAGAAGAAGATCCCACACAATTTAGAGTTGTTTTTATTCATCATTGCATTTTACTAAATAAGAAAGGGAATCTATCTACTGTATTCTTCAAGAAACTGAACAAATAAGACTTCAGCCATCTCAAGACAGGCTTATCTGCTCTCTTGATTCAAAAGACAGCTACATTTCATACAGTTAGAGGCATCTCATATTCACAGTACATCTAAATTAATGCCAAGAGAAGATAGAACCTCTAGCTTGCCATCACACAGAAAGCCTTTGAAACACCGAGTAACACCTATGGCAACTATTGTAGAAGAAGAGGCTCTGGATTGCCCACACTTTTGTCAAGTGTCAGGCTCCTAAAAGGATTGAAAGTCTGAACTTAACACTTGTCCTGTTTTGTGAGTAGAGCATCTTTGTGACTTTTACAGAATTAATGTCTTAAACAACCACAGCCAGTAGAACTTTGCACTGAAAACTGCAGGAATCCTGTGTTTCAGTACTCCTGCCAAGAGTCAGCCCTGTTACTCTGAGTCTGATCAAGTCCTAGCAATGTCTGAGAATAGTAGGCCATGTATCAAAGTACACATGTGTGTCTGCTTTCATCACTCACATGTGAAGCCTGCAACTCTGGCATGCACCACTATGTGAACAAGAAGTTTCTGTTTCCACCACAGCTGAGAGCAGAGATGAAGGACAGAAGCCAGGAACATGTGGGATGTTTTGTGCTTCTTCCCAGTCAGAGTTTTAATGACAGATGTCAGGAAGTGGTAACCAGCTCTATCTCAATCATCTGCTAGCAAGGCACAACATAACAATATCACAGCCTGTGTCATGACTCTCAGGGAAGTCCATGATAACAAACTCTATGAAATTGCTACTTGATTTTAACGCTATTTGTGAGTTGTCTGACACCCTGTGAGTGCTGCCCTGTGCCAGCCCTGTCCTGCCCTGCCTGCTTCTGCTGTGCTTTGCTGTCTCCTCCCTGCAGCTGATCTGTCTGCATTTGCCAAACCAGTTTTTCCAGTGGTTTGCATGTATTCTGACTCTCCTGACCCATCCTGCCCCTTGGCAGGGGGCTGAAGGGTGGTAGAGCTGCTATACCTGTGGAGCTATGCTGGACTGCATCTATGGGCTTTAGCAGAGGGATGGCTGGGAGGGAGTGGTCAGGCTGGGGATGGAGTTTCTTGAGAGTGAAGATCTCAGATCACCCAGCAGTTCAGTCAAATAGATCCTAGATACTTATCTGCTGCAGACTGATCTGACCCTTCAGGCAGGCTTGTGGTCAATCTATGGGAGACTGGGTGTTATTTTACCAGTGCCAGGCCTTGACAGGACTAGGTAATCCAGGAGATCTACTGCAGCACTGGAGAGTGTTTACCCAGAGAACTGTGTCAGAATGAGATGTTTTCTGAGCTCAAACAACATGGCAGTCTGGACTCTCCACAAGTTTGGGTATATCTTTGTTCATTTTTACAATGAGAGGGACAGATTTCAGTCACTGTTTGATTCTGGCTGGACAGAGTCATTTAAAAAAACAAGCCATCTCATCAAGAGGCATAAATGTCAGCAGTATTAAAATTGACTGGTACTTTCCTCCCTCAAAATTTTAAGGCTCAGTTCACCAGTTGCCATCCTTGTGACAAAGTCATTCCCTGCTTCAGAAACATGCCAAACTCAAAGGTGTGAAAGGTGACAGATTTGAATGACCCATGGTATTTATATGGCATTGTGTAGCAGATGTATCTCTCAGAGACAGTTCAGAACTTACTGGGGCATCATTGCATGCACCCCTTATCCTACCACAGCTGGGTGTTGCTTTCCATTCACCACCTGTAGGAGCTGCAGAGTTTTATGTTTGGTTACTTGCCATGTGATGGTTTTCCTTCAAGTTGATTTCAGGTGAGGATCCTATGATTTATCACTGTTTTTCAGAACCTACAAGTAACATTATGATTAGTAGGTTATGATGGTTTCTGCCAGAAGCATGAGACATTGTGTGTTGGCTGCCATAAATATTTCACTATTGCTGATCTTTTGGGTGGTGTCTGTAGACCTGCAGCAAGGTCTTCCAATTCTGCTGTGAGAGCTACTACTGCTAAAATTCTAATGTTTTTAAATGAGCCACCATTTTATTATTCTTTCTTACGAGATTTTGCAGTTAAATCAATAAGAAATGGAGCAAACAGAAGCCAAAAGCAAAGCATTGCTTAGTCTGTAGAAATAATCAGTAATTTATTGGTCTACACTTTAGTACATACATAACTGTAAGTGATTATTTGATTCTCAGAATATAGATTGTATCTTCAATGCAGCACACATATCAATTAAGTTTTCTCGCAGTTTAAAATTACAAAGCAAGATAAGGAAATTTTATTTTTGAAAATTAAACTACTCAGGAGAGATACTATTTGTAATTTGTTTCCCAGTTTAGTAAATGCCTGAAGTTTGTTTTCTAACACACTTGCTTCAGATTTTGTTACCATTATAAGGAAAATGAATCCTTTAAATTTATGGGGAATTAAAATCTATGTGCATGGATATTCATGTTTAACTCAATCAATCACACAGATATTGTATGCTACAGTTTTCTTGAAAGTGATGCAATTTAATTAACACATCAGACAGTGATGGTTGCTATATGATTCAAAGATGCTGCTTTTTCAGGTTTTTGTCCAATAGATTTTTTTCAAGTGAATAGTTTCATAATTTTCCCTTATATATTTTCCATTCCTGCTTGAAAATCTTTTACACTGCCATCAGGGAATGAAACAGTTATTACCTTATAAAAAAATTAAAAATATTCACAAGCTACATACATCACTAGATATAGGGGTTATTTGAAATTTTGCCTTGCTCAGAAAGATGGACTGGATATTAACTTGATAGGAATCCTTTGAACTTTATCTTTGAGAAGTGCACAGCTTAAAAGCAATTTCATGTGGTCTGACAGCCCATCTTTGTAAAATATCTCCAGAGTATCTGCTACAAATGTGTGTTTAAGAGGAACAACAAGGTAGCATTTCCTAATAGATTTGTGTGCATTTATCACCAGGTTTTTGGTTGCTTTTTTATCTGCTGCAATGAGTGTAAGAACATTTCTGTCCACCTGTTCCTAGTGAAAAGAACCTCCTTATCACTGACATAGCTGAAGTGTCTTTCCATTGCCAGTTAATTATTAGGGTGTTTTATGCAGTAATTCAGAACAACATGTGCTTATTAGAGTGATGAAAAATTAGCCATTCATTAAAATTGACTTCCTGTGTATTTTTTAGGCAATTGACAGCATTCATCAAGTGGGAGTCTACTGCCTAGCACTTGTCCCAGCAAACACACTTCCCAAGACACCACTGGGAGGGATTCACCTGTCAGAAACCAAACAGCTCTTCCTGGAAGGATCTCTGCATCCTTGTAATGTGCTCATGTGTCCCCACACCTGTGTAACAAACCTGCCTAAACCAAGGCAAAAGCAACCAGGTAAGAGGAGTGAAGGCCAAGGGACTGTGATTTTGTGCTGTCTGCTTATGGTACTGTAAGAGAGAAAAATCAGGTAGTTGCTGATACAGGTGAGAATCAGCTTCACCAGCTTTCCTCTTCAATATTCTGTGTGTGTTAAGGACATCACTGGTGTTGCCAGAAGCTAGAAGCACCTTCACACAGAATGCAAGGAAAAAAGCTAATTCAATAATGATGACATTTTTATCACTCTACAAGGCACTGCTGAGACCACACCTGGAGTTTTTCATAAATTCCTCTTCAGTTATGTTTAAAGAGGATGGAGACCAAACCAGAGAAAGATAAAATCTTGGCTTATTTTGAAGGCTGAGTTTGTAAACTAGAAACAGAGAGGAAGAGGACTGTTGACATTAAATAACAGTGTTTAAAAAGCAAATACTTAAAAACTGGTCATGAATAAGCAAAACCAGAGAATGAGTAGTTTAATTCCCCACCTGCCTGGGGAGATTCTGTATTATTCTTACAACAGGTATCTTAGAGGGAAAACCCCAAGCAGTTTTAAGATGGTTCTTCATGAAGAATGTTGGATGAAATGGTACAGAATGTTGGATGAAAAGGAACTGTCTCAAGAGACCAAGAAAGCCTTTGTAGCTTGCTGTAGTCCAATCTCTGGTTATTTGTGCCCAATGTTCAAGTAAATTGTAACAAATTTTTGCCTTTGAATCCAGTTGCAGGTTTTAGTACTCAGATTAATTTCAAGGAGTTCTGGATGTGTAGCCTCAGGCTTAAGACTTGAATTCAGCTACAAAAGACTAGGTGTTGGTAATTTTCCACTTTGAAAAGCACCTTGGAGTTAGAAGAGGATTTGATCTCTGGATCTTAAATATGGAGACTATCCCTCATTAATTCAGTGCAAGTTTACCTAAACCATAATCTTTTTTCAAAACCTTTGGAAAAATGTTTCAGAATCAAAACTATAATCTCAGTTTGTAGGTACTGGGAGTGTCAGGGGTGAACAGTGACTTAATAAAAGCAATGAGGCCTTTTACTGCAGTACTCACTTTGGTATTTCCTTGTTGCTGCACTGAAAAATAATTGCTGAATTAGAATGAATGGAGATCATTACAGAGGTGTTATGTATACACTAAATATGACTATGGTAAAAGTAATGCCAGGTGCACAGAAACAAAACTGATAGTATCACATTCTCCCATTTTGTGTTGTTGTGACATACCCAGAGGGTATTGCTTTTGTCACTTTAGAACAGAGTAGTCTGTAGGTGCTTTTGATTGTACATTATCTGGTTATTTACACCACAAACAATTACTTGGACATCATAGGCTAGAAGTAGAGCCTGGTGTAAATTGCAGTTGATCAGTAATCCATGCTGGAGAAGCAGAGAACAAGTGCCAACATGAGCCTAAATGATGGTATCTGTGAGAGGTATTGTCCCCTAATGGCAACAACAAAACATCAGTGAAATCCGCCTCATGGAGGAGAGTCAGCCACAACATCTCTTCTTTTCAAGTTACTTAACTTCACTCTCAATCTCATTCTGGAGGGCTTGCATGCATTTTATTATATGCACCATCTGCCTTCCTATTCCCTGTCACTTTGTGTCTGTAGCCTTACAGAAGTCCTAATACAGATGCAACTTAGCCCAGGCAACAGAAGAGGGAAATAGGAATGTTGTCCCTCTGGACTGAGGCACTTGAATGGATATGCTTACAGTAGGAGCTAAATTTCCAGATTCCATATCAAGGCAGACAAGATATGTCCCTGTCTGTGGAGAACCCATGCTAAATTAGAGCTGTTTTGAGAGGATTAATCCAGTCCTATATCACTTCCAACCACTTCTGGTCCATAACCAAAGTTTGTATCAACAGAGATGTGCTCAAGGTTTGGTTTTGTGGGTGGCAGTGAGGAAAACATCTTGTAATGCAAAAGAAATCACAGGAATTTTCATCCACAAGCAATGGTTTTTTATTGTGCTTGGTGTATTTCTGCTTTGTCCTAGAAATTGGCCCTGCCTCTGTGATGGTGGGGAACTTGGTCTCTGGAAAAAGAATTGCACAGGCCAGTGGTAGAGATTTGGGGCAAATAGAAGATAATGACCAGGCCAGAAAGGTAAGCTAAACTTTTCTGTTTCAGCTTGTATTTAACATCATGTAGTTAGCTTCATCCATATATATAGTTAGCATCATATATTTGACATCAGAACACTTAGCAATTCAGAGATATGATGGATGCTGATGATTATTGTTATTATTATTCCAAATTTGCTGATGGCTTCTTTTTAATTAATGCATATATTTGATATTTCAGAACCTCCATTACAGCTAAATATTAAATAGATGTGAGGAGAAGTCACTGCATTTCATTTAATGGAATCTTGGAAATAGGTTTACATGGGACAGCAGGAAAAAATGTACTGGAAAGTGTTCATGGGGTTTCTACCAGAAATCACCCTCTATTACGTAATTTTTACCAGCTCAAGTGCAATCCAGAGAATTTTGTTTACGTATAAGGTCCTGACCTTAATTGTTGTTATTTTAATCCTGGAAAATTAAGTTGAAATTCAGCTCTTTTGGGGGCTTATGTGAGTAATTAAATTAGTAAGTTCTAAGCTGTATAAGTACTTGTGTATTTATAGTAAGAAAAAGAGAAGAAACTAAAGAATTAAATAGTGCCTAAATTCAGAGGGATCAGTACGAACTTGTATTGCTTTGAAAGTGTATGCAGTAATATATCATAATCCCAGCAGTGGCTTCACTTCCAGAGAGGTGCCTGCTACCACACAAAAGCACCTTGCTGTAAATGTGTGACAACAAGAGAATTAATTCCTGTTTAATGCTTCTGGGTGTTGTAACCTGGATTTTAAAGCCAAGAAGTTGTTCAGTGTCGTGACTGTCACTCTGTTTTATTGCAGTTCCTGTTCCTGTCAGAAGTGTTGCAGTGGAGAGCTCAGACCACTCCTGACCATGTGCTCTACACCCTGCTCAACTGCAGGGTAAGAAGCTCAGGCCATGGCTCTGGCAGGCATGGAAAAGGCACACTGGGATTTCAGCAGCATCTCCTTGTGCTGTGGCTGGATGTGACCTTTCTCTTCCTATTTCCACTGATACTCATCTGTTATATTTAATGTTCACTAAGGCAGAAAGGAAAAGAGAATAATCATTGTCACTTGTCAAGATACAGATTACTTTTGTATTAGACTGTGTGCCTTACACATTTCTCATTTCTTTTTCCACCACATACATGTTGTGTGTGAGCTGACACTGCAAATCTGTTTCAATACTGTTGAATCTGTTTCAAATCTATCCCTGTGTTGAATAGCAGTGTTTAATACTGCTCACCATCCTGATTTACAATTTGAAAAGCACAGGCTTGGCAAAACCAAAGCATTTTCCCTAAATAAAGCAATGGCTGTTGTTTGGGAGATTGGACCATCTGGGTGAGGTATGAGAATGAGGAAAGGAGGTGAAGAGAAGAAAATATATGTCCAGAATACAATCAAGTGTGTAGAGGATTGCTAATAAATCTCTCTGCAGAACCTACAAGAGGTGCCAGCCTGGCACAGCATTTCATTGCTTACTAAAAATGAGTTAATGATTGTGACAGGTACAGAACTTGGCTTTGCTAAGAGTAAAACTTCCTTGCTTTCTGTAGTGCACCTTCTTTACTTCCTGGATAATTACAGATCACAGATGACAAACCAATAATTCTCAAGACCACAGACGGAATTAAAGTCTGATTTCAAACCATTCCATCACAGTACATCTACACATATCTGTCAGATCTGGGTGTGTGATACATGGTGTGTGAGGGTGTTCTGGAGAGAGGAACCTGGAATAGTGCTGTTCCTCTGGAGTAGTAGCTGATGTTGTCTCAGCCTATGTGGTCTTTATGCAACTTGAATGGGTTCTTAAACTTCCAGTAATCTGTGAATCTCTATGAAATCACCACTTACAGTATTTATAGAATGGCCTTCTCTATTTTACAGTGCTGGTACAAAGTTCAGTTTGAAGCTACCAAAAATAATTTTTTAAAAAATTCAGAATAATACCTCCTTTTTGTGAATACGTGAAACCTGACAGATAGATAGTGAAGTAATAATGTATTTTTTTATGGCAAAGTAGAAATCTTGAGAGGCAATGCTGTTTATAAGTTCAATATTGCACCATTAAAGTACTGCATTGCTGTGTCCTATAAGTTAGGAACAAAGATGCTGTGAGAAAGATGTGTACTATCCCATCTCTTCCACACAAGGCTGTTGCTTCTGAGTTTTAAATAAAGCCAAACTTCCCATGCTGGCAGAAGGGTTCAAACAGTGGACAGTAAGGACACAGTGTGCAAAACAAGGATTAACAAAACAAATTCCCATTCCATAGAAGTGAAAAGTAGTTGAATTTTAGAATACATTTCTCTGTTACTCTGAGTTAAGAGTATCTCATAATATGAGATTTGTTTGAGAGATGTAATGCTTTTTGGAGAGAATTAATATTTTATGGAAAAGGATGACAGATTTGGTGGTGTTTGCCCTAGGCAAATTTTATTGCCCATCTTGAATTTTAGTTCTGATTTGTAACTTTTCCTATTTTGTCTTCCTTGGACATTGTCTGTACACTTTGTTCTAAAACATTCAGGCATCCTGCAGTGGATGACTAATGAAGGTCCACTGAGATTAGTGTTTTCCTGTAGCCCAAGCTTTGAGAATTTGAAATATTTCAAAATTAGTGCAGTACATTGTTTTTCGTGTGTGTCATGAAGGATTGCAACACCTTTGCATTTTAGGATAGCTTATTAAAGGCCCAAAGGGAGTAGTTGCCTGATGCTTGCAAGTGATTCTTTTCCAACAACAGGATTTTCCTTCTCTACACTTTATATAAACATTGACTTCCCACTGGTTCACAGGCAGCAAATGCCAGAAGTCTTAAATGTAAACAAGCTTTGCACAAATTCACTTGATTTACAGCAATTCCCTATCTGTCCATAGGACCTGTGCTTCTGATGTGTGTGGGGTGAGAAAGGGTCTTTCTTCTCATAACCATGGAAACAGGCAGTTTTTTGAAAGAAAAATTGGAGAGTTTAAGTACATTCTGCTGACAGGTCTGCAGTGGCAGGGCAGCCAGACCTAATGTTGCTTTGGCATGCTCAGGGCTGGACAGGTGGAAGTCATCTCTGGTCCAGCATCCACAGAGTTGCATATGTCCTTAGAGGAAGCTTTCTGAGTGAAATGTCTCCACATTGTTCAGAGGAGTGATTAAAAGTGTCTGAAGTGCAATTCAATAAGTGCAATTACTGAGGATGGTGAAGAGGAGTGCTGAGCCCTCACTTTGTCCATTTTATTTCCAGTTGGGTTGTGCTCTTTGCTGACAGTTTGTAATGAAGTCTGTGAATGCCAGGTGATCCTGGTAGCATGGCACTGCTTGCAGTGCTTCCCTTTGGCAAACTGCTCTCTCCTCTCTGAAGCCTGATCAGTAAAAACTGCAGTGGTGTGTGGGGTGGGGGTGTTTAGAAACCAGCATCAGAACAAATGCTGCTTATTCCTTGCCATGTTAAAATAGAGTGTGAAGAACATTTTTTAAAAACAGTAGACCTTTTTAATTTCTCTCTTAATGAGGATAGTGGTGCAATTTCTTTTATTGTATTACATTGCATTTTTGATGCACTGTTCTATTTTAGTATGTGTTTATGTGTATGTGTTTATTTTTTCAGAAACACTTTTTCTTAAAGTGAACTTAGTGCTTGTGCTAGGTGCCAGGTGTGTCACAACTGTAGTGGTGACTGAATTCCTCTTTTTCCACAGAACAAGTACACAAGCCAAGATGCAGCCCTTCCCATACTGCCCTGTCCCTTTTCCCCAGCCCAGACCTGGCCTGACCAGCTCTAGGTGCAACCAGTCTGTCCTATACATTCATTTTTAGACTTCTGAGGTGTCTGCCTGCAGTGGTAGTGAATTTTGTGATACAGATTAATATATTTTTCTAAAAGTGTACTTGTGTGTGTGCATATGTGCACACACATATATATTTAGGAAGTGCAAGAACTGTAACACTCATTCAATTTAAAGCACTGTGACTGTTTGATAATTTTGGGTTTGCACTATTTGAAATGCTTCAAAAATGCCAAGCTCATGCTGACCAGAGTTATTCAAATTTAACAAATGCCTTTCTTCTCTCTTTCATTTATATGCAATATAAGTGCTTATCTTCTGTTCCAGAATAATTCTTTTTCCCATCACAAAGTATTGTTTTCTCTTGTGTCTTTTGTCTTTAAAGTATTTCTGCTGGGCCGTTTGGCTCCACTTCAGCGTGCAGACAGCAAAATGCAATTTTTAGAATTGCTCTCCACAGATGCTCCAGTTTGCTGGAGAGACCATAAAGGCACTTCCCTGTCTGCAGCAGGAGTGCTGCCTGTGTAGCAAAGGAAGTACAGGTTACATGGGCAGGGTATTAGCACACTGCTGTACTGCCTTGGTGGGGGCAGAAACACTGTTGAGAGCAAAAGGCGCAGAGAAAGGAACAGAGAACATTCCTATACTTTAAAAACTTCTTTTTTCTACCAGCTACAGTTTGGCCTAAGGCTGAATGTTTCATATTTTAAGTTGCATGGCATACTGTGGCTGCCCCTCATCCCACAACTTTTAAGGGGGAGAGGAAAATAGAGTTTCAGCATATCACGTTATCTCCTGTGACATTTCTCTTTCTTCCCTTGCAGGGAACAATAGCCAACTCGCTGACATGTGTCCAGCTGCATAAACGAGCTGAGAAGATAGCTGTCATGCTGATGGAGAGGGGACATTTACAGGATGGAGACCATGTGGCTTTGGTTTACCCACCAGGTAAAGAATGGCTGCAATAGTACCTTGGGACTCCTGGAAGATCCTTCTGAATGGTGCTGCATCAGGGGCATTACCATGTACACCATGTCAGTTGTCAGAACACAAGATGTTTGCTTATGCACATTCCTTTGAATTTAGTCAAATGTATTTAAAAGAATCTGTCTTTACGCATACACACAGATTTTATTTCTTTGGGTTCAGATGAAGACTAACCTGTGTTTTTAAAACCCGTCTCTTACAAGCAGTCAAATTTAGTTACTGCTTTTATTAAAATTTGCTGGATACAGACTATTTCATGAGCATGCAGTTCCATCTGCTAAGTGTTCCTAGATTCACCTGTTCAATTCCCTTTTGGAAGTGCTGCATTTCATGTGGGTAAAGTGACAATAATCAGGAAGTAATACATGGGGTTTATTAGAATAGAAATTTGATTGATAAGCAGCAAATTACTAAGAAAAACAAAATTGTCATTACAAATTTCTCTAGAGATTCTTAATTTAGATAGCTCTCTTGGTTTGGATTTTCATCCTTTGGCATCAGGGCTTTTGAGTTAGTGTTACCAGTTAATACATTTGACATGTGCTTGACATTATTTCTGATCTAGTGTACTCTTTTATCTTTAATGTTTCTTGTGTGTTGGTGAAATAAACCTTAAAGTCTGTAATGTGATGTTTGGTTTGTAAGGACTGCTAGACACTGGTTATGACTTTGTAGTTACAGGAGCAGCTTTGTAATGGTTAATATGGGAAAACCTTTTCCACAAAAGATTTGTACTTTTGGCTGTTCAGCCTCCTTAGGTAACCTGAAGGGTGCTGTCCATTGTCCATCACCTCCAGTCAATATTTATATGGCACAGCATCTAATTTTATGTTAGAAGCAGGATTTCAAAATCATTCCTCCCTTATTTACTGTAAAATATCAGGTAGGTAAGTCAAGGCTGTTTATGTGAGGTTAAAAATGGCAAGAGAAAGACAGTGTTTTATGGAACCTCCATATGTTCTTTCTGCAGCTGGTAAGACAAAGCATCATCATACCTCCTCCTTTTGCTGGGACATCCCTCTTCTTGTACAGTCTGTAAATATACCTTTAGAAAGATAATTAATCTGTAGAAATCAGTCCTTTTAACAGATAACCTTCTGAACAACAAACTGGAGTTCTCCTAAATGTTGATATTTGGCTGCAGTTTTGTGTGTTGCCTGTGGTTTTTCATGCTCATAATGGTGCGGTTGAGAGGACTCAGTGAAGCTGAACAAATACTGACAAGGGGCTGAAAAAGAAGTCTGTTAAAGGGCTTAGTCACTCATTTAACCTTCTGGGTTCAGTTCCAAGTAATATTTATGCTGACACAGGAGTCTGTGATTAAACGATTTGATTTTCAGGGGAGGCTTTCTGCTTTGTTCTCCGTGCAGGGATAGACCTGATTGCGGCGTTTTACGGATGCCTGTACGCGGGCTGTGTGCCAATAACGGTGCGACCTCCGCATCCCCAGAACATTGCCACCACGTTACCCACAGTGAAGATGATCGTGGAGGTGAGCAGGCACCTCAGACTGCAGGAGTAGATGACATGGGTGGTGGATTTGTGTCTTTAGGAGCAGTAACTTGAGTGAGGGGTGGTTGGGTTCAAGAGTTGTGTTCCTTTCCCAGGATTCAGGACTTCTGTGTGTGGCAAAAACCAACACTGCTTGGCAACATACAACCTGCTCACTTGAGCTGTCACATTTTGCCCCAGTTATGTGATATTTGTATTTAAAGTAATATATTTAAAGGTGGTCCTTTCTATTCAGCTATATGCCAAGAGGGGTAGGATTCCTCACAGGCAGAGCCACACTGACTGTTGAGAACAACCTCAGTGGGAAGTTTATCCTCACCCAATGGCATGCTCACCTCTGAATATCCAATTGTTCTGCATTTAAAACAGTTTCAAAGTTTTATTGTAAAGATGTTGGTTGGTCTTTTGTTTTATCCAGGGAAGTGTTACTCAGACTTTTTCATTCAGCTCTTTCTTTTGGTGTTTTAGCTTTATCTTACAATGCTTAACCTTTGTTGCACATAAATAACTGCGATGTGCTTGTTACTGAGGGAAATAAAAATAGTTGAAATTAGATAGCCCTTTACATCTGGCAGTTTCTAATTTATTGATTGGAGTTCTGAAGAAACAAGTTTAATCAAATGTGTTTTTACCATTGCCAATTAATTTTGATATTTTCAATTAATAAGTAGGAGAGATAGTTTTAAATTTTAGCTTTCCTTATGGCGTCAGCAGCCACAAAGTATCAGAAGAGCTATGAGAAATTGTCCTATTATTTTCAGGATTCTCGTTATTTAATATTTTCATAATTGCTATTTTTAAAAATCAAATTTGAACATACATAAGTGATGTAAATTTTTTTTTTTCTTTTTCTTTTGATGTTTAATAGCTAAACTAGATGTTTGATTTCATGATAAAAAACTGACAGGTCTAAGCTGACTTGTGTTCATTGTCCCTTCAATAGACTAACTTTAGATAAAGTGTTGACATTTATTAGCCATATTAATGCCAGTTTGACTTATAAACCTCTCAGCTCCGTTTTACACAAGAATTCCTCTCAATTTTGAGATTAATGGCCTTATAGAAATTAAAATATTGCAGCTGTTCTTTCATTGCCAATGCAGTCACACAAATTTTCTGATGTGGTGGGATCAACGCCTGCTGTAGCATGTATGCCTGCACAGCACCTTTTGAAGTCAGTAAGAATGACTTCTGAGTAAAATTTGCCCTGCATAATTGTGTTTTTGTGATGAGCTGGTAGTTGTAAAATAGAACTGAATTGAACCCCATCTTGAACAGTTGCTAACCTGTAGCTAAGTTGTGTTCTGTCTCCTTCTCACCATCCCTCTATGTTTACCTCTAATGTGGAATTCTCCAGGCATGGATACTCTGTATTTTAAAGAAACTTCTGATCATCCAGATTATGTAATTCCTCAAGGGACTGGGAACTACGAAATCTTGAAATTCCTTTTGTTTATGGTTTAATGTCCCAAATCAAGATTTTCATGGATTAAAATTAGTGATGTAAGAATTAATTTGCCTTGCCATCACAATGAAAATGGATTAAGAGGTGCTGCAGTGGCTTTGTATTCACTTTTAGCTTGAAGCATTTAAGCAGTCTATACAGGGCAGTCATGGGATTAGAGTGTCAAGAGATTAGAGTGATATTTGCTCCAAATTTCAAAATGTCCAAATTTCTGGTGTTCTAAAAAGATGAATTCCATAAGATCATTGTCAATAGAAGCTGTTCTCTTCTGCTCAGAGATAAAATATAGTGTCCATATGATTACTGATTTTATTAGTTCAAACACAGGAAATATAGTGAGCAATGAAATGTTTCATTTTCCTTAAAGAAAAAAATATTCTTAGCAGTGTTTTCACAGATTTTCAAAGTTTGGGGGAAAGAAGTAAAATGTTGCCTTTTCAGTTTTTCCTGTATTTTATCTTCAGTGATTTCAGTGTTCATATGCATGTTTACCTGAATTCCTTAAGCATATTAATGTTTATTATAAGAATAAGAAGTATTCTTATTAAGAAAGAAGTATTCTTGTAGTTGATACCTATGAACTTTTAAAAACAGCAAATCTAAAAGGAGAATTCAGCATGTATCATCTAAAGTTTGGTGCAAATGGTATTTGCTGTAAGCTCACCGTTTCATTTCTTAGTGCAAAATTTCTGTTCTAGAGCTGCTTTTGCCAGTATTAGAGAGCTCAGAGTGGTTTATCAATAGCACAGAAATTGAAAATATATGGCTAATATAAAATTGACTTACAATAGTAAAATTATTCATATAAAATGTCCGACTAGGTTTTAGTTTATCTGAAAATTTGTTTGTGAACCAAAATACATTATTGTCATTTAGGAAATCTTTTGGACACAGTCTTCTTTACTGTCACTTAGGGGTGAGAGCCTGATACCGTGTGTTGGAAAGGTCACATTCTCACTATTAAAGTGTCTTTAACTTCATTACAATGCTGTTCTCAAAATAGTTGTAAAACTCACATGACTTTGTCTTCTTTGTGAGTGCATTTTTTGAGCATCTTCCCACCTACCAATCAGAAAACATGAAGCTGATATACCTGTGTCCTGTTCTGCCAGAAAATAAGTCATGGTCTTGTCCATTTTCATGGGAGAGTTGATTAGTATCGCGTGGTGGTTTTATTTATTTCTTGAATTTACAGGTGAGCCGCTCTGCCTGCTTAATGACTACGCAATTAATATGTAAATTGCTCCGGTCGCGAGAGGCGGCGGCAGCAGTGGATATCAGGACATGGCCTCCAGTCCTAGACACAGGTGAGTGCTGGGGTCAGGGCACCTCTGCCTCTTTGGTCACTGTGCCTGTCAGTGACATACACACATTTTCTGTCTCTGTCTCCACCAGACGATTTGCCAAAGAAGCGGCCTGCACAGATCTACAAACCTTCTAACCCTGAAACACTTGCTTATCTTGACTTCAGTGTCTCCACCACTGGCATGCTGGCAGGGGTAAAGGTAGGGACTCTTGTTAAAGCTGCCCTTCTTGCTGTCCTGACTGGCTAGCAGGTGGTTGCTCCTAGTTTATGATTCCTTGTGATTTTTGGAAGCAGGAATTGAAGTACAGTAATTTCAAGATTATAAGCCGCACCATTTTAACTAAAATTTTGGTCCGAACCCGAAGTGCGGCTTATAATCAGGTGCGGCTTATATATGGACAAATAACGAAAAGTTGCTGTTTTAGTTTGGAGGACAGATGTCTGCTTAGAAAGGCAGGAGTCTCTCTTTGAAATGGAAAATGGAAACCCCTGGCTTTCAGGCAGATATGGGAATTAGGAATAACAGTTCTTTACTAGGGAAATTAAAATAGAAATACAGTACTACAAAGAAACAAACCCCAAACCCTGACAAAGTCAGAGTACAATCTGACACCCTGTCAGGCAGGGTGTTGGTAGCAGTCCCATTAAATGGTGGCTGCATCCTCCTGCAGTGACAGATGTGGTTCAGTTGAAGCAGTGCTCCTGCAGAAGGTGCAGTTTCCCTCTGGAGGTCCAGCGGTGATGTGGAGAAATCCGGTTTTCCTCTGGAGTCCAGTGGAGAAAGGGGCTCCCTTAGTGTCCCAAAACCTCTGGTTTTATTTTGGTAAGAAATGTTGGGCTCTTCCTCCTGGCTGGAGCAACTTCCAATGGGATGAAGTAATTTTATCAGTCACACAGTGGGACTCAATGGCCATTAGCAGAAAATGACTGGCTGGAGGAAGGATGAGTTGTGAAAAGATAAAGAACACTGCCCTGCCTGGTTTCAATGGATGGCCCATTAGCAGAATATCTCCCGCAGAGAAAAGGATCACTGCCCCCACCCTCAACAGATGATGATAGAATAAATACCTTTTATCACACTCTGTATTGTAACCCAAGACAGTTACCAACATCTGGACGTGAGGCTTATAATCAGCTGCGGTTTATAATCTTCTTCCCTTGCAGATATTGTTTGAATCCACTGACATTAAATTAGTTCTGTATTTGCTACAGCACTGTGTGTGGTGGGTTAAGGCCCTCTCCTCCTCCTCCCACTAAAAATGTAATTCCATTGCTCTTGTGCATAGACAACTGGTTTGTCTGTCTGAAGCATTTTTCAGCTTAGGCATCTGTTATTTCTGTTTTGTAAAGGAAATGAGACTGTCATCCTTTTCCTGCTTATTCCAGTGCCCATTCATTGCTCCCTTCTTATTGCAACTCAGCTACTGGCCATTGGTTTTCAATATTCTCTTCTTCTTGAAGTAAGGGACCTGGTGATTTCTCTGGTGTGTTCACCCAGTACAGTGCTAGAGTAAGCTGCAAAAATTCTTTGATAGATTTGTCTGCTAAGATCAGGCATCTTGAGCTCTTGAAATCTATTCTGCCATTTTCTCCAACCCTCTAGCCCCAATTCATCAAATCAGTTTTACCGAACTTATGTATCCCTCTCTGGTTTCACCAAGACACAGTAAAATCACTCTGTTATTCTTACCTGTTTCTTCCTTACTCCTATTTGTTGCATATGCAAGGAGTATGATTACTTTAGCAATTTCTGTTGATGTATCACACTCTGAGCCTATACTGAATTCCTCATACTCTATAGTGTAATCCATCTATTTGCAGAAACTGTCAGCATAATTTATAAGCAAATAAAACATAATTTTCCCAGTTTTTGGATGAAGGATGAAAGCACAGAGCTGTTGAAGTGACCAGCTTGAGGTTGACTGATGTTTAAATGGTTGACTTGGCTGATGGTCACATATTGGACACTCCTGCCACATTCATTGCATCTAACTTTGAACAGCTACAGTGCCTCCAGATAGTGGAGCAGTCATTGGGCTCCTCAGTAACCAACAGAGAAAAGCAGGGACTTTTAGAGTATAATTTATCTGACTTACCTAAAACATCTATTTTTTAAAGGAATGAATGTCACATAAGTCTTCATTTCCTCTAGAGAAAGCCTCAAATGACTGTTTCAGATGCAGTCATCTGTATTAAATCAGGCCTGGATTACACTTTATCAGACTTGCAGAAATGACTACTAACTATGCAAAGCAAGTATTTAGGAAACTTCAAAGGTAGTCAAAGGCAGGACAAGTCGATGAGCCTTTCTTAGTGTGGCTAGAGGGAAATACAGATAAATCTATCAAGGAATTCTTGATTAGCTTCTAATATCTGGGTCACAGAGCCTGCAGGTCACTGACTCAGCAGGTTTATGTAAACAGTTACCATCTACTACATCATCACTAGTGATTAATTAATTATAAAATGATCAAAAGAGGCTACAAGGCTTATATTCATAATGCAGTGGTACTAAATTAAAAGAAATGGCTAAATTACTCCTGTGGCTCTTGAAAAGTTGATAAATGTTTGTAGTCACTTTGAAAATTGTAAATTCCACTTGAATTTACTCTCAACATTTTCAATAGCTTGCATGCAGTATGGTGTAAAAATTCACAGAATAACAGTAGTTCTATGTCAGTAGAGTTCAGTTTAATCCTATTGATTCAGCTGGAGTAGAATTAATCTGCAGACTGAAGGTGATCACCACACAGACATCCATTTAGAGCTGGTCCTTTTGCATCACTTTGAGCACATCCAACCTCAGTTATAACTGTCATTGGAATGGAGAAAAAGTCACTTCTGGAGCTTCATTCCCCTGTTTACTTTAAGATCAAATAAATTTTACCTTCCAAGTGCCCGTTTTCCTCCACTGACTCTCAGTGAGCAGTATCTAAAGCAACTAGCTCCCTGTGTGGCAGAGATCAAAGGTTTGGTAAGTTAACTCCTATCCAGACTGTATTTCTAACACTGGTGTCTTTCTTGTTGCTAATAGAGAGGACAAACATTAAAATATATTTTCTTGTTTCCATTGCCATTAGAACTTGTAAGTCAGGATGAATGAGTGTGGAAAGCATCCTAAATTAGGAAAGAAATCAGACTAATTTACTTTGGATCAGGCTTTTTATTTCTACTTCTGTATTATCTTTGAAAGCTTCCTTACCAAGATTTTTAAAGCCTGTTTCTCAACCAGGAGCTGGATAACATGAAGATATTTTACAGATATTTAATTACGGAAACTTTGCTAAGTTTATTGGGGATTTTTATTGCTAAATTATTAGCTCTTTAGTACAGCTTTGCTGGCAAAGTCCCTTTCAATTTTTTAAAAGTGCTGGCATTTTAAATTTATTTTGTTAAGAAATACATACTTTAAAATATGTTACTGATGATAAAGAAAGTGTCTTATTCAGGCATTCATTCCTTTATTCTTCCAGAAAGTGTAGCATGTTATCAGTATAGCATACAGCTTGGAGCACATCTTTAAGCCACTTGCAGCTTTCTTCCTAAATCACTTCAAACTTACCATTCATTCTGTCTCCTCTCCCCTTTCACAATTATTTGGATGCCCTCTTGAAGGAGAATTATGTTTTCTAAGATATAAATTACCTGTGTGCCTAAAGTCAATTACATTGAGCATAAAGTCAGTATTTATTTAGTGTTTTTATTCTGTAATTGATGTAAGCACTTGGAGCAGTCTGGGAGTGAGCCTTCCAATGACACAGTTGATCATTTTAACTGCTTTGCTGTTGTCTTTCAGATGTCTCATGCAGCCACTAGTGCCTTTTGTCGTTCTATTAAGCTGCAGTGTGAGCTTTATCCCTCCCGGGAAGTCGCGATCTGCTTGGACCCCTACTGTGGACTTGGGTTTGTCCTCTGGTGCCTCTGCAGGTGAGGCTTCTCCTCAGCCTTTTCTGAAACACGGTTTCCATTGTACTGTGGCACAACAGAATGGATGGTGTGAGTGATGAAAGGATGGGAGGAACAGCCAGTGCCTCTGGGAGTGCCACAGGCAGTTGGAATTGCTGGAAGCTGTGTGGAAGCTGCTGTGTGGAGGATGTGGTTTGTTTGAGCAGGGCATGGCCTTGGGTGTTTAGATTTGGAAGAACAGAGCATCAGCACAGCCACTCATTGACCTCCTGCTGCTTTACTGCTGTCTCTGCAGAGTCTGGCTTGTTTTATTTGATGAAAGCAGTGCTTTACCAATATTACCTTAAGGAAGTGGTTTCCACTTTTTCATTCTCTAAGCTGAAAACAGGAGTGGATTCAGGGGACTCTCATTTGTGAGACTTTCAGGATGTGGTTTTTGCAGAGACAAGGAAGTGTGTTTTCTTGCAGGTGCTTTATGGCAGTAGCAAAGTTAGAAGAAAAAAAACATTTCTGGTGAAAGGTGAATCAGCTTTTTTGGTTAATAAATTTAGAAATATAACATTTCTGTCAATCTCCATACTCCAGGGAAGTTACAGCTCAGCACTGAAAGCAGGTCTATTGATTTTTTTTTTAAGTTAGCTGGGTTGATGCACTGGCAAAGGAAAAGAACTGTGGGAGTGTTAATGGAGCCCATTTTGATGAAGGCATTTCAGAGTCACAGTAGTGTGACATCTTTGCTCTGTCTGCAGAAAGTTCTTTGGTGTTAGCAGTACTGCTATTTTTAGTTACTAAAATGAAGATAATACATGACATTGAAAATACTTTGGATAAACTTTGTAGCAATTTACTAAATACCTGAAGGCAATATCATTTGATAACAACTGCAACTATTTCTTTTCAGCAATTATTTTTTATTTAAAAGTAGGCTATTGGCATGGTTTATTGCCCTTTTAAAATATTTGATATTATTTATTAAATTGGTTAAAGATTAACAGTATTTGTTATTCATTCTTGATCAGTTTCTCTTGATTTAAACTATACTTGCCTAATACTGTACTGGATTTTACACAGGGGTTAGAGTTGCCTTTGCTTTGAAAAACTTCTGGGTTTTCAGTGTTTTATTTACCCAACATAAAACAATTGAGGCTAAAAAAAGAGAAAAACCTTCAGAAATATAGAGAATTTAATTAAATTGTTCTGGTTTAGGTTTAAATTTTTAAATGTTGCTTTTCTAAAAGTCAGTTGACTGTTTCTGATAAAGACTTGAGTGTCTTTAGCACATGCTGATGTCAGCACTGTTAGGCCAGGTCTGTACAGCACCACAGGAGAGTTCAGCTAAGGAATGTATTGTTGTATAGGATAGTGCTGGAACACAGAGCATCCAGGAGTAACTTCTATGCAACATAATGATAGAGCCATAAAACACAGATAAATGTTGACCTGTCCAAAACCCAAGTAATTTGTGGTGCCCAAGACTCTCCTGAATGCAATTTTTTTTTTCTTCCAGAACCATTTTTCCAACAAATACCCCATTTGCTGCCCTTAGGTCCTTCCCAGGGCTGATAGTATTCAGCCTTTCAGAAGAAGAAGATTGTTTATGACTGGCAAGTGAATTAAGGCAGCAAACCTCTGGGAGAAAGCAATCAGAGTCTGTGCTCATTTGTAGCTTACAGAAGGAATAGAAAATTTTATATACCATTTTCAAAGAAGAGAAAGGAAACAAGGGAGTTGAAGGAACTGAGATCAGGCCAGCAACACTCTAGCCTTATGAACATTCTCATCAATCTTTTCTTTGCCACTGATCCCCTGTTCCTATTAAATCAGAAAAACTTCAGGCTGCTAGAATTGTGATTGTCATTTGGAGAGAGCTGGCATCAGATACAGGCTAATTAATTCCACTTACAAATCTAATTTCCATTTCATTACTATTTTAGAAATGAGTATTATTTGATGTGATAGGAAAAATACATCCTGGAGTTTATAAGGCTCTTATTCCTCCTAACTTAAAATTTTGTGACTTTGCATTTTACCCTTTGAGGTTCAGCATAACTGGATCCTACCCAACATTTCAACCCAGACTTCTAACTCAGAAAATTCTACTCTAAACTTAGGATTGTCTGTCACCACTTCCATTTACTGAATTAATATTTCTAATGGCACATGGAAATGAAGCTCGATCTTAAATTTTTTATAAGTTAGGGGCTTTTGAGAACTAAATAGGAACTCTTTGTTTTAGGAGCCCAGCAGGAAGAAAGAGCAACCTCCTGTGCTGGGTGCAGTTAAAAGTACATTTAAATTCATTTATTAACTAGACCAAAGGAGGCATTGACTTAGGAATTGAAAGAAAAACTAACCTTTTATCCCCATTGTAGGTGCTTAGATGTTGTGCTGGCCTGCTCCACTGCGGTGCCCCAGAATGCCCCATTCTGTGAGGTCAAAGCTACTTAGGAAAGCTGCTGGAGCATGGAGCCAGCCCTTTGGTAAGTTTGGAATATATTGCATAGTTTTGCAAAGTTTTTTATTTTTTAAAAATTTATTATTTTATGGCCTAAGGGTTATAAAATAATAAAGAAAAGAAACCTTGCAAAGCAGAGCAATACATTAAAAGAAACTGTTCCCTCTAAGCTGGCTGCATGCTCCAGCAGGGTTTCCTTGGAACCTTTGTCATTGGACAGCAAGTCCTGGGTGTGGCAGCAGACATCAGCCCTATGTGAGTTCACAAACCCCTAACTTCCTAATTTTAATGAGTTCTTACTCACAATTCAATAAAAGAATATATTATCTTGTGTTTTTGTCTTTAATAATCTTATTTATCCATTCTGAGAAGGTGATCCTAGTATTCTGACTCACATTGCATTACATTTTAAAATGTATTACATTCTTTAAAAGGAAAAAAAATTCCTCAAATGTAAAAAAAAAAAAGGATTCTAAATCCCATTGTTCAGAAATGCTTCCTGAAATTAAGGTGTCCCTGTCTTAATGCTTCTCACTGTGGGGCAGAATGCAGCATTCTGCAGTTCATTAGTGAGGAGTCACTTAATTTATAGTTGCTGAGTAGTGCAATAGAATAAGAATTTTCCCTCTGCTTTAGCCCAGCTAAGCCAACTCAAATTGCAGTTCTACTTTTACTACTGGAAGACAGAATTGTCCTTGCTCAAATTAAAATTAAGTACATTAATAATTTTTTATAAACTTTATATATATTCTCAGAAACTGAGCCTGTAGTAGTGTAAGTCAGTGAGACTCAGACTGGACCAGAGGAATTGAATTTTCTGGTCAACAGTGGCCATGCAATAAATAATATGGCTGCTATGAAAGGGTCCATGCTTTCCAGGGAAGGTGCTTTCTCCTGTCCTGCTCCTGCTCCCTCTGTTCCATAGCATGAAGCCAAAATCCACAGTGGTGCTGCCAGGTGGCTTCTGCTGCAAAAGACTGCAAGGTTTCTTAGTAACCAGACAGGTGGAACTGTACAAGAAGTAAGAAAGGAATTGAACACCAACAGGAGAACTGCACTTTAGGGAAATTTATTGTGTAAGGAATTACGGATTTTGTTAGGATTTTTAGACTAACTTGAAGATAACTGGAAGGCATGGGCATTTAACCCAATTTCTAGCCCATGTGCAGCAAATTAAAGTCAAGATTGCATAAGGAAGCCCAAATTCCATATCAGAACCAGATGATTCTGACATGGGAAGTGACGGATAGGAACATAAACATCTGTCATGTATTTTGCACAGGAGGAATGTGAAGGTGTGTTCTCTCCCCCCACACTGCTGTGTGCCAGTTTCCTGGAGAGTCTGTAGCTAGTGGCAATTTGTGGAAGAGGCAATTTGCTTTCCTTCCACATTACATCTGTACAGTTAAACCTGCCTCAAGCCTGGAAAGTTCAAGGGCAGTTGAAAGCCCTGAGTCACCTTGATACGTGAGTTCTGAGATGAGTGGGCAGACTTAACCTCCTCACCTCTGGGGACATGCCCACACATGGGGTGTAAGAGGGGCAGGAGAGGTGGTAATAAGGAACCAGAATGATGCTCAAGGCTGAGCAATGGCCTTTTGCTGTCTCTGGTACTGATGGGTTATCTGTTTACCATGTGCAGTCCTGCTCTTGGAGCACTGTTTGCCTGCTGTCATCTTTGGGCTCTGCAGCTGGGGTGAGGTCCTTTACTTTTTCTCCTAAAGTCCCTGTTTTTTGTATTTGATTGATCTCCATAACTGAAGATTTAATTTTGGCTCAAGTCCTTTGAAGCCTAGGAGAGATACATGCCCAAACTCTGTCCTCTACAGCCTGTACTGTTCTTCCTGCAAGCTCTAGTACAAGTCCAGGTGATTGTGAAGACTTCTGTTCTACCAAACACCCAGTTCCCATACCTGTCCCTCAGTACCAAATCATCTGTAGAAAAGCAGAAACCAAATGTATACACTTACAGATTCAGCAGTATCCACCTGCCTCCTGCAGTTAAGTGGGGAAGGAACTCATGTCATCACCTGACAAGGACAAAGGAGTAAGGGCAGTGATGGGTCGGTAGCTGCCAGAATGCGATTGCAAATTGTACTTGCCATTGTCAGCATTAATTGACCTGAAATTTTTGGAACTATAATAAAACCTCAGCTTTTACTGTTAATCTGCCTCAGCACAATGTGGGCTAAAGTTCCAGTTCAGTGGAACAGTGAAGTGCCAAGAGGTCCTTCCAGGAATCTCTGTATGCTGCCAGAACAGCCTGCAGGCAGCAGAGCCAGTGTTGTGATCAGATGGTACCATCCTACCAAAATACATCCTAGTGCTTTTACCTGGAGTATTGCTGTCCTTGGGCAGCCCTTGCTTAGTGCAGGCAGACAGCCTCTTCATTTACTGCCAAAATCCAAGGCTTTGTCCACCTTATGAATATTTTTTTCCCTGGATTGCTCTGCAGTCCCCTAAAGGAAAAGAGCATTTCTAAAAAGTGATCTCGCACCTCAGCCGCCCCTGCATTTCACCTTGCATCTGCATCCCAAAAGTCATTGTGACAAGGATGTTCTGCACTGTGTCTGCTCCTGTTGTGAACACTTGCATCAGGAGGTGGATGCTTTTGTGATACAGATTTCTACAGCAACGGGAGAAACAATATTGGTACAGTTCCTTCCCAGTATTTACATAAGTAAAATCTTGCACCTAGTCCATTGTATAATATATGGTAGCAATCTCAGAACCAGGAATTTCTCAGATTTCAGAAAGTTCAACAGTTTAAAATCCCAAGATTTTCCTAATGTTCCATTCATTCCTACTGTCACAGTATTCAACTTGATTTTGTTGATTACCTTATGAGAACAACCAAGCTGACAGCTTAACCGTCTTGACTATCACTGTTTAAAGTGAGGTGGAACTGCCTCACCTTGTTCAGTGCCTGTTTCAGGATTAACTCAGCCAAATCTAGAATTCCATACCTGGATGAACCTACCAAAATTCTCTGCCATTCCTAGAATTACATGGAGGCAGCACTGACAGAACTTCCTATAGGTTTGGAACCATATCAAGCTTCATCCATCACCTCCAAAGCAGCCTTGCACAACTGCAGTTTGTTCAAGCACATGGTCCTCTGTTTGATGTTTGTCATTCATGCTGAGCAAACGCCCTCTGACATCTCACAGTGATTTGAAACAACTAGAACGGTATGAAATGTTTCAATCAGCTCTACAAGGGTATTTTTAACTCAGCTTCTCTCTACCAAAACACATAGATAGACAGCTTCTTAGGGGAATATAAATCTGTGAATTTTCAGGGATATGTAGCATTTTGTGGCTTGGACTGATACAGAAATTCTGTGTAATGTTTCAGAGATTGATTCAGGGAGCTGAGCCAAGTTATGGCCGATGTTGTGGTGACCAGGTGCTGCATAAACCACTTCAGCTGTGGAACTGGCACATTCACCCCACAATTATGCCTTTGTAGTTCTTCTTGTAGCTCCACCAACTGCTCTTGCAAATCAGAGGATATGCATGGATTATTAAACCACAGCTCAGTAGGCAAAGCCTGTGTTGGGCATGAAGTTTGCAGGCATGGTATCAGCTGGCTGTGGGTTTGTGTATTGCAGTCATGTGCACGTGTGAGGCTCTGAAAGTTTTCGTCCTGCTAGATATTTCCCTCTCCTGTGCAGCTTGATCCTGAACTCCACAGTGTTTTTGAGGCATTAGAAAACTCAGAAAACATACAAGCAACATCTTAATTTGTTTCATTCTCATTGGAGTAATTTTTTTTAGTCTAAGCCTGATCATAGGAGTATTTGCTTCTCTCAGCCTGAAGAAGATGGGTTATTTTGCACCCAGATCCTCATACTTTGCTGCTGTTGGTGGGAGCAAAATTACTTTCTTGTCCATAAATTGATCAAGAAAGGTAAACAGCTCACCCTCACACATTAGTGTTGCTGAGGGGGAAAACATCTGTCTTTGGTGTAAATTCTGCTATTTTGAATGATTTCCTGGTAAAATACACTTGGAATCAATTTCCTGTTTTCCTACCAAAGCAATGCAGCTTTGTTTGCCAATATCACTATGGAGTTTTTACATACACTTTTCAGTGCAGGGATACAGACTGTTCTTTTGATTTGGTTTTGATTTTGGTATGTCTGCCCAGTTGAATGAGTGACACCTAAGGGATCTTAATGTGGTTGTGAGTAATAATTGTCCTATATTTGACACCCTGGCATCATGTTTATTATTGTGCAGATGATTTTTTCACCAGACACAGGTGATACAGGGTCAGAGGGAAGGCTTTAAAGGTGAATCTCTGCATACCATATTTGTACAGATTGGAGCCAATCCCAGGTTTTTACTTGAGTGGTTACAGCTTCCTGTTTATAAAAATTATGTATTTACTAGACAGATTGCACACCTTGATTGTTTGTGGAGCCCTAAGCTTAAAGGTCTTTTGATCTTACTTCTCTGAAAAACTTAATAGAATTTGCTAAGAATGAATGAGTGAGGTATTTATAGTAAAAATGGGTACCACTCCCTGGCTGGTTTGATCTTTCACTTGAGCTCAGGGCATTCCCCTTTCAGGCATGGGTAATGCTGCTAAGATCTCTTTTCACATGTTTATGCAGCACATGCTGGAGGTTCAGTGATACTTTATTCTGGTTCCATGAAAGGGTAATGGTTCATTTGCCCGCCCCGTGCCGTGGCCGTGTCAGCCCCATCCCAGAGCACATCACTCCATGGCGAGCCGCTGGTCATCAGTCACCCAGAGTGGCAGAAATGGGGACAAGCAGTCAAAGATAAAATTTCTCCTCTGTGATAAATGACATTGCTTGAACTGTAGTTCATACATATTCCATGACATCCTCAGACTCATACTCCAGCAGAGACCTTAACAATTTGGATTGTTAACTGCTGTTGTGGATGGAGTCATTCACCTTTTTTGCCTTTATTGTAAAGACACCCAGGTCACACAAACTTCATTCTGTGTGGCACAGCCTTTAAAAGCACTTTTATCTGGGTTTGAGGGAAATGGGGTCATTCACTCACCAAGGAGGGAATGTGTGTGTGTGTGGTGTGTGTGTGTGAGTGCAGCCCAAGGTGCTTGATGTCCAGCGTTACAGAGATGCTCAAATTCCCGAAAATAAAGTTCCATCTCATATCTTACCACAGACACTTGGATTTGAAAACATCAATTTTACTTTACCAAGCTGGCATTTCAAGTTTTCAAGTCACAAATGAAATTCTTTTATGCATCATAAATCTTGAGGGCTTTTATGGTCCTTTCTCAGAACTTCTATGATCTGAAGGCTTTACACTGTCACCATTCTGATTTGAAATATCTACAGATCACAAATTTACATGTGAAGGGACTGTAAAATTGATGGTAAATCTGCCTGTGTGAGATGAGTGAACAACATAGAACCCATGGGAAATAAAGTCATCAAACTGGGAATATTTTTCCCTTGGGGAGAATCTTAGGTACCAGAGAAATTAGGTCTGACATGATTGTTTCCCTCAGGGACCCTGATAAGTGCATTTTTGCAATATTTATGCTCAGTGGGTATCCAGTATACAAGAGATGCAGTATATTTGAGTTTCAAAAGTTCATAAAACTTTCACAGAAGAAATTTAAAGCTACAAAGGATGTTAAATTAGGGCCAAATTTACTCCATTGGAAATTGTTGCAAACCTCTTGCCTGCTTTAGCAGGAGACAGGTTGCTTCCATATTTAAGTTATAAAGTATTCTTTTAGTCAAGGTCTCTTAAAATGCTAATTACTCAATCCAAAGTATTGTCAGCAATGCTTAATTTTCCTAATATTGTTATACTGATTATTCACACCATTAATAACTCTTTTTTTGGTACAGTCCTAACGGAAAAGTCCACTGGAATTTTGAGTAAATCAGTAGTTTAGGAGCACATTCTGCCCACAGTCCTCATGGTTCATCATAGACTCTGGCAGTACAGCAAAAAACCAGAGTTAAATATTATGTTAAAATTCTGGAGCTGTGAAGCACTGTGACTTTACATGATTCAACCTCTGCTGTAATAACCTGTATGTTCAAGTACCCCATGGCTTGTCTGTGGACACTGTGTTTAGTGTTTGTTAATGAATCTTGTGTCTTGCAGCGTTTATTCAGGACACCAGTCTATTCTGATTCCTCCCTCAGAGCTGGAGACCAATCCTGCCCTGTGGCTTCTTGCCGTGAGTCAGTACAAAGTGAGAGACACTTTTTGTTCCTATTCAGTCATGGAGCTCTGTACTAAGGGACTCGGTTCGCAAACAGAGTCGCTGAAGGTGAGTGGTTCTGCTGTCCTGCACGCCCTGCTGCCTGCACAGTGGGCTTTGGGAGCCTTGAACACTCTGCTGAATGTCTGCTGGGAGCAAAAAATCACCAGAGGGCACAGGCAGCTCCACAGAACCCACGTTACTCCTTGCCAAAGGCTGTGTATCAATACCGGTCATTCTTCAGATCACAGGGCTGTTAAACATCAAGGGAAGGCTTTTATTTACCTAAGCTTTCTGATGTGTGTTGCAGCCTGTGTTGATAGGCAAGTGTTGGAAAACAGAGGTGTAAATATCCAAGAGGCTCAAGGAGTATTACATTGCATAGTGTGTTTTATGAATACCCTGGTTATATGAAGTACTAGCTTGGTTTGACCCCTGTAGTTAAACAATCACATGCTTGAAAGTAGTGTTTTAACTAGATGGTCCTCATTGTATGGAGAGGAGGATGTATCTCCTCTAGAATTAAAAGCCAGGTAGCCAGTTAAATATCTGAAATCATCTGGAGTTTCCCATGTGCAACTGAAATAAATTGAATCTTGAGATGCTGATATTTATGATGTCTCCAGCCTTTACCATCCTCACTTAATGATTTCCTAATCAGGTTTTCCAAGTCTAGACATTGCTTCCTGTTTGCTGTTATTCACTGTCGTCTGAATTAATTTGGGGAAATAGCATTCCCTCCCTTCAGAATTAGCATGCCCATCATTTCCTATGTGCTAATGTTGAGATGACAAGCAAGTATATGCTTCTTCAGCTATTAGAGTGTCATCTGGCCATCCGGCCTCCAGGAAAGATGGAAACTGTACTGATACCTTAGCCTCTGTTCTGCTGTTCCTCTTGAATCATATTACCTGCATAATACACTTAAGAACTTCTGTTTTGCATTAAATCTGCCCATTTGTGGCCTTTGTTACATTCTGATTTCTTTCTAGGCAAGGGGACTGGACCTTTCACGTGTACGGACATGTGTAGTAGTGGCTGAAGAACGACCTCGGATAGCTCTTACTCAGTCATTTTCAAAGTTATTTAAAGACCTGGGTCTCCATCCACGGGCTGTCAGCACATCACTTGGCTGTAGAGTTAACCTGGCAATATGTTTGCAGGTAAGATTTTTCACTCCTTAAGCTCAATGCTGTTTAAGGAAATGGTTTTCAGTAAGAAGCATTCATTGTATTTCCTTTGGCTGTTTGGTCGTAGACATACTAAGAAAATGCATGTGGTACTTAATGTTCTTGCATACACAGGTAGTAAATTTTGTTACTTTGTCAACAACTCATCCCTCTCATGTTGCAATCATAGCATTTATTCTGCCCATGAATACAGTAATTCAGAAAAGCACCTGACAGTGACAGAAGGTGTACTCTGTACTACAGAGCAGTATGTAATCATGTCATGTAAATGACAGTTTCCAAGTGTTTATTTCAGTGTGTTACAAGATGGATTCCTTCTCTTCATAAAATACTTCCAACCATTACTTGTTTAACTAGATATTTTTCTGCACACAAAGAAAATTATTTTGCTCTATCTCTTCTGTTTTGAACCTCTAATCAGAAGAAAAGTCCCAAGGATAATATAGGATGTAACTTGAATTCTCCAGGAATCATTACTGAGTCATGATTTTAATGACTGATGGAGCACTGTAGCTGTCTGGTCTGAATTTCTGATTAGCATCTAGTTTTTCAACCAGTGATAACTACAACAAGCAAATAGTTTTAGATTGATCTAGAGTATAGTATTTTATCTTTGAGGACTTCCTGTGATGAAAGTTAACTTGCCTTTTTTAAGGTGTTCAATTTTTAATTATTTTCACCTTATTTCCAGTTTAAATTTATCTGGCATTAGATCCAGACACCTTTTATTCTAGAATAAGAATCTCATTTCTGTAATGCATCTAATACACATCTTAATTTTGATAAATAGATAAAGAATCTTAATACATGCTTTCCTGATCTCTGTCTCATTTTTATGACTCTTGATCTCTTTCTGTCCTTCCAAATCTGGTTTCAGAGTTGCATATATTATTCCTCTAATAATACCATAGGTGTTCTACTCAGGTGTGATATATTTTCTAATTTAATAACCTTTTAAATACTAAAAGAATCATCTTCTGCATTGCAGCTGCTCTGGCTGGGAAATGCCATATCCATTTGGTCATGTGCCATGTTTCTAACCTCTTCAAAGTCACTGTGTCCTCAGTAGGACTTGCCTGTACTCTGTGTGGTCCATCCTGCATTTCAAATCTGGCAGTTACTCCTGGTTTACATGAAGGATTTCTCATGAAGGTCACATGGATACCTGCTTCAGTGTGGAAATCAGAACAAATCTTCTCAGTGACACTGCAAATAAGAATCTGCTCTTCCTTTTCTGATTGTAAATATAAATATTTTTTAATCAAAACAACTGACAAGTTGATGGTTCAGTACAGAGCAGTATGTCTGTGCCTGCTTTAGCCTCCTGCCCTTTTCAATGTTGCCAGGATATAAAGACAAGGAGGTGTGCCACACCTCCTGCACTGCTTGCTTTCTCTCTGACTGCAGCAGAGTATCCCTACAGCCTGGGGTGTCTTTAATTATTACTGTCAAGCATATGGCAGGGCAAAGCTGAGCGAGGTTAAAAGTCATTCTGTTGCCCAGAGGTAGAGTTGTCTGGTTTGCCATTCTATAATTGCTACCATAAATTCTCCAAGAATAAGAAAGTTTTAGAAAGGAGGGGAAGCAGGGAACAGAAGACATACCTTCACTGGAAACAGATCAGGATGGGGCCTGTCAGCTCTCCCCTGCAGCTGTGGTGGAGCTGCTTCTGAAAAACAACTCAGCTTCTCTGGCTTCTGGTCCTTCGAGGGACCAGACATGAAGGATGCTTTAGATTACAAGGACAAATTTTTCACTGCAGAAGTTTGCTTGCCCCTAATGAAAATCTCAATTTTAGATGTGCACCAATCTCTGGATGGTTCATGGTGGTTGCTTCACTTATAAGTCCTTAATTCAGGACAAATAATTAAATCAGGAGATAACACTAAGCAGCAGTAAGCCAGGTAACATTGTGCTTGTTCTGCCTGGGATTTAAAGTTCTTCATAGCTGCCTGTGTGGAGCTGTGTGTTTGATTTGTGACTGAACAGTGTTGGGAGCACACCAGTGGCTGGGCTCTTGCTGAACAGTCCTGCACAGCATCAGGGGTGTCCCTAATTGTCTTTGTGCCCCCTGCACCATCATCCCACTGCCCTCCTGCAAGCAGGCTGGAGGAGAAAGAAGCTGGGAAGGGACACAGCCAGGAAAGCTGTCCCCAGCTGACCTGGGATATCCCATACCACATAATGTCATGCTTGGCATTAAAGCAAAAGAGTGGTTGGTTTTCCAAAGTAGCTATTGCTCAGAGACTGGCTGGGCATTGTTCTGCTCAAGGGAGATGATGAGTGATTGCTTTTGCATCACTTGGGTTTTTCTCTTTCCTTCACTCATTAAACTGTCTTCATCTTGACCTGTGGATTTTCTCACTTCTGCTCTTCCTATACTTTCCCTGTCCCACAGGGAGCTGGGTGGGTCCTGGAATATTGTTAATGATAATGCCTTTGGATTTAGGAACAGCACAGAATGAGAGCCTTGAGTGGGATGGTTAAACAGCCTGGCTGATTGTCTAGCTTAATGTCAGGCTTCACTGAGTTCTACTGAGATGTGGCATCTCAGTCCACAGGACAAACAAAAGCCAAGCACTGTCCAAAGAGTGATGTGGCTGGAATGGAGGAAAGTCACTTCAGGACAGGCAACATTGTCCTGCCAAGTGGAATTGTTTTTGAAGCATTTGAGCTGAGGCTTGTTTGACAAGTTTTGAAGGTGTTTGAAAAATTACAAAAGGTTTTACTTGCAAGCATCACCACAAAACATGTCATTTTGGTGGAGAATATAGAGACTCGCATGTTTTGAAGCATCTGGCAGTAGACATTGCCAGGGACTGGATACTGAAATAGATGGAATGCTCTTTCCAAACTGTCTGGAAGTTTATGGCTAGTGGTATTTCAGAATAGCTTGTGGGCTATTCTGTTTTCTCAGTTGAGAAACAAATTAAATTTTAATCCCTCATCTACAATATTCCTGCAATTAGTATTGTCTCCAATATGGTTCAGAAGTGGGCTATGATTTCTGGATTCTTCACACTGCATAAAACTACTTCTCAAAATATCTGAGTCAATAGCATCTGCCTTTGGTTTTTTCTTCCAAGTTATGTCATCTTTGAGATTAGCACATGGTTCCTGGAACCCCATCTTCCACAGGGATAATGGTGATCCAGCCTGTTCTACAGTGTTTCTAAAATATGCATCTACTTACCACCTTACTAAATATATCTCAGTATTCACCTACTGACTCTTGCCCACAATGAAAGCCTATCCAGGTTTCTTCTCTGTGGGCTACCTCTAATACAACTTGGATATTATCTTTGACACATTCTTGATTTCCAATTTTGGGGAAAAATCCAAGACTCAAGTGTTTAAAGGGAAAGGTATCCTCATTTTTCCAGAAAGCTTTTACAGTTCACCTCTCCAAAAAGAAGAGGAGAAAGGTGTTTGTGTGTGTGTCTGTGTCTCTGTGTGTGTATAGCAGAATTTAACATTTTATTAAAGATTACCTTGAAAAGAAAATCATTGTGATAATCTCTTTGGTACAAAAGAGTCTTAGTCTACCAAATTATCTTAATTTCCGGGTTGTGATCACTGACAGACTAATGCATTGTCATTTATATTCATTTCCTTTCAAACTGAGAGCAAATTTAGTGTGTTTCCTTTGATGTAGTCATTTTGGACTAGATTTCTAGAGATGTGCTTTTGAAAATAAATAATTCTCTCCATCTTTAGGCACTTAAATACTATTAATATCTGATCTTTTATAGCTGCATAGTCACAGACAATGGTCCAGGGATTAGTGAGATGAAAAGATTGCATCCAGCATATTTTAATTCTCATTAACTAGCATCTTAGCATTCAAGAGAGAAAAATAGATATGAAAAGTAGCTGGTTTCTTACAACAGCACAGATGGTTCTTCTAGGATTTTAGCTGATTTCCATTTAAACACTTGGAATAAATATTTTCATTTTATTCAACCTGCTACTCAATTTCATTTGAGAGAAAACTTCTAGAAGTTGTTAATTTTCCTTATTTAACCCTGAAAATGTACTAACAAATCTGTCCAAGCTAAGGAGAGCAGGATTCATCTTGCTTCTTTTCTATCTCCTTGAATTGAGACTTAAGTGAGTTATCCCATACCCATCAATAGTCAATGGAATCTCAGAAATACTTCAAGAGACATCTCAGGTGTCCATCTGGGAATGGGATCCATCACCATCAGGAGATCCTTCCTACCTTATACTGCACATTTTCTTCTTTCATGGCTGAAGTTACATGAAATTGATCCTTTCCTCAATGTCAAGGAATCTTTGTTACTGAGTTTAGGGCATAAAGTTAATATTTCTTTTTACTGAGTGATAGATCACACTGTCTGAGGATCTTCCATATTAAAAGTAATAAAGGGTAGGTGTGCAAAGGGTGCCACAGGAGACCATGCACTGTGTCAGAGGTATGATTCACACTTATCAATGTACTACAGCCCTGGGTGAGCTCCCTCAGATTCTGTTTTCCCACCTTTTCTATGAGTCATGCCATGAAATTATTTTCACAGCTCCAGCTGCTGTGCTGGCGTGGGTGACATTGCCAAGTGCACACCAAAAATTCCTTTTCTGACCATCGCTGGAACAGAAGGAGACTCAGAGTAAACACTGAGGGCACATCCTTAGGTAGTTAAATAAAACCCAGGACACCAGTTATTTTAAAATTCTTAGAATTTCTGATAGCCTAGTTCCTGATTTTTAACTCTGGATAGGGAAGTAAGTGAGAGCATGCAGCTTGGCCTTTGACTTGAGTGGAAATTAGGTGTGCACTGAGTCCTGGCATGTGGTCAGCCCTACAGCTGACTTGTGCTCCTTCAAGCAGCTTTGACCTGCAGTGCTTTTCCAGAGAATAAAAGCCTGGCATATTGCTGAGATTTGCTCAGTCCAGAGATGGTTCATCAATGGCAGCCTGTGCATGGGCAAAGATTTATGTAGTCCAAGAGATGTGGCTTATTATATACCCATTTTCACACAGAAGATTCTGTATGTCCAATTTTGTTTTCTTGAACATTACCAGGCGTGTCCTGAGTAAATATCAGATATTCCAGAAGTTGTGTTGTTTTTTCCCTGTTACCAGCATAACAGATGCTCTTTATCTCTGTCTCTCAAAATAAACGTGCACAGATAAATTGAGTCAGTTGTTCTGGTCTTGGGATAGGCTCTGCTTCCTTTGAAATACTTTTCAGAGAATTCCAGCTGCAACTGGCCACAGGGACATTGCTGGTAATTCAGCTGCTGTTTCTCAAGACGTTCTGTAGTTAAAAGCCATATGAGACTCTGGTACTCTCAAAGTGCTTTCTGCACCTGCAGTATAGTCACAGGCAATGATTTATATAACTGCTGGATTTCAGTAATTCTCCTGCTTTCTTGCAGTTACACTGCAGTGTTCAGCCTGGGTTATTAGTGGTACCATTTTGGGGCATAAATGCCATAAGCTGATCCATCCTATTTTTGTTAAATGGTTCATCTTCCTTTGCATCCAAAATAAACCTGTCTTAAGGTGCTCCTGTGAAAACTTCCTGCAGTCTTTGACTCTGCTGGCATTGAGAAGTCTGGTGAGAGGAATGTGCCAGGGCTTTCAGAGCTGTTTGTTTTCACAAGTTGTAGGGCAAATCCCACAGCAGCCATCTGGTGTTAGACACTCCATGTGATAGTAGTGCCTTAGGACTAGCCACCACTGAGGATTTTCTGTGTCTTTGCTGAGTTATCAGTCATGGTGGAGAGTTGATGGGTTTTTATCAGCCTTTAGTTTTACTGTTCTTTATATGTATTACATTGTTTACCATAACAAATAGGAATGAAGACTTATTGGGCTCTGAAGTTACTCCATTCATTTATGATCTTCCAGTAGTTAGATTATGCACCAAGCCTTGATTTTTTTTCACTTTAAGATCAGGTTAATCTGTATGCAAGAAGTAAGTTTTTTTCTCTGTTGTATACTAATTTTTTTTTTTTTTTTTTTCAAAAAGAGAGCTTACTTTTGATTTCCAGAGGATATCACTTAGAAACTTCTGTTACTAGTAAAATGACAGACCTGGAATTCTCAATGGAATAAAGTGCATTAAAATAGGAGGGCCATAATGTTTAATGACTTCAAAACCAAAAACAATAACAAAAAGAAAGATAAAAATCAATATGCTAGACACGTGTTTTCCACTAACAACATTGTCTGTAGTGTCCTAAAACCATTTAAGTCTGTTTGTCCAAGATTAGCAGTCTACAGCTGTCTCTTCTGTTGCTCTACTAAAATGTTGACACCTCATTTTTTACTTTTTTTAACCTTTAATGGTATAATGGTTAATTTGTAAAATTCCTGTATTTGACATTGTTTTTCTTTTTATTTTACTCCCTGCTTTTTGCATTCTCCTCTTTTTTTCTCCCACCCTTCATTCCCATTTTTTGTTATTATTTTTGTCTTGTGTTACCTTCTTTCCTTCTCTCCCTTATCCCTGCTATTCCTGCTGCTATAGCCTCACAGGCTGGGGAAGCTGGCCGAGCAGGTAGGGGATTTTCATGTTCCCTCAATACCCACCTATCAGCTTCCAACAGTGGGACAGACTAGAAATTGAGTCTGGAGATTTGGGGATTTTCAAATCCTTCTATAAAATTATAAATAAGTCCAGTATAGCTTTATCTGGATGCAGGTTTCATCAAATATTAGATGTCCATTGTAACTGTTTCATTCATGCTGAAAATAATAAATACCATAGTGATTGTCTTTGATTTTCAAACTTGACTGTTTCCATTATTTTACAAATCAAATCAGCTTTAGTTTTATTTTTAAAGATAACCAATTTTTCCTTGGTTTTGTTTTTTTCTTTTCAACATTGCATATATTTCAAATAAGTTCTCCACTCAGCACTAGTCTGTTACACTGCTGAGTTTACCAGTAGACTGAAAATCGTGTCGTTAATAGCTAGAGAGGATATTGTACCTTGTATTGTGTATAACAAGCTAAAGAGGCTAACATGCATGTGCAGCTCTATTACTCCTGTTCTCCTCTGGTGGTGGGTGATGATCAGTACCTGTTCAGTAAGTATCAATTGGTAATGCTAACACTTTTCCCCTGTAGATACAAAAATTAGCTATTTGTGGGTCTGGGTTGCAACTTTTAGTTGCAAAACATTGTGGAACAATCAGCCAGCATTGCAGAAATGTAAAATTTAGCCATAGACATTCCTGATGTGAAGAATTATGCTCTACAATACATCTCAAATGGGACAGAAATCACTAGGAGCTCATGTTGCCTGCTGGTTTAAGTAGTAGAAGTCTAAATAACTGGTAAGGGAGTTTGTGCATCTGGAGTTTACCAGGTCTAGGAGAATTCCTCTGCTGAAAAGAAAATTTCCAATGTGCCACTGTTACAGAATGAAGTTGTGCCTTTCTTCTAGCTTTGTGCTTAGCTGTAGCATGAGGTCTGCAGCAGAGAAGAGAACCCTAGCCTGGAGCATTGAGAATTCACATGATGTTTAGTGGTGATGAGTTTGAAGTTTTGGATAAGGGCACATCATAGCAGGCTGCAAAATTGCAGAAAAGCTGTGGGTGGAAAGGCCCAAAGACTGCATCATCTCTGCATGGAAGGAAACTAAAATTAGTCTGCCTCTTTTCAAGTAACTAAATATTATGACATAAAGCAAGGGTTTAAATTATGCAGTGGAAGACTGAAAAGGATCAGAATAATTGCCTAACAGACCTTCAGTCCAGATTGGTTCATGTCATGCGTGCTACCTTTACTATCTTTAGCTTCAAGTATATTCTCTGTTGCATGTATGGAAGACTCTCAGTAAACCATGCTTCACATTCCTGATCATGTGCTTCTGCCATTAAACTGTGTCTCCTCAGCAATTTCCACCTTCCTTTATATGGCAAAATGTGTTTAACATTTTTGTATGTATCCATGTGCTGATTACTTGGCCTTTTGTAGCAAATAAAACCTCTGTTGACATGTGTTGGTTAAGTAGTCTGACTGCTTGATGTTTTTCTGAACTCCAAGGTGACAAGTGTCTGATGGTAGGTATGTTTCCAGTGCTTGTTCTGATTCTGTAAAGCTGAGCTTTGGTTGATGAATACCTTAAATATAACTTGTCATTTGATTAGCATAATTAGCACTGAAATGAACGCTATTTGGGGGGTAAACCACTTTTTTTTCCTCCCAGCCCTCAGGTTCTGATTAGCTGATGTTGTTGTTTACAGGGAACATCTGGACCAGACCCCACCACAGTGTATGTTGATATGAGGGCACTGAGGCATGACAGGTCAGAACCAACTTTTTCTTTTTCTCTAATAATTAATTAACAATTAACAGAGTTTCTAGCAAGAAAGCTGCTTACAGCACACCTCATGGACCCTGGAAACCTCATCAATAATTTGTGTTGACTCCTACCAGCGACCAGACACAGACATTTACATTGGTTAATTAATTTTACCACTGGTAAAACAGAGGCATCTGACATCACTACTGCAATGACTAACAAGATTCCTTGCCTTTATTGTCATCAGGATTTCATGACTCTTGTATTCAGGTGGTGCAGCCTAGCCAGTCCCCATGGACTGGAGTCCTGTTGGGCCTTTTGGCTTCACAGAGATTATTTCTCCTGGCTTGGCAGCTGTTTGCTGTCAGGAGATCTGGTGGGGTTTGCTGCAGTTCTTAATGCTGCAGGACCATGAGGGGATGGATTATTTGCTTCAGCCACTGTGAGCAGCCACATTCTGTAATTGTGGGTATTTTTCAGTTCCATCTTGAGTGTTAGATGTGTATACAAGGAGTGAGAAATAAAATTTATCACTTAGTGATTGGAGGCAAACTTGAGATCTCAGGTGTGATTTAAAAACATACCCATGCACATATATTTCAGTTTTCTAATACTCTGGTCATAAGTCTCTTCACGGACCTGTAACAAATCAAGACATTTTCTATGAACTCTGGAAAAGTGGTGAACATTTAATTAACAGCCCTGGTTCCCTTAAAAAATCATTATATCCAAATTGGGAGTTTCTTTGTTCTTATCTTTCATTCTTTCTAAAAGCTTAACAGAGAATTTGTCCCCCAACTTTGGCTCTATCAAAGTGACCAGTTCAGCTTGCAGTGTACAAACCTCAGGGCACTGCAAGCCCAAATTACCCACTGGGTGGTTGGGTCAGATAGACATGTAGATGTCTTCTTGTTGCATGTGGAGTTTGGCAGGTAGAAGAAGGGAGCTGCAAGATGTTTGACTCATGATTTCTTTATTCCTTTTGCACACAATGATTCCAATAATAACACTTATGTTTGATCTGTCCTTTGGGACACTACTGGGTCTGCATAACCCAGCCACAGAAATTTGGTGTTCCTGGCCCAGCAGCTGCAGTAATGTGGAGACAGAGTCCACAGTCATACTCAACCCAGGAAAAAAAAAAGGTCTTTTCTATAGAAAGAGAATGTAACATTCATAGCCAGTGAAAATTATAAATAATAAAAAAATGTGTTTAGAGAGAGAAATTAAGATTTACTGTTCATAAAATTTGCATAAACCATGGGTGTACTATTTCCCTGCCTTAGCATGTCATTGAGAAGTAGGCATCATTATCGAGATCAGGCTTTGCAGTGTGATCATTTATATTTAGTGACTAGCTCTACAGAACATGAAAGATGATCTTTGGAGCTGGTTCTCATATTGTGGTAATGTAGATTTTAATTTGATGGTTTAAAGCTGTGCCTCATTTACCCAATCCTGCAGAATTTAGAATTAGATTAGTGGGTCATAAATTAAGGGAGAAAACAACTCTATTTGACATAGTCTCTTCACACTTGCTGTTTCTAACCATTTCAGTGGAACTGAATGTCCCTATCACTTAGCAGTATCTGAAAGATCCCTGCAAATATCTGTGAGACCATGGAGTAGCAACCCACAGAGTCTTTGCAGGCCAGCCAGACCCCCAAGAATATGAACATTTTACACTGTACATTTAATGTGAGAAAACGTTTTTTCATAATTTGTATTTTAGAAGATATTTTTCAGGGTCTGAAACAGACCGAACATATTTTTTTTTTTCAGTGATTAAAAAAATGGTATGACAACACTCTAGTTGCTTCAAAAAACAGCTGTAGTTCATCTCTTTGAGAGCATTCAAATCCTGTTCACATCCATAAAAATTAATAATCAGTTTCAATACAACTACTTCAAGCTCATCCAGTAATTATGTGCTTGCACACTTTACAGCTTATGAAAATGTCATTTTCTTGTAGGTGCTTAGGTCAAAATACCTGTGCTAGGTACAATCTGTGTGGAGATCTAGGGGTGGTTGTTAGACCAAACTTGATGTTTCTTTCCTCCCAGCTCTCCCTGGATTTGGATGGTTTGCTTCTTAGGTCAGGGTGGAGGTTTTCAAACACATTTTTGTGTGTGTCCCTGTGTGGTTTTGAGCTAACAGCCCATTGGTTTAGCTGCTGGGACTCTGGCCATAGTACTGGGCTCACCTGGAGGTTCAGGAAACTGTACCAAGGGGTGCAGCCACTTGGTCAGTGACTGGAGGCAGTTCTGACACTGGAAAAAGGTTTGACTGCCTGGCTGTGAGCATCTAGTGCAGTTCTCAAGTAGCATCTCACCTGGAGTCACATATTGTTAGCCCTGAGGAGTGTCCCAGGCACCCTGAGCTGTCTCCAATGGCATTAGACACCTCCTTTTGGAATCTGAGTAGCACAAAAAGCAAGAATATACAGCTCTGGCTTGCTGTTGGTGACAGGATATCAGTATCATTGTACTGGGCATTTTACTGATTTTCTACAAATCAGGTCCTCAGGATGGCCTGAGGAAAGAGTGAGCAAAGACAGGCAAGTCCCACACAGGCTTTTACTAAAAACCAGGAGACTCCTGGGTTATCTGCCAGGTGATGATGTGGCCCTGCAGTGCAGAGCAGTGCAGTGTACCGAGATTACAGAGGTTAGCTCAGGTCCAAAGGACAGAGTAGGTGAATTAATGCTTCCCAGCACAGCCCAGAGCTCCTGGCTGTTGCCTCCTTGTGCAGCTCAGGCCATTGCCAGGGGCATCCTCAGGGAGGGATGGGCAGCAGAGCTCTGGGCAGAGCAGCCAGTCAGGTCATTGCTGCATTTCTCTGCCTCTGGGAAAGCAATTTCATTCCTCCTCCCCTGCAAAAGGGGAAAGTAAATTGAATAAATATATATACATGTTATTGTCCTGCTTCTAAAGGCCTGGTTGTCAGATTGTTCCATCATATTTTTGACCAGTCATGCTCTCCTCAGAAAGCTTTTCAGGTGGTTAAGCACAAGATGCCTAAATATACTAAAAGCTGAGAATTGTTTGAAAGATAAAAAGGGAGAGAGTGAGAGAGCCTTTTCTCATCATGCCAAAACACCATATACTTGAAAGATTGTGGCCTTTATATTTGCAGCCTTTTGTACGTAAAGATGTAAATTTGAAGCCCAAGCATCCCTTGTATTCTAAAACAATATGTACATGTGTTTATAAAACATCCAGCAAAAAACACATTTCTGATATTAAAATTGAATTTCATAGCTTTTTCCTTAGCAGTGGCTTAGTTTTTGGTAGAAAAACTATTTATTGGCAAAACATGCCATTTCATCAAGCTGAGAATAAACCTAAATAAATCTTTCTTTCCCATCAACAGGGCAAAATATTTTCAAGTGTTCTGCATCAGGTCAGGCTGGATTCTCAAATGTTTCAGTTATATTTGTAAACATCCTAAACCGTATTTTTTTAGACTCATTCAAAGCTGTTTTCAAAATGTTACTCTTTTACTTTGATAATACATATTTGAAATTACCTTGAATTTGAAACTAGCAGGTATGAATTAGAAATAAAATTACATTTAAAATATTGAAATATGCTTTGAATTGTTTCTTATATTTTAACATAGGATATCTGGGTATCTTTCATATTTTAAGTATTTTATAGAGAATTTCCTCAGAAATTTTAAATAGTGAGCTGAAGGATCCATCTGGTGACAGCTGAGGGAGGTCATTGATCTTCTCCTAAAGCTGAAACTTCATGCAAATCCTGTAAAGATAAACATCCCCTTGCATCCTAATATTCTTACCTATATCAAAACCTTATCCACTAAAAAAAAAATAAAACCACTGCTCTGCCCTAAGTGGAGCAAGGGAAGATCTTATTTGATATTGAAGTTCATTTTTAAAGGATAAGAAAAGGAAACATATTCATTGCAATCTGTCTACCTCCAAAAGCAGATAAAAATGTCTCCAGTCTTGCTCAGTAGCAGCTAGTGACCATTTATGAGCTTTGATGTAGTGGTGGTTTAGAGTCCCAGGGGGAGAGAGCCACTAACCTAGTCACAAATGTATTGATGTATTGATGAAGATTTAGATGCCATTTTGCATGCATTGGTCATAGGCAGCTCCCCCTTATTTTGACTACAAATTGCATTTAAATTGTTTATTGAACTGCATTGACATTTTGTAACAAACTGGGCAAGTGCTGGTAAACACTGTTTTCTATTTTATTTGATGCCATCTCTAGTTTCACACATGCAGACATCCTTTCCCATCCTGCCTTTCTTATCCTGTCTTCAAACTTCAGTGTATACTGTGGTGAAATAATGGGTGCATTAAATGATATTTTAAATTATTCAGTTTCATCTAGTTAAGTCTGTAGGGTAGTAAAGATGGAAAAATTAATTTATTAAACTCTTTTTTACTAGAGTTTCTTTTGAGGTACATGTAATGGTGAACTGCAGGGATATCTAGGTGTGGGATATCGCCAAACAGACCAGAAACACAAAGATGTATTTGAGTTCAATTTATTAATTTTTTAGTCTTTTTTTTAGGCTATTACTCAATTTGTGGCTTGTGATATCCATAGTCTTTAATTGAAATACACCCACTCCATCATTAGGACACTTATTTTAACTTGATTGCCCTCTTTATTAAACAAGCAATCTGTGGAGCTATACAAAACAGGTGTGTTTTCTCATGTGGCCACTGACATCTTCTTGGAGTGATGCAAATTAATGTAGCTCTTAAAACAAAATTGCCTTGTATATACTTTATCATTAGCAGACTCGACTACTTAGGAGGTCATTTGTATGTTGTACTAACAATAATAAGCAAGTCTTACTTTTTGTTTTGGATTCCAAGAGTATTCAGAGATCTCTGAACTTCCTCCACACTTGTTCAGACATTGTCTCCCTGACAAAGGTGTTTTCAGAGGATGGAAATTCTGAATTCATTCCTCCAGAAAAGAAGGGAACACTTGTAGCATTTCAAAGAAATGAGAAAACAGTTACTTAGGATTTTTTTTTATAGATCGTTTATACACTGAGCCCAGTCTGAAATCCAGGCTCTGTCAAAAGGAATCAGTGAAGGCTTTGCCTTCATTTTAATATATTCCAGCATTTCAGACTTCATGCAGGAACAGAAAGATAGCCTTTCATCATGGCTATTGTTTATCCTTCTCCTCTGCATTTTACTGAAGCTTTCATATTATGTATGCATTATTTGGGGTAATACCAAACAGCACATCCACAGGAGCTTTTTTCCCTTATTCTCAAACACTTCTCTTCCCTCTACCTTGAGCAATACTTTTATTAAAGGGTTGCCATACAAAAGAACTCCTTAGCTGAGTTTTTGGCTGTGCTGTAGCCACAGTTCTGTAGCGCAGTCACGGTGTGGAACCATTTTATATCCACACAGGAGGGAGCAGAGGCAGGGGGAGGTGTGTCAGAAGGAGACTTGCTAATAGCAAGTGACAGTGAAATAGTTACCTTTTGTGAGAATTTAATTGACTAATCCTATTTGAAAGCCATTTGCCAGTGGTAGCAAAAGAGAAACTGAGGAGTATTCCCTTGATGCAGGGGGCAGCAGGGCTTTTCCAGCTCCTGCCATGGGTTACAGAGCCCAGTCACAGGTCAGAGAAAATCCCAGTCCTCAGTTGTTCACTGTGTGGGGTCCAAAGGGGTGGTTAAAATCCCTCACCACCCTCTGTGACACCAGCCAGCATTTCCCTTGCAGTGAGATTCTGCAGGCAGAGGGCATGGGTTGTATTTGAGGTGCAAGTTTTATGTAGCTGGTGAACTGTTCCAAACATATGAATGTCCTCCAATGCCATTGTCCTCAGAGTGCTTTAGACACAATAAGATCATTTTGCACATGGAATTGTCAAGTGCTACCTCCAGCAGTACCATTCCTGTCACCCTGAGCTTCAGGGATATTCTCATGTGGGTGGCTCCAGTTCCAAGTTCCACACACCACCCATAATTTTTTGTAGTGGTCTGTTGCTTTAGCTGTTTGGATTTTTTTTTTCTGTTACCACAGAAACCATTTTTTCATGAAAGTAAAAAGATTTGCACCCCTGTGGAGTTGGTAGAAGTAACTCAGCTGAGAAAAGGGCTTGAGGTCGTTAAAATAAAACCTGAGTCCCTCAAAGTTTTAGGTACAAAAACAAATTATTTTATTTTTGGGGTTTTTTTTGTTTTGTTTTGAGGCATTTTTGTAGAACTGCCTGGCTTTTAGGCATTTTGCCTATTAGCTTTCAGAATCTTACTTGTGAGTATAAGCTGTTTGTCATGGTATTGGCAAAACCCTCCTTCTTTTTCATATTTTTCCTCAGGAGAAGATACAGCCCTGGCCTTTTAGCACTACTGTACTTTCTTTCTGCCATGCAAACACTGCTGTCTCAAAAATCCGCTTGGCGTTGTTTCTGATCTATGGGAAACAAATCTCCCAGAAAGAAAAGTTAATTTGGGCTGATAAGCATCCTGTGAACACTTTCAGTTCTGGCTTAGGGAATTCCCAGTCTGTCTAGAGAGGAGGAAAGGTTCTCCCTTGCTGTTCTGACTGCATCAGGAGACCAAGTTGTTTAATCTCCGTACACTGAATAGTCAGTGATTAGGAATAAAGCTGATGGCCTGGGAAACTGAAGAGGAGCTAATATTGTTGAAGAAGTTGTACTGTTTACTCATGAGGATCCAGAGCTACAACCAAATTTGTAAATGTACCTTTCAAAGAGCTTTTAAAGATGCCTCGTGTTTCCAGGCATAGCACAACTTCTGTGCAGGGCAGAAGAAAGGGAGAAATGTCCAAGAACTACGGGGGTGGGAGCCCTACAAAGAAATGTTTGTGCTTTCTAAGGCAAGATTACTTGTCACTGAAGTATTTCCTCCCTTGATACAAGCCCATTTCTTCCCTGATAAAGTAATCTTCAAGAGAAAACCATATCATGATTTTAGTGGAACAGGACAATAAGAGCTGGCTCTAAATACAGTTTTTGAGAGAGGATGTGGTTTAGCATAGTTTAACTACAAATCAAGAAATTCCAGTTGTATTTCCCTGGAGGGCTTAAGGGGAAGAGAATACTGTCCTGTGTACCAAGTTAGACAAAGGGAAAACAAAAAGCTGTAGCTTTGCAGGAATGTGGGTGTACTGCAGTTGTGTTACTGTTTGCAAGTAACATTGGCAAGTCATTCTTCAATATGAGTAAAAGAACTAGATGGAAAATTGTTCCATTTTTGTTTTTACAAACCAGTTTTGTGTGTAACAATTATTTTGGTGAAATTATAAAATTTCAGTAAAATTATTGAAATTTTCACTGCTTATTAGATTTTCAACTTACTAAAATACACCAACATATTTGTTCCTGAAGATGTCTGACATTTAAAAGGATTTCCTATGTCCAGGTAGACTGAGTTTCTTTGGTGTTACAGATCCTTCTCTTTCAATCATGCTTCTCATGGAAGCTGGGAATAGATAAAACTATCTGGCTGCTCAGATTTCTGAGGAAGATTTACTTAAAATTCTTCCTTTTTTTGTTACTACAAGCCATACTTCTTTCTTTCTCTCTTCCATAGAGTCTAGCTTACAGTCTAGCTTTGCTATGAGTCTAGTTGTACAGTTACAGGAATGTCTTAATAAAATGGGATGTTGATTCTTCCGTTTTTTGTGCAAGGAAGATATACTATGCATTTGATTTTTGCAGATAATGTATTCTGAAACAATTTGCTTTCCTTCATTTTGGTATATACTCTTAGTGGAATGCTAAACACTGATTCTTTAAAAGTGCCAAGTGATCAGCATAGGGTATGTTTGCTGTTTCAGTAGTGGAGGAAAATGTGCTGCTTTCCCACACTGCTGCCCTAGAGGGCATTTCACAACACATCTGCTTTGCAAGGGGAAATACTTAATGAATATATGTAAGATTTGGAACAAGGCTTTGTATCTTCTGCAGCCCTAGCCTCAGACTGCTGTGCTATAAGAAATGGAGCTTCCTACATGCTCTCCATCCCTCTTTCCATCCCCCTCTTTGCAGGAGGACAGGGCCTTTGCCATACCACACACCATCAGTTTTTTGTGACAAATAATTCAGCACAGGGTGCTGTGCTGCCAGTTACCCCTGGCACCTTTGGGACCCACTCCAGCTTGCCAGCCCCAGGCACTCATTTGGCTCCTGTTGTCAATGCAGTCTCTGGCTGAAGGAAAACTGAAGGAATGGTCAGGCTTGGGAAGGAGAACTCTGAATAGTAAAAGCTTCCTTTTTTAATGAAGAATACAACATCTCTAATACAGTTAGAGATGCAATACCCTATTAAATGGCTCCTTTCAATGGATCTAAATGTTGCTTCAAGCCTATTGTCCTTTTTATTGTGGCATATAATGGAAGTGTCTGTGAGCAGAAGATGAACTTGTGTAACCAAAGAGTCTCAAGAAGCTCAGCCACAATTCCCAGTGAGTCCCAGTGACAGGACAGTCCCTTTCAGTGCCTGCAGGTGTAGAAGGCACTGCTGCTCAGGCACTGCTGACCTTTCCTTCTGACTGCTCATCTACAGTTCTCATTGAACTGAGAAAATAGCTTCATGTGTTGGTGTTCCATGCACAGGAAATCTCCCTGGTTGTTGTTAAGCAGAACTTTCTGCAGATTCTTTCCCAAAAAAATGGAGGGTGAGTCAGCTAATGGTGGCAAATTTGGAGATTATAGCAAGAGAAGGGGACAGATTAAAGAAAATTACTTGATTTCAGAAATTCCACCTTTGATTACATTGTGGGAATGTAGAATGTGAATATTTCATTAGCAATGCCAAAACATTTGTTAACAACAAATAAGCTAATTCTATTAGCTGAGGATGTTTTTAGATCCCAAGTTCATTATAATTAAGTTTTTCCCTGTATGTGAAGTCTCTTTAGAGATTAGGACTAGGAAGACAAAGGGTTACAAAATTAAAAAAGCATATTGCATTAAGCAGAATTTTCATATCTCTACTGTGATTATGAAAAGTACTGTAAAAACGATTAGTGATAAACACCATGTCCTGGGAGGTTTGTAATCTGAGTACAGATGCAACAGCTGTAGCAGCTTTATGCCTGGTTTTGCAAAGCTGAACCTGAAGCACAGAGAAGGGTGATGCTGTACCTGATGGTGCTTCAGGTGCAAGGTGGGAGACCAAATTCTCCAGAGTCCTGGTCCACTGCACTCTCTTTACATAGTTGTATACCGTGCTTTAAACAATGTGCAAAGTTAATTTAAACAAATTTAATGTGTGATGACAGCTGAACATTTTAAAGTAATTCAAAGCTGAAAGCAAACATAAACATGACTTACCTTTTTAATGTATTCCCATAATCTTTTATGATAAAATTGCTATTGCTTTTTTTCATCTGTAAAGCTCTGAGTGTTCCCTTCCTGAACCAGAGTTCTTGTCCCATTTTGATTCATTTGCAGCTTTCTGAACTGTCTTAAATCATTGTGTAACTTTTTCTGCTTCTTTGTCCAGCCATCTGAAGGAATGGAAGCTCTTAGCTTTTGACCTCAGGGAATTTAGCACATGAAGTGTAATTTAGGTTTATAGTGAAGGATTCCTATGCATTAAAGGAAATTATTTAGTGCTAATTCTTGTTGATTATCAAATTAACAGGATTGAAATATGCTTTAGGCATACAGAAAGTTTAACGGTTGTTCATTTGGTTGGTTCAAGTTTGCCTAAATCCCAAAGTGCCTTTTTCAATCTCAGTTGTATTTATCCATTATCTGAATATATCATGTGGTAGGAGAAAAACTGCACTGAGGAAACTAGGAAGATGCAGAGAAACTTTTTCATTATCTACATTTTCCCTTCAGCCTAAGTATTCAGCTGTGCAGTTTTCCTACTTTCCTGATTTCCTATTTGAACCCTACAGGTCATTTTGGAAGGCAGAGCTTATGTTCTTTGATCCATATTTCCTTTTTTTTTTTGGTAGAATGACTTCATTGACTTGTTAATTCTGGAATTGTTTATGAAGAAACATTATGTTCTTTGGGTAAAGAGAAAATGCACTGAGAGTCTTGAGTGTCAAAGAGCCCTAAGCCAGTCCAGGATCCCACTGTTACCTACAGTGCCCATCCTTCTTCCAACTATAGAAAATGAGAAGATGTTGCATCAGCCCTTTCCCACCAAAAATCTTACCCAAGCACCATCTCAGACTGGACACTGATATATGTCTGAAAGGTGTTGTTGATGGCAGTAGTTCTTGATTTGAGTCAGAACTGGGTAGTCTCTGTGCTCTGGATTAGCCACATAAAAGGTCTCTGACATGAAATGCCTTGCCATTTAATTTTGGTTACTATTTCTAATGAATTAGCTAGTTGGCCTGTTTTTCACAGTAAAAGGCCATTGTGTTGAAGTCAGATCCTTTTCAGCTTAAGGAAAAAGAGTCTTCAAAGTGGACAAAACACATTAAGTTTTTAATTTCTGCTCATGATGGGGGTTAAAGTTTTTTAGTTTCCAAATTTTCAGTTTGGAGAGTTAATTAATTTCATTTCAAAACAAAATAAAATGCCCTGAAATACTAAACATAAATAACCTCTTTTTCTGACCTGCCACATGGTGTTTTAGATTCTGTTTAAAGCTTATGTACATCTTTAACTTCTTTGTTCCAGTTTAATACTGAAAAATCTTCAATACATCAATATCTTGCAGGATAAAAAAATATCCATGTTTCCCCCACAAGTTTAACTATTAATGTAAGATGAAGGTCAGTAGGTGAACATCAGAAATAGGGCTGGAATGAAACCAGAGACCACTGGCTGTTGCTTTCTGCCGCAGAAAGACTGTGGGCAAGGAGAGGCCTTAAATACATTGGGTTATATTTCTTCACATCCTATTTAGTTTCTTCTAGGCTTTGTTGCTGGAGATTTTCAAGAGTGGCAGCATCCAAGAACAGATGTTGTAAGAAATCAGAGTGCAAAATAGCTGTATTAAAGAAACCAAAGAGTTGGACTTCCAAGCTGGCATGCCTGTGAAGTGAGATGGTGTGAGAGCTGCTCCAGAAAGGAGGAAAGGTTGGTGGGACAGGCAGGGAAATCAGAGCTGGAGGTGATGTGAGTGAGAAGGTTCAGTGCCCAAGCCTGGCTGACAGAAGATGCTGGCACACAGGCAAGGAGGAAGAGGGCAATTACCATGGCTCAGCTTGAGGGAATGGCTATAAAGCAAAGACAAAAGTTCAAGAAGTGGGTTAGGCCAAGTGGTAGGGTAAAAGGCACTCTCTTCAGCTGAGTTACATTGAAGGAGAACAGGGGCACTGGGGAAAACTCCTTTGAGTTGGACATGGAAAAGTAGAAATAATAAGAGGAAGCTAAGACTAGTTCATGCCAAGCAGAGTGAAAAAGGTTCCTGGATTTGAAATAAATTCAGGTGAGACATAAGCCCTGAAAGGAAGTGGAAGAAGCCCCATCATTTGAAATACTCTAACAGAAGTAGGCAAAGCACTCAAAAGTGCACTGCAGGGAGCTGTCTTTTTTTGGCAGAGAGCAAGACTTGGATGACCTCATAGCTTCTTTCCATCTCTATTAGAATCACAGAACCCAAACTCTTTCTCTGAGCAGCAGCACAGCCAGCTCTGAAGGATTGCCCAGTTTTGGCACTGTAGTCTTGCTTAGTACCACTCTGCATGTGCCAGCCCCTGCAGATTCCCAAAGCAAGAGTTAACAGCTCTGCTGACATGTGAAGCACTAACAAGCTGTGCAGTGTATTTTGGAGAGTTTTCATCACCAAATGAACCAGATTTTAAATGGCACATACACAAAATTTTCAGTTTCATGTAAGATAGTTGGGCAGAAAGACATTGGTGCTGCATTGTGATACCCCTTTGCTGTACAGTGGTTGCAGTGCCTGATTAGTTATAGCTGGCCAGTTCCTGTTCTGAAGTCAGATTTCAGTCCTACTTTTCTATAGTGTTTGATTTAAAGAAGATTAAATGTGTTCAATATATTAAATTGTAACAAGAAAAGAAGTTGGCACATGCTGGGGTGTAGCTGCATTCCCCATTAAATCCCAGGAACCAGACTTTGAAACAGTTTTCTCAACTGTACAGCTCCAGTGAGAGACATTCTAAAGAAAATGTTCTTAGGAACCAGTGGAAAAAAGTTATGAAAAATATACTCTTCCATAGTGTTCTGTGTAAATATTTCAGTTTCATTGTGGATCATCCCTGGTTATAGTTTTGCAACAGTGAAACAATTCCTAAACATCCTCTGCCTATCCCCCCTCCAATGAGACATTTTAGTGGGGGACATACCCTGTCTGCCTTCATTGGGTCTCTCATTTAAGTTTTCCCTCTCAGCTTGGCTACAAACCACCAGAAGGTGCAAAAATAGCTTTCCCACCCAAGGGCAGCATGTTTTCTGCATCCACTCGATTTTCATGCTCTTTGCCCAGTCTGGCTCTCCTGCCATGTTCTCCTCTGCCCTTCCCAGCAAGACTCAGCAGCAGAAGAAAGCAGCAGGAAGGCTCTGTACTCACTTTGTAAGAGATTGTTTTCATTCCCAACAAAGAACTCTGGAGCACTGCTGAGAAACAGGACTTGCCCTTCCTGGACCTGGGAGCGGGTTACAATTATTTGTGGATTTGGAGAGGGTTTGCTGTCCTTGTCCTAGGGAGCCTGCAAGGAGCTGTGTGCTGCTTTGCCAGCATCACCTGGATAATTCAGAGGGCTTGTTTTTAAGGGTCTGATGGGCCCTGTGCTCTGCATTTTTAGTTTTGCCTACCAGAGCAGCCTTGATGCTGTTTGCTCAAGAGAGAAGCAAGGAAATTTTCAGTTGTGTCTGCATTTGTCAGTGGAAAAAGGGAAATCTCTTGAGGAAGAGTGGGAACAATTGAATTATTTTGTGCTGAGGCACAATAAAACTAATTTTAAAATTTATTGCCTAATGCTCATCATTTATTCACAGTATCTAGTCCCAGTAGAGTTAATGAGACTATTAAGCACTTAAAATTAAGAATGCACATGAGAGTCGTTAACATCAGAATCTCATGTTTTACTTATATTTTTTTTGAAATATCTTTGTGGCAAAATATTTTTTATTATTTTTTGATTTGTCAGAGGTTTAACAGTGTGTTCCCCAATGGATTGTGAGGTTAGCAGAAACTTTTTTAAAAGGATCCAAGGTTTTGGGTGCTAGGAGGCCCTCACAGAAAACCTCCAGGAAATGCCATTCTATGTTTAGTGCACTGCTGTGAAAACTCTGTAGGGATGTGAGGCGGGAAGCACAGAGTAGGAGAGGTTTAACAGAGCTGGAAAGTGAGAAATTGCACCTTCTATGGATCATCATGTGCTAAAAAATCAGGCAAGGTTAAATGAAACAGGTGGAGAAGGGAACTAGAAGAATATTCCAGTGATAGTAAGAACAAGATGGGAAGCACAGATGCTGAAAGCAAAGAGAGGATTTTCAGATTTATGACTCTTGATTCATTTCCAGCAGTCACACCATTGACTATTGAATGTGTTGCTTTATTATTTGTGATTTTTGCTAGGCTTGGAGTTCAGCAACACTTCATGGAGGCATGTCTTAATGACAGGAAGGGAGCAAAGGCCACCAGTATCTCTGGGCAGCTGGACAGTTCTGACATGCACTTTTCCTGCCCTGGAGGTTTATTCTACTGTTAATTCAAGTAGAATTCTCTTAAAACCTATCTTAAATTGCACAAAGTGTTTCCTGACCTTTGTTATACCATCACTTTTAACAGTGCTTGTATCTGAGGTTTTCTAAATTGTCTTTTTTAAAAGATTTTCTCAATTTCACAAATGCTTGTAAATAATAGGTAAAATAACTGTTAAAGGAGGTACCTAGTGGGTGAGATGATGACCATTTCTTCCAAGAGTAGCTACCTGTCTCCAAACACCTGTTGGAGATGTCAGATGTTTGGAAGAACTCAGTTAAAGGCATTTTCTATTTCTAGACTAATATGGATTTTAGAGAACAAAGATATATATTTGTACAAAGACAGAAATATATAGGCATTAGTAGTAACTGGGTTTTGCAATATTTGATTTCATTTCAATATATAAAAAGTTATTTTTAAACCCCTTTCCAAATACTCCCAAATACTTGTGATTTGGCTGCCATTTGTGTGGTTGTGTGCCATTTGGTTGCCATTTGCTGCCACAAGTGTGGCTGATGTAGGTGTACCCTTTATAGAGCAGCATTAACTTAGCCTTGCACACACACATTCTAGAGAGGCTTCCATGGCCAACTTTCTGCTGCCCTGTGTCTGTGTTCCTGGATGAAGAAATGGATGCTGTAGCTTCACTTTCCATCAGTTTTCCCTTTTGCCATCAATCCAGTGCTGGCTCTACTGCTTTTCAGCTGGTGGGAGGCTCAGAGGAAATGTAGAAAACACAGACCTGTTACACCTGTAACACAACAGTGTAAACAAGGGCAGTACAGCATTAAAGGTAACACACAGAGGAGGTAATTAGTGCTTCAGGCTCCTTCTGGAAGTTTAGTGGCAGTTGAATGGGTGTTGAAAAGGGATTCCTGTTACACCCCTTTAGGTCAGGCTGTGTCTGCCCAGCTGCTCCAGGCAGTACCCCTTGTAGGGCACTTTACATCCTTTTCCTCTCAACACAACTTGGGAAAAGGTCAGAAATTCCTGGGTGTTTGGGCTGTATCTTTCTGTTAGTGACAGGAGCTGTTCACATTGATGTGCAATATCTCAGGGTTTAGCCCTGCCCCATTCATCAGTGTTGAGAGACTCCCCAGAACTGCAGATAAAACACCATTCACTGTTCGTGCCTTGACCTCAACGGTCTCACCTTCTATAGAAGACTCTTGGAGCAAAGAAATAGGGAAAAAAAAGAAAAAAAAAAAAGGAGAAAGATTTTTTTTCCATCTCCTTTGTGCTTAGGGTCTGAACTTACCAAAGCTTTGTTCTCCAAAGGGACCTCTAGCTGAGGTCTCTCTGTCTCATCCCTCCTTTCCCAAACTGAGCACTGCAATGTCCTGTGTATAAAAAGACCTCAAAACAGTCCAAAAAAGGTCTATTGTGACTGCTCCTAATAGACTCAGTTTTATGCTCAGCTTAATGGGATCCAGGTCTCCATCCATCTGCTCGTGTCTGTTTCCTTGTCTTTTGATATTTCATCTTGACCTTTTACATGACTGGCTTTTAGGCATCTTATGTTGTGGGGTTTTGTCTTTCTGATGCCTGGAGCTGAGGGGAGGAAAGAGGTAAGAGCAGCTCTTTGGACACAAGTCCACATTTAACTGGTTAAGTGGATTATGGATGTTGTTAGGAGTGGGAAGTTTAAGGTTTTCATAGTTGTTAGAACTTTTAAGTTACTTAGGATACAGGAATAACTAGATGTTACCAAATTTTCTTTGCCATGTACTGGCTGAAATCATCAGCTGTTTTAGAACTTGGGAGTCTCTCATTCTAACCTGCTGAATACTTTTCTAAGGTTAAATGAGAAATTTCCTTCCAGACCGCTGAAGGAGAGATGACATTCGAGTTCACTTAGTGGGGATATAAGTTATCTAAAAAAAGAAGAGACACAACCAGGAAGTCACACTCTGAGAATGGATCTGATCTCAGCAGTAATAACATTTTTCATTAAATTATTTTTTTTTAATATTAAAATGTTTATCAACCACTGTCCATTGAAAATAATTAAAAGATTGCAAATGCAGATTTGAAGCTGAGGCCAGGTTATGAGTTATTTTGATATGATTTTGATTTTAGCTGTCAGCTACTTGTGGAATGTGGTTGCTCACTCAGCTCACATGCTTTGTGTCTGTGCCCTGGCTTTTATGATGTTCTTGTGGGAAATCAGTATTTTAGATCCCTCTTGTCATGAATAAATTTGTGCATGGAATTCCTATTACAAAAGTCTATCAAAAACAAATAAAAGGCACCAACTACATCTGAAGATTGCATTATTTAAGAAAACATTCACACACATCTTTTTTTCATTATTTTCCCATCCATAAGTTTTGACTAATATTACATATTGGGTCTGATTATGATCCACATAACAGGATGTAAGCTTCATTTCTTCCAAAAATAACATTAAACTCTGCAACCATTAACCATTCCTTTCAGAAATAAATGTTAATGAAAAGCAACTAAACACAACCGTGTATTATGCATATTATTTTACAGAGTTCGTTTAGTTGAAAGAGGATCTCCACATAGTTTGCCTCTCATGGAGTCTGGAAAAGTAAGTACTGAAAGAAGATTTAAGCTTAACGTTTATGGTCAATATTTTCAGCTAATATCCATTTCTGTTAATTTTTACATTAATATAGTACTAGGGAAGGGGCTATTAGCTGTGCAGATTGATGTCCTTCCTTTACTGTTGAGGTTACAGCATGATGGCAGTAACTGATGCATTACTGCTCTCTCAGAACTTGTACCTCACTCTTTAATGCAGAAATCAATTCCTTCTCTTATGCAAGAAGGTATTTCATCCCCTGCTTGTCATTCTTGAAGCAGCTGACAAAGTTGGTGCTGGTGCTGGCTGTTCCATCGATGTCTACATCCAGTGAGAGCTGCTGGTCTGAGATGCCCAACTGTGCTCACAGGCTACTGATCACCTGCAGAGGGGCTGTCCCTGCTGGGGCAAGGCTGTGGGGACAGGGAGAGGACACAGGGCCAGCCTCTGATGCTGTGGGTGCTCATCTAAAGCTTTCTGTCAGTGGCTTTGCAGACATTCATGGTCAGAGGATGCTCCCTTTTCTACTCTAGGGCTCAACATCTGTCTCTGCAGTTGTTGAATGTCCATTACATGAGGTCTTTGGCAGGATTGCATGATGCCTGTGGCTTTCTCCTTGTTCCAGACCAAAGGTTCCCTGGGGTTTTTCCTATCCTACTATGTGTTTTCCTAGAGACAGGGGCCATTTGGTCAGACTTTCATTCTGCTGCTGAACATTTGATTTCTGAGGAGGTTTATTGATGGAACAGTGTTCACAAAGAGAAACAGTTTTGTCACACTTGCTAATTATCTCAGAATGTATCATATCTATGGATTTTTTTATTTTTTTTTTCCTTAAAGTCTACCTTAACCTTTTAAGGATTTTTAAGGATTTCTTGTAGTTTGTAATGAAGGTTCTTTGGGGACAAAGCGTCAGCATACAATTCATAAGGTGGTACCTGCTTTCTTAGTGCCTCCTGTTTTCTTTCAATAGATCCTCCCAGGAGTACGTATCATTATTGCTAATCCAGAAACAAAGGGACCCCTAGGAGATTCTCATCTTGGTGAGGTGAGTCATGAGAACCTGAACTTTTTATGTTCTGAACTAAATTGCAGAGACAAAGCTATTGTTGTGCATGCTAATGATTTCCTTGATTTCCTATGATACATCTAATCAAATGCCCAATTAAGAAAATAGTGAATTCTACTGATCTTTATAAAGTGTGGATTATGATATTTGTGTCGTTATTAAAATTGTTAGTAAATTGTTTCTAAATAGTAATAGTTCAAGTTTTAAAAAAATGAAAAAATCTGCTTTTGCTAACTACATTTTATATTTGGTGCTTTGCTAATTCTGATGGACGCTTACATGAAAAGTAAGTTTATAGATTAGTCTAATTTCAGCTAGATGGTTTTCTTGTGCTGTTCTCCATAATCATTGTGCTTCATTGCACTGAAGTACTCTCATTAGCTGAGTTGAGCAAGACTATGTTTTTCAAATTTATTTTACGTTTCTAGAGAGAAAAAAATTATGTTATATTCAAGCAATTAAAAATCTAGTTAACAAAATGAAGAACATATTTGATCATAATTAAAACCATGGTCTAATTTGTGAGTTTCTGTTAAGGGTTCATTAATTTTAGATTGTAAAAATTTCCATGATGCTTCCAATTCGATGGAATGAATCCTTCTCCACAGGTGAAGGTCCCTGGCTTCACTCTTTAAAATAATCTGTCTGGTGTTCATGGAGGGTGCTCTGCTGGGGTAAATACACTGAACCAGGTGTGAGGAATTTGGCATGGCTCAGAGCTGCCCTGCTGCTTCAACAGAAGGAGATTGGGATCTCTGTGCTAGAACTGGGTCAGTCATGGGTTCAGAAACAGCGTTTAAAGACATTTTTAGCATTATCTAGCTATGACTAAAAATATTTGCATCAAGAATGTTCAATAATGCTTCCTTCTCGAAAGCTACTTTAATTAATACCAGTATAATTGCTTTTAACTTAGATATGGGTTCACAGCACTCACAATGCCAGTGGGTATTTTACCATCTATGGAGATGAATCTTTGCAATCAGATCATTTTAACTCAAGACTCAGCTTTGGAGACACACAGACTATTTGGGCAAGAACTGGTTATCTGGGGTTCCTGAGAAGAACAGAACTCACAGATGCAAATGGAGGTAAGAGGCTTCTCATCATCTAGGTCTATGCAAATAATTTGAATTATTTGGAGGGTGGCACTGCCTCTCTGGCCCTGCAGTACCTAACATGCTTCATCTGTGAAACCTGTAAAACAGCAAAAAAAACCCTAAGTTAAAATAATCACAAAATAAACCAGAGGGCAAAATTTCCCTGCTGAAATAGTTGTTTTTCCTTTGCTGCTCCTCAGGTACTATAAAACCCCTCCACCAGTGACCTTTTGGCACTGCTCATATACCCAGTGCTTCAGCTTGAAAAATATGAAATGCAGCTGAAACTGCCATTGTTTGCTGTGGCTGTTGTGTCCCCAGAAATGCATTTGTGCAGGTAGAGAAATCCTGGTGGCAATCTGAGCCCTGTCTCTCCTGTGACCACCACCTCTGTTATAAACCTAATCACAGGAGCTGTTCATTCCTCAGATTTTCCTGTCTTTAACCCCAGAGGGCTGATTTCTGAAATGTAACAAAGGCAGAAGCCTGCAAGAGAAGATATAGGGTGTTTGGGTTTCTGTCAGGAAAGTACAGGATTCCCTTACTTGTTTGGATGAGGTTCCTTGTTTCAGGGAAGTACAGGATTCCCTTGCTTGTTTTAATGAGGTTCCTTGTTTCTTATACACATGTAAGTGAACCAGTGCTGCCCAGCACAAAGTCTGGCACACAAAGTCTGTGCTTGGGAAAATGTTTTTTTCAGTGATTTTTGAGGAGCACGGTGCCACAAGTAGCTGTGGCTGAGCTGGCCAGGGGAGGCTTTTGGCCAAGTAGGGTTTCCAGCAATACTGTGGGCACCTCCAGGAGTGATCCCAGGGACATCAGAATAGCTGCTATTCAGCCAAAGAAGTAATTCATCAAATCTGAAAACATTTTAGTAATCCCTGTGGATTAGGTCTACTGCTGTGTCCTTATATTGGCACCTAATTGCACCAAGCTTTTTTCATTTCATTATGATAGCCTGGCCCTGAGAAAACTCAGGATTCTCTAAGTATATTGCAACTTAAGCAGTGAAATAGCTTAGGTATTCTCCTAGCAAAGAGTTGCTCCATTCTCCCACTTTTGGCTCTCAATGCAGAAAGTTCTCAGCCCTTTAATTAGGTAGAACTCGTATTGTCATTACAAGACCACCACACAACTATCCAAATGAAAAAGAGTCAGTTATCTGCTTTTAAGTCTATTAGCAAATATTTTTTTATGACTAGCATGTAATTGTTTATTTTCAGCCTACTGTCTTTTTAAAAGTGTAATTTCAGCCTCATTTATTTCTTCAGTAGGTAAAAAATATGGCCTATAAAAGTGTTATGCTTAAGTTACCTGAATAAGCAATTTGCTATCTAGCTATACCACATTTTTAGTTTATTGATAAACACCATCTGTAGTGACCATCTCAAAGCACTTGGAAGAACATCAGCCACACTGTCAGGATCAAATCTGTTCTTTCTCTTTTAAAAAACAAAGAGAACCAAGGAACCTATTGTCTAGGCAGAGTGCCTTAAAAAAAGGAATGTGTTCTGCATCTACCTGGGAGAAAAACAGGAATTATGCCACTGTCTTTGGATAAAGATTTCTGCCATTGTCTTTTTCAAATGGGAATAGTGTTTTCTGCCTTCCTTTCTTTTGTTTTTCACTCTGCATGGCACTTCCGTAATGGAAAATGCTCATTAGTTCGGAAATCACTTCGGGGTTTCAGAAATTTGAGGATAACTTATGTTGTACTTATTTTACTTAATTCTTATGGTGAACATTTCTATAATTTAATGCTCTGGAGAATATAATCTTTCTCTTTTTTTATCCCTCACCACCAGAACGCCATGATGCACTTTATGTGGTGGGTGCATTAGACGAAGCCATGGAATTGCGAGGGATGAGGTACCATCCAATCGATATTGAAACCTCTGTAATTAGAGCACACAAGAGCATCACGGAATGGTAAGGATTATATAACACCAGGGCCCTTATAAAAAGCTGAAATACCTATAATGTCTGGGTTTTTTCCTTGGATATTGCAATTGATCCGGAAAATGGCCTGTCAGGATGGTCACAGGATTTATAACTCAGCTGCAAATGTGTCCTTAGGATGAAACTTTTCACAAACTGATTTAATCAGAAAGGACTGATCTCTGATAAGTTCATTCAGTATGTTTCTTTTTTTTTCTTTTTTATGAAGGAGTAAGCAAGCAAACATTTCAAATAAATGAACACACTAATAAATTTTATTAGTGAACACACTGTTATTTTTGAATTGGTTATTAATAAATACACACTGTCATTTTTGAATTGGTTATTAATAAATGAAACAGTGATCAAATCAAGGTCACAATGGAAATTGAAGTAGTAAATCAATGAGTTAATAATGATGTTGTCTTAATCAATGTATCATCCTCAAATGTACACAGCAGGAAATCATTTCTTGAGGCCAACATGAGCACAAATTGCTTTTCATTATTTTTGCATCAGAAGACTCGGTCAGGTAGTTGTTTTGTTTTGATACAGCCTCCGCTCAGCTATTCACCTTTCAACCAAAATGAATCTGTTGCAGTAGCCAGAGCAATTTAGTGCATTTTCTTTTCAATCCTGACTGCAGAGGTGTGGCCTGGAGCAGGAAGCTTAATAATGAATGAAGCACAGCAGCTGAACTGGTTTCTTTAGTAAAAGACTTTGCTTTTTCCTTAAATATAAGTTCAAATGAATGCAATTAGTTGCTTGGCTGACTGTAACTGTGGTTTTGCCTTATTGCCTCCTCCCTTGAGCATCATCACTGCTGGTATGGTCTTGTGCCAGACAGGGATTGCACAGGGAGCTGGGTTCTGTGCCTTCATGTAGACCAGTATGAATACTTCAAGAATAATGAAATTCCCCTTGAAAATGTGTCAGATCAGTACCAGCAATGGATGGAAAGTTTTCATATCAGTTTTCAGATGTTCTGTTGTAAGATTTCCATAGATTCATAAATTGCTGTGTTCAGCAGTATCTGTTTGTCACAGGTTTGTGTCCCCTCAAATTATGAGCTCACAGGCAGTGAGTAAGGTAGGCATAGCACCGTGCAGAAATGGGTTTCAGTACCAAAAAAAGCATAAATTTTGTTCCTGCTTTCAAGATTGCTAAGAGCACTTTGGGGATCCTTTTTTTGTTCTACAACCATGGAAATCCTGAGTGAGAAAGTGGCAATTGGAAAAGGGTTGGGGGTGAACAAACAGAGGAAAAGGCCACTGAATTTCTGCAAGAAGTACATGCAGATAATTCTCAGTGCCTTGGCTCTTCCCAGTAGTTGGGTGATAGTGTACAAGGCACAGGAGTGAGAATTCAGAAAACACTCTGCACTGTTGCTATCCTCTGCCCAAAGGCCAATATTTAAGGCCTGTGTTTCAGTGTTGTTTTTCCCTCAAAAAGAGATTTGTGATGAATTAGACGTGTCTTGGATGTGGTCCCTGCAGAAAAGGACACACAGTTATTCAGAGTGACAACGTCTGGTTTGTTCACAGTTCCCAGCCTTTCCCTTACCAATGCTCTGCCAAATAACCATCATGGGGTTTTCATTCACAATCCTTGTCCTGACTGTCCTTGACTTTTGTCACGTAACTTCTTTTTCAGCTTCTCTTAGAGACCCTCCTTTTGTCTTTGTGAAATAATACAAAATAATAGCCCCTTGACAAAATAATAGCCAGCCAAATTTTTTTTTAATTTGTAATTTGTATATCCCTTTCTGTGGACAGGAGCATGAGCCTCTTTTCTTGTTTTGGTTACAATGCTCCATTAAGGATTTAACTGCATGAATACCTGATGCACACAGAAGGTGCTGGGTATGTCCAATTGATAGATTTTAAAAAAAGCCTCCAAGAAACGCAGCTCATTTTGTAACACTGGACACCATTGAGAGACTCAGGGGTTGTTGACTGGCATGTGATCCTGCTGGGCAGCTTCTGTCATTGAGGATCAGATCTGAAAGGTCATTTAAAATTATTCTATGCTCTTAAGAAATTTTAGCACAAAATCAACCATCTCTGACTCTGGACCTCCTGTGTCTCAATACATAACAAGTGAAAGAGCAGCGCAGTCTGGTTTTATTGTGATCTAAACACACACTGTGCATTTTGAAAGTGTTTCTAATACCACAAAATGTGGTGTGTGTTTTAATGTACGTGTTTTAATTAAAGCACATGGTTGACTCATTTAAATGTCAGTCTCAAAAGAGGAACAGAACAGAGCTTCCTGGAATTTGCTTAGAAGTGGTTTATACACAAAGCTAGATATATACAAATGCACTAGGTATTTGGAGAAGAAAACAATTAGGAACTTCTTCCCCTGGAGATGTTTTGACAAATTCCTTGTTTTTCCTGTAGCATTTGGTGACATGGAAGCAGCAGGAGGGGCCATTCCCAGCTCAGTGCATTGACTGTTTTGCATCTATTGGTTGTGACTTGATTCTTGTGACTCAATTATTTCTTAAGGAAAGGTCAGCCTTCTTGGTCCCTAGCTTTTTGGTTTGAGTTTTTTATTAATCAGGGCTACAAAGTTGATGTATGCATAAGAGAGACACACTGGCTGATGTATCTTCATCTCAACCAGCAAGAGCATAAAGAGCAATATTTCCATTTACTTCCAGTGATCACCAGTGAGTTAGAACCATGACATATGAAATGAGTTTTAAATTAAATTGAAGCCTCTTGGGAGTGTCACTGATTTTAGGACTTAATAGAAGCTTCACGAAAGTTTTGGGAATCAGTTTCCTGAATTCGGACAAACTAATTTATTCTAAGCCATGTTTTAGGGACCTGCTCATGAATCTTGCTATTAATTGCTTTCCCAAGCAACAAGCTAACAATAGTTTCCAGGCATGGTTTTAAATGCTAACTTACATTTCAATGAAACTTACTCAGGTTTATATTTTGTTAAAATATATATAATACTAATTTAGATGTTTGTACGGCCATCAATAAAAATTCCAGGACCTCTCTGGAGATAGTCACCTGTGCAGATTGATACTTCATTTTGTTAATGTTCATCATCAATCAAAACTTACTAGAATGTCTGTGAAAACATAATTACAAATGAAAATTCATTTCAAGTCAAAAGGGGCCTCCTCTTCCTTGCTTCGGCTGCTCATTAGTTTTCCAGATCAATAAGCACATAAGAATTCAATCAAATAGTACTCTGGCAGGATCTGAATTTTTTTTTTTAAGAGTTAAGTACTTTTCTCCTAAAATCCACTCTGTCAAGCATCAACATAAAGCACATTTTCATAGCTAATTTTTGAGCAAAGTAAGATATGTTTCCACAGTACATGGATTTTCAGAGCTAACTTAAGAGGCTAAAACAGCACACTTCTGTCTCAATCAAGCATTGACCTTAGGGTAAAAAGCTCTTTTTGAAGATGGCTTATGTGCATAATATGTTCTGACTTTCAGATGCTTATGCTCAAGACAGTTCTGGGAAGTTATCCCCTGATTTTATGAGGTAAAGGTGAGAAAAGTACAGGGCTTGACGTATGGCTTACATGTATAGAATATTATTATTTATTCTGTGGAATAAGCTAGAGGAAGAAGTGTCTTAAACACCTGCAAGGAAGAATGAGATTGCTCTTTGAGGCTCAGCTGTGCTGACCTCCCATGAGATCCAAGTCTTTGGAGACTCTGGAGATGTGAGGAGGAGGATGGAAGGAAGCTGTAAAACTGCTCTGGATGGAAGCATACACCAGACTTTGATACCCTCCCAACCTCCATATTTGGAATGATAAATGCATTATCCTTAGCCAGAAATGCTCCCAAAATTTACCTGCTTTGGCTCAAGGGCTTAACCAAAACTTTGGGTTCTTGCAAAGTTCTTTTAGCAAAGAGGAGTTACTGGGGATAATAGCATTCCCTTCATTGGGAATGTTAAAACTCCTGTCCCCTTAAATCCAACAGAAATAAAACAGCCAAAATAAAACAGATGGAGACACAGCCGTATTTCTGGGGAAGCCAATTGGTCCAGAAGAATTGCAGCTTTTTTGTACTGAGCTCTGAGCTGCCTGGGCAGCAGCCAGCCCATCCCCAACGGCGCGTAGCCGTGTTTGCCGAGCAGGAGCAGGGAGGACGCCCCTTCCCTGGGCACCCCTGTCAGCCTGACTGTGCCATGTGCCTTCCCAGGGCTCCACACCCTTGCCTAGCAGGGGTTGTCTCACAGACCTTTCAGCTCAGACTGTGCTCCTGCTGTTCTTCTTGGTGCCTCCTCTCTTAACCTCCTTGGTTTTCTGGGCTGCTCTTCAAAAAGCCTGGGAGAAGACACCTCCACACACACATCACTCCATGAGCACAGCAGAGCTGTGCCAGTTCCCTGGCTTCAGAGGGAGCCACATGCTGTCTTGCTGTCTGCTTCCATGACAGGCAAGTTTCTGTAAAGTTCAGCCCAATGCTTAAAATTGCAGCAGTATTAAAGAGAGAGTTCATGGGGCTGTTCTGCCCCTGCCTGCAGCATGTTCTCTCTTGCTGTTTTCACTTTGTCAGGAGGACATGGAAAGAGCCCAAGCAGCTCCAACAAAAGGTAACCAAGGTGCAAGGAAAAAGGGATAAAAAATGAAATGGGTGGAAAAAACCCACAGCTAATATTATTTTTTCTTTTGTTCCAGTGCCGTGTTTACTTGGACAAATTTATTGGTCGTTGTAGTTGAGCTGGATGGATCTGAGCAAGAAGCTTTGGACCTTGTTCCTTTGGTCACCAATGTGGTCCTGGAGGAACACTATCTGATTGTAGGGGTGGTGGTGGTTGTGGACATTGGTGTAATTCCTATCAACTCCCGTGGAGAGAAACAACGTATGCACCTACGAGATGGATTTTTGGCAGACCAGCTAGATCCCATCTATGTGGCCTACAACATGTAGTCTTGTACCTTAAAGCTTCCATGGACTTTACTATAGATGTATAAAATTTTTTTGTGTCCACTAAAAAAGTGTGCAGATAAGATGCTGACACTCATCAGAATGGAACTGTTTCTATTACGACTTTTCAAAGCAGTCACGATTGGCAGGAAATATAATGTGAAATGTTTTCTTTTACCACTAAATTTTAGAGAAGAAGGACTATGGGGTAAGGCCCTTCAGTGTGTTGGAAAAGCCCATTTTAAACTTTTTTTTTTTTTTTTTGCTTATTGGACAATACTGCTTTTTGAGTAAATGTGGCTTTGTATTTTACATTAAGTAAGCTGAAGTAGATTTTTTTTTATTCTGCCCTCCAAATGGATTCTTTAAAAACAATTTGCATACTAATACAAATAGTTGTTTCCTTCATTTGTTTTAATATGTCATAAAAAGCTGATGAATACAGATCCATTACTAACTTAAGCCATTTTAGATCCCACATCTTAGGAAAATATGTAGTGGTACGAGGAGAAAACCCAAAGTAGCACCTTTCAATTAGAAATCTTGCAGCTTTCTGTCAGAGATGCTGAAAGCCCAAAGGCCAAAGAGCCTTTGATGTTAGCGTTAGAATGGAAGAAATTTATAAATAAGGTGTATTTCGGCAATGAGCTTGCAAATATCTTTGTACTAAACAAAAAGATAAAATAAGTTAACTACTTCTTCTGTAATTATGTACAAAACGTTTAATTTATTTTGATCTCTTTAGAAGTATAAAAGAGAAGAAACATTCAAGAATATTAAACTCTTGAAATGTTTGCTAATATAAAAACAAAGTGTTGTATTATCTTGAGTGGATAGTATCACATCAAATATATATATATGAAATATAAATTCACTAATGACAAAAGATTTTAAAGTTTAAAATGCAGTACTTGTCACTTGCATGGTGTCTCCCACTGTAGATAATCAAATGTTACTCACAAATTTTTTGGAAAAAGAAAAAAAGCAATCCTGGATTGCTAAGTATCCCTGTCAAAAAGAATCCTCTAGATACCAGCAAGTGGAATTATTGCTGCCTTTAAGGCAGTGAATGAATTTAAGACTAAAAATGCACTACAATAATTTTCTTTTCTTTGCCATGGAGGCAACAATAAATATTCGTGCTGGCATGTGCATACACTTGTTAGACTTAGAAAAGGCAGGTTGAGGAATAGCACTGTTGTCTAGCTGCAGAACTTTGTTGCACAATTTTTTTCATTGTTTTAGTTGGTGTTTTTACTGCTATAAGGAAAATTTTGGGGTTTTTTGCACAGAGTTATCAATTTGCCTCTCAGCTAGGACACGTAGCTCGGTGGCCAACGCTTCCAGTTTACATTTACAGGAATCGATTGTTTCGATGGTCTTTAATTTATTCCGTAACGGAGAGGAGCGTGCAGTCACTACCACCCTTTGGCATGGATCGTGCATCTGCTAACTAGTCCCTAAATGCATTAAAACATCTGAGGAACCCATCTGCCTGGTTAAGGAATGGAGGAGTCCTGTGGTCTCCAGTCTGAGGCTGTCACGGGAGAAGAGTAGGAAAACATGCATCACAGCTGCCTTCATTTTACTACCTTTGGAGAAAAGAGGGGTTTGATTCCCCAGTTCTGTTGTCTTCCCTGCCCTCCACGCCCCCTTTTTTAAAACCTTCCCCTTCCTTCATGTGGTTGTAACTGAATTGACCTGTTTGTGATCAAGAGTGGGATTTACCAGCTGCAGTCCAAGAATGCTTTTCTTATTTGTCCCAAATGACGTTCATGTGCTGGCTCTCATTACCGGATATGCATGACTAAGATTGTTGCAGGGCAAACGTTATCATGTTTATATCACGTATAAGGGAGTCTCGATGCTGGGTGTTAAAAATCTTTTTAAAAGGTAGGGACGTTTTAGTCTGCATGTACAGAACGGAGCATCTCGCCACGTCAGACGCGTTTTCTTTCAGGCCATCTTTTCCGCCCTCACTGTCCTGTGAATAGCCCTATTCATGCTCTGCAGACCAATCCCATACTTTGTCAAATTCATTTTCTGCTCCCTAAAAAGAATAAAATCTGTTCTTAATGGCAAGTTGTTGTAAGGTTTGAGACAAGATGTTGATTGATTACAAACATAATTGCAGTGTGTGAACTAACTTGTGAAGTCCTGCTATCGCTGATCTCAGTACTGCAAAACAAATCTCGCTGTCGTTCAAAGCATCACTTTAACCTTCACGAAGTCAACTTTGCATTTGTAGAGAATAAAAGAACTGCAATGCAGTTGTGAAACGCAGTTAATAACAGCTCTCTTCTGCAACCTGTCATCTGTGGTTGTTAAATCCTGAGTTAAGAGAAATGATAAACTGAGTTTCTGGTTTTGTTGTGCAAGCAAAAGGAAGGAAACATTTAAGCACCATCAGACTGAGCAATAAAGAAGGATTGTTCTGTATTAGAAACTGTACTGTAGATAAACCATTCATGAGAATGTATAAAATGTTTGTCTTGTGACCTTGTGCTTTTGGAGTCAGACAAAACCATGTAATCAACTCGATGCACATGCACAAAAAGAGAGGGTACACAATGAACATTTAAACACAAAACTAATCAAACAGGAGCAGATTCCTCATGGTGCTTGTTTATTATATATATTTAATCCTGCTTGACACTTTACCCAAGGGAAGACTGTCCCTTTTATCAGTTGAATGTTAGCAGCGTTATTTCATAGAGTGTGGTGACTGGTTAGAGAAATTCATGTAACTCAGCCAATCACAGATTCAAACAAAAATTTTTATGTGCAAAGGACAGCAACCTTCTTGTATGTTAAACCACCAGTACGCTTTGTACATCTGTGATAACGCCTGTTTTATATTCAAATGAACAAATAAAAGCTTTTATTTTTGTTGCTCTGAAAATATCAGTTTCTTAATTAGTCATCTAAAATGGAGCTTCCGAGAGCTGCGGATGCTCGGTGGAGGAACATGGAGAGCTATACTGTAATTTTATTTTGTTTACCTCTCTTGTTGCATAATTTATTAGTACAAATCATTATACTTTTAACAATGTTTAAATACTGGTGTGGGCATTTATTGCTGAAAGACTTTCATATGGCAACAAATGTTTTTTGTGAAATGTTTTTTTAATTCTTTTTAATATATTCAAATATACTGTTCACATTTTTGCTGAAAGTGTAAAGATTATTGTAAGCTTGGTAACATTTTGTGAGAAGCAATAACAAGCATTAGTACTGTAAAACTCCTCAAATTTGTCACTTATCACTTTTGTTGCAAGGTCTTGCTGCTGTCATGCTGCTAATCAGTCACCTAAGGGAGTTACTGATCAGGTTTTACATCTCTGATGGAGCTCTCTGCCAGTGGAAGTTCGTGGGTTACAGCTTGGGCACTAACACTTGGGGCTAGAACCTCCCATCTGTTCAGTAGCCTTGGGCAGCCAGATGATTGCTCTTGGAAATGTGATCTGCCCATTTCCATTGTTTTTTTCCAAGAAGACCTTGATTTCAGAGCTGGCTCCCAGCTGCTGAGTAGCAGCATTCCCAGAGAAGAGGTTTGGCCCCAGCTCTCATTTTCCAAATGTGATTTTGAAGAGTGAAATTCTCAAGTCTTTGTGTCTTCGGAGTGCTGTCTCAGAAATTCGAGGTATAAAATCCCATCTCTGCTGGCTCAGATTTCAGGTTGCTTTTCACAAGATGTAGGTGCAGTTTTGTGGACCCACAATTACCCTGAGCAGAAAGAGAGATCCAGAAATTTGGGAAGGAGAAAGCACAAGTTAGAGATGGCAGAAGGAAGAGGATGGCAGAACAACAAGAAGTTCCTGGTTCAGTTGTACAAATTGTTTCATTAAAGCAAGAAGGGGATTGATTTTTATGTTAATGGGGTTAAAAGTTTTCAATGGGTTAAAATATTTCAATTCCATTTTTTAAAAATAATTTTGGAAAAGGCGGCCATAATGTTGCAAAGTGGGAAATTCAGAAAAAAATTTTAGAGTTAGAAGACTCATGCATGATAAGAACAGCATAATTTCTTCATTATCACATTGGTACTAAGAATGTAAAAATTGGGAAAAAGTCTGATGAAAGGCCACACAGCTTTCCTTTTCTGGTTTTCAACACAAAGATTTCCTTTATGCACTGTTATTAATAGAGGGCAGGAGGGAGGGGCATGCACAGAGATCAAAACAAATCCTCACCAGTCGCCTTTGTGAGCAAAGCTGAGTTTGGGGGAGTTTTGAGCTCTCTCCAGCACAGCTTCTCACAGTCCCCTGCGGGGCCACAGAGCCCTCTGCACCCCTGGAGAGACAAATCCAGCTGTGGCTCTTGCCTGGGCACACTCGTGGTTTGGGGCTGGGCTCTGGCTGGATGGGCACTGGGGGAGAGGTGCAGCCTGCAAGAGTCATCCCAGGGGGGATGGACCCCTCTGTCCCCAGGGTAAGAGCCAACCCTGATTTTGAATTTTTTGCTTCTTTTTTTTTTATTAGAAGGTTTTGCTGTAAAACTGAAATTTGAAGAGGAAAAAAGAAAAAAGTAACCAGATTCTGCATTGTGAAAGTAGAGATTAATAATTTTCAGGAGGATAGAAAATATGTATGTAATATATGTAATTTTTTTTTTACATCTGGAATGATCCATTTGGCAGCCCACCTTCCCAAAAGCTCACTCACCTTACCATGATTTAGGACTCTCTTTTCATGGTTTTTCTGTTCTCTTTTGAGGGGTACCACCCTAAAGCTGGTATGAAAACCCTCTCAAGCTTTGTCTCATTTGTGCTGCACCTGGCTGAGATCAGCAATCTCTGGAACAGCAGCTCCCCCTTTCTTACACAGCAGACTGGGATGAGGCCATCTCTGCACCTCTGGCATCATCCTGGGAGCTGCCTGGCATTTCAGATCCACTCAGGTTCACTAGGCAGGTCCTGCTGCATCACGGCAGTGAAAGTGCTCTTTACTTCTCTCTGGTCTGCACAAACAAGATTTCTCCAAAGGCACTGTTATATTCTCTATGATCCACATGGGGGAAAAAAGTCTTTTTCCCAGGGATCCCACAACATATCTAATAATAATTTCTAAAAATTATTGCAAAATATTCTACAGCAATGACCAGTTAATGGTGGATCCTAAAGGCACAAATCTTGTTTTAATTTTTGTGATTTGGTAGATTGATGGTAGGCATGTGGAGAGTGGCTGGAGGAGGGGACAAAGCTGATGGAATCTCCACAGGGAGTGGCTTCCAAGGCTGACTGGAAGCACCTGGGAAAGGTTTGGAGATGCCAGAGAGGCACCAAGATAAGAGCTGTACTGAGCTATCAGGATAGAGACACCAGAGGAGGGAACCATAAATGAGGGGCAATTTTAGGAAGAGTGTTTGGTGTAGAAGGGGAGGCCAGGAAAATGAAGATTGTGCATGTGGAAGTAAAGATCAAGCAGCTGAGACTATCTAACCCTGTGGCATCAGGAACCCAATTTTAGGGGCCTACATTTTAATTTTCTCACCTAGTGGAGTGCATTTCAATCAGGAAGCTCCAGATGCTGGGACACACCTCACTGCTCTGAGCCCTGGGTTCTGACTAGAAGCTTGGATGAGCTACCCCAGCTGAACTCAGCCAAGGGCTCTGCAGTAAGACTCAAGGCAAAAAGTGTATGAAGGTAGGACAGACATGAGCAAGGCATGGACAATTTATCCCAAATACTTTGGGAAACTAAAAAATAACCAGGTCTGTATCAGGTAAGTGGCAGGACTGAAGAACAGAAAGCCTGGGAGAAGAGAAGAGTAGGAGAAGCAGCTGCAGGCAAGAAGAAAACAACATTTCCATGAAGCCAGGTCAGGAGGTGAGTGTGGCACGGGCAGTATTCACAGAGCAGCAGGAGATGGGAACTGGAGCCAAGCCCTGCCCAAGGAAATCAGTGACTGAGGAGGCACAAAGGAATTTAACTTTCCATTGCAGACACTCGTGCTCAGTAGCATCTCTAGGATGCCTCTCTCAAACATTTGGGTTTGGACACTTCCCTGAAATCCACAGGAGGATTTTTTTGCATACCCCCTTCTCTCCTAACCACAAGTGGCTGTGAGCTGGGGTGGGGCTGCAGCCTCGTGTGGCTTTGCAGGGTCCCTGCTGCTGCTGCAGGGGCAGGGATGGACTAGCACAACCTGAAAATGCCTCTGGGGCAGTCATTGGGCATCCACTGTGGAAACCCACAGCCTCTCCTGCCAGTCCTGGGTGGAGGGCCAGAAAAACTGGATGGAAGTGTGCAAGTTCTCTCACAGCTCTTTGGTTAGCAAAGGGAAAGAAGTGTGGTCTCAGCTATAATTTTTTTTTTCTTCAAAGGAGAAAGTATCTTTTCATCTTGGAGCAAAGCCTTTTTACAGTACAAGAGACTTTAAACTACTGTTTTAAGCCATAATAGAATGACTGTTAGAGATCACTCAGGAAAATTTTCTAACAAACCCCATGTTTTCTTAAATGAAAACTTCCATTAAAAACTCCTGTTTCCAGTGGAGCACCTAGCAGGGCCACAGCATTGCTGCCAAACTGGTGTGACTGCATCTTGCCATGCCTGCATAAGCCACATGTGCTGTCATTGCACTTTACTTACAACTACCAGCATCATTTATTTCTCCAGCATGTTAAAGCCAGTGCATCCGCAGGAGAGACACAAAGCCAGGATCAACCTGTCATTTTGGGATGAGGCAAAGCCCCATTCTGATTTGGAAATGCTGAGCCACAGGAAGAATAATAATTAGGTCTGTAATGGGACAGGCAACTCCAGACACTGCTTTTCTTCACCAAATGGTGATAGCAGTAGTTGGGAGAGGTGGAAACATTCCCTCTGCCCAGGGAGGTCTGGAGCAGGATCATAACTGGGAGAAAAAAAGGCAAATTCTGAACAAGCTGTTAAGAGAAGCCCATAAATAGGTTCTGTCCTGCAGATGATTCTGTACAGAGTGTACTTCCATGAGCTTTGGGCTAAAGAGAAAGGCTCTGGGAGTGGATGTAGTACCTGAGGCAGAGGTGGATAGTCTGGGCTTTGCCAGGCTGGGGAGGAGCTTGGGACCCTCTGGCTTTTAGGCTTGAGCTCCCACTGCTCTCATTGCAGGGCCCCTCTCTGGCAGCTGTCCATAGCTTCCCAAGGGAGGCTCCTGGATCAGAGCTTCTCAATGTCTGTGGCACTCCAGGACACACCCAGTCCCTGCAGCAGGGACCTGCTGTGAGCTGCCTCCTGTCCCCAAAATCCCAGTGCCACCCCACTGACTGGAGGGAAAGAAACTCCAGGGCTAGAGGGCTTTCCTTGCAAGTGCAGCATTGCCCCCACCCAAATTTGTCAGAGAGGCAGCAGGAACCCTCTGTGGGAGGGGCTGGGCAGTGCTGGGCTCTGGCTCAGCATCCAGTACTGATTCCCAACACTTGGCCAGCATGGAGCAGCTCCTGCTGTGGCAGCCACTGGCACTGGGGAGCCCAGGGTTAAAATGCTGCTGGCTCCAGTGTCAGTGGGAAAACACAGCAAGCAATTGCATGACTGAGCTGCACGTCTTGCATTTCTTTGGGGCAAAACCAAAAAGCTTTCCAGCCCTTGTGGTCTTTCTGGACTTGTGAAAAGACAGGAAAAGGCTCTGTCACTCAGTCAAGTGTTGTGTCAGCCAAATTCTCTCTCCAGCACATCAGCCATGCATGGCAGAGTTTCTGGCTGTGCTTCTCCTCTGGGAAGGAGGCAGGGCTGAGCTGCAGGGCTGGCAGCAGGGGATGTCCCTGCCTGTGCCCTGGGGTTTGGAGGCCTCCCTTTGCTCCCTGCCCAGGCACAGCAGACCCAGAGCTCCTACAGCCCCAAGGAGGACAAGGAGCAGGATGCCCCATCCAGGGGCTCCAAGAGTTGCTGTGTGCAAGGCACTGAGTTCCTTTTCACTTTTAATGAAGCCATTTTTTCGCCTTAAAGGCTCTGTTACAAGGGGCAGAAGCACATTGCTGTGGCCAAGCATGGTGGGATCATGGCTCAAACTGGCCCAGTTCTGAGCTGGCTCCCACAGCTCCCATGGGAGAGAGAGCAGGAGAGGGGCAGAGCTGGAATGTGGCAGCAAGCAGGGCCCAACCATCTACAGTGGCTGCTTGCAAAAGCCACCTTTCCTGTTAATGAAGGAGTTAAAAATGAGCGTGGTCTGGCTTTATTAATAAACACTGTTTTCTTCTGCAGAAGTCCTTTTCCAAATACTAGTAAAGCACTTTGTGTAGCCAGATTCACAGCGTCTTCTGATGCAGAACGAGTTTATTTTTAGATCCCTCTCTAGGGTAAATCCTATTTCCATTGAAGCTTCACGCCAGCTTAGTTTTCACTCAGGGAGTTTACAGCAACTGGCCGGTGGCTTTGTAAACAAACACATCTCTCTGCCTTTTAGCATGGAGTGTTCTGGCTCTCCTGACATTTCTTCTGAATAATCTTCAATTATCAGTCCCCTTCAATGTACAAATTATCAACAAAGTAGATGCTGCACTTAATTTCAGCCTCTTCATTGCTGTTTGCCACCCCTGAAGGGATGAAACATCCCTGCTGTACCTCATTAGTGGCTCCAGGCTTATGGGGTGGGAGAGGTCCTGGGCAGGCATGGCCATGGGGAGCAGGAGGGACAATCCAGAGTTCATTTTCTCTTGGTTCTCCTTCTTTTTCTGATTTTACAAGTTTGAACTTCTAATAACCAGCATTTCCTTTTCAAAGAGCATTATGCAGAGTCTATCATACTTTTGAGGCTTTTGACATCTGGAAATAGGTTTTATTCCTTTTACATTACCTATAATAATCTCCAACTTAACCCCAAAAATATTCTAGTATTCCTTTCTACTTGCAATTGCATTTCCTGAACATGAAACAACACAAGAAGGGCCTCTCTGGTTTAGATACCACCTCAATTTGATTTATGAAAGCATTTGAGAGGCAAATGCACAGATCACATATGTACTTGTACTTGTCAGGGTGGCCCCTAACTACCAGCAACAAATCCCAAACATATTTCACATGCTTGGTCATTTAACACTGTGAAAGGCAAACAAGCCATGAGCTGAGCATCTCACTCCACCTAAAGGAAGCAGGAGGCAGAAACCACAGCTCTTCTTTATTAAAATAAAGGAATAGCCAGAGTTTAAAAAATAATAAAAAATAATAAATTGATGGCAACAACAACAATAATGATAATAATAGGAAAAGTCAACAATAAAATGTTTAAGCCTCTGAGACTGATGCTCTAGGACCACTGCCTGCAGTGGTGATGCTGCAGGAGCTCAGAGAAGCCCCCACTCACCCTGAGATTCCTGATGGAAGGAAACTTGCAGAGTTTGGGCAGTGCAAGGACAGCTCTGCTCCTGTGCTCTGCCAGTGACAGAGCCCAGTGTGGGACAGGGATGGGGAAGGGCAGCTCACAGATGATCTGTGTCACACAATGCAGGTGGGAAACTGCCTTGGCACGTCCAAAGATCTGTTTGATCCCATCCTGGCCCCACTGGTGTCACCTGAACTGGAAAATGCACATGGGGAGGGGAATGGAGGAGCATTTTCACAGGGGATTTCTGCCCAGGGGACTGCTGGTGAGCAGTGTTGAGCCTGAAGAGTTACCACAGTCATCAAAAAAGGAAAATGCCCTGGGATGGGAGCTGAAGGGAGATGCTGCTTATTCCTGATCCTGCTTTGCCAATTTATGTGTTTCATTAGGCTGGCTGCTGACATTTAATTGAGTTTCAACATGAAGGAATAAAATTTGGCTCAGGTAATAACAGAGATGTTTGGCTAGTGAAATAATAAGGGACTTTGAGGGATCCCTTGGGACTTGCAGGTCTTGTCAGGTCTTCATTTCCATAGGGAAATTCTGAATTGCCACACTGAAACCAACTCCCAGAGTGTCCCTACTGCAGCCCTGAAGTCCTGGTGGAGCTCCAGGATCACCCTCTCTGCCTTTGGCTTGTCCCCACGTGTCTCTTTCTCTTGGGTGGCTGCAGGACACTTCACTGGCACCAAGTGGGACTGTGCTGCTCAGGGCTTGGCAGGAGAAACCTGCAGCACTCAGGTGAAGCTGGGCTCGTGCAGCCCCTCCAGAGGGAATTATTTTATCCATAAAACACACAACAGGCCCAGGCTCAGGGTTGGTGACTGGGTGAGGGACGAGGCACAGTGGGAAGCACAGGGGAAGTGGGGCTGAGCCCCAGCCTGGCTGCTGCTGGTGCAGGATCTGGCTCTAAAACCAGGAGCTGATGGGTGCAGCCCCAGGGCCTGCAGGGCTGAAAGGATTCACTGTCAGTGCTGAGAGCCTTGTCAAATGCTGAAACCCTTCCATGGCCCTTCCAGCTCCCCTGGGGTCAGGAACAAGGTTCCTGGAGCTCAGCTCCCCGTGCACAGCCCAGTCTCCTTGGAGAGGACAGGCACCACCAGCAGCCCCGTGCCTGCCCACCCCAGTGAGGACAACTGGCCAAAATCAACACAGACACATTCAGTCAGGGTTTTTTTTAAATACATTTATTAACCAATGTTAACACATTAAATGACTCTATATATTGCTAGTCAGAGCAGCTTACAAAATGCCAGAATGCATCATAAACTGGACAGCCACAATGAATAATTACAATGTGCATAGTGGCTAAGCTCAACACTTTAATATAGCTTTATGATTTGCAGAAAAATTAATTTTAAATCATGGTTCCTAAAACAATCAATTGTAATTTTACCTAAAACTTATACAAAACCAGGCCACAATCTTTTTTTTTATTATTTTGTTTTTTTTCTTTAAAACACACAGTTTTCACGCTGTAGTAACTTGGAAATGTGCAACCGTGTCAACAGAGACAAAAAAGCCAAAGTAACACGAATCTTACTTTCATGCAGCTATCAGTTAAATATTACATATTCTGGAATGATTTTACACCAAAAATATTTCCACAATACTTGCTTTCATAGGGGTGGATCGAAGTTTTGGAACTCGTAAAGTAATCAAACAAGATCAATTTTTAGTTGTGAAGTGTTTTACAGTCACAACACAGAGGCGACAAAAGTTAATTACACATTTATCAGGCAATAATGTAGCTGTGGTAATACAAGTTACCATCTACTTACTATTTTTTCCAATCAACTTACCACTTAATTTCTGCAACATATTGGGCATTATTTGGCAGTATCTAGTCAATTAACTTATATCACCACTGTCAGTAAAAAGGTCAGGATTTCAGTGGTAGTTCACAGAAGTCTTAGTTATATTTTTGTCTTTACAATGACCCTGACAAATCCTAGAGAAAACTTTTTTAAAGGCTTTCCTCCTGGTTCTTCAGCTTCCATCGTTCCATCATGTAATTGCTTTCAATAAATATCAAAGATCTAAATAAATATTTACAAATTATTCCTCTAACTTCTCAAAAAATAGCTGGATGATTAATGGGCATATGACTCAGTCTAAGACCAATCTTTGAAAGAAACTAAAATGTGGAGACACTTTAAAAGAAAAGCTATTTAAGTAAGCTTTACATCTATTTAAAAAATTGTCTCTGAACATGGATGCAATTCATATATCTATATATAAAACAAACAAAAAGAAAATAATTTTTTCAACTATCGATCCATTCCTATTGGCAATGCTTCTTAATCCAGACATTCCGCAAAATACAGACTTTTTACAAATCACGGCATCTTTAATACAAGAAAATTAACATGCATTATTCTTCATTCTGAGTACAGTGATGGAGCTCATTATTAGGCAATGACCCATTACTACAAACATAACGGCTTCTGTGAAACTTAAGTGCTTTTTCTCCTTTTATTATCAGTTACAATGGACCAGGTGACACCAGATCAGAGGTGGTCAAATGACATTGAATTGGGGAGGCTGAAGAGGGGAGCAATAAAGTAATTTGTATGCCTCAAAATTCCGAGTATGAATAAAGGTAGTTGGGTTTTTTTGTTTGTATGGGTTTGTTTGTTTGTTGGTTGGTTGGTTTTTTTTTTGGCTTTTCTTATTCTTGTTATAAGCACTCATGTTAGAACAAAGACGAAATGTGCAAACTTCAAAATTTAAATATTCATTTTTTCTCTAAGATCCAGCTCAGTAAAAGATTACCCCAGTTCCCTGTGATTTTTAACTACAAGATCAAAGCTAATATTTTGTTATAAAAGTTATATATTGAAAAGAAATAATGAAAATAAAACACAGTTGGGAAATATTTAAGAAAAAATACGCAGGACTAGCACCTGCTGTGTCAACCCTGTTCCCTAAATTCAATCATGTACCCACTGGTATAACCAATAGATAATGCCTTTAAACAGTAAAATTAAGCTGAACAAAACCAGCTCAACAAGGTTAAGAAATAAATGTTACAACATCAAGGTAGTATGCTTCGTTTTTCTGAAACAGTTCTGTACTTCTTACATTCAGAACTAGTTTTTAAATGTTCCTTTTGTTAAACTTGCATCATTTTTTTGTTTTTAGATCTGCTGTTTTTAAAGATTAAAATCTCTGTAAAACCTAAAAATGTCTTAAAATTTGCTGAAAATGCAACAAATCCTCTAGTTTAAAATTATTTGAAGTAACCTGCTCCCACAGATGTTCAATTCATTTTTGCCAACAAAATTTTGGAGGAGCATTTTTAACAGAAGACTGAAATAACTGTGCAAAATTTCTTTTACGAAAAGTGTTTAAAGGCTGGTGCAAAATGGGAAGCAAATTCTAAACAATTTTGGCTTTTTTTTTTTTCTTTTTTGGAAACAAAAACCGCTCTGTCTGAGAATAGCAATCATTGGGGTGGTGCTCTAGGGGAGGAATAACTCTTTCATCTTTTCCTGCGGCAGGTACGTTTGTGTTCGGCATGCCAGTGCTCCTGCTGACACTTGATGGAGCAGTAGGAAGTGTTCCAGCAGCAGTGGTACATGGCCTCCTCTTCACAGTTATAGCACTGGGGAGAACAAAGGAGAAGGGATTATTCATTCCCCTGGCAGGACCCCTCCTCACCAGCATTCCCCCAGCCCTGCTCACACCCAATGCTCCTCTTATTTCTGCTCGGGGGCACCCAGGGGCGTGAGGGCATTTCTCACTCGTGCTGAGTGAAGCAGCAATCTTCAGCAAATCTGCACGATGCTTTCCTATTTTTCAGACTTTGGATTATTGCTTTTCAAAAAATCATCTCTCACTTAAAAAAACTCAGAATGGTGAGCTGACATTTTAGCCACACAGCACAGGAACCATCTTTTACCCTACATTTGTGTAATAGCACCCTGATCTATGTCTTAAAAGCTACAATAAATCAACAGGTGCTGCTGGCATGAGCAGGCTGTGCACAGGCTTGAAAATCAGTGTTTCTGAGGTTTCTTTATAAGCCTGACCTGCCCAGAGGTAGCTGGGGAAGATCCTTTTGGTCTAGAAAATCTCAAAAGTCACAACAATAACATCCCAGGAGACAAGAATCATCGGTTTGTTAGAGCCCATCTGGGGTCAGCTTGCAAGGATGCTGCTGTCATTTTGGGTTGCTGACTGCCAGCCAGCACTGCCACCTCCTGAAAGGAAAACCTTGTGCTCAATCAGTGCTACTGAACAGATGAAAAAAGCATTTTTTCCTCCAAGCCTTAGATAAACCCAAGAAGGGCTTGGCTACCTGGGCTCTTGCCCTTTGTCATGCCTGCTGGAACTGCACAAAACTCCTGAAAGAAAGGTGCTGCACAGCCCATGATTTATGCAGAATTATTTGGCTCTGGGGAAAGCTGCAGCAAAGATGATTTCTGCCTCAGAACACAGAAAACACCTCCAGCTTTCTGACAGCTGGAAGAGCTACTTGGAAAATAACCTGTGACCTCTGAGGAACTAAGAAAGGGAATGCAACATCGTGGTCAGCACTACAGGTGGCCACCAAGGAGGTACAGTACCCACACAGGCAGTGTGCCCTGTCTCCAGGTGGGGTTATGCCCCTTAAGGGAATGCTGCAAAAGCATTAACCATCATTTTGACAAAACTCCATAAAGTAAGGTGGCATTGCTGCTAAAGGTCCCATTTATACTTCTGTGTATGTGTCCTGCAGAGCCAGCTTCTAACAACCTCGGGTTTGTCTTTCTGAATTTGGTCTGCTCCAAATCAGGAAGCATCTTGAGGAAATCTGGTCTGAAATGCTTATGGTGATGGGGAACCAGTGGGAGGGATATCACACAGTCTGTGCAGGCTGCTCTCAAACCACAGAATAACACACCATTTACTTTTTATGTCCTGTCTAGCTACAGCTTTGCTAATAAAACAGGGAATTACAAAGAAAACAAACCCAACTGCCTCAAAAGAAAAACCACAACAACCCACACTGCTGAAAGACAGTTCCAAGGAAGCCAGCATTTACATTGACTAAACTGATAACCATTTATTTACATCAGCAATAAAGAGACTGCCCTAGCTGTGTAAGAAGGGAACCTCTTCATTTTCCTTTCATAATTTAGCTCCTGGGAAGTTTATTTGTAAAAATGTCTGCAAACAAGTGTCCTCTTGAGAGCTGTTTTCCTGGTTTTTCATGTTGCTGGCTGCCCACAAGCCTGTGGGAGCCATTAGGATCATCTGCTGGAAAGGTGCAGGGAACATCTGTGTCTCTCCATTATGTACAGCATGGGCCTCAGCCCAGAGACTAAATTCACATCTGCTGGCTTGGAGAGATCAAAAAATGCTACAACAGGAGAGGACAACTGATCTGTGGGTCCTGCACTTCCCTTTTCATATGCTGGCCATAAGTGTGGGATGTAAATCTCCACTTACAAAAGGAAAATAGTGTCATCTGTGCTGGTACCAGCACATGTGGCACTGGAGGCAAAATGCCAGCTGGCCTCAGGCCTCCTCTTTTCTTTGTATTTTCCTCTTTCTAATCGTTATCAATCACTTGGGGTTTTATTTCAGACAGTACACATCACAGACAATGTTCATTCACTTAAAGACCACCTGTTGCAAGTTAAAATAAGTATATGTGCAAATAAATTTGAAAGAGAAGTCAAAAGTTAAAAGCTGTCTATGGAAATGATCTATGCACCAATTTAAATGAGACTTATAGACAAATAAAGGAACTTGGAGAAGCTAAAACAGAAACATTGTCAAGACCAGCACTCCAGCCTGCACCCTGGAGGCCATCGAGCTGCATAATCTCATTATTGTTCTTTCTGCCTTTACACTTCTTCATTTTGTTTGCTATTTACTTGAGATTTCTGCATTAAACCCAAATTTTCTGAAGGTATAAAAATGAAATTGGGCTAAGCCAAGGAGATTGTGACCAGCTAGACAAAGAGGAACTGTTGTTCTTTAACTATGCATTAGTCTTCTGAGGGCTGGAAGCACATCCTATGTCCCTGAAAATGATCCCTTCATCCCAACTGGACTTTTCTTTTTAGGTATGAGAAAAAGACAAATACAGTGTGAATAATAGCAGCTCTATTCCCAAACCTAGACATCAGCATTACACAAAAACAGAGGTCTCTGCTCCTAATTAAAAAGCAAAGCCACCAAAACTCATTTAGTATGTGTGTTAATTACATGAGATTTTGGTAAGGAGGTATCATTATAATAGCAGCATACAAGTGCAGTACTGCACACCAGGGACTGTCATTAGTACCACTGAAGGAAGAATCACTGGGGAGTTGTGTAATTGGACCAAGTCCAGCTGCCTGGGGCTGTGTGTTGGCAGGCAGATCCATCAGCTTGAATGCAGAGGTGTTTATCCTGACCTCCCTCTCCTGCCACATGCAAACCAGCTGCCTGCATGATGCCTTCATTTAGGGTGGTGATTGACAGATAGTTTGAGGCCATAGAAATAGGCAAGACTGTCAAATACTCTTTCTGTCTTTTGATTGTTTTTCTCAGTAGAGAGGCTTTAAGCCCTCATTAATAAATTCAGTGATGTGGTACCAGGGCACTTTCTGATTAGTCTGAAGGATATGATAAAGGCACATTGGAGCAGATAAAAGTAGCTCCCAGTCATTCTCTTTCGGAAATTCTCTCTTCAAAACCACCAAAAAGCAGCCAGACCTAAGAGTCCAGCCTCACAATCAAGTTATTGTGCCCGAGTTACTGCATGTCAGCTGAATGGTGACAGTGGTTCACATGTGTGCTCTTCACTTCTGACAGAACAGAGGTAATTTGACATATTCTGTAGTGGGCAAAGGCAATTCCACTTCCCTCTCCAGTGCCACAGGCGAGCACATGCAGCAGCATCTGGTGACACACTGAGCTCAGTAACTCGATCAAGTCAGTCATAAATAACTTCCTGGTCTGCAGAGACAGGTAGATAGGGAGTAATTCACATATTGACAGAGACCCAAGCACTGCACCATCATAACAGCCACAAAAATCTCTGTGAGGAACTGAAACAAAGACTCTACAGGAGCTCTGGCATTTGAAGTAATTCTTCTCTTTGCAAAAACCAAACTCATAACTGTGATAGTCAGTGACCGACTGTCTTGCCTGAGTACTTTTTCCACCCTTCTCCAGAGCAGAGTTTTCCCTGCTGGGACCATTGTTTCATGTATTACAGCCTGAAGAGGCTGAGAAGCAGCAAAACAGCCCTTTATAGCAGAAGGTAAGTGGGGCTGCAGGGGGGTGGCAAGCCTGCCTGTCCCTTGGCTCGTGCCATCTCCTGGAGGCTCCTGCTCCTTTGCAGCCCCACCAGTGCTACAGTCCTGTGCCCACCCCACCCCTCTATGTGTTACAGACAACTGTCACAATGCTGTGTGCTTCCTGAACAATGGCTTTGCTCTCCTGCTCTGTGAAAATTAACAAAGAAACAGCAGAGTCTGTGTGTGTGCCAGGTGCCAGCTCCTGAGCAGAGCGGTTTCCACTTGCACGCTGCTCCTGGCAAGCAGCACAGTTTATGGTGTTAACACTTGCAGTGTTTGGCTAGGTGCTGCACAGCCATGGGGGAAAACACACTTCAGCCTCAGAAAACACGAGCCACAATCCAAATAAAACCAGGGAAAAGTTTGTGGCGTGTAACAACAGTGAGTTAAATGTCTATTTTCACGTATCTAAAGGGCACACCAGCATGGTTTTTGTAGCTGATGCTGTAGATTTGCACTTAAGGACCAAACAAAATGTGATGTCTTAAATATAAAGGAATATAAAAGAGCTGTAGAAAAAGCAAGGAGAGGAAAAGGCCAAAAGGATATCACTAATAGCCTTATTAGCAGGGAATCCAAATTGATGCAGTCAGATATTGTACCCTCTGTGGTCTCAAGATCAAAGGAGTGTGAACATAATACAAAGCATGTCTTTCACAGAGTAAAACTGCATTTAGAAAAAATATTTTTGATACTAAGATCTGATGGGACTAGAGAAGATGTTGCTGTTAGCACTAACAAATTAAGATGCAAAGTAATCAAAACACCAAGCTGAAATTTGAAGAAGATTTGCACCAGTAATATGAAGGAGAAAGCCTTAATGCTGAAAGAGCAGTGCAGTTAGAAGCAAGGAAGAAATCCCCTTCAACTGGCCTGTAGGGTGCATTATACATTTCCACTTACTCTCTTGTGATCCATTTTTGACACTTACCCACTGCTTCTTCTTGGTCTGGGAAATCAGCTGCTTGTGCTGACCTGCTAGTTTCTTAATTTCTTCTAAAAATTCTTCTTTGCACTTCTCCTTTACCTGCTTACATTTTCTGTCCATCTCTCCTTGTGCGTTGGCCACAGCTTTATTTACAGCCTGCCTTTTCTCTTCTTCCATCTCTGTACGCAGCTGCCAAAGACAGTCAGCAAAAGGAGTCAAGAGACAGCTATTGGAATGAAAAGTGTCTTATTTAAACCTGTACTCTTTAAACCTCTATTATTGATGCAGGTGGACATCACCTAATTAGAGATTTCTCCTATTTAGGAGATAAAAATTACTCAATTAGAGATACAATAAAATCAGATTTAATTAAAATAAAAATGGCACTGTATCTCTACTCTTCTAGGCATCTACAACAACAGTAAATAAGTTTTATGCATATTTGATCAGTTTATAAATTGATTAATTTATCTCTACAAATTTTGTTTTTTCTAAATCTACAACTGCATATAAATCTACAGCAAGTGCACAATGGAAAATGCAAATACAAAATAGAACACCCTGAGCTCACTAAGAGGTACCTTTTAGTATTCATGGTCAGTGAGGTTCCTTTGCCCTCACTTAGGTATCAAAATATTTGGTGTCTTAATCCTGCAGGATTAACACTTGAACTCCCTAGGTTCATTTCACAGTCTTTCATCCAGAAGGAAATTCATCTTCTCTTAAGACAGGTACTTAAGAGAGGTCAGACAAATCATCCTCCAAATTGCCCTGGTCTCTCCAGCCAAAGGTGACCAGGTCAAGCTTAGACATCGAATTTTTAAGAGGTTATTATTAGATAAGAAAATTCAAACAAATTTCAGTGACCCTATTTGATCTTTAGGTCAGAAGATGGACAAAAGAAGAATTATTTATGACTAGCAGTTAAACAATAACATTGTTTAGAATCACACAACAATGGAGAAAAAGGCTTTGGAAACAGATACTCATGAATGAACAATTAGTTTCACTTTTGGATCACAAACTGATTTCACCGGACAAGAATCAAAACCACCAAGAGTTATCTTTTTAAAGTAGGTGTGTTGGTATAGAAAAAGTCTAAAAAAGCCACAATGGAGATTATTTTTATGTGGTCTCTTTGGAAAATGTTTTTTATTCATTTTGGTAAGAGTGGTTGTTACAAAAATAGTCAAGAATGTGAAAAAATCCCCAAAATTGCCTCTCCTCAACCCAGTGTAGGTGGTGCTCAGTGTTACCTTTTCCACTGCCTCTCGCACAACTCTCTCAGTTTCTCTTTTGTGATCAGCTTTCATCCTGTCCTTGAAATCATTAAAGATTTTGGTGTATTTGTCGTGGCACATGTTCTGACACACTCCATCATTACTGGTCTGGGTGCTCCGATGCAGCATTTTTGGAGAAGAGGCACTTAACTTCTTGGTCTGAGTTGAGACTGAAACTTTTTCAATGGGCTGAGGCATTGTGGGAATTTCCTGGCTTGAACTTACTGCTTCAGTTTCAGGTTCTGGCTCCTGCAGAGAAAGAACAAACTTGTAAATCAGATATCAAAATAGAACAAGTCAATCTGTTAACTTTTCAGTTCCCCCTGAAGAAAAATGTTATGTGACTAATATCAGTGTAATTAATGTGAAAGGTGTCTGCTGAAGACCTGTAGTGCTAATGGGATGTGGGATCCCTGTGGAAAACCAGCTTGAGAGTGGGGAGGCTCTTGGGTCAGGCTTTTCTGACTTCAGCCAGCCTCACCTCCCCAAAAGTATGAAAAACCTTGGAGGCTGTGCTGGCTCCTTGGGATTACTAGAGGTTTGCTAGAGGTATTTTGCCCCCACAATATTCTGCCTAAAGAGACTGTAGTTGCATGCCCAAGTCTCCTGAATAGTTTTGGCAAACTCTGGGTTTACTCTGACCCAGCAGGCTGCACTGGAGTCTGTGATATTCCACTGACTCCATAGAACTGCTGCAAAGATTGATTAGTACTTCAAAGGTCCTTTGAAGATGAAAGGCTAATGAGAGTCTACGTTTTGCTTTCAATAATATAGAACTAGACTTGGATGACCACAGAATCCCTGTATAATTACACAATTATCAAGAAAGAAGTCACTGTTACTGTAGTGTACTGTGCTGAATTTAGCTGCCTGTGTTATTGCAATGTAACACCAATTGCTTCTGCTCTTTAGAACAGATTGAAGCTACACTCCTGGAAATGCTTATTGCTATTTGAAGTGTCTGAAGACACAAACCATTTTTTTTCCTAAAGTTAGATGTTTTAATGCTCCTTTAGCAGTGTAGACACAAAGCCTTGCTCAGGACCAGACTTTGTGCCTGTCTGTGTCATGAGGCATTGCTCCCTCCATTCAGAAGTCTGACTGTGTATTCCCTTTTGCAATCAATTACTCTCTAAGAGGTCACTGTGATTGACTTCTGGATCACTGATCAGAGCTAAGAAGGCAAATGTTAAGACATAAATATATGAAGCAAATTACAACATTCACTTGGCAGAAAACACAATAAGAATGGTGAGACATCCTCCTGTAATCTCCCTACCTTGCACTCAAACAGTTTGTGCCCTAGGGAGCACAGACTGTGTCACTGCCTGCATCCATGACACTGCAGCATCAGGCACAAAGGGGAGGCAGGTGCCCAGGAATTAGGAGTGGTCATGTCAGGCACAAAGGGGAGGCAGGTGCCCAGGAATTAGGAGTGGCCATGTCCCTGTTCCAGCCACCACAGAGAGCTCTGCTGCTACAGTACCTGCACCCTCCTCTGCAGAGGCATCTTGCAAGGAAGAAATGCACAAATTTTTCTCAGCGTTCCTCAGGCAGCTGGAACGAGGCCAGGACCAAGTCCTTGGTGGCTCGGAACAGATTTACGGCTCTCTCTGGAAGTGCCCCCTTGTGTACACGCGCAACAACGCAGCCCTTGGTTCCTGATCTGCAGGCAGGATGCACAGGGAAGCCCCACACACAGAGTGGATAAGGCAGTTCATAAACTTAATAGTCTCGATTGCACTTCCTGATTTCTGCTGTTTATGGACTTACTGATATCCTGAATTTTTTATTAAAAGAGAAATGTTGTAAGCTGACTTGCTTTATTCACGATACAGAATATTCCCATGATCCCACACATTACTTGCATGTGGGAGGCACAATTACATTTGTTAGCAAGGAGTACCAAGCTGTGGGGCTGGAACTTCCAAGACTAATACTGTAACATCCTAAAAGGTGACTGAAATTGAAGGAGTGTCTATTAAAATTTCAGACTTTTTGTACTTTGCTATCTCTACAAACACAGTAATTGAGGTTACTCACTTCTTTCTTGAGTTCCATACTCTGGTTACGTCGTCCTTTCTTTGCTCTTGGTTCCTGAGTAACCTTCAGCTGTGAACATTAAGAAAAGCATATTGAATCAAATAATCCAAAAACCAGTTTATGTAAGTGGCTTTCATTGTAACATGATGTGCCTTTTATTGTGAATATTTGCAATTATTTAGGGTATCAAATAGAAACGTTAATTAAATGTTCTTAAATGAGAAGTGCACACAATAAACTTTTGACATTATCACTGATGACTGTGACTGCACAAAGGAACAAAATTAATGAACAAGTTCTACCATTCAATTTGAACTTGCTAAAATACTCTTAACTATTCCTTTCTTCATTGCACACATAAGTTCAAACACTTGTTTTCTGAGATATTCCTATATCAGTGAGCTATACTTAGAAATCAGGTCTTGTTGGATGCCAGAAAACAGCAGTGATTATAAAGAGAATGTAAATATGTAAATATGGTAAGATCATCCAGATTGGATTGTAACTGGAGGATCATGGAACTTTATGCTTTAGAATAAAAGTCAATCTCACAGCAGAAACCAGGATGAGATCTAAGTGGATGGTATTTATCTTACAGTACTTGTAAAAGCATGCAGTACTAGCTAGTATCCTGTTACTACTCCTAGTTAGTAATAGGATATTGCAGACTACAGCAGAACAGTGAGTTTGATGGCTACTCCTGTGTTCCTCTATCTGGGAATGCAGTAAAACAGGTAAAAGCATTGGCCAAGTCAAGGATGAACAACTGGCATCAAAGAGAAAATATGAAAATGGACACTTCAGACCCTGTGACTGACACTTCTGGAAAAAATGGGAAAATGCCAGTTATCTTTTATTTGTGATCATTTTCCTGTTTTACCACAGGCTGTTGTATAGTCATATACTAGACTAGTGTATGACCAGCACACAAGACTTTCAATAAAGGGGCTACAAAGGATTAGCTAAGCAAACCAGGCTAAAAGAACCCTAAACCCACTTTGATAAGGAACAACCTCCCTCCACAACATAGAGTTTTATTAACTTTTAAGTTTTTAGTTCCAAATTGGGTGATAGACTTGTTTGACAAAAGGACAAAGGAAGAGGGTCAAAATACAGAGTTGGTTTTTTTTAATACAGACTTAGAGAAAGGATAGTGCTTTTAAATGAGGAAAGATGTTGCCAGGGAAAGGGTTGCAAAAAATACAGAGAAGCATCTGCAAACGATGAAAATCTTACTGCCAAGTCACTAGTAGTGAATATATAAGACCCTCTTGGATAATGATGATTAGTAAAGATCAGCTGTGATAAGGGAATTTCCATGTGGAAATGCAAAGTTTTGGATCTTGGCCATTTGTGCTCTTTGTTAAAACAAGGTAATCTTTCTTATTTTGCAGAATGATGTTTAATTACTTTAATCAGCTGTTGTTCACATGGTCCTCAAGTGCAATTTTTGCACCTCACTTTAGTTGGACCTGTTGAAAATGTCATAGCTGGTGCTACTTGTGGATCTGAGGGCAGAACAGAGCTCAAAGTGAACATACTCCAGCTGTGAAAAGGCTGAGCAGATACAGGGCTGTCCCTTGATAGGGCTCCAAGAAGGCAGTGTTGCAGTCCATCTGATATCTGTGACATTTGACTTGAACATTCCTATTTAACTTTAGAAATCTTGATCTGTCTCATCAAGGTGCTGTACGTGACAAATGCTTTGAAACTTCACAAAGGTCATCCAAGAAACTGAGGAAAGAGGAAAATCTATATTCCTGCTATTACTGAGCTAGGAAACATAGGGAGAATAAGTCTTTGAACCCTCTTGTCATCACAAACCTGCAGACAGAGCACAAGGCTAATTTAATAGCACATTAATCAAAAACACATAGTCTTTGTACTTCTTAATGAATTGCTAATATGTAGCAGCACTCACTTGCTCATTGCTAGTGGAAGAGATGCTCGACTCTGCCTCCTCTTCCCCCTTGTCCTCGTTCTTTGATTTCCAGAATCTCCCCTCGCGAAGGAAGCGCTGGTGCAGCTCCAGTTCATCGCAGGCCTTCTTCCATCCCATGCTGCGCTTCACGTGCAGCCGGTGGATGTTAACTGTGATGTCTTGAATGTTTTCAGAGGGGATCCAGGCCCTTTGGAACACACAGTGCATGGGTTCAGAAACATTGAATACAGGTGAAGGATCTCGACCTGAGAAACCGGCTTTAAAAGCAAGTTTTCACAATGGCAAATCACCGACAATTCCTTTTAAATTTCACTTTTTAAAAAACTCGACAGATTTGAAAAAAATGGACTTCATGCTCTTAGACATTTCTGTTATTATAAATACTTGTTACCTGTTGGTGCTATGGCTAAAAGTCTCTCCCATTTTTGATGAGCCACAAACCTCTCAGCACCATCTCTTACCTGCTCTCTTGCTAAATGCCCTCACTCTGACACAGAAACATTTTTTCACTGGAGGTTTATATGATAATCCAGTTTAGATCTTGACCTCTTTCCTAAAACTGTCAAGGAATGTACCAACTCATCACCTTGAATAGACACATGTTGTGTCCTGGGCCCCTGTCTGTCAGGACTGAACTTCCATGGGGACTGTCATGCTTCTTTGGATTGAGTTCATGCCAGTGACTTGGTTCCAAAGTTACTTTGTCCTCTTAAATGTGTTCAAGGAATCCTCAGAGATGGATTAAATGGGCAGGTCTTGACATTTTGAAAGGTTATAGCAAGCACCAGGCAACACTGGACATTGCATGTATAGAGTCACTGCCACCATGCACATCTGCCTAACAGTCTAAATACTCAACAAATGACATGTTTGTGAAAAGATTATTGATTCTTGAATATAAATTTAATTTGAGTGTGAAGTTAAAGTTAAAAAAATATTCTGTGACTGAGGCACCACTAAAGATCCTTTACTCACTTCATGACTATTAGAAAGTCTTGGTACTTCATATAAAAAGTGAAAAGATGTTATACACTGTGAAAGTTACATGAAAGCAATTTAAATAAACAGTCTCCTAAAACAGTTACTGAATTGTCTAGGTCCTTTTGGGATGCACCAAAATATACCATCTCCCAAAAACCATGAATTACTTTGGAAATGTCTCCTCTCCTCACATTATAGGCATATAAATAAAACAGTAAAAAAATGCAAACCAGCACTGTCACACTGCTACAAACTTCCCCAAATGCCAAACAACCAGCTGGAGAGACAACCAAAAACTCATCTCTAAGAGTCAAGTTTCCAATGTAAAGAGGGATTCTCTGAAATTGCAAACTGGCTCCCAGCAGGAGGCCTGTCAATGTTCTAGCAGTGAGACACAAACATTTGTGATATATATCATGGTACTAAACCACAAAATTGTAATGCCTTAGCTCAAATGAGAAATTGCTGAAGTCAATACTACTGGTAGAAGGAGTACATTTCTGCCCAATTTTCACCTTAAATTAGCAGGCTGCTACATAGTTGAAGAAACAGCTGAAGTTCACTTACTGTCTTTAATTAAAATGGCATTAAGGAACATGCTTCTGGCAACTATGGAAAGAGAATCTCTGAGCCACTGAATTTGGACACTTTAGATGTGCTAGAGTGAACTTTAAATTTTCTAAAACAATTATGGCAAAGTATTCAGTATTTCTAATGTTGGCATCAAGCTGAGCCTGGATTTGCAGCATGACAGATGAGACAAATTTTTTAAATATTATTTGTAAAAAGCAGCACATGGAATGAATAAATAAATTACCTTTGGTGGTGATGGCCAAAAAAGCGAACATCAACTTGATTGTCCTCTTTCTGCATGACTTTGGCTGGCCAAAACCCAAAGCCTTTCATTTTGGCCCAAACCAACTCATGATTAGGTATCTGGAAAAAAAAGTTGTACTTATTAGTGGATATAAAATATTATATTACTATGTCCCACAAATATCCTGTATACTATGTATACTCTGTAATACTATGCTAGTACCTTAAGAGTATGATTACTGTTTGTATCTAGTGCTATTTTCATTTTTATCTCTTACAATGTATTTCCTTGTTAGATAGATTGCTTGGATCAACGTTAAAAAAACAACAAACCAAAACTACAAGGTCTGAAAAGGGTATAACTGTCTATTGAAAACAGAGATCTTAAGCAGCCTAAAAATTAACTTGTCTTTCTAGATTCATTCAGGAGCAAAGTTTTAGTTCTGTAAGCTCCTTATTTTCTTGTGAAACTGTTGTAACTGGCTGATACCCAAGTTTTATAACCTATATTGTTACAGCTTTGAACTTCAATCAACACTTCACTTGTGTAAAATATCCAGGCTTACAGAGTCTTAACCATGCTTTTGAAACAAGCTCTCTGAAATGGAATATTCAGTGCATTAATGACACCAAAACTGCAGGCTTTCATACAGAAAAGCAAACAAATAAAAATCTGTGTCAGCAACATACACAAGGATAGCAGAACCAATTGTCAGGTCGCGCGTTTGACAAATAGAAACAGTTCTTGCAAAGCTGCAGTTCATCCAGCTGAAAAACAAAAAAAGGTAAATAAGCAAGAAAAATACTATTTATGTGATTTCAGTAGCATGCCTCTCCCTTAAGTAGTAAAATTTTTAAGCCCTGCTTGCTAATTTGGTGGAGTTACTCCCATCCATGCAAACTAAAGGTGTGAAACTGAGGTGGGCTGTGAGAGGCTGAAATTCGACCTGAAGAAACATGATTCTGTTTCACAAAACCCAGGCAGAGGGAGAAGATGAATTGACATATTAATGATCTATTATAGATGAAATGCAAAGAATAGTTCTTAAAATTCATCAAATATTTAAAGTACATTGTGAAAGAAGTAATTCAACTGCACAAAAGGAGAAACTGTGCCAGCTCCTCAGCTGTATTTTTTGGTTTCCTCTGAATGTGGAGAAATGTTTTGATGACAATTAACAGAATTTAGTAGGAATCTCACCTCAGATTAAATTTATATTAGTAAGTACAATTATTTCTAGTCCAAATATGTATTATTTGATTATTTTCAAAACTAAAACTTGAATATTAGTGTTTTTAAAATTATAATCTAGTTGCAAAAAAAAACCCCAAAAATCCACAAAACCAAAACAACAATAACAACAACAACAAAACCCAACCAACCAACAGCAAAAACCTAAAGAAAAAGAAAAAGGAATTCTGAATCAGATGCTAGACTGTCTGGAAGAAATTTGTAACTCAATTTCACACTCTTTTTATTTGGTAACATGAAGAATAATTGCTTAGATTCTGAAATTAAAACCAAGTATCTTGACTAACTCTTGGTTGCTTGGTAGTACTTACTTCATGGCAGGTGTCTTTGTAAAGCATCCTTGCTATATCAGCTTGTTCACTGTCCGCTATAAATTAAAAATAGATGGTATAAACAATCACAGTATGATCACAATGCTCACAAAGATTTGCAGCTGTCATTGCTGTGACTTTCATGCTGTAATTGTCGTGCTTAAGATGACAAAACATAATTTAACCACTTGGACAGCCCTTCCATTTAAAATTTTCTAACAATCAGATCAATATTTGTTTTCAGTGTCATATTTATATGCCACAATACTGCTTTTACACTGAACAATGCAAGTACACATCTGAGGAGCAGCAGCAGACACAGTTGCTCTTAATATAGATTCAGCTCCTTTCTCTGCTTGTGTCTAAATGGCACTCTGCAAATGTCCTAAAACATCTCCTCTCTGCTCTGGGCTCTGAGTGATGCTTCACTGAGCCTCCCTTCACACCTGTGTATTCCTCTCCTGGCATATTCACATCTCTCCCCACCAGCCACAGTGTGAATCCCCTGGGGCTGCAAACAGACACTGGTGCCACCCTCCTCCCAGCCTCCCTGATGGGGCTACATCTGCAGGGGTGAACCACATCCTTCCTGAAATGGTGGCTCTGGGAAACAGCACCTGGCTACAGCTTCTGGACATGGTGGTGGTGTTTTTTGATTTCCAGTCACTCACTTGTTACCTTCCCAGTGCCTGGCAGTTTCTCTGATGGTTGTACCTCCACACTGCACCAGCAGTACACTCCTGGTGTGGATGTAGCTACACTTGCTGTCACAATATGGCAGATATTGCCCAAAAGTAAAATAAATATGTCTATAGTATGTTTCTGCTGACACACTACAGAAAACCCTACCCTGCCTAGGAAAACATATGTATATTGGCAAAAGCCTCCAGTATAGACTGACTTAGGACTTTGCTGTAAAGAAGAAGCAGAATGGCAAAAGGGTAATTCTCACTAGAGGTTTAGCCAGGGAGATGAAAATAGTTCTGTAGTAGGTGGGCCAGAAAAGACCTTAAAAAGTCCTTATGCACTTTGATTTTTAGGGGCTTTCAAATTATCTCATTCACACTTAAGACTACTTAATACCAAATTCATCCTGGACTTGTGAGTTTCCAATAAATAAAGACAAACCAAACAAGGCAAGAAGGAAATGTAGCATTTTACCTCCATAGAAAATCACTGTGTTGTGTAGAAGCAGTTGAGCATCTGCTTTGAATTCCTCATAACTCCTGTACTTTCCTTCATTTACTTTCTACACAAAAGAAAACACGAGACTGTGAGAAACTCTTCAAAGTGCTCTACCTGCTTTATGCAGAGAAGCTTTCACAGAAATCTGCATTATGCAACACAGATCAGACACTGCTTTTCCTGCATACAAAATGAGTACTTACAACTCTTTGACAGGGTTTGTTATTACCTGAGCATTGGCTGCCCTTTATACAACGCCCAGAAGTAAAGTAGATTCTTTAATACTTGACCAAGTTTAAAAAAGATTTTCCTGGTTGTAACAAGGTGAATCTGGAGTAGCTGCAGCATAATGTGTGGCCCAGAATATTTGTTCAAACTGAAATATGATCCCTGAGGTGAACATTTTGTACCTTAAAATATCAGCTAGTTTCAAATCAATGTTGACTGCCTTTCAGGACTGAACTTCCAGGATCTTCACTTGATAGTCTGTGTTATCTGATGAAAGCTGATTGTTCCAGTCTTCCAAACTCATAACAATGCCTACATGGAGCCATGCAATTCATTTTCTTAGTATGGCTTTGTCCAATAGGGAATGCAGAGTTTTCAGTTGTGCTCTCTCAAGAACATCTATGACAATTCCAATCATCAAACAAAACAACATCAGCTTATAGAATGCTATCAAGGCCAAAAGACCTTTTATGGAAGCAGGAGAAGTTGACAGAGTGAAAGGAAGGCCTGACCTATTTTCAGGCTCAACCAGTGCTGCCAGCACTTCTAGACAGGCAGCAGTGCTGGTCTCCAAAACTGTGAGTGAAGCTATTGTTTATCCATGCATTTTAATAATAAAACAAAGGCTCTTCACATCTGTGTTTGTAAAGGTCAGGATATACCACAGCATGGCATACCAATCCAGTTGCAGGAATGAGTAAAGATGAATATGCTGTTCATTATGGTCATGTGCAGTTGATTTACATGAGTCATGATCAGACCTTTGGTTCAGAAAAAAGGGGACAATATATTTATTAGTACTTTATTTTTGGAACAATTAATGCAAAACAGATGTTTTGGGTGAGTCTGGTTTTTCATGATCAACAAAGTGATTGGCTCTTTATGATTCATTTAGATATTTATAAAGCTGACGCCCACACAAGGGCATAATGACTGAAATCAAAATATGGTCAAAAAACATTGGGCCAGAGAAGCACACATAGGCACTTGAGTCTATATTCACCCATTTAGTTAAGCAGTTCTCTCTCTGAAGATTTTAGCTACCTGCAGATCCTAGTATAACCTTAGTACAAAAGGAACTGAGGAATACTCTGTGTCTGAAAACTAGGCACCACTCAAAATGGTTTTACTCGATTACCTATTTATGAGGAAAAGTTTGACATGTTAAGCTTCCATATCTAATGCTGGATACAATACTGAAATACTGATCATAAAGAGAATTAACCAGGATTAGGACTTTTTAGACTTTTAAGTATTAAAAGACACCAAAACCAGTGTAGAAGTTAAAAAGCAAGTCACCCTACCTCCTGTATAGTAGGAACATCAACAGCTGAGTGCACCAGCCTTCGATACATTGGGTGTTTGTTGTCCTTCCCTTTCTTGTTTAGATCTATAGCCTGAAAGGACCATGAGACAGTGTTTGTTATTGCATTTAGAATCTGCTTAAACACATAAAAGAGGATTAGAAAATGCAATAGTTTGGGATATTTCAGGTGGGGACTACACAAGGGCATCCAGGGATCCACAACCATGAGATTACGTGTGCCTCAAACCTGACAGGTGTGTGTATGTGTCTGGTGATACTGATCCAAACCACAGGGCCTGGTAAGTGTGTGTGAAAACACACAGTGCTTATGACAGGAGAAATAAAAACCTCCTGCAGCCCTCCTCCCAGCACAGTCACACCTGGGAGCCATAATGATGCCCAGCACTGACCAAAGCTCTGTCCCAGACTCACCCGCTCCTTCATACGAGACACTATGAATCGCAGGTATGTGCTCATCTCTTGTTTACTTGTGTTTTTCTTCTTGATACTCTGCCAAACAAAAATGGGATCATATTACTATTTTAAAGCTGACTTCAAAGTCCAGCCAATAAACATTTTCTCTGCATTAACACTTGATTTAAAAAGGTAAATTTGAAGCACATAAAACTTTATTTCTTAGGAAAATTTTTTTCTGGGAAATTAGTAACACTAACACGCCACAATGACTATATATGTTGCTTTGAATTATGTCTGGGCTGAGACCTTCAGCTACAGAAGTTTTATTTCCACTTGTATCCATAATAGTTTGTCAAAACCTCTCATAAAAAAAGTGTCTAATTAGAATAAAGCAAAGAAGAAAGTCATTTTAGGGAGCAGCTAAAAATTTATTTAATGGTCTTTTTATTAGCAAGGCATTAATAATTTTAGTAAAATATGAAATAATTTAAAAAATAATATCCTGTACCATCTACAAATTATGTGCTTACTAAGCAAAATGACACCATCTGGGAGGAAGACAAATTGGGTCTAGCCAGTAGAAACTCAGAGCACTTTTTACTGATCAAGAAACATAGCAGTCTGGGATTTTTGCATTCTCCCTTAACAAAATTTAATCCATATTCTGGAACACAGATCACTACTTTTTAGCAGTCCAGGGTCCAGACTTTTTCCCTCTCATGTTAGACTATTATAGAGACTTATCCCCACCCTCCAAAGTATAACTAGGCTAGTAGGAAGCCCTGCATACCAAAAATGTGCTGCTAAAGAGAAGGTGTCTCTCTGCAAATGCCTGATGTGCTCTTACTGAGCAGCTTTTCCCATCCCAGCTCACAGCAGCTGTGCACAGCTCTGCATGGCCCTACAACATCTGGTTGGAAAGTGTTACCTGCTCCCTGCTTCTACCTACAACAGCTCTCCAAAACAAAACAGTGAAACAACAGCATGGGTTCCAGGTCCATTATCCTTAAGTGTTTCTAACTGCTCACATCTCCTGCAAGGCATTCACTCCTCCTCACACCTCCTTGTGCACTGACTGCCAGGCTGAGTTCTCCCTTCTCATGCCTCATTTCATCACTTGTGTGCAAACTGTGTGGACCAAACTGTCTGTTACACCTGCATCCTCAAAATCTGATGGTCTTTAGCAAGATCCACATAATTGTGCAGGTGATGGTTGCTTAGCAAACACAAGAAAAAAAATGAATCCATGTTCTAATAGGTAAATAAAAGAGGCTTAAAAATTATCAGTCACCAGAAGTGTGCTATTTTTTCACTGAATTACTTATATATGACTCTGGACATAGGGAGCACACACACTGAGTACAGAGCATCTGCTTTTACAAATTTACTTGGCGAGAGTAAAATTACACATTAGCACAAAAAAAGCTGATAGGATTTGATTGTGTCTCCCCTGCTTATATTCCTCCTGCAAGACACTAAGGACACTAAAAACCACAGGCTGTTCCCCTGTGCTACACCAAACTTGCAACCTATGCATCTCAGGATTGTACTTACTACTTTCTGGAAACAAAACTGTGCACAGCACTACCTGCAAAGCTGCTCATTTGATTGCTTAACAGCAATTAGAATCATTACAAACTGTGCTGAAATACCAGTTCAGTCACAAACCTACCCAGATACTGCATTGTGCATAACAACACAACAGCTTCCCCCTGACTGGGAAAAACTCTGTTGTGGAAAGGCCCAGCTCCAGGTATTTCTAATACCTACAGTTCCTTTAAGCATTATTTTCATAATATTAATGGTTGCCCGACCTTCCTTCCAAACTCTGGACTGACAGAGAATTTATCCTGCACTATATATCTGAATCACATTCTCTATATTCATATTTCACTCTGACTGCTGTGAGAACGTGCATTCTGCTGGAATTCCAATCACCTACTCAGTTTCTCATAAACCAACATTGCCACTGCAAATGAAAACCCAAATGTGCATTAAATTATCTGCATTATGAAACACTGCTGTCATTTTGTCATTTCAGGCACTGAAGTGCTGTGTGCTTGCTAATGACACAGCATTTTGAAAGACTGAAACTTATAAGGACACAATAAAACTCACATGCACTGACTAGTCCTACACCTCTTTTTCTGACATGGCTCTGAATTTATCATCCTTTGAAAGTATTTCAGAATTCATGTGAACCATTTTTCATGCCCTGCTGGGCAAGACAGTTTGAAAGAGACTGTTGAGATAGATGGTTTACAGCCCTATCCTGCAGATCATAAGAAAAGATAGATAGCTGGCTTTGTATAGTTATTGATGTCAGCAATTAATATCATCTTAAGCACCAATGAAAATTATATAATTAACTTGCCAATTCTGGCAAACTTTAATTTTTCCACTTTTCCTTCAATTCCCTACACTGATTTATTTTAAGAAAAACTTGATCTCCATGTTCCTCTACTAAATTTTGAAAGGTAATAAATTTAGGGAATTGGAGCCTATGAGCCAACAAAATGTCTTTTTATGGCAAAGTTGCTCACCCTTTGTAGATAGCAAGTTACATTTGAAGCACTTCATTCACTTTTCAAAAATAATTAGCCATTTAGGAGGTAGCATTCACACATTCTTTGGAAGTTATAATGGAAAATGTGTAAGTTTTTAATAAAAAAACCCTCCTTTGTATTTTGAAGACTTGCAGTGTTCTCACAGAAGTCAACCTAGAGCCACTTAAAGCAAGAAAATAGATCCTAGATGGGGACTATGATTTGCATTAAATCTATTTATATTTCTCTGACACAAGATAATTTACCCACTTTCAGGTCCCCTTTATAGGTAGAGTGATATAGAAGCAAATATAAATGAAAATTAGGTCTTCTAATTTTCTACTTTTCAGGAAACAAAAACTCCAGTAGTGGCAAGATCCACTATCTTTTCCCTGTCACATCTACTAAGATACTCCACTGGAAACCCTGTTCAAGTTTGTTTCAAGGAGAGTGCTGAGATTCAATCCAGCCCCTAGAATGTCAGGATCATTATACTTTTAGATAGCCTATTTGTGGGATAAATTATCTTAATATAGGACTGTACCAGGTCTGGCTGGGATGAAAGTATTTGTTTTCATGGCAGCTGATGCAGTGACCAAACCAGCCATACAACCTCATGCTCTGCAATAGAAAGGAAGAGGAGGGGGTCTAGGGGGAATTTAGCCATCTTTAACTCAGGAACTGTCTGGGCATTGATCTGTCCATGAGGGTGGGGAGTGACTGCCTCTGCACCACCTTTGTTTTGCTTTCTTTCTCAGCTGGGAGTTGAGGAGACATGAGAGAGCAGCCATGTGGTGTTTAGCTGCCTGCTGGGGTTAACCTGCAACATGGACAATTGCTAGGTCACAGCACTGCTTTAGAGAAATCTGCAGACCTTCTGCTTTGAATCAAGGTAAACTGAAAGAGTTGGTCATGCCTGTGTGTTTACACAGGGGATGAAGGAGTGAAGCAATAACCTCCACAATAGCAATCCTCATGTAGAAGATTAATGAGATTTGGTAGGTGAAAGGCCAAGCCTGCAGCCTAACTCTTTTCTTGTGGGTGCAGGAAATACCTTATATGAGCCTTATTCTCTGCAGCACATCTGTTTCTTCTGGTACCTGAAGGTTACACTGCTCTCTATATTCAATATTCCAGATTAATTATACTGCCTAGTGTTCAAGAGGGTAGCAATATATTGCACTGTGCAGGTGTGACTTATTTAGAAATTCTGACATGCTTATAGCGCAGGATTTCACTGCAAGACTTTACAAACCACACGAGGCTAGAGAAGCCAGGGGCACTTCCAAGAAACACTCCATCTGCAGTAGCACCAGGGATGATGGAAGTGACAAATCTCTGCACTCTGAGTTAGCTCTCAACTCCCAAGGTGGCAGTGGCCACTGTGCTGCAGTTGCTGCAGTCTTTTATTTAAAGACAAAAAGATAGGAGAAAACTCTATGGAATGCAAGGTGTCAGTGCCAGCATTCTGTCTAGCTATAAGCATTTAAATTACATTTGCACTGTTTAAAGAGGTTTCCATTTCCTTATAATCATCCATTAATGAATATCTTTCCCTTTCTCTCTCACCTGTCCTGTGTATACACACATCAAAGAGCTGCATTTCAGTTCAGTGATGGATTATGTGAAGGCTGCTCAATGACAGATACATGTTTCTAAGGCATCATTGCATTTTCAGAAGCAATCCAGGTTTCCAGGGGTCTGTTTGCTGAGGGGAGCTGTAAGTGTGAGTCTAACACACACTCACCACTGCTCTTCAGAAACTTCTTGCTTTACACACTGGCCTTTGGACTATTTTAGGGCTTAAATTGCCAGAGGAATTTGGTGCTACATATGGAAAGCTTTACCGCTCTGCTGCCCTCTCAAACTTCCAGCCCTCAGGTCCTCAGGTTTCCTGTACCATTAAGAAAGGTATGCAGGCACATGGAATGGGTCTCAGGGCATTCAATGCACTGTGTGCCCTAAGTATCACACAGAAAAGCTGCTGCAGGAGCAAAATATGCCCTAAGACTTGCCTCTTTCATGATCAGATGCAGTAAAATTAGAATTTTTAAAGCATCAGGTGCTTTTGGGAATGTTACAGCTGAATCCACAAATTGATTTCTACTTGTATGGCGCATTAAGCACTTTCTGAATATGAAGCATCATATGAATTAAATATGCTTTTATCTGCACAAAGAAGGTGGCAGGAGGCTCTAAGTGGAGGTTTCCCAGTTTTCTCACTGTATCCCTTTATCCTTGATTCAGTATGTCCTATGCAGCACCCATCTCTGCAGCTCCCTGATTTACTCCAGGGTGCACAGGAAGGACTGGTGAGGACCAACACCTCACTGCACTGAGCCATTGCTGCTAAAACTGGTCCTGCACTAGGACTTCCCTTTACCCACCAATCCATGACTATTATTTGTGTGATCACACCAAATACAGTTTCAAGAATATGCTTCCCCACACAGGCCTCAAATTCCTACCACAACACTATGAAATAAGTCAGTAAAGCCATATTCTTTCCTTCTCCCTTGTATTTTACATCAACCACCTTGACTGACAGCTGGTACCTAATCCCCCCTGATCTAAGCACAGGAGTGACTTCACTTAAGTAACCTCCATCTTCCTGTGCTTCTAACTTTCCACTGCTTGTCATTCTCACTTGTCAAATTTTGTCTGAAGTTGATTGTGAACTGCATAATGGTTTATTTTTATGTACTTTAGGAAATGCTCAGTACAGTATCAGAACGCAGAATAAGCCTATTTATAGAATACTTATCAGCACAGTATTTAATATCTTAAGCTCTACAGATTACTTTGGTCTCCTATGTATAAACCTCAGGAATATTGAAATACCCACTATGATAGGTAAATTGGCTGTAAGTCCTTGCAAAGAACATGCATAAAAGATCCAATCTCTGACCAGATGATTGTAAAAAAAAAAAATTAGGCGTCAAGTGAAACCACACGACTAATTCTTTCCTTCTGTTTCATGAATCAAAATCTATTTCTCTGGGACAAATAATATATCAAAATGCTTAATTTTGCCTTCTTATTTTTTTTTAAATTTGGATTTTTAGACAAGAAAAGTTATACCAACATGAACTATATTCTCGTATTTATAATTTCATATATACCTATTCCCTCTCCAAAAAGTTAGTATTTTAGCAGTACTTTTTCAAGTCTTTAGGTACTAAATAAACAGCTGAAAAAAATTAATGCCCTCATTTTATCTAACTGAAAAGCAGCAGTAAATGTAAAAGTCTCCTACATCCTTCAGAGACTGAGTTGACTAACCCTGTCTGGAATGGACTGCTCCAGTAGTGAAAAATGTAATCTCTAAGCTCATTCAATATTAAGTTTTTCTCTTGTGACCTGTCTACCAGGAATTTTGCTGATAATGCCAATTTATTTCACTTAAGACAACGATTAGTCAACAGTCAGGGAAAAATTTCAATCAGTGCAATGTGGTTTGAATTGAACTTTGTTTGACTTTTGATCCCTGCTGAGAGTTATATAGGGTACAAAAATATTCAGAGTGGTACCATCAATTTTAAAAACGAAACAAATGAGGAACTGGACATTGTTGGGCAGGAAAACAGAGTTCAGAACAAGGTTTGAAAGGGATTCTTATAAATGATATGGGAGAAAAAAAAAATTTAGGTTATGAACAAATCTTTAGCACGGCCTTTATAAAATATTTCTGAGTAGTCAAGCGTGCAAGATAAAGCTGCACAGGTTGATCAAACTAATACAACCAGCAATTGTGAAATGAAAAATCCAAAGGCTTGCTGACCTTGGCAGCATTTCAGAAGCAATCTTTACATAAGAATGAAGTGTTCTTAGGTTATTTCTCCCATAGATTATGTTTTAAACATACTTTTACTTCACTTTTGTAAAGAGCTTTGAAATCTTCAAGTGAAAAGTGCTGTGTCCAGTTATGGAATTAAATATGAAAATATATGTATCTCTTTGTCCTAGCTATCACTTTTCTTGAAGATACATATTTACTGCTGATAATGCAATGTAAATCCCCCATTGCCCTTATACAAGATGGTTAAGTTCTGTTATGCCCTCTGGACATCAGCCAGGGCTCTCTCCACATTATTAGTTTTTTTTGAATATAGGCCACTTTCTTGCTTTTAAAATGAAATTAGAGCAGTCATTTCCTAGGAGGGTGGAGACACAGAAGCAGAATACTGAGGGATGAATAGTGACACAAGGATGCTGACTCCCACACTTACAGGGACTGTGCAAGCCTCCTTAGTCCAAGTTTGCAGAACTAGAGCTTGAAGGGATTTGAATTAATGACAAGAAAAATAGGAGCTGCTGGCACAGGAGGAGAAAGGATGCCATGGCATTCACAATGGAAATATCCACAAAAATAGGTTGATCATCACCTGAGGCACTAAGCAAGCCAAAGGCCTCTGGGGCAGGAAGTATTTAAGAGCTCCCAAAACCTCTCCTTAATATTTGTATAACAAAAAAGGAACCAATATGCAGAAAGATAGGCAGAGAACACATGGCTCAAGTTTCACAGGATTTTTTTTTTAAGGTAAACATTTATTTAATATCATTGCCATAAAGGACTTCAAGACTTTATGATGAAAGTCAAACTGTTCTCAAAGCTGACGTATCAGAGCATATTTCAAGCAATGATTCAGCATTTCCACTCTGAGGATGGTACAAGATAGATGTTATGAAACCACCTCATACACAAGGTGGCATAAACCATCCACATTCTCTACTTTCACCAGGCATCATCTAAAATTCCTGGCAAACTAGATTGGAGACTGGATTCAGTTGACCTAATTTTAACTATTTATAGGACTTACCAATGCTTCTAATAAGACCCAACAATTATTAAAGTGATTTATTTAAAAAATCTGAAAGTAATTTGTCTATATATGGTCATAATTTTGTTTTTAACAGAGGGAATATTGAGTAGCTAAATTAAATGTTAGCAATTCAACATGGAGAGATACAGTATATGTCTTTATTCTTTGCAGTTTTTTCCCTGCCACTACTTCTTTTTGATTATTCACAGCTTCCTTGAGGCAGGCCTGATTTTCTTCCTATTTCCCTAAACCCTGGGAGCTCCCAATCTGAGGCAACAGCAACAGGTTTTTTGGAACTCATTCTAAGGTAACAGCAGTCAAAAAGTGCTGTTTGGAAACAAAACAATCCACGTGTTTTCAACAACTGCTTCCCCATCCCACAAAGTGTCTGAAACCTTACATTCCTTGCAGCACAGATCATCTTAAGGTCAGGCTGCTGCTCCACAGCTAATCCAAGTTTTTAGCAAAGGAACTGCCTCTCTCTCCAGCAATCCCAGGCAGAGTGGAACTGGCAGTTTATGCCTTTCTGTAGCAACAATTTGATCTGAAACATTCATATGCATTATTCCTTCCACAGGAAGGGAGCCTAGCTCTGTAGGAAGCCTAGTGCAGTGCTCCATTTGGGGAGGTGACACAGAGATGACAACAGCAACAGGGATTTGGCTGATTCAAGGCTAGGCACCAGTAAGCACCATCCTGACCAGAATGTTTAATCTTCAATGACATGCAGACAACATATCTTCCCATTCTTGGAAAGTATATAAAAAATGGTTTTTGCTGTCTCCTGGCCATACTCATAAGAATAGCATTTTTAATGGAAAAGTAACACAGATATGGATGCCATGAGTGAAATCCAGACTGCCCTTTTTGCACCAACAGAATCCACATCAGTAAATGAAAAGCAGGATTTAACTCCATATTTTTGATACCAGCCTCATCAGTAACATGAATGTGGTTTTATAACACAAAATACCATTCCAATAAAATATTAAGAATGCAAGTCATCAAAATACAAAAATGATTCATTAAAATGACATTAAGAAAAAACAGTAGCATCTTATACAGCAATTTGTTTACTCTTGTTGAAGGTTCCCACACTTTACTGCACTCAGGTGCACACATTCTGGCACAGGGTACTGTGCAAGTAAAACTTGCTGAGGTCTTCAAAAATGGCATCTGCTGCATGCACCACATTTTGGTACCTCTGCACAGATGCTCTAGGTGTGTAACATCGTTTCAATATTCAGTTCTTTACCCATCAACCTGGCCAGACCATCTGGACACCTTAATAAATCTATTATTGAATATCAATCCTCTAATCAGCACATGAAATCTCATAGGTACTCACCCTGCAAACTGGGCACTGCCAGTGACTACTGCTGTCTCTAAGCCTGAACTCATCAGACAAACACTTGGAATGATACACACGAAAACACAGGTCACATATCAACACCTCTCCAGGCAAATGGCATTCAAAACAATACCAGTCATGATTTTCTGTTTCCCAGTCCTACAAAAAATACAAAATATTTTGGTATGACATTCTGTCAAAATCTGCAGGAACTAAGAACAAAATTGATATGTCTTGAAATCCAGCAGCAATTAGACATTATAAACATTTTAAAGAAGTGTATAATGTTTTAAAAAAACAGGGGAAAACCTATATGCTTAAAGATCTTCATCAATTTAATACATACTGACTCCAATAGAATATGAATGCCAGGTTTTAATTTTTTCAAGTGTCTGATTAATTACAATTTCAAATATGAGCTCTGTCCACAATGAAAAGTGGGTTTGTTTTCTACCTTTGTGTAAAACATTTGTTGACCTCTCTGTATTAGACTGCAAACAAAAGTTTGTGCACCTCAACAGACCATACCTACTTCCCTTAGTTTGATTGTTACATTATACTTTCCAACTGTAATTTTCTGAAGGGTGGTCCCTTCCAGTCTTTACTCTCTTAAAACTGACAACTTTTCAGCATCGAAGTGTTGAGTTACAAGAAATAAATGAAATCATGAACCAATTACTGCAAGAAATGTTTCTGCTAAGCAATCCCAATGCAATTCGAAAAATACAAAATGTTTCACTTGCCGTGCTCAATAGCACCGGGCTCATTCCTGAAATGCTCTACAGAAGACAAGGATATGGTTCTGCTGATGCACAGATGTCTTTAATATACTCTTCCTTGAAAATTCACCCCCAACGGCCAAATTCTGACCTTTGAAACATGTGCACAAGCTTTGCTGAAATAAATGAGAGCAGCATGCATATAATTTGGAGGCAGAATTTTGCTCTAGGAATCTGGAGTTCTAAAACCAAGCAGAATTGCCAGTGGCCACTGTTAAATGTTTATGTTTGTTATCTGAAATGCCACAGTTTTCTCTACACTTAGAAGACAAAATAGCTGTCATATCTCAGATAAAACTCCCAATGCCTTTTCATGTCAAATGTCACTTTTCAATGGGTTCAGATCTCTGAAAAAACTACTCCTATTCTTCAATAAATTGTCTTGATACAAATCTGATCGAGCTATTTTTAATGTAATGCTGTAAAGGTGGAGTTAGCAATTCCCACCGATTGCCAGAACTGGCATTTGTCTGATTTTCATTATCCTGTGCCTGGGAACTGCAGTCCTTGTGTGAAAGGTCTCCTCCAGAGGAGCAGTGTGAGAAGTGCCACACTCAAGTGGCGCTGTACAGAACCATGTTGTGTACAGACTCATCTGACCAGAGCCCCCACCAACACAAGAGATTTTGGGACAGCCTCACCCCAGACTGCCTGCACTAAAGTTGATGTACTATGAATGTTGGATTGCAGGGGTAGCAAGTTTAGAGGGGGGAAAAACTGAAATCTTAACCAGTGATTTTTGAACTCATAACTTTGCCCTCCTTTGTTGTGCAGATTAACAGTGTGACTTGACCTTTTGTCATTTCTCCTCATTTCATTTTATTGGCAAATTCTGAATATCTCAAAATGGCATAACACCACCAATTTTGGCTATAAAAAACACATTCTTGTTTCACCAAATCTTTCCCCTTCCAAAGTCCAGTGGCTATGCATTTTGGGAGCCCTTTCTTTAGGATATTTTGTAAACAACTAAAGATACTGCATTGTTGGTGTACTTGATTTGCCTGCAGACTGAGAAAAATCAGGTTAAAGTAGTGTTTTGTATTTCATTTATATTAACTGTATGTATGGAATGGGAAAAAAATCAGGTGGCAGTAAAGGGCCAATTAAGCAAGAAAAATAATCAGTTTTGGTTGAATGTACATTTAGATAAAAATTAAACTGAGAAAACCTCAAGAGGTCCTGCAATTTCACCCCAGAATCAGAATTCCAGGATTCTGAGTTTTTATTTGTACTAGTTAGATATTCATATCTCCCAGATATTCCATTGTTAAGAAATATGCTGGCAAAGAGATGTGGAATTACACAAACATACGGAAATATATTTGCTGGCAAGAAAAATCATACACTCCAGCCAGAAACCATGACGTTAAATAAAACACCAGAAGAGGCTTCCTTCAGCATTCACACCGAAAAAAACTGAAAACCTCATTATTTTTAAATACAAGGCTTTTCACAGAAAAAAAAAAAGTTTTTGTTTAATGCAGTATATTTAGTGCATAAGTATACATCAAAAATTTATTTGTGCAATATATTTGAGAAGCTAGTAAAAAAAACAAAAGATTTTAAAAAGGTGCATAACCCTTGTGGACACTTGCCCTATTGACTTCAAGGGCGAGGTCAGAGGCAACGAAATGTTGGTTATTGTTCGTCTCGGTTTAGCTAAGTGTGAATGGGAGGGGGATGTGCTCCCAGCACTTTATTTATTTATCTATTTATTTTGTTTGTTTGTTTGTGTGTGTGTTTGTTTTCATGCAGGACATGGGGACAGTTTGGCTGTGCCCGGCTCTGGCCGCCCCGCTCGGGCAGCGGCGGGGCTGCAGTTCCCGCTCGCACCGCCAGGTGTCGCCGGGCGCTCCCCAAAGCGGCCCAAGGGCGGCCGCGGTGACAGCGCCGGGAGCGGCGACACCGGAGCGGCGACACCGGAGCGGCGACACCGGAGCGGCGACACCGGAGCGGCGACACCGGAGCGGCGACACCGGAGCGGCGACGCCAGCCCCGGAGCCCCCCGGAGCACGGGGTGCACACCCAACTCGGGACCCGGAGTGACATGGATGATGGTGGTGGCTAAGAGAGTCAACTAAGCTATCCTAATGGAAGACAGAAACGTAATAGAAAATATGACAGAATTCAAAACCACATAGTGCAAAAATTGTTCACCTTGTTTTTTGCTGCTGTCTGGGAAAAAGGCTGCATACCGTAGGCCTTTCAAAATAAAAACAAAACAAACTTTGTATCTATACTGTAAGCCATCTGATTATCAGGATATACACAAGGCTAGAAAGAATTCATGCACAGTGACCAGGAAATCAATCTGTTAGTTCTAACTTCTGGTTGCATACATTTCCTCCGGCATTCCTGGAATTCTACCTGACACTTTCACCACATTTTATTTCTTTAAAATATCCCACGTACTTATATGATTAGAAGAACCCAACACCCATCATTCTTATCCATATACACACCCACCACCAGGCCAATTTAAAAATCATCAAGAATATTAATGATTGTTAATTAATGCACTCTCTTTGATACATAAACCTTCTCCAGGCATCTAAAAAAGATCCTTCTACCATAATTTACTGCATAGGGAGTTGCCCCATTAAAAGCAAAGCAACACTTTTGCTGCATATTATCAAAGGTTAGACTATCACTTTATCAATAAAACTCACAGTCCTGATTTGTGTACCCAAGCTGACACATTTTCCCAGGGCCATGCAGACTGCAGGCAGGATCTCTGGCACGGGGGCTGGCGCAGGGCAGCTCCCGGTCACTGCTGGCAGACAAAGGGAATCCTCTGCGCTGCCCAAGTGCAGCGGCTCAGCAGCACCAGGGGCTGCCCCGACAGGGAGCGGATTTGGCAGCAAAGCTGCGCAACTCGCATCCAACAGGAGGCCTCCCCTGCGCTCTGCCCAGCTGCAGTGGGGCTCTGCATCAGCAGGGCACAAATGACTCTGGGGCTGTGTGCTCCAGCCAGAGCTGTGCTCTGTTAGGCAGAGCGGGAGCTCGCAATCATATGGGTCACACGTGGTCACTTGTTCTTTATATCCAAATCTGTCAGACATTTTATCATAAAGGTCACTTTGCACTGACATAAAAAGCTGAGATTCACTCAGCAACATGAGTGGAGTACTGCAACAATTTCAAATTTCAAAATATCTTAATTTATGACCGGCACATAAGCTTACTTTTCTTTGTCATTTGTCTTAAGTAGGTTGTCTTAAAGCAAATACATACATTTATTTTGGAAGTACAGAAAAATAACATGGGATAGAAAATGTCAGGCTATCCAGAACATTTGACAATTTAAATACAGATAAACCCAACAGAAAGGAATGAATCATCATGTCGTAGCCTTTACTGTAAAATAAAATACATAGTTGTTGTCAAGGAAAGAATAATTTTAGTGCACAAAGAAAATGTCCATTATAATGCAAATGTACATGGAAAAGAAATGCTTACTCATTAGTAATGGAGATTTACTTAGCTGTAATTGAAATAGGGAATCTGTATGTTGGAGAATGTGACATCCTGCTGTACAATTAGCATACCATTAAGTAGGAGATGTGAAGCACATACTGACAGTAAAATTAACAATAACTTAGAGGTCACAATTGTAACTATTAGGTCACTTCCATACCACAGCAAGCCCGTAATTATTGTAAAAAAAAAGATGTTAAAACAAGTAATAAATTTTCATTTTCATATAAATTATATGTAGGCATAGCACATGAAAACAGTATAACCTCCTTTCTTAGACTTGGTCTAAAAGGACCACTTTGCCTTTTTATAATGCACATTCCATTAACATAGCTCATTTCTTACCTGTTAATCTGTTTTCTCCAAGTCCCTTAATGGTAGCCCAGATACTCGGTATTAAGTCACTCTACTATCAGGTGGAGAGAGGAAAAGGGAGGGGGAAAAAAGCAAAACTCTATTCATGAAACTCCCCCTTACGGGGATGTGCTGGTTTCACACTGTTGAACTAGATTTCCCAAACAATCCAAATTATGGATATCCTTTGGACCCAACCAGTAAGCTAAAAAAAAAAAGGGTCACATAGATGACAGTTTTAAGTCAGTTACCCCTTTGGCACGACCATGTTTATTTATTAATAGTATACATACAGCTCTGTTGTCCTAAATTCAATATGAAGCAAATGAAGGAAATAATTTCTCATGGAGTTCTTGGTTCCCAGCATTTCTTGTGTGGTACTTGTCCCATAGCACTCTTTGCACTTTTTTTCCCCCCTCAAGTGTTCTAAGCACTTCTCCAGCATTTCTTTTACATGTGTACTGCTGTGATGTTCCTCTCTCTCCCCTACCCTCATGCACACACAGCTCCTTCCAGATCACCAGATTTTCATTCAGACCCTCCTGTGCACAAACTCATTGTCAGCCCTGCATGGTGTCTATGCTTTAACAGTCCCTAGAGCTCCAGCTGCCCAGTGGATAAGAAACTTAGAGCAGATTTTCACTAGTCTAAAGGAAGAGTATTAGAGTATTAGCAGACACACAGTAGATTTCATCCATTGTGTCTTGTAACATAAGTGGTGGAATCTAGAATGGCAACAAGGTCCATGCCAGCAGAAAGAAGTAATTTTAAAAATATAAATTATTTAAGAATAGTAGTATTTGCATGCTACGTTAATTTCAAGACGTTTTCAAATCACTAGACCAAGCGTAATCTTTCCATGACAATTTCACAACTCTTTGAAGAATGTCAATAAATTATTTCCTACTATTTCTCAGATTCCCATTTCTTTAACATGTAATGAGATAGGCCATGCCCAATTTAAAGATATAATTTCTGAAGCAAATGTTGTGGATTCTGATATTTTAGGATTTGGGAACAGCCATAAGGAACACTTCCATCTCTTCTCACCTCTATCAGCTTTAACATCAGAGTTCTTTACATTTTCCCCCCATGAACTAAGAGAGAAGCTTTTAAAAACTAGGGTTTTGATGTCAAGGTTTCTTTGCTGTCCTTCAGTAATTCTTCACTGGAACCCAGCAAAGTTGACTACCCATCCATATCAAGTAGAAAGATACATGGAAATAAATGTCTCACAAGAATGATGTGCTCTTTTTTTACATCTTTGATTTTGCTTAGGTTTTGCAACATGCATTGTCTGCTGTTGGGAAGTAATTCCTATCTTCTCTGCTTAATCTGCATATTTCAAACATTCTGGTGTAAATTAAAAGCCTTTATTATATAAGAAGTGGTGCTACTACATTCTAGCATGGATGTAGCTACCATTTCATTACTCTTCTCTGGTATCCAGGTCCTCTCCTTAAAAGGACTCAGAGTATGCTGCAGGAACCCATGCCCCCACTCACATTAAACAAAGCAGCATCTATTTCTGTCTAAACACATTTTCCATTCTTAATAAATCAGTTCCTTTCTGTCTTTTTCAGGCAGCATCTGCTCCATCAAAGCTTTCTCAATTAGACATGAGCTTTACTAAAGGTAATTGCTGAAACCTTGCAGTTCATCTTTATGACTCACAAATATCAGGAACCACGGTGGGGGTGCACTACCTATGAGACTTCTATCCTCCAGTACAAAACCTGGAGAAATCCTTCTTACTTCTACATTTGCTGCAAACAGCTCCTGCCCACTTCATGTATCATTTTGTACGGTTTTGTACTTCTCTCAAGGTGTAAATACTGGAATCCTGCCCCACACAAAAGGCACCCTGAAACAGGCTTGGACAGAAGCAGTTGTTAACAGCCCTGATGAGCTGCAGAAATGCTAAACCAGCATTTAGCTGAGCTTTGAAATGTCTCCCTTTGCCCATCTATCCACTGCCTTTGCAATTCTGTTCAACTTCCAAGTAACTGCTCTGTAGTAAGAGGAGTTCTACAAAGTGTGGCTGATTATCTGTAGAGCTGCACAGATGGGAGCCTTACTCCCTTTTTTTTTTTTTTTTCCCCCAGAGAGTGCAAGTGGATGTGGCACGTGCACTCTGATTTAAACAGGCTCCATCTCATTGGGTACAGCAGCCAGTAAGAAATCTCCAGCTTATCAGGGGTCTCTGGCAGAGGTACCTGTTTCCACTCAGACACCAGCATGCACAAAGTAATATCTGGGTTGAACAAACATTACATGTCATGGAACATCATTCCCAGTATTTTTCAGATGCAGAGGGGAAGCTGTGTTTGTTTTTCACCAGAGGCCTTAGCCTGCTGTGAGGAGTCTCCCTACTGCCCTTTGGGTCAGCCTTCTCTTCATGCCACGTTCCTGGCTCCATCTATTCCTTAGCAAGCATGAATCCTCCTGTAAACATCCTTTCAGTAGCCTACAGGATCTGCTTTTATCTTTTCATCAGAACAATGATGAAAAGGTTAGGCTTCAAACCGAGGAAGGTGTGATTAATTCCTTGATGGCTCAGAGGACTTACTCCATGTTTGCAGCAGGTAAATGGTGAGTTAGCTGTTTAATAAAGCATTTCCCTTTCATCATTGCTGTAAAGGATCCATATTTGATCAGGACGATTGCTTTCCAATGATAAAAGTTTCTTAGATCATCACATGTTTTACATTTAATGCTAGAGCAATGCTTTGGGGTAAATTCAGCACCAAAATAAGCTTATTTACTCCCCTGCAGTTTTCCTGTATCCATGTGTTTACTAGATATATTTCTTCCTGTTTTGCATCTATGTTTTTCCTACTGCTTTTTCTCATCCAAAGGGCTCAGCAAATAAACAAGTATCCATCTCTCTTTCAAAGCCAAAAAGACTTCAGCAGCTAGAATCCCTTTGTGAATTTTTTTTCACTTTATCTTTTCCTTCTTTTTCTAGAAAACTACCACAGCAGGTAGCAGCAGTGTGTGCTTTTACAGACAGGATAATCTATCCATTCAGATCAGTTGCCTTTATAGATTCCTTCCTTCGCTGACCTGGGCTTTATCTTTAAAATAGATTCCCATAAATTGACTCGGTAGGACACTTTGTATGTATTCATTATTCATATTTTATCATAAAGAAATCCAAAGTAATTATGAATTCATATGTCCTCACAACTACTGAGGTATCTTGGTTTATTTCAAGTACATTTATTTATTTATTTTTAAATTATGGTCAAGGTTTTAACATCTCAGCAATTAATTGGAGTTTCTTGTTTTAGAAACGCCTTCTATTCTACAAAGAACCAACACAAAACCATCAGTCAGGGGAGAGACCAAAATCTCCTTCTCCATAGTGCATGTATTTATAGGCTTGTAACAATACATTTCCATTTTCTTCACTGGTACCTGCTTCCTCTTGTGATGCACTGATGCAGGAAGACTCAGCTTCTGCAGAGAATTCCACATCCTCTCAGAACACTTGGGCTTTTTTTCACTGAATTTAATCTGCAAGCGTAAGTTTGTCTAATTAATTTATTGCCAGCTTGTCCTAGTAGTCTTCAGTTTCTGGCAGAAACCACCCAGGTCTTCTCTGGATTCCTGCAGGACAGGTAGATTTTGATTTACCTTCACACTCTGCAACCGTGTTCAGGACAATTTGAGGTGATAAGCCCCAAAGCAGAGACTTGGTTCTAGCTCCCAATGCTAAGGAAATGAGTTTTTTTCAAGAAGTGTAATAGCATGTCAGCAGCCAAGCTGACTGCTTAAACCCCTGTCACACTTATCTGCTCAGCCTATGAGCTGTGCTCCTGAAGTAATGAATAAATCTGGATTTCCTTCCCAAGAAGATCATTTTTGGGTAGTAGCAGTATACATTATTGAAGGTGAGATAATACAAGTATTTTCCTCCAGGATATTAGAAATAGAAAATAATTTCAAGTGAAAATGTTTTTTTCTTTCTTCACGTTCCAACCAAGTTCAAGGTTATCAACTTATCTCCTCAGAAACTGGATTTACTCTGCTATTAATATCACAATTTTTGACTTAGGTTGAGCCAAGAGGAGGTTTGCAGGCTATTTTCATTAGGGAGATAAATCAGTGATGGAGTGAAGTATTTATCAGGTGCAATGCCTTTTATGTCCACATTATGGTTTTGTTCCCTTAAAAAGGAGGTGAATCCAGACCACAAATAAACCATCTCTTTGCTTGTTGTTCCAAGTCTTCTTTCAAGAACTGTGCACAAAAATGGTCTTCTTCCCTTTTCTTGCTTAATATACATTTATATTGCTTCTCTGGTCTTATTTTGTAGTGTTTTTTAGGTTGATGTTTCAGCACACACAGAAACATTTTATCTGAACCAACAGCAGAACCTCTTACACAGGTTCCTTAAATCTCTTGTCCTTGTGTCCTGTGCTGTAGGTGTGGCTGATATTGTTTCAGCTGTCAGTTGATAGAAAGGCATGGGGATTGCATTTATTGTGAATGAAGCATGAATATTAATAAGCCCATCAGCTTCAATGAAGTTTCATTCAGTGACCAGCATGACACAATAATAAAAGATTCAAATCAATTACCAAAGATACAGAGCATTTTGAACCCACAAAGTTAATAAAAACAACACTACTAGGTCAGGGTGGGCACAAAAGGGATAGAAAAAACCCAAAATGCATATTTTCAAAACAAACTCAAGACAGACTGACCTATGTCATTTTTCTATTAGCATAATTTAAAACCCATGAAGGAACCTTTCTACAGACTAGTTTGGCTAGTTTACTTCATACTCAAAGGTACATTCTTATTCTTAGAAACACCCTTTCTATCAGAAAATAATGTTTTGTGAAATCTGTGAACAACATTATCAGTATCTCAACTCCAGAACAGAGTGAAAGCCTCAAAGAAGAATATGGCATTACATCAACTGAATTTTTAAAAGTCAAGTTGGCAAAGCTGAGAGAGTCAAGTGAAGATGCTGACAAGGTTGTTTTACCAGTCTAAAAGGAGTAGCATCTCTCTGCAGTCAGATGGAGTCTACTAGTGTCACCTTCAGTAATGTGAAGACCCTGCAAACATTGTGAACTCCCTTTCCAGAGAACAAAAAATAAGGCTGAACAGAGGAGAGGGAAGGAGTACCCCTGAACAGAGGGGAAGGGAAAAACAAGACTGGAAAAGGAATGCAGAGAATTGCTCACTATTCTTAACCCATCTAGAGGCAGGGAGAACCACTGGAATGGCTGTGAGGCCATTCTCATGAGCTGCATGTTAACAGCCTCAGTGCAAAAACAGAAGGGAGTCTTGGCTTTAATGCAGAAAGAATTTCTCGTCCATGAGTTGGGAATTCAGAATTCTAATTTGCTTCTCTAGGACAAAACAGTCTATGCTTTGATTTGATGACTTGAATATATTTGCTTTTCTGAACTTCCAAAAATCTATTTATTTTTAGTTTATTGATAAGCAGAATCACATCTGCAGTTTTTGACAATAATTTGGAACAAAAAGCACATGAAGGACTGATTTCATGGCAGTCTTTTGGAAAATTAAGCCCCAAGTGATAGGACTTTAAAGGATGGAAAGACACAAAAGATTCAAAGAGTTTCAGAAGCTCATCTTCCTTGAGAGTTCTTGTGTGACCAGGCTGGTATGTGACCTGACCTCAAAGCCTCCTCATACTCTCCCTGATGTGGGGTAATAAGGGATGGAAACCAGTTTGAATTTTTTCTCTCAGGGGATCAATCATTAACTCTTTGCATCAGTGAATCACCAATTGTAAAGAATGCTGGCACTTTCACAATAATTAGGAAACTATCTGGAACATTCCAGCCTGGAAAATTCTCAATTTGTTCAATATGTGAAAAATATTAACTAATATGGCTTGGGCTATGTTTGGCTTTGGATCAGTGAATTCACACAGGACTTTACATTAAAGGCAATATGGATGGATAAGGCAAATGGAGAATTTTTTTAAACACTGAAGGAGATTTTTCTTCATTTGCTGTGACATGTTCTTCCTCTTTGTGCTCTCCAGTTGTAAGAGCTTTCATGATGAAGGCACTGGCTGTCACTATTGCTGTTTCATATTATCCTTCTGCCCCTAACTGAAAAGAATGGGATGCACATTAAAACCATTCCTCAGCCCAGTTATTTAAAGCCCCTTGCTTGCTAGCAGGAACTACTGGTAGCTATTCAGGCTGGTTTTGGATTGAGGTTTGGTTTTGTCGTTGTTTGGGGGTTTTTTATTATTTAAAATGTATTTTATGTACAGTAAAGGTTCAAACCCTCACAGTGACAGTTCTTAAGCTTTTTACAATTATCTTCACATTTATGGAGACTCAAGATGACACAGACAGTTCGAAAAACAGCTCCTGGCTACTAATACTGACCTAGCATGGAAAAATCAATATAATTACAAAAGCAATTAAGCATGGCAAGCAAGGAACCAAGCCTTTGCTCAATCTAAAGTAATTTAGATTAACACAAACATAACATCCAAAAATATTCCTTTCTCTTTGGTCCTAGTAAAATTGAACCTGCAACACATCAAATCACAAAAACAACTGGGTGTGCACCTAAGGTCACCTGGGTTACCAAAATCACCTTCAAGACTCACAGAGCTGACAGTGGGTTACAACAAATGTTAAAATTGTGGGAATATAGAGTGGAGAGATGGATTTTTTGTGACTTTAAAGTATCTGGAGTCACTTTGAGCAAGTAGCAGTACTTTCTCAATTTAAAATACCACAAAAATCTCCAGTAAGGAATTAGCACATTGAGAATACGTGTGTGTCTTGGGGGAAAGCACGTTCTAGCTCTAATGTATTCTGAAAGGAGGAAAAAGCAAGGAAACTTCCCTTCCAAAGAGCTCTCCACTGAACTAAAACATCTTTAAAGGGAAGAATTGGAAAGGCAATAATTTAGATACAGAGAGGACCAAATACACAAGAGAATCTAACTGACCCCCAAAGTCAGACTTAACTAACTAGAATTGCTGGCTCTTTCTATAGGCAATCATTTAAATGATCAGAAAAAACAACTCTGTAAAAGAATAATTTCTTGAAAATATAATCACCTCATGCATTCTTCAGTGAAGAAATAGCTTGCAGTGCCTTAAGTAAGTGTGAAGCTTCACATCTCATTAGAGAATTTGGCCACTATGAGCCATTTTTAAACCACAGCAGTGCTGTGGGATATGTTGCAATCAGATGCAAACAATGAACCCGTGTTATGAACACATCTCCATTTTAGAAGAGCACAATATTGTCTGGTTTTATGAACACAGGAAAATTGAAATTATACATTCATAAAGCCTCTCTCTCTGGGTCAGAGCAGTTTTATGACTTTAATCATGAGGAGAAGAATTAGCACATTAAATGCTCAAAATAGCTCAGTGCACACTGGCTGTAGAAAAATGTAAATGAGTAACACAAACTAACTCTAAAAACTGCATCTAACCACCCCCCCCATAAAGCCATAGGACATTGGTACTTAAATTCAATTTCTTTCCTTGGGGTTAGACACAGTACTATGTTGCACAGATAAAAGTACATAAAAATCATGGCAGAACAGAAAATAGTAATTAATAGGCAAGAAGATTAATTTTTTTTTCTTCTAGAACTACATTTCCTTCCATTTTATCAACTACGTTCAAAATATAGTTAACAACACTGATTTGCAATTTTTTTTCTAAACCCAAAGAGCAAGGAGATTTTTAAAAATTCTGATAATAAACAGCATGTCCAAATTCCAGAAGTTCTGTGAGAAATAGAAATAAAGCATTTAGAAAAAAAGAAAAAAGTAAACTTCCATTACCAGACTTCAGGACTGACATTTTCCTTGCAAGGCAAGAAGCTGAAGAGATTTTGTTCGATTGTATAATAATGCATCAACAAACAGAAAAATGCAAAATTCCTAACTAAAATCCTGAATAAAAATGGAAAATAAATTCTTCTCTCATTTATTTTGTGCAAATGCATTAATCATCTGCAAGATAAGAAAGCCTGTAAGATGAGAACACATTTTGAAAATGTGCAAAACATCTGGAGACATGGCAAATGAGCAAACAAAATTAATACCTGCACAAGCCCTGGAGGTATAATATTTGCAGCAAAGTTCTTGTTTAGATAGCAATCCTTAAATATCAGTTGGAATACAGTATATTTGATACCAATTCCACATTTTAAATCTAGTAACTTACATAAAAATATTTCTCCCACATGTATCTGACAGAATATTTTTATACTCTTAAATCTTTTTTTTCCCCAGTTTTTCTGAACATTAATTTTCATGAGCAGTCCCTTTTTGGAAGAGCCTTCTCATGCCCTCAAACAATTTTGTCTTTGCATCTCAGCTTATCTTTTGCATATTACTAAATATGTGAGGTTTTGAAAAATTTTTTTTTACTGCAGTTTCAACATACTGCTAGGACAATGGGTATAATTTTTCTGAATGCTAAGAGTAGCCCTATCAGCGATCATGTCCTTACTGCATAGATCTATCATTATGTCAACGTATTGGATAGGGCAGATGTTTGGAAACCCCTAAGCAAGTACCAGAGATTATCAAATTAATCTTTTCCACATAGAGCTGTGTTTACATAATCTCTATACTTTCAGTTATCATCAGTATTTAGCCCTCAGTCTGTAGTCACCATCCCAACCAGTACTTGCAGGTCATGTGGCATACTCGACTCAGGCACCTCTTACTGTAACAGACAAAGGTGCTCAGCAGTTTTGTGGCCAAGGCCAGTAATCTTTTTACTTGCTAAAATTCAGATCCAAAACTTCAAAAGTGTAAAAAACCACCAAGCAAATACTCAAATAGGAGTGGGGTGGGGGGATGATAGGAATGTGTCCCTTTGCTATCTCCTTGGAGCAGCCTGTGTTTGCTGACCCAAGGTGGTGCTAGGAAAGAAGCTAAAATCCAAAAGCATTCCTGTACTGGTGTCAGTTGGTGAAGAATTGGTTCTTAAGTTTTCTCTTTCCCATTTTGAGCTTTCCAAGCTCAAACTAGCTCAAGGGTCTGTAAGTGCTAAAGTTTGAGCCTGAAATCCCTATTGCAACACGAATAACTCTTCTTTGAACAGTTCCATCTCCTCCAAGCGCACCTCCAAAAAGAATCTGTGTATTTGTCCTCGCTGAAATGTAACTTGAGCTCATGGTTCAACAGTCATTAGTACCAGATTTGAGCAGTGCTGAATTACAAAGAACTACAAACTGCCTCTTGATCAAGTGCAAACAAAACATCTGTGAAACTATCCCGTGTGTCCAAAGGAGAGAACATACCAAACTTCATGGGTTTGCACCCACTGTTGGAGAATGGAAAACACTTGATCGGATGTCCAGTGATGACAATGACACTTTGTTACTCATTAAAACTTTCTGAATAAAAGAACAAAGAGAATGACTTTATACCAAGTCAATGTGTTTTACTTCATCTGTCTGCAGCATTTTGATTCAGTATTAGGATCAAAAAGTTTGGGTTTGGGTACTATTGAAACATGGCCTGTATCAGAAACTGCTTCTTATTTTTGTATAAAACTGTTAAGTCAAGTGTGGTGTTACGAACTACTGAGGTGGTCACCACACACAGTCACAGCCCTAAGTATCAGTGTTTAGCAGACATGCAGAAAATGCAGTTAATGCTTCTAACTAAAGGGTTATTCATAATGTGACTTGAACAGCACCCTTTGGTCAAGTTAAAGACAACCTTTTTTGTTCAGACATAAAATAATTGTGTAATTCTAATGACTCACCGGGGATTTACAGGATGGTTATCTTTTAAGTTTTGCTAAACAAATGTTGCTAATAAGTAGCAGAGCATTATTGGAATGACTATATTAGAAATGGCTATTGTGAGATATTTTGATAATTTTTTCTTTTTTTTTCTTTCTCTTAGCAATAGAGGAAACAAACATACAGAATACTTGAGATAATCACAGATCTCAGCCTTTACATCTTGTTGAGCCTACACAGTTAACATCATTTTAAAACAGATAAAACTGATGTAAGAAATACCTAAAAGAGCAAAGCTGGAGTTTTGAAAGGTTTCCTCCCAGGGAAAATAGTAACATACCCTTTAAAGGTTCCCTTGAGGGTTTCTAATTAAATTAGAATGAAAATCTTAACAGTGACATAACATACATTAAATACAATGTATTGAAATTAAGGTATTTAAATTCATGTGATATAATTTTGATGATAATGTTTTCTGTTCTGGATATTGCTTGTTTCCACAAAACCAAAACCAATACATGGTTCCACTTTCAGGATCTTATTGAAAACTGCAATATTGCAATGAGCATTTTGGTGTTTTTTAGAGTTTTGCTGGGTTTCCTCAAAATTTAATGTATTAGCTATGTCACTATGAGACAATGAGAGAATGAGACAATGCTGATCCTTTTATCAGTATTTAATGCAATTCATATTCCAAAGCAATAGTTCCTAGTTCAGGTATTTTAAAGCTTTGAAAAACTCTTTCTAGTTAGGAAAATATTGTCTTGTAAATAGAGAGATGGGGCTTCTGAACAAGGCAAAGCAATTGTGTAAGGTTTTTCCTGGTCTATGTGACTATCCTCACTTTGTGTGTGTGTTCCACCTCAGCTACGGAGGGATACTAAAAAAAGCTTTTTTTCCCTTCACGTGACTTTCAACCTATTTAAATGGATTTTAATCTTATGCTACACATCCAGTGGAACAGTATTTGGAACCTGTAGTTGATTTGCTAAGAAAATCCTTTCTAACTGAATGTTCTGGTGTTCATGACTATCAGTAAAACACATCTTTTCATGTGTGTTTGCATACAATTTTATCATTTCATGTTGCGCTTCTGAATGGGTGCTCTTTGTTCTTCAGATGCAGATTAAAACAAGATTGAAAAGTTCGTGACTTCTTTTATTTTTTCTTTTAAATACATCATCTTTAGGATTTGAGAATGTCTGAGGATTTCAAGTAATACCAATAACATTTACTGTCTTCCTGTACAACTGTAGAAGAGAATACTACATAAAACTGAGGCATAACCGAGCAAAGGACTTTGCCAGTTTTTCATAACAGAAAACTCAGCATTCAAGAAGAAAGAGCTTCTATGGAATAGAAAAGGCTAAAAAAATTTAAGAGTGCATTATTTCTCTGTTCACAAGCACCAACACAGAATCTATAAATAGCTTTAAATATAAATTAAAACAAGTTTCATGCTAAGATATCAGAAATCGTGATTTATTTTCTCAAGGACTTTATACTCACAATCTCATCTCCTGGCAACCAATATCCTTCTTGTTCAATACCAGCTTTTGACCCTTTACACCCCACTGTCAGGGTTTCCACAATGAGACCATCCTTGACTGCTAAACTCAGCTGACGTGTGGTTTCTTTTGGATGCATACCATGGACTCGAGACATATACCTGCACACAAAGCACAAAAGTCTTTTAGTGTTAGTTTTATATTATAAAATGTGTCAGCAAAATACACTCATTTGCAAATGAGTTAATATAATACACATTCTAAGTTTTAGATTGTTTTTAAACAGTCTTCCCCCTTTATTTCAAACCAGCTTTTTTCCTCTTGCAGCTGTCATGTACATTTAGACAAGTAGTAGCACAGTAAACTTCTACCAAAAAATCCCAAAATGAAGACATACTTTGGTGGTTTCTGCCAAATCCATTTTTCCCTTTAAATTACTTTAAATTTGCATTTCTTTAACACTTCCTATAGGATACATACTACAGAATATACTAATGAATCTTTCTGATGCTTGTGTGTACAACACAGTTACGAAAAATGCAACATTTATATATCACATATGAAAACCCAACAGCTCAAGTTTGGGTGCTACGTGGTTTTTCTCCTTTTCTTGAGTTAACCACAATGATCACACTGTGACAAACTGCCTTGGTGAGCAAAAAAAGCACATGTAGCCTTAACTGTGTATATATGTGAGATTCAGTTGTATAATGTTGACCTTTATCCACTGTAATTTGCTTCTAGGCCAACACCAAATATTAACTTGGTGTAAACAACATAAAATTATCTTCTCTCAAATAAAGATGACCTCTCTGCCTTAAGATCATTAAAATTCAGCGTTTTTATACAAAATTCTGAGAACATATCTTGGAGTTGCTGCACACAGAGAGCTGCAATTGCATGCAATCAGCAGTTCAAGTGAACTGACTTGGAACCAATTAAGTTGTGGACAACATTTTCCTAGTTAGGGATCTCTTAAAGTTACAGAGCTAACTGAATTTCTCTCCATTTTTGTTTTTCCAGGTACTCTGTCTGTACCTATTCCCAAGAGAGAACTCTGTAGTTTGCCTGTTTTAAGACAAAGCTGTCAGCTATAGTATCCTTGCTTCCTGCTTCATAATGAATTCCAGCAACCACTATTCCTTGGTGACTGTCATCACAAATACCTTCACAAAAAATGTAATTATGATCACGAGCAAACTCAAGAAAGATTTATTTTAAAGCAGTAGCATTGCATTAAAAAAAAACGAAAAAAAAGATAATTAAATCAGTTCAGATTTTTTTTTAATAACATGGCTGACAGGAATGTTTAATGCCTTAAAAGTTACAAACTTAGAATAAGGAATGAAGACCACCTCAATGGTCAAGTCCTCAATCAATCCCTCTCTTTGAAGACATTTTCCTTTCAAAATTCTTTCTGTTTTATGTGAATAATGGTCTTTTCCTTTCCTGCTTTCTCTTTCAAGCTTTTGTTGGAACTGGTTTACACTAATCTGATATTTTGTTTTGCTCTAAACTGTATGTAAAATTGAATAGTAGATTTCTGAGTGAGTGGAAGTATATATTTGTATAGAAAATTATACAATAATCAGAGCAGCACAGGACATTTATAAATTGCTGCATGGTATCAGAGGCATTAACATATATGTAGCATGTTTTCAGGATCTTGGGGTTTATTTTTTTAGGATAAAAACTCTTACAGGCAGATTCTGCCATTTAACGTATTTTACAATGTCTACCATGACATGGTCCAAGCCTAATTGGTGTGTGCATGCTAGACCTGTATAAAAGGTAAGCAATTGATGCAGAAATAACAATATTCTGTGCAAGTCTGTGTTCCAAGCTAATATATATGAATCTTCTGGTGGTTTGCACATAGAGTCAAGTGCCAAAATCAAAAGACAAGTCACTTAGGTCTGGATCACGTTGGCTGGATGTTCGTCTGCCCAACCCACTCCCTCTCTACTTCTACAGAAAACAAAACTCAACATGACCACCTGTTCAAGTGAGATTAAATGCCACAAATAAGTTTTCAAAATTTTCCAAATTCCAGGGTCTGAACCAGGCAGAGATTCAAGTCTATTTACTTCACTTTCAAATAGAGTGCAAGTGAACACCACTGGTCTATAGAAGTGTAAAGCATTCAAGCCACATGAAAACAGCTCATTTGCTTATATAATCATGTTACATGTATGTCATGTATGTGCACATATGCACATATTTATGCAAGCACAACTAGCTTTTTTAAGTGCAAATTATCCTACTCAACATTTGCTAATGTTACTCTTTTTTTTCACCAAATTTCCATTTTAAACTCAGTACTAACAACCTCCCTGACAGAGCCATAGCATTCATGTGTCTGTAATCAAGTCCTTAATAGGTCTCAAAATACAGAGAATAGGCTAACTATCATTCTTCCCATTTTACTGACAGAAAAAATCGCTCTGAGCATGGAAGTGATTTCCCTACACTGATATGGTGGGCTGCTATAGGTCTGAGAACAGAAATAAGGTATTAACCCAGGGCCATAACCCTCAGGGTATCCTGCTGAAGAATCCATGTATTTTGCACTGCATCATCCCTAGTTGCAGAAACACAGCCCAACCAAATTCTTAAATGTAGGCTACAGGCTTCATGATTTCTCACTCATATCTCTGAACAGAACAGATATATAATTCAAACCAAAAAGCCTTAAACCAACTCTAATCAGCTAAGAGGTTTAATCTGCCTATTTCCACTGTGGCAGGGTGTGCACTAGTGAAAAGAAGTACAGGGTTCAGAATTGCCCATTTCTCAAATCCAATCTGTGCTCTCAACCAGAGTTAAAGTACTGCTACCAACTAAACTACCTCCCCATCTTCCCCAGGAGTAGTAAATTCCCAGTGGCTTTTTGAAGAGTCAATGTTCAGACTGTGTCACTGGGGAGCCACAAGGTCTATGTTTTCTATTTTTAAAATAGAATGCTCTCAGCTCTCATACACAAGAAAGCACATGTAAAGAGAATGGTTTTATTTCAAAGAGCAGAACTTCTATTGGGAAAATGCACTCTCTCCCATATTTTTACTTTATTAAAACCTGTGAAGTGTACATGAGTAGATATTCACAAAGACGAGAAAACAATATTGTAGGGTTTGGATGAAAATTTCTTTCTTTTCAGCCAGAAGGACAGCAGGTAAGCAAGGATATGACTAAAGGACAGGACTCAAATGAGAAAAGATAGTTAAAGTTCTTTAATAATGAAATGTGAAAAACTGTCACCATGTGAAAAATGCTGAAAACACAGAATAAATTAAAATCCAGCTCAGAGACAGAAATGATGTTTGGAATCCCAGCTACTACGTCAGCCTGATTACCAGATCAGGGAAAAACAATATTGAAATGCCTTTGTGCAGAAGTGACACCACTAATCCACAGAGTGCAAGTCTTTTCCTGGCACTGCATGCACTGAAGCATCTGGCACCAAGTTAAAAAATAAGTATGGGAGATTAAGCAATCCCTGATTGCTGTTTTCAACAAAAGCTGAGTAGCCTTACCTTGGAGACAAGGAGTTGAAGGAATACTGGTTGGTTATGCTCTTGCCCAGCCCTCCATATCAACAAATTTGTGAGTGCAATACAACCCAGCCACAAGAGGCAAAGCAAATGCACTCAAATGAGTGAGAATAAGGCACAGAGACAAAGTAAAATCCTCTAAATCAGCAAACCAGCCCTAATCAGATAGGGGGCTGAAGAAACCATTTCAAAATACAATTTAACTGTGCTAATCCCTACTATAAAAAATGAGGGTCTGTCTGATGAAAAGCAGAGGTTAGACCTGATAATCTGCATGTTAAATTCAAAATCTCACCAAATGAGGCTGCTTGTCTGCAGAATACAGAAGCAACTGAACTGCTGCTGAAAATTAGAGTTTATAGGTCAATATTTTCTCCATTTATGAACTGGCAGTACAAACCTCCTTGACATTAGCATAGAAGAATCTAGCAAATCTAGCAAAATTACAGTTTTTGTAATCAACTTTTAAGGGCCTAGTAATGCATGTTTTCAATTATTGCAACACCACTTGGAAAGCAAAGGATAAGGATCTTTAGCATGGAGTTTGTTCATTACCACCCTTAAGCAAACCTCATTGCCATACCATCAAATACATATTTAAATGTGGTGACCTTCAGAAACAAGATACTAGCAACAGAATCAGGCAGATGCACATGCACATATACCTAATATATGTGTGTATCCATCTGATGGCAAAAGAAAACCTTTAGAGGAGACTTACAGAGGATAATCATTAATAGATTCATAGATTGTATATGGATGTGATGCTCATCTGTATTTAATCATAAAATACCAATCTGAGAAAAGTGAAACAGCAATTTCAAACCTCTTCAGGACTGCAGATACACAGTAGTTAGGTGTAAATAACAATAAAATACCACCATATTCTTCAGTTTATATTATGATATTATTAGTGTTACTCCTCCTAAAGTCTTGACCACCTCTCAGACACCACAGGGACAGCCCAAGGGGTCAGCACATGTGGAGGGAGGGCCACACAGCCACCTGCTGCACACTCCACCTGAGCCATGCTGAATGCTGGAGAGAAGAGATATGCAGGGAAACGTGGTATGGGCCTTTCTAGACTCTCCTTCCTTCACAGCAACAAAATCTACTCTAACTCATGCCCTACCAATTGACAACTGGATCTTGCCAAACAAACTGGACCACAGGAATACCTGATCCACATCTCTAAATCACCTGCCTGCATAATATATAGGACATTCCAGGAACACCAAAGTCTGTCAGCACATTACCAATTCACTCCTAAAACTTCAAATTTTCTCTAATTAGCCAGTTTCCATAATGTCTTTCTATAAAAACCTACATTTAATGTATGTGCTTCATAGCACACCTTAAAACTAAAGAAGGAAGTTTGGTTTGATGTTAGGGGTGTGGAGGAAGCAGACTCCAAAGCTGGCATCACCATGGGAGCAAAATAGACACAGAAGTAGGCAGCATTTGTAGGGGATCAGATGGTGAACTTTTCACCTACAGCTGTCACACAGCTCACAACTCCTGCCTGGTGCTCTGCAAGACACAGCATGAAGATAAAACCTGTCCCAAAGAGTCAAACCTATATGGCTTCAAAACAGGGCATGGAAAAATAGCATACTCTGCTCCCAAAGAGTCCTCTTGAAGGCATCTGTGGTCTGCTGGGAGGCAGAAAATGGTTTGCATGGACACTGCTGCACTGTGGCCCAAATAAGAAAGTTGGGCAGAGAAGGAAGGAAGGGAAGAAGGGAAAAAGGGAGGAAGGGAGTGAGGAAGGAAGGAAGGAAGGAAGGAAGGAAGGAAGGAAGGAAGGAAGGAAGGAAGGAAGGAAGGAAGGAAGGAAGGAAGGAAGGAAGGAAGGAAGGAAGGAAGGAAGGAAGGAAGGAAGGAAGGTTGGTTATTTAAGGTAGGAAGCTGACACAGGTATTTAAAAAAATCTCAGTTTTTCTGAACTCATAAGGAATTGCATTTTCAATCACTTGAACTCAATCAAAAGAAAGTAATTGAAAAAATGTTACAGCAAGCGTATCTGTACCAGACTCAAATAAAATACATATCTCAAATAGCTGCAAAAATACAACAGAGGGGCAAGTGTAGGTAGATGTTAATTTTCATGGCAAACTCTGTAATCTTGGTCTGATCAATTATCTCTCTCTATGCTGGATGCCTCCAGCCTGCCCAATGCAAAGGGAAGTAGCAGCCTGCTGCTGCCAGCAGACTATCTGCTGAGCAACTCATCCAGGGATGAGTTGAGAACTGATAAATTTGAGGTCTGATAAACTGAGATCTGATAAAATTGAGATCTGAGAAAATACAGCAGATCCCATTAAACTCAACTGAAAGCCTGCCATTAATTTTAAATGTTACCTACAGGTACATAAAAATGTCCTAGATTCAGGGACAGACCTTAAGGAATAATACATAAAATAGAAGGAAAGCAGCCAAAAATCTGTTCTGAGTTTTATATTGTCTTCCTACCTCTAGTGAGAAATTATGCCTTTTGCCTCAGTTTCAGAGCATGACAGCTATTTTATAGAAGGCCCACACATTTCTTTTAAGAGTTTTTAAAAAATAATTTGCAAAGAATAGGCCAGTTGGTCATACTGAAAGAAAAAGTTGAAGATATGGCTATGACTAATTTATTTGTTAAAAAAATACAGCTCCATGACAGAAGAACTTGAAATACACAGGTTCAAAGCTCAGGAATCCATCAGTTCTCCTTGTGGAAAGCCAGATGAAGATCTGTGCTCACAGCTGAATCTCAAGGTTAGCTCTGAAGCTCAGGTTGCCTGCTTCCACCATGTAGCACCCTGGTACCAATCAACTCCCACAAAACACAGGCTAAACATTATGGGTATTTGACACAGATATTCCCTGCTTGTCAGAAATTAAGAGCTGGTCTGACAGCTGAAGACAGCACAGACACAGAGGAACTGGAACTGGCTACAGTGGGGAGGTAGCAGCTCACTTTTGTCTTCTGGGATACTTTTTGATGTGCTAACACTTTCTGAAGTTTCAATTATGGATTTTATTCACTAAGATAAACACAACCAAAGCACAATGTTCTTCCTGTGTATTTATACTCCACAATGAGATGCAGTTATATGAACAGGCTGCATTTGATCTCCACTGCAATCCACATACCAACAGCACATGCACAGACCATGCAGGCACTGACAGTGCTGCTGCCACTGCAATAAAATACTTCTTACACAATCTACATTTTATGCAGTCCAAAATTCCAGGAATTACAGAGAAAACATGCATTTACTTTTCCATCTGACATCAGTATCTGCAACATTCATTTTGAAGACATACATACTATCCAAGCAGGAAATGTTTTTAAAATTTGTTTCATCTCTCCTTTGTAGTCTAGAATGTCAGAATTTGCATGAATATGGAAACTAAATTTGTGCAGTGTTTTTATGAAACAAAAAGAATACATAAACTTGATAGTGCAACAGTGAAATCCAGCAGTTCAGCTAAATTCAGATCTGCCTGATGTTTATGCTGCTGCTGCTAAAAGGAAGCTTAGGAGTGATCTTGTTTGTGCATGCCAGGCACCATGCATGCACCTATAATGGTAATCATCTGGGTCATTTCTGTAAAAAGCACAGTAATGTTAACCCAGGTAATTCCCTGCTTCAGTAATTTAAACTCCCACTCATACAACTTCACTGTGCACTTAAGATTGTGTAACCCACCAGCATGACCATGAAAAGCCAAGTGATTTAGGTACCAAGCCCTTCAACCCCTATCCAGAAAAATCTCCCCACCACCTTCTTATGGAAGAATTTATCTAAAAAAGGGCTTTACACCCATTTTCCAACCTAAAAGCTCATATGTTATGCTCACTGCTGGTAATGCACACGTGTGTGCCCTGGTGACAACTGGCAAACAAGCACTAATCATTCGGGCTCTGCATGCACAGGTAAAAATACTTTTGTATCTGCAGGGCCACTGTTCCACCCAGCTCTTTTCTTTGGATGTACTCAGAGACAAACAAGTCTTACATGACTCAGAATGTAACATCCTAGCTAACACCTTGCAAATGAAATATTTAGTCAGCTCATATCGAGCATCTCAATTCAAAACATGTTAAAAAAATGAAGAGTTGAATGCTTTTATGATTCAATTTCTGAGAGCTTTCTATCCAGTTTTCTTTCCATTCTTATCTTGGTCAAAACCTTTCTCTTTCTGTTTTGGGGCTGGTTTTTTGTAAGTGCTTTTTTGTTTTGTTTTGTTTTTTGTTAGATTACTTTTAGTCTATCTGAGTTTCAGAATCATCCCTCTTTCACACAATTGTTCACCTTATTACCATCTAGGGAACAGCACAATGGCTGGAAAAGCCATCAGGGTAGGGCTGCTGCTCTTGGTGATGATATTGTTTATATGAATGGGAATATGAAACCACAGCCTAAAATAGATGGTCTGAGTAGTGCTTTGGAGATCATTCTCTCTCCACTGATTACAGAGAAAGCCTTGATGAGCACTTCAGGTCAGATAACAAGCTGTTAAATGGCCATGTCCCGCTCATTTTTATCTCTTACTTCTAATAGAAAGTCACATTTATTTACAGCAAAGAAACCAAACATAAAATAGAAGTTCCACTTTCAAATAGTACAAAGACATTATGATTTGAGAAAAAACATATATGTTGTGACATAAAAATTGGTTTGTTTTTAATAATTAAAGTTAGTCTTTTCTGTATTTTTCTATATAAGCTTACACAATTTCAAGATGAGTATTAACAGGAGTATGGAGTTTATGAAAATGGGGACAGTGATTTTCAAATCAGTTCCATCCCTTTCCTTCTCCATATTCCTACTGGAGCTCATAGTTTGCATGTATTGTATTAAACATTGAATATTACAGCTTTTACAGTAACACTCAATAAGAAGAGTTTAAATGAGTATGCACTTATTAACAAACATCAAATAAGGAGTATGGCTGTGGTTAATAACAATGCCTTTGTGCTGTTAGTGTGAATCATTTTATTTACCATACTCATGTTCAGCCCAGAGATGACTTCACCTTCTGAATCAATGAAGAACATTGACCTCTGAGACAGAAAAAGAAAAATGCCACACAAGCAATACCATGTAAGAGCTTTCCTAAGAGAAGAATTACTAGATAAGGAAAATTGATCAAGCAAAATTTGTCAGAATATCTGAGCACCTATTTATTTTTTGCAGAATGAACTGTAGGAACAAGATGTGCCTGCAGTAATATCTCAAAGCAAATACACAAAAAACTCCACCTCAAGCTTTAGTCCTCAACAAAATAGCCATTTATGCTAAATCCTTACAGGTATAATGGTTGCACAGCCTGCTACAGCAGGCTTCCCTTCCCTGTATTCTGCATAAAGCAGGAAAAAAAGGCAGTGAGGCTGGAGCAATCTATCAGTCTTCTGGTGAAGAGTTTTCCACACCAGGCACTGAATCAGTCTTTGACAGCCAGCACTGGAAAGCAGACCCAGCAATTCAGGAAGCAACAGGGGACAATGTCTCAGTACCAAGTTGGAGGAAAAATCATCCCTAAGAAATTACAAATAACACTGTGGACTTCTTTTTATGTATTCCTTTAACCAGTTTAATTAATGTGATTAAATAGAATTGTTAGACAAATTGAAGAAATAAGCTGTATCAATAAAGGAGCTCAATGGGAAAAAGAGTAATTATTAATACACATTATAAACTCAAGATAATACTTCTACCAAATCTACTAATTTAGCAGTTTTAATTCCACTACTACTCAGAGCAAATGCAAATAGGTTCTTTATAGCCTTTTTACAAGAAAAGTTTACATTTTTTCCTGAAATCCCTGCTTCCACTCTCTTTAGTCAATCATGTCTAAAGGCGGCACTTAAAACGGACCATTGGTATGAGCAATATTAAAACTAAATAATACCCAAACAAAAAAATCATTATAAAATCTTAAAATTAAAATTCAACACCCTCTAAACAGATAGAAGTTACATGGTGAATGTATCTATCTACAGGAAACACAGGTAAAATTTAATGAACATACACCATTATGAACACCCCTTGCAATTAAATCACAATCTTTCATTCCTTTTTAAGACTTTTATAGAAAGAGTTTAGGTTAGTTTCTGAGTTTTCTTTGCACTATTTTTTAAAATTGTTATTAGCTTGGTGAGTATTACCTCATTGGTAAGTCTCAGCAAAAATTTACAGGCAAAACTGTGCATCAGTTATGACGCAATAGCAGGTGAGAACCCCTGTACATTCCTGCACATATGCAGCTCTCAGTGAGCTTTTGAAAACAAATTTTTGTTTTTTATAAAACAAATTTAATCTGAATCTATCATTTAACCTCACTGCAAAGCCATCAGTATAAAAAACAATGTGTCAAACAAGTCAAGCATTTTGGTGTCCAGCATAGTTCTCAATGCATTGCTATGCTTGTAACTGCTATTTATGCACCTATAATACAATTTTAATGTGTGACTGAAGTAGTACTTGTACTAAAAATTATGTTATTAGGGAATCAAATGATCATTTTTACACTGGTTTTTGTTTTATTAATATAATGATTTTTAACTAAATTGGTCAAAAATTGCTGAAAAAGCAGAGAAGTTTTGTTTTCTGCAGTATGATCTCTAAGAATTTACAAGCCTTCAAACTCAGCTAATTCTCTTGATTTAACATAAAAATAGTGTTTTGAAAACAGAAAACCTCCACACTGGTTTTGAGCTTAAAGAAGTAGCTGAAGTTCATCACAAGAAAGACAGAAGGAAAGTAAAAGAAATCACAAAGGAGATTGAGAAAAAAGTGCCTTGTCTTTACCTGTGACAGAAAACCAAGGGGTCTCTACCTGTCAGCACCCAGGGATGTATTCTGCAATGCACATTACCTATAATTCTGCCAATCCAATGCAAACTGAAGTCAGTTTTCTCACAGGTGAACACTGAATAGACAGCTGCCTCTGGAAGCAGCTATGTGGACTGCTGAGGAAGTATCATGGTTTTTATTGTCAGACCTTGTACTCCACACTTCTGCTTACCCCTGCATAACTAGGAATTCCTATTATACTACATAGCACAATCAAAAATATTCAGTGTACCAGCCAGGGTTTCAATAACACTGTTTCTTCAAATAGTCACATTTAAAACATACATGAAAATGATGTACAGATATGGAAAAGGATCCAGTAACTCTGGTAAGAAGTGAACTCGAGTGATCACTGCATACTCCTGCATAACAGGAGGATGTTCTACTTCAAACAAGTGCTTTCAGATAAGCCTACTCTCCAGCAACAAAAAGATAGATATTTAAGGGGAATGGCTTGTAAAAGGTTAACAAACCAACAAAGCAAAAAAAAATCCCATTTCTAAGCTTGTATTTCAACCAAAGAAATACCTGTTGGTACAATACTTCTGTTCCAGAGTCATCTGCTCTTCTAATCTTTCCTATGGCACACTATTTTTGTTTATGTATGACTAGTTGCAACATGCAGAACACTAGGAAGACTTACATTTTCATCAAGAGTACTATGAATAGTAACAGATATTTTTATGTATTAAGTATCTAAGCTTCAAATAACCAATTCTGTAAGAATCTTGCTCTTCCATTTTTTTTCTTGCCATTTCATCACATATTTATATACTTGTGCGATTATTCCCTAGCCATTCAAATTGCTCATGTTCTTATTTATACTCTGCTGCATTTATTCTGTACCTGAGAATAAATTGCTTATTCTCAACTTTACTTTAATCACTGCTTCTATAAATTGTTTTCTGTTAAAGCAGACAGCCTAGAAAGGGAACAGCAAAAGAACTAAGGCAACAAAACCAGATATCAACTCCTCTCAGACACTGACTAGAGAAATTCCAAAGACTGATATTTGGAGAAGAAATCCCCCTCCTAGGTCCAAATGTCAAACTGAGAGGGTCACATACTCAATCTACAACTGTTACCAACTCCATCTCAACTGTGGGACCAGAAAATCTCATTATTTTACAGTAATCTTTCATAGTGAGTAATTCCTTTCTGGCATGCCATCCCATCAATGCTGATTAATGTCTGTCTGCACAGAGCTAACAGAGTCTACTCTACACTGGCTTGGGATCTGCTCATTTCTGTTTGATGTTCTGACTTAGCTGCACCTACATTAAATTACTATATACAGCAATGAGTCCACAGAACAAATACAGTAAAGAAAGCTATGATCATTTAGGGACCTAGTACTGCACCATCCTACTCTGAAAGCCAGTTCAATAAGAAGATTAAAGTCTTTGTATCTATTAATGAAAAACAATATTTTCTTGTATCGCCAATGGGGTAAAACAGCTTTCTGACTGATGCAACAGATGGTTTCAGTATCACTTTATTTGCAAATAATACAAAGTGTCCAATTACAGCATATCCTAGTTAATGGTCTATCCATCAGCTTCATCCCCCCCAAAGCTGTGATACCTTCACCTTGTGTCCTACAATCACTCTTGGTTTCATTCTCAAACTAACTTATTCTCAGGCTCCATTTTGGAGACAGACAAGTTCTTCCTCCAGGGAAAAAGCAAAGCATGGCCCAGGGGTTGGTTTGCTCGTGACAGAGAACCCAAATGTGAGCCATGCCAAGACTGGCTCCTTGTGCCAAGGGCACCCAGCCCTGTTGCAGCACGCTGTGTGTCCTCGGATGCCTGCACATCGTGCCCAACAGAACTATCATGTCTCCATCTCCAGGTTGCAAGAATAGCTTTGCTGTGGGCTGTGTTATTTTTGGCACTTAGAACTGAGGAACCACACACACATATAAAACAAACAAAGAATATGTCAGGGCCAAAGAAACACTCTGTGAGCCAAAGGCAACGAAGTGTAGCCCCAGCATACCAGGGCATTCCCTGTCATGGTCTATGAAGATGGTATAGACACAGCCTATATAAGGCACAGGGAGAGAGAAGCTAATCAACTTAATTAATCATGAAATGCAACAAAGGGAGAGAGAAAAAAAATCATGAGGAAGGATGTTCAGAAGAAAAGAATTATGCTTTGGTTCTTTACATTAGTCTTCATGGAATGGTTTAGAAACCAGATAATTATCTGTTTACAATGGAAAAAGTCTTGAAAGCTGCCAATAACAGTTCTAAAATACCAGATCTGCCAACTGGGTATGTTAATAACATTAACTTAATAGCTAATGAACTATGAACTAATCATAAAGATTATGAAATGTTCATATATTGCTACTGAGGAAACCAAATATTTTGTGAGAAAAGGGGTATATATTTAATTAATATTTAATTAAATCTTAGGAGTCCAATTACCTGTAAGGGAATTACGGAGAAAACACTATAAAAGGAATTGGAAGATTGGAATAGCCAAAAAAGAGAACTTTAAAAACATGTCTGTACAGAAATACTTACCAATCTGCTATGCAACTGAATGTCAATAATTTATCCTACTCATCTAAATATGCATGCCTTTTTCCCAGAGTATTTTAAGGCATTTCATTCCATAGAATCAATTCTTGAGGTTACCCCATAACCAGAACAGATGGAAAATAATGAGGAAAAAACAGGAGGTCAAAGCATAGTTATAATTTTCAACACAGTTTAGGGATGAACAATTTGTCAGGTTGCACTCTTGACAGAGAATTCACAGGATATAGAAAGCCATTTCTCCACTAGTACCTACAGCATAACTAATTCCAATAATGCTCATCTAAATTATTGATACACTGGGGTCAAAGTATCCCAATATAAAGTCTGGACAGAAAAGGAAGTCATATTTCTTGATAAATACCTTTTAGAAAAGCAATTTTGTTATTAAGAAATGTGGTGATTTAGAAATATTACCTAGTTCTTGTAGTCAAATTTTAAACTATTGCAATTCATTGACTTGAGATACCCTGTCACAATATAAGCCAGGTGAGAATATTTATTTTCTGTACCTTTACAGGAATGCAACCAAAGCCTTCAAGTGAGCTCTACCATTAAATAAAAATGCACTGAATATACTGAAGCTTATGTGCAAAGGTAGGAACTTAAACATATATTATAAAGTTCTCTTCCAAAGGTAGTTTGCATTCAGAGTACTAATTCCTTTACATTCACATCACTCCTGCTCCTTGTCAGTATTGGTTTTCATTCCTCCATTCAGTTTTCAAGTTACTGAAGAATGCTTCTCTCCAACCCATGGAAAGTCCTTTTCCAACTATAATGTAGCCTCACAGGAAGTCAGTAAAACTGCAGCACCCCTTTCATATGAGGATTTATTGAGGGGTTTTTTTCCTGAGATATTGAGTCTGTGCAGTGTGGTCCCTTCCCTACCAATGCCTTAAGTACTTATATAATAGGCCAATTAACTCTGTCATACTCTTGCCATTTTACAACCAGGTTTTAATTCTTTATAAAACAGACACCTTTCTTGTGTTTCTTATTAATTCTCTGCATGCAATGACTTTTCTAAAAAAATTGCTAGAAGTTCAAAAAGCTTACTAATTAATTTCTTAAAGGCTCTAACTTGCATATTCAAATTTTCCAAGTGACTCTTCCCTTGATGTAAGACAGTTTTCAATCACTTCTAATCACGTATTTTTCTGTTCTTGCCTTTTCCCCTCATCAATTTAAAAAAGCAAAGCATACTTGATCTCGTCTACTTTTAATTAAAGGGCCTCTTTCCTTATAGGTTTTTTCCTGATAATATCAGAAGTACTTTGTAGTGCTGTAGGCTCCTCCTACACTATCCTCCTACTCTAATGTTCTCTACAGAAAATGCATGCCTAGTTCTGTAGATTTTTCTTGTCTACTCTCCATTGACAGTACCTTCTGGAAGTCTTCCTTCACCCAAGTAATCTTCTATCAATTATACTTAGAGTGCACAGGTAACAATTTGCATACTTGCATGTATTATATAAATTTGTCTGATTTGCATATTGAGTTGGAATAGTTCATAATCTACAAACAATTAATCCTCTTTTTGTATTACGAACATTTTCTCCCAGGTCATAAAAAATAAATGTTCCTTGAGATGTACAGTGTCTTCTACTCGGCACCAGAAGACTAAAAAAAGTAAGAATTAAACTAAATAAACAAGAATATATGAAGAAGAGGGAGACAACCATGCTGAATGCACATTAGGAGAAAAGCCAACAAACAGACTTGCTTAAAAGTAACAAACCATCTAATGAAGAAAGCAACAGTTCTTCAAAGCAATTTGCTATAAAGGTGTTTAGACTAACAGGTCACAAAATACACAGAACAACTTGTCTCTAGCAGCAAATGAGTGCTTAAATCAGGAGAAAAGAAAATCCATTCAAAAACCAAATAATGAATCATTTTTTAAACATGTGAAGTTATCTGAAAGTACCCATTTGTCATCCACTATATTACACATAGGAAGACTGTTACTTACCTTAAACATGGATTTATTAAAAAAAAATTCTCTTTCTGTTTTTATGTATTCTTACTCAGGAATATGAGTAATTCTTCCATAATGTCACTGTCATTGTTACTTTCTGTCAATCCCAAGAGGCATTACCACTTCTATAAAATGTTGCTAGTACAAATATTAAAACCTTCCATTTAGCTCCAACTATGTACACATGCTCATAATTTTCAATTTTGACCACTGATTTTGAAAATTCTTGGTATTCCTATGTTTGCCTATATGCCCAGACACTGATTGATCCTTTAAGGAATTGCAGTTGACCTGACCAAATGATTTTCAGCCTGGAAGAATACATTAGCTGCTCAGAAGAGATATTCTGATGCCATGGTAATTTTGGAACTTTATTTTGAATATTATGCATTATGCATACTCATTTACTATGTCATCTGTGTTTCTTCATCAACCACTAGTACCATACAGCAATTCAAAGGTCTTTATCATTACTTGTCAAAAGTTATCTCCTTAGGAATGCCACATAATAGAAACTAGATCAATGTTCATCACTCTTGTCGCTGATGTGCACGGGGAGAATTTACAATGCCCAAGCACTTTTTAGATTACTCTTCACTGCTAACACCTTGTTCATCTTTCTCAAAGTACTAAGGCTTCTTGCATTTCTGTTTAGTCACTTATTTTTCTTCTGACTGGAAGTGAGTCATGCAATCTGGATCCGCACTTTTTAAAAAAATCAAACTACCCATCAGTTACCAAGAGCAATGCTTCTTTTTCTAGTATATGATTATTTGTTTTCTCTTGTTTGTAATGATTTCTCTGACCTAACTTTACCCAGCTAAATGTTATTCCCACTATCTTAAACTAGGCATCTCTCATAAGAGTGGGATGAATTCCCAGCTAGACATGCCTGTCTCCCTTTATTACATCTAAAAAGAGCACAAACAGCTAACAAACTCAGCTAATATGTAGCCTAGAGCAAGTAATTTGAAATGTTAAAATGGAAAGTGTATAGCATTAGTTTACCCACTTGTCTCCTTGGAGACATGATGAAAATATATATATGCTTTAATGCATTCTAGAACTCCACTGCGACCTCAGAAGTTAAATTCCCTAGAATACAATCTCCTTCCAAACACTCTTGGAATTCCCTAGCTCTGGAAAGGTGCTTATCAGTTTGATGGTCCATTTTTCTTCTTCTAGAAGCCAGGTACACGTTAATTCATTTGGGACATTGTCTTTCTTTCTGCACTTCACTGTTCATTATGTTTGGAGAACCTGAACCATTACACTTCTCCCACTTAGGAAGTTTTGCCTGTCACTTCCACCCCACAGCTTCCAAACTCTGTCAGTGGACCCTTGTCAAGGACCATGTTACAATGATTTTCACTTTGTTAGTCACCTGCACTGTTTCTAACTCTCCCTGTTAGTGGTCTCTGACTTCATTATCAGTTCACATTGGTTCTGGCAACTGAAGAGTTGCCAACTGGTTACTTTAGTTCTTTTAAATTATTCATATTGATTGCTTTGACAAATATGACGTACATGTCAGCCTGGAAATGCAGACAAAACAGAGAGAGGCACAAAGCCCTCTGTTTTTATTACACTGCCTGCTACAAGTAATATTGTAGACCTTTCTACACAGTTCAAGCTCCACAGAATAAAGAATATATATTTCTTTGTGTATCCAGCACCTAATACAGCTTGATTAATATTTTAACAGTATTAATCAAAGGTGGTAATCATCTCATGTCTTCTTTAATAGCATCTTACGCAAATCTTGGCAAATATGGCTTCTTATCTATTTGAGCAATCTACCACGTCAGATTTCTCTTTGCCTTCTGGAAAAGTCCTACACTAGCCTCTCACATTTTCCTAAAGAAATAGTTTATTTATAGATTATTTTGCCCTTTTCTTGTTAAATGTTATATCCACTTCTGGTATTTTGACCAAGCTATCAACTCCAAAATGCTAAATTCAATAAAAGTACTAGAAATGTTACATATTTCCTAAAGATGCTTACACAAAAACAAATAGAGGGTAAGATCTCAATGAATTAAACCTCACTTTTGGATCTTTAGGTGTTCAGTTTGGTAGATTTGGTTTTTTATATACAATTAATTCATTAGTAGCATAGAATGGCACGTAGCAGTTTCACAGTCTGTCACAATGTTTACTATCTCTGTCTCCAAGGGCTTTTTATAGTATCAACCTTCCCCCTCACCAAGACTTTTTTTGGAGCAGGTCACTTACTTTGTAATACGGTCAATGTTAGCAATTTGCTTCTGGTTCCGGATTATTTCTATAGCTGCCCAAAGATGCTGGATAGCCTTTGTATCTGCCTGTCGTCTCTTCGTTAGGCGTGCCATGACCTGTTTACCTGGTCAGCTGCAGCCAATAAATAAAAAAAAAAAAATACACCAAAAAGTTAACCAAGAATTATAAAATAAATTACATGAAATATGATTACAAGGAAAAGATGCATTGCTGCATTTGCGTTCAAATTGTATATAACAATGTTTTCAAGTGCTTAAAGAGCAGTAAAAAGTGAAAAAAAGAAGTTTACAAGAATCCCTTTCACATCATGTAATATAAACAGAAGACAAAAATTTATCAAATCAATAGTAAATTTAGTTCATGTCTCATTCCCTGTATTTGGTAAAAGTGCAAAACTACCCCAGCCTGAAGCTGCCACAGCCTCCTGCATCGCCTGAAGCCCTTAAAAAGGGCGAGTGGTACTTGACTGCATCATATGGAGTAAGCACAAATTCTGACACAGAGAAAAAAGCTGGACCCACAGTTTAACATAAAACACAGTTCCTGGAGTATTACCTTCATGTTCTTATCATTTACAGGTATTTTTAAGAAGTCCATTCTATGAGGAGAAACTAGAGTATATTTTCATGGATGATAAGTATTAAAAAAAAAATATTTTGGAGCAGTTCCATTTTCTGTAACATGCTGAAACCCAACCAAAGTGCTTCTGATGGCATTTGCCCATCTAACCAACCCTGAACAGGAACATAATGAGCATCTGGCTTTGTTTACAAATTTTCCAAAAGCTGGAGGCAATGAGTACAGATAAGCCATAAATCGCCTACAGCTCTACTACAGGCACCGAATCCCTTTTTAAAAGCTTAACGATGCATTTTGATCACTAAATAACTTTCTTCCATTGCCACCACTTTCTCAATGAAAAAATGACTGATTTATGAGTGCTACCAAGGTCTATAATTTATTTTAGAGCTCTGTCCTCGGAATGAACCCTGTGGTATGCACGCGGATATTTGTAGCTAGCAGAATATTAACTTCAGTAACCCAAAATAATATAAAAAATGCAAAAACATTTCACCATCTGTGCAATGTTAAAGATGGGAATTTAAGTACTAAAAGTGTCCCTGCTCTCAAATTCAGAAAAATGAAACGGCTTTGAGTATTCCATCAGTTGCAGCAATGTAATTTTCATGTCTATGGGACCTACAGGTACTTATCAAAGAGGGGTCTCAAGTTTAAGATCTGATATAAGCTCAGCAACACTCACTAACTTTATAGGTGCAATGAAATGAATGGCAACATTCCATTATTAAGGATAAGAAATGATTTAACAGCATTATACTTTATGTTATGTAGCCCATTTAAAGGAAAAAAATAAGGAAAAGAAAAGGTGATGTGAAGTGGTGGTATGTGCACGCCCAGGTCTGTGAGGCATTCCTGGCTGCAGGAGATACCAGGGAAGGGCAGAACAGAGCAGCACATGAGAAGATACGGTGTGGTCACACATCGATCCCACATTTCAGCTTTAGAAATCTTCTCCCTCTGGGGTTTAGAGCAAGGGCAACTAGAGGGATCCCCCAGAAAAAAAAAAAAAGACCAAGAATACAGTTTTGAAGGAAAGATAAGACAAAATGTGACAGACATACTAAGAGTGACAGCAGTAGATAGCATCGCCTGACAATGATTCAGAGAAAGAATGTCTCCGTTGGGAACAGAGAGAAAAGACACTGCATCCCTGTGAGTTCCTCTGCATTCATTTCACAGAACATGAGGCCATTGCAAGTTTAAAAAAAAATCTGCTAATTTGTAAGAGAGACATATAACTATTTGCAGAATTTAATTTTTAAGAGAAACACAGTAAAGCATAAAAAAAGTTTCGATCTTAACACAAAAATGACAATCTTCACAGACCTATTTAGTATGAAACTTCTTTCCTAACACAGACATGACTGAAAAACTGTTCTTATTCCAGCTCTCTACAAACTCTCTGCCACAAAAGCTGTCAGACAGCTTAGCAAGCTGGACACGGGGTCTCTTGCACAGCATCACATCCCCATGCGAGGAGCAAGCGCTCATCCTTCTTGACCCCAATAGTGGTGTGAAACATCAGACCAGTTCTCAGTTTATTTAGTAATCCCAACTCCTTTAAAAATAGCCACTGTTTCTGGCAGCCCAGCATATGGCTGCTGTGTGAGCATCACACCCAGCACAGGGGACATGGGGTTTTCTCTCACACTCTGTGATGCCTGTGCCCAAGGGCTCCAGCACAGTGCAGGGTCCTGGGGAAGCCACCTGGGGAAGCCACCTGGGGAAGCCACCTGCCACCTCTGCATGGCCCCACAGCCCTGCCCTGCAGCCAAAGGGAAGGCTGGCCTATGGGGATAGGGAATTCCTGCTTCTCCAGGCAGGAAGAAGCCCATGCTCGAGGCAGGGAGAGTGAAGGAGCACTGTAACCACGAGTTCCTGAAGCCCTGTGGCTGCAGAGTGACTATGGGATCACTGTTCCCTTTGGAATGTGCTTTCAGAACAAACTCTCTGACCAGCCCCTCACCCCATCCTGTGCTGGCTCACTCAGCTCTCAGGACAGTGCACTTCCATCCCTGAATGCTGCAGGGGACAGAATTTACCCCCCAAAACACAACCCATGTGGGTGGACCCCCAAACAGCTCCCTGCTGCACACACGGGCACAGCCATGGCTCTTCCCCTTTGTTTGTCTGGAAATAACAGCAATAGGGACACACATAGCACACAGCAATCACACCTGTTCTGTTTCCTTTTTTTTCCCTTCAAGATACAGTAATTTTAGCAGGTGTTCTGCCTAAAAAGAATATACATTTCACTTTCATAACTTTCGTTTACTATTTAAGGGCACTTTCGTTAAACTCAAGAGTTGACACTCTACTACTGAAATAGCAGTTCTTACTCACCATACTGCCAAAAATACATTTTTTTTTCCAAAAGTCCAGAATACTTTAGTGTTATTTTAATCTTTTAATTGCATGGTGTAGAAAAAATATAGAGTCTTTTTACATTACAGAAAAAGGTTAAAAGATTGAGGCATATTTCTTGCTGTTCCTTGCAGTCACTCTTCCTCTATGGTAAAACTAACCACAACAGTCTACTGCCTGCACTTCTGCAAAAATATAAGCAGTTTTCTATATTACTAAAATATTTTTAAGGGAATTTGTATCCAACTGTTAATAGTTCATACGATGCCTTAGAGTAATACTTCCAAGCAACAGAAGATCCTCCCAGCATCTCCACAGGAACAACTTATTCATGCAAATAGTGGTTTACATTTCAACAGGAGACATGTTAGGGTCTTAAATCTGTATTTATCACTCCTGATTATGTGTGGGTTCACACACACACACACACACACACACACACACACACAGAGAAGAGAACAAGAATAAACATGCAGTGCGTGTGAGTACGTATAAAAATCTATGGCTCAGAGGTTCAGTATTGAAAGAGGCTGATTCATGCACGCAGTCTTAAGAAGTTTGAAGTCCAGAGACTCTTTAAAACCACAATACTGGATTGTACATTTACAGATAAATGCTTGAAAATGTTACCTATCCTCCTCTTTTTTTATAACATTCATTTAAAAATCCTGGTACAAAAAACTAAATGCTCAAGCAAACATTTCCTTTGTATGATTTGCTGGGCACTATGCTCATTTAGTGGTACCCTCTGTCTATACAACATTATTTGCTCCATGCCACTTCTGTCATTTTTTGGTAGCAAGTTTATGGTAGGATACAGCCTCTGAGAGAAAGGCTGACAAACACAGACGACTGAAAATCTAGGAATTTATATCAGCAGGATCTGTCTTAGGTCTTGTAGGCATTCATGAGACCTGCAGAGTATAATAAATATCCTAACAGAGAAAGTTTTGTGTGGCTGATACACCAGCTCATACACTTCCATCAACCCTCACTCACACAGGGCCCAAAGCAAACTATTTATGTTCTCAACTTTCAACTCTCTAACTTTTCCTCATGAACACTGAGCATGATTTTACTGTACTTTGTATTTTGAATCCCTCTTTAATGTACTAAACACATTTTGAAAAGTATACCACTTTACTGTGTGCAGCCAAATGCTAGCCACGCTTCTCACAGGCAGTCTCAACAACCTGTGCTTTATCTAGTGAATACACAAGATAACGCACACAGAGCAGGGCTTATCTTGCCCAGACCCAGCGCAGCCTCACTGCCACGCGGCACAGCAGTGGCAAGGCACACACTGTCAAAACAAGGCTACCAGTCATTAGCACACACTTGGCTGAACCAAACACTGCACAGCTGTCTGCTGCAACAGTGCTGGATATGGAAATCTGAATTGCAAGTCAAAATAAACAAAAATCACCTTGCAGCACGTCAAGGAATTTAGCCCAAGGAACCTTCTGACCTGCTGCTTGCATCCAATTTAGCAGATACTATCAAGTACTAAGTTTAGCTAGAAACTCTCCCTACATAGAAAAAACTCAAAGGTAGTCAAGTCTTCCACGTGTTAGCTTTTAAACACCATCATCCAAGCAAAATATGATGCTTCTAAAAACTTAACTAATAATTTGGACTTTGCACTGAAGCAGACGGCGTTGCAGTTGGGGGCTGCTGCTCTGATGGGAGCTGCTAATTAAGAGCTGACAAGTAGTAACTCGTTAATTCTTGTGTTTGTACCTCACTGTAAGTGAGGCTACCTGTGGTGCTCGGCCCTTCCAGTGCAAAGTCAAACAGGTTAAACTCCATCCCTGCTATCAGCCACCATTTGGCTGGGACTCTGTGCACTTAATTGCAATGGAAAGGAGGTTTAAGGAGTTGGTCCTGGCCACTGCTCAGCTACTGGGTGCTGCCTTTTGGCCTCACAGCCCTTGCTGTGGACTTGCTATTGTTTCTTCCACAACACAGAGTGAAATATTTTAGGCTCAACAGCAGGAGGAAGCTAGGCTCAGTTCTGGTTTTTGTGGTTTTCATGCTGAGTTTGGGTGGTTTGGGAACTTAAACACAGTCTCAAATTCATATTTGTAAGTACTTTATAATATGGGGTCCAGTTTCTTAAAGTGTAACTTTTTATAGTAGGCATAAAACTGTGTATATCAGCAGTACAAAGAGTTCCAAACGTTTAGCTTTGTTCTGGTATTAAATAGGAGTCTATCATTAAAATCCAGATTTGCAAATGATGCAGAGTTTGGGTCCCTGGACTTTATACAGATCTCATTGTACTGTGAACTTCTGCAAGCTTAAAATTTAGTTTACAATTTAAACTGCTGTCAAATCTTATCTTTCATCACCAGTGTAGTGGGAGTGCGAACTCTTAGTCTTCCCCTCCTACAACAACCGTGATTAAAAGTGGCAATTATTCTTTTTTTACCTAGGAAAGGTACAGGTGAAAATGTCTTGACTGAGTAGCAGCATAGGTCATGCATGGGGCAAAACCAAAATGTTTAATTTCATGTCTGCCTTCCATAGCTGATGATCCAAAAATGTGGGGAGAAGCTGCTAGGGTGAGGACAAAGCTTTTGGAAGGAGAGAATCCATATTTTGCTTACTATTTATTTATCTTCATGAGTGTGCAAGATTATAGGCATAACCAAGGATTTGCTGGGCACCTGGTAGCAGGAGCTCTTTTGTAAGACTGAAGGTTATCAGAGATAAAGATTTTGCATACAAAGTAATTTTAAAATATTGAAGAATGAGCAAGTGGTTTGGTATATTAGATATTTATTTTGGACTTAATCCCAATACACTAAAATCAACAAATGCCTTTCTGCTGACTTTCCAAGGTTTTGGAGTAAACTTCCAACTGCTGTCTGATTGCCACATCCTCACAATGAAAACCTTATAGATGTGTTGAATGATGTTAGTGAAACTGAAACATGTAAAAGAAGGCTTGTGGCTGAAATAGGCAACAATTCTTTGTTAATTAAACTAAACTCATAAAATTAGACTATAAGTTAATAAAAGTTACTGAATTCTTCAGTGTATTTTTGTTTGTTGTTGGTTTTTGGCTTTTTTTTTGTTTTGGTTTTTTTTAATTAGATTAATTCAGGCTGTAATGCTGTAATTTTGGAAGTTATTAAAACACAGATTTTTGGATGTTGAATGTGTGTCATTCCTAATGAAAATCTTTTCATTTCACTGTTAGCTTAAGGTCTACACAGTCTATTCAAAAGAGGAAAGTTTATTAGCATAATTATCCTAAATATTTCCCATGTGCAAGTGCAATACCCCTGCTGAGCTGTGCAGCTCCACCTTTTGCATTTCCCAACCGCAAGGTTTGTAACCTTGATGTCATGCAACTTTTTGAGTGAGGTTTTGCATAGCCCCCTGAAGTGCAGTACAGACACAAAACAGGACTGTATGAATATAAAACTGTAATGTTTTGCTTCATTCTCTCTGCAATTTAATTTTTTCCCAACTCCTGTACACAGAATACATGAAAGCTTTTGCTTTTACCTTGTGCCATTTCAAGATGGCACTGAGCCACTGTAGAAATCAGAGCCAAGGACATTACAGAATTAAAGGCCCCAAGAACACTTTTACTACACATATGTGCAAGGTCTATTTTAATCTCTGATACTGCATTTATCTCATTTGTATTGTATTCCATTCATAATGATTAAGTCAGTGTCCTTCACTGGGGCTAAGGCACACAGCACTTGAACGTTAAGCTCAGACATTTTGAATCATCAGTATACAAATGGTAGTACTCTTTATTTTTCTTTTGGAGCCAAACTTGGACTTTCTTGTTTAATTAACTCACCCTGTTAGAGCGAACTTGACACAAATGTTGAGGTGCCAACCCAAATGAGAATTTCTAAAAGTGTAAGTGCAAACAGAGTATAGCAAAATCTGATACAAAGCATCAACACAAGATGCTGAGAAAGACTGAATAATAGACATACACACCAAACAAAGGCTGTCAAAGTGGTCTTATCATCTGTCAAACAAATATATGTACAGGACTAAAATGCATTCTGCTGCCTCTCCAGTCAATCCCAGTCTGGAATTTCACAGACAACAGCAAATGCCATCCTAATATTTGAAAGAAACTATGCTTTTTCCCTGTCTGGCAGAAATCGGTGAATAAAAATTTATCTAGCAATGCAAGTTTGGAAAAGAGAAGTGCACAGCTCCCAGTGAAAATAATGTAGTTGAAAGAGCTGAAAGCAAAGAGCCAAAGCTGTATCCAGGAAAGTAGTTACACCAGTTTCTTTCACGTGATTTTTCTAGTATTGGTCATCACGTTTTACTCATGGTGCTGTGCCTAGGTAAGCTGAAACTCATAATATATTTTTTGCTACAGATCTGTGTTAAGACAAGGTTCCACACTGATCTTCTAAAATAAGCAGTATTCATAGAGAGTTAGTTTTTATAGCCAGTTAAGAAAATTAGCAGTTACATAGGAACTCCAAGAACCACACAAGTTTCTGTTTTACTGAGAAAATATTGTTTCAAAGCAGTTCTGGGGAGGTTTAGACTGGACATTAAGAGACATTTCTTTACCTGCAGGGTGGTCAAACACTGGAACAGGCTTCCTAGAGAGCTGGTTCATGCCCTAAGCCTCTAAGTGTTTAAGAGGCATTTGGCATTTTCTTTTAATAACATGCTTTAACTTTTGGTCAGTCCTGAAGTGGTCAGGGATTTGGACTAAATGATTACTGTAGGACTCTTACAACTGAAATATTCTTTTCTATTCTACTCCTAATTTATAGGAGCACTGAAAATGCATACACTGTTAATGCATTTATCAAACTTCCAAACATAATTCCAGTTAAGAAATCAATTTAGCTTGGTTTGGTTTGGTTAAGGCTTAATTAATGAAATTAAGTTATGATAAATAGTTTCCACAGTGAGGCTTGCACTAGTGTAAGTTGCTTTAAAAACACAGTTCTTGCAAAACGATGCAAGTTTCTCATTAAGATAAACTTCAGCTTCCATAGTAACAAAGTCTCTTATTTTCAGGATGATGATGTACTAGACTAATATTAAATAGACTTTAAGCTGCTCATCTCTGAACACTACTCATCTAGCGGCAAGGAAAATTTCCATACAAAATATGGTCCAACATTAATAACTTCAACATCACTAAATAATACATGGTTCACACAAGGTGTAAAAAGATCATGCTACATACTTCTTGTCCTCTATCATGAAAAAGAACGAGTTCTCATCAAATTTGTTTGTTTGGGGAGTTATCAAAAATAATGCTTGCACCCAAGCTGCTGTCAGCAGCACTCTGGGCTCCCCTGTACAAATGCACAGGCACATGGACACAAGCAAGGCACATACACCTGCCTTGATGAGAATGGCTTCAACTAACATGTTTTACCTTCCATTTGCCACGGACTAAGAGCATGAGGAGGGTCAGTTACAGAAGATTAAATGACATATGGAGATAGGATCATGTTCTGAACCCGCACTGCACACTAACACAGGCTTTCTGTGCTTTAACTCCACCCACTACCAAATCCCATATTTTCCAAAGTAGCCTGAAACTAAACCACTGAAAGATGCTCAAGGAGAATCCATGGAAGGAGTTAACTCCTAATGAGCAGTCTGGGCTATTTCCCCATGTAGACAAGCCCTTAGTAAATAGATGCTTCCTGTCCTCTCACTGGCTGTAGTGAGCAGAGATGATTAATGCAGCTATGCGTCCTGACAGGCTCCAATGCTCACTTGGTCGTAAAACGGGAAAAATCATGGCCAGAGAAGGTTGATGGTGAGGGCTGGAATTTCGGTTTGGATGATAAATAGATGCCACTTTGATTCTGCAACTCCCTCCAATAAAAAGTGATAGGTGGAAGACATCTTAGAAAATGTTAAGAAATATAAATGAGTAGCTCTTTCTCGGAAAGCAAGCTTTTGATCATCATCTTCCTTTCTGCTCTGAAAGCTAAGGAGCTTGGTTGTTTTGTAAGCCCCAACTGAACTGATGCAGTAAATTTCTCTGTCACTAAGTAAGGTATAATAAATAAGGTATGATGACATAAATAAATACATGATTTTTCATGGTATATTAGCAGGGAATGTAATTCTGCATAAGGTCAGTTTCACACTAAACAATGAGAGAGACACATTTTCCAGGTCACAGAATTGTGAATGTATAGAAAAGTACTAAATCATGAAAAAGATAAATTCATTGCAGATTATGTAAGCTATATGGTACAACACAGAACTGATGTTGACTGCTTTTCCCATTTAATGCGAGATTCCATATTGCCAGGTTTTTTTCTCTTTCTCTGAACTACGCACAACTGACACTATCTTCAAAGTACAAATTGTAATTCTGGTGGTAGCAACAGGACCTAAACCTTAGATGTTTGTAACAACTACTCCTCTACTAGGCTGCATTTTTATTGACTAAAGACAGCTGAATCAATTTTTGTTGCTCCTTAACAAAAACAAAGTCTGTCTGAACTTGTTTCTTTCAAAGCTCTCCTTTTTGGCCTCTCCCTCTCTACAAATAAAAGCACAGCTACAGAATTCCTACAACTGCTCAGATATTGAATTATTTTAAAAGTGAGCAGCATGTTATGCAGGCATGACCACTTTTCTCCAGCAATAAGACCACAAGCAATATTAACTCTCTTGTCAACAGTCATCTCCAGGAAAGCTGATACTATATAAAGGAAACAAGTACAATTCTGAACCAACTAAAGTTTCCAAACTAAAGCTCCTTCAAGGCCAATATGCCTGGGCTTACCCTTGCAAACTTTCAGAAATACACTCAGGGCATTAAAACACATTGATCTGTAACGCAGGTAAGATGAGCCTAAGAAAAACACTGCCAAAGCTTACAGGCTTCTACAGCATTAATCAAAAGAAACTTTCAGGCAGAGAGAAGATCAAATTTTAAAATCTGAGCTTTAGATCCTGCTTCTGAAATTCAAGGTGAATATCAGAAATAATGGACTTGAAACTTTCATGCAATGCTCTCCCAGCTGTGGGACAGTTCATCAGGAGAAAGAACAATGCATTGTGGAAATGGAAGCCTTTCCCCTAGTGCTCACCTTGCTTAGACTTCTCTTCTACGTTTTTTAGATAATGTATTTCCTAGGTTGTACAATCTGAAATATATTTGAGGCATATGTTCTCTCCGTCACAGGCAGTACCCAAACTCTCTAATTACATGCATTCCTACACAGCTTTTCTCTCATCCTGTCCTAAACCAACTCCATCATCACTTCCTAGTGAAGCCTTAATCCCTATCCATGTCTGAGATTCCTTTTTTTTTAATACCTCAAAAGCAGGTAGTTTATTAAGTTTGCACTTCTTACTTCAGATTGCCCTCAGCTCTCCCCCCAAAACGTTCATGTCTGGACAAGGACAAAGCTTGCCTAGAGGACAATTTACAGACATGTGAGAACAGCAGTTTTCATGAAAAACAATGTACAGTGAAAAACAACTGCATTCATAACTAATTCAAACAAATCCTGAAGTGGAAAACAGCTGAGTATAATCATGATCCTTTTCTTTTTATCTTTGCTGCAAAAGTTAATAAATGGAAAAAATGAAGAAAAGAAGTTCCAAAACCATAAACTTTATAAAGAGAAACCTTGAAAGTCTAAACAATAATCAAACAAAGATCTTCCAAAGATCACAGCAGATATAACACCAGTTTCTCAGCAAACCTGGTAATAGCTGATACCAAGGAAACCTCATCCTGCCATTTCAGGTTGATATGTGCTTCCTATATGCCCTTTAAAAGAGGCAGGGGTGGAATATACCACTTAACTTTATAACCAGCTCTTGGTGTGGCTCATTGGGTGGCAGAGGCTGGGAAAAGGGTTTTTCTGGCACAGAATTTTTCCCAACACTGTAATCCGAGACTGCACTCTCAAATTTGTTGAGCTATTTCAAAGACCTTGGTCAAAGTTCTGTGTGATCTCTATTTATATATTTTCTATTACCTACAGCTTTCAGATGCTTCTAACTCTTATTTCTCATCTTCTCTTACCTGAAGCCAATTTACATGTCTTTATTTTTTAATGCAGAGAATTCTTCTTAAGGGTTCTCAAGGACCAGTAGCAGGTGAACTGAATTATGCATTTTTTTCCTGAAAATCCATTTCACATCAGCCTGATTCTTGCATGTTATATCCATTCTGTACCACTTCCTTGGTAAAGTAAGTACTTTGACCAGTGGATTGCTATTATATTCATATGCAAATCCCTGGCATATGCTGGAGCTATAGAGAGCCCTGTTCTGCTCTGGGACTTCAGCACTTTCCACTTGCAGAATGATGTTCTGTTGTCTCCACTGGTGGGTGCATCTGAAACCTATTTCTTCAAGCACTGATGATGGTGATGTCAGTGACAAGGAGCAGATTACAAAGGCCCTTTGGGGAGGACATTACTTCCCGAACACTCAAGAGCTCTTCCTGCTCTATCATTATCTAGGGCTGAGATTTATTAAAGGCAACAGGACCATACTGTTCTGTTCTCATCCACTTCCTTTGGACACCAAAACATGGGATTAATAATTTTGTCAGCAAAACTAGGACTTCATTTTTCAGATTATTTCACTTTTCACTACTGCCAGCATTTGGCTGGGGTTTTATTTTACTCCTTTAACCTGAATGCAGAAGAATGACAGGGAGCTCTGACACCACGACATAGTCCTACAGGGTGGGGGAAATTCCTAGATGTGCAGGACATAACTGAATAGTGTGCCATCCCTGTGGCTACCAACTGACATAAAAGCCCAGAAAAATTCACCAATACTACAATCAGCTTCTCCTAAATTTCAGAAAATGTCATTCATTAAATACAGCCTCCTGTTGTGATTTCTGCAAAAATCTTTTCTGCGAAATGCAAAGAAAATAAACTGCAAGAATAACATAACATTATGGTGTTATCACAAAGGCCAAATCTATTGACTTGTAACTTGGATTTACAATACACAATTCTGCAGGAAATAAAATACAGGAATTCTGGCAATCTTTCCAATTAATATCTTATTTCATCATGTGGGGTTCTTTTAACCTAGTCAGAAGACCTGGAGTCCACTGTGCTGCTGGAGCACCTGCCTAGAATGACTCCAGTTGTGATACCTGATGCTGAATGAAGCATTGAACTTGGGGCTACTTCAGCAAGCACTAGAAACCACCTGAAACACAGTCTAGCACTTCATCATCCTCTTAAGCTGCTCCCTGTCCTACAGGACTGAATGCAAAGTGGAAGCAGAGAGGTCATTCGCTCCTGGCAGAGTTTTGGAAGCTGGATTACCAGATTGCTTGATTTCAGACACTCCTTAGGAAAGTGGTTATTTTCTTTCAGGGGTGTAACTTTTCTTCTCATGTAAGTCAAATCCATTAATGAAGAACACCAAGCCTAATCTGGGAGGACTTCACAAGAGTAGTGATTTCCTTACAGGCTTTTATGGCTGCTTCTCTTTGATACACTTACATGCGAAAATTCCTTCTAAAATGGTTTCTGGAGTGTGCTCGGTCCCTGTTTCTCACTTGTTCATGCCTGTTTCCTAGAGATTTAATTAAATTTTTCATTTTGCTCTTTTGAGTACAAGACAAAAAGCAAGACAATGAGAGCTTCCTTTACAGTCAGCAGCAAGGTTTCTTTGTTTCAGTGAAAAAACCCGGTGGGTGACCACAAAGTGACCAATGCCTTATTCTATTCCATACCATGAAATTTAAGATGTTTTTCACTGTTTTCACCTTCATTAATAGAAACAGAATGTGTTCATCCAAGTGATGACATGCTGAAGGAAAACCTACGGGATACTGAACTGGTCATTTTAAACTGAAGAAAGAAAAAAAGGTATTGTTTTAAAAAGCTTCACATCTGTTCCCCCAGTGCTGAGAGATTCTGACTTTTACTACCTTTTTTCTGTTGCAAATAGTCTGTTATTTATTTTTAGATACGAGATTTCCTACTGAAACCAACTGTTGGTTTATAATCTTTGCTGAGTTCCAACAACAGAAAAAAACTCCTTTTGAGGAGTATTTTCAGGTATTGTTTGTTGCTTTCTTAAAGCAAGAAATTGCAACTGCAAGAAATTTTACTGTCTAGTCTAGCAGCATGGTTGTTAAACCAGACACTGTCCTGTGCTCTTACTGCAGCCTTTGAGCCATAATGGTTTTGGTGTGCTAAAGAAGACACGGACATTCATGTCAGTCTCTGGATTGCAACTTCTGAGTTTATGACAGATGGGAAACCAACAGAGGAGTTAAAATCCTGTGAATCCACGCACAGCTTATAGCCAGTAGCCATCTGGCTGGGGATCTACATAATACCACAAGAGGATGACAAAAAAAAAAAAAAAAAAAAAAAAAAAGGCAGTTTCATTTGCACTTCCATTTTCCATTTTTCATCCCTTTCTTTGTCCAGTCTGGTTTGAATATACTATCTTACTTACACTTATTACAAATAGTCTTTCAGCAATTTCATACAGGTTAAACAACTACAATATTTGGTCACTTTCCACACAGAAAAATAAATTCAGTGTTAGGTAAAAAGTCCAACACACGACAGCATATAAGGTTTTCTATAGTAACAGACAAACAGGCAGCATTTAAGTGAAGTGCAAACATTTCAGGAAAGAACAGAGAAGGGAAAGCACCAAGCAACCCCATTCACCAGGGCTTCCAGTTGCTCTAAAAGCAATTCCAGGCAGAAAAAAATGTAATACAGGGCCCCTACAGTATAATTATTTGAGAAAAAAATGTGGCCAACAAAAGTTACCTAACCTGTTCAGAGAAGAAAGAAGCTCTTTAGCCCTAAAATGTGCTGGAAAGGCTGAAAATCTGGTTTTCAAAGCAAAAAAAAGTAAAAGCTTTAGTAAAAACCCCTTTTGCACAGCAGTGAGTTCAGCTGGCTTGAGACAGGAAACATGCAAACCTTCCTTACAGACAAAAACTCTTTTTTGCCTCAACCTGCTGAAACGTCTAGCCTAGGCATTTTCAGCCCCTGCATGTTTGTTGGGTTTTAGCTTTCTCAAAAGAGCAGATTTCTGAATCTGAAAGAGGAGAACCACCACACCAAGAATTCTTTTCCCTGTGAGCTGTTTTGCAAAAATGAGAGCATATTAAGCAACTCGAGAACAGGAAATAACACTGACAAACAAAACTGATATTCTTTCCATAATGTGGTCACTCAGAGGAGGACATTTGAAACTTCATCTCCCCAAATCAAGAAATGTTTATTCTACTTTTGGCAAGGCTGCTGAATGTCAGTGTGCTCCCTCCTTCTAGTCCAAGTGTTTTATGATCCTTTCAGTGAAGCAGATTGTCACACTAGAGTAGAAACGAACACTGAGCTGCACAGCTTTCTCATAAAGCTCTCTCCTTCGAAAAATGTTGTTTTATTGGTCCCAAGATGGCTTGTGGAAATACAGTAGTAGGCATGTGGGAATGTAGCTAAAATCCCCTCAGCTCACCTGCAGCATCTGGCACTGCAGGTGAGGGATGCTGAACTCCAGCTCCACAGCCAGAGTCCTCCTGCGGCTCTGTCCTTTTGTTACCGCAGCCTCCAACGTGAGAGGCTGGAAAAACGGATTGAATGCAGACGTCTATTCCTGAGCTAATCACTCCATGCTCCCTTCACACTTGACATGATCTACTCAAGGCTACAATTCATCTTGTTGTGAAGCCGACATCGCAAATAGGTCAGATGAATTAAGCCCTAAAATTAACCATTTCTCTCCAGGGAAGATAAAGTGAGATTAGGATGAGAAGTTCATGCGGCTGGATTTAAATCACACACACTGCACTCAGGTACCTGTTTTAACCAGTGCCTACACTTGCCTGGTATAAGGTCATGCTTACAACTGAATTTCTTACATCTCAGCTAAGGGCTCTAGCCAGCATATTATTGATTTTTCTGCTACTTTGCCTTTTTTGGATGAAAAATTTCATCAATATGTTTTCATTTTCCATATGGACATCTTTGAATAACTGAAGATATCTTACTTTCCCCATCTGCCTGAAGAAAAATAGTGCAGTTGTGTTTTTCATTGAGAAAGGCTTAAATAACTGCAATTTTTCCTAAAAAGCCCCAAACAAAGCCAGGGATATTTCCTTTATAACCCAAGTGATATCACTGCAATTCTAGTAGAAGATTAATGACAATGTCTAATATATACTATAATTTTCAATGTGAATAATGTGTATTTTGAATTTTTTTTCTTGTCAGATTGAGTTTTTAATTAAGAAAAAATGCAGTGTAAGACACTTTTTAATTTTTCTTCTAAGAAGTGTGATTTTAATAAATGTGGCTATCTATCCAGACAAAATGAAACTGCAAAAGCATAAATGCAGAATTTTCTTCAGTGTTTTACAACAATACTTTGATCAAGTAGAAAGTGAATTAGAAAATTAATATCCTTAGTTATTTCAAGAGGCTAACTTTCTCTGACTTTGACTCCTAGGTCACAAAGCTGTTTATTTCAGGTCAGCGGTACCTTTGTATAAAGTACAAATTTTTCATCCCTTTTTATAATGTTGTGGCCTTTGTCCTCTATATCATATCACTACTGGAACTGTCATCTCATCCTCTTTTCTTTATCAGCGCTCAGTTAATCAAATTTATTTGGTTGGTCTGAGCTTGATTCCTGCATGCATTTTCTGATTACTTCTAAACAGTTTAACAAGTTCAATAAAAAGTAGCTGCAAACTTATAAGCAGTAAAAAATTTCCATATTGATGTCTTTGTCTTGTAATTTAAAATAAACACCTTCCTTTATTCCTTCAATTTGACCTTGACTTTTATGGACTCCATGGAAAGTTATAAAACTGAATGTAAAATAAATTTTAAAATGCTGAAGCCCAGGTTTCAAGCTCTGTTCCCAGAGAAACTGTATATGGAATTACATCCCATGGGCCAGCGAGCCTGCTCACAGGCCATGCCCCAGTCCCTTCCAGGACTTTACTCTGGAGGAGTCATCCAGAATTTCACAGTTAGGAGTCATCTGATGCTGTAATTCCAGCCTTCAGCCTTGGAAGCCATCTTTATCTCTTCCTTTGATTTATTAAGGGTTAATACAATGTTCTTTTACCTGCTGAAACATGTTACTCTTTCCTAATTTCCTGACTAAGAGGGAACTGCATCTAAATTCATTCCTATAGGTTTTACTTACAAAGGAGGACCTCGCATAGGATTAATTCTGTATATACTCCTCATGTTGCACTTAAATAAAATATTTTAACCAGCAGTTGTTATTTAGAGCAAACCACTGAAATAAAAAGCTAAAGTAAAAATCAGATATAAAATACACTTCCATTTTATGTCAAAAGAAATTGCCTACTTCATGCATTCAATTATCTTACTGCTGCTTGTAAGAGATGGGGGATTTTGGCATGAACTATAACAACTGATTTTTACAAAGAGTTGAATTAATTCTCAAAGTAATGTGCAAAAGCTGTTCAAGTTCACTTCTATTTGATGTTGGCTCAGGCAATTATGTGCTTTCACAGCATCACATCGCCAGGATCTTTTGTTTCAGACCATGCCAGTGTCATTCAACGCAGCAGCAGCACAGGCAAGCAGGGCACTGCTCTGGGAGAGTGAGATATGATATGATGACATACAGAAACTGCATCCTACCCCTAACTACTGCTAGGAGGAATGCTTCAAAGAAATTAGGCACTACAAATAACCAGAATGAACCTTACTAATTGCAGAAAGCTTTGCAGCTGACAGAGAGGAACGAGGCCTTTCCAGATGCTACAGGTAACGCGCTTATGTCTTAAATCATGAGATTTGATTGCCCTTCTCTAGATGTGCTTTGCTGTCACTGTTATTAGACTTTATATCATCAAGCCCTTTTTGAAAATTGAACCACTGTATTTAACTATATGACCTCCATGGTATTTATGCCTTATAAAATTACAAGTTACTCATAAATATCTGATTTCTTGATCTTGTTTTATGAAGCTGAAAAAGAAGAAAAAAACACTGCACGATCATTTCACCTCTTGTTTCTTATTACTAATTTTTTTATACTATTTCACTTCCAAAACAAACAGAATACACATCCATCCCATCACCTCACAGACAGGGCCTGTTACTCCTCTTTATATTATTTATATTTCTATACTTTATAGGACTTTGAAAATTTAAAAATTTTAATGTTATGACTGAAAACATTAAGTCTTTATCTCTTCTTTGATTTTTGGTCTCTTGCTTACGGTTACCAACTGCAGCAAGATGACTTCCTGATACAATCCTTTAATCCAAACCCCTCCGGCAGGACCACAGAGGAATGAAAAGGAGTTCCAGAGACAGTTTTTCCCCTTCAACTATTCTCTTTAAGAGTTATGGATTTTTCTTTACTCTTTGAAGACATCTGTATTAAATTAAGTACACAACAGTAATCCTAACAAACCAAAAATTTATTAAAACAAAGAGAAAATGGAATAAAACCAAAATAAATTGTTTGCTTAACATAGCTGAATTTACAGTTCTCATACATTAAACTAGATAAGGCATAAACTAGATAAGCTTGATTTCACATTAAAAAAAAACCCCAAAACAAAGAATCCTGTAGTTTATCCTTTGAAATTAAATATCCTTTCTGACCACACCAGTTAGCCTGTCAGTGCCACTTGCTGCTTGGAGATCAACAATTCTGTTTTTGTCTCTGACAGATATGCTTAATAAACCCTGGTTAAGGTTTCCTAAACACTTCTCTGAACACAAAAAAAAAGGGCTTTGGTAAACAATTTCAGTCTCCATTCTCTGAAGAGTTACACCATCGAGGAAACACAAAACCTGAATTATGATTTATGACTGGTTTTTCAAGGTTTATGACCCAGCTCAAATATTGCCTTTTGCTAACCATCCTGGCTCAGTCTCTAGGTTTTGGCCAGACCCATGGGCAAATCTCATGTAAAGTGCACTCCCTACTCCTTCCACTTGTCACATGTGATGAGTTATAGACAAGGAATAAGGGTCACTCTTAAAATCAGCTACGTTTCAAAACAAAGTCCAATGGACATTTTGAAAAAGTCAGTCTTGATTAATGTCTCAAATGACAGATTGTTCTTTGTTTCCACCTTTATGGGTTTTAGGACTCGCATACACAGTTTTTGCACAAGTACCCTGTGTCATTTAGCAAGTGGTATTTCCCTGACATAAGCAGAGTGACTCTTGTACAGATATAACAAAAACTGATCTGTAATGGAAACTTTTGCCACTTTGGAAGTATAATGAAAATGGCAGGCTTGTTCCTCATACACAGTCATGGATGCAAACATGGCAGCAAAAATGGTTTAGATAACCAGAACTTCTTTGTGTTAAGCAAATAAAGACAAGTTGCAAACTGCAGAACAGGCTCCACACCAGGACAACACCAAGGTACCAGAAGAATGAGGACAGCAGTGGTGAACAGATCCCAAAGGTATCCTGGGATATTAAGTGTAAATGTTCTCATCTTACAGAATGGTCTAAGCCATTCTCAACCCTTTATTCTCCAGTCTCTCCAATAAATTTGAAATGAGAAAAAAACCCCAACATCCCAGACAAAAAACACTGGAGCCATGAAAGTGATGGAGCTACCTAACACTATCCACACAGGTTTGTCTGATGTGATACAACCCCAGAGTTAAACCAAGGCTGCTGTAATCTGCCATGAGAAACTAGTAATCATGACTTGAAAGCAGATTCTTACTGGAGAAGGTTAGCTAGTGACTCCCAGAGCTGGAACTATGTCACACACCATTTTTGGTGTAACTGCAGGCTTGGAAGAAGCCTTTCACCAGCAGGAATTCAGGGTGTGGCTGCACTTTGGTTCCCTAAAGCCAAAAGCAAATGAACTATGATCTCAGATCTGTTCAATAGAACATTGCATTAATTTAATTATTTTTTAAATTATGAAATCATACATAGGACAGTCTTTCCAAGCTCCAGATAAGTTAATTTCAGTCATTACAGAAGCAAGCAGAGTTACACAAACATTCAATTAAAATAACCTCACAGAACTTTGTTTAAATTGTATCATCACTCTGATGATATCCAAAGCAAAACATAAAATAAAGGTCAAACTAGAGAACACTATGGAGCAAATTAATACCCATGAAAAATGAGCACAAGGAAAACAAAACTATTCCCCAATGAAAAATGGTAGCAGAGGATGTGAGAAAGGATGTTATTCCTCTCCTTTATTGCTGCTCATCTAACAGAGAAAAAGAAAGAGAAAAGGAACTTCAAAATTTCTAATGGCAAAAAGATAACCCTGCCTTATCACATAACAAGGAAAGAGTTACAAAAGAAGGTGCATAACCAAAATAGGACCCACTGCTTGCACATTTCTCTCTCAAGCTCCAAGAAACACAGACCCTGCCATAGGTGATTTTATTTTTTCAGTCTGCTCAACAGTTTCTTACAAGGAAATAATTTTGCAATTGACTTAAGGCAAGGATTCCTTCTTAAAAACAACCAGAAAAAACTCCTAATGCTTTGGTAATCTCTCTGTTAATCCTCTCTATACATTATCACTGGAAAAGACTTCAAAACTGATTAATCCAAAGATAATTATACTCAACTGTTCACCAATGAGGAATAAAATTGTATTGGAAGGCAGCTAATACACATCTTCCTTAAAGAAATAAATCAAAAACTCTTTCAAAATGCTTCCAGATGTATATGTTGATAATAACAATGAAAGCTAATTAATCTCACCTAAAAATCTCTAGTTGATTCCTTTCAAAAGAAAGTTTTTTTCCATTTTATAGAGTTTTTGCACACATTTGAGATGAGTCCAAGAATCTACCCATGCATTTAATTATTTCTACTGCAGAAATGTTTAGATAGCATGCCTATATCTGTGAGAAGGGAAAGGCCTCCTTGTTTTTACAGGAAAAATATGTAATATGTTAGCCATAAATTAGCATGCTACATTGAGTAGTAACCATGAAAAATCAGCCTTGATACAAAATTCAAATTAGTCAGAAATACATTAATTTTAGATCCTGACCTTCTGGCTACCACTGCAGTGGAATACAATTAACACTTTTCTGAGGCTCTCACAATGTATATTCAGAGGGTTTATGACTAAGTGATATAGGAAATGATAGAAGGGACTCTTTGAAGTACTGCAGACAAAAAAGAACATTGAGAAACAGTATCTGCCATGTTTACACACAAATATTCTGCATAAGCAAAGCCAAGCTAAACACATCAACAGGACAGCTTCTTTACAAATGGTCTTACACTAAAAATATGAATGGCAGAAGTCTACTAACAAGCTAATGTTTTAAAACAAGAAAGTGAGGACAGAGTGTATTTTAAGGACTCATTTAAACTCAAGTGTCAGAAAGGTCAGCAGAGTTCTCATAATTATCCACACTTGGAGAGGATGCTGAAAGAGTGGGAGTTGAGGCCCCATTTCAGGGGTAGGTAGGTGTGTACCAATGCTGCTAAACATGCTGAGTTCTTTTATTAAAATACCTTCAATTACCTTTAGTTTTAATAACTGAATTATCCTATTGCCAAAACCCTACAAAAACTGATTACAATTGTGACTGTGCACCCAGGTTCTGTACAATCATTTATGGACTGCTATAGGATAATTAACAGATGTACAATCCAAAACAAATATTTGTGACATCTCTGCATTAGTATTTGCAATCATTTATGGAAGTTAAGGTAGGATCTTTTAATACTTGGGCTATAAAGGTGTTGATTCACCAGGGCTCTTGACTACAGCATGGTTTACCTGGAATTCAGGAATGCTCAGCAAAGAGCTGCTCCACACCAAAGCTGGAGCAGTTGATGGACAGCCAGGCTGGAAGTGCTCAGCTGCCCTGCTGGAGTGCTGCCACTTGCACAAATAATTAAGTATTTATTCTAACATGGCACAAACCCTCAAATCCTAGATAGCTGCACATTCCCTAAGGTTAGAGACCAAATGTCCATGTGCCACACTTACTCACTAAATGTAAAAGCTTAAGATCATACTAGGCAGGAGAAACTAACTCTCATGTACATGATAAAAACCTCCAGTGCATAAACATTCATTACTGTGATACTGACCATTAGTTTGTACCTGAAATTTAATTTTTCTCATCCATACAGAAGCAGGAATTAAAATTACAGCAGTTTTCCTTTTTTAAATTGTATTTTTAATTGTACTGACTACTGAAAGCAAAACTCTTACAAAAACCAGGTGTTTTTAAAAATCCATACCTATTTCAATTTTCACAAAAGAATCTGGAGAAAGGAAATTATGTGCTACATTTTCTTAATACATTATGCCTCCAGTGACCTTCAGCTCTGATGAAAACTGCCACTACTCATCTTTTTTTTAATTACTAACACAAAGCTCTGGATTAGTTAAAGAGCTTATGAACTCTTCAATACTTCAAATACATTGTTGAAGGCAAAAATGCAAATGGCCTTCATTCATAACATTTTAAGTGCAGGTGACAATTCTCACAATGGCACTGTAAGAAAGCAGAGGAAATCACTCTCAATGGGTTTGAATGACCCCAGGACAGAGTGACCAGTGTGACCAGACCAGTGTGAGAGAGGAGATGGTTGTGAGATGCCCCCCATCACCACCCAGGAGCATAAAGACAAACAGAAAAGCCCTTGTTCACACGTGCCTGGCGAAGAAGAGGTCCCACAAGGTCAGGGCCTGAGAGGGACAGAGCTCCTCAGACAGATCCCCATGAGAGTAGGACTGGGAAATGCTTTCACTGGAGATAGCCTGGCACCACTGTGCTCAGAAACCAGGGTGATGATGGGATGGTAGCAGGAGCTGCATAGAGGTAGAAACTGGCAACAGAAAAATTCTGTGGTATGGTTCAGTCTAATTCCAGAGGAGGAAACATTATCCTCCACTGGGTCATGTCCACAAGTTGATTCCATGGCATAATCCCACAGCTCAAAACCATAAATTGATGTATTTGGGCAGTACCCTCAATACTGGACTTGTCATAGGATGTAGAGCTCCAGAATACTAAATACTATCCAAGCCCCAGGAAAATATTTAATTTCCAAAGCTCACAGATAACCTTCAAAGAAGATACTAAGACCAGGTGACTGGGTAGCTAATTTTCTCTAGTGTAATTCCCAGCACCCTACAGAAGTTGATTTTTTGTAAGATCCTTCAAAGAACTTCAAACGCCTGCCCACAAACTAAAGCTGGGGGAATCTAGTCTTTGAAAGGTCAAAGGGCTTGTCCAAGATCTGTAAATAGCAAAGACAAATCTCCCAGCTCCATCTCTCCTCCCTCACTCCACCATCATGAGTCAGAAATAATCCTGCACCAGAGCTTTATCCCAGGGATTACAGAAATTATTTTGAAAGACTGCATATCGGAAAAATACATAGATCTAAAGTTCTGACATGAATTCTAAATAATTAGATTTTAAGAGAAGTAGAGTTTCAGTTTAATTCTCTGCTCCAGTTATAGTCTCTCTTCTAAAAATCAACTAAAAGAAACTAATTTCAAAATATCCAAGATGAATAAACAATCTTTTCAGCACAGCAGCAAATCAGGTAGATGGATGTTTTAAAGATATGAGTTCCAAGTTTCACATCTCATTACTGCTTACAGCCCTCCAGTCTCAATCCTGACAACAGCCAATAGCTTTTATGAATAAGCATGTTCTGGAAGAGATGCTGGACTACATGGCTGATAAACAGACAGATAAGATGGAACAGAAATACAAAACGTCAAACATCCATTTACCACAAGTACCAGCCCAGGAGCCTGCAGTAATGTTTATGCAGATAAGAAAACAAAGATCAAAAAGAAAGCTATGCAAATAGTTTGGTTCTATTATTGATTATAAGATTTTGGCTTTGTAAATATAAATCAAATACAAATGTACAGCACTGCCAAGGAAATAAATTATATTAGATATCTACACATTAATAACAGTAAACTGGTCTAAGGAACAAATCTAGCCATAATTCAGTCAAGAATCTGTACAGAACCATACTATTAAATTTCTATGGTATGTGAAGAATAAAACAAGTTTAAGCAATACAGTTCTTCAAATCTTATCAAAAGCAAAATGACTGCAAACTCCTAAAGCAATGTTACTAATTTATCATTGTTACAGCTTAAGAATGTAGCCACGTCACGTAAATTGCTTCTCCCTCATGCAGTATCTTTGAATTGCTCAATTGAAAAAAAAAATCCGAACTGTATTACAAAGAGACTGCACTTTTATAGCACAGGAGGTAGCAGACAGTGAAACAAGAAATAATATAATGGCATGAAGAATTATATGCATTTTGCATCGGTCTTATCATTTATGTGACAAATAACAAGTGCACAAAAAATTGAGACATTCAATTGTTTTTCTTGAAGAAAAAATCTGTTTGGTACAGGGTAGCTAGCTGGAAGACACATAGATTTTTCAGAAATTCTGAAATGAAAGTAGTCAGTAACAGCTAAAATGCATCTCATACTACAAAATGCCTTCCTAACTATTTTGAGATGTTACAAGGTGTACATCTACTTCAATTAAAAACAGGATAAAGATATTTGGAATCCTAAACAACAGCTTTGCCTTCCCTGGATCTCATCCAAGAAGGAGTAGTAGACTTCATCATTTTTTCTCTCATAATTAAAAAAATGCTGGATTTCTCTTTCACTCAATTATACATTTTTCTGCAAATCCTTACTTTCAAAAGACAAGACAACGAAGAAAGAAAACATCAGGGCACTTACTTCCTTCAGGTAATTCATCACACTGATATAATTTTGGTACCCTAATTTCTGTTTCTCCCACATTCATGACCTGCTCACTGCTCTTCTCCTTTGCCATAGTATCTGCATACTTCTCTGCTGAATTCAGTTTATTTTAGTCATTTTCCCATACCAAGAGCCTTCTCAGTTGTCCAACTGATTTGCTATAAATTTTCATGGATTATAGGCCACCTCCCTGACATCCTCCCCTCTCCTTCTTATATCTTGTTTCCTGCAGTCGTGGGAAAGCAATACGAGATGTTTCATCTGTGCTCTGCCTGATTTTCTTGAAGGTTCTTATTGCCTTTTATTTCCCATTTGCCAGAATCTCAAAAAGCCCAAACAATCAATAAATCACAAATATTCTTTTAAATCACCCCAAAACTGCTTTGGAAGTTTATTGCATACAGTGAACATGAAAATGCTAATTAGAAGGAATAAAAAATAAACTGATTTATGTTTTTACTTGGTCACAGCTAACAGAAGAAAGCAAGCCACAGAAGTACATATCAGAAAGCAAATCTCATTATTTAAAAATGCAATAGTTCTTTTTACTGGGAGTGTTTTAGCTGCTGTTTCAAGTAAGCGACATAAGGAAATGTGAGAAGTAATTATATTGTCTCCACCTATTCCATTTTTTTTTTAAATCAGTATTTCTAATAATTTATAATCCTAGACAAGAAAGTTTTCTTCTCAATCTACTTTCTCTTGTTTTTCTTTAGAAAAAGAAAAGCTTGCGTAAAATCTATGCAACTATTTTTTGAGAAAGAATTAAAACAGACTTCCTGACCTGATAAGCCCTCTAGAAGACTCAGCTAAAAGTCTAAGAAATAGAAAAGCTGAGCTGCAGGAAGATTGCACTGACTATTCTGGTACTGAGTCTCCTGTCACATATGCCACTCCCATCTTTTTTAAGCAGAAATGACAATGCATGGCCAGTTGCTGACAGCCACCTTCAACAGCATAGTGGATAAATTTGTTTAAGAAGGTCTGTCCTGCAGGTATGGCCAAGATCACTTTCCAGCAGTGCTACAGGCTTGCTGTGACACCAGGAATGTTTCTTAACCAGTTTAAAAAAATTCCATCTATTTTGTTGAGATTTCATAAAAAGTCTTCATTTTTGTGTAAAATGGAAGAAACGCCAACATACACATGCTGATTACTGAACTCCAGTCACTCCTGAACGATGGATATTCAGATTCCATGAGTGAATACTCAGATTCAATAAGTGAACATTCCTGTTTAATTATACTATGAAAGAAATCCAAGAGGGTGCTCAACAGCACAAGCACCCTCTGACCTGAAGCCTGAAACCAGACAATTTCTGTAACAATATTCAGTCCTCTCAAAAGCTCTGAGGGCAGCTACAGATTGAATCACAGTGAATGCCTCAGCTTGTTGATGACAACAGAACTTCTGATGTCACAGCAAAAAGAAAAAATGGGCTATGAGCAAATGTAAATTGAAACACATTTCACTCTTCCCAGAGTTGAGACATTCACTCTGAATGAAAAAATAGCAGCACAGTGCTGCTATGAGAATTGCTAGCAAGATTAGTTGTCTCTTGGTGAAGATTATAAAGGAAGCTATTTCTCTGGAGGAAAATGATCCAACTTCTCTTGACATTCCTTCCTAAGTTACAAGCAGTTTCTCAATTTCAAAGTAACATTAATTTAGTTACTAAGTACAAAATTTGCTGGTTCTTATTGTAGCACTTCCTTTAAAACTTATCTGAATATCATAGTAGCAAGTGTTTTTCACTATTTCTAGGACCTAAACATAATTCCATTTCCTGCTACTATGGGTGTACTAGCAACTTGAAGTTCCAGCCATTTTTACTGAGCTATTAATCAATTTAGCATATTAAATCTGCTTGCCTTTTGCTTTTGCACTTGCCTTCATTGTTATCAATACCACTTTGTCTCAATCTTGTCTCTTCTTACTTCTAATTTTCTACTCTTCTAGTGCTACAACTATTGGCATATTATCTTTATTTCTTTCTGCCTTAGAAGCAGATCTGTTCACAGAATGAAATGGAAGTGTATGCCTTAGCAGCCATTCCCCCTCTAATTTATACTCCAAATGCCTCATAATACAGCAAAGTGCTGATACTGCTGCTTTACAGGGAAGAAACCATGCCATAGAGAAGTATATTCAGAATCTGTTACAAGCACAAAAATGAGACTGGTAAATCATTGCAGAAACCAGATGAGTTACTCTCACCAGCCCATGGTGGGCAGCCACAGCTCCTGGCTCACAATATTTCAGGTACAGCTCTCATGAGGCTGCCAGTCATGTACCTGAATAAACTCAGATCACTGGATTTGGAAGAAACTAGTCAACAAAAGTTGCTGAAGCAAAGAGCAGTCTAGTACTCAACACTGAGACAAGTATCATCCTTCATTTTGGGAGCTCTCAGCTGTCCAAAGCACAGGGTATAGGAGTTTTTGCTCATATCCACACAGGAATTTTAGTGTGCAATCCCCACAGGGTGAGCCAGTTTGGCCATGTTTGTCCTACCCAGCAAACACTTAAAAGCAGTCACAACAAATGTGTGATACAGGCATCATGCCAGGCTCTTCCATCTGAAATGCTCATGTTTAGATCCTACAGCCTGGTTTCCAATGCACACTTACCCAGACTGGCTGTGTGCTGTCATCCTCACACTAATACTGTGGCTTAAGTGGTTTTTTACTCTCTTCCACAATCACCTCCCTCTAGACATATTTGTAGAGATCATAAGAACCACAGGGAAAATATACATTTACCGAATTCCTGGTGCATGACATGAAGCTACTCAAATACATGGGATACTCCAGGGCTAGAGATGGAGAAGGTAACATAAGTAACAGAATAGTTTCAGCCTCTCTGTTGGAACACCAATGTCAACATTGAATTCACAATAAATCCAAATCCTATCTTATTAATACAAGCAGGTTGTAAATAGAAGTAATAAAGATTAGGTATTTTTACTGACTCAGCAAACAGACCTGCATGTTTCAACCAGATGCCTTCCCATCTAAGACACCTGTAAGGCCCACAAATACCAGTTCTTTCTCTAAATCAAGCTCTGACCAGAACTGACTCTGCTACAAGGAAGCTGGAGAATCTTTTAATTTGAAGAAAACATGAAGTATCCTGAGCCTTTCTTTTGTGCTGAAGAGAAGGAGTCCTAAAGAGAAATCTATCCTTAGCTTAGGGTTGCTAAAGTAGTGTTGGCTACTTGAATCCTTGGAGGCAAGGGTCTCCAGCTTTTGGAGTCAGGAACAAACCTCAGCAGAGAAAGTTACAGGAATTAATTTAAGGAAAACTGACCACATGCCTGTTCTCCTGCCTGAAAAGTTTGCTTTAATCCACTTCAGTCAATGGGGTAGAGAAAAGCAAACAAACTGGCAGGAGTTCTCACAGTACCTACAGCAGATATTCCTCTACAGTCAATTTTGAGAAAGAAAAGCAAGAGGGTGGTAAGTACTCCATGGTGAGTAGCAACTGGATTAGGTTATTAGTGTTTTTCCACAAACCATCTTGGCAGAGGATCTTGTAGCCTTGAATGTTTTTATGCCCTCAGCACTTTGTAAGATTTTTCTTTTTTTTTGTTTCTTTTTTTTTTCATTTTGCTGTCGGAGAACCATTACACAAAAAGCTGAGTCTGGAAGGCCTAGCGAAGGTACCCAACTTCAGCACCACAATTAACAGGGTGTGCAATTTAGGAAGTCTGATAAGTGGTTTTTATGCTTTGCTCTCTGAGAGATCAAAATAATTACACTCAATAACTAACACTGTCCAGGCAATTTTGCTGTAAATAGTCCTGAGCACCTCCAGTTAGCTTACAGTCAATGCACTATTTTGGTGACTTTATGCAAAACAGAAACAGTCCCCATCACAAATTTCTACTATAGACAAAAATAACATGAGCACATTAAGCTGCTTTCCCCTGTCACCCCTGATGAACTTCATATGGTAACCAGACCAAAGGCCCCCGCTGAGCCCCTGAAGCTGAATGTGAAACGGAAATATCACAAAAAAACACTGCCAGCATCCCAGAACATGACTCACACTGTGTAAGTACCAAATCACTCCATTTAGAAGATTCTCATCTGGTTATTCTGTGTGGATAGATCAAGCTCTCTGAAACTCCATTTGCTGAAGAAAGCAGACTGAGCACCAGGGTTCCTAACTTGGTAGTTGCCTCCTGTGCTAGTTAACTTCAGGCAAGTCACTGCATATCTTTACACTACCATTTCCAAATGCAAAACTAATTACACTAATCCCTTTTCTGCAGCACTTAAACATCTATGGACACAAAGAATCATCCTAAGAACTATTTATGTTATTAGAGCAAAGAAGTAAAATACTGAATGGAAAGCCAGGGCCAAATCTCTTCTGTAAATCTATCCCTCCTGACAAGTATAAACTCTTAGATACAGAAATTACTACAAAATGCTGTTTAAAATTGATGGACCTTCCCGAGCAGAGTAAAATGGAGAACTGCTAAGGGAAAACCACTGAACTAAGAGTAGGAAAGAAGTAATCCGTCCTAAGGGCCAGATTTTCAAAGATGTCTGAAAACAGATATGATGTCCATACGTGATGAGACTTTCAGAACCAACATTTATTCAGAGTCCCACTAACATGAATTGCAGTTAATTAGTGCTGCCTTTGCAGACAACTGCAACTTTAATCACTCTGATCATTGCAAATTTGACCCCAAGTAAACAAACTAAAACAACACTATTTAATTTTGCTTGTATGACTATTGTGGAAAACTTCTTAAGACAGAAATGTGACTTTTAAACTGCAGTTCAGCAATCCATAAATGCTAATGAGATCATGTGCTGTTTTGTCTTGTGATAATTTTTTCCTATTAAAATCTTGTTCTTTTTTTAACCTAATAAGCACATCATTAGTCTAAGCACGTTCATTGTTCAAAGTTTAAATTTACAGCTAAAATAAAGAGAGATTGCTCACCAATAACCAGAATTCTTTGAGACATGAACTCTTCATGTGTATTCAAACTACTGGACTACATATATGTCCTTTCAGTTAAGACCAGTATTTTATCTTTGCAATGAATAAGAATATAAGGTACTGACTGTGCTACTTTTGGTTTCCTCCCAACTGGAGAAAGAAAACTCAGATAAATTTTAAAAACTCTGAGGGAGAACAAAGTAATCAAAATAGAAAATGTTTATGTGAATTAAAGATATTTTTTAAAAGTTGCCTGTTGGTAAATCAACTCCTTTTCTATTTTATGGGCACTAGTACAGTTTAACATGTGACTTCAACAGCTACACCTGGCCACTAAGCACCTGAGGGCATGGAGTCTTTTATAGAAACCATTCTAAGAGCACTAAGGCAAAGCTACTGATGGAGCTACAGATAACATCACCTCCAGTACCTCAACTATTTCTTAACAATGTTTTGTGCTCTGGAGAAGTTCTCTGTAGTGACAGTGGGAGATTCATCTTAGCAGTCGGATAGCAGATTTTGACACAGTCTCCAACTGACTTCGACAGTCTGTGTGGAAATGTCTGAACTGTTAAACCCCCCAGAAAACACACAATGAATAGCCTGAAGCATTTAAATGTATGAATATAGAAGGAGACAACCCACAACATAAAAGTATAAAATAAAAAATTCTGCTTTAGAGGTAGAACACCAGCAATAAAATTTGGAGTTTAAAGAAAACCTGCTGATTAAAAAGTACAATTCTACCATGATTTGAGACAGAAAATGAAGAATGTTATTAATAAGAACATATGTGTCTCCTGCAAAAGCCTCTCAGGAAGTGGCCTTGATGAAAGCAGAAATGGTAAACACCAAGCCCAAGACCTTAATGAGGCTAAGTGAGAACTTAAACTCTTTTAGCCTTAAGCAGATATTCCATAACAGCTTTAATAAATGATAGAGGAGGAAAAAATATAAAAGGTAAGAAGTCACATGGATCTTATTTTCATAATGTGCAGCATGTGGGTGCTGGATGGCTTTCCTTGTTCCTTATTTCTGATTTTTTTTTTAATAGGAAAAAGTCCACTGATGACAAAAACTAGACAGACTCTAAAGTGGGTAAGATACTTGTCTGTCTCAGAGCACTGACAGATGGGACTTCATCCCCTTCACTTACACACAACAGGCTGGCTGCTGTCACAAGGGCTTGTGATGGCATTTTCACTAGGCTTGATACAGAAGAAACAGGTACAATTATTTAAGTTGAGTAACACAGAAAAAATTATTGCCAAAAATAAGGACAAGCCATTGGACAGACCAAAACTAAAAGAAGAGCAGTTTTCAGAATCCCATACATTGTCGTAAATTTTTCTGTTGTGTAAGTACATAGTACATTACATAAATAAATACATTATTTACTATCTTTACTAGAAATGAAGTTATGCAAAAAGAACTACTAACAATAAAACACATCAGTGTTAATATGGAAAGTCTAAAATATCTTCAAAATATTTCTTCCCATTTCTAGAAAACCAAAGAAACCCCAAACCTCTTTTTGTGAACAATCTATTTGAGTTGGGTATGATTTCACTCACAAGTACTAGTCAAAAGCATTTTTCCAGAAATCATTTTAAAAATGAAAGCTGTTTCCCCATCTACTTCTAATATCTTTGTCTAATGGGGTACATATGCACCGTGGATGAAGCATCTCTAAACAGACAAGTTATTTTTGGAAGAACACTGCGACAATTCTTGTAAATATTAGACTGCTTTGGTTATGCAGTATGTTCTAATACTGGATTGTTTTGATCTCCTCTGGAAATCCATTCCAGGTTAATATTGACTATTAATATCAATCAATTTTAAGAGCAAGCTTGCAGCTGTGAAATTCATATTTGTGCAAAATAACTCTCCACAACAGGATGTGGCTTGGGTTCTTTTTCACCTAGCTTTTACTCTACAGTAACAAACAGTAAGTGCTTCCTACTATAATTTAAGCAGGATTCTGAGAGACTGAGTGGTACATGAGAAAATGTGCCTTTGTATGCAGAAGAGAAATGTTTCTGTGCCAGCAGAGGATCACCACGTGCATATCTGTGATTGTTTAAGTCCTTCTGACATCACCACATAAATTGGCTCCCACTCCCCTGTTGACACACATGTAAAATCCATGCCTGATAACCTTGCAAAAATATATACAGTTTAACTACAATACAAACAAGCATTATTTCCCCTACCAGTGAATTATATCCATTCCTGCTACACAATACATCATATGTTTAACAGTGTACACTACTCAACAACTTAACCTATTTCATAAACCCTGAAAACCTACCTCTGCTATGAATGTTATTACTGAATATGCCATTTCATATTTTTCCTGTACTGTATCATGCCACACTATACTTATTCATGCACAAATACCAAATGTAATTTGGAGTAGGGATTTTCCTAACTTTTTTAATCCTGTGCTGTGATTTTATAAGTTTTCAAGTACATATGCATTACTATTTAAATAAACAACACTAACAAAATCCAGATGAAACTTTACAGAAATGTAGGTACTCAGAATGTAATCAACCAAACTGGAATTCAGCCAGGGCAACATCCCCAGTCTTGTGGAAAACACCATCAGACCATACAAATGGCTTGAATAGGTCAAAATTATAAGTACATAAATATACACTTTAAATGAAATTTCAAAACACAACACCACATCATCTATCACTTCGTGATTATCCAGCATAGCCATCTAAGGTGCTAGAGCCTCATTAGCAAACACCTTCTCCAGGCTACCTCCACTGCAGCCTGCTGTAGTCTGAGACGCAGGAAGTGAAGGTCATCATTTAAATTCAAGACAAAGCGACTGTAAATCAGCACTTCTGCCCGATGTGGGGTTCCTGCCACAGCAGCTCCCAGCAGCTCTCCACCCGCTCTGGCAACTCAGTTAATGTCATTAATTCGGAGGAACTCGGAAGAAAGGTGGGAAACTAGGGCTGTAATTTCAAGCTGTCAAGAGCTCTTTTTGTTTCTTCAATTTAGCAACTCACATGTGAAAAGGTTTGATACCCACTGCAATATTGCACTTCATATATTGTTTGATAAACATCTGGTCACCACAGCTACCAAAACGGGCTGAGCTCAAGTGATGCTTGTTTGCTCTCCTGCAAGGACTTCAACCTTCTTTAACAGCCTGTCCTTTGACAGCTCCTAAACTGCAATTCAGCCACCCAAACCCGCTTTTAAGAGGCATCTTCAGCTCTTCAAAACCTGAAAGTATGTTGCATTAACACTGACACTTTGCTTTTATTGTCACTGAATTCTCATTTTCCTTTGACATGCTGCTGATTTCAGCACCTTTCTTTCTTTAACCTCACTGAGTTGCCTTCCATGACTGAATTCCCTATTTACTGGTAAAGAAATACACAGCAAGGACACAGCACATTCGTCTGAGTTTGCAGCCCTTTCAATGTTCTTCCAAAACAAGGAGAGCAAAAGTATCAGATCCCCATTAAAACTGCCTCACTGAGGTCTAACTCAGCAGTGGGATGGCATTTGTTAAACCTTTAGTCAAATTCCTCCTCTGCTGTCAAACTCGTCATGTACATCTATCATGACATTACTTCAAAAAAAGAATGACATCCCAGAATGCCCAGATGAAAGTATAAGAAGAAGCTGTACCAAAATTGCAATAATCTAACATAATAAAGCAGAGGAGCTATTAGAAGTCAGAGAGTGAAACTACTGAAAAATTCTCTAATTAAGAAAACACCAAATAAGATGAACAACTGACCATCTCCTCTGTTTAGAGTCTCTCTGTTGAAGGTACAGGGAGATATTTAACATGATCATAACTTCTCATCTGATGAAGCTTTCAGTGTAGATCAGGAAAGCACAAGGAAATAGGAAAGGGATCCAGGCACAAACAGATGGAACTGGCATGTCTGGATTCTGAGCCTTCATGGAACAAGAGGGAAATACAGTTCCCATCTTCATATGAAACACAACTTTCTTGTTCCACCTGCACTCAGACAGACAACAGCACCTCACAACAACATGAACTTCTCTTTCCATCTCTGCAGGGAAATAACTGAAAAGCACATGGGTGACCCTTTAAAAATCATTGGTGCCAAGTGCATCACTGCCAAAGAAATTACCATCTCTCTCTGGACAAGATGCTTGCCTATTGCATACCAAGAGGAGATTTATTTGATTGTGAGTAGCTCCTCTCAGAAAATACAGGACACTTAAAAGCATCACAACATTTTCCTCTGCTTTTCACTGCCACTATCAGCTGCTGCTATGCTTATTTCCTTTGTTATGTATTTTGATTATTGGGTTTCTATAGTTGCGGCATTTAAGTCCAAGGTATTAAGTTTTCTAGTTGACACTGACATAAAATACAAACTTCTCCCACTTTCTTTCACATGATTATACTTACAGAATAAGCCATTTTCAGAGTAATATTTAAATTCAGAAAGTTATTTGGGGTTATAATTTTAAAATGTGGCTTTCATTTACATGCTCTCAAACTATGTCTGTTATGAAAATATTTCATACAAGCTGCTGCCTAATTAGATGACTTAATGTTGCAAAACTCTGTATTTAAAAGAACTGCCAAACAATATCAAAATCAGATTTTTTCCTTTGTTCGCTATGATGTGTTTTTTTCTACTTATATTAGGTACAGAACAAAAAAGTGATAAAACCATGAATTCATATTGTGTTTTCCCTTATAATGTTCATCAGTTAACTGGAGTGTTCATAGTTTGTTTGCTTTTTGTTTTTCCTTTTTTTTTTTCCAAAAGTGACATTTAGAAGCCAATAACCCAAAGCATATTACTGAACACTTTAACAGTGTCCAATAGGTAGACAACGTAGCTGCACAGTGATTAAACGATTTAACTGCTGGATCAATGAATGCAGCATGAATTAAAATGGCTGCAAGCTTTTCCAGGCATAAGATGAGTCCTAAAAAAAAAAAAAAGGTACCTTACTTTTCAGTTCACATTTCAAAGAAAATGTAACCATTTCTTTTTAATGGTTTTCTTAAAAAGAAAAAAACCCATGTTTTCCTGACAGAAATAACACAGCTTTATTCTAACATATAGTGACTAAACCATATATTTTAATTGTCAAAGATCTGACTACATTTTGCCATTCTCACACTGAATAACCTCACTCAAGAAAAAAAAAGCAGTCTTTGCTCAGGAAATATAATGGTGTTAGGATCTGGTCCAAAGTGAACTGTTATCTCACGCGTGAAGATAATGAATGTTAATTTAAAATAATGTTCTTTCAACTCCAGGGTTTTTTTTTTTCATACAATCAATCAGGCCTGAAAGTGTGTGCGTGCATGCTCTCTCTCGCATGCACTCTCTCTGTCACTCACCCATAAACACTTCATTTTATATTTCATTCCCAGAGATTCTGGAGAAAATTTTCTGCAGGTGTAAACTAATATTGCTCCACTAAGTCAACAGAGCTGCAGCAAATGACATCAGCAAAGTCCTGTCTCCTGTGACAAGGGTGTACCTCGACTTCCACTGAATGTGCATCTCACAACAAACTCTCCCTTTCTTCTTTTCACATGTGCACTTCCCAGCTCTTACTGGTACTAAGCAGACAACCACTACAGCCTTTCACTAACTCACCCCTCGAGGTCTCTTATCCCCATCAAACCTCTCAGAGAAGCAGGTGTAACATGGCTCTTTTCAGCTACCTAGGAAGAAGCTCTTGGAAAATGCGCAAAGAGAAAGAGCACTGCAGTGGGAGGCGGCAAGGCATGTGGAGAGGACAGAACAGGCTTGACCTAAAAAGCAGTAGGTTTCAACATTACAGCTAAAATATTCAGTTATTACAAGAAAGAGAAATTAAAACACTCAAAAAATTGAACAAATAAAACCCATATGTGCAAAAACAGGAGCCATAATAATCTAAATTAATATTGTTTGGAATAGTATGGAAACCAAGTATTCTGTAGCTTTCTACCTCAGAAAATTGCCTGATTTTTGACACCTTTTTAGGCTGAAAACAACTCTGCATTACATGACATGCTACTTTGATCAAGAAAGACAGTTCTCCTGGAAAAAGAGCCAAGCAGAAATTTGGATACTATTCCTTCCCATTGGCCCAGGAAATCCTGTAACTACTTATGCACTAACTTGGCAGAGCAAACCATGTTCAGCTCCTCACTCCTTGGTGCACCTGTACTCCAAGAATCTGCGCCACCACACAGCTTTAGTTGATACTTATTGGTATTTCCTGTGCCTGTGTGAAGAACAAAAGTTCTTCCATTTTATGGAAGGAACTAGGCTGGAAACATAGACTAATACTTGGTTGACTGGGAAATGGGTTATTTTTATACTACTTTTAAAAACTATTGAGAAAAAGAATATCAGCATGAATTAAAAAACAAACAAACAAAAAACCCTAACCAAACAGGTTCCTGGAGATGATTGACTCATAATCTGTATTTCCTAAAAGGTGTAAGTTCAATAACAAGAGGAAACTTCATGTCTGGAACCAGAGAGAAGTTAGGAGTATGCTTCCAATTAGGAGATTTACAAAGAAGCCTTCTGGGAGCCAGCAGAGTAGAAAGTGTGCAGGAAATGGAAGAATATCTTTCTTACAACAAATATTTCCTGTAAGTCTATTTATTTCAGGTCAGTCTAAACAGAAGATGAACACAAAGCTACAAAACTGAAAGACACAATTACAGACTGGGAGTGTCCATGTTTCTCACTTTCCAACACAGTCAGTCTGAAATGCTCCCAGGTATGCATCAGCACTCTCCTTCAAAAAGCTGTGTCAGTGAAACGAAGCACCTTCTTTTAACACAAAAAAACCCCCAACCAACCAACCAACCAACCAATATTTTAATATGGCAGCTTTTAAACAGCCTAATATTCCATTCTAGTCAGACTGCTAAGAGGCCAGATACCCCGAGTTATCTGTTAGCAAATCTATTTCCCTTCTCACTGTTTCTCACATTTTACTATCACCAAGAAGTTTTAAGAAAGCTATTTTTATTTGGGCTTTTTTTTTTTTTTTTTGAGCCAATGCCAAATTATTCAGTGTGCCATATTGTATTGCCAAATATCATCTTGGATGGGATGACTGACACTGAAGTTTCCTGAGAAAAGTCCATGCAGTCAGTTTTTAGGAACGTTCTAAATTCCCAGGTATAGTTACGTGAAGCTAAAAGGTGTCAGTCTGGTTCCTGGGAAAACATTTAATAACTATTCTTTGCTTTTAATTAAAAAGAAATAAAGTTTCCTGCAATTTTGAATGTTTATCAAAGAAGGAAAAGAAGCACAAGGTGAGGAGAACATTACTCACGCTAACTAAACAATTTGTTGCGCGGAGCAAAAAGGATTGCCTAGATTTGCCTACTGTTTGCAGGTAAATGATAAGAACAGGATGAATCAACATAACTTTTAGAATTCAGGTTTTTAATTTATGTTCTATGATTTTAAAAAATTTATTATCTAACCTGCCTGAATACTCACAATTTCCATAATTTTGAAACTATGCTAAAATACAGTTTCCTGACATATTTGCTTTCTAGTTTTCCTGGTGTAAGAATAAACCTTTCTTCTCATAACAGTATTGGTTTTTACAGTAGGAATTTCTTCTTTTATCGTTTCCTTTATCTGTAATTAAGGTTTTCTATAACACACAGGATTTAAGATATACAGAAAATGGCAGGAATCACTAGTAGAAAAATATTATCCACATTTTCTCTGTTCTTTTCATAAGCACTGTAAATTCCTTCAAAGACTAATGAACAGGTAAGAAAAGTGCCTTAACTTCAATGGAAACAACCATGAATGTAAAATTTAGCATGTGCAAAAAAACCAAATCATACTGTTGATATTGAAAATGCATTAAAAATGCCCATGTAACACTGCCATGTAACTCCATAGAAGAATCAAAAATACAGCATTACATAAAATTATATCAGCACAAATAATTTTGACTGTGTTCTTCCTTGAATATTGGTGTCATACGTAAGGTTTTAATTTTTAAAGGTTTTTAATTTTAAGGTTTTAATATTTAAAACAATTTTTGTGGAACTACACTTATTCATCAGTATGCTCCAAGGCCTATGCATTTTCATGCCTGTGGGAAACAAGTGCTTATATGATCAAGGTCTCCATCATTATATTAATATTAATCTGAGGGTAACAATGAATTTTCTGCAGTGAATATCAATTTTCATCAGTGAACAATCAGCAACTGTGTGGCCTGTGATTACATTTTATGAAATAGCAATTCTTTTGTTTTGATTTTGCACAATTTTGAACCTGGATCCTAGTAATTGCTTGGGGGTAGGAGATTATGCATAAACTCTGGGTTTCAGCTTGTCTCTGAAGTCAATGACAGCTCATAAGACACTGATCACAAAATTAATAACCAACCAGAAGGAAAACTGGAGAAACTCCCCACCATTCTGAGGCAGAATTTTCACTTTAATTTGTGCATGTGAATGCACACACTGCAGTGTTATGCAAGGCACAGACTCTGTCCTCTTCGGAAGTTTTCTTTTACAAGCAATGACACCAAGAAAATAGTAATAAGGCACAAGCAGCCAGTGCAGACTTGGCTGGTGCATGGTTTCTGACTTGAGAAGCATCTGTAATTGCAAACAGGTATCTGTAGTGTGAGATCCTCTCTTACTGAATGCATAAATGTTGTGTGAGACTTAACAGAAAATGGTAGCGTGCTAAGAAAGATAAAGCTCTCAGATCAGTCTCTCAGATCTTAAAGATTTGTTGAGCAATAAACATAGCTTACATACTTTTAATTTCTTTTTCACTGCGTACTATTTCTAGCTACTTTGGGATTCTGCTAATCATTTTCTCTCAACTCCATTTTGTTTCACTTCATCGCTTTTCCAGAAGGTTCAAATAAAACCTAAGGTTGACAGACAAGAATCGCTCTGCTAAAATTAGTAAACTAAGTGCCATGTCCCGTGAGTCACAGCACACAACTCCCATCCAGCTCTCTTTAAAAGACAGATAACAATGCCATGCCCTAAGTGTATGGGATCAAAGTACAAATACCCACTTGCCAAAACACTGCTTTAGAGTACTACACCTACTAGCAGAGTCCTATACTCTGTAACCAAAACATGGTTAAGTCAGCTGCATTAAAACCATAGACTGGAATATAATGCAAGATAGTTTATAATTAACATAGTAACAAACACAGGAGAAATGAGAGGTAAGAAGGAATATGTTTAACTCTTCTTTTTTAAAATTACTAGATCTCAAATCAATAATATCCTATTATGGATAAAAAATTAGGATAGTGAGACCAGTTCTTTGTGTGCAAAAAATGCAATTTCCACAAAAAGGGTAAATGGGATATTACTGATATTTTTGTTGGCACGTTTAAATTATTTTTTAATGAATAAGAGGATTTTAGTACTTTAAATTTCACTGTGTCTGGTGTTAAAATTATTTGTTAAGAATTAGTTTTATATGATAGTATAAGTGAGAGTTGTATGAAGACTCATAATCATGAATTCACAATGTTTTATTCCACAACTATTTAATCCTGGAATTTAAAACTAAATACAGTGTAAAGATATTTGGACTGTTAGTAAGTACACCAATAACCCATATTTTACTTATATTTTTAACACATTTCTAATTTTGAAATTACAAATTTTTACTGCCTTTTTAATCAATAACATACTTGACACTCAAATTACATTACTCTGTATTTTCATAAGAGACATCTTTTGCATTCTAGTGAAGTGTAAAATGAGAGACTGGTAGAAAATCAAAACCAGTCTTCTTGTACTCAAAACCCTCAATTTATCTACATGGTACAGCTAAAGGATCAGGCTCTGATGGGATATTACCAAAGCTGGCTAAAATTAGACACCATGAGCTTTAACTTGGGTTCATGGAGATGTCATTACGTATCACCACAGTGCCTGCTGTCCCCTGCTCACAGAACTAAAACACTCTGGTCATTTCAGGGAGAAAAAAAAAAGAGAAGGAGTAAATATGAATGAAATCTTACTAAAATGCTAGGTTTACTCCCTTTTTTTTCCCATACAATTCAATATTCACAGCATGATGGAAATAAATAAAAAGACATAGTTCAGGTTTTCACAATTTACTTGATGGCAGACATTGGTTTAAAGAGATGATAAAATTATGTTTAAATACTACAGCTGAAAAAAAATGGGCTCAATCCAACTCTGGTGTTTGTGGGAGCTGCATGTGGAGAGACCTTGGAAACCAGATGGCCCCATGTGGCACAGGAGTTCACCTGTGCAGGCTTGAGGCCACAGCATTTATTGTAATGTACAGCCACTCTGGTGTCCATCAGTTACCCCACTACACCCAGCAATGAAGGGGTTTGTGGAGGTTTCCACATTTGTTTTGCATTTCATATGCTCTCAGCAATAACAAGTAAAGAAATTCCTGAAAAATGGAGTCATTACATCATCTTATAAACTACCTATTTTGCAGGCTGCACTCCCGCGACTGGAAGATTAAACCTTAGAACAATAACCCAATTATGAGATAAATTTACATTCAACTGATGAAAAATGATCCAGAACCTGACAAGAATAATCTTTGTTCACAATGTTTAGCACAGGCAACACTGACAGCCTAAAATGTATGAGCTATATAAAAGATGACATACACTGCACTGCCCAGCTACCAAGGGCACCATGCTCCAGGTACTACACACGTACTGTGGGAGTGTTCACCACATCCTGAGACTAAACAAACCCAACAAAAACCAAGGCACAAAACCCTCTGCAGACAAAGAACATGATCCTACATTACCTCCTAAACAATATGGAAAAGAAGGAATGGCTAAACAAAGTCCTATTATATGGAAGGAAAACCACTGCAATTAACAAAATCAGTGGTCAAGAGTTAAAACAAATTTATGTATTTGCTGGATAAATACGAGAAAAAGAATTGCTCCAACAATTCTGACCTTTTAAAAAAATCTCCAAACTCTACTTCATTCAGGAAAGTAAAATCATGTGTGCATTTCACCAGTAATTTTAAACAATTCCACATTTTATGAACCAAGTTCATCACTAGAGTGAGGTACATACACCTTACACAGATTAATTTTGTTTATAGCTGTAGTTAGCATTTGTAACAACCTGCATTATGGTAAAAGACATCTTTTATTGACATGCTAATCTGGATCTACCTAAAAAGTAATTTAAGAAGCAAATCAGAAATTTCCTGAAGACATCTTCATCATCATCTCTTTCAGAACTTTTAGCCTGGACTGTTTCACACTGCCTGAAGTCTTCACACACTTCCAGAAATAAATGCTCTGAAAGACTGTGGAAGGTTATGTTACTATGAAAATTAGTAACAGGTATGTCCAAAATTTGTAAACTTAGCTGACTGAAATTGGGTCCTCAATTTCAAAGCATGATTCCCCTCATTCTCAAACTTTGTGAAATGAGACTAACTAGACAATGCAAGCATCTACAGAGACATTTAGATGCCTAAAATTTAAAAAAATCTTCAATATTATCTTTTATCTATTTCCTTTTTAGGTATTTTATTCAAACCCAGGGACTGCAGATGGCAGAGCTCAGTGGTCCCCAAGCTGTGGCGCACTGGTAGAAATGCACAATGGTCTAGATGGAGCCTGAGCCACTTCAAGGTGAGTTTGAAGCCAAATTCATAGTCCACCTGCTCAGGGAGCACCATGTCACTAACAGCACCCAGCATGTTTATTTATGTGCAGGCAAAAATACCAAACACACTTCACAGCCTTTCACCTTCTCACTTAATTTTGAGATGACCTTAGGCAAAAACGCGACCCAGACTCTTCTGTTGCAGAAGCCTCAGGTCATGTGGAACAGTCCCTTCTCCCTTCTGCTCCAAGGCAGGGGAAACCAAGACACTTGAACAGCAGATCCCATAGAATGCCTGCTGCCTGCAAACAGTATGGACACACAACACACTACCAGTCACACACTGTGTGCACAGCAATTCCAGTAATGAAATCCTTGTCACTGCAATAGTGCTTGCTTTTTTCCTGAAAAGTTATGAAACATTGCGCTGGCTCCTACTACGGAAGGACTATGTCAAACAATTAAGAATTTTGATTTCTGGTGAACAAGCTCAATTTAGTTTTTTTACATTTATATTTAATAGCTGCCAAGTGCTTGCTTACTTAGAGTTAAAAAATGAAACAAACAACACCTTCAGAGGTGAACTACCCTGTAAAATGTTTGCTACAAGGCTTCAAGCCGTTGAAGAGTATCTTCTAGCACATCACCAAAGTTTTAAGACCCCCTTCCAACATCCAGAGACTCACAACTCCCCTTACAAAGTTGAGTTCAACACAAGACAATTTCCATCACATTATCCAGTTCATGAGGTGGAGAGGAAGAGTCATTTTTCTCACTCAGACCTTTGCTACTGAACTCAATACCAAGTATTAGTTGCAGGTGCAGAGACCACCATCCACACCACAACCAACAGAGCCATCATCAACATAGTCGCTTGTTTCCCCACTCAGTAAAACCAAACTCACAATTAGCAAGATAAAGTGCTCTCTGTTGAACTACCCTACCCCATGAACCACTCCCTACCCTCCCTTCCCCATGCAACTATCTGGTCAAAGCAGAGAGGGTTTGTCTAGGCATGGAAAAGCTGGCATTTTAAGGCCATAAATCCACAGTCGGAATTAATTAATGCCATGAATCCCATAAAATTGGAAATTATTTTGTGGGCACTTCCACTTTTATATAAAACATTAGTCAGCAAACAGTCGACTTCCCTAAAGACTTTCTGTAGCACACTCAAGAGTGGTTGATAATTAAAAAAAAAAAAATGTGGAGAGATGCCAGATCCTTCATACTGAAGGATGAGGAACTAGAAAAACCCAAATGAGTGCAACCTGAACCACAAACTGGCATTTCCCCTCCCATTTTCCCCTCTCCTTACACCTGTCTCAGCATTCACCCCTAAAATATTAAACAATTTCCTACAAAAGCAAGAGAAATGAAAAAATATCAGCATTAAGTAGGAAAAGAAAATATTTTTCATACTTTTTCCTTTCTATTGCAGCAAGATCTTAGAACTACAATAAAGAGAATTACTCCTACAATACAGAGACCATGCCAGATGATCTCAGGTTAAATTATAAAAGCAAACAGCATCCAATTGAAGTTTTTTCACTCCTTTTTCTCTTCTCAAACCACATCATCTCTAGCATCTGTGAAGTTCACAAAAGACCAAAAACAAATTCCCAAAGTCTGCTGGTTTCAGGATAAGCCCCAAAAGACACACAAAGTTTCCCAAATCCTTAACATTAGCATTTTACAAGGGGGCTGTTGTCTAGAACACACGGAAGGTCAGGAAAGCACACCGAAGCTCCCCATCATCCTTACCACGGGCACTCCCACACCTACACTTCCATCCTTTCCCCGAAAAAAAAAGGAGACAGGCCTCTGAGCAGCCCCGAGGGAAGGGGTGAAGGCGAACACCCCTCAAAGTGCACCCAGGGCAGTTATCTGCAGACACGGCTTCGGGGGTGCACACACACAAAGATCCCCGGAACACGAACAAAAGCGAGCCCGTCGCCAGTTCGCGTTCCCCGAACCGCCGAGTCCGGCACGGCCCCGGGAGGGCCCTTCCCGAGGCTGCCCCGGAGGGCGCGGGGAGCCGGGGGCGGAGAGCGGAGAAATCGCCCCCTGTACCCCCCAGGCCCTGCCCCAGAGTACTCGAGGGAGGCGAGGAACCCCCCGGGGCTGTGCCAGGGGGCAAGGCGATGCCGGGCTCCCGGTGCCCCGCCGGACGGCGAGGCCGTCCCGGCCGCGGGGGTGGCACCGCCCGCAGCCGCCGGGGGAGGAGAGCTGGGGCTCTGAGTTCACCCTTTCCCCGTCCCCTCCCCTGCCCCCCGCGGGCACGGCAGCCATGGCCCCTCGCCCGGCCTGCGGGGGCCCCGCCGTCTCTCTCTTGTGGAGCCTCGGCGCTGTCGAGCAGCTGCCATTACTCGGGCCAAGACCCGTCCTCCAAGCAGGCATCCCCCTCCCCAGCGAGGAAATGCGGCGGCGGCGGGGGTGTGTGAGCGAAAGGAAAGCGGGGGAGAGTGGGGAGCAAAGCGGTGGCCCCGCGTGTGGGAGAAAGCGGGGCTGGGGGGTGACGGGGCTGAGGCCGGGCTGCACCACACCCTGCCCGGCCTCGCCTCTCACGCGAGTCCCCGGCTCCCCCGCGCCCTGCAGGCCCGCGCGGAGCGCTGGAAGCGGCGATTCTCCCCGGAGCGCCCCTCTCCCCACCCCACCTCCTCCCTCCCCGGCCCGGGGCTGGCTGTACTCGGCACGGGGGCACGGGGGACCCGCGGCCGCCTCCCAGCCGAAATTCGACCGGGGAAGGTGTGGGGACAAAAATAATCGCCGTTAATAATCACACGCGCTCCGCCGCCGTCCCCTTCTCCTCCTCGCTTTCCAAGCGGGCTGCCAGATAATCCTGCCCACTCCGAAAAATGAAATAATAATAATAATAAAAAAATCCCGCCTTCCATCTCCCCCCCGCAGCCCCACACATTTTATTATTAAGTATAATTGCTCCCCCCTCCTCGTACGGCACCCCGCGGGGAAGGATTGCCCCCTCCCCTGGTGCCCAGCCCTTCCCCTGTCCCCTCACCCCCATCTCCTTGGAACAGTGTGTACATGATTTTGTAGTTTTTTTAAGGCGCCATGTTTATAATCCTCCATCATATTAAAAAAAAAAAATCCACCCAGCATGAGACACGGCGTCTCTCGCACCCCAAAGCCAGGGAGGCAGACACAGAAATATCCACAGGGCTGTAAATTCACCCCCCCTCCCGCACACACACCCCTCCTCCCCAGACTTAAAAGTCTCTCTCACCTTGTGCTGCTGGCGCTGCTTCTGCTGCTGCAGGGGGGGAGAAGTTAAGCCAGGGGAAACTTTTCAATCCCTTCCCCAGGCCGCTGCTGCCTCCTCCTTCCACATATTTTTCCCCTCAGAGTTTTATTGTGTCTGAATTTTCTCTCTCTCTCTCCTCTTCTGTCTGTCCACAGTTCAGGTTTCTGGGGTAAACAGGGTTTAGGATGGTGCTAGGGATATTTGGGAGAAGGAGAACTCTAGTGGTCTCTGCTGGAGTTGCTGTTTGTTTCTTTTATTATTTTTTTTTAATAATACATTTGAAACGGATCTTTAACTATTTATTATGTATGCATTTTGTCATACTCTTAGGTCTGGACCCTCCGTTGTTGCAGAGGGAAAATGTGGTGTTTATCTGGCCTTGATACATGAAAATTCCTCCTGTCATGAAGTCCAACTTGGAGAAATGACAGATAATGTTTTTGAAAGTAGACACTCACCTTGAGCAACAGAAACTAAAATATGGAGAATCAACGGTCTGTCTCAGAGTTGCCAATGCATCGTGAGCTGTAGATCACAGAACCATAGAATCAATTTGATTGGAAAAGACCTTTGTGATCATTGAGTCCAACTGTTAGCCATACCTGCACAGCAGGGTAGGGAAATTCATATTAATACAAAATGCATAACTTTATACGAAAATATCTATATATGTAAGTAACAAGAAAACATGTACATTTTATATTTTTTATGGACTGTGAGATAAATAGTAATAAATGTTCTAAAGTTTCTGAAATTCTTTAGGAATTATTAAATGAGTAAGTAACATGCTCCACAACCAATTAACTTGACTAGAATTTTACTTTTATTAAAATATACTGTAAGCATTTATGCATGCAAAAAAAAAAAAAATTGTCATATGAGTAGTCATTAATATTACTAAAATAGTAGAAGGAAATAGTAGTGCTGATGTTGAAAAAGATGCATCCATTGTGCCTGGTCAGTCAAAGATTAAACTGAGTTTGCACCCTGAACAGTGAAAGTTTCTCCAGTGTGTCCAGTAAATAAAATTTCTAATAGTGTCTAAACCCACACAGTTTCTTTGAGACTGGTGCATCAGGACATTACATCCACTTCAAAAATAAAATGCAAATACTGATTAGTTGCACAGCTGTGATAAAGTCTTACTTCTATTATGCATTTAAATATGGAAAGAACATTTTACATTATCTAAAATAAATAGGTAGGAAAGAAAGTGCTGGTAGTCTGCTTTCAAAGAGTGCTTGAGGCATTGGGCAGATACCCAGTAGTGGTACTGTAATTTATTAAAGGCATTATATTGCTTGTATTAATAAAAAAAGCAAATTAAATTTACAGGTAATTTTTAAAGTGAAAAGGGATTTACCATCAATATCATTAAAAAAAGACTACTTTGTAGTAAGCATTTATTTGTTACATTGAGTGTAATTTTTTTAAGGAGTGTCATTTTCAAAAGAAGTTTGATAGAAAAGAAATATATGTCAAGTTTCCATGGGATATTGCTGGCTTGCCTGTCTTAGCTTTCTTTGAAACCTTCTCTGTTCAAATTGCATCTCAGCTGTATTTATATATAGGGGGGGAAAAAAGAAATTGGTGTTGGGGTTACAATTATTGCTGTTTCTACCATGCAGTCAAGCCAACAGCTCTGCTCAAACTGACATGGTTAAGGCACACTGATTTTTTCATCCAGAATTAGAGGACAAACGTAGCTAGCAGCCACATAACCATTTTTAATTCTTCACCCTGAACAACCAGGTGTCCCTAACAACTGGATCGGCTGGGGGGATTTGCCACAACTCCAAAACAAAGCTCCAAAGCCAGTCTCAGCTTCTCCAGTGAAAGATTTATTGCTGTGCTGCAGTGCCTTCTCCTTACCTATGTAAATATTTATTTAAGGCAGAAGTTCAGCTATCTTCAGTATAAAGAGGTTTTAGGCCTTTATCTCTCACAGGACCCATAGAGAGCTGTCAAATAAATACTTGGGCTGCAGTTTCACCAGCCTGGAAGCACATGGAGGGCAGAAGCCTTATGGCTTGCCTACCATACAGGTTTTTACTTGGAGTCTACCACTTGCCAACAATCTCCCATACTTAACATATTTATAAAGGCTAGTCTGGACCAGCTCCAAATATTTGTTTCAGGATACAAATATTTGATTTTGGAAAGAACAAGGTATCCTAAAGCAAACATGTAGGGAGTGTCTGCAATCGTAGCCACGTTACCTTGTCTGAGCTGGTGGGCAGTGAATTAAATCAAGTGTAGAAAGGCAGGAGTAGAACACATAAATGGGTGTTCATGGCCCCAGTTTTAGCATGTTTTGATATCCTCATTAGGTCCCCTGAGAAGCTGTTTGCGTTCTATAGCCTTCAGGATGCACGCAGAACGATTAAAAGGAAGCATTTTTGTCTCACTTTGACTTATTTTTGTGTGCATTGTGAAGACTTTTTAATGCTCGTCAGTGCCCAGCTTTGAAGCTGGGCTATCCGGGCTGGGCCAGCCCCGAGTGCTGCGTTTGCCCGCAGTAGTTGGTGTCTAACACGAGCCCTGCGGCGGGTCCCTCCCGGCCATTCACTTTCACTGCGAGCGGGGCCCGGGAGCGCCGAGCCCGGCAGACAATGGGAAGGAAATCCCCCCTCCCCCAGCCCCGGCCGCGGCGAGTTTCCACATCGGCTCGGGGAAATGTTTGTTCCAACAAAAAGCGGGCTCAGGCCGCCTGCAGCCCCCCTTCCCCGGGGCGAGGGCGGGGGGCGGTGCGAGGCCGCGGGGCCGCGTTTCCTCCGCCCGGCCGGGAAGGGCCCGGCCAAGGACGGGGCACGACCGGCACCTCCCGGCCTGCAGGGCTCGCCTGGGAAAGGATCTGCTGGTCCGAAAGGTTCATGGTGAGGGCTCAAGTCGCCTTCTTGCTTACGTGGTTGTGGGGAGAGAAAACGCACCACTGCGTCAGTGTTAGAAAGAAAGCATGATAAAGTTACTTCCTTCCGAGTAGAAAGTACTTGCCATAAGAATACATCGGTGTGCATTTGTGCTGGGTGCTTCTGCTGGTAGTGCTGCACTGGTGGGTAAAGAGACAATTTGTAGGCACTGCTTCCCTTGGAAAGGGACTTGGAGCGGAGAGAAGAAGCTGCATAAACAAGAAGCACAGAATTAGCATCATCCAGACCAGGAATGTAATCTACTGCCGTGAATTAAAGGGGATAGCAGGCAGTTTCATGGGAAGGAAATCCTTTTCAGGTTGAAGACACACAAACATGACTTGGGAAATCCCTGAGCTGACCACATGTTGAGGCTGGGACATGAGTCCCCTGTGTCCTGGCTGTTACCATGTTCCTCCAGGTATGTCCCCCAGGTATCTCCAGGCGGGAGATGACCAACGCTGCCTAGTGCCATGCAGACTGGTAAATACGCCTCCATGTTCCTTTTAAATGGTACTCCTCTCATCCTCCTTTTCAAAAGATCAATTTTGAGTTCTAATACTGGAGAACACAATCGTTTGTATGTGGCTTTTTATTCTTACCACGATCTTCTGCCATTCTCTTGCTTCAGTGGTATGACCATCAAACTTGCAGGTGAATAAATACATCATTGCTGGTGGGTTCCAGGTACTGGGCTTGGTACCATGAAATCATCCACTGAATGCTGCCCTAGAACAGGGAGTGTTGTGTCCTCTCCATTGCAGAACTTGTGTTAGGCTAATGAATGCACATCCTTGCTTCTCCAAGGCTTGCTACCATCTTTCTGGTTGAACCAAACCCACCCACTATAAGCTCAAGTCTTTATCTGCCTTTGTAAGATAGCTGTCTTGCTGGTGGTGCCAACCCACTTCACTGTGTGCTCCACTCCCAGCTGCACTGAAACAAAAATAATTTGAATGTGTTTCCTGAGAGGCAGGTCTGCTGTGTTGTGATCACAGAAGTATTAATGCAGAAAATTAGTGTAAATTTTTCATCAGAATGAAGTTTAGCAACACAGTTTTCTTTGCAGTAAAAATCTCAGCAAGGCATTTAATTTAGGAAGCTGGGGGAAGGGAACAAAGACTTAATAACAACAGGCTCAGGAAATCCATGGAGCTGAAAACAGTTGGAGGATGGGAGAGTCTTAACAAGAAGGTTATGCTGTTTCTTTTCTCCCTGGGCATTGTAAAGAAAATACCAAGCTCAAGAGGGGGACGCAGAGCAGAGAAACCCCAATGCCTGGTGCTCCGTGAAGCTGTCTAAGGAATGAGTTGAGGTCACCCAGAGGTGCTGTCCTTGCAGATGATATGATGAGGATTGAAGTAGACCCTACAGCAGCCAGGATCCTTTGTTCCTTTCCAGCTTCCCTGTCCTTTCTATGTCCCTGGCCATGCACTGCTGGCTGTGTGGTGCAGGCTACCCACAGTGATCAGAGGACCTTGTACAGGCAGAATTTTGAAGGTATTCTGGGGTGTTTGTTGAAAACTGTACATTGTGGGCAGGTGGATCTTTGGTCTGATACCCTATGGCCAGTACTTGCATGTCTGAGTTCCTTGTGGGTATAGCTGGTAAGAAAAAAACTCACTCAGAACTAAGTCTAGCAAGTATAGATGTAGACTGAGATACAAATGCTTTTTTTTTTCTTCGCTGTTCTCTCTTTACATTTTAATGCACAACTGGGAATAGAGGTTTATCCTAAAAGTTTACCTGTGAGTAAACTGACATATGTTTATGACATATGACATGACATGTGTTTACACCAGCATTATGGTTCATGAAAAGTGTATGCCTGATTAAGCACAGAGTCTGCCAAAGGAAACTTAGCTCCATGTTCTTTAACTAATTCTAAACAACAGAGTGAGTTTGCACCAGTTGCATACTTTGTGGAAAATAAAAAGCTTTAATGTCAGTTTCCAAGTGTACATCAAATTTATCTCACACAGATCTGTGTTGGTGTAATGTAGGAAATAATTTATGTCTATGTAGAATAAATGCTCAAAACTTATATTTGATTTTGGACTGAAATAGTATCTATTGTTATTTTATGAGGATGCTGTGACTGGAGAAACATAATTTGCCAGAAAACCTGCTGGGACTATGAGGAAATAAGAAGTACCTTTTGCTATTAAATAACTACAGAACTAGAACTTTTATATGGATACATGATGAATGCTATAATTTTAGGGAAATAATAATTACCCTGCACATCATATTAAATGCCAGCATAGAAAATAATAAGGAAAAAATCCTGTGTTTAAAAATAAGTGGAAATAAGTATCATTCCAAGACAGGGAACGTACATGAATAAGAGAAGTGCATGCATTAAGAGCATGCTGAGATGTTCAAGTGCCTTTAAAAAAAAGTTAGCTCATGACAAGCCAGATTTAAGCTGTTTTGGTCCAGCACTGCCTTTGAGCTAATTAGTGCAGAACTACTTTGCCTCTGCACTTTGTGTCAAAGCCTTCCATGGTCAAACTTGGCTTGTTAGCTCCAAGGTAGTGCTGGAACGGGACTGGTTCCATGATTCATGTGGCACTTCTGGGCTTAACAAGCCTTGCCAGTGTACATTCTGTCCCTGTGCACAGCAGAGACATCCAGATGTTTCTGAGAGAGAGAATGTGTTATCATTAGTACTTCACTGAAGCTAATAAGCCATGTTAGGCCAGAGCTGGTCACCAGTTGTGGCTCTGTACAACTTTTTCCCAAGCTCCAGTTTCCAGGAATACACTGTTTTGCATAGCATTAACTCCAGTCTCACTGTTTATTTTTCCAGTTGCGATGCTACACAAAAGAGGCAAAATTGTTTCTGGAACAGAGCTGTTCTCGAATCTGACACATTGCCTGAGCTAAAGATCCCTACCAGACTGAAGCTGGCCTGGCATGAAGCCATCTTCATGTGCTTGGAGCTTTGATGTATCCTGATATCATCTGCAGCTTGACTACACCTCTTACAGATATCACTGATTGGCTGTACAAGGATGGGCTTAATTAACAGCAGCATTTGTGTCAGTTTTTGAACATTTATGGTCAAGATGAAAGCTAATGTAGGAACAAAAAAAATTCCACATCTGTCATACTATATTTCAGACACCTTATTTGAAAGCTTTTTATATTATCCAAGTTAAAGATGATATGTTGGATAAGATAAAATAGTTTTGGTCCATTATCACCAATTTAGTTTTTGTTGCATTCTGTAAGGAATCACATGTTTAAAATCAATTGTAATATTCAAGTCTAATTGTCCTTTCACTACCAGCCTTCTTACACTGATGGAATTGGAAGAGAATGCCGTGACAAGTTAACCAAAGTGGAACTTACACAATGAGACTGATTGAAATTACTGGATTTGAAAAGAGTACTGGGACAAATAGATTGTGTATTGCTTGATCTTACATGTCATGTAGGATATGTATTATGTGTAATTCACAAGTAATAGATTTCATTTACATATTTGTTTATTTACCTATTTGTCTTAGTTAATAGCTGCATTATGTTCAGCATATGGCAATGTAATCACTTCAAGATATCTATTTAAAAAAATAATTTATTAACACTCTATTAACTTTAATAAAAATAATGTGGGGGGTTGAAATATCTCATAAATTTACCAGGCATACTAATCAAAAGCCATGGTTAGCTAGTAGTAGGTAACTAATTACAGTTACTATTGAAATAATAACTTTAAATATGCTACATTGCTGAACTTAAAAAGTCCACTTTATTTCCTTGATCCTGAATAAAAAAAAATTAAAATAATTAGATTTTGACATCCTATACACGTGTGTCACTCAGGGAAATCTTGATAATACATTTTCTGCTCAATTCCTGCACTTAATAATTTTTTTTTAACATTGAGACATAAATCCAAATATTTTATTTCTTGTATTTGCATGTTTTATAGCCTCTTGTTTGTGCTGGAGTAGTTCTAATTTTGTTCATTTTTTAACATGAAAGGAAACATTTATCATCTCCATGTTTCAATTCCTAGCTATAGGTCATGCTACTTTTCCTCTCAGTAATTTATATGACTGTTTTCCCTTCTGGGTGACAACAATATTGCATTCACTTTGGAAATGTTGTTGCCTTTGAATGTGCCTTTAGCTCAACTCTAAGGTGTTGGGACAGATATACAGACATGTTTTTCCTGCTTTCCCCCATAACTCTTTAGAGATCTAGGGAATCCTGCCCAAGTGCCAATTCAAGAAGAGTTGAATTTATTTTTAGGGGAAAAAAAAGCACTGCGTATGCTTTCTTATGCATTATGTAAGATCAAGCTAAACGTGGTGTGCCTACAGTTTTAGAGTCTAAGCAATTTGTGTGACTTTTAAAAGAAAAATAAACCACAGTGTTAGTACTGAAATCTGTGTGTGAAATAAGCAGAAAAATTGTGAAATACCAAAAATAGAAAGAATTGTACTTGGAAAATGAATCAACAGAGCTGGTGTTACATAATCATTTTTATATTTAAAACTATTTTTCTAATGCTATTCAGGAAAGTTGCAAACTGGTAGGTGTACATATGGTAGAGAACAACACAGTTCTCTGCTGATAAAAACTCAGGAAGCTGCAAGGAATTTACAAAAAATTTCAAAGGGAATGCTGTAATAAACATCAGGCAGCAAAGCATTGTAATAATTCCTCATAATATTATTATTGGGAAATTGATTGAATTTCCAGATGGATTCTCTATTTGAAAAGGGGGCAGAGTTCCTCCTCATCCTCTTAGTTAGTGTGCTGCATTTTACAGTTAAATTCATAGTGCTTATTAATATAAAAACAGGGCAAACAACTCACACAAAAGTCCATGTTTGAATTCTTATCATGGACTAATTTGTGTCTGTAAGAAAATTCTGCAGAGATTTTAAATGAAGCACTGTATCAGTTAGTTTACCAAGAAGGTGACCATTCACTTAAATAGTTATATTTGCTTTCAGCATAGGAGGATGAAGTACACACCATGCATATGGGGAACAAGGAAGATACATGTATTTTTAAAATCAAAGGACTTGTGAATACCCTAGCATGTGATCAAAAATATTAGGAGTACGAAAAACAAAACAAAACAAAAACAAAAAACCCCAAAACTAAAAAAAAAATCTCCTCTAAAACTACAACAAAAATTATGTTTTAAATAGCCTGATTCAAACTGAACCATCTCAAAATATTTTATGTGCATATAGGGATTCCTGAAGTGACAAATGAATCCTTTTTGTCAAGTTGTAAGCATTGTCCAGTGTGTATGAGCAACATGTTCAGGCAAGGACTACAAGAATAAAAATCTTCCCTGTGCTAGGAATTTAGTGACTAGGAATGAACTCAGAAGTATCCCTGTGTTAGCAGTATGGCTGCTGGTGACATTAATGTATGGGAATCCAGGAGCCAAGTGTCCCAAATTTGTATCCTCTTTTATGTTTTACTGGTTAGTAAGGCCACCTAGATGAGAGGTGATGCTGGTGCTAGCAGTGAACTTCTCCTGCCATTTCATTACCCCAGTGAAATTGTTCAGGTTCCACAATGGTAAAAAAAGATAGAACAGATTTATGCACACTGTATTAAAACATGATGTCCTTAGGGAGAAAATTACAAACTACAAAACCTTTGCAGAGGACTAATTGAATTGTTAAATTGCGTTATTTACAAGCATTTTCATTCAGTGCCATGGATCTGCCAGGCTGAGGAGGCATGGGGAGGTATGAGCTATTTGTAAGCCATTAACTTGCTGTGAAGTAATGATGGCAGTTTTGTTGGAATGCCTTCATGGGAAAAAAGGTGTGATAAGGAGACATTCCTTCAGAGGATTGGAGACTTGATTATTTTTTGCCTCAGTTACTAGATTTACATGGCACAGTGAAGACTGACAAAATTCTGCCCTTGAGTTCTAGCAGAACTTTCCTGGGAGTGTTTAAGTCAAGCCTGAACTCATTATGTATGACAGCAATGTAATTGTACTATATTTTTTAGGGAATACCTGTTCAAATATGATACTGAAAAATATAAAAAAGCCTTTAAAATTGGCAAGCTCACGAGCTGTTAAAAGTGTTAACAAAGAGATGCTTCCAAACCTTCTCACAGATGGCCCCTTCTTTAAAATAAAAAATAAATTGAAGAGATCATTCTTCCTTGGAGAAATGAATAATAAAGACCAGAGTTATATGGCTGCAGAATGTAAAACGTGTCATTTAGTAACTCTGAAAGAAGCCAGTAGTTATGTGGGATAGTTAGTTGAACATGAACTTGTGTAGTTAATGAAAGGAGAATATTGTTGCAATAAGTAAGGTAAAGTAGAATAGATTACAGGAGTTGTAAGGAGTTGAAGACCAAACTAAAACCAAAAAGCCTGTGCTACATTTGAAGCAGTAGGTCTACACAATTGACTTAAGGTTTAGATGGTGGATTTGGACATTGTTGTCGTACCCGAGACTTCAAAAAGGGGTAATAGAGAATAAAATGCCAGAATAAAATTATGTCTGTACAATTTTTTAATAGAATTTTGTTTTAGCATTTTGATCATAAGTAAAAACATTGTTGATGAATGAATGGATATAATCTGTTCCTCACTGTTATCTAACTCTAGTAACAACCTACACAACATGCCTTACATTCAGGTGGGTAAATTCTGTTATTTGCAAAATACGATGTTCTTATCTGAACAGTCTGTTGTGAGTAGTGTCTGGGTTGTAATGCCCTTAAATCTGGCTTGGCTTTTTTTTCCTCTTCAAAAACCATGTTAACCATTTAACAGAATCTGTGACCACATGCCAGTGCCTGTGCTTGGACCTTAGCACTCCTTTATTTATCACTGCAGACATCACTTTATTGTACTGCCTGCACATTCAAATTGATAGAAATGTATGTGAGTCCGTTTAATCTTAAGAAAAGTTAATCTATGCAGACAACCCTGAAGTCAAAGCAGAATTCCAATAACCATTGCCCAAAACAAATAACTGTTGCTATTAATGTGAGCAAACTGCTACAAGTCTAGCAAGCAGTCAGAGAGTGATTGGAATGTGCATCCATGGAAATACAGTTTACAATTACTAGAATTCAATGCGTCATGTCTAGTGCCTGTTAGTGTGTGAAAGACATTAATTTAACTGTTTACTCTAGTTGTCTTCATAAAAAAAAATTGAAAAGCTTACTTTCTCTATATAGAAGGCCAATGATTTCCAAGCAATTTGGAACTTCTATTTCTTAAACAGCTTTTTTAACTTGTCAAGACATGCACGAGTTAGCAACCACAATAGTATCTTCATATTTAAGCATGCACATACAACCTGTCTTAGTTAAAGACATCAGAAATGTTAAAAATAAGTGTATAAAAATAAGTGTATTTTAAAAAGTGCATTAAAATAAGTTTTCTAAGTCAAAAAAGTTAATACAACCCTAAGATGCTCATAGCCTTAGTTTTGAAAGAATACAATGTGAAAAATGGAAACTAAAAAGCTATGGCCTTTATTAATAGCAACAGCTGTCATGTATTCATTTTTGTCTCTCTCGGATATTAAAAATGGTTAAATAGAATTGATTAAACTTTGCTTTAGAGCTGTCCTGGGAAGGAAGGAGCTATGACAGATTTCATCCAACAAATTACATATTTTTTTTAAATTAAGGCTTATAATAAAAATGCTTGGAGATATTATGCAGCATTCCGTCTGTGATATTATGAAATAAAGAGGGAGCAGTGGAACTGTGCTGCCATTTGTCATTTTAGAGCCATAGAAGCCATCTGCAGTCCAGAAGACTATTGCTCATCTTGCCTTTGGTTTGCAGGACCATATGTGTGAATCATTTAATTCAACAATAGAGTGCAGATCATACTGAATATTTCAGCTACACAGAGATATTACTGATCTTTTCCACAGTTTATTTTTGAAAAAAATTATTCTGAATTTCAGATAGTCTAAATATTAGTTGTGCTAGCATTTAGAAAGCACAAGTTGTAAGTAAATTTCACTGGAATTTTGGAAGGGGCAATGGGGAAAATAAGGGATCTGATCCCCAATATCTTTTTCTAAACGTATCAGTAGTATTATATGCATCTGTCATTTATTAAGTCCACGAAAGTTGTAGTACTCAGATATCTAAACAGAGGTATAACAGTATATGTTTTAAAAAATCACTTTTTTTTGGCCATGAGCAAATGTCAAATCTTTAAACATGGTGCGTTGGTAAACAGACACAGAAAATTCAAGTTACAATGCCATTTAAAAATACCTGCTGAGAACCATTTGAAAATACGTAGAATTTTGAATGTGCTTTATGGACTATAGTAAGTGTTCCAGCAATGACAGAATTTCTAAGTATTACTCTGAGAGACTGGGAAAAAAAAAAGTCATGACTGGTTTCTCATGCTCTCACATTTCCCCAGCATCTGTACAGTCAGATCCTCTGTTAGGCCACACTTTATATCTCTAAATCTCTGAATTCAAAGTCCTCTTGAAGTCAAGAAAATGTAGCTTGAATGATGCCTTTAGAGCTGTTCCATTTCTTCTGTTTACATTGAAATCTAGCAAAATAATCTCATAGATTTGGAGGCTGTTTTTACAGGCATGAATACAAAAGAGAAATAAGAGCTCACTTTTAATATTTTACAAAAGTGATTTAGCAAGGCAGAACAGGAAACTCCATTCTTTCTAGGAACTCAATAAATCACTCTCATGCTACTAAGTTTCAGAGTTTACTGAAGGTCTTGTAAATGAGTTGGGGCCTGCTTTTTCCCTGGGAAATTTTTGTAAATGCTAAGGTGGATGTGAGATAAAATAAATTTCTCTGTGATATAGGAAGAGACTAATCTGAATTCCAGTGAAACTTCATGGAGAGAGTATTCTGCCTTACACAATGGGAAAGAAGTCACAAATCACATGCGTAACTTACAGAGCCCATGCTCCATCTGACTGGAGAGTGATTCTTAAAAGAGAAAGCAAGCACAAGCCTGTGTATCTGAGGGCATCAACACAAGCCTGTGTATCTGGGGGCATCAGCACAAGCCTGTGTATTGGGGGCATCAGTATCCATTTTCTGTCTCCTATGGGCTGGTGTTTGTGACACCCATTAAAGTGAGGGAGGGAAGGACCTGAGACACTGCTCAGCTGGAATGATCAGCAACTGCACAGACAACAGAGACACCAGGGAAAAGAGGGGCCAGGAGAGTTTAACTAACCTTGTTGCCTTGCTTATGTTCTATCATTTTATCTCCTTTTCTTACCACTTTCAGTATTTCTTAAGGGAGCACTGACTGTGTGAGTGTTCCATCACAGAGAAGGACTTATGAGGACTTCAAGGGAGGAAGGAAGACACTGGAGGCACAAACCTTCCTGTCTGAGTGGATATATCTCAGGAGGGGCATCAACATTATGCTGGTGTGGCCTTGGTTGAATCTACAGTTTCAAATCTTAGACACATTTGTTTGCAACAGGGTCAGTATTTTATTTTCTAAGATTTTTCTTCCCCATATATTCTGAGTGATCAAAAGCTTGAGGGGGGAGGAGGGAAACCTTTGCGTAAAACACTCAGCCCTGTATATTGGTGCAAAATGTAAAAGAGATGCCTGGCAGGCAAACAGAGAGTACTGTAAAGTACACAGTAAACTGGTCATTGCTTTCAAACCACTGCTTTCTACTTCACTGCACATAAATAAGATCCTCCAAACCTCTTTCCTTGAGTTTGACAAGAAGAAAATCACAAGACTTCCATGCAAGAACAGCTAAAAGCAAAGAAAATCATCTTGGAGAAAAAGACCAGATGGGGCTCATTGCCAGAGCGATGGATCCTAAAGCACTGGTGCTCCTGGTTTGTATGGTCTAAGATACCATTCTCATTGCCAGCTCCAAAGCTGTATAACTGTGAACATGTCTGCATCTGAAAGCACTGTTTGCTCTGTCCTGGAAAGGCGCTTCAAATAGAAAGGTGACCTGATTATGCTGCCTGTGAATGGTTGCATGCTTTTCTGTCAGAAGGAGGGATTTTATAATTTTGAGATTATGTGGGTTAACCCATTGGGAAGATCAGCTCTGCTCACTCACTCACTGATTCACACTCACTCACTCACTCACTCACTCACTCACTCACTCACTCACTCACTCACTCACTCACTCACTCTACCCAAGCAGGAAGGAGGAGAGCATTGGAAGTGTAAAAGTGAGAAAAGTAATGGGTAAATATAAAAAGAACTTCATAGGTAAAGCCAAAGCTTCACACTCAAGCAGAGCAAAATAAGGAATTCATTCACTACTTCCCTGGGTGGCAGGTGTCAGCCATCTGCAGGAAAGCAGGGCTCCCTCATGCATAGCAGTGACTTGGAAAGGCAAACAGCATCACTTCAAGTGTGCTCTTCATTCCTTCTTTCCCCAGCTGTTCTTGCTGACCATGACTCCACATGGTGTGGGATGCCCCTCACTCAGCTGGGGTCAGCTGTCTGTCCCCTTCCCACCTGTTGTGCATCCCCAGCCCTCACTGCCAGTGAGAGTCTTGAAGAAGCAGGAGAACCATGACTCTGTAAGAACTGCTGATCAGTAGCTAAAACATCCCTGTGTTACCACCACTGTTTTAGTCAAATCCCAAACAGCACCCAACAGGCTGCTATGGAGAAAGCTAACTCCATGCCAGCCAAAACCAGTGCAGGAGATAAAGTTATTACCATTTATTGTATGCCTCAAATCCATTGAGACGGGCATTCATTAGCTTCTTGCTAAATAGAATATCTACCAGAACCATTGGACACAAGTGCTTCTCTGATCTCTGCATAAAGTTCAATGTTGACTCCTGCATAGGTACAGAGGCTCAGTCTGTACTAGATTGCTAACCAAGGGAACCAGGTTCTCGTGATGTCCTCCATGTGCAGGCCTTTTGAAAAAAAAAATCACTTTTGAAAAATTTGTTTCAGAGGTTGGTTCTATTTGTTGCCACCCAGAACACAGTCATAATTTTCTTTTTCAGCCACTATTTTATTTGGGAACATGAAGCTGAGAGCAATGTTATTTAATTCTGATAGTTGGAGATTCAAATGCTGAAGAAAATTGCTGCTTTCCTAGTTTTAAAACAAATTCAAGCAATGAAAATACATCAATTTTGAGGCAGATCTTCTTTTAAATATTCTTATCTAAAATAGTTTTTTAAAGTATTCTGGAAACAAAGAACGAAAAATGAGAAATTCTGTTTTGGAAAGAGTGAAGCCTTTAGTAACAAATCATAAAAATTATGATGTAATGAGAGATTGCTGGCGGTGATGAAGAGGAACTTGAGGAGTTGGGAAAGGAGACATAATTGCCACCATGAAAGCTTTTTAAGAGAGAAGACTTTCAGACTTGGTGCATATAAGAGGTGGAAACAGCACATATTGAGGCTGGGACATTGCTGAATGTACTCCATCCACTTTAGTAACATATCAAACTGTAAATGAGAAGGAAATCAAATTTTGCAATGGATACTGGCACCTATATATTGGAATGTAAGAATTTGCCATCTATGAACATATCAGTGCTAAAAAACCTAGCTTCCCCCTTATTTGCATGAACATCTTACAAGAGTGCTAGTTTTTCCTACTAAGTTTCATTGCAATTGTAGTTATAAAAATAAAGTATAAAAATCTATTCACTATGTGGTTTTAAGATTTATTTCTTATATCTTGTGGAGATACTTCTATAGTTTTTGTTGGATTCTTTTTCTACTCTGTGAAAGAATATGAGCAAGTTAAGTAATATTTATAATTTCTGTTCAGGTCTGTAGATTACTTATCTTGCAAGGCTAATATCAATGTCAGTCCCGTGATTTGGCCTGCAGTGTTGAAAATGTTTTTTCTCTGTTTCTTCCAGACACTGTGAGTGTTATACTTGATCAGCTGTTGACAATGCTTTTGGGAGTAAAGTAATGAAGCTCAGCTTGGAAAAAATAGCAGTAGTGGTGAGGATGTGAGAACACCTCCTGAGTTTGCCAGCCTGGCTTGCAAAGCTTGAATCACCCCAGGCTGGGGGATCTGAAGGATCACAGCTCTGTTGTGTCCCTTCACAGCACTCATGTCTGTCTGATTTGCTGGTGATGTTGCCAGCATCACACCTCTCAAGGATCCAGAGCCTGTTTAGCAGGGAGTTCATACTTCTGCAGCCTGCTTGCTGAGGGGGAAATGCTAAATTTTTGAAAGTCCAATGTTGCAATGTAAGAAGGTTTTTATGTTAATGTCTGTGGAGAGGAAATGGGGGATTTAGCGAGGGCTTATTTGATTAATTTATCTGGTAATGACTCGGTTTTAATTATTTCAGATTCTCCCATGCTAAACTTATTGGACAGGCAGTGCATTTCAAAGAAATAGGGTTTTTACCTTAAATAGTGACTTTGAAAAAAAATTGAAATGTAAGGAAAAGGAGAGTACAAAAAGGGATAAATGACTCATATACTATGTTTTCCTGTCTGAGATAAACATCAGATAACAAACTCAGGCCCAAAGGGTATATGTTAGCAATCAATTCTGCTCAGCCAGACATTCATAAATATGATTTATTTAAATTATGTGGTGTTCAATAAATATCTGAATCTTTATTTATACCTCTTGAGTTGCCAAAATGTTTTGCTTAAAATCTAAGGCTACGGGGAGATATGATAAGGACTACTGTCACCATCTGTTAAAGGAGAAAACTTGACATATTTTTTGGAAGAAATATGCATATTTTCTTCTGAAAAAATATTGTGAAAGATTGCGTATGTCATGGTCAAGGAGCAAAAGGAATGTAAAGAATATTTTAACCTACTTTTTATAGGCAAGTAGCTGAAATAGTTGTTTCAAGAATGCAGTGGGTTTATGCAGAAGTAATAAAGAATTTCTGTAATCTTCCACTACCTTTCCTTAGATAAATGTTGCAAGTGGAGACAGTTTCCTTACCTTTCATTTCTTTACCACAAGCAGTTTGCTATCACAAAAGTGGGCTCGTCTGTGCTTGAAAGGGCTGTGTAATTTCAGAACATTATGGGGAAAAAATAATGAAAGTGATTTTTATGTGAAGCAAATTACAAACAAGCAAGAACATGAATTTTTGGCACATTTTAGAATATTGAACTTCACATAACTTGTTAATCCCTATTCACAGTGGTCCCTGTAGATATTCTCGGCTTTCTTTTGGCTTCAGTTCACTTTACTGTTGTGATAGCTAGAAGTTATGTGTTATTTTAACTCTCAAAAGCCGTAAAGGGATTAGGCCCACATAGCACTAGATTCTTCGAGAAAATATAGAGAAATTATTTTCCTTCCTGAAGGTCTTACCCTGTTGTCTTTAGGGCTGGAGAAAGAAAAGGCAGGGAGAAGGGATGTGATATGTGTGTAGAAATATTAATTTAGTGTGCAACTTTAGTTTTGCTTTTTACTTGATTTTACTGGATCATATGTAAACCCTTATTATCATTTTATTGTTTTGTTCTAACATGGTTTCCTTCCCAAGCCCTTTTTGAAGGGAAAAGGAAACTAAGGAAACAATCACATTTTGTTTGTGTGAGAGAGAGGAAGAGAGAGAAAAAAAATTGTTACAAGTTTTGTGGAAAACTGTAGTAGGATGGAGAGAAGAGAGTCTGCAGAACATTTATTAGATGATGCAGATCTACATTGCTACAAAAAGCCTCTGGAAGTGGCTCCTCTCTCTAAAGAATGTTTTTGCCTGTTGATAGATGTCTGTGCTGTCACCTTGTTTCATCATGTAACATGTATTTGTAGTTTTAACAGTTAATGTGCTCTGAAAAAGGAACTGGGATATCTAGATGTGTAATAGGGCAGTTGGGCACTTACTTTAAAAAAAAAAATGTTTTATATGTTTTTTAAAATCCAATACACTCTGTTTTCCTTAACAAACAATGTACTTCAGCTAGGGATTAATCACTAAAAAAAGGAATAGTATTTTATAAATATTAGATGTTGAAAATCACCAGGAGTGGTAAAAAAACGAGCTGGTCGCACCGAATCCAAGCAATTGCAACAGGAATATTTCCAGGACTAGCAGTGGTAGTTAATAAAATGGTTGCCTCAGGCATATAACACACCTTTCTGTCACCTTTGATTGTTCAATCTGTTGTGTCTGCAAACAACACGAATCCCATTGTCCTGCAAGAGACAAGAATCTCAGAAGCACCCCTTTGGGGGTACTGCAGTGAGCTTGGAAGCAATAATAGCTTCTGAGAAAACACATCTATCACTGCTACTCTGTTTGTGTTTGACTATCAGGAACACAAAAAATATTGAAGTATTACAGGAGATTTTATGTAAAATTATGGGTGAGATACATATGTCTGACTTGGCTTAGCTTAGAAGAATTTTAACCAATTTCCCAGTGAAGACATTTCAGTGTTAATTTAGAAGCTTTTATTAATCATAACCCCTTAGGCACCTCTGATAAAAAGTTTTGGCATGAAGCACTTTGCTTTCAGCTACACCTGTGCAATCCTTCTGAGTCCTGTATGAAAGGCTTTTTTCATCTCACTCTCACACAAGTATGATTACAGAACTGAAAACATGACTGAGAGCAGTGAAACAGGGTGCTGATGGAATTGGAGCACAAAGATTTGACATTGCCCTTCGTGAGAAGGTACAATACCTAGACAACCACACTGAGCAGCACTTTTGGCAGAACAAGCTTATGAAATGCTTTCATTTAAAAAAATCTGATAATAATCAGTTTTTATTTAGACTCTCAACTGTAGCATTAATGAGTTGCATTCTGCTGATAGATTAGATGGTCTCTTCATTCCAAAGTAACTTGAACTAATGGTGCCTTGAGATTTTATTAAGTAACTAAACTTGTCAATCCTTTGAATGTTAAATCCTTTCAAAGGCTTGCAAAAAGCACATCTGAAAACCTGAAAACCCCATTCATTGTTCAATCTTTAAAAATTGATTTCTAAAACAAAAGTTTTCTTGGTTTAAAACTTGCTCTTGTTTCCATTTAACTGAAAGGGTAAATATCTTGCTGGTTTAAATGGAAACAAGAACACATTCTTGATGTATTTTATATCTGAGATTTGCAATCTGTTTTACTTCTGCAGCACTCTGAACTATGGTTTAGTTGAGTTATGCTCATAAGAGTTAATTTTTCAAATATTAAAAAAATACACAATCCAAAGCTTTCAAGTTTTAGTCTTCATATTCCTGGGGATTTTAATGCTGTCTTGGTGTAGTAAGTTGTATGTCCATATTTATAAGGAACTTAACATTAAAAAAATCAGGCTCTAGATATATATTTGAATGTTGCCTAATGAGACATTTCTATGTATATCTAGAAAATTAAGATATACGAGTTCTGTTATTTATGATTGAAATTATATGAAGCAATTTTTCAGAGGAAACTCATTTTCTTTGAAGAAGAGCTCATCTGGCTGGGGTTTACTATTGGTTATTAGGATTAAGAATAAAATTTAAAAAGTGAATCCTCTTATAATAAGGCCGGATCCTCAGAAGGTGTAAATCATAAAGGCTCAATTTAAGTAAAGCAAGCTCTGACAATTTGCATCAGTTTAGGATTTGACCTTCTCCTCAGAAAATTATTTCTCTCAAGATCATACTTCCTATATTTGTCTTACTTTGTGCCTGGCAGAGAATTAATTAACACATAATTGCTTTGGTGAACTCAGGATAAAACTTCTCTGTTCAAGAACTCTATTCATTTACTGATTAACTTGCTTCATGGCTGAGTTAGTTCTGCAGGGTCATGCTGTACTAATGGCCAGAGCACAGGAACGTTGTCAAACCAATGAGGATGAGGTAGGCTTGGAAGTATTCCAAATTCTGTTCAATTAGTCACTGAAATTTCAGCTTTGGGGACAGAGTTGAAAAGTAAGTTGAAGAGAAAGTACTTAAAGAATTAGATTCTTATTCCAGACAGAGGAAGTGGGAGGGAGGCATTACTGGATGAGACTCAAATGAAGATGAATTGAACAAAAATGTGAAGAAATACTTTTTAAAAAGACTGCATAAAACATGTTACTGATGATTTTTCAAAGCATTGTGATTATTCTTTTTTTGCTGTAATTTAATTTTGTTCTCTCCTGACACTGCCTGATAGTGCAGTCTCTGCCAGTATGACAACCTGCATACATGCAGACCATGCCTACATAAAAGCTCATCAGGTCTAACTCATTTATTTTTTAAAGTTTCCTCTTTCTTTTTCACAGGCAGGATTTTATGCCACAACACACTACTATACATAACCCAAAAAAAATGCTGTATTGAAACCCAAAACTTTCTAAGGTCTATGAGGGGTCAGTTGCAAATACTCAATATTCCTCAGAGAGGTCCCAGAGACAGGCATGGTCTCTGAGCACATGGTTCCAAATCTACCAGCACTACTGAGATAATGACACGTGAACTTGAAGGAAAATGGGCTGCTCAAAGATTAAGGGAGACTGAGTTTTTTCTCCTAATCTTCAGTGCTGTTATTGATTTTTTTCAATAGTACTCAGTTGAAAACTTTCAGCAGGTGCAGTACCATTCCAGCTTCACACAGGCTACTGCAAAAGCTGGATTTCAGGAAATTGGGCAGAACCTTCCTAACTGCATCTTAGATTTTCAGCTTCTTTTTTTAGGCTGCTGAGAATTATTGTAGCATATGACTTGAACTTGAATGGCAGATACTAAACACATCACAAATGTAATTTTTGAAATATCCCTATTTTTGTTTCTGGGTGAAAAAATTGATTTTGGCTTTACCTAATTAAATCATCTCTGGTGAATGAAATTCTATTGAAGATAAGCTCTATTTTTAGCTTTCACCTCACTTAGTATATCAGATGAAAGCTGTACCTATGAGCTTATTTTGACCTGCCAGCTACTGTCAAGGTTGCAAACTGTCTGGACTTCAGTGTTACCTTACATGACTTCACAACAGTATGACAACTCCAGCTTTTCTTCTGTAAAGAAGAGAAACTAGTACTTCTGTTTCTCACTCTCTAGAATCTGGCCAGTATTTTGATTTAATTTTGTAAGTGAGAAGTGAAACTCAATTAAGTTTCAAAGCTTCATCAAAATGTGTGATAGAAAATCATTAAAGTTAGATGCTGTTAACAAAAAGAATTTCAGCAATGTGTGGCTAATACTGTAAGGACAACACAATTGTGATTGAGCTGTACAAATTGATTACAATTCTAACAATATTTAGATGCATATCATAATAATGTACTGTTTTAGCTTAATTAAAATGACAAATAAAGGTTGATTTGTTTGGTTTGGGTGTTTTTTTACTACAGTAAAGTGAGTTTCTGGAAAACCAACCAACCAGCCTAACCCAATAAAAATTGCTTCTGGTGTTGAAATTTCTCAATTTTTTAAATCATTGAGTAAAATTGAAACCTTTCATGTCTATAAATATGCTATATTGCATAGCTGGACTCTGATATTCTGCTTATTATGGCAGAACATTTCTGTAGGAGTTTCTACATACCTCTCTGTGAACCAGGGAATGTGGTTGAAAACCCTGCCAAATTCCAGCTGACAATATATAGTAATAATATACTCAAGACCTTCTAGTAGATCAAGAGGAGAATAGACTATTTTTTCAATCATTTGTCTGCCTCAAGTTCTTTCTTTCCAAAGAATGAGGAAAAGATTTTCTTTCCCCTTCCTCTTCCACCTCCAAAAGACAACATTAGCCATGAAGAAACAGAAATCTTCAGTAGATTTCCCTCCTGCTCTACTGAAGCCACTGTCACACCATGCAAACAACTTTCTGTTTCTAAGCTGGTCCAGATGCAGATAAATGTTACACATTGTGCAGTGACTGTCATCAGGCTTTGCAGATTACAGAATTCAGCTTTAGGAAAGGCTTTGTGGGAGGTGGCTGTGCTGTGTGTCAGATTTAAATCAATTTAGATAAGTAAGTCTTGCAACAGCCCTGATAAAACATGTTACAATAATACAACATTGACTGAAGTGAAAAACTGAGACTAAAATGAGAACTGTTCTTTAAATTGATACTTATTAATGTGTTGAAACTGTATTTTTGTGATGGGAATGGTGTTAATTTATCCAAAAATTGGTTTACATTTGAGCTAGTTACCATAGTGGAGAAGCACTTACTTTTGTCACTATGGTCTGGGTATAAATTCATTTAGTTCTCCAGACAGATGGCTGAAGTGGAGCATAACACAATCCCAAACCATGTTTTAACTCTCTATAACAAGACACTGAAGTGACTTGTTTAGCTGTAAATCTCCACGTGGTTGGTGCCTGAAGTTAGGTAAGATGAATACCATAAATCAAAGGTAAATAAAAACTTCTTATTTGGAGGCATTCTCTATAGAAAGTTTAGGACTTTGTAGGTTACAGTGCATTCCTTACTTTGCAGTCAAATACCAAGAGACCACTACATTTCCTAAATGTCCTAAAAAGAGACAAATTTTAAACCCTGCTGTAGCAGATACTCATTTTATGAAGAGTCACAGAACTCAGTCACACGTCAGGAAAAGGCAGGCATTGTCAGTAAAAAATACAGACAACTTTACAAGTTAATTATATAAATAAAATATGCTGGAAATTTTAGAGCATAAATGTGGGCTTGGTCTTTTCATTAATTTTTAAACTATATATCAAATTCAAGGAGAGAATAAAACACACTTATGATTACTGCAAGCAAAGAATAATCTGCAAAAGTTTACCATGTATGGTAATTTTTATATATAAAATATATATATATATATATATATTCTGGATTTATATCACCAGAAGTATGTAGATGCAGAGATAAATAGAAGCCTCTTTTGTTTCTTCTTTTAAATTTATATATTCCACAATTGTAATTCTCAAAATAAAGATGTCTCAAATTATTAGAATGTGGAGGTAACCACTTTCTCTTTGGAAAGTAGAAAGAGAGCAAGGTCTCTGGAAGAAGTCATCCAGACTGTCCTTCCTATTGGGCTGTGGGGAAGTGATAAACAGTCAGCCCAGGTCAGTCTGGCCTTTATACTGGACTTATCACAAGGGTATTTGCACTGCAGTTCCCCACTGCTTCCTCCCAATTCCATTTGGCGATCTGCACTCCTTCCACTCGGGTTTTGAGGCAGAGGCTGTGCACACTGAGAGCACTGAGTTTCTCACTGCATGTCACCTCTTGCTCTCCAGCAACCAACAAAAGGAACTTCTCCAGAGGAGGCAGTAGCTGTAGAACAGCTTCCAGTTCTCTTGCAGGATCTCAGTTCCAGGAACAGTTCCAGATCTCTTCCAGGAGATCTCTGGTATTTTGGGGAGCTCCAGGTGCATTGATTACTGAGTGAATCCATTTACCTTGTTCACCTTCACAGGTAATTTGTGCAATTTAGAATAGAGACATAGAGCCCTATATGACAAAATAGTTTGGAAGTCAGCATCTGCCATGAAACTGTATCTTTTTTGCTTCATCAATCTCATAAACTGCCTTTTGTCATTACTATTCTACTGACCCTAATTTTTAATCTAAAGTGTCCCAAATTCCAGCATTGCTGGTGTTTTGATGAAAATTTTGAAACAGGTAACTGTTTGAAATTCAACTTGTAGTTGAATGTGATTGAGAAATTGATGCAGTGTTTCTCATAGCTTAGATAACAGCAGGAGTGGTAGCCCCAGGTTATAGCCCCTCCTTTGGCTTCCAGACAATGTCAGTTTAAGGTTTCAGTGCTAATTTTCAAAGCAGTGTAAGACTCATGCTGCCAGCCACCTGAAAGAACAATTTTTTTTAAAATGTCAATCTATTATATAATCAGTGTGCAGAACAATGCAGAGTGTGAGAGCAGCATCTGAGGACTGAAAGTAAAACCTTGGCAGCGAGAAAGTTCCAAGAAACTTCCAAGGAAGTGATTGCATCAAGCAAGTCCTTCCTGAGAAACATTTTGAAAGATCCTTTTTGGCAAATGAAGGATGTTCAAAGTCTTCAAACTTCAAGCTTTCTCCCTCAGAAAGACAAAGCAAAAAAAAAAAGTTGACTGGCTTTTTATAATTACCATGGCTTTTCAAAATGTGTCCACTGTTCCCAGACTTGATCCTTGTCCAAAATGAGATACAGATGTTAAGAGAATGTGACTTTGTTATGTTTGAAAAAATGTTCCAAATTGTCGTGATACATGAATGTTCAAAATTTCAGATGAAAAAGCTAAAAGTAATGAATGACCAGTATCTAATTAGCAGACTGATTTCAGGCATTAGTTTTCAGCAGCATGCTATTGGCAATCACCCATAACTCCCATTTTATACAGTTGTGATAAATGTATTTGTCAAGTGTCAGCGCACAGAGGTACCTCTGCCTGTCACGAGATGGCAGTGTAAGAGCACACATGGCGTTTGTTCGCCCAGTGCTCTTCTTTCACAAAACACAAGACACAAAACTCTCCCTTCAGGTCCTGGCAGGCAGACCCCTCTGGGATGCGCTGTCAGCTGAGCTGGGGCTGCTCACACAGCGTTGTGCCCAGGACCTGCCAGGACCTGCCCATTTCCTCCTATTCTCATATTTTTAGGCTTTAAATCCTGGTTTGCCCAGGGACATTTCTGGTCCCTGAACTGCTATCTGCCTGATAAATGGTTGGAATGTTATCTAGCAGCAGCTTTGCCTGTCCCAGGTTGGATTTATTTGCTCCCACCCTGCACAGCAGCTCCTGGCAGTGATGGCCAGAGCAACATTTGCTTGCAGGTCCTTCATTTGGTGACAGTGACAGGTTGTAACACAAACACAAAGCACTCAGTGCCTTTGGTGTCTGTGCCCAGGCACCCCCAGTTTGGCTGGGATAGACAGAGCACTCGTGACCAGTGACTCTGGATTCTCACCCCAGCTGGATACCTTGGTTTGACTTCAAGCAAGATCTGAATGTGATGGACAGAGCTTAATGATCATATTTCTCTCATGTTTTCACATATTAGGTGAACATGTTCTTTTCACAACTTACTGTTTCTTGAGCACTACCAACATAATTTTAAAAATAATAGAAGTGGTGAATTGTGGGTTAGAATTACAAAGAATTCCATGTTGGAAGGGACCTCTGGAGATCATGTGTACCAATCTCCATCCAACAGCTGGACCTTAGATTTGATTTTCCAGAGGACTGTCTAGCCAAGGAATATTTCTAAGCCAAGGGGATTCCACCAATTTGCTGGACTGCCTGTTGCAGTGTTTAATTCTTCTCAAGATGAATAATCTTATTTCTTAAATCCAAATGAAAATTCCTGTGAAACAGCATGTACCTTCTGTCTCTTGACCTGCTGCCGTGCCTCCTAGACAAGAGAGTACTTGCAGCTTCCCTGTAACTTCTCTGAGGTGTTGGAACACAGTGGCAAAGTAGTTTCAGGTAGAGGTGGACCTTTTGGAGATTTCTGTGTGGTTATGGTCACCCTGTGCTAGCTCTCTGTGGTGATCACATGAAATATTCTGTGCTATTCTATGCTATTCTGTGCCTTCAAAGGTTTTGTGAATCTATTTAATTTTGTGAAGATTCAGGTAAGAGGATTAAATGCCTTAAATGAGGGCTCAAAAACCCACATCTTTTGGTGGGAGCTGAAACAGAATCAAAATCTGCATCTTTTTAAGTGTGTATGACAATTTCAAAAGAGCTTGGCATTTGAATCAACTCTCTGCCTCTGAGGATTGAAATCCTAACATCAGCTGCAGTGTGCAATGGTTTCATTGTGAGCACTGGAATATCATTTGATTGCATTTAGTTTTTCCTTGTCCTGCCAACGTTGGCTCTGCTCGTTCTGAATTTTTCCAAATTACCACAAGTCAGTAGTTGATCACAAAAATAAATCAGGTCCTTTCTGCTGACTTTTTTCCCTCATATGTCTCCTCTATTTTCTATGGGAAATTTCTATCACTAAGCTAGTTATGCTGATTAGTTGAGTTGAATTTTTCATGTAGCCCTTTTCAAATGAAGCGTCATGTAAAAGCAATAACGGCTCTTAAATAATGTAACAACTTTTAAGAATAAAAATAGCAAATATCAACGGGTCAGAGGACATCAACATTTCATTCATGATTCTTTTTTTCCCCTTTTGTTGGAGCTGTGGAAGTAGGGAAAAAGCATTTATAATCTTGTTATATAGGAGCGCTCCAACAAAGGCAGGAGTGATACAGCTCAATTTTCCAAGGAGTTTCATTGTGGCCATTTATCACAGTCAGATATTTGACTCAAATGTAAAAATGTAGAAAACTAAGGTGATATCAGGTCTCCAAGAAGGATTAAAAGTAACCCAAACAGTAGAAAAAAGAACAAAAAAAACCCCAAAAAACAAACCACCACATAATTTTCCTCTCACAGACTGAAACTGTATCTGAATTTGCCGCCAAGGTGAGAATATTTTCCATGGAGAAAAAGGATAAAAACAGGATGAAAGATATATGCTGAATCTTATTTTCCCCAGAAATGTGCAATCCAGTTTCCTGGTAGGGATGTTATGAAGTTTGTAGCTGACACTAGGATAATTTCCACAATCTTTTTGAAAGATGGTGTGGTGGAGAGGGTTGTTTATATGCTTTTGGGAAAATAACAAACAGTAACTGGGAATATGAGACACTTGGACTATTTCTGAGTGACCTATTTTTTAGAATTTTTAGAGCCTTGAGACAAATCCCAGACTTTGACCAAGTATTTTTAAGATACAGGCAAATTGCTTCTTCAGTTTAATGCCTGTAGATTCCCCATTTCATGTAAAGAAATTATGTTTAACCTTATTGTAACCTTGAAGCCAAATAAGCTTTAAGAACAAAATTTGCTCTGTATCCAGGGGTCCTGAGTGTCAGACTGCTTGTGTGAAGGGGGCACATCCTGGTTTGTTTCATAAGACAAAACTGTGGTTGCCTTTTTGTTTGGCCTCTCATTGCAACACCAATTGTGGCTCTGAGGAGCATCCAAGGAGAGCCCCCGAGGCTCGCAGAGCACGCTGCAGGGACCTGATGTGCATTGCCACTGAATTTCTTGTGCCATGAGATAAATAAATAAAATAAAATAATGATAAATAAATTAAAAATACAATCAAAATGAGAAGGTATTTTATTGTCAACCATCAGGACACAGCCACAGTCTCACTGGTGAAGTCTTCACAGCAAACCACCTCATTTACTGCCTTGTTATTTTTCTATGACTCAGAGGGCAAGCAGGGGTGTATGTTTGGGACCAAAGGGCAAGGACAGGTTTTCACTCAGGTCTCAACACATTGTGTTTTCCTTGCTGAAAACTGTGTCTTCCTCTGCTGAAAAATCTCTGTAACTGCTTTTGGGAAAAGAGTAAGACTTAGTCCACAATTTCTGGGTTTTATTTTTGTTTAATGTACAGTCACAGAAAATTCACACACCACAGTGAATTGTAATTTGCTATAGTTTTTTAGATTAAAATAGGAAGTATCTTTCCACAAACCAAGTACTTGCAATTAGATAACTGAATTTTCTGAAGACTGCAGATTTGAGCTGTAGCCACATTAACATGAGCTGAGCACAGAGCAGTGCAAGCTCTAACCAGTGGCTGGTTGAATATTTGATGGTTTTGCAGATATCCTTTTCAGCCATTAGACTGCAAATTCTGGTCTTGTGTATTGAGTTTTGATGGCCAGGTTTTGGCAGCAGGGAGCTACATGGGTGGCTTCTGAGAGAAACTTCCAGAAGCTTTCCTCATGCCTGATAGAGCCAATGCCAGCTGGCTCCAAGACAGATCCACTGCTGTCTGAGGCTGAACCCATCAGCAGCAGCTGTAAGTGCTTCTGGATAACATAATTAAGAAGGGTAAAAAACCCCCAAAACTGTGCAATAGCAGCTGGAGAAAGCATTGGGAATCTGCAAGAGAAGAGCTCTGCAGACACCAGGATCTGTGAGGAAGGGGGGAAGGTGCTCCAGGGGCCAGAGTGGAGATTCTCCTTCAGGCTGTGTTGAAAACTGTGGAGAGGAGCTGTGCCCCTGCAGCCCATGGGTCCATGGTGGGCACCTGGGTGTCAGCCCGCCACACCTTGCTAAAATCCATGGCAAAACTGCTCTTGGCAGCAGCATGGCCATAATGTTATCCAAATAACCTTTTTCAAACCAGTAAAATCTTTAAAAATTCAGGAAACTTTAAAATGTGACCAATCTTGTGGCAGTTTTTTTGTAAACTTGGGGTGGATTTATAGCAAGAACATGTTGGCAAGATCCATGTTAATGAAATGTGCAGCAGGAGTTCTCAGCATGCACAGTGACATTCATCACTGTCAAACTTCCTCTTTGAATTCACATCCTCCCAACACATTAATGAGGGCTTTAATCTCAAAAGACAAATCTGATCCACAATTGGATTCATGGGGAGCCACATTCCTCACGCATGACTATAGGAAATCCTTGTGAGCTCCCAGCTGAGCTGTGAGGCCTTTGCAATGGTTTGTGTGTGTCCTCCTTACACTGACATCACACCAAACTCCAGATTTTCTGCTTTGTGTATTCAATATAAATGCATAAGGGTTTGGGTCCTGTATGTGCCAGCGAGATGTACCAGATATTTTTAGAAAGGAAAAGTGTCAAGGACAGATTAAAAGGGTTGTAAAAATTTCCGCCAATGTTCAGCTCATGGGAGAATAAGCTTGTAGCTTTGAAAAACAGACCTTGTTTTGTCTTTATGCCTGGCATGACAAATCCTCTGTGTTCTGTAAAATGTTTTTCTCTCATTTGCTTCTGTCTAAACCTGAGGTTGTTTGGTAGAGACACTTCACCACGGGGTCCACTGTAGGCATGCGTGAATGATGGAATTAGTGAATGTTTGAAAATGCAAAATTTGTAGCCTTGTTACAGTGGTTATGAGTACAATAATTTACTTTTTTTTCAGTGTATATAAAATTTTTTCTGGAGAACTCTGGAGTTAATGGCACTCTGAAAGTTATCTTCCAAATGAATATGAAAAAATATTGAAGTGTTAACACAATCTTTTATTTAATACTTGTACAGAAACTAGACAAGTTTTCACCTATAAACTTCCTTTAAATTAAACAAAAACGAGCAAGTTTTCCAGTAATTAACTTCATAAATATTCTGATAAAATCCCTTAAAATGTTGTCTTTCTGAAACTCAGATATTCTGGAGGTAATATGCTGGCACCTTGGAAGGAACTGACAGTTTGTGAACTCAAGTGATCATGACTGCCACTTTTTTCAGGAGCCAGAATACTTTCTGGTAATAATACATTAGGTCAACTCATAAGAAGATTTTTTTGTGTTTCAAGCAGTTGATGCTTGGGTGATTTATTTATTCCAACTGTTTCAGAAGTCAGAATATAAACACGTCCTGAGTGACAAAGAGCTGATGTAGGATAAAATATATTTTGGGTAGTATAAGCTCATTAGCTCATATCTTCAGGTTTTAGTTTTATTGGAAGAAGCTTCATTATTTTTTTTCTATTTAGTTCCATCATGATTCTTTAATTCCTGGCTTGGGACAATGCAAAAAGCACAATTTTATAGAGTACATAGCAACAGCTGTTTTTGTGGCATGCCTGCCCTGATTTCCCTCATAACCGTGAAATATCATGAAGAAAAATAGTGGTTCTAATAAATTTGGACTTTTCCCATCCACGCTGCTTCTTTGGAAGATAGATTCTATCTTTCTCAAAATGTTTTGCAGGCCGAATAAGCCAGGCTCCTGCATTTTCTCCTCTCCCAATCTGCTCCCTGCCATGCATCATTGACTTTACTAAAAATCTCATATATGTGCTGTCTCAAAATGCCTTGTCTTCTGCTGTCTCTGCAAACTCTGGTGTCTACAGGCTTCTCTGACAACTTCTCAGCTCTATCCACCATTTTTCATCCATACTTTTATTAATCCATGAAGAATATTACTGGGAAACTTACCATTTTTTGCTTGTTTACAATTCTGAAGTAAGAAATAAGAAGGAAGAAAGGGACAAAATTATGTTATTCATTACCCTTATTTATGTAAATGCATTCAAAGGTAAATCATAGAATTGTAGAATGGGTTCACTTGGAACCAACCTTAAAGGATCAAGTTCCAATGCCCCTCCCATGGTCAGGGACACCTTCCACCAGACCAGGGCTCCCCATCCATGGCCTTGAACACTTCCAGGGGTGGGGCAGCCCCAGCTTCTCTGGACAACCTGTACCAGTGACTCCCCTTACTGTAAAGAACTTATTTCTAATATCTAATCTAAACCTGCTCTCTGTCAGTGTAAGGGCATTGCCCCTTGTCCTGTCACTCCACCTGTCCTTTGTTTCCACTTGTGTCCATAGGAGAGTTGCTTCAGCCCTCTAACCATGTTCATGGCATCCCCTGGACTCTCTTCAGGCCCTTCTCCTGTTGCTGATAGCACGGGGCTGGGTGCACTGCAGGTGGGTCAGCACAGCAGAGGGGCAGAATCCCCTCCCTCCCTGCTGTCCATGCTGCTTTGGAAGCAGCCCAGGACTCATTTTGCTTCCTGGGCTGTGAGTGCACCTTGCTGGGTCATTTTGAGCTTCTCATCAACCAACACCCCCCAGTCCTTGTCCCCAGGGCTGCTCACAATCCATTCCCTGCACAGCCTGTGCTTGGGATTGCCTGACCCAAGGAATTGCACTGAGGAGTTACTCAGTGCATTGATCCCAGCCAGGCAGTGGAGAGTGACTGGTGGAACTCTCACACGACTCCAGCTTATTAGACTTTACACAATACATTATTTACATTATTTTTTTACCTATATTGACATATAAACTGTGAAGGCAAGTCTTATAAACAAAAAGAAGAGAACAATTTACAGAAAAAAAATAACATATATATTCCAATTCTTCATTTATTCCCTCCTGGTTCTCAGAGAGCCCTGTGACTTGTGTTCATGGAGACTGAAAGAGCTGCTCACATTGCAGAAGAAGGAAAGCATGATCTTCTGGGCTTTCAGAAGGCACACATATGACATACATTATTGTTCTGAAATATGGGCCATGAAAAAAGAACTTGGATTTGTCACAGAGCCCGGGATCCAGTAGGAACCTCTTGGGATGAAGAGTCTAAATTTGTAAGCAGAAAATTCACTGTTTCTCATCACATCAGCAACCAGAGTTTACAAGCTGAAGAGCACAGTGCTGGCTGGCTTCTCCAGCTTTAAACACACTGACAGCAAGTGAATCCTTCTGCCTGCATTCCAAGCACCTGCTCCTCAGCTCAGCTCAGCCACACCATCTCATAAAAATGTAATTTTTATTCTTCTTTGATGATTCCCAAAAAAAATAACTTGAATCATAGAGTTTGTCTTGCTGAAGATAAACAAGCAAGATACACAAAAATGCAAAGGCTATTTAAATGGGATGTAAGTTAAAAGGCAGCAGTATACCTATATCACTTGAAAAACAGGGAAATTGAGAGCTGGGTGTGAATATTTTGACTTGGGCTCATTTTTAAGATAAATAGTGCAGCTAGAAGCTGTGTTCATTTTTAATAATCAATATTATAATTGTTAATGCACATGTATTGCAATGTTAGGGTTTTGAATTATTCAGTCAATAACCAGATAGCAAACATGAATATGAGAGTTATGCAACCGAAAATCATAGTTAATTTAAATGTAAAATCCAATAAAAAATATAGTAAAGCTATTTCCAGGTTCAAAACTGCTGTTTTGGTGTGTCCCTCCAGCAAAGTGTACATAGGTACAGACACTGGAAATAAATACAAACAGCCGGAGACTCTGAACAACAAACTCAAATGCTGTCATATGTGCAAAGGATATTATTAAGTATTATCCTTCAGCATACTCATACCTTAGCAATGTCTTCATTTGTTCTAAGCCATAACTATAGGTAGAAACCGAAATTCTATATACAAAGACAGAAACATTGGTATCTAGAAAGAAAAACATTTTTTTTCCTTAATAAAGAAAAGTTGAAAATTAATATATTTTTAAAGAAATCCAAGGACACATATAACATAAGTTAATTCTTTTCTGTAAAGGCAGTGAGGCACTGGAAGAGGTTTCCCAGTGAAATTGTGGCTTCCCCATGTCTGGATATGTTTGAGGCCAGGTTGGATGGGGCTTGGAGCAGGCTGGGATAGTGGAAGTTGTCCCTGCCCATGGACAAGGGAAATTCAAGATTCCTACCAACCCAACCATTCTGATAGGAAGATGGAAAGATGCTTTAGTGTCCCATTAAGGAAATCTTGTAATTAATTATGGTTGTGTGTAGAGTTTGCTAAAGTCAAAGTGACATAAGAGATTCCTTTTCAAAAACATTCCAAGAGTTTCTGAAAACTGTGACACAGATAGACAGAATCTGCCACTTCCATTTTAGGTAAAAAAAGAAAACAAAAAACCCAAGAACAACAGCTTGAAGAGTTATATCCTGACGCAAGGACTTGTCTTTAGACCATCCAATATTCCTGGCCCATCTCATTCAGCCATTTGCAGGACCTATACTTTTTTTGAGTCCTGTTTTGTTTTTTCTGATAGAGAGACCCAGAAGAAGAAAGTGTCTAGTAGAATCTCTTTGTATTCAAGGTGATCAGTATATCTTGGGTGATTTGTCACACTTCATTTAGGTTCTCAGTGTGTTAATCTTTTACTACATGTGTATGACAGCATTTTGCTACTTAGCTTCTGCATAATTATTTTTTGTAACTTCATTCATAGATTCACAGAATATCTTGAGAGAGGAGGGACCCATAGAGTCCAACTCCTGTCCCTGCACAGGACCATCCCCAAGAGTCACCCTGTGCCTGAGAGCATTGTCCAAAGGCTCCTTGAGCTCTCTCAGCCTTGGTGCTGTGACCACTGCCTGTTCTACAGCCTAGCTGCCCTCAGGGTGAAGAACCTTTTTCTATTATCCAAGCTAAACCTGCCCTGACACAACTTCAGGCCATTAAATCAGGTCCTGTCATTGGTCACCAAAAGGAGATCAGTGCCTGCCCCTCCTCTTCCCCTTAATGTTTGCAAAGGAACTTCTTTGGTGTTGGCAAGTGCAGCAGTACTCAGTTCCCCTCTGTGTAACTAAGTCATAGTCTCCTCTTGCTCAAATACTTTTGGAAAAGGATATTGTGAGTCTTCATAAAATTTGAATCCTGTCATTAAACCACACTTCAGGGTCCTTGGTTCTTGCTAATATAAAAGAACTTAAAGTCCCCAGCCTCAGCGCTGTTAATTCCCTGCAGCTCCTCAGCTGCCTGTCAGGAGCCCAGCCTGTATTTCCTAAGCCTTTCTAATGTGTCCTCTTTTCTGACAGTTACATTTACTACAGTATCTGCCCTTTATTTTAAGTATAAATGAATTAATTACTTCCAGGAACCCAAAAGGACTATTTTTCATTTTAATGGATTTCATAATGTCTGGGAAGATAAAATTCCATTAAAAGCACGAGTCTTTGAAGATGAACCAGGGCAGAGTCTTTCTAGGACATGTCATACTCCCATGGTTTATAACACTGTGTGGAATTTCAGTCTCTGGGCCAAATACTCGCCTGTGTGCTGAATTTTGGAAATATGAGTCTGACAGAAAAACCCCTGCAAAGGACACTTTGAATGTCTGGCTGTGCAATTTTGGTAGCAATACCTGCTGTAGGAATCCTAATCATGGCTCAAGAATTGCAAAAGAGCAAAAAGGCAGTCACTAGCTTACAGCACCAAAAATGCAAAATATCAGACAAAAGGCTGTTAGAGGTAAATACTAAATGAGAATAACCTCAGGAAGAGATAACTGCATTGTACTGTGAGGTTCATCTAAAGGGATGTCACTAGTCTGAACTACTCCACAACCACCCTATTCTTACAGAAAAAGAAGCAACAAGGTGTTTGCTTTCATCATCCCTTCTCTTAGTTTAAAATGGTGGTTGTGCCACTCTGCTAGTAGAATGTCTGGCCAGTCAGGAGTAATCACTTGTGATAACCTCAGCCTTTTTCTAGCTTCTCCTGGGAAAAGCTGTCAGCTGAGAGGATGTTGGGATGCTAATTTCAGTACTTGTTTGAAACTTAAGCACACCTTGAAATAAAATGAACTGACAAAAACAACCGTGGTTAGAAAAATCACTGGTATTTAGTTCCTGGCTACCTGGGGAAATACAGCTCCATATCCATTCCTACTGGCATATGTTAACCTGTCTTTTCCTTTTAAACTGTTTCCATTAGATGAAATAGAGTGTGTCAGGCCTTAAATCTTCTAGATAACAGGACATGGCAGTTTGTCATTTAGGACAAAAATAACTTCTGCTCCACCGTCAGAGTTCATTACTGTCAGCTGGAGCAGAGCCCTGCTTAGGAAGTACATGTCTGACGACATGATACATCCTCTTTGCATTGGTGAAGGTTTGTGTATATGTTATAGATATGCTTAAGATAAGCACTGCTTGCCCAGTCCCTTCAGGGTTACTGCCCAGGCTGAAAAGACAGGAAAACTCTGACATGCAATTTATCACTGGAGACTAAAATATTCATTGCCACCAGTTTAAACTCAGACTAAACCCTGTTTTAATCTGTGTGTTTAATGAGATGGCTAAAGTAATTGCTTTTCCAGGTATTTGATAAATAAAAGTTAGGATAGGACCCTCTAGATGAACTTGGTCTGTTTTCAAACATGCTTCTGAATTTCCCTGTAGTTCAAGATTCTTGGTGATTTCAGATTAGGGAGATGACCTCAGCTAATCTGTGCCAGTATTTTTACAGATGTTTGCTTGTGAACATGCCATCAGTGGAATTGAAAATACTGAAAAGCAACTGGAACCATGGAAAGTAAGTGTTAATTTATTTTTACCAATAATTCATGACTGCAATGTACAAGTCTAATATGCTTTGACATCCAGGCCCAGAACAGCAGCACACAAATATGTCAACATTACATTAAAAGGAACAAAACACTCTTGTTGAGATCTGATGAGAAATTTTCTCATTAGTGTATTTTAGTGAAAGATAAGTAGTAACAGCCTTGTACTCTGCATGAGCTGTCAGAACTTTCCATAACTCTGGGAACTTGAGAAATAATAATAATGTAGCATTAGCAAGTCTCACTTATTTATTGAGTCCCTGAATGAAGAGATCAGCAGAGCAGCTTCCCTGCAATCTGTTGACATCATGGAAAACTGAACTTGAGTAAGAAAGATGAAGGGGGCATCAACCCTGGTAAGCAAAGGAGGATAATGATGTTCAGGAGCCAGCCAAACACAACGTCATCTCCTACAAGGACAAATCACTTTAGGTACGAACAAAAGAGGCTGCCCACAGCAGGTTTTGTCTGAAATCCACAAAGTTCTCTAGTGGCCTGCATTTCAGATGATCCTCAAATATTCTGGACAGTCTCATTTTGGTCTGCAGAGTGAGGTGATTACAGCAAGAGTCCTCCGGGGAAATAGGTGCCTCGCTCACAGCTAAAACCTGCAGTGACTCTGGTCAGGAGCTCCCACATTTTTCCACCTTACTCAGAGCACCATAACACTCAGCAGTGCCTGAACCCAGTGCAGCACAGGACAGCTGCTGCTGCTTCCTCTCCATGAGAGAGGAGGATGAGACTCCTCTGCCAGCACTTCCATAAGGACTTTGTGGGTTTGAAGTGCCACTGACCAACCCAGCAAGCTGAAAGGCCAGTCTTGGTGTGCTGGGGATTTCAGGAGATTCACCAATCCACCAGATCCAGGACAACTGTCCCCTTAAAACTGAGCTATGGTGTAACCTCAAACACAAGAAACATGAAGCAAAGGGAGAAAAATGAATAGACTGTAGCCTTTTGAGGGAAAGTTTGAACTTATTTGCCCTCTTGCAATAGTTATTTTTGTGTTTCTTAGTCACTGTATTTTTTATATAATGCTGATTGCATGTGAAATGTATGAGCTAAGTTGCTGGCAATGAGTAGAGCCCAAGTGTTCTCTCTCTGGTGAGGCTGCTTCTGGCTTCCTATTGAGTTTTAGTGTCTGCTGAGTTTACACGTGGATTAATTAACTCTTCTCAGTATTTCTTGTCTCTCACCAAACTGAGATGAAAGGGAATCACGACCTTGCCTAGTAAACATGTGGTGAGCATTATTTATAGCTAAAACAGGCAAAGCATTTTTTGCTAAGCAAACCTTGGCAGTGATCACCATGCACTCCTAAATGTTCCACCTGCTTGGCTGAATGAGATGATGAGCAGATGTAGTATCTGCCAGTTTGATGAAAACACTAAAAAAAAATAACACTATTTATTGATCCTAACCATTTAATGCATGCATTTGTATATATTGCACAATGCACAGGGAATAGATTTGCTTTAGGTCTCCAGTTTGCTGTATTTCTAACATAATTTAGGTCTTGATCAGTTTACAAAGCTTTTAGGGCTTTGGCAATAGCTTTTCAGAATCACATGCTTTACTTTAAGTCTTGAAACTTCCTGAACACTCAGATTAAGGGTATCACATTCTAACCCACCATTCTTGCTTTGTCCAAAGCCATTTCTATTTCTGCTACACCTCTGTGGACCATGCGAATTTTTTCCTAGCTGCACTTCCCCAGTTAATGCAGCTTTGTCCTCTATATTGTTTTCCTTCTGATTTCTTGCAGACGTTTCCTGTTTTCTAGCTGTAAGCAGTTTTTGTTGAACTGTCCATTTTTTGTTGGTCCCTCAGAGGGACCTAATTCCTTTCAGTCATTGAACATTGACCTTGGAAGGACTTGATTCTTCCATTGACTGTACATCAACTTGGCTTTTTAAAATCAGCCTCTGACTCCAGCCACTGAATATTTAGGGACTGCAATGTCTGCATTGAAACTTTCAGGAGCCTTCTTGCCCTTTATAGATAACTGTGTGATTTTTAGGACATTTAAAATGCTAACACGTTTATAAAGTTAATGTTAATGTGCTGATATTTACAAAGTGCTCGCAGATATTTAGGAATAGATACAGAGAGCTCTGCTATATAGTGTGTGAATTTTGCAACAAATTATTTAGCATTAAAATATCATATTGAATAATCTAGGTGGTGGAAAGTGGTCTTTGTACAGGAGAAAGTTATTATTTCAAATTGCATTTACTGCCCTGAATAGAAGTTGCACTTGCTGCCCTGAATAGAAGTTGCACTTGCTGCCCTGAATAGAAGTTGCACGATTTTCACTGTTTGCACTCAGTGAAGGAGGAAAAATCTGGAGATGGAGAGTTTACTACTAGTGTGAAACACTGAGAAGACATTTAGTTTTAGAAGCTAAGTTAGTGTGCTTTTGCATGGTTTATACTTGGCTGGAGCAAGTAGCAGAAGCCATTTAGTCCTGAGAAATGCACATATTGCTCTGTGATTCTGGTGTCATTTTTTGCTCTGTAACTATGCAGAGGTTTTAGTTATGGGGGAAGTTATGAGAAAAAGCAGCTGTCTGGCACATGATAGCTTCTCTTAAAGTGGGTGAATCAAAGCAAAACTTGCAGTGTTTGACATGCAGATATATTAAGCGTGCTGTTATCCAAAGGTCAAAAAGATATTTATAGATTAACTGGTGTTAAAGAAAATATTAACTATTTGCAAATGTAGGGTATACTTGGGGAAAAAATCCACACTTCTGTAGCTTCTTTCTAAAGGCATTATTTTATCCTTTGTTTAATGACAAGACATAAGTTTACTTTTCCTTCTTTTGTTATTTTCAATAGAAAGACAAACTGTGCACTTACCCAGAATACCAGTGTTTATGCAAGGGCGAAATCCCCACACACTGACTCTTTAAATGCAGTATTTAAAAGCTACCATTTACTGCATTAATACTCCTTCAGCATTAGTCAAAAGATGTTAATTAAGGAGAAAATTGTAGCAGTTTGAATGCCATTATACAGGACTTCTGGAGTGGCTGTGATTTTAAATAATTCTGGAATAAATAAAATAATAAAATTTTGTTATCCCATCCAGGCCTTTACTAGAGAAGCAACAACTTGCAGAACATTTTTGAGTCAGGAGCTGGGCAGATAATTCTTTGTTTAACTAGTTGTAAAGTCAAAAGAGCCTGTATTTGAAGTAGCTCTGTTGTATACATCTTACATTTGATATATTTTGTCAGCAGCATAATCACAGGGAGGTAGGATTAAGTACACTAATCTGAAACAGCCATATTTAGAAAATACCCATAAACCAGCTCCTTAATCTCTGATGACCTCTAAAAAAAAAAGCATTTCTGGAGATTTGGATGGTCCCTGAGAAAAAGCAGAATTCAGCCTGGAGAGGTTCAACTTCTGGACTTCCTTGCAAAAAACACCCAGAATATCACAATCATCTCAAGGAGTTTTGTATTCCAATAAAACACCTCTGCAGAAAAGTGTCTGGGCTTTTATTTTATTTTATTTTATTTTATTTTATTTTATTTTATTTTACATTTTATTTTATTTGTGAACATCCATAGATTTTTAGATTGCTAAGACCTGAAGGTGTAGAGAAGTGTTTCAGATTTCAAGCTTCTTGCCAGGCAGTTTGGAAGTGAGAAGGCAGCTATCCCAGTTTGCCCGAGGCACCTGGGAGGCACAGGGGCTTTTTTCACCCTCTCACCCTCTCATGCTCTCCCAACAGCTGCTGCATTCCTGCACTTCGGTAATACCCACATGATGGCAGAAGAGAACAGACAGCTGCAGACACAATCTGAGAGGCAAGTTCACTTCTGGTATGTCTGTAAAGTATTTCTATATATATCTATTAAAATACATAAACATCTGGAAGTATTTAAATATGAATATATAGAATAAATGAACACATATACATTTTTATGTATGTGAGTGTATATATAAATATAAATATAAATATATTTCTAAATATAGATTTCTGATAAGTATGAGGAAACCATGGTTTTAGTTTTAGATGGACCTTACTGTTCCTAGGAATCAGAGAATAGCAGAGATATAAAAATAGTTGACTTAAATCCTCTTCTTACTTTCATTGCCAGAAGTTGGTGGTAGTTTGTTTTGTCTGTACTGGTGCACAGGTAAAAATCTATGATTAAATGAGACTAGGGTCAGACTCTGAAAGGGAGAAAACCATACAATTTTAAGTACTCTGATTTTATTAGCTTAGAGCATGCTGTGCTCAGTAACTGGGAAAAAAACAAGAAAAAACTTTGTTTTTACCAATCCACATGGTTTTACTGCATACATTGTGCATACCAATGTTTAAAATCTCTCAGCCTCACTAATCCAAAGTGATCTCAGACATGCAATGTATTTTTATAGTCAGTCTTGTAAAAATATTTTTTCTTGATATGTCTGGAAAGTGTTGACTACATTACAGACACTGAATCAGCTAATAATAATTACTGGAGTCAAAAGAAGGAAATTTAGACCAAAATTAGCAAATAAATTTTATGTGGAAAGTTATGATTTTAGCACAGGACTGTCTTCCCCAGAAATTCTTATCCCAGCTCTTCCATCTGATTCTTTGTCCATCCCTAAATAAATCTAACCTTTCTATTTCTTATTGTCATGAAGATTAATTATGGTTAGATTGCATAGCCCTTGAGAAAAGCAAAAGAGAAAATGCTGAGCATTGTTATGATGAGGTTGAAGCTCCTTGATTTGACACGGGTGTACAAATGGATGGCCTTTTAATTGCAAACTCTGTATAAATGATGCTTCAACAATGGTTGATTTCTCATTGCAATTGTGTGTGTAAACTATGTAAAACATTGCAGTTAATTTTTTAAATTAAACTGTAATGAAATGTTATAGGCATGAGTTGTGACACTTAGTCATCTTCTCTTGGTTTGTGGAGGATGCTGCTGCTCCAGAGCGCGTTACTGCAGGGCAGCTGCAACAGAGAGGGCAACAACTCATTCATGTGTTTTAAACACTCTGGTACCTACTCTGAAGAGTGAGAAAGAGTGGCTGAAGGGCCACCAGTGCTTCATTGTGCAAAAGAAGGAGGAAGGGTATGGCTGAACATCAGCAGCCTTTGGTAGGCTGTGCTTTCTGCTCTGCTTTTCCAAAGAGAGATCAGCTGGCATGGCCATGCCCACCCTTTTGGCTGCAGTAAGGTCCAAGCCTCCTTCTGGAGCACTCACACAGACAGCCCCAGCCTCGTGCCTCTCCTTGTGCTCGTGGGTGGAAAACCAGGACTCCAGTAATATCCAGACCAGGGAACTGGGATTGCAGAAGGGTGCCCTTAAACACTCTCCACCCTGAACCCAAAAGTAATCGGCAACACTCAGAGCATCCATCAAACAATTTGCCATTTTTTCTAAGTTTCACTCTTCCTCAGACACACAGACAAAACATTGCTTGAGCCAGCTTTGCTGGAGACCAGTAGCCTTATTCAGGAGATGAATTTCTTTCTCCCCTTCTTACTTTCTGCACCAAGCACTTTCACATGTTCATGCACTCATTTGCATGCTTTGGTGCTGGGAACTCGTGTGTTATAATGCAATATGGGCATTTCCTTCTGACTGCCTGAATCAGAATATAGAGACTGAGGGATGTGAGGGCAGTGCTGGAGCACTGAGCCATCCTTCTTGCAGTGCCCAGACTGTGGCTGAAGGTGGGTGGCCCTTGCATCACCCTGGGTGCAGGATGGCACTTGAGTACCAAAAGCTGCCTGTTTACAGCAGGAGAAAGAGTAGCAGGTGCATAAGGGTAAAATGACAGAAAAAGAGGATCAGGTGTGTAACATATGTTGACATGAACGTTAGAAATTGAGAAATAAATCTGCGTTATCCTGAAAAGAGAAATGAGTACATGCAGTTGTATTTGAAAATGACTTCTGAAAGACCCACGTGTCACACAAAATAGGAGCTAATGACAGAAATTATTTAGATTATCTACAAATAACTTTTTTCCTCCTTTATGTCTCCAAGCTACTCTCTATCAGAACTTTCTTTGATTTTATAGTTCTAGTACATCACCATTTCCTCCCTGGCTAAGTAGAATTACAGTTACAGGAGGTATTTTGTAATCTGTTTGTTTAACACTAGCTCAAAAGGAGTATCCAGAATGGGTTTTTCTTTTTAAAGAATCTGATTCCCAGGGCAAATCTAATCCCCTGTGGGGGTTTGGGGGTGGGGAAAGGAGAGGAAGACGTGAGGGATGTTGGGGAGTATGGGGAAGAGAAACCACATCTTTTTGCTGCATAGCATCTGTTTTTTTAAATTGAAGCTACTTGTAGCACCATTGACAAACTTGACATGGTTGTTCCTTTTGACAGATTTTTTTTCTGGAGGTCAGTCAGCAGGGTTGACTTCTTTAATTGTAATTAAGAATTCTTACTGAAATAGATTTCTAGTAGCCAGCTTTAACAAGTTTGTGAATACAGAATACAGGGAAGTGGACTGCTGGAAGGCTACTTTAATTGAAAGAACAACTTAAATGTTTCTGTAGCTTTATAACTCTAAGGAGCTTTAATCAATTCCCAGCTGGAAATCTTAAAGTTGTTGATGACTTAGCAGATGAAGAATATCATTTGAGTTCTAGGTCTGATTTAACTTCTACACCAGGAGACATTTGACAATATTGGATAGGGAAGATTGGTCTCTAAAATTAATGAAAATTTATTCATTAATTAATTATTGAATCTGTAAAAGGAAATATGCTCTGACTTATTTCTTTGCTTCTTTTTTTGAAAAATAGCCATACTTCTTCTCAGCAATATCCCTAATCCAGGAGACTTTGTCCCTATGGATGCTTTTGTTGCAATTATGCCTGAGCAGAGTTTATCTGCCTGAAAAAGTCAGGCACTGTTTTTGGCAACTTTAGTATTGAAATAGATATTCAGATTTAGCTTTATTTTCTGTCTTTCCAAGGAATTATTTAAAATATTTAGTTGTTTCTCAATGTTTCTATGCATTTATTTTCTTCTATTAGTAAATTGATGCAGTCAATTGATACAGTCTTTAATTTGATTTTATGGCTCTTTTAACTTTCAGCTAGTATTCTCTTTTTCTTTTATTAACCCCAAATGTGGCTTAGCAGAACACGTTTTTTTTCTAAGTTGCTAATTTTTATTTAAATCTTCTGTGAAACTTAGTTTCCTTCTACAAGGATTTAAAAGAACATTTAATGGTCATACTCTTGCTGGTTGGGTCCGAGCAGTGACGGAAAAGTCAAATGGCCAAAATATTGGTTTTGGTGAGTATTTCTGGATATGTGCTTGACTCAGGACGTTCATGTATTTCCCAAAGAGCCTGCTCTTCTTGTTGCAGTGTGACAGGATATTTGAAAGCATCCAGCAGTGAACACTGTCATGACCTTTTGCATCTTTGAAAATACAATCACATTTAACTTTCCTCATAGTCCGATGAGGAAAATAACAAAATAAGGCCCAGACAGCTGATTCCCAAAGCTGATTCTTCCTCTCCCTTTCCCACCCTGCAAAGGCAGAGGGGATATTCCCAGAGGGGTCATTGACCTCCTGGAAAGCAGGAGGCTGCCCATGGTTTGGCCTTTACTGATTTTTTCAGTGACTGTGGGCCAAGCGTTACCCCTGATTGCAATTAGGAGTGAAGTAACCTGGCTCGTGAGGCCAGTGGAGCTGTTCCCAATTCACAGCTCATGAGGGAGAGCAGAGGTCGCTGATTTTTAAAAGATTTAGGTTTTGTTATTTCCAAAGTGATCAGGGCAGACTGATATTGGAAGAACAGTATGTTTTACCAAAGTGTCATGAGAAGAATGATGGACTGAAATTAAGATGTTCACTGCTAGACTGTAAGTTTGGGGGATATTTACTTTGTGTTACCTTTTGCTTGAATAAGCAGTTGTGCATGATGGATTTTGACAGAATCAGGGAGGATATTCTGAAAGGCAAAAATTATTTACATTTCACAGCTGACTGACTAATGGTCTGTCTCTCTATGCTGAATTCGGCAGTGTGAGCTTTGTCTCCAGTACCTCTCATCTAGCTGGGAATGACAACAACAATGTGACTTTCCAGCCCAAGTGATTTGAGCAGAGAACTCTTGGCAGTCTTCTTCATAAAGAAAGTGAGGTGATATATTTATTACCATTTTTAAGATACAGTACACCAGTATTTTCATATAAAGTTTCCATTTAAGCTGGAAACCCCAAAATCTAGGTCAGTGAAGTTACATAAATCCAAGAGTCTGGCACTGCTGGTTCCCAAGATGATTGTTGATACCACTGCTAAACTTTTGCCACTGGTTTCTTGGTGAAATATGCATCCTGGCCTGGAATATGCTAATCTTGCTATGTGTTGCATGCCTAACATTACTTCTTTATGCATCTGCAGGGAATTAATTTTGAGGAGTCTACTGTGTAATACATTATACCTTTACAATTAGTTTAATCAACATAGTGAGGTTTAAAAAACCCACAAAAACGGGGCAAGGAGGACTTCTTTTGAACATTCTATATGGAATTCCTTGACATTTCAAAATGAAAATTAATGTTTCAAAAGCAACAACTGTGAACTCCCCTAAAGTGACAGCATGACTTTTTTTCACTTTTATCACTTCAGGAATACATTAAAATGTACCTGACACCATTGGTTACAGAGCAGAACAGTATTGGTATAGTAATATAGCCACTAATAGCCAATAAATGCTACTTAATCATATTAGCTATTTTTAAATACTTAATTGTACCTACCTGAGAAAGAAAAACAGCTGACATACCTTCCATGTATTCATTACTATATACTACAAATTGTCTTTATTCATAGTAACCTGAGATCACTTTGTTTGCATATAATTTAAATGAAAATAAATGCCTAAATGAACCCCTTGGAGTCAGGCCAGACTGACACTTTCTGTGTGCTATGATTTTGAGATCCACATTTATGTGATGTATGATTACAGCGTGAAAACAGCAGTGTTACCACAATTTTTCAAAGGCAGTCAGTAATGTGAGACTTCTCAGGGCCTGAGTATTCTCATGTTTCTTTAATTGTACCTGCTTTTTTAGGCCCTCTATTCAGCAATGCGAATGTGTCCAGCTCAAATGTGCCTCACTCCCAAAATTCTGAGCGCTCATTCTCACTGTCTCAAGGATGATGGAAGAGCCTGGACCTTGTTTTCAAACCATAAGTTGCCTTGAAGAGAAAAGTTGAGGTTACTAAGCCACAGAGAGATTTTGGAAACTTTCAGAAACGCTGCTGTTCTGCAAGGACAGTGCAGGTACATCTCTGAGGATCAGAAGGTATCTCCCCACAGCCAATGGCACATGTCCAAGCCACACTTGGACTTCAGCAGAGTGTGCTGGAGGCTGTTTTTCCAAAGGACCACTGTAGATTGCTTTTAGCTGTTGGGGCTGGAGAGGTCCTTCTGGTGGCATTTGCAGTTGCACCATTTCCCTGTGCTCTGCTGCTGTTGGGATGTTGCAGCACTGCAGCACTTAGTTGTTACTCTGACCTTTTAATGACTTGCTGTGCTGCACACCATGTTGTCTTCACACTCATTTGTTTCAGCCAGTCAAACCCCCACAGGAAGGGGCTGGAAAAAACAGATTTTCAGACTTCAGTCTAATGCACTTTGTTTTTCCTTCTGAAAAAGTAAATATTTGTATAATAAGCTGCAGAACCCCTAAAGCAGCTGTGAAATGATCTAGCCATGAGATCTTATGAACAGATCCAGGATGGAGGAAAGCAGCCAGCAAGATCTTGTTTACCCTGCTTGGAGAATTTGACAGCTGGAATTATGGATAAAACATCTGTCTGAGAAGACATTGCCAAGTCAGAAATGTAGTGGCAGAACATGGAGCTGTACCTGCTGTGCTGGTGGTGAGGGTGACCAGAGGAACCCTCCCACGAGCAGCTCATTCCTGATAGCAGGAATGTTGTGCTCCCGTGTTTACTCAAACTCAGCTTTCTGTGGTTTGCAGAATCTGGCCTTTTCTCAGCCTCAACCAGCCCTTGGATGGCTCCCATGATTTCTGACCTCCCACTACCTTTTCTTTGCTATTTATAGCTCAGCAGCTGGAGAACATTGATGTGCATCTCTGTTTTATTTACATTTTGAAGAGTGACTTTGGTTTTTATTCACATTCATGGTAGTTCAGGAAGTTGTTTGGCATCATGTGGACTTTTCTAGTCAGGCTCCCTTTGCATGCATTTATCACATTGCCTCCTCCAGTTTTGTTTTTCTTTCCCCTGCCATAAGTGACTCTCTCTGTCCTCCAGCTTTCCATTAGCTGTCTTCTTTGTTTGGAAAAAAAGTTACCCGGGGTATATTCTTTCTTTCTTAAAAGGATCATTTGTTACTAGGAAATAACCATAGGGATCAGTTGGAAAGTAGACCTCAAGTGTCAGTATGCTCATCTGGTTTCTGGTGACCTGTTTCTTGTAGATGCTGCTATCTTGTTTCAATACTTGATCATTGAGCACTTTGCTCATCCCCAGTTCATTTCCAATCAAGCTGTTCTGCTTTGCTTCATGCGTCTGCATCTCCTGTATTTTCAGCTACTCTTTCAGATACAACCTTTCAGTTGCATCAGATTTTATCTCATGGTTATTCCAACTTCTCAGACATAAACTCCTGTAGTCTAGGTCCACACTGTGAATACTGGATGTGTATGTATGGGGAAATACTTAGAAAAATAGCTGATCTGTAAGGGGAGTGAAGAATTTAGACTCTAGCTCAGTTATTAACTTTTACTTTTTTTATGCTTAGAAAATAAAAATGGAAGAATAACCCTGTACATGAATATAGTGTTAGTAACTTTAGGTCATCATTATCTCAAGTGTTATTGTGCTCTTATAAAAGAGTAGATGCTTCTACACATGAGACAACATAATAGTCACCATACTCAGACCTTATTTTGCAAAGCCTTTGGAGAGTACATAACGCCTCTGTTCTCAGATAAGTGCATTCCATGAGCATTTAAGTGTTAGACTAACAGATTCACTTGTACCATGCACAGACAGCATCCTGTTTGTACAGAAATAAAACTCAGTGATGCATGTACCTATATTTAGAAAGTCGCAAGAGAATATTTAACTGCTGTGACTGGCCTTATTTCTGCACCTGAAAATTGCTGTTTAAAGAAAATATTTCTTGTACTGACCCAAATAATTTGCTAGCAACATCTGCAGGCATTGAAATGAAGGTTACTTATGAGATACCTGCTCTGATCTTCTCTTGGGACTTCCAAATGTCCTAAAAATGTAAACCCCAAGATTTTTCATTTCAGATACTAATAAATTATACTGATGACTACTAATGATTCCCTTACAGCCCATTTAGTAGATTTTAAGCATTTTTGGCTATTATGTAATGGAAATGCTACTGAAGAGATTAGAATGGTGAATACCTGGAGCTCCAAGGTTTTTGCACAGCTTCACAGACTCCAGTACATGTATTTCTGCAGAAATCAAACACTGCACTGTGAGGCTAATCCATATATACCCCACATATATGGCAGCACTGGACATAGGTAACAGTGTATGCATGCAACCAGGGTATCTGGCCAAGTCAAAACTGCCTCAGTCAATTGGAATAGAAGGCTAAGTTGCTGGCAACCTGATGGTTGAAAGTAATGCCAAACACATTGCTTCAGACTAGGAAGAGTCAAAAGTTCAAATTTTCTTCAGAAGTGTTATAGTACAATGCTTATGTCTTGCTTCTTTCCAAAATAACACATTAAAATTCTGCTTTGCCACTTTGATCTACTATTTTTTTAAATGTTAAAAAGATGTTGATATCTGAGCTGTAGAGACAAAGCACTCTAGGTTATGTTTACACCAGCAAATAGGGCAGATTTTGTGAGCAGACAGGTAAACCATTTGGCGCTGGTGTCCATACCATGCACACTTCTGTGGGATTTGCTTTGGGTTAGCTGTGGCCAGGGCACCTGGACTGAGCTACCCTGTGCCTTTGTAGCCCACAGGGAATGGGCTTGCAGTTGTTTTCTGATTTTACCCAAAGAAAACTGAGACTTTCCTATGAAGTGAATCAAATAATGGGAAACTTGAACAAAGTACCCTCCAAAAATCCTAATAGTAGACACGATCTTAGATTAAGTTGCTGCAATTCACTGGAGCTTCTTGTAAAATAAATCATCATAGATTATTCTTAGTGCAGTTTGGCCTATTTTCTATCAAATAGTATCTTGTTATTTAGTGTCTTGACAAGAAACTCTTGCCTTTGTGAATTTAAATTACTGTTTTGTAGAAGATGAAAAATTTGCACGTTTTGTTCCTTCTCATCCCTCAGAATAAGCTTTAAATATTTACTTTCCCTGAGCAGTAGGAATGCTATCTGAAATGTTTCCTTTGAGCTATGAGAAATATTCATGAGTCCTCTTCAAAGTTTGTAGAGTACAATAAGTCCTGTCAGCAGTAATCCCTGGGTCATCAGTCTTCCAAGCCTAGGTAGATAAAAACTTGCATTTGTGCAGTCTGCATTATGACATTATTAGGCCTTGACTGCTGTTGTCAGATACATATTGGCCCATAGTAGCCCACACTGGTAACAAGTACCATTCCTTGGCCTTTCCTGTCCCCTGAACTGTGTGACACCTTGCCTGGGAGCGCCAAAACTGTGGTACAGATTTCATTGCCACTCGCTAGCCTTGTTAGCCCTGTCTCTACAAGTAAACAAAGAGAGACCAGGGAACAGAATCCCAGCACCACAGCAGTCACAAAAAATGGGGAGGACAATTGGGTGGCCAACCTAGGGGATGAGGGAAGGCTGTGGGTATGTCTGCCTGGACTCCAGAAAGCCTTTGGCGCTGCTCCCCACAGCATTCTCCTGGAGGAGCTGGCAGGACAGGTGTGCTCCTCCCTGGGTAAGAAACTGGCTGGAAGGGTGATGGGGACTGGAGTCACATCCAGCTGGTGACTGGTCACAAGTGTGTGCCCCAGGGCTCAGTACTGGGACCAGTCCTGCTTAATATCTTTACTGATGATCTGGATGAGGGGAACAAGGGCAACCTCAGCCAGTTCACAGATGACACAAATCTGGATGGGAGTGTTGGTCTGCTGGAGGGTGGGAAGGCTCTGCAGAGGGGCTTGGTCTGGAGCCAAAGGTATGAGATTCAGTGAGGCAAAATGCTGGGTCCTGCAGTACTGCAGGCTGGGGTAGAGGTCTTTTCCAAACTTTATGATTCTATGAAGATATTATATTATTAACTGTAAATATTGGCCTGGCATGAGTCCCTCTTGCTGCCAGTGGTTTTCTGCCAGAAGATGCAGGATGTGAAGCAGATGGGGGCATTGTGCTGCTGAGGGGGCTGGATGCAGCTGCTCAGTCTGGATGGGAGGGGACACTTGTACAGGTCCCATACAGTTTCAGAGCCAGCACTGGTCTGTGCTATTTACTGGTTAATTTACTAATAGTCAGACATAACCTCAGTGACCTGTCCTGGTAACACTTACTGGAAGACTACTATGAGATAGTAGTCACACAAATGAAGTTCTTAAAAATAAGAAAGCTTTTTTTCTTCCCAGAGAGGGAAAAATACCATTCTCAGGTGTGTTATATACAGTAATTTCACAAGTATAAGCTACACTGACTATAAACTGCATCTCCAGGTGCCAGCAACTTTTTGTTCTTTGTCCATACATAAGCCGCACCTGATTATAAGCCACACGTTACAATACAGGATGTGATAAAAGCTATCTATTCTATCACCATCTGTTGAGTGTGGGGGCAGTGATCCTTATCTCTGTGGGAGATATTATCTGCTAATGGGCCATCCATTGAAACCAGGCAGGGCATTGTTCTTTATCTTTTCACAACCCATCCTTCCTCCAGAGAGTCATTTTTTGCTAATGGCCATTGAGTCCCACTGTGGGACTGATAAAATTACTGCATCCCATTGGAAGTTGCTCCAGCCGGGAAAGGAACCCAACATTTCTTACCAAAATAAAAACAGAGGTTTTGGGACACTAAGGGAGCTCCTTTCTCCACTGGACTCCAGAGGAAAACCGGATTTCTCCACATCACCACTGGACCTCCGGAGGGAAACTGCACCTTCTACAGGAGCACTGCTCCAACTGAGCCACATCTGTCACTGCAGGAGGATGCAGCCACCATTTAATGGGTCTGCTACCAACACCCAGGCTGTTCTCTGACTTTGTCAGGGTTTGGAGTTTGTTTCTTTGTAGTACTGTATTTCTATTTCAATTTCCCTAGAAAAGAACTGTTATTCCTAATTCCCATATTTTTGCCTGAAAGCCCCTTGATTTCAAAATTATAATAATTTGGAGGGAGGGGGTTTACATTCTCCATTTCAAAGACAAGCTCCTGCCTTTCTCAGCAGACACCTGTCCTCCAAACTAAAACAGCAACTTTTCATTCTTTGTCCATATATAAGCCACACCTGATTATAAACCGCACTTGGGGTTTGGACCAAAATTTTAGTCAAAATGGTGTGGCTTCATCGTAAAATTACTGTATATATTTTCTCTTCTGGCTTATCTGTCCTCCTTTACCAACCTCTTCCCTGTCAGAGGATTCCTCTCCCTCCTTCTGATTCAAACCCATCCCAGGAATGTTTTTCCATCATTGTCACTATTTTTAGGTGCATTGGCCTCAGCAAAGACTGATGGATGGGACAGCCACAGTCCAGACATGAAGATGGATGTGAAGGGGGATCACACAGCTGGGCCACAGGGGATGTGAATACAACAGAACATTCATTTGATTTTCAGGGCTACTTCAAGGTGCCACATGAAATCCCTGTCCAGGACCAGCCCTGAATTGCTGTCTGCAATGTTCACACTTCCCAAGGAGCTGGGTTTTCCAGCCAGCACTTCCATCACAAGGAGGACAGCTGGGGCAGGACAAGGAAGTACATACTGATGCCTAGAGAGGCTGATCTGGAACAGAGGCTATACAGAGTTAAATGAACAAAATAGGTATTTATTGAAAGGATACATCTTGGGCAGTACAAGATCCTGGCCAGGACTTCACCCAGGATGGATCCAAGATGATCCCAGTCACAAGTTTTCACACTTTTATAAGTTTTGGTTCATCTACATGTTGGGTTCAATCATCCAACCACAGCCCCAGGTCATGGAGTCTCAGCCCCCTGCTTTGCCCCCTTTCCTTCCCCATTGTTTATGATTTTTGGTTACTGGGTGTCCTTGATTCTCTATTGGGAAGGGATTGTTTTGTCTAAATACCCTGTGAAGAGAACTTACTAAAACCTAATATGAAGTTTCAGAGTTACATACCAGGCAGAAGAGAATCTTAAAAATATAAAAGCTAAAACTCAAGGCATCATATGCTTGTTCCTGCTCCAGCAGTGATAATCTCTTCTCTCTTTTCCATTGTCTAAAGCTTCTTTCAGCAGGCCTTAATCTCCTTTAGATTTTACTATGACTCCCTCAGTGGTTGTACCTCAAGGCATGGAAAACACTCATCTGCACCACTGAATATGTATTAGAACAATGCCTCTTTCCAGCATGGAGTTTGTGTTTTCCCTCTTATCTCAGAAAGAAAAGGACATCAGAAAAATCCAGAAAATAATTGTGACTGAAATTTAGCAGATTTGCTGGAAAAAGTAAATATAATTCCAGACTCTGATTAATATATTATTTATCACTCTACAAATCTGAAGTTGATGACCTCTCAAGTTCCATCCTCGTTAAAGCATATTGCTCAATTCCCCAGAGCTGGCAGAAAACGGACAGAACGTGAGGCATGCTGGAAAGCTACCAGAAGAGCATGTGTACTTCTGCAAGAGAACATGAAGTGCCCCATCCTCACCACTTCAGAGGGAAAAAACTATCCTCCTGCTTAATCATGTCACATTCTGGATTTGCTGGAGGTTTCTTGGAAAGCAAAAAAGCTACACTTCTAGTTCTGTTTGTTCATAAAAGCAGTAATTATGCAACATTCTGGAAGTAGCATTTATATCCCATTTCTTTAATATTTTTATCTCCATGCTGTTTTCACTATTATCCTTTCTTTGACTGTTTTACTTTTCCTCATCCTCCAAAATGAGGACATATGGTTCTTAGTTTTCTTTTATTTATTTATGTTCTCTGTATGAGAACTATGACTGTTATTTCAGTTTGTTTTTCTGACAAGCTAAAGTAGTGTTTCTGTATGTCTTCACTGCTATGCATTAAAATAACTACATTAAAATAATTTTCTTCTATTTTATGCTTTGATTTGTATTTCAAATCTAACACTAGAGCCTACTTTTATCTCATTATAAAACTTCTGAACCTTTTATAAACCCAATTCTAATGACTAGAGTACAGTTTAAAATCTAAAACTCAGTTAAACTTTGGGTTTTTACGTCTTCGTTTTCTCCTTTCATTTAGCCCAGCACACGTCCCACAACTCACTTGTGGCATCAGTTATTCCTGTCTTTTGCTATATCTGAACTCAGGTGGCAAATCCTTCCACATGGTACTATTTTATCTTACAGGGGAACATGTTCCAGAGTAAATAAAATTTTAGATTTTCTTTTAAAGAAAAGCTTGAAACTTAAAGTTGACTGGAAGAGGTCTACAGCTAATTCCCAGGGATATCAATGTGAGGTGTGACTATCCTTTAGGATTCCTTTACTAATTTAAGTATTTGTCTGTCACAAAAGCAATGTATCTTTGTAAGGGTAAAATATTTTCTCTGATTTGTTTGATGGTTTCTTCCCCCTTGAGGTCCAAGAATTTGATCACTTTGGCTATGTTGGTGCTTCAGCTTTGTGTTTGGGACTGATTCACTGAATCAAACTCCCTTGATAAACTCTTTGGGGGGGAAGTGTCAGGCCAGTTTACAATCAAGACAGCAGAAAACATCTGCTTCCCTTCCTCTTCCTTTCATTCACTGTTAGAGACCATTTTGGCTAAAGTGGGAGAAATTGTAGGATGCCCATTAACATGCAGTACTTTATTTGGCAACTGTATTTTAATCCTCTTATATTTGTTTCTAAGCTAATCTTCATCTGCTGAGCCAAGAACAAATGGAAAAAAGTACAAAATCTGGTGAGGCACTAGAGATTGACAAGTGGCTGAAGGGGACAAAAAAGGGACTAGTTTCAGTGAGATTTTCACATTAAAAAAAAAAATCTAATTCTGTATCTAAACCAGTAATGGTCAGTGTTCAATTCATTTGCCCACATACAAATGTCTAGAGACACCTGAGATACTCAATGGCCTTGGGTCCCTTGGCTCCAGTAGGGCGTGGGGTATCCCCATCTAAATTTTACCTAGGTCCTAAATTTAGACTGGGAAAAAAGTAAGCAATCATAGGTTTAGTGCTTTTTTTTCTGGCATTAGGAGACAGTGTGACACAGGTGCTGCTCAGGAGCAGTTTGGCCCAGAGATTGTCAAAGTCACTGTACTATCCAGCCAAAGGAGTCCAAAGGGCTGCAAAGCCTGGAAGTGTCAACATCCTCCTGTGCATAAAGCAGCTCAGCCTCCTCTGCAGGAGTTTCTCAGGGGTGAGGTTGCCAACACCTCCCCACTGAATGTGGCAGCTTCAATGTCCCCCTCTTCCTTATCACTTACAAATTAAATAATGAGGACATTAGACTGGATAAGCCCCTATTCTAGGAAACACTCTGAGGGTGACTCTTTTACTTGCGACATAAAGTGAAAATATGAGAAATTTATGCTTTTGTTCTCTGTCACAAGCAACCAAGTTTTAAGCACCATCTATTCTGCACGGACAAAAAAGGAGTCTCAAAGAAGGCAAAAAATCTTCATCATGAACTAAATCCTCCTCCTCTTTCTGATGAAAAGGTGAGTTTGCTTATCCTTGCACAATTACATTGTATGAAGAGAATTAATCATTACCTGGAAAGAAATCTCTTGACTCAGTGCACTGAATGTGATCCCTTTTCAAAACTCATGTCAATACTGGCCTATGACATTTGAAATAACTAGCATTCTTTCCAAAGAGGTCTAGGTCTATGAATGGCTTCTTGTAATAACAACCAGAAATAGCTACATTTCTTTTGAAGTTTACACAGAACCCCCTAAACTGCAGAGTGAATTTCCTCCACCAAAATATTTAACTAAAAAATGTCCACATATTTCAGCTGGAGAGCAATGTATACACATTTTAGGCTATTTTCTAGACTACACATTTCTATTATTGATCAAGACTTAGAATCTAGGTTTATTTTAATCTTTCCCATAAATAGGCTAAAAGCTCTGGATCATTAGTTCTTTCTGCTTTTATTTGCTGGAAAATACTTCACAGCACTTTTAGAGATTAGGATTTGGTAACACTTTATTCTAGCTGTCTTATTGTTTTAATTTATATGGTCTTAGGAATAACAGAAATCATAACAAATTCTTTGGGTATTAAAGAGGGTGGTATGTGCACACAGATGCAGTCAGTGACAGACATTTTTTTCCTTCAGAATCTATAATACTCATTTTGAAGACTCAGACAGCAAATTAATCTGAAGATTTTGATCTTTTGCTGAACAGTCAAATGTGTCATTTAAAACTGCACTATAATTAGGTTATTTTAAAGTTGAAATGGAAGGAAGATTGAGGTCTAAGGACATTGATTCTTAAGCTGTCTTGGAAAATATAGGCCACACATAAGTATCAAATGTCTTGTTATTTTCTTCAGTCTCCATAACCTTCATGTAGGCTGGCAATGAGTCTGGAGTCTGAATCTGAGACTGTATCATAAGGCAGCAGAAAGAGGAAACTCAGGAGAATTTCATGTTTAGAAGAGTATAAGACCTGTTTTTCAAAGGAGACTGGAGAAATGAGATGCTCAGTTTTCCATGAATTTCAGTGATACCTGTGGTGAGCCAAGTGTATCTGCCCTGAGCACATCTCCAGAACCTCTCTTTTGCTGAGGACATTCCTTCTCACCAGCAGCTGTCCAACTGCAGGAGGAAAGGAGCAGAGGAAAGTGTTCTTGTCTAAAGGAGAAAGAGAAGGGGAGAAAGGCTACCCTGAGGTTAAATACTAGAGGAGTTCTGAAACTCTTGCCCAAAAGGGGAGGTGAAAAAAAAGAAAAACTGGCTATAAATATCACAGGAATCCTTGTCTAAGAAACCTATTACATAACCATAAATCCTGAGAATGAACTGTGAGCAGGAACTATGTCCTGTTAAAGTGAAGCAGTCTAAGTATAAGGAGTAACCTACTTTTATTTATGTCCAGGTGTAATACTGTCATCCTTGACACCAGATACTGAGATTGAAGAGATTAGTTCTGCACTCACCTGGACTTCTGTGAACAAATGGCAGCTCACAAGGACTGAGGAAATTTCTCAAGGAGTCTTTCCTTACTTTAATGGTGTATCATCATCACTTAAGATGAGTTATATTCTTGTTATATTTTTAAAAATGTGATGACCTAGGGATGGATACAAAATACTTTCTGGGACTGTGAGTTATTGCTGGAGGGCAAGGGGTGTCACCTGGGCTGTACCTGCATGTGGCAGACTCCCAGGGAGACACAGGTTGGTTGGTTGCTTTCAGAAAGATCTAAAGTGCAAATTCTCAAGCTGGAGGTAACTTTGGCTTTTCCCCCTGTCCTCTCTGTGGGATATAGACTCTGCAAGATCATTTAAACTGACCTGATCTAGCTGGTTCTCCATCACTGTGGTCATTTCAGAGTGTCCTCAGTAGGACTGCATGAAATGTTCAGAGATTTCTAGTGTAAATTGAATAATAACTATCAGATTTAGTACCTTAAAGTCTTGCTGGAGACTCTGTGAAACAGGATGAGGTTCAAACATAACTCAGTATCGTGTAGCGTAGGAATTCACTGTGCATTAACACTCAATCATTTTAATAGAAATTTTTCCTATTATCCATGTTTTAGTCATCCCCAGTCCAAGGTAGTTGGAATGGGCATGGAGATGCACGACTTCTCATGCATATGATCAGCAGCAACAGATAAATGTGTGTTCCTGATCCATATTTAGGCAGTTAAATAAGTGGCTACACTTGGAGCTATGCTGCACCCTTGAAGATGTGCCCAGCAGCGTGAGACCCACAACAGATGCTGATTATTATTGACATTTGCTTTCAACCAGACACAAACCTCCCAGCTGACAGCTGCACTGGCAATTTGCTGTTGCCCTCCAAGAGGTCATGGAGCTGTGTAAAAAGTGGTAAACCACCATTTTTCTTGGTCTGGCACTAAGCCAAGGCAAGTTGTGGGGTCCAGGATGCATCACAGAGAGAGCAGTAGGGTCATGGAATCAAAGTGGATGATAAAGGCTCAGGAGCACAGTCTGGTTAGGTCACATTTTTGTATAAGAGAAGCTGATGACTGCAGGAGGACTAATTATGGGGCTCCTGGTCACAGCATCCTTTAGCTATGATTTCTCTTGGGAAAAGAATCAAAAATCCAATGAAATATTCAGTGCTGCAGCTCCCAAATGCTAGCTGTCTGGCACCAAGAGTTCACAATGCTTTGATGGACACCTAAATTGCTATGCTGAAAGTAAGTATTAAGTGAGGCAAAAAAATAAAAGGGGTTTAAAGCAACCATAAGCTAAATCAGCTGGTAGAAAAAAAACTAAGCTGAGGCCTGCAGATGAAAATATTTCTCTCTCTTCTCTCTTACAGGTTCCTAATTCAAAACTTCAATTTCCTCTGAGTACTTTTCTATTGCACAATGCATATTTAGCCTCTGCTTCCTGAATTCCCATACCCTGGGTCTAGAATCAGTTCTGCCACAAGGATTTTTTTATATATATATTTAATTCTGAATAATGGACCTATAATGACTCAGATTCCAATAAAGGTCTTATGCAGACATTCCCATCAAGAGAACTGGGTCCAGAGTGCGCTGCATGGAGAGACATTTTCAATTCAATGTGCAAATTGCTTGCTTGGGACTGATAGCCCTTGATATATTTTATATAGATAGATGTATGCTTTTGCTGTGAATGCAGTTATCTAAGGATAAAATACTTTTTTGTTTGTTTGGGATTTTGGAGTTTGGTTTTGGTTTTGGTTTTATTGTGGTTTTTGTTTGGTTTTTGGTTTGTTTGTTTGTTTGTGTGGGGTTTTTTTAAGTCTAAGATGATCTGAATTTTCATGCTTTGTTAAAGGGTGGCCTATAACACCAAACCAGTGCCAGGCCACCTTTCTTTATGCTCACAGCCTAAGAAGATTCATAAATTATCTCCATTTCTATCTCTACCAAACTATGTAATTTGATCATGTCTTTCTTTTAAGACATAAGTTTATGGGTTCACCATGCTGAGATTTGTAATACTATTGTCAGCCATTTAGAAAATAATTGTATCATGCATCCAAATGGAATGGTTACTTGGGAAAAGTATCAATATTTGATGATGGAGTAAGTAACTAGCATGAAAGAGTCGGAGCAGTACAGTAGACATTCAGGAAATCTTCATTGTTCTGAAAAGGGCAATGAGAAGTAAAGAGTTCTGATTGAAAATGGTGAATTATGAGTGAGTAATAAATAGTGAAAATTGTAGAAACTTCATATGAGCACGAACTACAGACTCTTGAGTTAATTTGAATTTAAAAGTCACTACAGGAAAATTACAGGGGTGAAACTGTAACATAGGTGTAGCAGGTGAGTTGTATTTTTATTACTGAAATTAAAAATGGGCTGAATTATCCCTTTTTCTTTTGAGTATTGAATCATTGCAGAGACAGGTTAGAGAAAAACAAGGAAATGTCTGCAGTGAATGGAACAAGACAAACACACAAGTTTAAAAACATGTGGGAATAGATGTTTTGACATTTCTACTCCTTTCTCTCTCTCCTGGGAAATATATCTACAGAAATTTTGGGAGAACTTTTTCACATTAGCAGGTAAGTACTTTTAATTCCAATTGAATATTTCAAGATAAGGTATTACAGTGGTGCATACTAGTGTCATGGTTAAAGACAGAATTTTTGTCAGTCTGAATTTTACTGTCTGGAATATTTTGATATTAAGATTCAGAAGATAATAATTAAAAAAAAAAAGCTGTGAGGACAAAATAGATTTAATGGGTAAAAAGGAACAGTGAAGAGCCTTAGGGACAGCTGGCCCTGGGTGTTTAACAGAGTAACCCCAGTTAATAATTGTATTATGATTTCTGGAGTGCTTCAAGATCCTTCAGAACTTGGATAATGGCAAAGCCTAAAATTTTATGCAGTGGATAGTTTAGTTCATTAGGCTAGAAAGGGCCAAAAAAGTAGAGTGAGAGAACATGTGATCAGAGGATGGAGTTTTATTGGCTTTCTTCTCCATCTGAGTTGAAGGTTTGACCATTTCAGATATTCACAGTATTGGCAGGCTCACAGCAAATCAACCTTTTGTGACTCTGCATGGCCTGAACAATGCTGGACATTGCTCTTGCATGCCTGGCTCTACTGCCATTCCCAAGCACTTGGGAGTTCCTGAGGTTTTGTCCCAGAATTCAAACATAACCAAGTACTTGTCAAACACAAACTGCAGTATCTTTAGTCCACAACGAGAACATATTACTAGAAATTTATTGAACTATAGAAGTTGAAAAACTCAGTCTTTTGGGTAGGTCTTACAAATCATATTGGCAAAGGAAAAGGGCATCAAAAACTTGAGTTTGACAGAAAAGGAAAAGTCGCCGTTGCATTTGCTTGTGCATGTTTTTGCAGCGCAAAGTACTTCTCAGAAAAAAAAGGGTTTCCCACTGATTAATATTTTTACGTAGGAAATCCCTTCAAGTCCACAGAATAACACTTAACAAATTAAAATAAATACATTCAAGTCCCATAATTTGTTTTTGCCCAATAAATATCTGTATTTTGTGATGAGAAAATAGTCCAGTTCTCCTTGAGGATTGCAAATGTGGTCACTTTATGCAACTGACAGCATTTATTATACAATATGAAGAATAATTGTGCTACTGCATGAGTGTGATGAATTTCTCCAGCTTTGAAGCATGTTCAAGGGTGGAGATTACGAGAAGCTTTATTATTTGGGCCTGGCTGCTGTTCATCCCAATAATGCCATTTATCACAAAGGTATCTCATTGCCCCTATTCAAACGGCCCCTGCTCCCCAGATTTCTCACCAGCCCTGACGCTGGGGGTCCCAGCAGAGCTAAGAAGTCCTCAGCAGGTTTTTAGTTTGCAATCCCCATTCTACCTCCTCACTGCTGAGCACATCAATTTTAGTGGCCCCTGTGACTCGTAAGAAAAAAACTTCAAAAATAGTCAAATACAGATATCTTGGTGCAAACTGACCTAGGAGAAAATAAAAACACCTGCAGGCAGACAGAACGTGTGAAAATATTCTGGGTATAAATACTAGAGACCTATGTTTCAAAAAGAAGGATAAAAAAGAAAGAAAGCATTTATAAGTCAGATAAATAGTCTTGGAATCACTGAAGAAAGATCTTGCTAGCATAAAGCTATTTCCTCATTTTTCAGGAAAATGCATCTCTGCTGCCCCTGTCTCCATTTGGTGAGATCCACCCATAAACTCGAATAACTAATTGTCTCCTATTCATGGTTTCCTGGTGGACAGTGTGTAAATTCTCCATCTTGTCAATGGGGAGAGGAAGAGGACTCTCAGTCCTCCAGGAGACTCAATGTGCCTAACTTGCTTATGTGAATGTTTTCTGTGAAGGGCAGCAAGAAGAGAGTCCTGGCAGGCTGTGTAGCCTGCCTTGACAAAACAGTGCTGTGTCCACTCTCTCTCCTTAGCCTGAAACTCTTCTGGGGCACACCTGAGACACCTCTGGGTCACACCTGAGACACCCTTTCCCTAGGATTGTTTTGGGGTTTTTGAGATTTTTTCAGTTCAGAGTACTAAAGGTATCAAGAGTGCACGTAAATAGGAGTCTGAACCACTTTTGTCCTCAGATCATTACATTACACTATTTTATACAGATGTATAATCTAAATAATATACTAAACATACCATCAATGCTTATCAGGATAAAATAATTTCTCACTCTGACTGAAAGGCTTTTAAATAATTTTATATGCAAGCGAATATATATGTATTTTGGTGTATGCAATTAGACCAAAAAAAAGCACTCGAATGAAGTGAGTGGGATGTCCTTTTGCAAAGGAGGCTTCAAAGGTGTTTCTTCCTCCCTCTAGGGAAGGAAAATGTGCTCACACTGTGTCTGATTTACAGACACAAATTTCTATGTTTATTATGGATCATGAGCTACTTATTGCACATTATTGAATGGAACCCTTGTAAGCCTAAAGTATCTAAGGTAAAAAGAAAAGTCCTTTGATTCTTACATACCAGCTGCAATAACCATGCAGAAACTCCCACTGTTGCCCCTTAGGATCGGACCTGCAGAACTCAATTGACGTACAGATGTGAAAACACCTTCCAGTTTTAAAGCACACTGTAGAGAGAAGGCTGAAATCCTGTTGTATCCAGCTGCGTGTGCAGAGTCTATCACTGCTAAAGCAAAAGAAGCCTGCAGACAAGGACAATGATATATGTTATATAAATAAATAAATAAAGTAACAACAACAACAATAATAACAACAACAACAATTTTATTTTTATTTATATATTTTTTATTATTATAATTTTTATTTCCTCAGTGGGCACACACCAGCAGTATTACCAGCTTGATCCAGCAATTACTAGTAAAAACTATTTGTAGAGTGCAAGTGTTAGCAGCCTTTGACTTCATTTTGTGTAGCGCTTGTAGTTTTCCTTCTAAAGAAAAAAACCCCCTTTTATATGAAAGAAAGACAATCTGTCTTATGTTATTTAATAAGTTCCCGAAAATGCATGAGCTCAATTTTTGTTCAGCTTTCAAACAGATGTTATCTTCTTTAAAAATGATCACATCCCAAATCCAGCAATTTTAAGTGCACATTCACTGCGTAGTCCAACACTTCTTAGGTTTAAAAACACTTTTTTTACAAGCCAGAACATAAGATCTTGAAACCGATTGTGTATATATTCTTAGGAGCAGGGTCTGAAGAGCAGATGCCCTTAATCCCTGATGAACTGTGAGCATGAAAAATAATTGTCTTCTTCTCACTTTATCCTTTTCTTAATCATATGCATGATGCATATCTGTTTTCCCCATCCATTCAAGCACTCCTCCCACAAGCCAGGTCACAAAACCAGTCTATCTTTTAACCTGGTGCATTAGGACTATGAATTAGAAAAGCTGGGTCGAGGTGCCCTGGCAGATAATTTCTCTTTCACTTCCCATCCTGTAGTGTGTAGAGATGTATCACATCTCTACAGCAAGGTACTGCACAAGTCCAGCCCAGGTCAGGGTTTTCAGAGCAGGATTTCTAAATCCAGCCTTAGAAGCGTTTCTGGATATTTTCAAAACTTTGGGATTACTGAAATACCTAATTGCTCAGAACTATTGAGACATACTGTTCTGGTCATGGCCAAAGCACATGTGGACTTTGAGGCTATGGAGCTTTTGGAAACTAGATTTCATTCCAAAATTTTCCTCTTTTGGAACTTGGAAATTTAAGGAACATGTTGCCTCTTTGGGAATGTAGGATCTGAACAGATATATGTCAGCAAGTGCACTGCTCTTTTTTGTAGATCTGCCTGAGAAGCTTATATGTGATACTGAAATTTACAGTAATTCCACGATTATAAGCCGCACCATTTTGACTAAAATTTTGGTCCGAACCCGAAGTGTGGCTTATAATCAGGTGGGGCTTACATATGGACAAAGAACGAAAAGTTACTGTTTTAGTTTGGAGGACAGGTGTCTGCTGAGAAAGGCAGGAGCTTCTCTTTGAAATGGAGAATGTAAACCCCCTCCCTCCAAATTATAATAATTTTGAAATCAAGGGGATTTCAGGCAAAGATATGGGAATTAGGAATAACAGTTCTTTTCTAGGGAAATTGAAATAGAAATACAGTACTACACAGAAACAAACTCCAAACCCTGACAAAGTCAGAGCACAACCTGACACCCCGTCAGGCAGGGTGTTGGCAGCAGTCCCATTAAATGGTGGCTGCATCCTCCTGCAGTGACAGATGTGATTCAGTTGGAGCAGTGCTCCTGTAGAAGGTGCAGTTTCCCTCTGGAGTCCAGTGGAGAAAGGGGCTCCCTTAGTGTCCCAAAACCTCTGTTTTTATCTTGGTAAGAAATGTTGGGCTCTTCCCCCTGCCTGGAGCAACTTCCAATGGGATGCAGTAATTTTATCAGTCACACAGTGGGACTCAATGGGCCATTAGCAGAAAATGACTCGCTGGAGGAAGGATGGGTTGTGAAAAGATAAAGAACAATGCCCTCCCTGGTTTCAATGGATGGCCCATTAGCAAAATATCTGCCATTGAGATAAGGATCACTGCCCCCACCCTCAACAGATGGTGATAGAATAAATACCTTTTATCACACTCAGTATTGTAACGTGCAGCTTATAATCAGGTGCGGTTTATGTATGGACAAAGAATGAAAAGTTGCTGGCACCCAGAAGCGTGACTTATACTCAGTGCGGCTCATAATCGTGAAATTACTCGTAAATTGTGCAGAGGGCTTGAAAGGGGAGCAGGTCCTTCCTTGAAGTGCCCTGTCCCAGGCAGTGGGTGCACTGCCAGAACAAGTCCCTCCTGTGCAGGTGGAGTGAGCCTTGCCACAGGATATTTGATTGGTCCAGTTGTAAACACAGAGAAGCAGATTCTCTCTTTGTCCTTTTCTTTCTCTATTTTTCCCTACACTTTGTCATTCATCACTGGCAATTCTGGCAGATGAGGATGAAACTGGATTTTTCTTTTCATCAGAATACAAACTTTCGCAATGCACTTGTGTTAATGCTGTGCAGCTGTTTGATGATCTGACTGTAAAGGACCAAGAAGACATTTAAAGCTTGGACTTTTTCAGACAATGTACTCCTGATTGCTTTTCAGTCAGCTCAGAAGCAGCCTGGTTGCAGGAATAGGCTGACTCTGCCATTCAGGCTGCTTTAAATTGAGACACAAGAACCAACACGGAATGGAAGTGTGTGTTTGGTGAAGAGCTCAAGTGTAGGAAGAGGAACCCGAGTAAGGAGAGGACCCAACCACCAGGAGGTTTAACTTCATGCTGCCCATTACTAGAAGGGGGTAGGGTCATGGGATAACATTTGTCAGAGTACATGGCAGTAAAGCAAAGGAAAAAGGGACAAAGAGTAAAACCCCAAACAAGATCAAGGCTGCCCAGGGAAGGAGTGGAATCATCATCCTTTGAAGTCTTCAAAAGGTGTGTGGGTGTGGTACTTGTGGATATGATTTAGTGAAAGTGGCAGTGCTGTGTCAATAGTTGGACTTGATGATCTTGGAGATCTTTTCCAACCCTAGTAAATCTAAATGAACATTAGAAATATTGCCAATACTGCTTGCCAAGTATGAAGCCACTTGAAGGAGCCACTTAAAGTCCTTGTACAGAATCAGAAACTTCTAAATTCATAATTACAGCATAAAAGTTGTTGAAGAAGTCTGTTTTAAATAAAAGATGATGAGACTGAGTAGAGTTGAATGCAGAAAGAATCAGTCTGGACCACCGAGTGATAGAAAGGTCACACCTCAATGGGATTAAAAAAAAAAAGACATTTTAAAGTTATCAGTTATTAATATAGAGTTAGATAAGATTTATATTTAGAAAATTATCCTGGCTAAAATGACCCTTTTTCATCCTTCATGAATACACTGGTAGGTTTTGCTACCCATGTTCCTCAAGTGGCATTGACAGGTTTTCCCTGTCCAAAGACCAGAGCCAGGTAGGTCCCCCCTGTTTCCCATCCAGAAAATCTGAAGAGTCCAACTGCATGTCCTACCTGTGAGAAACCTTCCTTTTGGAGCACACAGCTCTTTCCTGCATCCCCAGCCATGAGCTGCATCACTGATGCAGTCAGCATTAACTTAGGAGCTTTTTGGCCTGTTAAAGGAAATTCTGATATATGAAAGGAGAATATTGCTGTGAATAGCAATAGGGTTTAAATAAGCCCTTCAATTTTTGTTAATTTGACTGACCTGATGTTTCTCTAAACCTTTTCCCTACACAATGCTGCAAAATAAAATACCAAAATTCTGATATTAAAACTTAAACAAAAATTCTATTATATTTTAATAATTTTGGATTGGAGGTGAAAGGATGGCAAGTGATGCACATTGTACGCCATGTCAGCAGTTTGAGAAAAATTATGTCACTTTACAACAGAGCTGAATTATTTGGTTTCAAAGTGCAAAATGTAATTAGACCTTTTCTTTTAACAGAAATTCCCAGCGTGTATAGGCAAGATCAGCTGCTTGCTTTGTGTGAGTTCTCAGATTGCAAAGCTACTTTCGCTCTGTCTGATTTCCTTTGAAAAAGCCTATTTCTTTAGACTGAATTAATCCATTTTCATTGTAAATGAGGTACAAAACATAATTACTTTATGAGAGTTGGAAACTCAGAATGGCCTTATTTAGAAGACAGAAGCCTTGGGATTATTGGCAATTTGTGAAAAGTTATGACTATGTTGCTGTGATCTGTCATACAAGCAAATAGAAATATGGTTATGCATGCTTTAAAAAATAACCCCAAGAAGCTAATCCTGGATTACCATAGTGCTCATGGCTCCCCAATTAAATCTGTAGAAGTGATTATTCTTCCTTCTTCATTTTCAGAAATGACTAAGATATTTAAAAGTTTATTCATTCAGTGGTGGAGGGTAATGTGATGCAGATGAGGTGAAAGAGGTTTTTTGTTTGTTGTTTTGAATTAGCAAGAATGGCATTTGAATGATAGATTTTTAAGGATGATAGAAATAGCTGTGGGGATACTTGGAAGAGGAGAAAGAAGTCAGAGGGTGGTCTGAGGGATTAGAAGCAGAGGAGAAAACATAGACAACAATGACAGAGAAACTGAAGGAGCAGTCAGAGAGATGGAATAAAATTAGAGGCAAAGAATGGATGCATAACTTTTCTCAAATGATAGAAAAACTTTAAAATACTTAGAAAAATGGGGAGGGAAAGGAAATCCAAGTCAAAGTGTACAGATGACAAACCAAGAGAATGATAACTGCATTCTACAGACAGTAAAAAGTGTTGTCAGTGGAAAGGACCTCAGTGTGCTGGAAGCAAAGCTGCAGAGGGGAGAGCAGCTGCACAGGAGTCACAGCAGAAGGGAGAATGATGAGAGCTGAAGGTAGAGCTGAGCAACAACCAGCTTGGACTTGGCAAGAACAAATAATGTCAGACTTTTCAAACTTCCTCCTGCAGCTCTGTGAATGGAAGACAAGCAGAAGATAGCAGGGTGGTGTCCGTAAAAAGGCTTTTGATGTTGCTTTACGGAGTGTTCTCACAAGCAGGACTTGCAAATGTATTTCTAAATGGAACTACAAAGGGCTGAGGCATAAAACAGGCTGGAAATGTGCACTCTGTAGTGATAATGAAGGGGATGCTGTGGAGCCTGTTATCATTAACTACAGAAGGACAGAGAATGAGAATGTTCATTAAACAGACAGAGGACATGCAACTGTGAGGAGCTAGCAGGAGAATGTATAATATGATCAGAATCATAGAATCAAAAAAACAAAAATAGGAGGAAAAAGATAGCATAGGAAAAAAACCCTAAAATTAGGACACATTTCAATGAGAATAAATCCTGGTGCATGCTTCTTAGGTAGATACAGTAAGCCTCAAGGAAAGATCTGCTACTGAGATGTAATCACAATCTTCTGAATAGTTCTTGCTAGCAAAGTATCTTCAGAAAGTTTCTGAAAGGAGAAACTCTAGAAATCAAACCAATTTCTCCCTCCTTTCCTTTTGCAAAAAAAAAAAAAAAGACTCTCTTATAATTCCACTCATTGATTTTTACCAGCATTTTAAAAATATAATGGTTTTACCACCTGTTGCAACCTGATACCATCTCATCTTTCCCTTACCATACTAGAACTGGCAGGTCTGAAAGCAAGTTTCAGCTATTTGCTTTTGCAAAATCCATTTCCTCTGGAGAACAAGAAAATGAATTAGTAATACAAGAAGATGCAATGTCAAACTTTGTTCTTAAGAATATGCATTTAACAGTTGAAAGGGTTTTTGTAAATTACATTGACAACTGGGCTCACCAGTGTATTTTTTCTTAAAAGTCCAGTCTATTTTTACATGTTAAATTCTATGAAAAAGATCAATAACTTTACATTTAATCTGCAAGTGGATCATTTCTTTCCAAAGAAAATCTGTGCCCAGTACCCCCTGGGAAGGATTACAGACTCCTCCCAAGTGAGTTAATTCCCCAGGATCTCACAACTCACTGCTGAGATAAGGTTTGACGGATTAAAAATGCATCCAATTCTCTCTTGAGGTGTTTTTAGAAGCCATTCTAAATGGGGATCCAGGTGCCACAACCAGAGCCCGTCCTGGATCTGTGAGAGTCAGCAGAGGTGGATAATCATGTTCAGTTTATTAGTTGCTGAGAGGGACTTGCATTAAATAACAACACAATTAAATAATTTTAAATTTTCAAAAATTATAAGGTCCTACACATATAACGGATTTTTATTGTCATAGTGTGGAAATCATTGTTCCTGAATTAAATGTTTCATCTTTTAAATGTGGAAATAAGCTAGTAATATAAATCCAAAAGGAAATTCCTCTGAGGGTCTCCAAGGTCTGTCCAAGGCAGTTGTCTTTAATTTTATGGACTCTCTAAAGTTTCCATTTTGCCTTGGGCTCCTGGGAAGTCTCCAAAAAATTTCCACAGATACCATAGAAGCATGCAAGTTGGTATTTCCCTGTGGGTTGGTTATTCCACAAAAAAAACAGCCAAACAAATCCCAAAACATCCACAACAAAAAAACCCAATGTAATGAAATCCATAATTATCTGTCACAAAGTTTCATGCTAGCATTTGGCGTTTTCCACTGGAAGAGGAGAAAGTACATTTAATGAACCACTGGTCTTACTTGATAGACCAGCTCATATGTATCCTTATTTTCTGCATGAACAGAATGAGGGATCAAAGATTTTAGGGAAAAAAGATTAGGAAACAAAACACTGAGTTATTTCCTTCCTAATGATTGTTCTGTAAATCCACTGACTTAAATGATGTTCACAGAGCTTTAGGCTGAGGGTTTTTCTCTTGCACGTCGGTAGACAATTCTATTTAACTTTTAAAATAGAACTTCAAAATAGATGCATAAAAAATAATGCGTGTACTGAGAACACTGAGAAGTTCATTACAAAAAGTAGGAGTAAGAATACTTCACATAATCTGGCTTTTTGTTTGTAAAAACCTTTTCACATTGTGTTCCCCTGGTGACTCTAAAAGCAGGAGCGGTAGGGGCAGCCGGATGAGTTCCCACGTGGAGCTGCACATTGCTGGTATGGGGGATTTACAGCTCCAAAGAGCAGTGCTAAAAGCACCACTGGGTACAGATGCGTGCGATTAATTCCGAGTTCTGTGTTAACAAAATGACTGTTTTAAGCCCTTTCTTTCCACTGGGCTTTTACTGAGCAAAAAACAGTTGACAACCATGGACAAAGAGCCCCGAGCGCTTTATGTTTGTCAAATTGCCTCTTTAGTGGATGCATTAGAATCAGAACCATAAGAAAAATTCAAATTACTTCAGGCTTTTCTGGTGGAACTTCTTTACCAGACGTCTTATTTAACCTTCACAATGTACATATCCTATTTAATCTTCACCATGTACATATCTTTTATTAACCTGATGATTCAAAGACATACCATCAGGTTTGTTTTAGGACAGAAAAACAAAACAATAAGAGGGAGGAATCAAGGGCATGTAACCCATTAAACTCATCTCTTATTAGACTTCTTTTCTCTCTGGGTAGCATTTAACTTTTTCTGCAGTGACTCATATCCCCTGTTTTCACAACTGAGTAAATTGACATTCTCTATTCAACTTTAATGTAGATGGCTTTTTCCTTCTAGTTGTCCTTTATTTTCTCATAATCCATTATCTTCATTGGTTAAAATAATTGATTTGTTGATATAAGATGAAGGGGTAAGTTCATAGAAATACTGGTCAAATTCCAGGTTACAATTTACATCTTTAAGTGAAATGGATATTGTTGAAAAATTCATAGTGGATAAACCCTTTCCTATTTATTCTTTGGGAATTGACTTGTCTTTCATGAGAGTCACAGATGGCTCCTGGACTAGAGGCACTGGTCTAAATTAACTCTGTTGGAAATAAATGTGTAAAATAAAAACACTAAATCATTTAATCATGCATTGGGGATGAAACCCAGGATTTTCAACTTTCACAGGAAAAAAAATAATTAACCTCCTCTTTTGGGCACTGATATCCAGGTTATAGCAGACCAAGAATCCAAAAATACTTGTTAATTTCTCCATTGTACGAATGAAAGATGAAGCAGTGAAGAAAAAGCAATCCCTCTTCCTCCCTCCATCATAAGACTTTTTGAACCAAGTTTCTCTGATCTTACAGGCAACAGGGAGGAAGGTTCCTCTCCAGCCCTGAGAAAGACAAATGCATAACATCATATAACGCATAACATCATACAGAGTATTGCTATATTATAATTTTGTATGGCACATATACCATGCATGGTGATATATACGCAAATGCTGATGTGTAAACAGTAATACTACATATAAAATTAGAGATTCCCTTATTTGGTGTAAAGTTCTGTTTGTTTTCAAGCAAGAAATTAATGAATGTGTGGAAAACAAGAGGTGGCTGTGAGCAAAGGACCATGAAATGCATACGAGACACAACACTACAATGCCATAGAGCTACTTGGCCATAAAAACCAAAACTAGAACATTTTACAGGTATTTGAGAAAACAAGAAGTAAGGATAATTCTCCATCTTGAGAATAATATCTGAGTTACTCCTTTAGATTAGATGCCTAAAGAAAAAATTCAATTAGTCCAATTCCTGAAAGATATATCTCATAATGTGTTAATTAAATCTTAAGTTGTTGTGAAGTATCCAACTCCTTGTGCAAGCTGTGGAAATCACAGCAAAGCCAGCTTGCTCAGCCAGGCAAGGGTAAGAGAACGTGGATAGCAGCCCAGCTCTGTAAAACTCCTAAGGCCATTTCAAACCCAGCACTGACTGAAACTGAGAAGAAAGGCATCCAATATTTCCTCTCTTGAGTGTGACTGCCTTACACACTGCCCTAAAATGGACTTTAAAACCAAAGCTTTCATTTGAGGCAAAGGGTTGAAGGTTTAAAAAGAGGGTATAGGCTCTTTGTCAGCATTTTCAGCATCCAGAAATTGCCACTGTCAGCTGAAAGTAGCTACCCTGAAGCGAAGGCTGCCTGTGTAGAAATTAATCCCACTGCAATGGAAATAAAACAATTTTACTGACTGTCCTCACTCATGCACTGCAACCTTCTGTAATGGTTTAAGCAAGGGTATTTTAGTTCACATTATCAAAAGATGAAAACCATGTGCACTTAATCCAGTTCAACTGAGAGAAGCGGACTTCACCACATACACCACTTAGTTCCTTGCAGTTGATCATCTTTACAGGCTGGTCTCAGTCTTACTGAGTTCTGGGTCAACAGAAAGTGTTTCGTTCCTTGTAAAAGAGAGAACAGAAGAAAAATTTACCAAAAGAAAGTTGGTAGGTAACCTGTACAACTGTTTCTCTGAGTCTTCTGGAAGGTACCAACTATTGGGGCCCATAATGCTGTATCCAAGGGTGTAGTGCTGGAGACTTGAAAATCATTACAGACTTGAAAATCATTATTTGCAATAATTTGAGATTCATTTGAAAATCAACTGAAAACATTTCTGTAGAAAGCAGGTAACTAAGAAATAGTTCTTTCTCATGGTTGCATCTTAAACATTTAGTCCACCTTTTTTTCTCTTTAAGGGCTGTGAGCAAACTGAAGGAAACCTTGTTAGTTCAGGCTGGCTGTTTGAGTCATGGTGGGTGCAAGATGTCCTAGGGGAAGAGAGGTGAGTTTGGGGTCTGAAATGCTGAGACCAAGAGATTGTTTGCTTGTTTTGGACTCTCTCCTGAGAGGAGAGAGCAGGTAAGGGTTTGCTGTCCAAGCAGAGAAACAGTAGAAATAGACAGGTCTTCCTGGTTGATTTAGTATTTCTCTGCAATATCTTGAGCATCATTTTCTTTTGTGTTAATTTGGAAGCACCTAATCTTACTCAGGATCTGGGTTACAAGAGGCACACTGTGTAGATGGCACCTTGCAATGAATTTTTGGATGTTGACCCTGGTCTGGTTGGGCAGGCTCAGGAAGGGCTGGAGTGGCACTGCTGTAACCTCTGTGAAATACCTGCTGTGTCTCCCAATGTCCGGCTCAGGAGGACTACAGAACACAGCAGGGCACAAACCAGGAGGAAATATCACAACCAGATCTGAGCTCTTCTGCCTCTCTTTATGGCCTTATCTCTGTGTAGTGAGCTGAACTCATGCTAGGAGCTGAATTGCCAGCACTACAACATGTGGCAGAAGGCAGAATTGCTTCAGGGCCAGCTACAGAAAGCACCCCAGATCCAGAACTCCTGTCATTGAGCAGGGAAGAAAGCTGTGGCTGGCACCTGGTGTGCTGGGCTCTCCTCCAGCTGGGAGCACCGGAGTCCCCAGAGCCCTGAGGCTGCCACAGCCCCAGGCAGCCCTGTGAGAACCTCTGGTCACATCTGGTCCATCACTGCTGCTGTGAGCAGAGACACTGAGAGGGACACACCCACTCAAGAGAAGAGGACAGTTATCTGTTGGCTAATGCACACAGCAGAAGCCAAGGACTTAAAACTTACTGGGCTGAGCATTGATATATCTCACTGTCTCTAGTGAGAAATCCTGAACACCTCTGCAGGCAGCACAGATCCTTGTGCTGATGAGCTGCCATCTTCCTACACCCTGCTTTTCTCCCTCGGGTTTTATACCTTGTCTTACTAGTATTTACCTTGTCATATCAGTATTTATCCTCCTGGCTCACTGAGCTGCCACTAGTGTCTTAGTAAAAATACCTCTCCGCTCCTGCTTTTTTTACCTGGCATGGATTCAGCCTACAGCTTTGCTCACACCTCCACAACCATTTTTTTTTGTTAAGTCAAGCCAAGGAGGCCTCCTGAAAGGAGGTTGTAGCAAGGTTGATTCCTTAAGTTTTGAGCTTTTGTAATTTTCAGATCCTGCACTGTATTAGTGTACAACTCTGAACTCCATATAGAGCGTTTGTAAGCTCTCTTCACATTTTGGTCAGACAAAACAATCCTTCAAGGCCTGAGTATGAACGAAAGTGAATTGGGGAGGGGCAATCTGTGGGAATATGGCTTCATTACCTGAAGCTGTAATTGGAGCATTAATGTCTGAGGTGCAAATAGACCAAACATATTTGTCTGCAAAACTCATAGCCACCATCCATCTCAGGTGTAGCCTCTGCAAGGCTTTTGGCTGCCCAAGGTGTATCTGTTTAGGGCTTTGATAAATACTCACTTTATCCTCCTAACTCTGTCTAGCCTCTGTTCTGGGCAGCCATTCCAAGGCATCAAGGTGGGTATCCATCTCTCCTCCCAAGAAATAAGTGATATGATAAGAAGAAATGGCCTCAAGTTGCACCTGGAGAGGTCTAGATTGGGTATTAGGAAAAATTTCATCGCCTAAAAGGTGGTGAAGTGTTGGAACAGGTTGCCCGGGGAAGTGGTGGAGTTGCTGTCCCTGAAGGTATTTCAAAAGACCTGTAGCTCAGCAGTGTAACATCAGGATCTGAATGCAGGTCATTCACCCTCGGGCATCCCTGTGCCTCAGGGCTGTCTTCAGTCAGCTCCACTCCTCTCTTCTGGGTGCAAGGGCCATCAGCTCACTGTGCAGGGACAAGAGGATCTAAGCTTTTGAGTGCTCTTTGGAGAGGAAAGGGAGGCTAAGACATCTTTGTAGATGCCCTTTCAACTTTTGGGATTAGAGAGTCAAAAAATAGGATAACAGATTATGAAAACTATTTAAAAAATGAATCCTTGTCCTGCCCATTAGAACTGTAGCAATGAAGTGTGCCATCCATCTAGATTAAAATCTGTGCTTTTAAAATGTTGTGAAACAATCAATTCTTACACCCCAAGACCAGTTTATTATTTGAAGGCGAGTGGAGTCCTGAGTGCTCAGTGATGCTGCTGACAGCTGTGTTACCTCTGAATTCTGTTTTTTTCTACAAGGGCTCCCAGCGTGAAAGCTACTTCTTCATTTGTTTCACACAGGTTTGAATCCTGGGAAAAACTGCAAAATAGTCATATTCCATTTATCAGTTGTTGTGTAATCTGTGTTTTTGCTAGTGTGTGGGATTGCTTTTTGCTTTTCTGTGAATATAAGGAAAACACTGAAAAAAACCTGTGGATCTTTTGGACGCTCCTGTCGAAGTTGTTTTATTAAAAAATCTAAAGTTGAAATTTTTGTCATTAGGTGGCCTTTGGCTGGTACACATAGTTCCACAAAATTAAATGAGTAAGCCATTTGCAGCTTCCTTACCATGGATCTGAGAGGCTGAATTCCTTTTGCAAGGTGCTGCACATAGAGCTCGTGTCTGCTGAGATTTCTTGGCAGCATCTTTCAGAAACAACCTCTCTTCCCCTTCCCCATCTCCTGCTAAGTAAATGTTCTCAACTAGTAACCCTGGCATCCTGCTATGCTGTGTACAGCCATGTGCATAGCTCTCTGGCAATATATGAATCAAAAGGCAGGGAATTTAAAACAATTTTTTCCCAACAATCAGTAAGCTATATAAAATCCTCTGTATGTATGGAAGCCATAGATACACACACTGACAAATATTCAGCAAACTACTTATTAGAGAATCTCGGCTACAAGAAGACAGGTAAAAATGCAACCTATTTGGACATAATTCACCAAAAGTGTGCAATGCTCTAAGAAAAGGCATTGACAAAAGGTGAATAATGTCAGTATAGGTGCTGTCTGGCACCTGTTCACACCTAACACAGGTTATAAACCTGAAATGCAGATTTTTAATAGTGTCTCAAGGTCTGTTTAACACTGAAGGTTTATTCACCTCCATCCTCTTCTAACATTTAGGCAATCTGCAGTGCAAGCCAGAGCAGGTACAGAGGACAAGGTCACTTCCCATAGCATGTCCCAGCAGGTGGCATGGTGTGACAGGACAGTGACACACACAAATCTGGAGTGGTGGCCAGCAGCTCCAGCACTGCAATGGGGAAACAGGGAAAAGCGTGCCTTCCCTAGTGGATGTGGCTGTGGCTGCATTTTGACAGGATAAAAACTTTGCTTAACAGAAACCAGACACACCAGCATCAGTCCCCAGATGTAACAAAAACATGTTTTCCTGAGGATTCCCACAGCACTGAGAAGCAATCATGTCCTCAGCTACACCAGAAAACACTTTCTCACTCTGCAGTGACAAAATCCTGGAGCCCCAAGCCTGCTCTGCTGAGATGAACAGCTAGATGTAATTATTCTGATAATTAGTTCATACAGCAATTGCAAAGCAGGGTATCATGCCCAGTGAAGAATTTGTGGTTTAGTTACATCTTTTATAAATTCTAATATAATATCTAGAACATGAGTTAAATTATACTGCTATCTGCTAGAGGCACGTTCAACAATGAATGTTTAAGTACAGCTGTTTGATTCAGTCTTGGGGAAAGCTTTTCATGGATCAGAGATTAATATTCAGCTTCTCTGTAAAGGGCTTTCCAGGCCTATGTGTTTAAGTAATTTTAATTAAAAAGTGTATATTTTTCAACGTTTTCTAAACAGAAGGCCAGCCTGTGTAAAGCATTTCTGACTTCAGTGGGATTGTGACCATTTACCAGGGGCTGGTCCTTGGCCTCCAGGCTGGAGCTACAGCCCTTGCAAATGCTACATCAGAGAAATTTTGCAACTGCTTTTTTGACTGATGCTAGACATAGCTCCCATGGTTATGACCTATTTCCTGATCTTCTAATTTGCTGTACAAATCTTTGTACTGTTATGAGAACAGCAGATGAAAGCCACCACTTTTAAACTTTTGAAAACAGCCCACAGGAAATAGCCACCACCTCTATACAAACTTGCATTGGCTTTTTCACTATTTTATTTTAAATTTCTAAAGGAAGGTCTATCCTTATTTCCAATGTTATTTCTGCAAAAAAAAAAGCAAAATGTAGAAAATCACAGCCTGTATGATTATCTGCTTTTTATCATCCTTCCTGCACTTTAGCTCCTTTTCTGAAAGGGAGCCAGCAGAATGAAAATAAAATCTAAAACAATGTATATAAATGCAGCATGGAAAAAAGAAAATCATTCACAAATATTTAGAATCATGTTCATTTTATGGTTTTAATACTTGGTAAAAATAGCCCCCAAAACTGATTGCACGTGGAAAAAAGCAAACTCTGCGTCTTTAAAATGCAAATGTGCTAATGGCACATACTAAACTAGAGCAGCACACTGCAAAAATGGATTTCCATGTGTAATTAGAGTGGATAGCACACAGCTATTCCTTGAACCTTTACCATAAAGTTAATGTTGTCATTTCAAATCCTATTTTCCCTTTCTCCTGGGACCATAGCATGCTCAACAGTTGCCTGTTGTGTTTGCCCACTGGTATTATGTTCCCAATTACCCACTATTTATCACTTCTGCAATTACCAGGGTAATACATTTTGTGAAAATTTGCCTTGTATTCTGTTTGCCAAGGCTTCCATATAAACACCAGGACCCACAGAACTTTTCTCTCAGCCATGTCTCTAAAGATAGTGGCAAGCTCCACATCTCCTTGGAAGAGCTCTCAGATTTGAGAAGCTTTGTAGCTGTGAGGGGGGATATGCTGCAAATGCAGACTAAGGTGTAATTACATCTGTAATAGTCTGTCACTCATGTAAGTGGGCCATAACCATCTTTTTCTCTTGGGTTAATGCAATTCTGAACACATGGAGGAGGCTTTGAGAAATGAAAAAAAAGGATCTTCAAACTAACTTGTAAAATAAATACACTGGTGTGTAAAGAGGAGAGAGGAGATGCCCTGAGTGGGGTGAACAGTGGTCAGGCAGAAAGGGACCTGGGGCTGCTGATCTACAGCCATTGAACAGGAGCCAGCAGTGTGCCCTGGTGGCCAAGAAGGCCAATGGTTCCTGGCCTGGATCAGGAATAGTGTGGCCAGCAGGAGCAGGGAGGTCATTCTGCCCCTGTACTCAGCATCACCACACACTGAGTGTTGTGTCCAGTTCTGGACCCTTCAGTTAAGGGAGGATGTGGAGACACTTGAGCACATCCAGAAGAGGCAACAAGGCTGTTGAAGCGTCTGGAACACAAACCCTGTGAGGAATGGCTGAGGGAGCTGGGGGTGTTCAGCCTGGAGGGTGCACCCAGGTGGGGTCAGCCTCTTCTCCCAGGGAACCAACAACAGGACAAGAGGACACAGCCTTAAGCTGCACCAGCGAAAGTTTAGGCCAGACATTAGTAAAAAAATTCTTCAGAGAAAGAGTGGTTGGGCTGCCCAGAGAGGTGGTGGAATCACCATCCCTGGAGGTATTTGAAAAAGACTGGATGTAGCACTCAGTGCCATGGTTTAGTTGATGAGGTGGTGTTAGGTCACAGGCTGGACTTGATGATCTCCAAGGTCTTTTTCAACCTAGCTGATGCTGTGATTCTGTGATTGATTCTGTGATTCTGTGATTCTAGGATTCTGGGATTCTGGGATTCTGTGGGTGAGATCTGCCCAACTTGCACATGGTAAGATCTGTAACTATTGACACATGAGAAACATTTGCAAAGGGAAGAGAAACCTGCCACCATTTACTGAAATATTGGTTATGTTCTGTTTAATCCTTTTGTTGTTCTTTTCTTGGACTTTCTTTTTTTCCTTTACTGCCTTTCCATGGAAACATAACACAGCCTATTGTTTTGTTTAATTTTTGTCATTTGCTTCTCCTCTATCGACCTCTTCTAATATGTGTCTGATTCTATTTTTTTTCAGACAAGCTAATGATCCAGGAAGAGGAAAGACATTTTCAGGGCAGCACGAATATAAATGATAAACTGTAAGTCACATTTGTTTGCACATGGATAGTATTTGTGGTTTCACACTGTTCCAAAGCAGGGGCTCTGCTTCCAAGAACTGGCTGGGTAGTTTGCCTGTTATTTATCACACTGTCCCAAGCAGATGATTTCTGGATGATTAACAGAGCTATCACTGCATTCTTACATGCAGGCCAAACTTATCTTGCTGCTTTTGAAACACTTCGTAATTGTTAAAAATAACAATAAAAAATGAACTAAACCCTGCAGGAATACTCATCTGCTAACCTTGCTTTTAAATGTCTTCTAAATGCTAGCATTATCTCAGCTGTAATTAAAGCCTAGATGAACTTTTCCAGCCTTCCCGTTGTCCATGGCTTGCAATCAGTTGCAAAGCCAAGCTTTCTTTAAACCACAGTGAGGAGATTACAGTAATGATTACTGACTTCTCAGAGTGAGAAAGAGTCTCAGAGACAAAGAGCATAGGAAAGTTTACTTTCACCATCCCAAAGAGGTTAATTAGAGCAGTAGCTGGAACTACAAAATATTTCAGGTAGTTTTCCTCTCTCAGTTTAGAACTAGATAAGCAGAACCCTAAATTAAGGATGATGCTAGCAAGGAAATTCTTCTACTAGCCTGGAAAACATCTGCCAGTCTTTCTGTTCAGTTTATGGAAGTGAAAGGCATAATCTGAGGCTGCCCTTGGAAATGCAAATTCAACTTAAAACCCACTGAGTTGTCTGTCTTACTACATGTGTTTAACAAATCCCAATTACAAGGCTTGCTCTGTACTATGTTGGGGGAGTTATCTGTGCTCTGTTTAGGAACATTTTATGATTAAAGGATAGGAAATTATTATTTTTACTTCAACTGGTTAAACTGCTCACATTGCACAGTGGTAGCAAAGTCTGTGACCTGAGAAAATTTGCCAAGTTCCATGACACATCTCAATACAAGCAAGTAGTTTATAAACCCTTCTTGGGTTACTTTATTTTCCGTTTCTGATCTGTGGGAAGCTAAAGGAGAATCTATGAATGTTATTATTATCATTAGGTTCACTTGTTTCATATTGCTGAGCCTGAGCATCAGCCCTGTGGAAGTAGAAAAGAGTCAAAAATATTCTTTAAATCTCTTGTCATCGGTTCTAAGCTGTATTTATCTCTGTATTTCCTGCTTATTAATGTGATTCATCTATTTAAATATTTTAGAGAGGATTCAGTCTTGGAGCATGCAGATATACACTGAAATTCCTAGAGATGAACTAGAAACACAAGGGGTTTTTCAAAAGTAACTAAGCTTCTTTCCTATGACTGTCCTCATGGCTTTTTACATTTTCTGTAAGTAATGTGGGTGGTGGCCCAAAGGAGAATGGAAAAGAGAAAAGGTTTCATTTTACCCAGAGGGGAATGGGCCAAGGTCAGCCCTCTGCCCCTGCACTAACAGGCCTTTGCCAAGAGTGCCAGGTTTTAACTCATTTTATCTTTGAATACCTCATAGGAGCTCACCAAAACCACCCTCCAAAAGGTCTTGTTTTGCTCAGTGAAGACAATCTTTTGCCTTGTGGTTAGATTTGAAATCCAGTTCTGTTGGGAAAGTGTTTAATCTAGTGTCTGCCACAGAGAAAAATAAACCCAGTAATTTCCCTGTTCTTTATCTAGATATAGCAGTAACTTTAAAAATGTAAATAATGATACTTCATGGTACCTCCTCTCTGGTGGAGGTCTATTTTGATTCTGTTTTCATAAGAATGAGACTCTTAACCCAACCTGCAACATTTTTTTCTCCTTTTTGCTCTGTTTTCCAGATGCTATCTTCTACTCTGGCAGTACGGCCATTTTCCTGTCAGAGAAGCCCAGCAAAAGAAGGAAAACCAATGCAAAATTTCCTATTGAATGATTCAATTCACCTGGAATAGCATTTGAAATAATGAAAGCTGTCTCCCATTAGCAAAGTCCTGTGCCCACTATTGAAACTAAATTGTGTACTGTGGAATTGCAGTCCTATCTTCAAAAAAAAAATTATTTTCCTGCTGGGAGAGCACTGGATGATGAAATACACTCTGCTCAAAATAACACAGGGATTTATAACACTCATGTCAATATGAGAAAGGACTAATTTACAGTTTATTAATCAGAAAATTTTGCAACAGTTTCAGCGCCAAATGTTAATGCATTATGCAGTAAGGTCTCTAGATTGTGCTAAATTTTGAATTATTTTTAATTGGTTTTGAAAGTCATAGCAAATCCTGTGATTGCCTTTTAATTTCTAAATGCATAGAAGTTGCCATAAGCTTATGAAGATCCATATCCTGAATCAGGTCTTACTGAATACTGTTTCCTCTCAAACCACTGATTCATGTTCCAAAATTTAAGTGTTCATAAGCACATTATTTGGCCAAATGTTGTAAGGTCTGTTACAAATGACTGCTGGCCTGAACAATAGCAAAAGTGGTGAATGTAAATTAATTCCTATTCTTTTTCCATTTAAATGGCCTCAACTACTTATTCTCATAGGTTTATTTCAGCAAACAGTCCTATGCACTCAGTGGATTAGCTAATTTAAAATACTTTTAAGCATGACGAGTCTGATCACCAAAACATACTGAATCTTACTTCTGGAATTCATGCTGGTTTCCATTTTACTCTGTTAATGTCAAGTGGTACAAATGCCCCTCGTGAGGCCTTGAGAGAGGATTCAAGACACTCAAGATGTGTCTGGTTGCAATTGTCTGATGAAAGCTGATGGATCCTTCTGGAGTAACCTTAGTTAGAGAAAACTTGTTCTCTTTCTAGTGTTTAATGTGCTGCATTTCATCATTTCTGCTCTCAAAAATATTTCATATGTATAATAAAAGAACCTTTTGTTTCTAGGACGTGTATATGTAAGAATAGTTGACATGTGCCAAACTCATTTTACAACAGACAGTGGGAAGCAAGGTCAGATCTGCATAATTAGAATAAATTTTGAGAAAACTCTACTGTATCTCAAGAGTAAGCTCAGTTGTTAGCTAACCCCTCAACTCCTGTTGAGACCTCAGGGGATATGAGGTTTATCTGACATTTCCTTCACTCAAAAAATTCCTACAGAGCTCTGTCTAGCAGCCCATCTCTGGTTTTTTTTTTTCCAAGTCTGGCAGCACCCAGTGTTTGAAGACCAGCTGAAAAAGGGTCATTTGGATATAATGTGTTAATCTTTAAAACCTGGAAGATTTTCATGAGAAGTCTTTGTGAGAGTTCAGGAGAATTGTTCTGGACACCAGGATACCAGGATACAGACCAGGATACCAGTTTGGTTGGTGTGGATCTTGGCTGCTGCACCAGAACAGGAGACCATAGCTGACAGAAACCTGTGAGCTGGTGCTCCAGGAGCTCCCTTGGAAAGGATTTTGTTATACTCCAACTTTTCGCTGTTCAGAACAGATTGAATTGAAATTAAATTCAGGATGGGAGTCAGCCATTAATGAAAGAGAATTTTTGCTGTCTGGTGACTGTTCAGAAGCAGTTAGCTGTAATTAGCTTTATTGTTCCCCAATTAGTGATAGTTGGCCTTCTGCCACCCTGTTTCATAATGGTAATATAAAAGAACTGAATTCACATGTAGCCTGTTACAACTTCAGGGATCCCAGAGTGGCATCTGCTTATCCACTTTTTTATAAAAAATATACATCATCATTTCATAAGAAACCCGAAAGAATAGAGCACAACAAACTGAGGATTGCCACCTGCCGCATCTTATATTTTGGTATACTTTTACAGGTCCAGGCTCTGCTTTTGTATGCTGGGAAGATTTCCACCACTTAGATCTGACAGCTGGCATTGCATCTAGGCATCATTTAATCTTTTGGTTCCTTGCTTCAGTGAGAGTGCATCTCCAAAAGCAGCTTTGGTGCAATTCATGTGTCTGTGCATTACTGGCTGGTCCACCAAGAAACTACTTAACTCAGTTCTTTTAGTTCCTCAAGACATTCTTAATTTTACTCTCAAACTGGTTCTTAGCATGCAGAGAATGTAGTTAGATTTCAGTGCTTGCATATGAACAACATGAGCAACAAAAAGGGTACTAGGAAAATGTGTAAGGTAGTAATTGCATTACTTTACAGAAGTTTAACCAAACCTCAGGCTTTCTGAGCTACTAGATTCAGAAGATGGTCTTTCACTTCAAGCACTTGAAACTGACTTCCCTCTTTGAAAATTACTGTTTTCTATTCACAGAATCATTAAGGTTGGAAAAGACCTCCAAGACAAGACCACCCTTTGAATACCACCATGCCCACTAAACCATATCCCACTGTACCATGTCCACTCATTTTTTGAACATGTCCAGGGATGGTGATTCCACCACCTGGTGACTCCACTGCCTGGGAAACCTGTTCCAGTGCTGAACCATTCTTTCAGTGAAGTTGTTCTTAGCAGATAGCATGAACTTCCCCAGGTGCAACTTGGCTGCACCCTCCATTCTGGTAGTTGTGGGGAGCCAGGTCTCCAGAGTCTTTTCCTCCAGACTGAGCAAGCCTAGCTGTGCCAATTATTCCTCATGTTTTCGAGACCTTTCACCAGCCTTGTTGCCCTTTTCAGACACACTCCAGCACTTCAATGTCCTTTCTGAAGGGAGTGGCCCAGAACTGGGCACAGTGGCACCCAAGGTGGTCTATTCCATGGCTTTCCCCAGCACCGAGGTTGGGCTGACAGGCTGCAGAGCCCTGGATTCTCCTCCCAGCCCTTCTGATGGATGGGCGCCACACTGGCTGGTCCCAGCTGTCTGGGACCTCCCCAGTTAGCCAGGACTGCTTCTTATCAGAACAAATATTATCTTCCCACTCAGTTCTCTTTGAATTTGCATATTACACACTTTTTAAAATCTCTTGTAGGACTCTTAAAGCGCTGATGCTCACATTATTTCTCATGTTCAAGCTACACTTTAAGTGGTGCCGAATTTGAGAACAATTGACCATTTATATGTGACAAAAACTTATATCACTTTTTAGCCAGTCTTAAAAAGCTCAGAAAACTAAGAATTACAGTGAGAAAAAAATCTTTAAAAAATGAAATCAGAAAACAATATCTATTATACTAGGGCACCTGTAAACCTACACCACTGTAACAACATGCAATGATTCTATTCTAATGACTAAAGCATATTATTATTCTTACTTCTACAATAGCTTAAACCTTTTAAAAAGAGTGGATATTTCCTCTTTGTGATTTCCCTCACAGATACACGTATGACTCTTTTAGTTGTACCTTTTGTAACCTTATGTTTGCTGCTTTATTATGTTCTGATTCCTTTTATAAGGAACATTATTTAGTTTCTGCTATACAGCAGCCTTCATCTTATAATCAATTCAGTTTATCTTCTGTTTTTCCTGTGTAGAGGAGAACAGGACACTTCTTTCTTTTGAATCTATCTTGTTTTGAATCTCTTATAATAAAGTGGAAATAATGAGGTTGAAAGCATCTCTATACCTGTGTAGAACCAAAGGAAAGAAAAATCATTAACAAATACTTGGTCTACTTGGTGATTAGATCCATCCAAGCAGCACAGGAGGAGAAATACACCAGTTAACAAGGTGTAGTGCTTTGAAGTAGAGGGAGGAGGGAATGAAGCACAGTGTTTTTCCTGTGACTTCCTTTTACTCTCCTACTATTTTTAAATATTGTTTGAACCAGTGTTTTGACTAGTTGAAGCTAGCTGAGCAAGTGATAGTTGAATTTTTTACATTGTTTGGTTCACCTTTAATTAGCACATTCTACTTTTTCAGGAATTATTGTTAATCTTTTACATAGCACCTTAATGATCTTGTGTAAGGACTTTGCACGTTTCAGAACTAATTGCTGCCTTGCAACAGAGGATGAAAGTGGGACTCCAGCTCCTCAAGATAAAGTTGAATGTCAGCTTTTACAGAGCTTCTGATAAATAACACTCTGAGTCTCTATTGTGTTATAAAGGCCATTTGTCCACTTAAGAAACAATTTGAGAGCATCTGTTGCTGCCTTTGTTTTGCTTCAGTGCACTATGCACTAAAAGCATTATTTCCACAAGGGAAATTAGAAAATCCACACGCAGTATTATCCCTATACCTCCAAGCCAGCTGGAGAATATTCACAGCAGCTTCTTCTTGTTATTTGATTTAGTTAATCAAGAGTGCAAAATAAATCCAAATAAAAATAACTCGATAAACTTGTGGGGGTTTTTTCCTTCCTCTATGACTGACAGTTACAACAACACTTGAACTTTCTTTCCTTTAATGCCTTTTGCCTTAGGACAAGTCATGTATACTTTTATAAATGTGCTCTAAATTGACAATCTCTTCTGCTCTGTAACTGAAATGTCTTTTCTGTTGGGAAAAGAAATAACTACTAAAAAATCCATTCTGAAATGGTGTAGATACTTCATGAACATATTAGTAAAATCCCTCATAACTCTTGGATCTTTCCAGTATGACCATTTTCTGAAATCTGGCATTTGCTGAGCTAGAGGAGATGTATTCTACTTGGACATATGTCCTGGGACCTTGGTGTTTCAGGAGCTGCTCAGAAAACAAAAGAAAAACATGGTCAAAGCCCTGACAAGTTGGATTTAATGTGGAAGAAGAAGTAGCAGATCAGTAAAACTCTCACAAGTGCTTGTCAGCAGAGAGAGGACAGTTGCCACAGGAAACTATCAAACAAGCAGAGGGGCTGTTGAAACATCATGGAAAAAGAGGTTTTAAGAAAGAATTTGAAGACATAATGGGAAGTTTTGCACATATTTTAAGAGGTTGTTCTTGAATGTTAGCAGTGGCTGGAAAGAAAGAATAAAGCTGCTTTTTGAAAATCTAGCCAGGTACAAGCAAGCCACATGATCTGAAACGAGAAAAAAATATTAAGAAAAATATTACTTTTACAGTGTCTATGCTGAGCTTAAATATCTACAAGGAAGTGTTAGAGATGGTCTAGAATTCTGGTTTAGACAAAAGTGTAGGATTTCTCCTACCTAACTTTCAATAGCTGCAATGTAGATGTTACCCTTCATTGTGAAAGATGCACCTCATTCAGCTGCCAGATATATTGCTCTTCATCAGTTGGATTAATTGAAATATACAGTTCTTTAAGTATTATTGGCTTTTCAGACTACACAGAGACCCTACAATGGGTTCTTCAGAAATAAATACCTACATCAAATACCTGAATCCCAGTTGTGGGCACAGAATATGAGGTAGACACAAGGGAGAATTTATGTTTGTAGATGACATTTACTTTAAAAAGACACACAGACATGACAGAGCTGTAGGAGATCCCCATAGGGGAATGGAAAAAGACAAGGACACACTGAAGAACATACAAAAAGAATGGTTTGAGAGATAGGAGTGTTTATTTACTTTAGGTCAGGAACTAGAGACTGTGGAGAAACACAGGAAAGAAGGCTAAGGATGGTGAGTTGAGCATACATGGAAAAACACATCAGAATGTGTCAATTTTATCTTGAAATAAATAAATCAGGCTTTTTGGGGAAGTGAGAAGCAGAGGCTGGCATAAGGAACATTTTGAGGAACATGTCAATATGTTAATAAATTTTTTTCCCCCAAAAACTCTTTTTTTTCCACAACTCTTCCAAAACCCACCTGTGAAAGGGGACCATAGCAAGTACTGCATCCTGAATCAGCAAGCAGAGCATGCAGGTACTGCTCCTGGAGGTGAATGACAGCAGGAGCCAGAGCCACTCTTGGTCCTTTGCAGAACTTCCTAATTCTTTCTGCTTCTCACTGCACTGCCCCAGTACTCTCTTGCAGTGAATCAAGGTACTCTCTTTCCTCCAAGGCCACTCTTTATAGAGTGTCCTGCTCCTCCATGAAGCAAAATATGGCAAAACAAAACCTGGTTCATTGACTTTATGCCACAGTTCACACCTGGTACACACGAGCAGTGGTGTTTCTGTGAAACTCTCTTCATTTCTTTTCCATCTTTCCTGTCCCACATATCTTCCACTTCTGTCTTTAGGGAAAACAACCTAGAAAGGGAAAGTTACAAAATGTGCTACTGCTGAACTGTTCATTGGATGCAGTTAAAAAGTCATGCAAAGGGTGAGCTGGATGCTATTACAGATACACCAGGAATAAAACTGCTCAGGGCAAACTGTTGCCTGTATATTGTGGCTCTGGAACGTGCACGTCACAAGCAATGAGGAAAGATTTTCCAGTGGGAAAAATTAAACTGCTCAGCTTGAAACAGGCAGCACAGATTACAAATCAGGACTCTCTATTTTCAGTATAATAATTAATAATTTGAGATTAAGTTTTGAAGAAATGGCAGTTGCTGATTCAAAGCAATATCCATTAGTCTCTGAGTTTCCTGGGTTAGTTGGGCTTTGATTTTTAACAGCCATCACTAGTATTTATTTCATAACACTGGCATCTTCATCCCTGCAAGGTATTAAATAATTTTGTTTCAGTTTTATCCAGGCAAATGGTCTTTTGTACTATAGCAAGAATGAAAAATCCAGAGGAAAATCATTACTTCTCAGCTTGGGGAAAACTCAAGGCTTGTGTTGATTCTTGTCTTCTAAAAATACTCTGAAGCTGGCTGTAAGCCTACTTGGCAGGGAACTTATGGGGGTTTTCAGTTTTGAAACTCTGCTTCAGGTGTTGATTGTCACCTGCTAACTTTTTGGCAAAAAAACATACAAAAAACCATGGAACTTGGATTTTAGGAGAATGGGGCTTGATGGATTTCCAGGAACAGTAATTCACTTCTACGTGCAGCTCCATTGAAAATTTGGAAAACCATTTAAAAGACTTCTGCCACTTCAGAGGTTACATTTCCAATGTATTTTAATTCCAACAAGGTTCATATGTCTCTTAAAATAGAAATACTCATTTTTCTTCTTTAGTTCACCAGTGACCTCTCTAGTCAGATTACTGCCTGTAACATGGACAATGATAAGAGAGTTTTCAGGCAATGTAAGACCCAGAGCTTTAGATTTTCCCCTAAAATAGACTACTCAGGACAGGAAAACGTCCAAGGTTTTCGAAAATGTGAATGAAAACAATAATATTTTTTTTAATTAAACCTGTTTCTGACATGCTGGATACACATACCTCAGAGTATCACACAAGTGCATGAGAACTAACTGACTTACGTCACTTGGTGTTCTAAAATGAAGGCATAATTTGCTTAAAAAGCCAAAATGCATCTATTTTTATATTCATGATGGCTCATGTTATAAAGGAAGCTAATTTCAAAATGCTTTTCTAATTATGAAGGAACAGATTATTTTGCTGCATTACAATAGCACTTTACTCCAAATTTTTTCTGCACACTATTATATAACACTGAATGACTTGTATTTCTAAGGAAAATGCTTGAACACCTTTGAGTCCAGCTCTGTGGATTCACAATATTAAGATTTATCACAATATTTTTTTTTTTTTCTTGTGATTTATTTACTTTAAGGTGTCTTTGTGTAATTATGAATACATTATGTTATTACACATACAATAATGTGTGAGGATAAAACACCACAATAAGGTGCATGTTGTGACTTTTCCTACAATAACATTCCTTGTTTTACCCTCTTGAGCTCAGTTTTCCCCATTAGTCTGCTTTGGACTTCTATGCCACTTGGCTACAGTCATCCTTGTGGTCCTCAGGATTTTAACTGTTTTCATGCTGAAGCAGAAAATTTAGGAGTTGATGCAATGCATAGTGTACATAGATGACATGGATAATGCAGACTGGTTCAATGGCTGTAGCTGCTTATTTCCTCCTTGCATTGAAATAAAGAGAAATCAGGCTAACTTAGGTGACAGAGTGATCTTGATCCATTGTTATGTGCAACCATCAGAAATGCAGTAGCAGAATTGCTGTAGGCTGAGCCCTTTCTTTAGAGGAAGAGTAGTTTCAATGACCTGGTGGAAGGCACAGCTGGACCCTGATAGAGTATTACACGCAAATTTAATCACCTATGTTCGAGTCTCCATGAAAAAAAATGCAGGAAACCAAGAGGAAATAAAAAGAGTGCAAGAGATTTATCTTTAACTACATGAAGCAAATGCTGAGAGGGAATATCATGGGCTTGGAAATATATCAAAACAGAGTGAAAACAAAGTGCTGTTAGTACTCCTTAATATAGCTAGCAAGGGAAATAATGAATGCAGACTGTCTAGGAATACAGGTGCGGTGGAAATCAGGGTTAGTTTTACCCATCAAAGGAGCGTGGTCTGGAACAACTTTCCAGTACAATAAATACAGTAAGAGCCATAGAGGGCTTAACCTTGATAAGTTTTTGAAAAATCATGCCATGAAATCTGAGGTCTCCAAGTGATATTTTATACAACATTTTGAATCTTTAAAATGTCATTTGAGGCCACTACACAACTGAAATTCCAGACAATGTTTACTGAAGGTTTTTGAGTTGGAAGGAACACCACTGTTTTATCTCTGGCTCAGAAAGCCTGCTATTTCCAGTAGTTAGGAGAAAACGATATTTTATCACAAACTAAATAACTTAAAAGCATAAAATATATAGCAGAATGTAGAAGGTTTTGTGCAATCCTATGGCTGCACATTTATAGTATCACAGGATTCACAAACATTCGGCATTAATTTGTTCAACCACTGTAGCAGTTGCTCATTTCTCCCTACATTTGTAATGTTTATAATTGGAAAACACTTGCCAAACAAATACTTCTGAAGTTATCTGTGTTACTAGAAGTCTCTAAGATTTTTCTTTTCTTTTCATGGAACACTAGTTTCCAAGAGCAACCCATAAATCCTTCCCTCTAAAACTTCTTTTTACTCTCAGTAGCCAAATGTGTATCACTGCTGATACTTCCTTAAAATACTACTTATTTGCCAAAATACCTCTGACAAGAAGATGTATGGAATGTACAAAACAGGTTCTCCACATGAACAGTATACTTAATGCCATGGTCCACTGAAATCACATGGAAATCTCATCAAACTAATTTAAGAACAGCACAAATGTAATTTGGGAGGGTTTGAATTGGTCTTGTGTCCCATCAATGGTTTCAAGGGAAAGGATGAAGACTCTGTATTAGTGGACACGTCTATTCTTGGAAAAATAGTGTGGCAAATACCATACCAAAAAAAATCCTTATTATTTGAATGCTATTACCCTGAGCATACTCCTCTCCTGGTGGTAAACAGAGAGGTGGAGGCTTTCCAGTAATTTAAAGACTTTCACAGTATCTGAAACCTGTCTTTTGGAGTTCAGCCACACTGTGGTTTTTAAAGTGTCTGTGATGGGCATTCTGGATAATAATTTTGAATATAATCACCTTGACTCTCCCAGGTACCTCCCTCTCTCTCTCACCACAGAGATTTTACAATGTAGTTCCAACCACGCTCATACATTTTGCAGCTAGAATGATCTCTCTTCTACATGGCAAAACTGAATCTCTCAAGTATGCATTACATACTTCAACCTCTTGCTGAGTTTTCCTAAGCTAGTTCTTCGTGCATAAACATTGCCTAATCGTCTTAGATTAAACTTCAAACATGCTGCTGCTCTAATTTGAAATAAATAGATTTTATTTACATCTTTCAGTTCCCTAATTTATTTGATCTTGGAGGAATCAGTTATTCTTGGGCATTGATTCATACTTAAATTATCTATGAGAAACACATTAATGAGTATTATGATAATAACACTAATACTCTGATTAAGATGGTAGTTTTAAATCACAAATATAAATTGCCTTCAGCCTGAGATTCCATGTGTTAACTTTTGGGAGAATATGCACTTAGCACAGCTAGACTGACTCCTTTACAAAAAAAAATAATATTAGTATAGAAAATCTAAAGTGAAAGTTCTATTTAAAAAATAGTATTGATGGGGGTTTGCCTCCAAGAAGTTTAACAGTGTTGAATATGTTCAGTCTTTAAGTTCACCAATGCATGTGATTAGACACAAGTATGTGCTTATAATAGAATCTTGCTGTAGAGCTGGGGAAGCGTGTTTGTCTGCATGCACAACAGTTTAAATAATTCAAGAGCAGAGGAAAATGCTGTTACTTGAATAATAGATAGGTCAGAAGACTAAGGAAGAGATATAAAATAAAACCAGTTATCTGAAAATCCCTGTTCAGTGACAAGGAAGATAGTTTTGATGACTCAGAGGCTCTCTATCTTCAGAAATTAAGTGAAATGGCTGTTTCAGTAAACAGGGACCATTTGAAGATTTATAATGGAACAGTTATTCCAGCTATCTCACCACTTTTTCAAACAGGAACAAGCCTTGACTGCTGATATATTTATAAGTTTAGCTGCTGGTGTTATTTAAAGTTAATGTTTGCAACAGTTGGATGACTTAAATGATTAATAGTAAAGTCAAGGATGAAAGCACTACATCCATCCCAAATGTCTCTGCATAGTCCATTTACCTTATTAGCACAATGCTTTCCACAGCTGAGGTGTCAGCACTGAGACCAGATAGTAACAATATTCTTGTTTTAAAGCAGGTAAAAGAGCTTTTTCTATCATAGACATTACTTGCAGGAGTCTAATTTATTCACACATGCTAACACAGCTGAATAAAGTTGCTGCTATGTTTTGAGCTACCTGACCATGGAGAAGGATCTTGTGTGCTCCTCAGTGCATTGCTGAGTATCAGCCCAGGAACCCACAGCTCTGGGTTATCTGCTGTGCTGCTACTTGGTGTGTTTGCTATTAAAGGAAATACCAGAAAATGTAAGTCTAAATGCAAGAAAATTTGGACTGAAGGATTTTTGGATTCTCCCACCAGGGAGAAGTCCAATTCTCAGGCCTTTATTCTGCTGGTGGGAGACATGTAAAATAAGGCTTATCTACAGAAAGCTTCCAGTGACAAAAAGCACAAAGTGTTTGGGTTGGGATAAAAGGCCAAAGTGTTGGGATTGGGAAGGCTGGAGAATCTGGTCATATATTTTAGTAAGCACCCACATATGTACCTCACAGCAGTTAATGCTGGGATACAAATTAGTTATTCCCTACTTTAGTGAATCATTCCAAATTGTTCTCTTGTCTAAAAGTATCTTGAATAACCCACTATTCTTGATAGAATTATGTAGATCTCTTTATCCAAACTTCAAACATGTAGCTCAATACTGATTCTTCTGGGATATCACCAGCCAATTTCTCTCTTCTTAGATTATTTATATTTTTTCATTGTCAGTAGAACACAACCATGCTTTTGATTGACCTAATTGTCTTGCTGTCTAAGCCAAGCTGATTTAATTTTCTCTCTAGACTATCATGAACTTCCTTAGCAAATTCCTGTCTAAAATCCAAGTATATCCATGACACACTCTAACTTCAGTTTTCTGCCTAAAAACTATCAAGTTTGTCTGGCCAGCTTTATTTTTAGTATTTCGATGCAGTTTTGTTTCCATGACAACAGTCCCATCTATGGTTTTGTGACAGCCATCATCTATCACACAGGGACTGGGGGCTCTCGGACATCTCATGACATTGACATTGCCCAGCTTCACTTGGATTTCCACCCAGTGGGCCCAAGGACTGCTCTCACAGTCCTCTGGAAGACAAACACCAAGAATAAATAAAAACCATTGTTGGCTACAGCCCAAGCTCCGAGCTACCAAGCCTGAATGGATGGTAAATGGTTCCACTGGAACAGGCACAAAGAAAAATTCTCTCCAAACATGGGGGAAGCAGTGAGAGAGTTAGGATGGGAAAATCAGAGGCACAGTGCTGCAGTCAGGAGTTAAGGGATCCACTGGGAACAGGACACAGCCCTTAGAAAGGAGGCTTTGTCCATCCTGCTGCCATCCCAGGTGTTCTCCCCATGAGCTGTTTGCTTCAAGATGGAGCTGAAACCTTACCCCAGAGCCAGGATGCACGATGAAGCTGGACGATTTCAACTTGGTCTTTCAAGGAATTCAAGTTTGGCTGAGGTAAAGCAGAGGTTTCTTAATGACATATGATGCATATGGGAAAAAATAATGCATACTTTTGTGGTATATTTTCTATCATGTTCAAATATGGCAGGTTGTCACTCTATTGTAAGGGACAGCGTGTTTATCAGATTAGTGCAACAGAATTTAAAACTGCATTCCAGTATATTTTCTGAGTTTCAAATCTCATTCTAACAAAGAAAGTTTCTCTTGCCTTTTAAAAAGAACCAAACTGTGTATAAATCATATTGAAAAAGTGTGAGAGTGTATTGATGCATGTCAAAACCTTCTGTGTTAATGGATTAAATATAATGAACTATCTGTTCTGCAGGAACTGCTTTTTTTCTTCATTGAAACAACTTCAAGTTTTCCGTTTACCTGTCCTCTCAACAGTATTCTGTCAAACACACACAGGCAAGTGAAATGCAAAATAAGAATAACAACAATAAATAAATAAATAAAATATAAGATGCCTTTAAAATAGCTTGAACAGCTCCTGCTACTTCACCCAAGGAAGAATGAAGGGATATTTCTTACCAAGCATTAGAGAAATAAGCTTTTCTCTTGAGCACAGGTCCTTAATGCCTAGCTCTAGTCATATGAACACAGACCATTATATTTTAGTGAATTTTTTTCAAGTTTTTGGAGCCTTCTGAGCAATTTGAGATGCAATGTTGACCTAATTGGAGTATTTCATAGTCATATGCCACCATGTACACAGGAAAACCAACTCTACCAGGGTAGTAGACATGATTCCCTGATTGGTGAAAAGACAAATTATAACAGCAAAAAATTCTGAGCCCAGTACAGTCTCTTGAACATTTTGGAGCAGTGCATTGTGAACTGTAGGGGTAAAACATTCCAGGAGGGCAAAAGAAGTGAGGTCACTCTTTTTTCAATGCATTTTTTTAAAGTGAAGCAAAAGTGCCTTGTTTTCTAGCCCACATGTCATCACCCTGTGGGGTTCCAGGTGCTCTCTCAAAATTCAGCACATTCTCAAGTCCTCTCTGTCCATCGTTTATGTGTTTTGCATTTCAGTGTGACAAAGCCAAATACATCAGTTTTTATGTTACACAGATTTGAGGCAGAAGACATTGTTTCAGGTTTCCATTGTTTCAGGTTTCCATTGTTTCAGCCACCTGAAGGGACACAGCTAACTCAGGTCCCCATTTATCCATTTATCCATTTATCCATGCTGCTGTGCCAGCCTCATCCTCAGGTGGGGTTTGCATTACAAGAAAGGACTGAGCAGGTACAGGTGGATAACTTGGGTAACTGCAGGAGAAGGTGCTGGCTGTGAACCCCAAAGTAGCTGTGATGCTTCACATTGTTGGGGAACATCCAAACAGGAACACCTTGTGCATTGTAAAGGGAATCTTGAATTTTTAATTTCCTTGGAATCAAGATCCTCACAAGATTAAACTGTAATTTTAAGCTGTAATACTTGAATAGTGAAACTAAAGGTGAATCACATTAAATATCTTATCTTCCACAGAGAGCCCTTAGATTCCTGTTATGAAAATGAAATGTTTAAGGTGTAGAATAATCTAGCAAGAGCTAACTTACATGATACATTTACAATAATTATTTCCACCAAAGTGTAATCAGGTATGGTCTCATAATGCTCCTCTTACTCAGCTTCTATTGAGCAAATTTGTTGTGTAAAAGTTATGTCTTTTTCTCAGTACTTGCTGTTATTATCTCTGCTATGACTTGTACCTTTTTTGTGTTTGGAAGCTACTTTTTCCAGACTACTAGTGAGAAGCCATAGGTCAGACACATTTATATACAAAACCATCACATGTGGGATGGATAATGGCAATGAAATTACCATGAAAATCATTTAGTCTGAAAGAGTGAAATTACATCTATTGTGCTCCCAAGGAAACAATACATGAAGTGCTAAGGGAAGTGTTATAATCAGATACTTTGATTAAGCTTATCAAGAGAAGCATGAAAAGCTGCTATTATGAGTGCCCATTCCCACAGCCATTGGCAATTTTCATATATGTTTTCAAACAAACAAACAAACCAAACAAATAGCAAACCCCTCAATTCCTCCTCTAAATTAGGAGAACAAGTAGTACCAGTTTGGGTCAAAGATAATGTTTGTTTCCAGCACTTGTAGTCAGTTAGGTATCAAAATTTTGGCTGCTGGTTTTGTCTTAGACGAAGCATGCAAAGTCTCAGCAGCTTCACTGAGCTTCTTAAATCTTTGAAGCAGATCTGGAAAGAATAAAATAAGATTATTGTATTAATGTTTTTCTTTTTTTCTGTACTTCTGTCTCTTTCTAATCAAATTGAGAATGTGGCCATGTCAAAAACATTGATCTAACTCTGGCTATTCATTATCTTTTTTATCTTTATGTGAAAGACCTTCTCATTCCCAAGTTGCCCCAAAGTGCCACTGAGTTATTTTAAAAACTAATGTTCCTCTTCCCTTAGAACTATTTTCTCCCAAAAAATATGAAGCTGTGTTATCTCTTGGGTCCACTAAATCTCCTTCTGGATGAAAGCTCGGGAATAAGTCACAACAGATTTTCATGTCCTCATTTTTTCAACATGTCCAGAGAACAAATACAGCTTGATGGTCCCAGGGAAAGTGGCAGCACTCATTTCTGGAGTGTGGCAGGCTCTCCTTTGAGCACTGTAGAATAGGGGAAACCTCTGCCTTGAACAGAAAAGTCAATTTTACATTGAAATTGAAAAGATGTAGCAGAGCAGTCAGGATCAAACAGGGAGTTACTTGATGAATTCTGTAGTTTTAAGGCTTACTGGAGTGTTATCTTAAAAATGGATTGTGTTTCTCTTCCAAATTCTACTTTGGTGTCTGGCTACTAAGTAAACATCTACGTGATTTGTCTAATAATCCAACCTTAGAATTCCCCCTAGTTTGAAAAAGTCAAGTCCCCTAAGTAAATGGTCTTGAAGATAAAATGAGAAATTGCAAACTTTCTAATAACTTCTAATATTTTATTTTTATCTTCATAGAAGTAAAAAAAAGTTAATACTTCTGCTTTCGTGCTGTATAGGAAAAAAACACTTGCCAGTTTGTTGCAGGTCTGACTCTGATATTGCGATTCTAAAATTATTTTCTTTTATTGTTTTTACGTATAATACTCAGTTGAGCTCAGTAAATCTGTTTTTGAAGTAATTCAAATAAAACAAGGTCCTTCTTGTTCTGCCTTTTAGAGGAACAAACCCATCAGAGCAACAGGAAGGTGTAATTACACTGAATAGGTTGACTGCAAAGAGACCGTCAGCCCACTGCTCTCTGCTTTGTGAGGCTTTTACTGCTGGGAGCCCACAACCACATTTACATTCCACATACAAATTTACATGTTTCAAATGCTGGGCAAGTACCAGGTGAAAATTCAACAACCATGGGCTGGTTATTCCTTTGCAGGTCCTTCCATTCTACAACTGGAAAGTCACATTAGCAATACATTGATAAAATTCTTACATACGTTGTGCTAAAAACAAGGCCTGCTTGACTCAAGTGTTTGATGCAATAATTTTGCTTAATATAGAACTAATCAAGGCTCCATCTTGACGTGAACCAAGAAAATAACTGTCTTCTATCATCAGCTTCAATGGCATTAGATAATTATGCTTTCCCTCTTGCACAATGTGTATTTATAGTGCAGCAGATAACTGCACTGAGTATATTCTTGGAAGCCAAGATAAAGCCCTTACTTTTCTGCACAAATAATTTGGTTTTCAAAAGCATTCAGATGTAAAAATAATGTTAATAACTATGTTGAAATAACCTCCAGAGGCAATACCGTGGTAATTTATCAAGTAGGAATTTAAAATGCCTACATCCACATTTTTATAATTTTAAAATGTCCATTTTGACCTTAAAGTGTTACTGTTGACTAAAATAACAACCTCTGCTGGAGTTTTGCTGAGTCTTCAGAAACTGAGGAAAATTTTAATCTAAACTGAGACAGTCTTCTCAATTCAGGCATCTGGTTTGTCTGTCTGTTCCCAACAAACAGATAATAACCTCCTCCAAATGCAGTCCATCATCTAGGCTGGAAACCAAAGTGTCCCTAGGCTCGGCAGCTCTTGATTTCAGCTGCCAGGAGATCAAAAGAGCCAAAAGGTTTGCTGCTTTGAGGTTGGGTTTGGTTTTTTTTTTCCTTTTGAGGCCTCTTTAAAGAACAAACTGTTAAAATGTCTCCTTCCTGGCAGAAAAAAAAATAAATTATTGAATGAATTTTTTTCCTAATGTATTATAGTGCTGCTACATTCAGGAGCTAACTAGGGTTATATATATTATTGTGGTTACATATGCTAACAAGCACACATTCACATCAACAATACAGTATTCACTATTATTAAGTATTTGAACATGTCATGTCTATGGCAATGATTCTGTTTTTCTTTGTGACAATGGAACTATTCTTTGCTTAAAAGCTTTAATTTCTTATGCAGAAGGGAATTTCTCCAGGGAAAAATGTACACGTTAGTTAGAGGGAAGGAAAAATTTGTACTCATAAATTTTAATGTGTAATTTATTTGCTTGTTTCTGTGGATTAGTCTGAAGAAAAATGTGCAGGGCAAAAGCCAGCATGGCTTGATTAATGGTCTAAAAGGCCTTTCAGGGATTAGGGCTTTGGATGAATTGTTTAATAACATCTAGGGTTTTAAGAAGGCCCTTCTAAATGTTTTAATTTATACCAATACCTATGAAAATTGCATAATAATAATTCTTACCATATGGTGAATGTAACTGTATTCCAAAGGCCTCTTTCCAATTTGACTTGCTCTGCTTTAACTCTCTTTTGAATGTGTGGCAATATATTCTTGTCATGTACGGCGGGAGATGAAATACTAATCGGTCACTGGAGATAAGAGAAATAAAAACATGTGCTACCAACTCTTAGTTCATATCAACAATACTGTACTAAGAAAAAAAAAATGAAATATTTGAAACTAACATGGTTACAGTAATGGCACCCCTCCTGTCTACTGCTGATTATAACTGGCTGCGTCCCCCAGAGCTCACTGGCTGGAAAGAGAGTGAGATCTACCTCTAAAATCTAACCAAAATTACATTTTAGTTAAAGAATTGACAGCATTGGTTACTTTTGCTAAGTAGAGATTAAAGTTTGTTTTCCAGGTTTAAGCATAACTCAGAAGAGTGAGAATATGGAGAGAGGCTCTTTTGGAAAAACCCCACACAGCTGGTTCACCACCTGGACATGCCACCTCTGACTAGCACAGTCTGGTGATTTGAGAACCTCCTGATTACAAACATTGTATTTTTTTCTAGTTATATTTTTTAAAAATGTACTGTCAAAGACATTGCAGGAAAATAATTTAAAGAAATATTTACTGACTGTGTCTCATTCCGTTCCCATAACAGTATCTAAATCTAACTGTAGGGAACTTTTGTTTTTAGATTAGGAAAAAAAGAATTTACAAACAAATAAAAAGAAAGGGAAAACAAATCTGAACTAAGCAAAGAATCTAGGCAAGAACTTTTCCTGTTTTCACATAAACTCCAACCTCAGTTTATTTAAATAAATTACCAGCAAGGTTAATGAGGAACTTCAGACCCAGTGGCTGGAAAAACAACTCAGAATAAATGTACGAATATAGCATGAGTTTCCAAAGCAGAATGATGCACAGACATCTGAGTTGTTTCTGGAACAGAAGCTCATGAATTATATTTCCCCATGAAGAAATACATGAAGCAATTTGGAATTCTCCCAACAGAGCTACCAGGTACCATGTATGTATCGGAAAAAACTTACGTGAATATCTTGCTTTGCTACAATCCTAATCCTCAGAACCAAATATAACAAACTATATATAAGAAAGCAGATGAAACACAAGGAAAAAGCCAACACTGGAAAAGAGTAATTTGAGCATGGAGAACTAAGAGTAGTGCTATTTTACTGCACATTTTCAAACTGAACTGAAGATTTCACATGCAGAAAGCTTCCCTCATCACAGACCATCAACACTGACATCTTGAAGCCTTTTCTCTATGACAGTACCATAAATTCATGAAAAAAAAATAGTTTCCACAGAGACAGTCCCTCAGCATGGGTAGATACAGAGCTCTAGTAACCAAAGGAAATCAGCCAAAATACACTTTTCAAAAAAATGTTAAAAAACTCCAACAAACTTCCAACTCTTCACTGTGAAGCAAAATCAATAAAAATCACATCAATAAAAGCAGTGCAGAAAAATCCAAGAGGATTTACATGAATAGTAAGAAAATTGATATAAATCTTAAAAAATGTGGTAGTAAATCACAAGGCCCACATACATCTATAGTATTAAGAGCTAAATAAATTATGAAACTCAACCTAGGAAAAGTTCAGCACCAGAAACGATAAGACAAATATGCTACCTACAAAAGCATCTTAAAAAGAATAAAAAAAAGATTAGCAAGAGCAAGGCTGGTCTTCACCAGCACATTTTCAGTCATAAAAGTCTATGTCAGAGATATATTAAGCAGCAACAAATACTGTAAGAAAATATTTGATAGTTTCCGTCTTGGAACACTATGTAAGCAGGAAGAATACAAGATGGTTTTATACCAGGGCAAATCTTGCAGAGATGAAGTGTACTTGATGTTGACAACAGTAGCACTGATGTCACAGAGGTTCTCTCACTGTGGCATTTGGCACTGAAAATACAAGTTTTTAAGATGAAGTCAGACAGAGAAAGCAAGAACAGAATGATCCAACAACACAACATCACTTATGTTTTACTAATGTCAGTCATCTAACAAGAAAGTGAATCGGCACTGTAAGAAAATGTGGCCTAATAAGCAGTCATAAAAACAATGCAGAGCAACAAATATCTTCTAATTTTGGCACTGTACTTAAGGGCAATGGGCATTAAGACAATTTGCTTTCATGTAGATTTGAGAAATGATCAGATGGAAAAGCTGTTATGAACTGGAGTTGTATCATTCATTGAATCAAAAGAAATGTGGTCACTGCAAATTCAGTAACTCAGAACCGAACTAATCCCTGTTTGAGATATAATTTCCAAATTCACATCTGGATGTCTCCACAATTTTAAAAGCAAGTGCTATGGAAAAGTAGTAAATATTGAGCAGAGATTAATTTATATCAAATACATTTATCCTAAAATTCCATAATTTCAGCACATCCTGGAATGAAGCTGGAAGGAATTAGTCCTGACAGGAAAATGTGGAAAAGTGTTAGAGAAAGCAACTTCACATGCAGAAAAATTTGGGGGAATTTAAAGAACATAAATGGGATAAAGGAAAGGGAATAGAAAATCTTTTCTTCTTTTTTCCTAGCTCTTTTGTGATTGTAAGGAGAATACAGATTCAGACAAAAACCAAGCCACTATTTTCACAGTCAGGCCTTTGCAGTTGCAGTTGCCTTCCATGCCTTGAGGAAAGAAAGAAAAAAAGAAGGAAGCTGTTACTTCTCACAAGATCCTTCATTACAGCTCTGAAGTTACTGCTGATTTCATGAATGCTGTTTCCTTTCACTTTAATAACTGGGAAATATTGACCTTGGGTATTGTGAACCTGCATTTGTGAAGCTGATGATGCTGACAGAATGAATCACACAGGCTTGCATTTCCATTTAATTCATATGTCTTTTGAATTGGGCCGTTTTCACACATCATATCCTGAATTTAGACCTTGGAAAATTGAATTGCTAGTTGAATTATAGTCATAAGTGCCACTTTGGAATGCCTATAGAAAGTTCTCCGTTTTTTCTATCAGGGATATGCAATACTAATTTTTGAAAGTCATTAGGGTTAGCTTATCTTTCCAGAGAACTATTTTTGAATATGACAAACACACTCTCCTTCCCCTCTCCCCACAGAGAGCCCAGAAGTTGTTTTTGCTGGTGAAGGGATAGAGGCTGAGCAGGGGAGAGCCTGAGCCTGCAGAGATGCTCACTGGTGGATGGGATCCATCAGGACACTCAGAGCAGGTCATTGCAGCATGGCACAGGTGGAGCCACAGTCCTCCACAGCCACCATGGGACCAAAATATGTTTGTTTTGCCTTTGAGCCCTGACAAGTTGGAGCCACTGCTGCCCTGACAGGACACTGCTGGGTACCAGCCAGGAGCAGGGGTGCTGGTAAGCTCTTCTTCCTCCAGGAGCCAATGTTCCCACCTCCTCTTCCTGGCAGGCAATTCTCTGTGCCTGTTCTTTAGTCTGCCCCCGAGCTCTGGCTTTGATTTTATCATTCTTCCTACCCTCACTTTTCAGCAGGAATCAACAGGTCTGAGTCCTTGCTCCTCAGACCTGGAGTAGGAAAATTAAAATGAAATAGTGTCTGCCCTGCTGAGAGGCCCTGAGCTGGAACAGTGAGTTGAAATTGTCTGTGAATGCTCTGCAGACAAGACCTGGCCACGTCCACAACCTGCTGGAGTGAACCCTCCTCAAATGATCCCAGCCTGGACTAAGCTTTATGCACAGCCAGGTCAGAGCAGCAATAGAAGCACTTTGGAAAATCACCTCCATCCACACCAACAATCTGCTGTGAGGTGAGTTACAAGTTCCCCCTGTGCCCAGAGAAGCTGTGGGTGCCCCATCTCTGCAAGAGCTCCAGGCTAGCCTGGATGGAGCCCTGAACCTGGTGAAGTGGTGCCACTTGTCTGGGGAAGGGGGTTTGGACTTGGCTGATCTCCAAGGTCCCTTCCAATCCAAGTGTTTCTGTGATTCCATGAAACCAATCTGTCAATGCATACATTTCTCCCAGAGTAAAGTAGAAGAGCATAATCCTGCTTTCAGCTGTGTTGTAGTAAATCTGAGGTGGTACCACAGCCTGTCCTGGAGCCACTCCAGTGTCACACCTGCGTGGCCCTGTGCCCAGAGCTGGGGTGGAGTCACTTGAGCATGTTCCCTACAAAACCAGACATCTTGTTTCCACAGTCTTTGGGGCATTGTGTCTGTATTACTGCTGCCATCCCTAAGTGCATCAGTGCTTGCTTTCCCTATTAAAAAAATTTAAAAAGAAAGCAGTCTAGTGTTTCACTTCTTAGTACTGGAAGAATTATGGAATAACTATAAATATATATACCCTGCTCCAAGGCTAAGTCCCTTCTGAACGTGATTAGCCTTGAAATATCTGGAAGTTCTCAGTGCTTTTAAACCATAAATATGTCAGGATGCATCCTTTTTCTGACTTTCTGCTCTATGTGTTCAATGTTAAAGGATTACTTTTTCAATCTGCCTTTTTCCAATCTGGAAAGACATTTCTGGATATGCATTTATTTATCTGAGTGAATGAAAATTCATTCTCTCATTCTTGATATATGCTTTATTTTATGATTAAGGTTACCATAAGGGGCACTTTTGAAAAGTTTTTCTTTCTTTCTGGTAGCTTTTTAAATTTTTTTCCTCTGTGAAAAAACTAGTTTGGCTAATTCTGTAATTTCTATTGTCTCTTCAATTAAAGTTTTTTTTTTTTTTTTAAGTGAAGTGAGGGAGAATGAATTCAAAGGAAGAAATATCAGTTTAGCCAGCAAAAAATTTTTCAAAATGTTTTTGAGGTACCATGACTATCTACCATATTTTTATTGTAATCTGTTCATAATTTCCTGATCAGCTTGTCTGAAGATTGAGACCTTGGCAGGTATGCCCTGGCTCACGTATGGTTCTTAGAGATAAGCAATTCAATCTTTTTCCCTCAGCAGCAACCTGTTCCTTCTGCTTGTTCATGTATAAATTCAGATATTATAGATTAGAAGATGGAGGAAGGAGAGGACTTGATTCAGGTAAGTTACTACTAAGGGCTGATCTAAATTATAGTTCCAGGAAATAAAAGCCTTTTTTCTTTTTAATATGTTAGAGTAGGTATTCTGGAACTGCAAGAGGGAATTAAAATAAGCTCTTAAAAAAACCATACCAAAAAACTAAAAAGAGATCAATCAATCAATCTGTCAGTACTATGATATCTCATCCAAAATTTTCCTACAAGCTCCAAAACTGAAGACTCACAGAAAAGAGGAAACAAATTGTGTTGCTTTGCAGTATCATCACATAGTTCTGGGCCTCTTCTAACATACATCTTCCTTTTTAGCTAAAAACTGCAGAAGGATTTTTGTCATACAACCAACATTCTAGGCTTTTTGAAAGCAAAATCCTTTTTTATTCTTAAATAAATAAATTTTAAAAATCTAAATGAACTCCAAACAAAAGAGTGTATACACAATAGATTGTACAATATTTTGGTATATGGATTTTAATGCATAGGACAAAGGAATCTTGAAGAAATTCTGATCAACTTAGCCCAGGAAATCAGTTAGATCCTAGGCAAGAAAGCAAACCATGGCTGGGTCTCATGAGCTGGTGTGGAATCTTGTTCAGCTCTCTGAAGGAACTCAGCCTCAATAAGTAGATGATGCAGTTCAGGGTAGTTCTCATATCCAGGCAAATAACAAATGTTCAGGGAAAATACCAGCATAACAGTTATCTGTTTCCTAAATTGCTAGGTATGCTGTAAGAATATTCTCACATCAATCATATTTTTATGGGAAGACTGGCCCATCTCATGTGTATTATGATTTGAAAATAATAGATGAGACAAAACAGTAACTAAAAATATAGGAGAAGTAAATATTTTCAAATGTGCCAGCTCTGGAGTCAGCATGAAGCATTTGACATGATGAATTGGTTAAATGGGTACAAGAGAGCAACTAAACAAGTTAAAGTTAGTAATAGGCAGCTGCAGGCTGAAAACTTTTCCAGTTTCTGAGGAGTGGAAAGATGAAAGACAGTGGAAACTTTGTTCCTGTTCTGTGTGGTTTTTCCCCCCTCAAAGAGTTAAGAACAATGTTAAGAGAAAGAAATGCATTCATACATCCTGTATTGTCCACAATTCTGTTGACAGTGTGGACAGCTGGCAGAAGTGAAGAGCCTTGGGAGCTTTTTCTTTCTACTGTGTATCCCAGAATTCTGACTTTCTGCCTTTGCATCAATATGGCAAAATCTGTGGTCTGAGAAACCTCCTTCAAAAAATGTTGGCTATGTATCCCAAAACATAGCACCCAAATGAAGTTTATCCACTCTAAGTGCAAGGAATCTCTTTGGTTTACATCAGGGTAATTCAGAGCCAGATTCAGCCAATGTTTTGAGTATTTATTTTGCTTATTTTTCCTGCTTTCTGGAAAGGTCCATCATAGTCTGTTTAGTTACTGCAGCCTCAGTAACAGAAGATGTTGCTTCATCTGTTTTCTACAGAAAGTTGGTGGTGTTCAGGGATTAAAACATGGATTGATTTCCTAGATTTATTAAGTTTGAACCCCCATATGCATCAGAAGGAAAAATTAAAACATCCTCTCTCCTCCAACACCAAGAGAGGTCCCAGAATGTCAGTGCTGAGGTCTGTGTGTGGATAGAGTCCAGTCCTCTTGCCATTGCTAGGAAAACTCTTAGTTTTTCTTAACAAGGTTTGATCAAATAAAGGGCCAGATATCCTCGACAGGATTTTTTTTTTCTTTTCTTTTTCCATTGTCTGGAATGAAATTCTGCCTCATTTAATTGCATGTCTGGTCCTTGCTGTGTCCCATATTTGGGGTAATGCTCCTATATTGAGAAAAATTCCTTTGTTATCCAAAATACAGTAAATTCACGAATACAAGCCGCACTGACTATAAGCCGCATCTCTGGGTGTTGGCAAATATTTTGGTTTTTGTCCATAGATAAGCCGCACACGAATATAAGCCGCTCTGTCGTTCGCAGCGAGGACCCGCATGCAATTATTAACAGAACGGCGGGAGGGCGGGGTTTACTGGCTGAGCTAAGGCTGTGCAGGCTCGGCCCGCTAGGGGCCGCTGACGGGGCCAGGTGGGCCAGCACGGTGCTGCAGCTCGGGGCCCGCCGCCGCTGCCCCTGGGCTCGGTCACCCCGGGTCGGCGCTGCCCTGCGGTGGCAGGCAGGGACGGAGCTTCCCCTGCTCCTACGGCAGCGGCGGCGGGCGGGGACGGAGCTTTCCCGCGCCCGTGGCGCCGGCGGCGGGCAGGGACGGAGTTTCCCCGCTCCTGCCGCGGCGGCGGCGGGCGGGGACAAAGCACCCCGTCGGCTCCCCGAGCCGCGGCAATGGCTGCGCGGGGCTCCCGTCGGCTCCCCGGGCCACAGCAATGGCGGCGCGCGCTTCCCCCCCCCCCTCCCTGGGCCGCAGCAATGGCGGCGCCGGCTTCCCCCCCCTCCCCGGGCCGCGGTAGGGGCGGCCCGGGTCCCCCCTCTCGTCCCCGGGCCGCGGTAGGGGCGGCCCGGGTCCCCCCCCCCCCTCCCCCGGCCGCGGTAGGGGCGGCCCGGGTCCCCCCTCTCTTCCCCGGGCCGCAGCAATGGCGGCGCCGGGCCCCCCCCCTGTCTCTCCCCTGGGCTGTGGCAGAGGAGGAAAGAGAGCTCTCCCGCCTCTCTCCCCGCCCCCCGTGCTGCCTACACGGAGCCAGGCTCCACCCGCGGTGCAACAAAGTAGCGATTTGTAACAATCGCAAAATGCCGACTTTGCAGCTGCTCGGCTCAGCACTCTGGCTGGCACTTCTGAGGTTGTATTAGCCGCTCCTGATTATTAGCCGCATTTCCGGTTTAGGAGCAAAATCTTAGTCAAATTGGTGCGGCTTGTATTCGTGAAATTACTGTAATTCTATATTGGCATAAACATTTTCACATTTAAAAATAATGGGATAGAGGACACTACTCTGACAGGACTGTGAATGGAAATGGAGCACAATTAAAGCCAGAACCAAATCACAGATAAAAAGAGAATACACTTGATATTCTTTTTGTAAGCTTGTGCAACTAAATTAAAGTCACCATTAAATCTTTTCTCTTTATATTAAAATACTTCTTTCCAAAAATTGAGAACCAAGATTTCACATTAAAAAAAAAAAAAAGGTTAAACCCTTTTAATCAGAACCTAAATGTAATTTTGATATTAGTCAGAATATTACCTAGAATGCATGAAGTACTTTTGTAAATTAGCAGTTAGAGTGCTCCTTATTTAATGAGCACCATTTAAAAGGTGAGCAGGACATCTCAGAACCCCCCATCTCAGCGATGGGTCAAAGGCACCTCCTAAAAAGAAACAGACAACCCAGATTGTTGAGATGAGCTGCTTTTTCCCTACTGTCTGTTTCTGTAAATTGCTGGGAAAAGGTGACCCAAAAGGTTTCACTCAAAAATTGCCCCCTCAGGTGAAGTGAATCCCATTTAAGATTAATAAATTCAGAGAAATACTGAATACTGAAGCGGGGGAAAAAAACCAACAAACCCACAAAACAAAAAAAAAAAAAAACCAAAATAAAACAAAACAAAAAAATTAAAAACAAACAAAAAAATCCAGGCATTCTGCAATGTAGAGTATTTGTGTGTCTTCCCACAAGTAAAATACGGTTTGGATAATAAATGTGCCTATAAATATCAGGTAGCTATGGGAATTTTCAAAGATTGTATGTTGCTGGAAGGATAAATAGGGACTGACTGTCAGTGCTGGTGAGATGGGAAATCTTTCTCACAACAAAATACTTTTAAGTTGCTATTCACATATGAAACATTATAGAGGAAAATATTTAAGAGTCACATACAGTAAAAACTGGATAGGAGTGATATGGTTAGCACACTGGGTAGGTTTCAGTAGAGAACTGAAACTAGAGCTCCTCAGACCCTGAGAATTCCTAAATGTTCTTTGATAAAGTTAATTTTCACTACACAGCAATTACTGCAACCTTAAAGGCAATTTAGTTCTTACCTGTCTCAAATAACCCTTAGACTATCTAGACTGTTGGCTGGCCTTATTTCTTCACACCTTCTGGGATAAGAAAATATTCAGAAAGCTTTAGGGATACACCCAAAGACTTAGGAACTCCATAGATGCCTGATCCCAGAACAGAGCACTCCCCATGCTGCAGCAGAGGATGAATCCCCAGCTCTTGTCACACTCACCATGGACACCCCCCCAGCAGACCAAAACTAAGGTCTGAGGTTACCTGTGAAACACAACTCACCTTGCAGCACCTCTCACAGGGCTGTGCACTCTGTGTACTCAGGTTCTGTGTCTGTAGCCGTTCTTTGAAGCACGTGTAGGTCACTCTTCCTTTCTTTTCCTTCCTCAAAAAAACTTTTGTGCTTCTCAAAACATAGGAACTGTCCCTATTTTTACACCTTTGTACTACAGGACACACAGCCCTAAAAGAGAGAAAGAAATCCAAGCATGTTTTTGATCCCAGTACCCATCTTTTAGGGAAATGTCCTCCCTGCAAAGCTGGGAGCTGCCTGGAGGAGTGGTGCAAGCTGCTCCAGCTGAATCGGCTCCAAGACACAAAAAGTAGGTAATTAGAAACTATTATAGACTCCCATTTGCTCAAATTATATACTTGGGGAAAATGACAAATTTTGGTGCTCCAGGTGGCTTCATCAAAGTTATCAAGAGAGGAATAAAAAACATTAGTTGCAGTAAGATTAAGCACAAAAACTTCATTTGTTTTGCTACACTTTAGTAACTTTGCATTGTCTTACCCTTTTTGTTAACAAGAAACTGTTTCCCCAAATTTGTCTGTAATCCCACTGAGATTAATTTTCTTCGTGAAAGACCCCTACTTCTGCTCCCAAATCTTGCCCTTGACATCTTGAATACACTCAGATGAAAGTGTTTTGAGGCAAAGTAATTTGAGCTACAAATTGTACAGAAACAACTCTGTAACCACAGGGGTAATGTATGTGATCCTGCCCTGCCTGTCAGGAGTGTGAATGTATTAAAAGAAATAAATTGATAAACTATAGATATGTAAGATATTTTATATCAATCTATATAGGTAAAATATATTTATATCAGCACCTAAACTTCTGCTATGTTGCCATTCTGGAGTTCTGCAAACTTTGCATCCCATTAAATGATCTTTAACCAATTTTTTTTTTATTAGAAATCTGGGAAAATATCATCAGATGATAAGGAAATTCCCCAGTCATTACTTGTTGATATATAAAACACTGTTCTGAATTTGTCCAGTGTGAATTAGAAGTCCTTGTGCCAAAAGATTTTATCTTTCCTTACCAGGAAACTTCCTTATTTTCACAGTGAAAAGCAATGATAAATACCATTTTCCCTCCCTTTCTGTTGTGGGCTTGAAACTTATCAAATGATCAGAGAAAATATTAAAAGAACACTGGGACTATTGTCCCAGCATTTACTGTGCATTATTGGCAGGTAAATGCAGAGAACTCAGGAAAAAATCCAACTACTTTGACACTGAACTCTCTCAAGATGTGCTCAAGAGGATTGATACTCTCCAAGGATTACAATTTTTCCATTCACATTTTCTGTTTCTTAGGAGTGGCCCATGCTGGGGGGCTGCAGTGAGACCTCCCAGCCCTGAAGGCAGGCTCTGTGTTCAGAGAGATGGTTTCTTTTTACCTCACTCTGACCTACGATAGGAAGATGCAACAGCAAGCATACAGCTCTAGATTCTCAGTTACACAGCTCAGGCTGCACACCTGCAGCCAAGAGCCACTGTACCAGCAGCAGGGATGAACCTGCAATTTCTAGTATCTAATATTCAACAGCTTTGCAGAGTATTAATGTAGTCTTCACTGACCATTTAATTAAAAAAATATACCACATGTAAAACCAAGTTGTTCTGGAATAAAGAATCAGTTTTTATGATCTAAATTGCCAGATCAAATTCATAAGCAACTTTATATTCTACCAAAGTAAATTCTCTTCAGCCACAAATGAAAAATGAACACCAACAGCAAAAAGAGAAAGCTTTCCCCCTAAAAAGCCTGAGAAAATAAAAGTCCTTGAGGTCTTAAATTTAATTAATAACTACCTGCTAAAATAAGCTTCCAATATAATCTTGTCAATGATGCCAATGATTTGTACAAACGGTATTTGGCTAATGGATAATTTATGTTCCATTTTCTGGAATGAGTCTGGCAGGAACTGATCCTCAGCAGATATTCATTTGGTTCTGCCACTCTCTTCCCAACAAACTATTCCACAGAATCCTGAATGCCAATGTCCTAGTGACAACAAAGACTTTGCACAAGGAAGACTGGTTACATTTCTAGTTACCATGTATGGTTGAACAGATGTTAGTGGTGATTCTTGTTTTCTTACAGGTGGGAGCTTTGGAAAGGTCTGATCTCAAATGTCTGCACACATCAATATCTGTACTTGGACTGGAGCGTGCAATGAACACTACTAGTGTGTGCTTATGGGATCAGATGTACGAATGGAGAAATATTGTTATGCTCTCACCTCCTCTAAGAAATTCCTTGTCCTATAAATGAGTCCACAGTTTACTCCAGAAAACTCCATTTCCATGCCTGCCCCTCTTGTCTGCTTAATCTCTGGTGAGGAACAGCTTGACCCTGCTCATGTAGTGCTGCAGAAACAGAAAATCCTCTACACCCAGAAAGGAACAGGGTAAATGTGGCTGAAGATCAAAAGCTGGGGTGTTCCTTTTAGACCATGGATCACTAAAATGAACTTTCAAGGACAACAAGAGGGATGCTGAACTTCACCTGTTTCTCCAAATCCTGGAGCTGGTGATGAGCTCCCTTCCACACAGTGACCTTAGGGGTGAGCCCTTCAGGCTCTGCCTAACCCAGACTTCACGGCAGTTTAAGCCAATTCCTAATCAGAGTACAACTGATGCATTTGAATGGGAGTCACTACATTTGGCCAGAACTAGCATGGAAATAATTTCATTTACATTTTTTAGGCTATGCAAAAGTCGGTAGACAAGAACATTATTTGTGTAGAGATTCTTGAATTAAATGAATGTGTGAGTCAGCATGTCCTTTAACATGGCATTCAAAAAGTTATTTCTTAGACTGTCTTCCAGCTGTTGTATAATATTCTGATTTAATTTATAATATGTGCAGTCACACAAATTCTGTTGACGTCAGTTGTAGTTCATTCCTTATAATTAGTGCATAATACTCATCTCATGTTTAACACAGGAAAGTGGAGGAATCATTAATTTTTCTAAAATAATTAAGCTGTCACCAAAATATAATGAAGACAAAAAAATTAAACAAACTCTCTTATGAGTCTGAATGAAATTTAAACTGAAAAAATTTGACAGCAGTCTATGTCTGGGGTTTTTTTCCAGAAGTAAATAACCTTATTAAAAAAAGAAAAAGACACTTCAGCTGGTCCCTTGACAAGTGTGTACATCTGTCACATTAAGAATAATCCCTAAACACTTAAATACATGAATAATTAAGGATATAAAAACTCTTATGCCACACACATAATTATATAACTTTAGTAACATATCACAGCATAAAACAGCAGTCTTGGAATTGATTCCTCTGGTGCAGAAGTAAAACTGCTGACATTTAGCTTAAAGCTAACTTTGTCCCCCATCAGCCCCTCTCCTGGGCCTCAGAACAATGAAATTCATGTTGGAATCAACAGAAGAAATCTCCGTGATGCTAAAAAGCCTTAAAATAATGCAAATCTCCTCAAATATGAAAGGTAGAATATAGGCTATTATTCTTATTCATGTCTGTTCATAGAATAGGTTTCACTGGAAGGGGCCTTAAAGATCTCTTAGTTCCAGCCCCCTGTCAGGAGCAGGAGTAATAATTGCAATGTCTCAATGAAAAAAAAAAAAAAAGTGTTCGGGATTACTCTTACAATAAAAAAATTAAATTAAACCTGGGGAAAAAAAGAGTTAGGGTAGTCAGTTAAATTTCAAGAAGTGGATCAGAAACAGCACGGTCAATGCATCACTCATCATGCAAAAGCTTCCACTTTTCATTAATTTAAAATCCTTTGAAAAGTGTCTTTGATATCTGTAAATTATGAAGAAATTTATCTGATAATGCCAAGACTAAGCCATGGATGCTTGTTTTTATTAAACCCTATTGGATACATGAAGAATATCTATTCTGCAGAAGATCTGAAAAAGTTTTCTTCAAAACTTATTTCTTACTCCTAAATTTAAAAAAAAACCCGACTACTTTTCATTGTTGCAGAAGACCAAATTTGTATCTTCTGGCGTGTCCACAGGGATGGTTCCATGTTGCAGATGACAACTCTGAGAGCTGCCAAACCCTGTAATGACAGAAAACCCAATGACTAGGAGCATTATTTGTTAGTCTGACTTTGAAGAGCTCAATGATCCGTGAACAGGCAGAAACAAAAGACTCATTTGCAAGGTACAGACTTGGGTATGTGAAGCTTTTCTGTGCACTCAGTTTCAGATCCAGTTATTCCAGCATATACAGCTGAAAAATTGCAGCTTATTTTCCAGCTTCTAAATAGGGAAAGACTTGGGACTTGATCCAAATCTCAGTGAAGTCAATGGGCGTCTTTCCATAGACTCCAATGGACTTTGAACTGGGATCTTTGTTCCAAACACTGCTAGTAAGCAAAGCCGGGAGCAAGTATTACGAGTAGTTTCTTTACTGAGCAGCTTTAGGAAAAAACTCATCTGTGAAATGTGGCTTTGCACGTGTGAGCGTGTGGGTATGTATACAGATTATATACAAATTGTATACAAATTTTATACAAAATATATACAAACAGGCAAATGCATTTCCATAAGCAAACTGCTTTCCTTAAATGACTCCCTCCTGGCCGGGCTATTTTTGACTGGAAGTACTATAAACAGAGCAGAGCAGATATTTGTGTTGTTCAGACAAGGATTTCTTTTGGGTCAGCATAAGAACAAACACAATTAAGTCACCTCCTGAATGAGGCATTGGGTATGCACAAGCAACCAAAGCTTTCCATGATCCCCTTGTTTTTGTGCCAGCTTTTCACATTGACATCACCCATGCTGGCTTTACATTCCTTCCTCACCACCAAATGGGCAGCAGCTCCTTGCCATTGCTGTCCTCCCCACCACTGCACCCAAATCCCACCCACCCTTTGGAAATTCCTGCCTGTGTCCTGAAACAGCTGTCTGTTCCTCCAGGACATTTCCAATTACTCAGAAGGAGAGGAAGAAAAAGCCAATTGGAATTTGTCATTATTTCTCAATGGATTTCCATTGAATCTGCCTATGTCTCTCTCTTCTAGTCTCTGGCTTAGTCTCTTTTAGTTGTATGTGAAATGCAAGATGTTTGTAAATGAAGACTTAACCTTGTCCAGCCTATTTACTCCCTCTTTCACTGCCAGGCTCTCTTGATCATCATAGAGTCTAATTATATTTTGGTCAAGATGTTCATCTATACAAAGAGACATTTTAAAGACTTTGAATTAACTTAGCAAACCATTTCATTATGCCACGGACACAAAATAAACATTATCCACACAAGTGATGTGTGAAGAACACAGGTCCCCAAACCTACTTTTAAAAAACCCAGTGATAACCTCCTTGTGTTTGTCTTGCTGAGGTAGCTGGCAGCTATAATGTTGCTGCAAATGCATAAGATTTGAGTTACAGCCTAAAAGGAGATGATGTTTCAGCCTGAGTTTGGTATGTAGGAAATAATGCACTATACTCCACCAAGGATCTTGTCATTCATCCTGAAAACCCCCAAATTCACCAATTTCACTGCTGTTTCTCATTCTATAATTTTATTGTACAACCATAGCCTGCTCCCATAAAATTAATAGTCCATTCATTTCTCTTTCCTAGTCCTCTCTAGATATATAATTAAAGGTGATGGGTGCAACTACAATGATGGGTACGAATACAATGCAGAGTTCTCAATATGGTAAATCAGCCTTTATTAAGGTCTTTCATACCAGAGTAACTCCAGTTAAGAGTACCAGAACACTACTGAGTAGTCAACAATTCCTCTGCTCAAAACTTAGGAGCAAAAGCTCATTTTTATATGGGATTCAAGGAATTAGGGTTGATTGTCTGGTCAGTGGACAGGTTTGGACACTCTTTAGAATCACATCAATGCTTCAAATTCCTGTAAAATTAATTTTTAATGAACCTAAGGGAAAAAGATATTTGTTGACAAACTTTTTTGAGAAAAACCTGACTCCAGCTAAAGTGAATGAGAGATCTGCCACTGAATTTGCTGAGACCCACTTTGCACATCAGGGGCTGGAGATACCTTATAACCCTGCTGGATCTGCTCTTGTTACATCTGATATATTTCTGGTCAGGGAAAGCCTAGAAACTAAAGCGCTGGATTGTCTCCAGTACTAATTGCCTTTAAGCTTCCAAGCAAGGCATGAAATATGAAAATGAGCATTCTTCTTACCTTCTGGACAGCCTCTGAGCCATCTGTCTGAAAAGCCGCTACATGGAAGTTGAAAACTTTTTTTCACAATTACCTTTTTTTACGGCCTGTCGAGTGCGACCACAATATTAAGACTTTCCATAGTGAAATATCTTCTTTGGGGGCATGATTTTTTTTTTTTCCTTTGAAGCTGAAGGGGATATTCAATACTATAAACCTTAGGTATGCAGCAGATGCCTAAATCAGAAGGCCAAGTCCAGTGTGTTGTCTCTGTTACGGCTCTAGAAGAAGATTCAAAGCATGTAAGTTAAGCACCTGCTTCTCTTCATTGACTCTAAAATCCACTGTGTTCAGAAACAATACTAAAATCTGCTTCCATGCAAGCAACCCAATAGAGAAACAAATCTTGATGTCATAACAATGATACCAAATACAGATGGTGGTCAGTAAACCATAAACAGTTGAAAAAGTTCAGGACTGAGAACCAGCCAAAATGTAGCTATTCAAATCCATTTCATCTGCTAAATTGGTTAGATAGTCTTGTGAGAACTGGTTTTTACAATTTTTTTCAAAGTTCTTTCTGCTTCTGGCTAAGCTGTAAATAGCCCAAGAAAAGGCTTTCTCACAGAATTTTGGCTATTCCCATTCTAGTCCCAAGGGACCTGGGCCAGTGTGAAAACAAAGATGGAAAAAAAATGTAAGATTGCCTGAAAACTTGGAGTTGATAAAGAAGTGCTTTTAAGAAAGTGGAGGAGAGAGGAGTGAGATAGATGTTCTTTAGAAGATAGAAGGGTTTTGACTTGAGATTACTCTTCTAATATAAGAATATAGGATGATAGCTGACAGGATCACAGCAATGCAAGGACAGCCCTGCTCAGAGCAGAGATTTATCTGGCCTGGTATCTGACCAACTGCAGAAGCCAAGTTAAAAGCATGAGAACAAGCCAGGCCCATATTCATCTCTGCCTCCACTGGCTCACTCATCTTTTAGGGCTGTCTGAGGGCATCCCAGTGCCAAGCACTACTTACTCAGGAGATGAGCTATGCAGCCCCTTCCCATAGGATGCAGAGGGATTAAAGTTCCTGCCCATCTCCTTTCTAGCTGTGAATTCACTGCCCACCAGCCAACAGCTTTCTGCATAAGGTACGAACACACTTGCTCTGAGCTGATCTTTCCCTGTACAGCAGACAGCTCATGGGGTATGAACATCTTATCAGCAAAGAATATTGGGGAGAGGTTTGTTTTGTTTATACCAGCCTAGAAAACGTTTCGAAAACTACTGTGGCAAAAGATGACAGATGAACCTCTCAGGCACTTGCACACTACTGGTGCATCTACTTTCTCACTGTGTTCAGGTCCTGGTGTGTGTGAACTAACCCGGGGGACAGATCTCTCTTCTAGCACAGAGGCAGCTATGGCAATCCAAGAAAGAATTTCTGTCAGGAAAGTATCCAGTCAGGTACACATGGATGTGTTTCCTGTGAACACACTGGCCCCACAGCACCTGCCAACACAGCTCACCTGGCCCCACAATCACCTCTTGCTCTTCCCTGTGAGTGGAAGTGACAGCCCAAGGATGGCTGAGTATCTGTGCCTTGGGCAGAGGACAGAGAAAATGGAAAATTGCATGGAGCAATGTTTTAACAACTCCCAATGCCATAAATGAGTGATTAAACTTCATGAAGAAAGAAGAAGGGATGAGACTGGTTGATCTTAAACCAAAGTTTGTATTACTGTAGTCATAAACTACCAGAGGGTATTGGACGATGGTTCATATCCTGATGACACAAGTGGTGTCCCTCAGGGGTCTGTACTTGGGAAATGTTATTTGATGTTATTTGATGTCTTCATCAGTGACACAGATGAAGGGATCAGCTTCACCCTCACCAGATTTCCAGATGACACCAATCTGAGTGATGCAGTTGCCACACCTGAGGGATGGGATCCATCCAGAGGGACCTGGACAAGCTCGAGAAGTGGCCCATGGGAACCTCATGAGGTTTAATAAGATCAAGTGCAAGGTGCTGTACCTGGGTCAGGACAATCCCTGTTATCAACACAGCGTGTGAGATGAGCAGATTGAGACCAGCCCTGCCCAGAAGGGTTTGGGGGTGCTGGTGGGTGAAAGGCTGGACATGACCCTGCCATGGCACTCCCAACCCAGAAACCGCCCATGTCCAGGGCTGCATCCAGAGCAGGGAGGGGATTCTGTCCCTCTTCTCTACTCTGGTGAGACCCCAATGGGAATATTCATCCAGCTCTGGGGTGCCCAGAAGAAAGGCATGGACCTGTTGTAGTGAGTCCAAAGGAGGCCACCAAGATGCTAAGAGGGATGAGCACCCCTCATACAAGGAAAGGCTGAGAGAACTGGAATTGTTCATCCTGGAGAAGAGAAGGCTTTGGGGTGACCTCATTGTGGCCTTCCAGTACCTGAGGGGAGCCTGCAAGAAAGCTGGAGAGGGACTTTTTACAAGGTCATGTGGTGACAGGACAAGGGGGAGTGCATGCAAACTAAAAGAAAGTCAGTTTAGATTAGATATTGGAAAAAGATTTTACTGTGAGGGTGGTGAGGTTGGGGACGCCCCATTCCTGCAGGTGTTCAAGGCCAGGCTGGATGGAGTTCTGAGAAAACTGGTCTAGAGGAAGGTGTCCCTGTCAATAGCTGGAGTCGATGAAAGTGGATGATCCTTAAGGTTCCTTCCAACCCAAACCTATGGTTCTTTGTAATATATCTGCTTATTATAACAGCTTTTTATTATGACAAAAGCAGAAATTATAAAAAGACCTGTAAGTAAAAAAAAAATAAAATAAATATTTAATTTATTTGCTTTTTCCTGACATGTCAAGTGGTCTCCATGTAGAGTGTGGGGTGGGAAAGGACTTCCCTATTTACTGTAAGTGTTAAAGATTAAGGAGTATATGTAGCCATAAGAGGTACAACTTTTATCCATGCATAGCTGACTCAAGAAGGTAAGGCCAGTAGAATTAAGAAACTGCATAAACCCTGTGGCACTTATAAAATACCACTCAGCCAAGCAGTGGGGTGCAGAAACTGTCTCCTTAAAGACAAATTGTCCTTCCTTTAACAGCTCTGCAGCTGGCCAGCAGGGATTACTAACCTCATTAGTATCTCATGCTTAGTTCTGCTTCATAAATAGAGCCTCAATTATGCATGTACATGGTCTATTCAGCTAAGTGTTCTTATCGTTTTTTCCTTCTGTCCTCTTCTCCAGTCTCTCCTTTTATTTTATTTGTTCACCCTGTATGAATTCAGCCTGTTAGTACCAGAGATAAGAAATGTTTGTATGTACAGTTAGTATGATAAGATGATCTTGCTCTGACAGGAGCTGTGAAAATACAAATGTAGTACAAATGCTGCTAATTTGTAATGTTGTTCATCTGCTTGACAAAATCCTTTTGCAGCTATTTCACTAATAAAGGAATATGCACTCTGGTGAGTAGTATGTGGATTAGAGCACTGGACACTTAGGCCAGAAATTTCAGCATAGATCACTTTTTCCTCCCAACTTCCTTAGATGATATAAGCTGCAATCTCAGTGTTGCTTATAACTTTTTTTAGTTCCTGAAATGAAGACAATTGCTTGTTCCTGAAAACAGTTCACTCTACGATTGCCTCTCCTGCTCTTGTGTGCTGAGGAAGACATCAATGATATAAATGTTCACAGTGAACATAATTATTTCTTGGTAGGTCTCATAAAATGAAGCAATCAGTGGGGGAAAGAGAAAAATTTATGTTCTTTCCTTCTCTAACATAAAAAAAATTAAATTATATGTTTTCAACTATGAACAAAATGTTTCATTTGAATATCAGGCCTCTACCTCAGCTGTGATGTTATGAAAATATGAGTGTGACACTGAGCTCTGTAAACTGAAATTAGGTCATCACCCTTGGTTAGAGCTCTAAGGTTAGCTCCTCCACTGTTTTTAAAAAGTTCCCACCTTTCCCAACATGTTCCTGCTCTACTCTACAAGAAGTAAAAAATATCAATATTGTCACTGAGACAAAGAGTGATTCCACAGGGTGGCTGTTATCCCTTCCTCTGTGTGGTTGTGTGATTAGTGTAGTATAGTTAGTGGCAGGCTATGAATACAGAGGGAGATGCTTGGAAAGAGGGAGAAAGGGATGTCAATCTTTAAAGAAGAAAAGGAAATACATGCTCTCCATTCCTTGGGTAAAAGCCTAACTGCTGTATCCAAGGATTCAACCACTTCCAGTATTTTATGATTCTAACTGATGATTTGTCTTTCACAGTTTTAGTCAGATTATCCTAATATAAATTTTTTTAAAAGTTATCAATAACTTTTTATAGTATTAAATAAGTGAATAATAAATAATATTTTCCATTAACAACTTCTCTCTGAATGTAGTCTGAAATTAAAAGTGGTTTGAATATGTTATTCAAAAACATGTTTTCTAGCAACAAAAAGCTCATGTGGAAAAAGTCATCCAATGTTACATTAGCTATAGATGAACATAAATCTCCCTTCAAAAAACCTAAGGTGTTTTCAGACTGTTGTTGGACTCTTCCTGACTCCATGTTACAGTTGTAACACAATGACTATAGAAAAGCAGTTAAATCATAGAATCATAGAAGAGTTTGGGTTGGAAGTGACCTTAGACATCATCCAGTTTCAATCCCCTGGCAGGAACACCTTCCACTAGAGCAGGTACTTCAAAGCCTCATCCATCCTGGCCTTGAACAATCCCAGGGATGGGACATCCACAGTTCCTTTGGACAACCACATCCTGTGTCTCATCATCCTCACTGTAAAGAATTCCTTCCTAATATCTAATCTAAATTGACCATTTTTATTCTATAAAAACACCTTGTAGCTGTGAATTTACACAGTTCACTAATGCTCATCTGTACTGGCTTCTTTCACAGCATCACAACCCTGAGATTTTGCAGACAATTCTTGATATATTTCACATCAATATTTCAGAGCATCTGAAAATGTTTTCTACTCTACACTAAATGTCAGAAGAGACATAGTATGCAACTAATGAAACAGCAACCAATGACCACTAGCAGTCAGAAATCCAATATATCTATTTTGTTGTGTTGGGTTTTTTTTTCTTTTGAGAAGGATTACTATAGCTTGAAGTTGTGCAAATAAGTGTTGCAACAAAACTCTCTCAACAAAACTTCAGGGGGTCAATCTAATTCCCCTTTAGCCATCCTGCCTTCTTCCTAAACCCCTTCTTTTGACTTCAGGTGGGCTGTGAGAGAAAAATTTTAGGGCCAGACAGCATATGTCTTCATATAAACATTCATCAAGGCAACAAAGCAAAACACTTTGCTTGTGCATGGAGAAATAGCCTGGCACATTCTTGAACTCCAGAAACGGTTTTAAAATGATTTTAAGTAGTTCATTAAAATGATCAATTCACTCATAACTTGAGTCCACCATTCAAGTTCTGCTTTCTGGTATTATTTGACCCATGGTGAAGACGGAAGTCTTGGCTTGCCATGTGGACATCAAAAGCAGCCACAATGCTGCTTTCATGTGAAAAATACACTTCTCACTGACACTGTGAACACTCCTGCTCCTCTACATCCTCTTCCTCCATCCCTGACTGCACTCTCACTCCAGGGCTCAGGGCTGGAACAGGTAGTGAGGCAAAGCCCTGCTGTTGGCACCTGGAGCTGGAACTGCTTCATTGTGCCTACAAATACAGCACCATTTCCAACTTGTCACATTTGTGTTCTGCCATGACACTGTAGACACTTCTTTTTAAAATATGTATATTTACAAATATTTCATTATCTTGAAACAAATAAACAAGCCCTTTCATCAGGCATACATGTGTATTCAGAGTTAGAGTGGAGGTGAAATGATCAAAGGGGGTAGAGTAACATTGACCAGACTGACAATGGAAAGCTAGAAATGCATGATTCCTCCATAAGAATTTGCCTGAAACCAGATATTTAAGGCCATGCTCTTGTAGACTTAACTATAGATTTAAAAATATTTTTACTCCCTCAAACTACTATGGAATTTATAGGAATTAGCATACCAATGTCTTTGTAAAATTACCATGCAATTTAATTGCAATAAAAAAAATATTAGAGGAGATTATCTGAAGTAATTAAGTTTGTAAAAACATTTAAAATATATAATTCAAAAAGCACTAAAAATTATGCAAAATTAATTAGATAATCATATCTCTACAGTAGTGTTCTCTGGGAAGTTTTAACTAAATTTATAAAGCTTATTATTCTCTGTTTATAAAGCACAGAAATATTCAGCATGGATTTTTTACTGATTAAAAATGTTGTGTGCTTGGCAATTTCATTGAGTTCATTGCGCTGCATAGATTTGATGACAATGGCTTGATACTCAGAAATACCAGCTAGAGATGAAACCAAAGCAGGGCAAACCCAGGGAGTTTTGTGCAGTACCATGGAAATAGGAAGATGATTGCTTTCTTGGAGTATTTAGGGATGTTGGTTTTCCAGACTCAGTACAAAAAGCCTTATTTTGCTCCTGTTTTGTGAGGCATCTAATCTGGGTTCACCACTGCAGTCTCCAAAATGCTGAGCATATTCAAGCATTTATGGAACAAATTTGTTCATAACTGTGGAGCTCTTAACATCCAGACTGCGGTTTCTTTGTTTCATTTAATTATTCCTCAAAAAGGTCCTTACTGTTCCCAGGTTTCTGTAACTTGCCAATTTTCAAAGAAATAGGAGTACACAGAAAATATTCAAAACTCACTTGATATTATTTTGTAACACTCTGAGAAATGGTTCCAGCACTTTCCTTGTCATACACAACTGCAGTTATTAACTGTTTAATAAAAAGTGCAGAAACACTGCAGATTAATAGGTTTGCTTGCTAAAAGCCCACCAATGTCACGATGTTAAGGCTGATGTAGCATTACATGAGGTGTTTTGAGCATTTTGGGGCTGATCACAAGTAAAGTATGTTGTTAAGGGCATTATCCAAATGACTCTTAAACTTTGACAGGCTTCGGAGGGTTGTGAGTGGGAGGTGTGCATGTAACAATTGCACATTAAAACAATCATTCCGCTGAATTAAATTAGGGGACCTCTGTGGTTTGGAGGGTTATCCTGGCTTCATTCCTAAGTAAACCTTCCAAAATGTGTGTATGTTGTGAAGTTCTGAAAAAATCAGTCAGCAATAGAAACTTGTCAGTATTTAATAACTGGGTAAGTCTCCTGGGAGTTCATTAACACTCAGTATGCTGCAGTCCACACCTGCACAGCTTGACATGTTCTTTCCTTTCAATTGCTCTTTTTTTGTGGTGGTACTAAAAACATTAAGAAGGTTTTGCTGTTCCCTCCATTTACCTATTGCATGGAAGAAAAAGTAAAGACAGAGGAGAAAGGGGGAGAGAAAGTCTGCATGAAGCACATAAAGAAATAGAAGAAACAGGGAAAAAATATTCAGGACATAATACAAAAATAATGCATAATTAGCAAAACCAGGAATGCTGGACACATTACAAAAGAGCATGGTGAAATCCATTACAAACACCTAAACCATATTAAGGGGAATAATGCGAGCTGATGTTAATTTACCATTTTCAGAAACTGATATGACATCCATAGTTAACTTAAGTAGTGTAATGTTTGAAAATTCAGCCACTAAAAGATAACAAATAAAACAAAATGTGAAAAGCTGTCATGTGCACAAGTGTTATGTTGAGGTCCAGGAGACCTAAATCTCATTGTCTCTCGTGCCCACCCAGAGCCATTTCCCAGGCTGGTGGCTACAGACACAGACAACAGGGTGAGGATTTCTCCTTTCCTTTGGTTCTGGTCAAAACACCTGGCTGTTTTTATCTCTTCATCCAAAGACTTCTCTTCCTTTGCTCCTCCTAAAATTATTATCATGGTTAACTCTGTCCTGGGGCTGCACCACACCAGACAGAGAGGGAAAGACCATTTCTTTATATGAAGTTTAAACTGGTTTCTTTTCTATTCCACTGCTTGCATTCTGATAACAAAGATGTACAAATCCCCTTGGGACCCTTTGTTATGTTTATCACAGGAACATTCAGGCCCAAGACCTTCCTCATGCCACCCCTGACACCAGAGCCATGTAAGCTGAATGATGACAACAATCCAGAGTTTGTATGTGTAGAACAGCCAGGCGGGCAAGGCTGTGTGTGCTGGAGGTAGGGATGTGCTGGAGTTCATTTGGTGATTTTTCTGATCAAGACTGTGTTCCCTGGCCTTTTTCTACTCATTCAATTTTATAGGATAAAGTAAGCCCTTGTTTTGAGCTGAAGGCTGAGCTACATGGAAAGGGAGGCTTGAGATAGGATTTGGTGTCTTGTTTGTTTTGTTTTCTTAGATAACAGAGGAAAGTGCTTTTCTGGTAGAAGCAAAGACCTCAATTAATATTTAAAGATGGTTATCAGGGCTTCTTTTTCTACACTCACTAGGGAGATCAGAAGTGCTCTGTCCTGGCTAGTGTAATAATGGTTTATCTTCCAGAGACCTGCCACATTCACAAAAAGCTGTGGAAGGTTGCCCAGCTGCTCTCACTGAAGGACCCTGTGAGGTTCTGACATGGTTTTGTGCCTTAGCCAGGCATGAAGGCTTCCTGCAGGAGGTGGCATTCACTCCCCAGAAGGTGACATACCTGGGGTGTGTTGGCAAGCCTGGCCTGGAACCTGGGATGGCAAAGATGCTCTCTCTCTGCTGGCCCTCAAAAAACACCCCAGAGGAAGTTCCCCTCTTGCAGTATCCATAGGGGCAGACAGCCCTTGGAGTTACAGTGGAATTCAGACCTCACTCCACAGGGATGAGGATGTGGGATCAGGGGGTGACCACTGGGAAGTCCCTGCAGGATGCTGGTGAGACACATGCCTCTCTTGGAGCTTCTGCCTGACATTCAGTGCTGGTTTCATTGGGACTGGCTGAAGCACTCTCACCAAAGCATCTTAAAATTGCAGTTTGTAGGTTGCTGGGAAGTCCATAGGAACTCCTAAGCAATTAGGCTGCAGGCATTTTGGCTTGGAACACAAAATCAGGTAGTCACCTTTTGATCTTCATCTCCAGGTCCCCACAAAGAGCTAATAAAGTGCCATTTTGTCTGGGTGCTGAGAAAATTAATCCATTCCATTTGTGAAGCATCCAAGTACTCTGACACCGAGCAGAGCAGAACAGCCATCGAGAAAATTGACAAATCTATGTTCTAAGGAGGGTTTGGATAGCATGAATTAAGTAAGATGTCTGAGGTCACATACTGAATAAAATAAAAGAAATTATTCTATGTACATGAACTGAATGAGAGATAGATAACTGGGAGGAAAATGCCATCCTGTAATGAAGGTCTGAATTGCAATGCACACACCAGGAGGTCAACACAAAGTTACAGGAAACCTTTAATCTTTCCTTCTGAAACTTTTGAATCCTTGGCTTTGCAGCTTTAATGCTTGGGAAATGCATTTCAAATACATTTTGTTTTAATTCTTTTCCATGTGCCAGGTTACCTGGTTGAATTGCAACTTGCAGGGTGCATTGTGGTCTTTATTCTTCTCAAAAGAAGCATAGCAGGTCACTGGAGAAAAAAGGGAAGTAATCAGCCTCAAAGTAATCCATGTCTGGTTGTCAATATAATGATTCTACTAAACCCAAAATATTTCCTGTGTGAGTATTTATATTCAAAATCATATGAAAAACAGAAACATAGTAAAATATGGAAAACTGGATATAATAGGTAATATTTTACTATTTTTTGTTATTTTATGGTTATTTTACTAGTTTATCCTTTTTTTGTGTGTCTCACTCTCTCTATGAAAACAGAAATATCAACTGAGCTCTGAAAGCAAAGGTATACAGATTTTAAGCCATTACCATTGCCAGTATATAGGATCATATAACTAAGGATGATCCTTAAAATAAAGCTAGACCTGAGGATGTATTCTTAGAACAGTATAAATAAATATTATCACTTTAAAAAGTTATATCTAGAATAGTATTTTTGTCAAATTCCATTTTTTCTTTGTTTATAGTGGATTTTTATATGTAGCATCATATAACAAGAAGAGTGTTTTGCATTCAAGTACAACCCCCAAAAAGCCAGACTATCCTATTACTGCAGAAAGATAGATACTAAGTTGCCAGAAATTTTATGAAAAAGGCAGAATCAAAAAGGGAAGAATTCCATCAGTTTATCCATCCCCAGGGAAGAACACAGTTGTTGTTCTGGCATTGTTATGTAGAAGAGAATTCATGGAATACAGAAATGTTAGAAATATTCTAACCATGGGAAAAATGTCAGTGGGAACTTTACCCTATTAGGCACTGACGAATGCATTCCTCCCTCAATATTTTTCTTCCATGTGAGTTCCCTTCACCAATGGTCTCATTTAAAACTAAACACACATCCTTTAAAATGTTGTTCTCTTCTATTGATCCAGCTATTACTTTTTTTCCTGGTTGATCCTATTTGGATTTTAAGATTCTAGGAGCTTATATATGTGCAGAACAAAACTTTTGTACTTTGGAAAATTCTGTGGCCAGTTTTGGTGGCAAGTTTTTAAGTAATTGAATTGAATGTGTTAGATACTTCTTGGAAAACCTCAGCCCTTACCTTATGATTTTCTTTGCTAGATAACACAAGCTACAATAGAATTTCTTCTCTCAATAGTACATGGGGTTTAATGAGGTTGCAGCTGGGAGTTATATCCCTTTATTATAATATGAGTAGACTGTAAAGTCTGCCTGAAAAGATTAGTAGAATAGTGACTTATTGTACATCAGAAGTGACAACCTGAGATCAAAGGCAGTGAAACTGGAGCTATTCAGAACAGAAAGCATTTTCTCTCATACTAACAAAAATGTTCTGGGTTTTCATGGCTCTTTATGTTTTGTTACTTAACTTCAGGAGGCCGTTTGAAAAATATTTGGCATGACATCTGAAAAAGGTATTAACAGACGACATCCTTATTTTTCAAAATAATGATAAAACAAAGTAAGAGTTTCTATTTATTGAGGGTTTTTTTAAGTTAACAGGGAAAAAACCCCAAAAATACCCCCCAACACTTCTCTTCAAATCCGATTTTTTACAAATGGTAGACAGCACATACATACCAGCAGCATCATCACAAAGTGCTTACAGCCTTAGAAAACCAGATACAATTTTTGCAGACCACCTTTAAGACAGGGCTTCAAATTTGCAAAGTATCTCCAATAAACTCCTTTATCTTAAATCTCAGTATGAGTTCATAAGATATGAGAAGTTTTCTTTTAAGAGGCCAAGACCTCAGCTGACATATGCTTTACAATCTATAAATAAACAGACATTTCTCTCTCTGCCCAGTGAATAAAAATTATCGTAGAGAAATGTTTATAAAAATATGAGTCTAAAATGAAAATTTCAGGTTAATACTATAGAAATTGGAACACTGAAAAAAATGTTATTATTATTTTGCAGTTAGCTGCTATGAAACTGAAATAACCTTAATCAAAATTTCATTGACAGCATTTTAAAAAGTTTCTGCCATCTTTTTAATTCAGTTATTTTAATTGCTGTTTTTAATATTTTTATGCATTTAGGGGCAGGAATTGGCGGAAGATATTTTACTAGCTAGGAAGGAAAGTGAAGGATATCTTATATACCAAGTTTCCAAGTTTATTCACATGTGTGCTTGTGGATATATAATAGAGTATAGAAGTCAAAGGAAGCTCATGAGAGATACTAATTTGGGGAACTGCTAAAAGAAATTTTGCTTTTTGGTTAATTAGCAATTAAAAGATTGAAAAATAAACAAACCAGAAGAATTGTGTATTTTCTGCAATCCTGGCATTTTTGGAAATGCAGTAACTTTATTGGTTCAAACTTCCCTCAGTATTTTGAGCAGATGCTGCAATTTAATCTCAAGGAAATTTTAAGGAGAGTATCTCTTCATTTTCCAGGGGAAGACCAAATTTTGCCTTCAGGCTCAGGAAATTAAAATTCAGCCCCCAGCCCACAGACTGAGTTCAGGAAAGCCATCTCTGAGGAGCATTTGAAATGTTGGCAATACTCATTCTGGCAGAACCTTATTTAAAGCTGGTGAGTGCAGATCAGGTAGAAAGACATGAAAGCCATTCAGTGTCCAATATTTGGTCCCATAATTAAACATTTTTACCAAAACCTTCTAACAGAAAATCTGGGCTAATTCGCTTCATCTGGAATGAGGAGCTGGAAACAAAGACCTGTGCTAACATTCAGGAATGTATTTAATTTTCTTTGGCCTGATACCCAATTATATGTTTTAAAGTCTCCATTTTCTGTTTGAGAATGAAACTAGCTTATAGCTGTTTTATCTGATTTGTTTACAATTCAATAGGAAGGATTTGGAGATTAGATTTATCTCTCAGAGAAAGTTATTACAGAGGAATGAAGCAGTTTGAAACAAAAATAATAAACAAGGGTATGTATTCATCTCAGTAATACTGACCTTGCAGGAAATTATTTTTCTCTTTATATTTCTCTTTCTGGGCAATTCCAGGGAAAATGTTACTAAACAATAGACAATTTTTTAGTGAAATACATTTTTTAAAATGTATATTTATAAATATTTGGAGGTAATTAAACAGTTTGAGCATTTGTTTTGGGACTCAATCCAGCCTTGTGGTGTTAAGGCTGGTTAGTCTTCAACCAGAAGCACATTTTAGGATGGAATCCTAAAATCATAGCCAAAGTCTTGCAACACATTGGTGCACACTTTTGGAAATGAGAATCTTCCAGAAAAATGAACAGGAGCTGTCAACTCTTCTCATTGTAGTAGTCTGCAAGTACCAAGACTGAGCCCAGAATTTTCTGAAAAACATTTTTTTTTGTCCATTAGCAATAGATTTTGGGGCTTTTGAGATTGTTTCCATTTAAAACTTTCCTTTTGGCCATCCTTTGGCCAACGATTTTCAATCTTAGGTTCTGCCATATTTTTCTCCATTCTGAGAAAATAAAAATTAACTACGAGAGAGATCTGGATAGTCTTTAGAAATAAAGAGAGTCAAAGCCAGCCACACTGTCACTATATCCATATATGTCTCATGAGACAGACATATTCAGGACCTTCAGCAGGTTTTCAGTCTTAACAGTGTGTGCAGAAAGTCATTCTCCCCTGTGTTCTCTATGCTTGATTTCTGAGGAAGCCTTTTTCTCCCAAGCATGTTTTTACCTGTAGCATTATACCTGAGAGCATCATCCTTTCCTTCCTCATGGTCCTTTGGAAAACTGGATATTGATTTTCCTTTAGAGAGGTGTATTGTCTCTCTTTGTACATTCTGGCTACCTTTTGTTCCATCACTTTGTAATGTTCAGCCTGTGCAAGGAGTTGTGCTAAATGGACATTCCTTGCATTTGCTTGGCTAAGGAAAACATGATATACCACAGGAATATCACATTTGTTCTGCCAAGAGCTAATAAAGACCATCCTGGAAGATCTTTCAGTCCAGCCTCTGAGACAGGCCAGCCATGCTGCAGCCATTTATTGCTAATGCAAATTTTTGGAGGGGAGTAGAGAAATACTGTGGGTCCTTCCATATATGCTGCAATTCTTTGGAGCTCCAATTGTGAATATTATTTTAAACTTCTAGGATGAGGGGACTCATAGACTGTATATGTTGTACCTGAATAATTTATGGAATAAATGGTGTAAGAGTAAATTTATGTGCCAAATAAAATATCAATCGAAATAGAGCTTTCTGTGCTTGCAGGTTTGGGAACACAGCGTACAACAGACTTGGCTGATACATATTTCTAGTTGATGTTTCTGCCCTTCAATAAACTCTTTAGAGGTTGGTATGATTTCAGTTTTCCGTTTCCCTACAATTAAGTGGACACCAAAAGTGCCCAAGCAAACTTAGGATGACAAATATATTATCATAAAAATATTAATAATTTTGCCTGTCACCAAGAAATAAGTGTGCACTTAGTATTTACTAATATGTGTACAGTTACTCAATGTGTATGAAAATCAAAAGGGCAAACTAAAACTAGTGTGGAAAAAACTAGTGTGGAAAAAAACAAAACTAAAAGGTAGTTTTGATGCTGCCTGCCTTTTTCCTGTTGTTTCTTTATCTATCAGTTTCTTCTTAGATATTTTGGGTAGAGATGAAGAAGAGTTAAATAAACAGGGATTATTGGCCCCACTTGTGCATCATCCAGGGAGTAACTGCTACTCCCAAATTCCATGCAGATACAGGTTATTGAGGATGATTCTGAGGAAGGAATCTGCCCTCTTCCTGTTAATTACCTGGAAAACAACTAGCAGAAATTAATTTGCTTCTTAAAACCAAGGAACATAAAAGCTAACACCATCAGGACTGCATACTAATCCAACACATTGTCTCTGACATCAGCAAACAGCAAATACGTACAGAAGAGTATTAAAATGGGACAAAGACAGTTGGTCTTTGATGAGTATTCTCCCAGAATCCAGTGATTTGCATTGAAAGTATTTCCTAAGCCACTGGTAGTATCTTCATATTTAACCCTCTGTGGGCTTTGCTCCATTAATTTGTTTAATTTCTATCCTGTATATATTTTTAGCAACCAGCATTCTCTGGAAAGATATAAATATCATTTGTGCATTGTATTAAAAAGCTAACTTGATAATTTAATTTAATATCCTAAGTAATCTTTGTATTGAGAGTATCGATGAACTTTCATTATTCATCTTCATGACATCCATACCCATCCCCTGGTATCCCATTTAAAAGTTTGTATCATATTATCTCACTGCCAGCCTTCTGCACCAAAGATTTAAGTGAAACATCACACATTATTAGCAGCTCAGTTCTTTCACTTGGAAATTCATCTGAGATCCTTTGGGAATATTGCCAGATATCTGGTAGTTACTGTTCTTGTCTCTTTATTCCATAAACTTCTACCAAAATCTTGACTAGAGAAAGATTTTCCTGAAATATCACTTATGATCAAGGTTCTGCCATGGTGAGATCTCTATACTCACTCCTTCACTTTGTTCACAGGTCAAATTAATCCATTTGGGGTTTTTTCTAAGGTTTTTCTCTTTTTTTAAAATATATATATCTTGATATATATATATCTTGATATATCTTGATCCTCTATTTGCTATACTGATGTTCCAGCAGGCTTGTGATGTGTTTGAGAAAGACTTTATTAGTACTGATGCTATTTGGAAGTTCAGCTCCTGTCCTGTTCTGCTTTTTCATGTGTATTATATGAAATTTTATGATTTTTCTGGTTATTCTCTTTTGCACATATTTTCAGCTTTTGAAGGTTCTTGCGTCTAATAACCTTCCCCACCCTTCTGTTCAGTCATGCTGGATTTCTTTTTCTCTTTCTAAAATGGGATGCAGTTGTCCTGAATTCCCATAGGGCACCTTTAAAGAGCCTCTGCTGCTTGCCAGGGCTTTACCCTTTGACTATCCCTTTAACTGAGCTTCCTCCCCTGTATGTAATTCTTGGGTTTGAAAATAAGAGGTGTGGCACTCTTGTTTATATATCTTCTACCACGTTTGAAAGTTACACCAATATTTAGGCCTTACACAGAGACATCATTTATTCTTTAACCCAGAGTCTCAGAGGCATAGAAAGTGACAGACTGTTGAGTATCATCCTATAGACCTTTCCATTATCATTCCATGAACATTCATTGGATTGGATCATTTCATGATCAACTGACTATTTCTTCAACTTTGTATTACCTCCCTGAATTTGATTTTTCCCTTATTTTCCCACTGCATCATTTCTGCAGTGTCACATCTACATCTTTCTTCCCTTCTGCATTAACATAATCAATGCACTCAGCCCTTGGCAGAATGGCAAGTCCTTCATATTTCAGAGTATCTACAAGAGAATAGAAAAACACACCATTAATTTTCAGAAACACATAATTCAGAAATAACTGAAAGGCTCCTAGTTTCAAATTCAGCTAGGTAAGTGACCTCTATGAACAACAGAGAGTTCAAAATGAAACAGTATTGAAGTTGTTGTGGCTACTGCAGTCAAAATCATAGCCACTGACTATTCTAAAATCCATGCACTGACCAAACACTGCACTCACAAGGTGAGTTATCATCAGGGCTTGATAAGGGAGAGTAGGAAAATCAACTTAAGAAGGTGTTGAGGAAAAAAAGAGAGAAATTTTTACTAATGTAATCTAGTGTCCAACCAGTACAAGGAGGATAGACAACAGTGCAGAAAGGCCACATGACAATAAACATTGAGATAATCAAACACAACAAAAATTGAGAACATTAGTACATGACACTTTGAGTCTGAAGCCTGCAATTCATCACCATTCTACAACTGAAACACAAACCAGCAGCATAGGGTGATGACTATCAGGGAAGAGACACAACTTACAAAGACTTACACAGAGTGAGAGTTTGGGGCTGTTTCAGTAATAGAGAAGGAGTATCAAGTACAATTAACATGCAAGTTTAGTACTGCATGAAAGCTGCTATCAGCATTTGACCTGACAACCTTTCATGTCTTCCTGTGTCAATGTGGACTGAGATACTTACAGCGAGCAGATGCAGTTAGTTCAAGCATAATGTAATTTGAAGCTCATTTACCACAGAGCAGTCCATGCAATCAAAGCTCTGTGATGAAAGCTGTTTTTCAAATAAAAAGCATCAACATTAAAGGTTTGCTACCAATTGGCACATGCAAATGCACTAAGAAAAAGCAGGGAAAAGTGGAATGGCTAGCAAGGGAAAGTGTGCACTCTGTGTGCTCTTGATATTCTCTACTTGTACAGAATGTCAACATTTTAATCCTGCCTAAAAAGAAAAAAGAGTAAACCTTAAAAACCATGCAGACAATTGCTCATAATAATCTTCTAGGACATTCTGAGCTTGTTCCTTTGTTTTGTGTTCTTATCTTGTTTTAACTGCTTTGTGCCCTGTGCCACCACTAACAAGTGTGGAAGGAATATGTAAAATACCACCAAATTTGGAAAATTAGCACATTATATCCACTCCAGTCATTTTGCTCCAGTGTAAATCACTGCATAAGGCACAAGATAATAAAGACTGAGCGCCATAGTTATTTCCATAGCCTGACCTTAATATTAAATCCTATGACTGGTGAGTCAGTTTCTGTCTGGTGTTTTGACATTTGCCTCTCACTAATCATTCTGCACAATTCCATTAAAAACAGTATATATTAAAGCAGGGAAATTACTTCTAGAATCAGTTTCTAGGTTCTCAGTCCAAAACAGCATTGCAACTGGGGAAAAGTTCTACTGGCATTTGAACTGTGGAGACTGAGTTAGCTAATTACTGGCATTTTTGGTACACGAGATGCCACACTGCAGCTGATACTTAAAAAAGGAAGGGTCTGTGCCATCATTCCTCTGGTGATCATAAGCCCAGCCAGCTACGTGCTCACCTCAAAAAGAGCGGTGTGATTTAGAGAAATTTTAGATTTGAGTAGAATTTACATGGTTTCACAGCCAAATGCTTGATTTAGTTCCCAGCTGAAGCCAATGGGACTATTGCCACTGATCTCAAGGTAAACAGGGCTGGGTCACAAATGAAGGATTAAGGCAGTACTTAAGTTTCTCTTGAGGGTTCCATGATTCCAGTCTGAACTTTCTCAATACCCATTTCCACTGCACAAACTCAAGTATTTCAACACCTCCCTAGGACCAGAGCTAAAGAGATTTCAGAATTACAATCTCAGGCCTTAGATTGCACTTGTTAAAGAATGATTGAGGAAATATGGGGCAAGATCTGGTCCATGGACACCCATTTTACAGCAAAATGAAAGCATCTAGGGGCTACCATCACTTTATTTCATCTGTTCAAAGTTATTAATACCTATATTCTGTGTAATACCACAGCAATAAGCGCACTATTCCACCATGGGTCTGGCTCTCATTTTCTTTCCAACTCATTCTAACAACTTTCAAAGCAGGTTGCTCCTCTCAATCCGAGAGCTCATCTCAATCCAGGACACAGCACCAAAGCTGTAATCTAGAGAAGGACAGAGCATACCTCTGCTGTTAATATTCCATTTTCCAGAGACCCCTACTCCCCTGAATGTCCATTTGCCTTCACCCACTAATGCTGGCAGCCCCTAACACAGCTGCCCTGCCCCTTCCTGCCCCTCTGTGTTTTCTGTTTAACTTGGGACCTGAAGTGGGTGGTACTGATGCTGTCTGTGGAACATTCCTGTGGATCACAAGGCCTTGTTTTGTCAATATGTATTTCATTTACCCTCCTGTTACATGGGAAAATTCTTCATACAAGCCTCAGTAATCCTTTCCCTATCAGAGTGCCATTCAGATCATGTTACACTGGACAATTAGGCTTCACTTACAGTGTTGTTACTTACTTTGCTACCTGATGATTTTTTTCTCTTAATGGAGACAGTAATTTTAGAGTGTTTAAGCGTTTGATTACATCATTGATGACATTTTTCCTTTCGTGTCTCCTGGGTAGGCTTGAGGTAAGCAACAGAAACCAAGCTTATATTGATAACTACATTGAAAACTCATCTCTCCTCCTGCGAAAATTGTTGCTTTATTTATATCCATTAGGCTCATGGTTAGTCAAAGTTTTTGACAGAATGATGTTCTTAATTTCAAAGGCATTTCAGTCTTCTTCTTGAAGTGTCAAAAAAACCCACCACAGTGTAAACAATGTTCTATCCTAAAGATTCAAAAACTTGACAATCGAAACAAACTCGAACTGCAAACTTACTCTAACTAAAAATTCACAATATGTTTAATTGACTCTAATCCAAGATTCAAAATAACAAAACAAGCACCTAAATTTTGACTACATAAAAGCAATTCTCCCCCTCTCCCTTTACCAAGATTAGTGATGGCTAGGATTTTTCATCTCTTTTTTCAATCATCCTTTAGTACAAATCTAAATGTTTTATTTCTCCCTATTTCTGGAGAAGAAGCCAGTACAGGTTTCCTGGTACAAATACAAATACTCCCAGATTACCAAAAAATGAGGACCCAGATGCAGTTTTTGCAAATTTGCCTAAAATCTACTCTGCTCCAAGAAAAGGTTCCATTGAACAAAAAAATTTCAGAAAGTAGAGCCTAGTAGTGACTTCTGTTTCCCCTCTAGCAAAATTTATGGTTGTTTTGAAAAGCCTCAAATGGAAATATTTATCCAAAAGCTAAATATTTGTATTTCTGGCAAAAATAGTCAGATTTTTGATGAAAAATAGAATTTTCCACAGAGGTGTGTACTCTATATGGAAAACTACCTTTCCTGTGTAAACAAAAAAAAAAAAATCCAGCAATATATTTTCTGTAGAACAGAGATTTTGACAGAAAATTTGGATAGGAGCTTGGAAAAGACCTATAGAAAATCACAGTCTATTGTTTGTGCACAGAGCCACAGTACAAAATCCTTTCAACAGGCTGATCATGTTCTAGCTCGAAAAAGAAAAAAGTTCTTTGCCTTCACTTTTAAAATATTTGTCCAGAACAGCCACCTGGATATGAATCTGCACATTTACTCTCACCTAGATTAATCCACTCATTTTTCTGGCAAATTTCCTTTAGTCTACATAGTTCCTTTCCTGATGACATATTTCATCTCAGTTTACATTTTCACAGGCAATTGAACCAAACATTCTCTAAAATCCTTAGGTCTTCATTAATATCCTCTTTATCTGATGAATTCATCTTTCTTGACTGCAGATTGCTAAATTTATATGCAGTGCTCCAGATAAGACCCAACCAGACCTCCATGTGTTACCTGGCCTCATTTATTGCTTTTTAACTCTACAACAAGTCTCTGTCCCATGTGTCCTGAGATCACATTTATTTTTCACAGCCATGTCACATTAATACTTGCATTTGCCACACACTGACCTGCATACACAGGACTTCCTGCTATTGCCCTTTAGCTTATGGTGGTAACATTTATTTCTTGTTTTTAGCACATGATGTTTCATCTTTCTTTATTAAATTTCCAGTTACTTTTTGGGACTTCATTTTCAGGTGATCCAGTTCTATAGGATTACCTGGCTACTGCTTACTACTGACAGCACCTTGAATCAGCAGCAAATTTTGTTTTGTCAAAAATTAAAATAATTACTAAAAGGAATAAAACAGGACCCCAGCCTGATGTCTGAGGAACTTTACTGCTATTTCCTTTTTTCCTCCTGTTTATACATCAGCATTATTAGTCAGGCTTATTTAATGACATTTTAACTGAATACATGTTTCACTAAGATCTATCAATTCAACTAGCATTTCTATGGCAGCATACAAACACATTACTGACAGCTATCTAAAACAAATTCAATGACTTTTCTTTGTATAGAAAGACATTTTCTTACTTTTTCTCAGTAAAATATCATCTCCTGCTAGCACTAACTTCATTTGGCAAACACTTGTATTTTACTTGTATTCTATTTTTTTTTCTTATTTGTCTTCCTTTCTGCACTAAATCTGGTCTATTCTTCTTAAGCCTTTTATGCCACTCTAGCAGTTAATTTTTCTATAGTTTTATGTTTTGCTTTAGAGTTTTTTGGGAAGATCTACATTTCAAATTGTAAATAAAAATAAAAATAAAATCAAACATCCTAACTTACCATTACAAAACCCCTAAAACTCAATGGGAGAATTTTTTCCTCATTGTATCAGAAAAAAAAAAAAAGATTTGATGCTTTTGTGTCCAGTAAACTCTCAAAATAAAGCACTGACCAAATCTAGAGCTTTGAAACAAATTAGAATTAAAATGACATTAGCCAAGTACTTTCCATTATGCCAAATACCCAACTTAGTTATTTTAAATTTAACCCATAAATTTAAAAGATCAAATTCTACTTTTGTAACTGAATGCCTATTAGTTTAATGAGTATAATAAAGATCTGAGTATAATGGAAATCAGAAAAATTGCATACCCTGGCCAAGAAACTGAAAGAGTTCATTATACTAAAGGGATCTCACTCTTTTGAAATTACATGGAAGTCTTCTACATTTGAAAGAGAGAAAGTACAAAATTGCATACTTTACACTAAGTTCTGTAGACTACATTCTGTCTCCAGTGACAAGTGTCCCTGTCCCTTCTGACTGAGAATTTCACAGCTACAGACATCACTTTAAACAAGCTATTCAGCAGCCCTTAACTTAAAAAAAAAAAACAGACAGAAAAGTGTCTTTGTTTTCACTGAATTTTCTTTGTATTTGTGACCTGCAGAAACATCTTTGTGTAGCCAGGCTCCTTGCACATTACAGAAAGACAACTCTGGAGGGTTCTTCATGTCACTGTCACAGGCTGGGGATCTCTGCCTTGGGCTGGAGCTGGTGGAGCTGATTTTGGCAAACTGCCACGTCACAGGGCACTGCCTAAAAGTGTTTTGTGGAGCAGTTTGAGCCTCACCACTAGAAGATGCACCCTCAGCTACATCATAAAGCTACTCTTCATGCCCAAACACAGCAGGGCACTGTTGGGGATGTTCAGAGGGAGGAGAACAAAAAAGCTGAGGTGACACTTGAGAACAGCCTTTCCATAGAAAACTCTCTGTCTGTGTGGTGTTACTTCTCTGTCCAGAAAACAACACAAGGTTCAAGAGATTATGGGGACATAATATGATGGGTAATGGTGACAGGAGTTTAGAACTTCTGGACACCATCTGGATCTTCAGAAAAAACACAGAGAAGCCCAATTTCATTTTCTGTTTATTATTGAGAGAACCTGAATTTCATCTTCTCCTCTTACTGCAGTACAATATTTGATGCAGGAGGGTTGGACAGTAGCATTGCTGTGCTATCTCAAAGGATGTACTGCAACCATGTGTCCCCTGGAGCATGCCCAAGGTCTGAAATCCCATTGCCATGAGCACGACACATACTGTTTGCCTCACTAAGGCCTGGAACCTTCTTTGTTGCATTCTATCTGATCACTGAGAGAGGCTTAGTAAGATCAGGTGTGTTAGCAGTAACTGATACTAAAATTTTTCAGAACTTTTATTTTCTCCAGTATAAAAGTTCCAAACTGCACATACATTAGTTACAATATTATTTTTTTTCCTGGAAACCCTTTCTAAAATCTATTTCAAGGTTGATGGACTCTTTCCTTAAATAGGGCTTCAGGAAAAGAAAAGAAAGAAAAGAAAAGAAAAGAAAAGAAAAGAAAAGAAAAGAAAAGAAAAGAAAAGAAAAGAAAAGAAAAGAAAAGAAAAGAAAAGAAAAGAAAAGAAAAGAAAAGAAAAGAAAAGAAAAGAAAAGAAAAGAAAAGAAAAGAAAAGAAAAGAAAAGAAAAGAAAAGAAAAGAAAACAAACAACCTAACAAAATGCAGGATGACAGTAGAGAGTGCCTTAGGGAGATTTAGGAATATCTGATGAAGACCTAGTGTCTTTGTGAAGACCTTGGAAGAACACTCCTTTGGCAATGAGACTTAGTACAGCATACACATAAACTCTCTGGTCTGGAAAGCAGGGCTCAAAACACATGAAACAGCTTGAGCAGCTCGAGAGACAGCCACTCTTGCAAGAGGCACGTTGTACAGCATGTCTTGTACACATGCTTTGAGGGAAACCCTTCAAAACTTTTCATGCAGTTTAGATATTTCTGGCATGTTATGCATTATGTGAACAACAATTGTTAGATGATTGAACAAAAGTAAACTCCTTTTAAACAATTAAAGCAATGGATTTATAGTTTTTATACAAAGAACATGAAAAAGATTCGTGGGTAAAATACAAATTTTCAGAGCATCTTGAACTTCATCAACAATTTAAGCAAGAATTGAGCTCAAAGGGGGTTGCTGTCAATACTTCTGTATGGAAAGTCTAAATCAGCCATTTACTGCCAGCACTGTATTAGAGGATTCTGAACAGACACATGGCCAGGCAGCAAGTACTTGTTACTTATAGCTCTACTGGCATGTACCTTTCCTCAGCAGGCAGGCTCTTCCAATAGCTGAAATTGAAGAAAAGCTTTTGGGTCCTGAATGTGTTGTGAGAGCAGAGAACTTGCCATACCTTGTCACTGCCTGCCACTGTGTCCATTGCCTGTCACTGAACTTTCTATTTCCATTTTATTGCCCTCTGAGGAACACCCAGGCTCAGCTGACGCAAAATAATATTTATTTCAGTCAAAATGCCTTTTCTTCTACTGTGATGAACTTCTACCACTCCATTATCTCTGTGTGTTTGCAGTCCTGTGCCTCATGGATACCTCCATAAAATTTTTCCTTTTAATTTGACAGTCCCTTCTTTGAAATGTGATCAAAACAACTCTGTCCAAATTTATATGACTTCTTTGTTCTTTCACAAACCTATCTGTTCTTTGCTGATTAAGAAGTATCAGTCTCATTTTAATTTACCTCTATATATCAATAGCTGTTCTAGTTTAATTCATGTTCTTTATTTCCCTTCTACATCTGATGTAACAGAGCACTGAACTGTGATATGTTTAAGTGAAAATAACTTGAACCATGATTTCTGGACTTCATCCATCAAGAATTTGTTTTCTTCTTAGGAAAGCAAGCACTTAGCTATATATAAACAAAAATATTAGTATTTGATGCATCTCCTTCATCTGCTGCCTCATGTCAGAGAGTCACTAGGAACAGCAACAGAGGAAAGGACTGAGAAATAACTGATGATATTTCTTTTCACCTAAAAATGCTGATTCATTGAAAACAAAACATCACAAAAAACTGGCTGTGTACAATCTTCTGACAGAACAGATTCAAGTTTCAAAACTTCTTTGCTACTTCTAGGATATGTGGACTACTAATACTTGGGATATTAGTTTCTGTCACTCCACAGAAGGAATAATGATGACAGTTCCCAAGACTGTTTCTACATAGAACGTTAACAGTAATTTGTTAATTGGTTTCCCAGGCTACTCAGCTTCAACAGCCTAATGAATCATTTGCTCGAAGAATTAAACACTGAGGTTTGGTGTCTGGCAAGTCTTGTGTCCTCAGCTGCTGGGGCAGCCCAGCTGGGGGACAGCCTGCCTGGTGGCTCCTCTGCACAGGGACTGCCCTGGGGTTTATTGCTGATGAACCTGATGAGCCTTGGCACGTATTAATTCCACTCATGAGAACGACTGCTCTCTTAGCAGAATGCCATCATCACAAAGGGCAAGAAAGAACTTCTAAAGAGAGAAGACAGGAAGGATTTTCCAAAGCCTTGCAGTAATGATAAAACATCAGATTCTCGTGAAGTTTGGTAAAAGAAATTATTTTGAGATTGTTATTTTGGAAAGACTGATAGTTCTTAAAAAATTGTGAGGAGCACATCCAGACTGCCTGTGTCCACCCAGAGCCCGAAGAGGAGTCTCGGACCCTGGTCTCAGGAATCAGAGGGGTTATACTGTGCAATTCTCCATGCCTAGGAGTTTTGACTGGAGAGCTTGCCTGGGAATCTCAGGGATAATGACATAACCAGTCTCCTCAGCAAACTGACTGTGTCAGGAGTAGGTGCAATCCGGCCTTTCAGTCCACCTGTCACATACAGATCCAAAGAGGTACTCTTTTCTGCTGCATTGAGAATACTTTCATTAGCTGACAATATACTATCCTACAAATTTTTCCTTCTACGTTAATGTTTCCCTCTGCTCTCAGCATGCAGGGCATAACACTATTTTTTAGTTTGTAGTATTTATTTTTTATGATATCAAAGATGTCATAATCAGGTATTTCTTCTTAATATATGAAAATAATTTTGGCATATGCCTTAAAAAATTAAAATTCTCTTTAAGTTTTCTCATAGAAGTGTCCTTGTTTTGCTTGTAGCTGATTATTTTGGGAGGTTATTTAGGAGAGTTTTATGTTGCCTCCTCAGTTTATTTTAATACATAATACTTGCAACACATATAAAGTCAATGGAAAGGCAACTCTAATATATTCCCATTCTCAGCCAAAAGCCAATATATAAACACTTCCTTTTCTATAACATAAGGCATGTGCTAACATGTCACTTAACTGCCTACTTTCTACTTTCTATGCCTCGGGAGGCAAAATCCAGATCCATGCTTGGTGTAAACAGCCAGGCAATAACAAGGAGTTGCCTTAAACTCTTGGTTCTCTATTGAGACCTCAAAAAAACCCCCCAAAAAAACCAAAAAAAAAAGAAAAAAAAAACCAATTGTGGGGAAGAAAGATTTAGTTAAAAAAAAAAAAAAAAAAAAAGGTTGTGAGGAGGAAAGATTCATAATACAGCTACTGCTCTGCACAGTGGCAAGACTAACCCTGCCACGGACCACTTCACTCACCCCTCAATGTTTTTGGTGCATGCCTGGCTTGAGGGGACTGTGCTCAATGATCTTCCTGGTTTCACCGGCAAAATGCACCCAGTGCGGGCACGGTGCGCTGCCGGGACGGGCACCCAGGCTCCCTGGGCGTGTATCACGGGAAGGGGGGGTTCTGCGGCACCTGGGAGCGGGCAGCGAGGGTGAGAGGCACCCAGAGCTCGGCAGCAGCCGGGGGTGGCGGTGGGCAGGGAGGGTGAGAGGTACCCAGTGCTCGGCAGCAGCCGGGGATGGCCGTGGGCAGGGAGGGTGAGAGGCACCCAGAGATCGGCAGCAGCCGGGGGTGGCCGTGGGCACCTGCGGGGCGCTGCGATGGGCGGGGGGCGCTCCGGCTCGGGGCAGCGGCTGCACCTCTCATGGGGGGAGCGTCGGGGCAGCGAGAGGGAGGAGGAGAAAAGGGAGGCGAGGAGAGGGGCTGGGGAGACACGGGCGGGCGGGCAGGAGCCGGGGGCTAGAGGAGGAGCTCCGCGCAGAGCGACGGCGGGCACGGCTGCGGTCGGGCCGGCAGCGGAGGAGCCGGAGCGGGGCAGGTGCGGGAGCCGCCAGCGGGGCAGGGGGAGCCGGCAGCGGCCCCGGAGGAGCCGGCAGCGGCCCCGGGCTCCCTATGGTGCCGGGCGGGACCCGGAGCCCGCTCCCCGCCTTCGAACGGGGCCCGCGGAGCGCCGCGGGGCAGCGCAGCCCGGCGGGGCCGGCACTCGGCGGGCATGAGGACCCTGCCGATCCTCCTGCTCTCGCTCTGCTGCAGCCTGCGGCCGGTAAGTCTCGGAGCACCGCCCGCCCAAGCGAGCACTCGCTCCGCTCCAGACCGCGGGCGGGGTGACCCCACGGCTCTTTCCTAAGAGCCCGTGGGTGCCCTCCGGGCGGGGAACGCCAGGGCAGCGGCGCGCAGCCCCCGCCGGGACCCCCGGGGGCTCCCTCTGTGCTTCTGCCACATCCTCGGGCGCTCCGCATCCCGGGACAGTTCTGCATCCCCGGGACGGTTCTGCATCCCCGGGACGGTTCTGCATCCCCGGGACAGTTCCTCATCCCCGGGACGGTTCCTAATCCCCGGGACAGTTCCTAATCCCCGGGACGGTTCCGCATCCCCGGGACGGTTCCGTATTCTCGGGACGGCCCCGCATCCCCGTCCCCGGGACAGTTCTGCATCCCCGGGATGGCTCCGCATCCCCGGGACGGTTTTGCATCCCCAGGACAGTTCCGCATCCCCGTGACGGCTCCTCATCCCCGGGACAATCCCGCATCCCCGGGACAGTTCCGCATCCCCGGGACGGCTCCTCATCCCCGGGACGGCTCCTCATCCCCGGGACGGTTCCGCATCCCCGGGACGGCTCCGCCCCGGCTCCGCTCCGCCGGGCGCGCTCCCATTCGCGCGGAGCCGCCGCTTGCACCCCGCAGTTTCCCCGGAGCCGGTGGACACCGCTGGTTTGCCAAGTTTTCAAGGAGCACTGCCCGGGAGCGGTCCAGGGGCCGTCATGGTGCAGGGAAAAGCTCCACATCCACAACTGCTCTGTAATATGTACAGGCTGCGGTGTACAAAGTATTCAAAATATTGAAGTCCTCTTTAGGGCGCCTGCATTTATCATCTTTGTATTTTCAAGCGTTTTTTGAGTAGTTTGTAAAAGTCAGTTACATTGATGGAAACATGAAACACACACACACACAAAAATAAAGCTTTTAAATTTTTTGTTACTGTATAACACCAAAAGTCGGGAAACCATACTGAAGGTGAGTGTAGGCTGCTTTTCAGAGGAAATGTTTATCTGTCCAACTGCTGGTCTAGATGCTTTAGAAATTATTAAGCTGCTTAAAACGCAGAGAGGCTCCTGAGCTGGATTTCCAGCTCAGTGTGCACCTTTACACGAGGTTCTGTATTCATTGGTGACAAAGGATAACCTACTGTTGGTTAAGCAGAGGGAAAGATGGATGAGCACAAGTCCTAAAAAGTGGTGAATGCCCTCAAAATCCTGATGTGTTTTGGGAGCTGGTCAGAGCCACATAGTCTGGAACCCTAAATCTCATCAGCTTTGTGAAGTCCATCTGAATGAAGTGGATGTATTAGAACAAAGTGTGGTACAGTTTAGCATGTAGCCCAGCTGTGAAAAGTAATATGCTACCTTGGGTAGTAACAAATGTATATTTTCAAATTAACCTTTACTATTAATCACTGATATTTCTGAGGTACCAGGAAGAGAAGTTGTTTATTCAGCAGGCTTCTTAATTGCAGTAGCTAGTTTGACTTATCCTTCGTTTAGTTAACACTTTTATTTACTGAACCTTCCTTTCCAAGACCCAGTAATTGTAATACTTCTTGATGAGTAGGAAATGCATTGTCAGTTACTGGATATTTGTACTTGGAAATTAAAAATAACCAAAAATCTATTCTGTGAAAGGAAAGTGCTATTAAAAACATTATGTATACATGGGAATTTTATTTTACATACTTGCTCTCTGCAAAATGGATTATAAATACCAAAATATAGGTATTTTCCGTATAATGCTGAACTTCAAATTATAAGTTCTAGAAATCCTAGTTTATATTAAATACATGTCTTTGAAAGGAAAAGAATTCTGCACTTGTAATGTATAATTTCAATGCTCAACATAAAGAAAAGACATAGAAAAGGAAGTCAGGTTCTAACGTTGTAAACAGTGAAATGAAACATTTGGAGAAGGGACAGATTTTTGTGAGTTTTCATAATATCCCCTGCTGTATGCTTCTGGTTCTTGTGCTGTATTTTTAAAAGCTCTGCAAGTGGTTTGTCCACAAAGAGACTGCAGCATCACCAGGTTCTCAGTCCTAACTCTGGATCTGAAGTTCTGGGCCCAGCATCACAAATTAATTATTATAATTTTTTTAAATTGATGTGTCATGAATCAGAGATCATTACCAGATTCTGTTATTAAATGTCTCCTAAAAGATGTGAAAGAAAAGACAGAAACTTGGAGAGAGACCACATTTTTTTTTGGTAATTACAAGTGTGAGGTGTGAGAATGACTGAAGTACTGCATATTCCCATTTTATTTATTTAAGATGTGATTTCATTTGAGCTAACCACTGTCCCATCAACTCCACTGGCGTTTCCATTTGCCACCCCCTGCAGTAATTTCTACCATGCAGTCTCTTACAGACTCTGTAAGAGTCTGTGTTTCTCTCTGAGGTCTGATTGACTCTGAATTCAGCTGCCCCCAGTACAACTTTCCAGGGTCTCTTTTCTTTCCCCAGTATTGCTGCATTCCTGTCTCTTCCCATGGACTTTTCTGAAAACCAAAGAAGTGAGGGCAGGGCTTTGAACTAGTAATGGCATTAATGCTTTAATTTTTAAGTAATGGAGTTTTCTTCTTGTGTAGCATTTGCTTGAATCAAATAATCATGCTCTGGGGCCTTTAGGAGATAAAATAGATGTGGTGGAAAAGAGAAGAAAGGCAGAATTTACCATGTCTAAGAGAATGAAGTTTGATCAATTTTCATGTTCTGTGATATGTATTAAACTTTCACCTCCCTAACTTAATACAAAAAGAAAAAAAAATAAAATACATCTACTCTCCTGTTTGAGTTCCAGCTCAGAGTTTTTCTGGAGAAAAAGATCTGATGGCACAATATTGAGGAATGCACTAGAAAGCTAAATTAATGCTGCAGAAAGAAGCCAGTAGATTATTCCAACATTTTTTTCTGGAACGTCAATGTGCGAGAAGCTAAAACTGGCATCAAGTGTGAAAAATGCCTAGCACATGCTTGGGTGAAACCTGTGCCAGTTAAAGTTGTGACTTTTGTTATTGATAGTTGCATTCTTCATTGAAGCATTGTAATTCTGGTTTCAAGAGATAACCCATTTGTTAATTTGGCACAGGTGAATGGTGTCCATCCAGAATGCAGATTTCAGCTGGAGATTCACAAGGAGGAAACCAGGTGCATGGAACTTCTAAAGAATTCAAAGCCAGTGGACTACAAAGGTAAGAAAACTGTAATGTAGTGATAACTGGAGCATTGAAGATTTTCTCTCTCTGTCTTCTTTATTGTTGTGATTGCAGTTTTTGTAGTTGTCTGAGCTGTGCTTGGGATTTTATGGTTTTTAGAATTCATGCAATTTTGCATTAAATGCACTGCTGCAGCGAGCATGTGGTGAGAGGTGTGCAGGTGCTAAGAGTGCCCTGGCTGGGAGCAAACATGTTCCCATGTGCTGAGATGTTGTTGCAGTTTTTTCTGGCTGGCAGAGCAGCTGCAGGCTGGTGATGACAGGACCAGCAGAAAGAGCAAATCTGAGGGAAAGCTGAAAGCCTGGGATCCAAGCATCTCTCCCTAGCTGTGGTTGAGAGTAAAGGACTAGTGGCAGGAAGGATCTCTGGGTTTTCCAAGTGGACAAAGTTTCATACTGATGATCAGATCCACACCCAGAGGACCATGGAGTGGTGCAAAGGGAAAACTGGACCCCAAAACCCCAAATCTCTCTGTTACTTTATTGTTTTCATTTCCTTTCTGCACAGAAAGATATCACTAGCTATACAGATAGTGATACATCAATCTGTAATTTAATGGAAGGAAGAAGAATAGTAGATGTAGGGGGTTTTGATAGGTTTTTGGGCTTGGGGGTTTGTTTGCTTTGGGTTTTTTTTGTGGGGTGTTTTGGGTTTAGATTTTATTATATTTCCTTTCTACATCTTCATGTGAGGAGAAAAATAGAGTTTATGGGAAAATGACATTTTTCTTGTAAGTTGAAGCCGCTGGTAAAGCCATTTGTTCAGCAAGTGGAATAAAAAGGGGACAGATAAATTCAGATTGTCAATACATGGTTTATTTGGGCTTTTTGTGTTCATTTTGTTTTGAATGCACTCTGAAGATTATTATGGGACCTCAGAGACCTGCCATCTGCAGTGCTCTTTGGGCATAAACACCAGTCTCAACTTATGATGCCTTTTCCACCAGTCCTCAATTTAAATGTGTAACTCTCTCAGAGCATATTCTAACACTAATTTGTATAAAATAAGAAAAAATCAAAGGATCTTCATCAGTTTGTAATTTATTATAATTTCTCCATTCTATTAATCAAGATCAGTAATTTCCAAAAATGCAAAATCTTACTGGAATAATTAATCTGGAATAAATAATAAAGCATAAGGTTTATGGCTTTTATTTATATATGAGTGGTGAAGAGAGATGGCTGTTACATAAATAATACTAGTGCAAAGCCAGATGGAGAAATAATTAGTAGCCCAGCTTAATGAATTAAATCATGAACCAATAAATTCACTGATAGCTGTTACATGGCTTTGAAAATCAAGCTTTCCTCAAGATACACTTTTGTGATCCAGATGCTGGACTGCTCCAAGGGAATCTTTGTGATGCACACCAGTTTTATTTTGGGTCCCCTAAGGGAAGAAAGAAGTTTGCTGTCAGTATTTTCTTCCCAGACTTTTCACTGGAAGAGGGGTGCCTCCTGAAGGCAAACTGCTGTGAAAGAAAACTCATGTCTTGGAAGGTCACAGGATGTCTGATGGTGTTGATTCAGCCCTGCAGACAGTGGCAAAACAGCAGTGAAAGGATTTAGACATTTTATTGAATGCCCATCTGAAACTAAAGGAATATTCAATTTTGTTGGAGACTGAAATAAAGCCCCTGTGGTGATGAAAACTGCACAGTTAATATTACAGGAGAATTCATTCTGTGCTTCCTGTTACAGATACCTTCACCAAGAACCTCCAGAGAGTAGCTTGTGTTAAATATATGCATTTCCATTTACAAAAATAGACATTCTCTGTGTGTCCTTATTTTCCTAGTAAGCCCTCTGTAATCATACAAAGAAGTAAGGACTATTTTGATCAGTAATACTCTGGCTGCTGATAAAGAAGAATTACTAATGAAAATTGACAAGCTGGAACTAGTCCAAGTTGAAGCTCCACGTGTAACTTGTAGTAGATTTGAAGCATCATTCTTTACAATTCATTCCCATATACTATTTCACTTTTTCCTGCATGGGAAAGATGGTTATACAGCCCCTGTCATGCTTCTCTAGTTTTAGTATTTGCTACCTGACTTACAAAAGCTGTCAGTGAAACCTTGTGAAGGTACTGTCTTGAATTTGGAAAAAAAGAGTTCCCTGAGATTTTCCACTGAAGGATTAGACCTCCATTATCAAAATCAGTGGGAACATTTTCATTAATTTATTGGGCACCTGGGAAACCTTCACACCTCTATGTGACATTCTCCAACTTGGCTGGCATGCATAGCCTCTGAATTTTGGACGATCCAAATTGTATGGCACAAGTAGTTTCTTTTTTGAGCTACATGGCAATTATCTATTGAATATCTTATCAAATCTTCTCAGCTCCACGTTAGGGAGATAAAAAGGAAGCATTTAAAGACTGTTGTTTGACATGATAAAATGATCTTACACCTGAGCTGCCTCAAGACATGGGCTGAAGAATTTTGCTGAATATTTTTACATTGACATAAAATCACTGACTGTGAAGTCTGTGAAGCACTTGTTAACTTCAAGGCTTAGTAATGCAGTAGTGTGTTCTGCAAAGAAGCACTTTATAAAGACAGTGTAACTCTGAACAATGCTAAGGATGTGCTAAGACCAAAGGACCCAGTTGGTCTAAATTCTGCTCATTTGCCAATGTCAAACCATGAGACACCCAGATCTCTTGCTTTGCACCCTTTGGGGGATTTTCAGGCATTAGCACATACTTTTCCATTAGTGGACAGCATTACACTCCATTTAGGGAAGAAGTCACTCTCCAAAGACCTGTGACAGTTCTTTCTCTCTCTAGTGCCCTTTAGAACATCTGGTTGTTTATTTTATGAAGACTTCATTAGCTTCTGTCCACGTTTGTTGTCTTCTTTCCTCTTATAATTTGGCCCCTGATGTATGGATGCACCTTAGCTGGAAGCCTAGGAGAGGTTCTTCTGTCTTTGTGCACACTTCTTTATTTTTGAAGGGTAGATGAATTGCATTTTAACTAGATCATAATCACTCCAGATTTTCAGGTCTATATGGAAAAAAACTAATTTGTTTTTTATCTGCTACCCATGGCCTGTCTTCTTAAAAAAAATAAAAAGCTCCCAATAGAAGTTTTTGAAAATACATAAAAATTGTCCTACAAATTTCTGCCTTTTTTCAATATTTAGATTTTTTCCTTATAAATAAGTGGCTCATTTCTCTTTACCTTCAAGTGAAAAATGAAATCTTACGGTCAAAAATGTTAAAACTCTTGAGATTTTTTAACAGGGTTCTACAACAGAAAGTTCTAAAAAAGATGTCATTATGAAAATAATTAGGGAATTTTGATTCATCTTGGATTGAGTGGCTACACAGTTAAACGTGCCTTTCAGATTTTGATTTCCAAAATACGCTTTTGTGAGACCCATATGTCAGATAACTTTTTAAATTTTTGATATGGCATTTTATCTTTGAGGGAGGGATGTAGAAAGGAAAAATGGCTTTGGAAAGAACTTCATAAACCTCTCAAAGAGAAGCTTCATAATGCAGCTTCTAATAGGAAATTAAAAGAGGCAAGACACCAAAATAATGCTCTTAGTTATTTGTAAGTTTAAAGCAAGAGGGACCAATATCACTGTGTAATCCAATCTCCTGAATTGCGCTGTTAATAGAATTTTCCTCAGTGATTCCAGCACTGAGCTCATGATCCTGTGGATGAAACAGAGCTACTGAGAACAGTGGGATGAACATTCAAATGTTGCACCATGGCAAATTGTCCAGAAGTTAAATTTATCTGACTAGCTTACCTGTTAAAGTGTTTTTTCCAGGAAGAAAGGTGCATATTTTGCATTTGCACACACCCCCACACCTTTGTGTATAATACACACACCTGTCTCTATAACCACACCAACGTGATCACTCTATTCTCCACGTTAGTGAATAGAAGGCTGACACAAAGCCAGATGAGACCTTTCTTTTGCTACATGAAAAGGAATCTCTTCAAGGTTCCCCCTTTCTTAAGGCTCCCTGTCTCATCAAGGTCTTGCATCAGGTTTGTTTGTTTTGAAGCTGTTTTCTCTGCAAAATGAGTCAGTAGCTCAGACTGCAGTGGTGCTGGCAGACCTCTGAGGTAGCATTCAAGGTAGAATTAAATGAGATGGTGGGGTCAAGGAACTCCTTTCATGCAGCACCAGTAACTCTTGGAAGAGCAGCTTTAGCTTTCTTGAATCTCTGTGCTGCTGCTTTTCCAGCTGTAGTACAGATATGTTGCTACTTTTTAGCTCACACTTTTTTATTTTTTTATGCAGGAAGCCAAAGGGGCTGCTTGTTATTTTGTTTTGGCTGATTGAAGTGAAAAAACTGATTCTTATGGTACTGACAATGTCTGGGCTTTGTGGAAGCTGTACTTAAATATTTGAGGGCAGAAGCAAGGCAGAGCTTTGTCTTTTAAGGGGGCTGGATGAGAAAGGTGAGAAAGAGCCTTGAATGAAAGGTGTTTCCTACTGAAAATTAACTGTAAATAAAATGGTGAAGTCTAAGAAAATATCCTCATCAGCCTCATTCAAAAATCTCACACAGTAAAGTTTAATAAGTGATAATAACAAACCCTTTTGGAAAGAAGAGAAACACCTGGTGTCCACAATGATTTTGAAGACATGAAATTTCTGCTCTATCCAAAATTTAAATAAACTTAACAGTGGACATTAATATATGGCATTTGTATCCCCGAAGAAGGAAAATGCACAGCCATAAGTGAATTTATTGTGTTTTCCAGAAGATTCTGAAGGAAATACTGCCCAGCATAGTCTTGCACTTCAGTCCTGATAAAGACAACTATGGCCATGGCAGTCTGTTCTGCGTGTTCAACATCCAAAGTTAAAATACCACAAGGAAGGAATTTTGAGCACCAAAACACTGAAAGAGCTTCAGCTAATACAACAAATAGCACATGGGTTAGACATAATACACACCAGCAGAAATACGTGGTCCTACTTCTTAATAGAGACTTTTAATATTTTGTGGTGGGGTTTATAGGAACAGGAGATTGATTTTTAATGGTAATTTTCAAGAATGTACAGCATGTCAGGATTGGGACAACATAAAGATGATGGTACCTCTCACAGCTTTGACTATACACACATTTATATATTTGCACAAGAATAGAAAATAATGTTCTTACAGTAAGATTAACATGCTGTCCAGTCATACCAAAAGAAGTGCTCTTGTCTCCAAAGGGCAATTTGAGTAATAGGAAAGCAGGATTTACCTGGAAAATTTGTTTTCTTTTTTGAGAGGGTTATTTTTCCAAAGGTTTAGCTGGCAATTTCTGTATTTTCCCACAGAACCCTAAAAATATATAAATTATTTTAAATGGAAAACTGGCCAGTAGATTTTTTATTCTCTGCAGGGAAGATGTTCTTCTAAAGGGAAACAAGACATTTGTTCTGAAGTGTTTAATCTCATGAAAATCCACAAATCTCTTAAAATCTTAGAAACAGCATTTTTGCCATTCCTGGTAATAGAACTGGCTTTTAAAGAACCTATGAACTGCAAATATTTTAGGACAATATGAGATAAACTCTATTGGTTCCATCATTCTTTTTAAACTAGTTAAATCTGATGTATACTGCAGAATTTTAAATTTCTATTTGCTGTCTATGTGTAGTGTTTGTTGACCAGAAATTAAAAGTTTTTACATTGGTGTTTCCTCAGATTTTCTGGGTAGCTGGGGCTGCTTCTTGACCACATTGTAGCCTGTGTTTTTATTGTTTTTATTGGGTTTTTTGGGGGGTTTTTTTGGTGGGTCTTTTTGTTTGTTTGTTTTTATTGTCACACGAATGCAGGTGGGCAGCTCCAAGCAGAGGGGCATTGGGCAGGCAGGGTCTGTCAGTTCCTTCCCCCCAAACCAGGACAGCCCCAGCCCTGGGCAGGTGTCACTGTCATCAGGTGTCACCTGTCCCAGGTGACATCAGCCTGCAGAAGTGGCACAGGGCACCAGGGTTGTGCCACAGTGCAGGGCAGGGTCAGGCACAGGCTCTGAGGAAGATGAAGGCAGGTGCAGCCCCAGGGCCATCACAGCCTGTTCCTGCTCCCTGACAAAAGCAGGTGGAAACAACCTTATTTTGGGACTGTCTCATTCCTATTCCCACTCTAAGCAGTTCTGCTTTTCTCCCAGTTTGCTAGCTTGCTACTTGTGCAGCACTTCCATTTGGTTTCCTTTTTATCACTCGTGTGAAAACACAGAAGGAATGTCAGTCCATATATGTTCATCATTCCCATGCGACCCAAGTTCCATGCTGTGGCACACAGACCTGCAGTCTAGAAATCATTGCCCATAAGAGGTGAGATTACTCCTGCTCTGCCAAGTTAAGTATAAAACTGAAAACACTGAAAAATAAACCCTAGGCTAGCTGTCGACTTTCTGACTCGTTTTCAAAGCGCTCTGGTTTTTTTTTCATATTTCATGCACGCCTAGACAGTTTTAAAAAATGCTAAACCACTCTTGGAAGTGACAATTTTAAAATCCAAATGCAAAGTGCCACCTAGTGGTTATATATTTATAAAATGTGTCTATAAACAAAATTTACCAGCACATGTCCCAATGTTTCACGTTTTTATAGACAAAGAAACACACATAGGTAGCTGAACTTGTTGCTCAAAGACTGGATCTCAAAAAGGAGGATGATGAATAGGGTGGCAGTACTTATGCAAGCTGAAGAACATGGGAAAAAAAATGTAGTTTATAGTCTGTTTCCTTTCATTATGAAATATCTGCAAATGCATGACAAGCATTAAAGAGCAAACATTCAAATAAAGTAAGTGATCTCATTGGAACTAGCTAACAATAGCATCTGCAGTATCTTCTGGAGGAACAGGAGGGGATCAGCAGAAGAGACTTTTGGGTGAGTCACTGAGCAAAGGTTTGGTTGTTTCCTTGGATATGCTGTGAATGACACATCAGAGAAATGAATGGTGCAAATGAAGAGATTGAAAAAGGGATTGTTCTATTCAGGCTGCAGGAGTGTTCTTCTAGACACCACAGAATCAGGGATGAAGAAACTTTTTTCTTTTTGCCTTTGCTAGTTTTATTAACAGTTGTTAATGGCTTAACCCCAGAGATCAGCCCAGCGCTGCACAGTCATTCACTCACTCCCCCACCTGCAGGGTCAGGGATAGAACTGAGAAGGTAAAATCTGGAAAGTTCTTGCATTGAGATAAAAAAAATTTAATAGAGAACACACAAACCCACTGTTGAGCACAAATCCTAAACACAGCCCCGTATTAGCAACTGTGAAGAAAAATAATTCTATCCCAGCCAGAATCAGCCCAATAGTTAAAGAAAAAAGTAAAGAATATAGTAGTAGACATGCCAAAATAGTTGAGAAGCTAACACAAATCTAAGCTGGACTGGCTTTTTGTGTGTACATATCAAAGTAAAAGGACAAAACCACTCAATGCTTGAGAATTTATTGAAGCACAGTGCAAATGTAGAGACTAAATCCAATAATGAACATAAAAGAAAAAATACCATGTACATTAAAGTATATCTGTGTACTTACAATATTTTAAAAATATTATAAATATTATATGAAATAAACATTGGAGCAATTTAAGTGAACTACTGAAAGAAATAGAAAGCTAGCTATAGAAAGTACCATTTTACTGGTAAAATTGTTACCAGAACTAAAATGTAAAAACCTTATTTAAACCTAAAAATGTGAATATTTTTATCTTACTTGATTAGTATCCTTCAGAGATAGTAGGAAGCAGGCCTATATATGTGGGAGATGGGTAAAATTTCCAAAAAATGAGACTAGATAATGATTTTATGAGTGAGGAACTGATGGATGACAGTCCAGAAATCCTAACACTGATTGAGTTAGTGGCTGAGCAGAGAGTTGTAGAAACTGAGTAGAGAGGAGAATACTAAGTTTCATCAAGTCAGGTATTCTATGTAGAGAAACAGAAATATTTAGCATAGAATTACAACATCTTCACTTCCCAGCAGAGTGGTATTTAAAGTATCATAGACTGCTTTGTGGTTGCTGGAAAGAAACAGGCAATCATGGGGAGCAGTTAGCCTGGCCTAATTAATTACATGGGTTTTAGGATGAAGTTAATTGAATATACATTAATGCAATATTGTTAAAAGTCTGTAGTAATTGGAAGAATTACAATTGAGGAAAGGTGTGATTTGAAAGCTGAGAAGGTGAATTGTTTCTTAACAGCTGTAATTCCAGCAGTAGTTTCACCAATAATACCATTTCAGCATTCAGACTAGACCAGTTTTCAGATGCCCACTGTCATTCAGTGACTATTAATGTCTCCAGGATGTTTCAGCAATTTTCTCAGATGTCCTGTACCATTACCAATAAGTCTATAGATATACATAAATTAAGGCTTGGTATTCTTGGAGTTCTGGTGACAACCACTTCACTCACATGATTTGTGATGCATTTGAAGGTAGCCTTCATGTAGGAAATACATCATTACTTCATCCATTTGATTTAAGGACTCTGAAACAGTGTCATTCTCTCCTGGGCCATAGATGTCTGTAAAGCACTAAAATTCCGAGGAAAAATAAAGGAAAAACCATATTCCCCAGAAACAATTAGTGACTTGCTATGTTTTGACATTAAAAACTTGTACACTGAGTTCCTTCCAGCAAGTTTTGAGATTTGATACAAATTGTGTTGATTAATTTTGGCAGGAATAGGACTTGAACCTCAATTTTTCTATGTAGTATTCCATGCAATTGAGTCTTGAATAAGTTTTTTAAGTGTTTTCTGTTGAAAACATAGCAATGGAGCTTTGAAGTTCATGCTGTTCAACTGCTGGTTTTGCAAAATCTTAGCCCAGTCAAAATACAGCAGCATAGGACAAATTTGTAAAGGCCTTAATCTGAGCTATTGGCAGATTGCTGCAACAAGCCCACCATTTTACAGAGAGTGGACTAAACAAAAGGGAAAATTTGAGAAAGTCATCAGCTTCCAAGGGTGTGCATGAAGAGCTTCATGATTCATCTCTGCTCTCACTGTTAGTGGAAATGGGATTGAAATAAAAAAGTCTGAGGTCTTACAAGATGATAATTATTCTTGTGTACTTCAGGGATTGTTTATGCTGGCTCAGGCAGTGCATCAATCAAAACCAAAAGAGTTTCATTTTGTCACTGTAGTTCTGAGTGCTGGCAGATGAAGAAAATAGTTTTTTTGTCTTCCTGATTACTTGTATGTTGTGTTGTTGACGTTGGTTTTGGCTTAAGATCAATTGGGAAGGAAGCATGACCTGAATTGGTTCAGGTAAACATTCTCTTACTTTGCATAATCACTGGTGCTGCATCATAGAGATTTGGGTTGATTTTGACCCAGAACTGCAGCTCAGGAAGCACCTAAGCATGTTGAAATTCCACTTCAAAGGCTATGAAGGTGACCTGCTCAGTGTAAACCTCTGAAATTATATACTGATGGCCAAGCCACCATCAGACATCTCTCAGGGATACTGTTGGTAAAGCCAAGAGAGGCTAATGCAGCATACAGGGCAGTGGAGGATAAGGAATTATGTTACCTGTGCACAGAGATAAACTTTGTGAAGTGTTCCCTTTAGTAATCCCTTATTTTTGGCATCATCTTTCTGAATATAGAACACATGCTGCATTTAGAACTGTACAATCCTAAGAGGAGTGAATAAAGTCCCAATCCCCACAAGCAAGTGAATCCTCTGGAGAATTGCACTTCCTTGGGAAACTGTATAAAGAGGGCTCAGTGGAATTGTGATCAAATGAATAATTTCCCCCATAATCCTCCTCCCATCTTCATTTATCATTTCCAAACCTTGTTCTTGGTACCACACAGAGGCTCCCTCCCAGCTATTACACTTGGTTGGATGTTTCCAAGGGAAAGCAAAGCCCATGGGAACAGTGTGCCACTGGCTTTCCTTCGTGCTGCAGCTAGGACACAGCCCTGGGACAAATCCAGCTGCTGGTCCTGCAACACATTCTTTGGTTCCCTAGTTTACGTGTGCTTTGAAAGTAGCTTAAACTTTGAAAGCAGGATGCTGCATATTTTAAGTCAACGCAAGCTGTCCAAGTCTAATTGCACTAAAAAGTTTTTATACAAATATAGAACTTCTAAATATTCCTTTGCAAGTTTCGTTTAGCTCATGTGGCTTGATTTTGTCATGACCTCAGCAGTGCAAAATAAATTAATAATGAATTGCTAATACTGGAAATATTCTGAAGAATAATACGGCTGTGAGCAGTTCCCAATCCAAGTTTTATGTTTTCTACTGGAAGGAACAAACTGTCCCTTATACTGTTAATAATCTCTTGGAGATAGCACCAGTGGGATAAGAGTTTGATTTCTGTCTTTACCTTTAATTGCAAATTTAAGCTTTTAATTTCCTTATCTGAAGACATAAATGCCCATAATTTTGCACAATTTCTTGTTTTTAAAATAACTTAAACTGACATAATATGAATAATATTGACTTACTTCTTTGTTCTCGCAAGGCTTGTGTTGACAAACTTTCATAACTCCTTGCTTAGCTTGGAAGATATGCATTATAAACAGATACCTTTAAAGAGGATGTGATTGAGCCAAGTGCCTATAGCAGCTATAGGAAGATTTACACTCATTCACACCCTTTGAGCCACATTAATATGGATATCAACACGGCCAAAGCTGTAGCAAGTTACTCTCCACTTGTAATAAGCATTTACTGCCACTATATAATATGTTTATGAAATTTGAAGGTCTCCTCACCTTCCTGAAGCACTTTGTTCAAATGTCTGTTATTTTGTTTGAGGGATTGTTCTGTAAGTCAATGTCTATTGTTCCAACCACTCTCCAATCATAATGCATTCCTATCTTATGTGGTGCTGAGTCCAACGACCTACTGACATATTTATTTGTGGTGTTCAATTTGCTTGATAGAAAACTTCATTTAACTGTTATTAGGAAATTCTCAAAATTTTGCAGTTCTTAATAATCCATATCAATGCTCAGGAGTTATTTTTTTACTATTTCTTACTTTATCTTAGCATCCTCACATCACAATGACATTGTTTTAATGAGACGTTTTGCAAACAATGTATAAACTGACCTAAAAATCGGCTGGTTAATCAGCAAACTCTTATGATCCCTTTAAAGTTTTCATAGTAAATATCATATTTACAGCTTTCTTGAAGGAGTCTAATATTTTTTTGAACTGCTTGTCCAAAGCTTTGACCAGGTCTTTATAAGGTAAACCCAGATTTCAAGTCTGTTAATGCTGGTTTTGTTTCAGGATGTGTTGGAGTTTGGGATAACATCACCTGTTGGCGTCCTGCGAAGATTGGAGAGACTGTCACTGTCCCTTGTCCAAAAGTATTTAGCCTTTTTTCTGGCAAACCAGGTATTTTATTTTAAGGTGTATTTTTACTGGCTTCTCTCTGGTACTCTGTAAAATAATGTGCTGAAAACGGTTTATTTGGGGGTTTTAATTTTCTTTATAGATTAAAAATTCTTGTCAGAGCTGTTCAGGATGCACCATGAAAAGACCAAATGATCATCTTTGTGTTCTGTTTGGTGTTCTTTGAGTTACATACTAAATATATTTTCTCATACAGTGACACTCATCAAAGCTGCCCACATTGCTTGCTCTTTTTTGACCTATTTTGTTAATTATTAAGGCAGCTGAGCCTGACTGACATCTCTAACAGTTGCCAGCAGGTCACATGTAGGTTGTTCCTTCTGTGCCTCAGGAGGGGAGCTCTGCCTTGCCATCATGAGAATAAAGAGCTCACATTAACAGATAATACCTAAAAATTACTGCTATTGCAATTTAAGGTAGTTAATATGAAACCTTTTATTCTGCTTTTTAATGGAACTTGAAAAGAGCTAATCAGTGTCTCAGACTGCTGAAACAATGAGCTGGTTTAAGACCCCCACCTTTTGCACCATCTTGTCAATACATCATATTTTGACCTGTGGCATGCAAATGGGATTTGAAAATAGATGATGCACACAGAGTATTGCAAATATATCTCAAAATGATGCAGGAAAAATCTCATCCCCATTGCTCAGGTGGGAAACAATTGTCATGAAGAGCTGGTGAAAGATGGAAAACTTACCACAGTTATGTAATTCTTCCTTGAGGGGTGCTGGGCAGGGTAGGTGTCTCTGTAGAGAGCTTGAACAATATTAATTTTAACTTAGAGGCTAATTTGGGGTATGACTAAAATACCTTTAGACTCAAAAGTGTTGAATAAATCTTCCAGTAAAAAATAGATAAGTAAAACAATCTACAGATGAGCAAAGGTTTTAATTCCTGGAACTGGTGAATCTTGATTAGTTTATCATGAATAGTCTAAACAATTTGTAAAGGGGAAAGTATGTGTAATCATCACTAAATGTTGTGAAATCCATAAAAGTTTTCAAATTACTCAAACAAAGATAATAAAGTGTTGTCATGCGACAAAGCAAACAAATATCAAAAATTCAAAATCTGAATTAAATCACGCTGCTTCTGTCTTTTTGCCAGAAGCTAGAGCGTGCACACTCTCTCTGGAGTTATTTCACAAACTGCAGTTATATAAAACAACTTTTTAATTTTACTGTAAAACAACTGCAATAAATACTGAAGTCTGAAACCTTCACGGTGCATTATGACCCTGTCTCACTTCACCATGGTGTCAGTAAGATTGAAAGATTACTTCATTTTATAGTTTGCTATAATTTTTCTGAATCCAACTTTTTTCATAGCTATTTGCTATTTCCATAGCTGTTTACTTCCTGCTTGTGGAACTAGCGGGGTTGATTTTTAGAGATTCCTGTTCAATTAAGAGTGTTTTTTAAACCTGGTCTTTCTTTAATTTTAGAGAAGGAAGACAACAAGCATTTTGCGTGGTTGATTCAATTAAGAGCTAACTAAGCATCTTGGTACTTTCATAAGTTGATTATGCTCAGGAATATGTAATTTATTTAATTCATACACAGCACATTACAAATTAACTTCATTCTTATCGCGGAAAATTATGAAAAAATCTTGAAACAAGAAATTTAACTCTTTTTATTTAGCCAGACTTGTGAGATGTATGTTTTAGCTTTTAGTGTTTAGGAGGAGTTAAAATTCTACTACAAGATGATCTAGACTACCTTGTTTTTATACAAATATTCCAAACCACAAGTAGACTTTTAAATACCATAAATTCCATAAAGGATTTCCCAATTTAAATTGTAAATTTTAAAAAGTAGTTGTCTTCTCATCTTTAGAAATTTTAGAGAGCTCGTTCTAAATTTTTTCTGTGGTGCTCTGTGTTATAGTTTATGTATACTACATGATTAATTCTGTATTGTATTTAGTAACTTTTGATTAAAAGAATTTTTACTGTAAAGGCAATGATATTATCCTATAAAGTTTTTCCTGTATTATACAAGTTTTATGAGTCTCAGAAAGTTATTGTGTAAAGTTTTTATTCAAATGTATGTGACAAGTTATAGGTTTTAAATAAGGTTGCCATCTGAAATGTTTAATTACATGAAAAGATGGTGTAGAAATAAACATTGCCTTTCTAGAACATTGCCCAACTCTCTTTAGGTTAGAAGGTATTGCAGTATTTGAAGTAGAAAATACTTCAGTGTCCTGAGTACATTGAGTTTTTCCTTGCAAAACTGGCTTTGACGCAATTTGTGGTTCTGTTAACACATTCCTCTGCTCTGCCTAGTCAGAGAATCTTGGTGTACTTTTAAAGTGAAGACTCTTCACAGTGTATAAATAGGTTACATTTTCTTTTAAAAATGTCATTTCTATGCCAAATGGCAAAAGTGGTCCCGTTGTTTGAGGAGACTGTGGGTTTAGGTCAAGGGCTTTTTATTAGCGGGAAAGATTTGGTTTCTGGCTGGTGAACCATTTATGGGATATTTACAACTTTGTGCTGAAGACTTTATACAAAGAAGAAATTCCAGTAACCAATCAACAAAGTAAAGATCACAAAAGCTTTAGTTTGGAGTGTATATAAACAAGGTTGGTTATTCTTGACCAACACTGATCTATGACACGTAAATTTACTTTTCTATGGTGAAAACCAGGCATCTTTAAGTCAATTATAGACCAATGGTAAACTCCAAACCAAAGCAGTGTATTACAGTAAATTCATGAATACAAGCCGCACTGAGTATAAGCCGCATGGCTGGGTGTTGGCAAACATTTCGTTTTTTGTCCATAAATAAGCCGCACCCGAGTATAAGCCGCTCTGTGTTCGCAGTGAGGACCCGCGTGCAACAAAGTTACCAATTAGTAACAGAACCACGGCAGGGCGGGGTATACTGGCTCGGCTCGGGCCATGAGGGCTCGGGGCTGCCAACAGGGGTGGGTGGCCCAGCTCGGCGCTGCCGCTCGGCGGGACCGCTCGGGGCCGACCGCCGCTGTCTCTGGGCTCGGTCACCCCGGCCCGGCGCTGCCCCACGGCGGCAGGAGGGGCACAGAGCCCGCCGGCACCTGCGGCGACCATGGGAGCCGGGGATGGAGCCTGCCTGCTCCTGCGGCGGCGGCACGCGGGGACGGGAGCCCCCCGAGCCGCGGGGCCAAGCGGAGAGAGCTGCTCCTGCTTTCCCCGAGCCGCGGGGCCAAGCGGAGAGAGCTGTCCCTGCCTCCTCCAAGCCGTGGGGCCAAGCGGAGAAAGCTGTCCCTGCCTCCCACGAGCCGTGGGGCCAGCAGAAAAGAGCTGCCCCTGCCTCCTCCGAGCCGCGGGGCCAAGCAGGAGAGAGCTGCCCTGCCTTCCCCACCCCCCCGTGCTGACTGCACGGAGCAGCTCCACCCGCCGCGCAACAGAGTATCAATTTGTAACAACCGCGTAAATGCAGGGTTTTACTGGCAGGAGCTCAACTTTGCAGTTTGCACTGACTTGGTTTGCACTCCCAGGGTTGAAAATGTCAGAAAATTATTCACATATTGGCCGCACCTGAATATTAGCCGCTTTCACGGTATGAGAGCAAAATTTTGGTCAAAACAGTGTGGCTTGTATTCGTGAAATTACTGTATTTTAGATTTTGAGTATCATAGATATACAAATTGCTCTGAGAAACATGAGGGGAAGTTGGCTGTCAATTAACATTGTAAGAGTAAATTATAATAAATGTGATGACTATTCTTTAGTCTGACATCAGGCTTTTCTGTTTTCTCCTCTTGAAGTTGTTCTATTTTGCAAGAAAAATAATTCATTTGAGTTAGATTGAGAACTAGAATCATGGATTGCCCCCATCTCTTCTGTGTGACTTCATTTCCGGAAAGAGTCAACTTTTTCTGTCAGTTCCAAACATAATCTTTCTGAAATTAAAAAATGTTCAAAGCTCCTTTCACAGGTCCTGTACATTCCCTGCACTACATCGTTTCAGTATTGGTTCAAAAAGTGAAATTCAGCTTTATTCCTCATTCTTCAGCTTATGACATAATTTGGCCTTTAAACATCATTACCAAACTTTCCAACATTTGCTGTAGCTGTAAGTCATCACGTTAATGTCTAAGAGCTTTTCTAACTCTTCAGTAGATGCCTTACTAGGTTAGAACAACTCTCACTGAAATGACATTTCTTTCAAAATACTTTGTCTACAAATAGCCCCTTACAGAGTGAAGTTATGGCTCCCTTCTGAGTGCTTTAAATAAAAGAGCAGAACAATTTAGGCTTTTGCAACTGTGTAACAAAAATAGCAGTTATACCAAAGGAAAAGTCTCGGGTTTACTTCTGTTTTTCTGTAGTGCAAAGGCAACACCAGGCAATAGTAAAAGCCAAAGTACAGTACTTTCACGACTATAAGGCGCACCCTTTTGACTAAAATTTTCCCTCGAACCCAGAAGTGCGCCTTATAGTCCGGTGCGCCTTATATGATGTACAAAGCTGGGACATTTGCCACCCTGGAAGTGCGAGCTGTGAGCCGTGGGGGAAGCCGGCAGTGCCACGGCAGCCGGGTGGAGGCGGGCCTGGGGGCCCACGGCACCGCCCCTCCCGAGTCCAGATGGTCCTGGGGGCCCATGGCTGCCGGGTGAAGGCGGGCCAGGGGGCCCGTGGCACCGCCCTTCCAGGTCCAGGCAGTCCCGGGGGCCAATGGCTGCCGGGTTGAGGCGGGGCATCAGCCAGCAACCACGCGGGGTGAGCTGGGGGCGGAGCCTCACTAAAAAAAACGTGCACCCTATAGTCTGGTGCACCTTATGGTCGTGAAATTACTGTAATATGGATGAAAAGCACAAGAAAGGAAAGGGCTGGGATGAGTCCTAGGAAATAAAGGAAAAAGAGCTAGGTTGTGACCAACTAATGACACAGGTAGATAGTTTAAGACGTCATTGATGAGGAGATTCTTGAGTCTTTCTGATTTAAACTCTCTAATTTTGCTTTACAGGAAACATTAGCAAAAATTGTACGAGTAATGGATGGTCAGATATATTTCCTGACATCTTAAGTACTTGCGGGTATAATGACTATGAAGATGATTATAAGGTAGGAAAAATACTTTTAAAATTCATTTAGATGATGGTGTTCAGTACAGCTATCAGATATATTCTGCTTCTAGAAAAATCCCTTTTTACTCAGACTGAATAAAAAAGAGATTTAATGAAAATCTGTAGTAATTTTTCATAGCGTTGGTTGCAGTATGCTTGGATTGCAGTTGTCTAATGGGATAAAATCAGGAATATAGAACCCAGTAACTGTTTGAAACTCAAGGTTATAAACAGTTGGTAATTGTAGTAAAGCATCTGTATACCTAATATTGCAGTGCTACTCAGCTGGTGCACCATATGTTTTGCATTGTGTTATTTCTAGAATTTTGTTATTTCAAAAGAATATTTTTTAAAAGTTATCTCAAAACCTAATACTAATAATCTGTTCTAATCTCTTAATATTACATGCACCACTTGGTTGATGCTATGTGTTAAAGTTACAACTAAAATAGAATTGATTTAGGTCATTGGAGTTATTGGCAGATTTATATTGGACTTGAAATTGTGCTAGCACTTTTAAGTTATTCAGAAGGTATCCTAAATACACTATGCATGGAAAACTGAATTTGTTCATTTTGCAGATAATATCTCTTTTTGTTGAGGCAAGGGTTTTTACCATCATGTTTTATGTATTTGATGTCTGTTTTCCTGCTGAGACTGAAAGAGCAAGAGTTTGTTTACAAGGATGAGCTCATAGTGGCAGTAAAACTCTTGTTACCCAAAACAGATTAAGTACTCTCATGAACAAAGATACTTGGCCAGTTGTTTTTTTCCCTGGATTTTAGTATGGGTGGAATAGCTGTAGCAGATCAGTTCTGTCTGGCTTGCAGATTTGCACTGGTATTCCAGCTAAGGCAGGGAGGTTTTGGCATTTTTTTTTTCTGTATTTAAAAGCCCAACCATTACTGTAGTTGAAAATAGAGAAAATTGAGAGAGTATATTGTTTTCCCAACTTTTCTGAAAAAAATTTTAAAACATCTGTGTCATCTGACCGCTTGGGGACACACATATATTACTGCTAAAGCAGCCAGTTTGAACATTGTCACTCAACCCAGGAACTGTCATGTGGTCTGAAAGTGGGTCAAAACATAAAAATTCAAATTAACTAAAGATAATATTTCAAGTAGTGAGAAACAGTTAGAAGATGAACTAGTATAATAGAAAAGCAGTTCTTGTTTGACATATTCATTAGTAATTTCAAGGAGGTGAATGAAATCCAAATTGAGTATACTTGCAGGAATTAACCTAGACAACTTGAAATGGAATATAGTAGCAACACTTACAAAAGTATTGAAAAAAGCAAATATTAAAAGTATGAGGATGAAAATCAAGAGAGGGATGTGGAAAGCAGGTACTGGAAAATTATTGCTTAACATACAATCAATATAATATCATACATATAAATCATAGAGACAATAGAAAAATGCAAGCATCATGCAGCACTGAGATTTCAGTAGGCATTTGAGGTTCTGCATCAGCTACTTGTTTACACAGAAGATGCTTTCTTGAATTCATGTCTTAGTGCTCAATGGTAGCCACTCAAACCAAAACCTTTGCTCAGCATAATTCAGTATAGTTGGGCTTTTTTTAGGGTTTTTTTGGTTGGGGTTTTTTTTTGGTTGTTTTTTTTTGTTTGGTTGGGTTTTTTTTTTGGTTTTTTTTTTTGTTTTGTTTTTTTTAAATCTAATATTTCAACTATGAGAGCTAAAAATAAAGTCCTAATATTTAGACACTGAGTATTCTGGGCATAAAAATGTCATGCAACAACATGCTCTGCAGTATGGGCTACGAAGTATATGAGGTTGTCCTCAAAGTTACATTAAGTAATATTTTGGGGAAGTTGGAAAAACAGTTTTGCTAGAGTGAGTCCTAAGCTTTTTTCTTTATGTTTAATATGAAGATTATGTTAGAAGAGTATGTAGAAAAAGTCTTGCTGTAATTTTGGTGCCTGCATCTTCACTGCTGAATGAATTTCCATTATAGATCCATCTAAGTATTTGTTCCTGTGGGATTTTTTTCTGTCTTTTAAGATACAGACTTTTTAATGCAAAGGGGGCTTATTTCTATACATATTCTAAATATTGTATGTATATGCATACTCACGGGCCTATTTCTCTGCAGGTATGCATTTGTTTTCGTAGCTTTGAATAGCTTTGGATATTCTAGAGAAGGTTTAAATGATAAAGACCCATGAGCAAATACTGAATAATTTGTTAACAGGTACCAAATTGCTATGCTTAAAAATGCACTGAAATGAGGAAGCTTATTAAAAAACAGCATAAACATGTCACCTCTTATTTCCTTACTGAAAGATCTTGCATGCTTCCACAGTTTGTATTGATTTTATGTTCAAATTAAAATGTTCCATTTTTATTCCATGTTAATGATTAGCAGGCTCTGTAAAAAGAAACAATTTGCTTGACATTTTGAAATTAACTGTAAGTGCCTGATACAAGACCCTTGGTTTATTCTGCATTAGATCTTAGTGCTCTTTACTGCTCTTGCCATTATTTATGGGGGATCAGTTTGATAAATATGACTGTTTCAGATAGGATGGAGTTAATTTTCTTTCTAGTAGCTGGTACAAGGTTGTGTTTTGATTTTAGTGTGAGAATAATGTTGATAACACACTGGTGTTTTAGCTGTTGCTAAGTAGTGCTTACCCCAAGTCAAGGACTTTTCAGCTTACTGTGCCAGTGAGCCTGTGCCCAGGGAGCTGGGAGAGAGCATGGCCAGGAGAGCTGACCCCAATGGCCAGAGGGATATTCCCCACCATAGAATGTCATGTCCAGTGTGAGAAGTGGGAGGAGCTGGCTGGGAGCTGTCACCTGCTGCTCAGGGATGGGCTGGGCATCAGTCAGGTGCTGCAGAGCAGTGGAATTGGACATCACCTGTCTTCTCATCCCAACCCAGGTTTTACCTTCTTCCCAGTTCTCCTCCCCACCCCATGGCAGGGGAGGAGGGAGGGAGTGATGGTGTGATGTTTTGTTGTCACTGGGTTAAAGCACGACAATGGACAATGTCTGAACAACATATTTGTATGTTGTTATTGGCATTGAAGTGTAGATCTAAACCTTTATTATACATTTCCAGACCTCTTTCTGTAAGTAAAATAGTCACTGCTAACCTTCAAGATCAAGTTTTAGGTTCATCTTATGTATTTGGATAAGTATCTTTTTTTTCCACTTTAATATTTCTGTGGAGCTCATGGCGGTGTACAACATGCAAACAGCAAAAAAAGCAATGATTTGACCATGTTAGAAACACACATCAAGGTGGGTTAACCAAACCCAAGCCTCACTGCAGTCTTTCCTTGACATACTTTGACATTTTCTATCTAAACTGAACAAGCTGGAGATACGTTCTAGCTGTTGTCAGAAGTTATTAAACTCTCTGTCTGCATTGTTAATGTACAGCAAGATGTCTGGTGAATGTAAAGCACTGAAATGTGTCCACTTTATTTAAAATAATGACTGAATCAGTTAATATAGCTTTGTCTTATCTCAGTGTGAATTGGCCCAGGATTTATTAGATCACACAAAAGCCTCACTACATGCAAGTTCCAGGCTGTGTGATTTGAATGTGTAGTGTCATATGAAGAGACATTCATGGAGAGGAAGATCCTCAGGGCTATTGTGTGGTGATACTGCTGCAGCTTGTGCCTTTAGTAGAAGCATCATCCATGGAAGAGGCATCCCCCATTTGGTCAGATTCCTGGAGTGCTCACATCACCCTGGATGAGCAACAGGAGCACCACTCCAGACAAGTGGGGTTGAGGCAGTGAGGGCAGAGTGGAACAAGTGCAAACATGGTACTTGCACTATTTAATTGGTGGCTTGTCTTTATTTTCTTTTCTTTTTACTTATAGTCAGGATTAAAAACACAAAGGAGACAAATTTTCTTGTGTTTGGGCTTGGTTGTTTATTAAATATTATCTGAAGTACAGAGAGTTCAGCAACACTTCTAGCTACCAGCTGAAAGTGAGCAAAATGGAGGTGAATTTAGCTAGTTATAAGGTTTTTTAAGGCAAAAAAGTTCAATAGAGGAATAACACTTATTTTTGCTTTTGATCCAATAACTAAACTCCTGTGGCCCACAGTGCAGCACTAACTGTCCAACCAGAAATTGCTACCTGAAACCATGAAGAAGAAGGAAGAACACAGAAAGAGACAACACCCAAAATTCTCCATTTTGTCCCACACTTACTACTATATTACAAAAACCTAAAATTCCAAACCCTTCACCGTGTGAAATCACGCACTTCTATTTAACTACACATCCATGATTCTAGCTCCATCACCCAAATTTGAAACCTTCTCCAAGGCCTCGGGTCAAAAGCAGTGTTCTCTTGCAGGTCAGTGTCAGAAAGCTCAAAACTCCCAGGTTTCTGGGTTCCAAGAACAAGCAGTGCCTTGGCTGTAGCTGCCTTTAGAAAACAGATGCATTGCTGCTGTCTGTGGAGTGCAGCATTTCTCTGCAACAATGGATGGTTTCTAGTGAGTCTAAACTGAATCCGTGCCTCTCACCAAAATCTGACACAAAGCAGACATCTACCAAGGTGTTTTCTTGTGCCTCTAAGTCATGCTAAATTTATTTATGTTATGCTGCATTTTTCATTAATGTTTTTCCATGAGATGTGTTTAAGAGACCGGTATTCCTTAAAATAAGTGCAAAATCTTCCACTGACTTCAAGTGAGGACTAGGACTGAATATTAGCTGGTATTCTCTATTGTAGACCACAGAGGGAATTTGCTTTAATTGCAGAATATTCAATAAACTGCTAAATTGCAGTACACAATGAGTGTTCACATTCACAGATACATCTGCTGATACACATTTACACAGGAAAATGTGGCAGTTTGTGCATTTACAAAGTTGTCATCTCTCCCACTCTGGTTAGGGAACTTTGAATAAAAAGACATTCTGACCAGCATAATTAAAATTAATTATTACTAAGAGATACTTATGGCAATGCTGATCTCATCTTTTTTTGGGTGGTGTTTAGGCTCAAAATGAATTGAAGGAAAAATGTCAGGAAAAGGATATCATTAATTATTTGTATAAAGATTATTAAATACCATGAGGAATACCAATTTTATTACATTTTATTAGTAAATTCTATTCTTCTCTATATATATAAATTAAAAATGTGTAGAAGTGTCCTATAAGAGAAAATTTAATTTTCCACAACATGTAATCCATCTCTTTATCTCAGTTTATATTTATTCTTGTGTAAGTACAAGATTTTAAAAATGGCTACTACCTTGCTGAAGTTAATATTGCAGAGGGAAAGAACTAGAGTCCCTTACTCCATTTCTATTTGCATTGCTCATTTCAGCATTTCTAAAGCACTGAACTCATTTGCTAGGCCCAGTTCTTATTTTATGTTGTACAGTTTCAGATTTTCTGATATGTTCTTCGAGTGTGAATATTCAAATATTATTAAATATTCAAATACTGACAAATGGATCATGACAATTTAAGATCACAAATTTTAATGCAGTTGTATATAGTTATACCTGTAAAGAGGAAACTCTTACTGCAGTATTTCAGGATTATATTAGCTCATGAAATAAAAAAAATGAAGAGTCATTTGGGACGATAATGGTCATGTATTCCTTAGCAATGAAAAATTATATTTCTGAGTAAATGAAAAAAAAGTTGAGCGCTTTTCTTTTACATTAAGGGTGATTTGTGGTCAACAGCAAAACTCTTTTGGACAAAGAATCAAGCCCTTAACTTTCTCCAGTTTTCTCCTCCAGCACTGAGGAACTTTCTCACCCCTAGAGGTCCTTCCAAACCAAGGCTGAGCTTGAGAGATCTACCGGGTGACTGTCAGCTTTGCCTGGAAGTGTCTTTGCTCTTCTGTGCTATTTTGTAAATAAACAGAAGAATTCCGTCTCCTGGACTTAGTAAAAATAACATGAAACTAAATTTAAAGAAAACATTAGCAGAAACAGGTGTCTTTTCTAAGAAAACAAAACACAAATGTGTCTAAAAATAGATTTTACAAAAAATTTATTGAAGTTAAGATAAATTAGGCAAACTTGTACTAATCCAATTTCATTTTATGTGTGGGTGTTTGTGCCCTTTAAAACCTATTAACATTAATTAGCCACAACAAAGAGGAAATATTTTAGGATCCACTCTTGAGAAAAAATTTACACTTCCTGTAACCATTTCCATTATTTTTTTCTGAAAATCATAAGCCACTGATTTTTTTTTCTGTGCCTAACCACATATTGACTTTGGTTTGGTTGTTGTAATTTTAATATTTTCTTCAGAAGTTTAAAAATAGCTAATTTCAGATTTGGAATCTGCATTGCTTAAATAATCCTGTGAATATTTTGCAGAGGCCAGCTGTTCTTACTATGTTGCAAAAGTACTGATTTTGTTAGACCTGCAGAAAAGTTTGTGTCATTTCAATTTCATAATGGCATTTCAATTTCACTTGAATCAGTTTTTCCTTTGAAAAGAGCTATAAGATCTGAAGGGGTTATGATATCTCTTCTGTGTTAAAACACATTGAAAATATAATTTCTGAAATTCTCTTTTGGTCAATCCGTACCTTTGCTGGGGTCACTTTATTTCTGCCAATCTTGCACATTTATATTTTAAGTGAGAGCTTAAAGCTGAATGTTACTTGAGACCTGGGTAATTATGGCTCACACAGAGTAGTAAGAAATAAATAAGATCTCCCATTTTGTATAAAATACATTGGGTTTTTGTGCTATCAGATTTGGCATTGCTTTGCCTGTTTCTTTTGCACCAATACAAACAGTTTTTTTCTAAAGGTCATTAGCTGAAATACAGATGAGTGACAAATATTTAATAGCTGTGACTAAGTCAATATTAGTCTAATGAATTTCTGGTTCTCAATTGCCACAGTACAATGTGGAATTTAATTCTTTGTTTTTATGGATTTTGTGTGTATATTTAACTGACATATAATTTGAGAACAGCATTTACAATTTTTTTTTTTTGTTGAGTCTTTAGGAGCTCTAGAGGTCTTACAGGCAAATTAAGACACATCTGTTTTACATTCACACAGGAAATGTAAGGAGCAGCATGATTGCATCATCTTTGGTCCTGAGTCTGATAAAGTGCTTCATGCTAATAATCTAAAGCATCTAATCATCATAAAATTTTTTTTGAAAATCAAAACAGATGGATTTGAATGCAGTAATTTCATGACCATAAGGCACACCAGACTATAAGGCGCACCCCCGGGGAGTCGGCAACTTTCACAACTTTGTAGATCATATAAGGCGCACCGGACTATAAGGCGCACTATATTTTTGCAGCAAGGAGCTGCGCCATGCACAACAAGTAACGAATTACTGGCAGGTGCTCGATTAGCAAACATTTTTCGAAGATTGGTATAGCCTTTAAATGCAGCCCCAGGCGCCCTCCCTGTGCAGCGGGCCCCGGCACTCCCGCCCGCCCCCGGCGCCGGATGGCACGGCTCACGACTGCTGGCTCCCACCACGCGGCCACGCTGCGTCCCGGCTTCCCCTTGGCCGGCGGCAGCGCCGCTTCTTGGCGCTTTCCTGCAGCACTTTTTCACTGCTTTTCGGTGCTTTCCCGCAGCACTTTCTCGCCGCTTCTCGGCGCTTTCCTGCGGCGCTTATTGGCGCTTCCCCACAGCCGCGCCTCTTCCCCCCGCTTCTCCCCGACCGGCGGCCGCGCTGGTTCCCAGTTTCCCCCGCCCAGCCGCCGCGGCTCCCACAGTTCCTGACTCCCCCCGCATGACCGCAGCTCCTGCGGGTCCAAGCTCAGCTCGCAGATCGCACTTCCGGGTTCGCGGATTTCCGAACTTTGCACATCAGATAAGACGCACCGGACTATAAGGCGCACTTCTGGGTTCGGGGGAAAATTTTAGTCAAAAGGGTGTGCCTTATAGTCGTGAAATTACTGTAATTGTAATTTTTGGATGCAATGGATTAAAATGGGTTAGTGTTTACTTACCTTTGCAACAGTTTGAGAAGCAGGGTTAAATTTTCATCTGTAGAAAATTTTGTAGCTTCTAAGATTTCTGCCCATTATAAAACTAAACCACTAAAATGTCTGAGAATAAGGGAAAGATGTTCTTTTCTACCATTTGAAGTGTAGAATACAGGATAATTATTAGGATATGATGAAATAATTGCTACTGTGTAATTTTTTCTAATTTTCTTGTGCTTAGCTTGAACAAAATGATTATGGTCATCATTAAGGTAATATCCAAAAACTCTTGGCTGATTAACTTCAGTCCTTACATACTTCCATGCAGTTATTTCATATTCATCTGTTTGGCAAAGGAATGGCCAGCAGAGAGATTCAGTCCTGCTGATACCAACAGCTGTTTGCTGGGCTAAAAGTACACAGGGTTCTTCTTTTGATTTTAGTCAGACTGTTTGTTGTAGGGGTCGTGTGTGTACAGAATGCCAGAAACATTACATGAAATAGTGTGTTTTTCTGTGGCAGAAGACAACCTTTTCTGTTCTCCCTAGCAGGGCAAAGTGACAGAGTCACTTCATGTGCAGCAGCCTGACAGTTTCTGTCGAGCTCAGGGTACATGGCCAGAGGATAAATTCAAGGCACTGTTACAGCAGTGTGGTGGACAAGTGATGCATTGTTAGTGAGCTCATGCAGGGTTTCCACCTTTTTTTCCTTCACTTAGGAATTCTGTAATCAAATAGATTCCATTTTAAGAGTCTCAGTCAGTGGAGTTTTCCTGAAATCACATCTGGAAAGAATTTTCAAAATGGTGCGGAATGATGAAAAATTAAACCAGTCCAACTTTCTTATTGGGCATGTCTCAATCATCCCAATGCAGTTTCAACAGCTACTTTCTTTATACCAAAGTACAAAAGACTCTATATTCCACAATCTAATGGTTGAAATATATAACAACAAAACAGTTGCTATGAATGCACTTAAGATCCATGGCAGTTGCTTCCCATATTTTTCTACTTTAACCATATCTACAACAGTGCAGTTGCAAGAGTCTTCATTTCATTCCACATTTAATTTTGCCTTTTTCATATCTGTATAACATTTGCAAAGGGAATGTTCAGCTAATTTCATCATGAATTGGGATTGCTAAAATAACCTCCTTACTTGGCCTTTTGAATGCTATAAAAATAAATACACTAAGTGATTTGAGATTCCTTTGGCTGTGTTAGTTTACTTAAAAGTGTTGCTTCCTTGCTGCTTTTTAAAAGCATCATTTGAGAAGGTAAATGATAACCATGTGCAGTAAATATGGAAATTCTGTCTCTTATATGTAGCATGTTCTAAGTTGCTTTTGAATCTTTAATTTCATAATGTAATAAAAAAAACTTCACCGTTTTAATATTTTATCTAGCTTGAGTGGAAACTAATGTCAGTCTAATGACTTTGTTGTAGGCATAAATGGAGACGCAGTTTAATTCTGAAAATATATTTAGCCCTATTTTTCTTGAAGTTATTATTCAAAATAGGACTTAATGTAGTGTGTAGCTGTTGAGTTTACAGATAAATGCAGTTAATCAGCAGACTCTGCATTTCAGCCTGCTTTTTCCTCTGTTGAAAAATTTCCTTTCCAACTTTTAGCAAGTAACTAGAAAGGGTTGTTTGGGTCACCATTTAATAAAGTATTTGAACATTTAGAATAGGAAATTAATGAGAATTAAATGTGTCTTTAAAATTAAATTCATGTGTAACTGCATTAAAAAGTACTCTAGAGCAGAAGGACTGAGGGAAATTATCTCTTTTAGAGATAATCCTTTCTTTCAAACTCACTTGCTCTTACCAGTTTGATTGTGTTCATGGAAATTGATGAATCTGATTCTTTATTTGACCTCATTGGCATGGTATAATCATCTGGAATGGTACCAGATTTTATGTCTAAGTTTTGAGTTCCTGAGGCTGAATTTTCTACTGAAGTCAACTGTCTTGAGATGTTGCCTTGCAAATTGTGTTGGAATAGAGATATAACATTCTCATCATGTTCTGTAGAGCAAAGAATGAAAATCATGCTATAGCTTTCAGAGCTATTTAATGGACAATTACATCATTTCACAGACAATTTGACATATCAGTAAGTAGTTTCTGCATATACATTTTTCTGTGCAGGTCAACTTCTATGTGAGGGTGAAAGCAATTTATACCCTTGGACACAGCGTATCCCTGATTGCTCTTACAACAGGAAGTATAATTCTTTGCCTTTTCAGGTATGTGTTTTTCTTGAGTAAATTTTAACAATGATAAGACATCTTTAACTGTTGCCTGATTGCTCAGCTATTTAGAAAATGCACTGAGTTTACACTTTTTGCAGTTAAACAGCTGACGATAATGTGATGCTGACTAGATTTTTGCTAGCACTTATCATATTAACAATTTTCAAAGCATTTTAAAAATTTACAGGCGTTTCAGCCCATCTAAGAAAGAACAGTAATTTAGAAATTATTACATAAAGCATTTCCTATTTGGTTATTAAAATCAACACCTTGAATTGCTCTTGAGAATTAGTTGGATGCTGATCTCACCACTGGACAAGAGTGCAGCCATATTTTGTGGAAACTTCTAAGTACTTTCCAGGCAATCAAAGGCAATCACTGTCCAGCTGTAAATCACAGAATCACCAAATCACTGAATCACCAAGGTTGAAAGAGACCTTCAAGATCATCTATTTCCACCAACCCAGCACTGCCATAATCACCCCTAAACCATATCCCCAAGTGCTGCAACCAAACACCTTTTGCGCACTTCCAAAGACTCCACTGCCTCTCTGGGCAGCTCATTCCAATGCCTGAACACCCTTACAGTGAAAATTTGTCTAATTTATAATCTCAACCTCCCTAGATGCAACTAAAGACCATTCCCTCTCATTCTTTCACTTGAATCATGGCAGAAGGGACCAGTCCCCACCTTGCTACACCCTCCTTTCAGGTGCTTGTGGAGAGCAATGAGGTCTCCCCTGAGCCTCCTTTTCTCCAGACAAAACAAGCCCCGTTCCCTTAGCTGCCCTGGACAAGACATTTTCTAGACCCTTCACCAGCTTCACTACCCTTGTCTGGAGACCTCCACACCACGATGTCCTTTTTGAAATGAGGGGCCCAGAATTGAACACGAGGTACAACCCCCACCAGTTCCTAGCGCAGTGATAAAGGTATGGATAATTGTGCCGAGTCTGGCTTTTGTTAGGCAGTGTTAGGAAAGGCAGTACTGCCTGCTGCTTTTGCCTTATTTCTGTGACTTTTTTTAGACTGAAGGCAATCTTTAACTAGTAAAATAACTTTTAAACTGTTCTTATCAGTATTGCAGTTTTTCTCAGTCCTTCTACCTTCAAGTCTTTATGTATCACTTCTACCTGTCTAACAGAATAGCATTTATATTCTCCATTAGGAACTTCACAGAGCTTTTCTGCTCCACTTAGAAAGCAAAGAAAGTGTATCTCACAGTTTTGGTAGAAAGGGATTTCAAATAATATGTAAATAACAGTATGCTGTTTGTCAGAGCCTCATCCCTCTCATGAAATATTCCTGCAGTGAGTTCTGTAAACCTTTCAGCCTGCCATCAAATTTTCTCAATATCTAAATATTCAGAGACCATTCAGAGCAGATATATAACCATAGTTATGTCTGGAATACCTTCTAAAAAATGAATTGAGCCAGTCATGGTTATATTCCTTCTGCCAGCAAATGCTCCAGGCAGATCCCAATGCAGATCACTGCAGTTTCAAAACTGCTAAAACCTAAAACCACATTTAATACAGAGAATTACAGACAGTGAATGTTGCCCACCCCCAGAAGTCAAGTGTAACAGATCAAGCATTTAAGAGGTGTACTCAAAACCTTCAATTTAAATATCCAGCTAGAGATCTCTTTTTTCCAGTCTTCCAGTTGAGTCAGGGAAAAGACAGACTTGTTTTCAGGGGGCAACATGAGTTCTTCTAAGACCCCCTTCAAGAAGAATCTTTGTTATTTGCAGGGAGTGTTGGGGCTTCCAACAGAGTTGAGCTAGGAATTAATTTCTTGCCCACTAACTCCAAAATATTGGTTTGACAGCCTTGTATATATCCAACATTTGTTATTTGAGCTACTGAAAGGAATGAATAACTAACCATCTACATGAGTTATTCAAGAAAAAATAGTTTGCTTCTATTTGCAGCTTGCATGTATCTCTGAATTCCACAGGAACATGTGATGCAGTCCAACATAAAAGCAAAGGTATTTCAGCAAAGGATGTGCATGGCCACAGCAATCACTGCACTTTTGACAGCTGGTTAAAATTCAGCTTGGTATTGAATATATGATATATATATCATATAATATCAATATGATATATTGATTATATGTCCTTTGTCAAATTCAAATTCAAGGCTAGCAAGGCAGGTCTGTTCTTTATTTCCTTACACTCACTGGAACTATCCTTTCTTCAGAAGTATCAGAATGGATGATATGTTTGGTAAAAATCACAACTGGAATAATACTTGGAAGCTGCCACTGCACACTGCCATTACACCAATTGCATCTTAATTTTTCACTTCTCATGCTTGCTGAAATGCCTTGGCTTCTGTCCATTTCCAGGTGAAGCTCAAGGTGCTGGTTGTGACCACAAAAACCTTTTAGCAGTTTGGTTTCTAGGGATTTTCTATAAGAAGTGTCTTTTAAATAGGAAAATCTTGACGGGACAGTATTTTAAGGGAAAAGCCCTCAACTTAATAGCTTGCTTCCCCTGAGTACTCATTCACTTACTTGGAATATTTAATCTGTTATTTGTTTGTAAGGCTTTCACATGGCTGCTAGCCATGTGAAAGAAGAGAAGTTTTGCATTAATTGGAGAGAAAGGATAGGTGATCATATGTTCTGAATATATTTTTAACTGCTTCTGCACACAACAACATCATAGGATCAAAAGTCTCCATGTAGCAAAATAGAGGAGTTAAATAAAAGAATGAAACCAGAAAAAAATAGGTGAGAGCACATCTGAAATATATCCAGGATAATCAAAGTTGTATTTGCAAGAAAAACACTGGAATGAGTGCACACACAGAAGGATATAATAACCTATGTTTATTGTCAGCTTATGCTAAAATGTGAGAGAATTACCGCTGGGATCTTTTAGTCTGTGACACTGAACAGAAGTAAGAGATGAAAGAAAACAGCAAGACAGCACTGACAAAATGACAGAAAAGGAATGGGTATGCTCTTGCTCAAGGTTCATATTGCTAAGAAATGTCCACAGAGTAATAGAAGTCTGTTCAACAGTTTCTGTATCATATTCTAAAATGCCTGTTTTTAAATCTTTTTTTTTTAGAAAACTTCATTGTACTCGGAACTACATCCATCTGAACCTGTTCCTCTCTTTCATCCTAAGAGCAATCTCTGTTTTAGTCAAGGATGATATTCTCTATTCCAGCTCCAACACAGCTCACTGTCCAGAGGATCAAACTTCATGGGTAATAAACCTCATTTTCTACCTGGTGTAACACTATTTTGTCACTGAATTTTCTTCTCTGATCCTTTTAAATATTTAGGAGTACCAAGATTTCAGGATAGACAATTCTGAAGAGAATATAATGACTAGCAGAATGGTGTGTTAGACATATCCAGATAAAGAAGGCTGCAGCACAAGTAGGAGACCTTAATATTGTTTGCATGTCCATGAAGGACAACTTTTCATCAGCCAGGACAAAACATAACCAGATACAGCTCAGAATAAATATGGGCACTGCATTAATCAGCTGGGAGATGTGAAGACAAACAGAAGTGCCATCATCTGGATTGATTAGCTGCTCTAGAAGTGTTCCAGCAGCTTTATCAAGGGTTCAGGAATTGGACAGGTATCAGTGGATGGAGGGAAATAACTCAGGAAATTAAATATTTGCAGGAGTTGTCTTCATTAACTCCTCTGTACTTCTGGGCTATGACAGAAGTGTCATCATCTGCATTCTTGGCAAGTTAATATGTTTACTGCATTTTCATTCTCTGCCTTCTTGTTTCAGTCAAAAATCCCTTCTAATTTTAATTAACTAGAGTTTAAGCTTGTGAGGAAAAAATGGAAGAAGATATTTTTGTCTTGATGAAGCCATATCATCCCAAAACATGAAGTTCTTAGCAGTGAATACCAAGCTGCATATAGAAATTAATAATCTGGGATATTTCTAATGGAGAAAAACAGGAACTGAGTTAGACCCCAGTTAGGCAAAGTAGATAATAGACATGTTGCCAGGGGTAATCAGAACTTCTTAGGTCCTTGAAAGACTGTTCAGTGGACTCTCAAAATACTACTTGGTTTCTGCAATTTCATTTATTCTCCAGTTACTCTTGGCTACGAAGCCTTACACTTTCCTATTGAAACATGTCAGATTTTGTGGACTGCTGGCTAATTTCTGTTGCATTGTCTGTGGGATGATCTGGGACCAGCCTGACAAGGCTGTTCTGTCTCGCTCTTGGTGCTGCCTTTCACACATAACCGCACGTGAGGTTTGCCCCTCTTGTCTAAAACACACAGTCCATAAAGCTCTGTAAGTAGCTCCTGGCTCTGGGTTACACGGTGAATTAATTTTGGCTAACTTTACTGACAGGTACCTTCATTGTTCAGCATCTGCAAATACAGCTGATACAGGATTACCTGCAGAAGGAAGGGAAAACACTTTGATGCAGGGTTCTGCTATGTAAATTGAGAATGGAATACAAGAGAATATTGGAATTTATAAAGGATTACAAAATTTTCACTGCTGATCTGCTTGTAAGGAGTTCTAAGCATAAAAGCAAATTTCAACTTGCTTGAAAATTTCAACTTTTAACAAATTTTGAAATGCTTAATTTTATCCATGTTGCATTTTCTGGCCCACTGCTGATCTGCAGTGGATATCCCAAAGTGCAGAGGTAAGATCAGTATTACCAAAGTTATATAGCTTTTAAACTTTGGTTGTAGGCAGCTGAAATAGGTGAAATTAATTCAAGCCTTTGGACTCTTCCTTAGTTTTCTGTATATGCATGTACAGAGGCATGAATATTACTTGGGATGCACTGAGGCATCTGAGATGTCATAGGGGGGTGATGGATACAAAGAAGTTTCCCTGAGGAGGTCTGTGCCCTTTTGCTCAGTAGCTGGTGACTGCATCTCACTTAATTAACACCTATGTTTGGACAGAGCAATCAATCACTGGGAGTGACTAAGTTACCTGCTTAGGTATCTGATGTATTGGAATTTTAACAGAAAAGTGCAGGTATGGAGGGTATTTAAAATGGAGGAGTAAATCTGGCAGAAACTAGAGATTTTATTTAGTCCAGTTTGTTTAGTCTGTTACATTCACCATAGCATCACATTTCTCGGTGCATTCTCAGTCTCTATGAGCATTTTCATATTCAATTCTCACATCCCAGATTCCTGCTGGGAAGTACCAAAGTAGCAGCAGCCAGCACCATGGAACATCAGCAGCACAGACTTCTGAAAATTAATTCTGAAGAACAGACTATAATTTTTTTATACATGTCTGTGTTTTTTTAACTAAGAAAGTCTGAAACATTTTCTAAAGGGAAAATACTATTTTTAAAAGTCCAGTCAACTTTTTCTTCTAAGTCTACTTAGTCATCACATCAAGTTATATTTTTCACTCAGTTTCACATTTAGCTTTAAAAAAATCATACAGTAGTTTCTTTGTTAATTTTTACTGTGTTAGGATCCCATGTGAGGTTTTAATATATTTATTAGACTCCTAATAGATGACCATTTAATTTTATAGCCATTCATTAACAAACTGTTGCAAAAATATGCATTTATTGATAGCCACCATATTTTTCTATATTTATCCTATGAAAGTTATGTTTTCAAAATTTCTGAGCAAATTTGAAATGAGAGCCATCTAAATAATTTTTAATAATTCACTTTCTTTTAATATATACAGTAAAATTTACAATGTCACAATTTGCTTGACTGAAGATAAAAATTTCTACTGGACCTGGTTTATTGATATTACAAAGACAGCTAAGATTTTTGGCTGTACTAATAAAAATAATGGCATCTTTCCTGTGACAAATTTGATCCTTCTTCTCATATTTCAGGTGGGCTGCAAGGCGATTCTGGTGTTTTTTCAGTATGGTGTTATGGCAAATTTTTACTGGCTCTTAGTAGAAGGGCTTTACCTCCACATCCTCCTTGTGCTAATATTCTCCCCCAACAGACACTTCACCATCTACCTGCTGATAGGATGGGGTAAGAACTTACACATCTTGCAGTAATGTTATTTTTCTGTGTGTGTGTGTGCTGGTCAGGTCAGTGTTTCATACCAAGGTAGTGGAGCTGTGTCTGGTGGTCACTCCTCAGAGTCACAGGTTCCCCAGCTCAGCTCCAGCACAGTTACAGCTGCTGTGGTACAGGAAAGAGCAGGCACAAACTGCTGGAGCATCAGTGCTGGCTTGATCCCTGCACAGCTTTCACCTGGGCCATCTGCACCACACCCAGGGAGTGCCCTGGTGCAAGGACTGCAAAACACATGATTCAGGTGTCCTAATTTGTGAGGAAAATTAAAGTTTAGCTGCACAGCTATGAGCTATACTATGCAATTTTCCTTTTTTGAAAAGTACAATAATACTGTCCATCTGGTTTTAAATACATATATTTCTTTCATTTATAGAAAATGAGATGATATTTATATGGAACACTTTAATGCTTCCGGTAATAGGTGGTCATAAAACATTTGGGTGTTGCTGGGAAATGGGAATAAACCAGTGTGTGGACAAGGTTCCTTATGAAATGATTTATACTACTATTTTATATTGCAGTCCTTGGAGGTGCATTGGGAATGCATAACTTGTATCTATTTCCCTGTAAGTCACTCTAACACCTTGCAAGAAACCTAAGAAAGGCATTTTTGTGTATTAGTAATTATGACTGCGTTGTTATGAGAAATAAACTCGCTTTCCTGCAGTATTTGTTTGTAATACATTGCTGAAGTATACATGTAAAATACATTGCTGAAGTATACATGTAATCATGTAGCTCCTCAGATACTCTCCTTCCATTCACTGAACTGTTTACTATATCCTGTGTATGTGGGGAATGAGGGAATGACTGCTAACTAGCTGGCTGAACTTTTTTTTTTTTAAATTATTCTCTGAACCTCTTGGCATTTTTCAGGAATTCCTACAATATTCATTATTACGTGGACAGTGACACGGATCATTCTAGAAGACACTGGGTGAGTGTGTGGGGGAGAGAAAGCTTAAAGCCCCCCCATGCCTGTACAATCCTTGCCTTGGATATGGTGCTGCTCACACAGAGCAGGTTTGCTGCTCTGGAGGGGACGAGCACAGACCTGAAATTTCAGAGATGGCAATAAAAGGATGGGTGTTTGGGAGCTTTTCAGCAGGGGTTTATGCTTAATGTTTATTTGAAAAACTCAGAGAGCAGGAGAGAGCAGAAATGGGTTATGACTGCTGTTACTCCTTGGCACCCACATCTTGAGCTGCCTGCTTGGGAAGTCAAAGTAATGTTTAAAATAGCAGTGGGGTCCTTGGGTTCAGTGCTGCAATGTGCAGGAGGTGCTGGGCATCCTGATTTTATAACTAGCAACTCTGAAGTGTAGATAGCTTTGGGTGCACATAAATTACATTCCCAAAAGTGAAGTGATGTAAAGAGTATGTCAGATGCACATAGCCAGGTAAAGCTAAAGCTAACTAGAGCTAAGCCTGGCTCCTGGTGTGAGAAGGGGAGCTGAGACAAGAATTTTGTAGGAAGATAAGACTTGATCCTGCTGCTGCAAAGGAATGGGACAACATCCCTAACTCGTGGACAAACAGTTTGCACAGTCCTGTGTTGTCCAACTATTATTTTTCAATTTATTCTGTAGTTAAACTGAATAATCATGTCCTACATAATTTCAAAGCTTTCTTTCAAGACCTCTAACATGTAAACCAAAGGCAAACTCCTTTTTCCTTTGTCATTATGATTACAGAGGAAGTCTGAGGGGTAATTAATCTTTAATCTGACTAACCTTTCAGAGCATTTAGCGTATTTGGATCAAAAGTCCCTGAGCCCAGGGTGAAAATTAAATATTCAGTTTTTCAGACAGAGCTTCAGGTTCAGTCTCACATTTTCACAAGTTCCAGGCATCTATAACCTAAATATCCCACAAGAAGTTATGTTATTTCAATTGCACCTGTCAGTTCCTTTAGATCTTCCTGCTACCCAGAGTCAGAATTAAGTGCACACTGAGAAGTGTCCTTCAAGCTTGGTTCCCACAAAGGTCAACATCCTCCGTGATGTTTAATGGTGCAGCCCAGTATGGTTGATGTTTTATCTGATTTCCATAGAATCATAGAATGGATTGGGGTTGGGAGGGACCTTGAAGACCAGTTGGTTCCAGCCCTCCTTGCCATGGGCAGTGGTGCCACGCTCAGGTTACTCAGAGCCCCATCCAGCCTGGCCTTGGGCACTGCCAGGGATGGGGCATCCACAGCTTCTCTGGGCAGCCAGAGAATGCCAGTGCCTCATCACCCTAAAGTGAATGCACTGGTGAGGCCACATCCTGAGACCTGTGTCCAGTTCTGGGCCATTCACTGCAGGAAGGACATTGAGGGGCTTTAGCGTGTCCAGAGAAGAGCAGCAGAGCTGGTGAAAGGTCTGGAGCACAAGTTGTGAGGAACAGCTGAGGGAACTGAGTTGTGTAACCTGGAGAAAAGGGGGCTCAGGGGAGATCTTCTCACTCCCTACAACTGCCTGCACAGAGGCTGTAGCCAAGTGGGATTGGTCTCTTCTCTCAGGTAACAGGACAAGAGGAAATGGCCTCAAGCTGTGCCAGGGAAGGTTCAGTTTGGACATGGGGAAGAATTTCTTCACTGAGGGGGTTGTAAAATTGTAAAGCATTGGAATGGGCTGCCCACAAAGGTGGTGGAATCAGCTTTCCTGGAGGTGTTTAAGAAATGACTGGATGTGGCACTCAGTGTCATGGTCTAGGGGTGCTTGGTCAAAGGTTGGACTCAATGATCTCAGACGTCATTTCCAACCTAAATAATTCTGTGACTTTATGAGTAAAGAATTTCTTCCTAACATCTAAATCTCTCCTCTTTAATTTTTAAACCATTCTCCCTTGTCCTATCACAACATGCCCTGGCAAAAGGTCCTTTTCTCTCTTTTATAAGCCCACTTTAAGTGCTGAAAAGTCACAATTTCTCCATGGAGCCTTGTATTCTCCAGGCTGAACAACCCCAACTCTCTCAGCCTGTCTTTGTAGGAGAGGTACTTCAGCCCTCTGCTCACCTTTGGGGTCCCCTCTGTACCTGTTCTAACAGGTCCACATCTTTCTTATGCTGAGGACTCCACATCTGGACACAGTGCTCCTGGAGGGGAAATCAAGTATGTATATTAAAACAAAGGAAATACAATTAATAGCAGGAAAGGATTGAATGCCAAATTCTAGGCTAGAGCAGGCATTATTTTAGTGTGCACTGACTTGTTTATAAGAAATACTTCTCCTCATAGGTCTTGCTTGCCAGATGATATTAATGTCAACATGATTTTCCCTCTTTCTTTTTAATAGTTGCTGGGATACAAATGAGCATGGTGGTCCCTGGTGGGTTATACGAATACCAATTTTAATTTCTATTATAGTAAGTAAAATTTGAAGCATGAATTATAGATCTGTTCAGCATTGTGCAGTGCATGTAGCCATTATTCTTTACTGCTAGTTACAGATAGGCAAGAATTCTGTTTTAATGAAAAGAAATTGTGCTGCAGGAGAAATGTTAAACAGATGCCAAGGCCATTAAAATTTGTTGCCTTCAAAATTTATCTGCATTCTATTAAATGAGCAGTTCCTTTTATTTGTGTGTTGTTCTTTCTTTAACATCACTCCTGTTTATGAGCCTGGAGGAAGGAAAAATCTAATTATACTTTTCAATGAATTGCAGATTTGATGTTGTGTGTAAATAGATAGTCCTGCAATTGAGAATCTGATATTAGTCATAAAAAAGTATGGCTGTGTATATCTTTCTTTAATTGGTAGCCTACTGAAATATATATTGAACATGAAGTATTTGCAAAATAATACCATTTGAGAATGTTTCACAGGACTTTTCCTGTTTGGAACTCATTAGAATTACTGAAGTAGTGTAAGAGTATTCCTGTTCACTGTAATAATTATGTAATTAACTTTGGGTATTATAAACTGTGGTTATATGTCCATTTCTGAAAATAGTCAGAGAGCAAATTAATGTATTTTAGACATACTTACTTCATTTTTAAAATTGTAGGCAGAAAATCTAGGGCATTATAAGATTACACAAGATTTCAGGAGTTTGCATTATGCTTGGGCTTGCCTTTCAATATGTGCCTGCTGAAAATCATTTTGGGAGAAATTCCTGTCACAGCCATCACAGTGAATTCTGCAGTTTGAAGAGAAAGAAGAGTAGGCCATATGTGTGAAATGACATAAGGTAAGGCCTCAAAGATGTTTTATGTTTTGAAGAAATGAGCATGCCACAGAAGTACAGCATGAAGGGAACATTTGGACCTCAAAGGAGCTGGAGAATGGGGAACAATCCAGAATGAAGAAAATATGTTGGAAGATAAAAGCAAAACAAACCACCTGGTGTTTACAGGAAACTGTTCTCTGGATGCTCAGTTTGAACAGCTATCTCAGACTTCATGTGCCAGAAGGCAGTGCTCCTCCAGAGCAGTCCTGGACCTGGATGTGGAAGTTATCCCAGGGTACATTGGCTGGATCCTAGTGAAGCTGCAGCTGGATCCTAGTGAAGGCTGGGAAGAGAGTTGTGATTTAAGCAAATGGAGTACTGGTCAGGCAGCAAAGTTTGATCTATCCAACAGTCTCATGAGAGCAAGTTCTCTTCATTTTGCACAGTGGGAATGGCTTCAGTTAATTCAGTGTGTCAGGGCCCTCCCTGGCATTTCCTCCTGACAATTTTGGCTTGAGAGAAGTCATTTGGCAGATGTTCACACTTCATGTTGCACACACTTCAGAGTTACTCAGTTGGATGAGACTGTTCCAAATGAATGTGCTGTTATCCCTACTGTCTCCTTAGCCACTAATATTGGCTCCAGTGCATATGGCAAGTTAATAACCCTTGCTGTGTGCACTCAGCTGCATTAAGTCTGCAGAAAAAATCTGCAATAACAGATTTCTGTTTATTACCTTTATAGGTAAGCTTCTAAGTAATCATCTGCCTGAAAAAAATGTATGTCAAGTTCATCAAAAGCCTATATTTTCTAACATTTCTTTTTTATTCGTTTTTAAAAATATATTAGACATGCTTTTCCTAAATTTTATTTCATCCCTGTCAGTTCCTTTTACTACCCTTCGTTTGTCATTTCAAACAAAATGTTAAAAACAGAGGGACATGCAGTTGCTATGACTGTAGTTTATTTATTAGTATCTGAAATTCTATAGGCTGTGTTATAGAAGACATAGAAATTAATTGAACTTGAAAAGCTTGGAGCCAAATTTTTAGGAGAAAGAAGAAGGGTCACACCAATACATGAAGACAGAGATTTATAGCAGTGAGACAGGCACTGGTTAGGTACCCCACATCCTGAATTTGTGCTTTGGGATGGGGTTAGTTTAAAACAACAAAACAACAAAATTCTCATTTTCAGCATGCTATAATTTTTTCTCTAGATTAATTTATTTTAAATGTGTGCATTTGATGCAGCTGTTTCTGTAGCTGGAGTTGCAGTTTTTATCACACAATGTTGCTCTGAAGGTGTGGATTCCAACTGTTCCCTTACTTCAGTATGGATGTGCTGTATTTAGTGTGCAGTTTTCTAGACCACACCAAAGGATTCAACACCAGAGAAAGCTGAAATTCAGCTGAAGAAATAATGGGAGTGAGACTTCAGATCTACTGAGTTTTATACTTCAATTTTCTAGGCTGATTAGGTTCTGATCATAATGACTTTTTATGCAAGTGCCTTTCTATAAAGTAAAATATGAAATAAAATACAAAATAAAATGCTACTCTTCTATGTTAGAGGACTGTCATGAGAATTAGGCTGCAGGGATTCAGATGGACTAGATGATCTCCAGAGGTCCCTTCCAACCCCAGCTGCTGTGTGATTCCTTCATTCATAATGTCAGCATCAATATCCAAGACAGTCAGATACTTGTGAGAGGCCTTTTTGTGCTTGATTGGAGCAGACAGATCAGCTGTGCAACAATCGCCTTTAATTTTAATTCAGAAAATACTGAAAGATGAGGTGAGGAGCAGAAGGTCAAAACTGCCTCTGGGCTTCTGGTTGTGAATCCATGTGACAATTTAAACAGTGCTGGATTGCAGAAAACCACACCCAGTGTCCCATCCTG